>NC_090927.1:624956785-626190951 GCF_040938575.1 Ambystoma mexicanum | reverse complement strand
CGATTGTATTGCCATGACACACTAATACCCCAAGATGAAATGCTAGACACGTTAGAAGAAATAGGCCTACCCTCATTAGATAACGCCCAACGGGAAATGCTGGATGGGGAGCTTTCAACTGAGGATATAAGTGACATGATCAGGTCACTAACCACCTGCAAGACCCCAGGGAGTGATGGGTTGCCCCCCCCCGCCACCCCCCCCCCTCCGAGTTTTAGGTATGCTCCCCCGAATTAGCCCGGTCCTGAACAAGGTCTTTAAAGAGGCATATGAAACAAGGGTGTTGCCGAGGAGCATGAGGGAGACATTAGTAGTCCCAATACCCAAACCCGGGAAACCCAGAGATGAGTGTGGCTCACACAGGCCATTAGCAATGTTGAACTATGACATTAAAATACTGACAACCGTGCTGGCTAAACGGTTGTCAAAAGTTATAGGGACCAGAATGCATGAGGACCAGACCGGGTTCATACCAGGCAGAAGCACGGCAATAAAAGTACGCAGGCTGCAACACATTATCACACAAACTACGGACTTGCAGGAACAATACGCTGTAGTTTCCCTGGACGCCATAAAGGAGTTTGATTCCATATAGTGGGAAGGGCGGAAAACCGTCTTGAGGAAGTTCGGGCTGAGTGAATACTTCATTGGGTGGATTAAGATACTATATGAAGCGCCTGTGGCGAGGGTAAAGACAGGCAGAACAGTGTCAGCACCATGGGATATCCAGAGGGGAACTAGACAGGGTTGCCCGCTGTCTCCAATGCTCTACATCCTGGGGCTAGAGCCCATAGCAATCCACCTCAGAAAAAAAAATTTACGCAGGTATCGGAATGGACGGGATATATCATGTTGTATCCCTATACGCGGATGATGTACTGTTGTATCTTTTTTTTTTTTTTGGTTTAGTTGCAAAGCAACTTTTCAAATATCAACATACAATAAAATATCAACCACCATATACACATCAATTATACAGCCCGACCAGAAAAAATTATTAAAAAGATCAAACTAAAATATGCATTCATAATACTACTATTACTCAATGCAGTAGGCATGACTAGTTAAATTAACTAGGCAGAACCACTCTATAACCATACAAAATAGCTCATTCAAGCTCTAAAATTCTCATATATACATATACATTTCTTGGTTAGGATCACATTATGATAAACCTCAAAAGCAGGAAGGTTCTTGCATTACTAAGTACATAACTCTTGTCTCCCATTACCACTTTGTATTTCTCCCACACCTGGTAGTACCAACTTCAAAAACTGGACTATCACTATTTGTACTCTCACCCTAGGGTTTGAGAACAGCATTTGCCATATTTGTTCTTTTGCCAACTCCATATCAGTTGTAAACACATTATTAAAATATCTTGCGCTGACTTTCTTTAGGGCACAGCATTCAACCAGCAAGTGTTGTAAGGTTTCACATTTGTCTTGTAGTAAACAATATCTACAGTAGTTTCATTTAACGGGAATCAGCTTCCACTTACAGAGTACCTCACGGGTACCCCATGAATTGGGTCTGAACCTTAGATAGTCAGCACGGACCTTGGGGGACGGGAATTTCACTAGGTACGTCACCATGTTTCCATAGCGCTTCATTACAAATGACCAAATATCAAAGACTTTATATTGCATATATTTGCTGATGTTCCTAGCCCAGTCCGCTTGAAAGGTTTTTACTTTTGCACGCTCCGGGGTTGATAACAATAGTTCAAGGGTCACATCCGCGTCAGCCAGGTAATCCATCATACAATTCCGCCATGTTTTCGGGAATATATTACCAGATTTGACCTGATTGTGCCCAATTACCTCTAGCATTGTACCAGTTTTTACTCCCAACAAACATTTCCGAAAGAAAGCACAATGTCTCCAAAGTGCATGAGAGTAAAGGGATAATAATCCAACCTCATAGCGAATAATCGCAATCGGGACCGCTTTGGGTAGTGCTAGAAACTGTTGTATCTACAAGACCCTCACCTTAATGTACCGCCGATCCTAGAAGTACTGAACTATCCGAGGGTGTCGGGGATCTCCTTTAGCAAAGAAAAGTCTTGCATATTCCCACTGGCAGGGCTGGCGAAAATAAAATCGGAGGGGGAACTCCCGAAAGTTGGGATCAGGTGGCAGCTACACTCATTTAAGTACCTGGCTGTGAATATTTGGCAAATGCCTGAATGAACGCACGCAGGGAACATGCATTAGCGGTGCACGAACTCGGGAACTTCATGAAGTTTTGGTCCAGGCTCCTGCTTTCAGGGTCTTGCCACGGTTCCTATATTTTTTCCAAAATGTTCACTGCTACGTCCCAACCGCCTTTTTTCGGCTACTAGAAAAACTATTGCGAGAATTACTTTGGGGTACTGCTAGACATAGGCTAACCTTGACCACACTAACATGAGTGAGAAGGAAGGACTGCCCAACGGCCAATTCCTATGGTACCAGAGGGTCAGGCGGGTAGCCAAGAAGCGCTGGAAAGAGTGGCCTGGGGAACTGGAGGCGGACCCGCTACTAACGTTACTACATAACTTGAGCGACGGGTGGAAACCCGTTTCCACACTTTACAAACTACTGGCAGATAGACCCAACCCCAAAAGCAATAAGCTAAAGCTATGGTGGGAGGCAGACTTTGGAATTTTCATCACGGAAAAGGAGTGGGAGAGGGTTCTAGCGTACCCCTGGGAATTGTCAAGAAATGCCCGATTTAGGCTAATCCAACTTAACATCCTGCATAGGACCTAGATGACTGAGAAGAATATCCAAGTTCAATAAAACACAAACCCATGTTGCCCGTGGTGCGGGTCGGAGGGAGCGGGGATGATGCATATGTTCTGGGAGTGTCATTAAGTACAACGCTTCTGGCCCAAAATAGAGCAAGCATGCAGAAAGGCCGGGGTGACTAGATATGAATGGATACCTAAAGAATGCCTCCTGGGAGCCTAACCAAGAATCAGCAAAGTCAGGCATATAATTAAATTCATGGATATGGTGTGTGTGTGCTGGCCAAAATGTCTATTGCAATGGCATAGAAAAAGGCTGGGGACCTGCATTACTCCAGATGGCTCAGCGAACTGGAGCACTGGTCTAATGCTGAGATGAGAGTGTGGGGAGATGGGGTGGCCAGGGTTGGAGAGGAAGTGGGTCCTGCATACGAGGCCTGGAACGTGCTGACCTGGGACATGTTTCATCCATCAGACGATAAACCCCCATGAACAAACTGTGCTCACACCTAGGATGACTAGGATCATCAGGGGTTGGATTACTGCTATGAGAATACCCAGATAGACAACCCCTAGGCCAGGTTGACTATGACTTTGTCCTGCAAAACAGGACTCCCTTAAACAGAAAGTCTTTTACCCCAAGTACGGAGCTGGTGATGAAGACCTTTTGTTTTGTTTTGAGGTTATTTGTTGTTTTGGTATGTTATTACACGGCTATGTAACAAAGATGGTAATATGAGAAGCAAACTGTTGATGCATATTCTAAATGGCAATAAAAACATTTTAAAATTAAATTGAACTTCTGTTTGCACACCCTGTAAAAGGTCCCCTAAGTCTAGAGAGAAAGGGATGGGAGGGCAACCCCTCCTCCCCCGCTGGAGATGTGGCAGACTATGTACTTTGCCTTCGGTCTAGAACGGCCCTGACATGTCCTGTGCGTAGCGGCCTCGGGCAAAGCCGACCGAGGGCCGTGCTTTGCCTCCTGGCAGAGGAAATATTTCCGAAGAGCAGCTGCGCTGGGAGATAGATATCACAGGCGAGGAATCTGCAGAGGAACATCCAGCAGAAAGAACATTACCAAGAGGTAAGTAATTTGTTCTTCTAATGGAGTTCTTCACCCACCGATTCCTCATCTATTATCGACTCCCAAAGCAGTACAAGGAGAATAGGAAGGTCAACATCTAAACCAAACCAGAAAACTCTAAAGGAGCGCTCTGCCAAAACAAGTGTCCTGACCAGACATAGAATCCAAGCTGTAACTTGACATATAATTGAAGCAGTAATGCTTAGCAAATGTTTGCAAGTAGCACACATACCCCCTTGGCAAATATCCAGAACAGGTACTCCAGTTGCAGAGCAGAGGTGTCAGCTAACCTTCTGGTGGAGTAAGCCCCAAGTTCCTCAGGGACCTCCTTGCTGGACAGATCATAGCATTCAGTGATGCAGAGAATGACGGGTCTTTTTGGCAACAGATCAGGTGGATGATTACAACTCCGGAGGCAGTGGAATGGGCCGAAACGACAATGTCGTCAGCGAGAAGCGAAGTTGCACTAAACCTATTGGTGGAAAAACTATGAAAAATGTACAAAAATGTTGAAGAACTAGAACAGACTTCTCGAAGACTCAACACTTAACGTGTGGTAAACAAAACTGAAGATGGCCACCAGGGTTGGAGCTAAGGGTACCTGCCTGATTGGCTTGGGCAGTATGACCCTGTAAAGACTGATGGGGCGGGGGGTATCTGTACTCCTGCTCTCTATATGGCAGAGTAGAAGCACAGAGCACCCCAGCCAAGATGCTCTATTTGGTAAAGTTGGACGAGCAATCAAGGCTTAAGGTCTCAGGAGGTGATGCAGGCTGGTTCTTAAGTACAGTGTAGGCCCCAAACCCCCACAAAGGAATGCCACATACTATTAGTGATAACATACAATAACACACTTTGTGCTCAGACAATTATATACTGATAAATATATACAGTCTCTATACGGTAGTAAAATTCCTTCTGTGATTCCATTAAAATGCATCAACTGCAGACAGTTTCAAATGGCATACAAATCAATTAATAAAGTCAAGCAACAATAGACTTGAGGAGGAAAACAAGCTGTTTAAGCAATTGGCAGAATAGTATTCTAGCTATTAAATCACCATTCTGTGTGCGGGTCCCCTCACCTGGGCAACCTGCAAATAAGCTAATAAACGAGCCTAATCCATATATTGCTTATCAGTCCTATCTCCTTCTATAAATCGTTCTACTACCCCAATGCACCTGGTATAGCAGATTTCTTTGATGGGTCATCAACAGATCCTTCTTGAGTGAACTCCCTTTAAGGCAGGAACTACGGATCATCGATAGTCCTCGAAGAAGGTGAACCTTGACATCGAGAGTCCTCGATGAAGAGTTTGATAGCGTTGAGGCAGTAGCTTTGGTCCAGGTGGTGCTCGTCGACGATAGGTCATGGATGTTCTGCGAAGACTAGGCATGCGGTGCACCTCGATGATGAAAGTGTGTTGCCACAAAGAGTCAATGAAGAACTTTGGCCCAGCAAGGGCATTGTGTCATCGCCGTCTGTGTGGTGTTCGGATGATGGAAATCCCACCGGCACACACTCCTCGGTTTGCTGGCGACCTTGACTTTCTCCGGTGGGACAAAGCGGTCGACAGTGATGAGCAAGGGAGTCCTTGATTCAAAGTGTTTTTAGGCAAAGGTAAAGAGTTGCGGCGCTGGCTGTCAGCAGCATGGCGTCAAGCAGTCCCTACTCCTGGGCAACTCGACTGGCTTCCAGCAGTTACAGCAAACCTACGAACCCTGGTTGGTAACAATGGACTTAGATGGCCTCAAGTCCGGGTGCTTTGCTTGGCAATCCCAGTCTTCGCTCAACAGTCTTTCGAAGGCTGACTTCCAGGGCACCTCAGCAAAGGTTAGCTTTCTGCACGATGTTCCCTGGTAACTCGGGAAGAGGTCTCCTAGCCAGGTTCCCTCTTGGATCAGTCCTCGACAGCTTTCGGATCGGGTCGAAGCAAATGCAGCAGCAAGTCGTCTTCTTCCAGCTGGGCTTCAAGGATAAGCAGCAAGTTTCAACTTCAGCTTCTGAATGACGCTAGTCAGTGAGAGGTCCCCAGATATACTATTCTGTCTCTCACCCACACTGCTGAGCCAGGCCTCAGCAGCCAATCATTCAAAAGAGCATTCAGCCGGCAGGAAGCCAATTAGGCTCACATGCATTCAGGCCATTTTACTGCATCCAGACACTCAGAACAAGGAATGTGGATTGGGACAAGCACTATGCCAATCAGTACTCTACACTGCATTCATACCAGTTTCGGGCAGAGCTGTCTCAGTCATTGTCACACACCAGAAACCAGACAACCATAACATGAAATGTATATTGGTCACACACTCCATTCGCCCAAGTCCCACCCACAGGATGTACCCAAATACAGTCACTGGGAAGGCTACAGCCAGTCTGGCCTGGACTTCCCCCACAATACTATATATGGAACTTCCACCCAACAGCCAGTCAGGGGAAGGGACAGAGTCAGGGCTTCCCAGGACTTTGGGAAAACAAAGTAACAGGCAATAGAAAGCAAGAGGCCAGAGGGGCCACCTTGTCTCCTATCAGGAATATATTGATTCCAATGGCAGGGCCTGGGTATCCTAAAATGGAGGATACTCTGAGCACCTATCAAATTCAGCATGGAGCTGCCACCAGCCCATACCCTGTTCTGTGGGCCACACACACGTGCCCAAATACATACCACACATGGGTGCCATAGGGGTATCCCAAGGGTCTGTTCACCAAACCAAAAAAGAGGAAGAGCTGCACTGCCAGGAGTCCCACATGGATTCCTGTGCAGAAAATAACAAGGAACACACATGATAAAAAGGAGAACAGGACAAGGACATGGAGGCCCTGTCCTTCCAATGCATTTCCAGCATTACAGACCCAAAGTGACTGTAATAGAGCATTAAAGTAGCAAGCAGTTTAAACGTTTAAAGGTAAACTGCTTTAATGTTACTGAGGATTCCCAGCCTGATGACTGGGAATATTCAAAAGCATGTGAATCTAAAAACTCAATGCTGGAAAATGGAACTCTAATCTGCAAGTTGTGGATCCAGATGGAAGACACCACAACCACCATCACTCGTGAGTCAACAGGCTGGTACTCAAATAAAAGTCCATAAGAGACAGCTTTATGACTATTAATATTACATGATTCCCAAGAGTTTGCCAAAGTTCTACTCTTTGCTCTCTTAACCACCGTCCACAGGCCAGCGGCTAACCGGAGCATGCAGCATTAATTAAATAATTATTCGCCTCTGCCCACGCGATATAACACACGTGCCACTACCTCAAACCACATACACACTTACCAGAAATATCCTGTCTGCACTCATCAACACCTCAGGTTTTGCACCTGCCTCCCCTCTAGCCTACTAACACTCCAAACCCATCTCTTTACTTGCAGGGTCACGTCCAGCGAGGCACACAAATTGGCAGAGGTGAGCTATACCCAACTACTTTAAATTAAATTGCAAATGTTTTATATAGAAGGAAAACCACAACAGCTGTCAGATGACATTGGTGGGACACGGGGAAAGGAGGGTGTTGGGTAGGCGGGCCGGATTGGGATAGGTTTTAAAATTTAGTAGACAGTGTAGTGGGCTATGGGCGGTTTCGCCACAATTATGTAGTGAACAGGGGTGTGGAGGGCTATCATGCTGCAGGGGGGGAATCTGTGTGTAGAAGTGTGAAACAAATAATTGGGTAAAGGAAAATACACAGGGATTCTTCAGGAAGCCAGTTAGAGTTCCAAAGGGGAATGAACCAGTAAAGTTCCAGTCTGCCTTTAGGTTGAAATAAAAGGTCCTGTCATTTTATCGGTCGGGATGAGGTATTCTTACTGTTTTAGGGGTTACATTCTGATTGTCAGGTGGGGTCAGTGTCATAAGTCTGCTGGGGAGAAAGTAGGGTTGATTGACCTGGCAGAGTCTGATCTCCATCCTTACTTGATTAAGTGTTGTGCACAGGTCTATTACATGCATTAGGGTCCGTCTCTATTTGATCAGGGTTGGAGAGGCCTCTCGTGTTCATTTTCCAGTGTACATCTTTTATAACAAGCTTACAGCTGGCATACAATATAACCTGACTGTCTGCTTTAAAAACCCTGCAGAATGTATGCAAGCTCACTCTAAGTGGTAGACCCTCATCACTTGTGTCTGCAGTCTAGAGTATTCAACTCCTGTAAGTTCTGCTCACGTATCGAAGTATTAAACTAGAAAAATGTACTCCAAAAGAAGAGCAGCCCCAAGATCTAACTACCCGATCGTTGACGGTTTTAAAAGGATGTAATATTGGGAGGGGTATATGGCTCGGCAATAGTGTAGCAGCTATGCATATTCAGAAGGTCATGTCCCAAGTACTGAACACAAATAACTCCAGACAGAACAGTAAGGCTTCTGGAGGCTCTACAGCTGCTAAAAAGTAGGACAACAAACTAAGATGCGCAACAAATGTGGTCAGAATACAGCTGTGTATCTCTTTGGATTTAGTTCAACAGGGGCACACAAACAGGGCTTACACAATGCCCTAGTAGTCCTGCTTCACTGGCATCTGCCGACTTGAAGGTTGACAATCAGTTATCCAGATCGAGTACTATGAGGCCAGTTATTCCCAAATGTGTTATAGGTTGAACCAAGTGCTATAGCAGTATTGCGTACACTAGTAAATGGAGCAGGAAATAGTGGACCACTGCAGACCACACACCTTCAACATATTCTGCTTTCGCCAAGCTGAAAAAGACACAGTACAACCATCTCTACTAAGTTCACAGTCAATGGTTCCCCAGTACACAGCACCTTTAAAATCACAGACACTACGAATCAAGCAAAAAAAGAGTATATCAAATGAGCATTGGAAACTGTCAACAAAACTCAAATTGCCATCAAGGTATTTTGCAATTCCTCCTATCCTGTGTTCAAATTCCAACTCATTTGGGTTTCCTCAACTAGAACACACACACAAGTCCTATGCATTCCCATGTTAGTCCTTCCCATAACACTGCAAAACACCATTTAAAACTGGTGAAAGTCCTTCAACTTGTGAAGTCTCATGTTTTAAAAAGGGACCACCACCTACTTAAGAGCCAAGATTCAACTCAATCTGCCACCTTCTCAATAAGACACTTTCAAAGTATTTTTAATTAAACCCCATTAAGGGTTGCACCAGAGATAGCCTTGTTTCTTCTCTTCGAAATTGGATCTGAAAAGCCCCAACCTTTTGGCTGCACTGCTGGGTTTGAATTTATAGCCATGCTTTCGATCTTCAAATGCCTATTAATGGATGCATTGAACATTAATATACAGCAGAAAACTCTGCTCTAGTAGCCACCAAGAATCCAGCAAGCTACCAGCCGTTTGCACCTAATCTTCCTCCCCCGTTACTAGCTTCCTGCTCAAATGCATCTGCTCCCCTCCCGGTCTACTGTCCCCTATGACTTGTAAAGCACTTTGTTGTATCCTGAAACATTCTCCTTTCTTTTCTACCCTTCTGGAGGCTGATTATTTAACATGCTCTACGGTTCTTTGACTGATAAGCAGGGAGATTAGGGAATTGGAATGGCAAAAAACGTCACTAAGAACACCCTAAATTATATGCACAAGAAATTAAAGTTACACCTCCAATTACATCCCACTGCTATGGGAGTCTATCAAAGATCTGGAATACGTCGGAGGACACAATCCCTTCGAAGAACAAGTTACTTCTTACCTTGTAACGTTCTTTCGACGGGATGTTCCTCCGACGTATTCCTTATCGCCCCTCCCATCCATCCCCGCAGTGATACTTCCCTTGTGGTTGCAGCTTACGCTCCTTCAAGGTCAATAACCAATTCAGGCATGACTTTTCTTATGCTACAAAACGGAACTGAGCAACGGACGCAACGCGTGGCTATTTATGGGCATGGTGACGTCGGCGCCGATACGGTGGCCATCTAGGGACATCGACTCGGTGGACGTCGACGCGCAGCGCCCTCTACAGAAAACATTTCTGAGGCCAGCAAGCTGGAAACGTATTATCAAAGATAAGGAATACGTCGGAGGACACAATCCCTTCGAATTAAAGTTACTCGTTGTAGTGACTAAAGTACTTTTAGTGCATATTCCCCCTTTCCTCCATCCTTGTGGGTGTCCCCCAACATAGGGACGGTACAGGAACCTTTGGCAGCGGAAAAATTAGCTTCCCCTTTAAATTTAGTATAGCGCGCAGGACGCGACGTCGGGAACGCCCCACTGAGGCCCGCCTTCCGGCAACTCACCTCAGTCCCCTTTCAACACATCGGACGCTTAGATACCCGACTAGTCATATTACCATTAGGCCAATCGAATACTAGCGGGGGAAGGTGGCAGGGGCGTACGCAGGAAAGGGGACTATTGGTCACTAGAGTGAGTAACTTTAATTACTCATACGTTCTGTCCCCTTTCCTCCATCCTTGTGGGCGATTCCACCGAACAAGAACATAGGGTGGAGCTGTAACAACCTGCCTCATATAGTTTATGTTACTTATCTGTAACTATTGTTCTCCAGCATGGGTCTGGCATGGATTCACATGCTCAGAAATATTTCCTGTCAGGCTGGGAATCCTCAGTAAAAGAAAAAACATTTTCACTTTCACTTACAAACTGGATTTCTCCGCTAAACCAAACGCTGTTCTCTGGGTCACACTGCCCAATCAAATGACAGTCCTCTTCCCTAACCCCTCCTCTGGCAACAATCTTCAGATTTGGTAAGCATGTAAAGTGGCAGTATGACCAAGAAGGGCATAGAGGGGTCGGAGGGAGGGTTTGCAAGTTAATCCATGCCAGACCCATGCTGGAGAACAAGATTTAAAGGAGGCAATTTAAACCTTCTCCAGCATGGTGTCTGGCATGGATTTGCATGCTCATGAATAACAAATACATAGCAGTACAACATTACACAACCACAGGAGGTGGCAAGGCTCAATAGAAGCAATTACACTTACCCCTCGAACAGGCTCACCTCAAGCAAACAGGTTGCATAGCACAGCTTGGCCGACTCTGGACTCCTCCCTGGAATCCCTGTCGACGTAGTAGAATTCTGTGAAGTTGTGCGATGACCTCCACGTAGCAGCCCTGCAGATGTCGAGCAGGGGCACACCAGAGAATAATGCTGTTGTTGCAGCAATCGCTCTGGTGGAGTGGGCTCTTGGACGGCCGGGTAATGGTCGGTTAGCCAACCAATAACAGTGCATGATGCAGCCGGAGAGCCATCATGAAATGGAAGCCTTGGACAGGGCCTTCCGATGGTTCACATGACCATAGTTCATGAAGAGCTGTGAAGTCTTCCAAAAATTCTTTGTGCGTGTCACGTAAAACTTCAGGGCGCGAGCAACGTCCAGCAAGTGTAAGGCCCTTTCCGCCGGCGACGAAGGTTTCAGGAACAAAAAAGGTAACACCAAAGGGCTTGTTGTGGTGGAATTCCGACTGAACCTTCGGCATGAAGGAGGGGTGCGTACGTAGCACCACCCTTGATTCGTGGAAAGTCAGGTACGGTTGCTTGCAGGATAGGGCCTGGATCTCACCTAGCCTTCCGGCAGAGGTGATGGCCACAAGGAAGTTTTCCATATGAGGAACTTGAGCAGGGCCTGAAGCAGAGGCTCGAAGGGGGCCCCCCCATGAGCTTCGTCTGAACCATGATGGGTTCCCATGCAGGGACAGGGGCCTTAACTGGCGGGAAAGATCTGAAAAGTCCTTTGAGAAACTACTTGATGAGTCAGTGGAACCAAAGTTAAGATTTTCCTGGTGACCTGGTGTAGCGGAAGATAGCCGCCGGATGGACTGTGATGGAGGTGTGTGCTAGTCCGGCCTTGGCCAAGGATAGCAAGTACGGCAGGATCTGTGAGGCCGTGACCCTCAAAGGGGTAATCTTCTGTGACCGGCACCATGTAGCAAAATGCTTCCACTTGTGACCGTAGCACTTGACAGTCGACGATACCCTGGTTTGGCTAGGACCTCCCTGCAGTCCGCAGGCAACTCATACCGTCCAAACTCTAGGGCTGGGGGAGCCAAACCCTCAGGTTCAGCGATCCTGGGTCATGATGCAGGATTGTGCCTCCTTCCCTGGTGAGAAGATCCGTAACCAATGCCAGCTTGACCGGAGGTGATGCTGACAGACTGAGAAGGTCCGGGTACCAAATCAGCCTCGGCCAAGCCGGGGCGATGAGTATCATCCTGCATTGACACTATCTGAGTGTGTTGATGACTCGTAGCAGGAGAGGGAACTGAGGAAACGCGTACAGAAACATCCCTTCCCAATGGAAGTAGAGCGCATCACCAAGGTCCTTGGTGGAATCTGCTGGCAAACCTCTGGCATTTGGAGTTCGCCGCCATTGCAAATGTATCGATCTGGGGCCGGCCCCATTTGAAGAGGCGGTCTACCTGATCTTGTCGAAGTTCGCCCCACTTGAAGAGGCGGTCCACCTGATCCTGCCGAAGTTACCACTCGTGGCAGGAGCGCAGTTCCCTGCTGAGGGAACCTGCGATGGTGTTCTTGACTCCCGCTAGTGAAGAGGGATGAGGAACATCCCTTGTCCGACGGCCCAACGCCACAAGTCCTGCATTTCCTTGGAGAGGGCCGGGGATCGAGTGCCCCCTTGTTTCCTGATGTAAACATGGTGATGGTGTTGTCCATGAAGATCCTCACCACATTGCCCTTCAGAGACACTAGGAACGACTTGAGGGCCCAGAACACTGCCCGTAGCTCCAGGATGTTGATATGGAGATGCTTCTCCTCCGGCAGCCACAGGCCCCTGGTTTGTAGAAGTCCAGTGTGGGCTCCCCAGCCCTCCGGGGGAGCGTCCATGGTCACCGTCTCTTGGTATGGAGGGTTTCAGAATCCTGTGCCCTGTGTGATGTTGGGACAGACGCCCCACCATCGTAAGGGCGACTGAACTTGTCACAGAGGGATCTTGTCCCTGAAGCATCCGGACACCTGAATCCAGCGCATGTCCAGGAATTCCTGTAGAGGTCGCATTTGCAACCTGCAGAGCCGGGTGAGGTAAATTGATGGCCCACATTGCGGTCGTCTTAGTCAACGACAGCAGTTGCACCTCCCCTTGAATGGCTGCTATCCTCTCCTCCGAGGGTGTCGTCAGGCATGACACTTCATTGAATCTGGTGCCTAGGAACAGAGCATTCTGCGATGGTGTAAAGCAGGACTTTGGAAAGTTGACAAGAGAATCCCAGATCTGTCAGTAACCGGATGGTCCTCTCCTTGTGCCCGGCCAGCTCCCTCGAGTGGGCGCAAATCAACCAGTCATCCAGGTACGGGTATACGTGTATGCGCTGAAGACGCAGATGGGCCCCAACCGGCACCAAGCATTTTGTGAAGACACTGGGGGCCAACTTCAAGCCGAAAGGTAGAGCCTTGAACTGGTAGCGCTGTCCCTGCACTACGAAGCGTAGAAACATTTGATTTTTCTTGTGAATGGGGATGTGAAAAACGTCCTCCAGGACCTACGACGTCAAGAAGTCTCCTTTTTCCAGTTGCCCGAGCACGTGACCATCCTGAACTTTTAGGACTTTAGATATTTGTTGAGACGGGATAGGTCTAGAATAGGCCTCCAGCCCCCGCCCCCCGTCTTCTTTCTGACCAGAAAGTATCTTGAATAGACTCAGGAGCCATTGGGGCGCTAGCCCCATCACCCCTTTTTGCAGCATTGCCTGTACCTCTTCCAGGAGCTGAAAGCTGAAGGATGTGCGGCTCCTGCCAGGCAACCAGTGGGATCCGCAGACACCTGTGTTGAAACTCCAGGGTGTGTCCTTGGGTAAGAGCATCCAGCACCCATCTGTCGGTGGTGACCTTTGTCCACTCGCAAATGAACTTCATCAGCTTGCCTCCCACCGCGGTGTGCGGGTGGGGGCCTCTACATCCTTGTCAGTCCAGGTTTGCTTCCTGTCCTAAGTGTGACGGCGACGCAGTCCTCTACTACCGTAGGCCTAGGAACGGTCTCTGTAGGCTTCCTGAGTTGTGCATCAGGAAGGGTGACGGGTGGCAAAGCCTTTTGAAGACCTGCAGATGGCAGAATCTAGTCCATTTGCTTTTATAGTGGGACTGAGTCGAGGGCCTCCTGGCTGGCTGAATGATGTCCCAGTTGTCATCTGAAAATCGAGCATGCTGAAGCATCAGCTGATCAGGAGCCAGGCCACCAGGGCCAGTTTGGCTGGGTCTGGATGCTCCACTGCTCTGCTCTGCTAAGTCGGGAAGCAGAACTTGTGGAGGGTCCCCTGGAGCAAAGGGGTGGCCGGAAACACGTAACACCTGCGGCCGTGCCATCAGATCTGGAAGGAGTCTCCCAGTGACACTCCGGCCTGCCAATGAGGCCAACTGGGGGCACTTGGCATTCAGAGGAGAGGCGAACAAGTCCAGGTCTGCAAACTCCCAATGGTGGAACAGGGGCAACAAGGAGTCGTACAACTCCCACTTGCAGGTGTTGAGCCCTAAGCGACTCAGCTGATCCGCTTCTGTATTGCTGTTCCCCGGCAGGTGGGCTGCAGGAATCCAAATCCTCTCTGTGATCGCAACCACCTCCATGCAGAGGAGAGGGAGGAGGGGGGGAAGGAGGGAACAAGCTTGTTCAGGTAAAACATTGTAGTACAATTGTCCGTCCTGATCAGAATTGCCTCATCACTGATTAGGGGCAAAAAAGCCTGGAGGGCCAGGCCCACTGCCCTGAGCTCGAGAAGATTGATATGTAGGACGGCTTCCATCCTGGACCATGCTCCATGAATCGTATAGCCCTCCAGGAGTAACCCCCAGCCCAAAACAGAGGAGTCTTGTCAACACCAGGGTAGGCTCCGGTTGGTAAATGGGGCTCCCACTGAAACATTGCCGTCCATTAGCCAACAAAGTTTGGGCAAAAGGAGCAGTGGTATTGGGATCCTGTCTGACTGAGAGTCTGTCTCCTGATCCCAGTTAGCCGCCAAGTGGAGCTGGAGGCACCTCATCTTGAGAGAAAATCCCATCTGATGAAGGAAATCCGCCAATCTCTGGCAGGAGCGCCCTCACCAGTCGTTCAGATAAGGGTATAGATTATGGCCCTCCAAGAGGAGAAGGCCCGCCACTGCATTCACCAACTTCGTGAAGACACAAGGGGCCAAGTTCAGGCCGAAGGGCAGCACTGGAAGAATTACTACATAATCATGAACCGCAGAAACATCCGATGCAGTTGATATATGGATACATGCAGGTACGCATCCTTGAGGTCCAGGGATCACATCCAGTCCCCTGCACACAAACTCAGCTATGTGCGCGGGAGTAATCATCTTGAAGCGTTCCAGTGGTAAAGACAGATTTAGAAATGACAGGTCCAGGACCACCCTCAGGCCAGCCGAGCTGTTTTTGGGTACCGCAAAAAAGGTCCATGCCCTTGAAGGGCAGATCTAGGATCCACTCCTGTACATCAGATGAAGACTTGGTGGCGTGCATCCAGGCCGTCGTTCTCATCTCAACCCGAAGACACAGCCCTCTGCTGGCTGTGTCGATGTAGGAGATTGAAGACTCCATTAGGTCCTGGGCAATGGTCCCAGCATCTGCCAGACTGTCCTTGAAGAAAGCTTGTTTGTCCAAAGGGAGGTCGGGCAGAAATTCCCAGAGCTCCCGCTACATCTTCTGGTTAGATGCGGCGAAGAGGGCATCCGCGTTGTCCTGCCGCAGATGCAGTCCTGAGATGGAGTAACAACACTTTACCAAGGACTCAAGGACTTTGTCCTCCTTGGTAAAGGACCTGCTGCCCAACTTCTTTTTCATCTGGGCACTGGCCCTGGGTTTCTCCCAGACTTTCTGCACAACCTGCAGCACATCCTTCTGGAGTGGAATACCGGACCGAGTTGTGGTGCATTTCCCCAAGACCTCTGCTAGCACACCAGACTCCTAGGGGGCTTCCTCAGGAAGAGGCACCCCCAAGAACTCCACCAGGCCCTGGAGGCAGTCATGAAAGGCCTTAACAGATGCCAAGGGCTCATTGTCTTAGGCATCAGTCATCCTCGTCGTCCGCAATCCCCCCATTTTCACAGCCCGAGGGGAATGCGGACCCCGGGACACAGATGCCAGCAGGGCCCCCCCACCCCAGGTACAGAGCCGCAGACAAGTCCAACGGCTGTTCAGGTGGAGGCATTGGTGGTACAGGAGGGTCAGCATGACCGGTAGGGCTTAAACCGGTGGAGCTACCAGCACCGGGAGAGCCGGAGGAATGAGAGTAGTCTCAAGGGGAGGGGGCTGAGGCAGCATCACCTGGGGGATAACCTCCTTCCCAATGTCCTTCAGGAGCCCCTTCATCTGAGGGGAAGGCATAAGGAAGAGGAAGCATTTGAATAAGCAACCCTCACTAGCCACTGGGTTCCTAGGAGCCCTGACCTCCGAGGTGCTAGGCCTCCGCTCCTGGTCAAAACGCTGAGGCACCTTGTGCGTGTAGCTGTAGGTTTGTGATGGGTAAATGTACCCCCTGCAGGGACCAAAACCCTGCATCGTAGGATTCGCTGCCACTTCCAGAAGGAAAGGGGCTGGCATCATCCTGCAAAGCCCACTCGATGGGCAGAAGCACTGGCAGGCAAGATTGCCACCTGCCTGGCAAGCTCTGCCAAGTCCTCCTCCACCATTTTGAAGCCTTGCGCCACGCCCTGTGGGAGGGTGCAAAGGCCCCGAGCCAAGAGAGGCATCAGACACAAGAGGATATAGCTTGGGTTTTGTGCCCAAAGCAGAGACATCGACCTTAGAGAGCCCTCTGGTAGGCGCTGAGCCCTCACCTGAATGGCCAGTAGTCGAAACGTCCTGGATGACGGCCTCGGAGGTAGGCAGGGAGCCCTCGGCATCTGTGCCAGTAGCTGTGCTGGATCTAGCTGAGAAACAACTCTTGGAGGTGGCCCTCGACAATCCATCCCTTACCCCTAGGGTTAGAAGAAGAGGTTGAGCCTGATCATCCGTCCGAGGACACTCTGGTAGGGCCCCGGGACCCCTCAGCTTTGGGAGTCCGTAGTCTGGAAGGGCTCGGGGCTGTCCCTGGACTGCCCATAAGAGCCCCAGGAACCCTCGGCTTGGGAGTCGGTAGCCTTCGAGGCCTCAGGCCTGCCAGAACCTGAATACAAAGAACCCCGATCTTTGGAAACCCCGGGGAAGGAGTGTCTGTGCTGTGGAGCTGTGCTGAACAAAGGTCCTACCTTGTCTTGACGAGAGGTCCCAGTGACTAAGTTCTTAAAGCAGAGAGGGGGAGAAGGGTGGAAGATCTCCCTCAACCGCGACAACTGATTCTTCAAGTCCCTGTGACAGAGTGCTGCAGGCCGCAAATGAGTCCCAGCGGTGGTTGGGCCCCAAACACTCAGACACCTTGTGAATCCTCCTGCGGCCGGCATGTGCCGGGGAGTTGAGGCACCGAAAAGAAGTGAAAAACTGGGAGCAAGCGGAAAGTTTAAAAAAAGGTCTCCATGCTGGCTGCCAGGTCCGACACCGTCCGTGCAGAAAAAGGGACAGCGGTGAGGTGCTGGAGGTTTCCCACGTGCTATACTAAATTTAAAGGGGAAGCACATTTTTTTGCTGCCAAAGCTTCCGATACTAACCCCATATTGGGGGACGCTCACAAGGATGGAGGACATGGGACGGGACATGTGAGTAGAGCTGCAGAATGTGCCCCCATAGTGAGGGGCCCTTTATGGTGTAAGACAAAAAAAAAGGTTTGAGGGCCAATTGTAATGTATGTGAATAGTGTTTTTGACATGATGTAGGGAATTACAGTAGTGATGGCAGGGAGGGAGAAGGAACAAACAATGGATGACAATTAAGTGATTGAGAAGGGGATTAGAACAAAGGGTGGCAGGTGGAGAGGGCAGGAAATAGGCATAGCCAGATGGATAATTTCAGTGGGAGGGTGGTGCGGCCCAGGAACAGATTTATGACCAGTTTCAAGAATGTCAGGAGGACTGGTTGTGCATTGAGTCAGCTGACAAGATGTGGTTGGGAGATGTGGGTACTGAACAGGGAAGACTATAAAGAATGTGAGTTGGAAAATTCAAAGGGTGTCCCCCACTCCCCATTTCCATTCTCTCTCTGTCTCAGCTACAGTAGGAAATCTGACAAACGTTCCATATTTGGAACATATAGGTGAAGCATGAAGTGAACATGAGTGAGAAACAGCAAAACTTGGGACTGATGCAGCAAATTTACCCTGGCATTACTCTTTCTGGTGCTAGGTTGGCATAAGATTCTAGACAGATATCAACTAAATAAGTTTCATTAAACAATAGTACCATTGCTTCTACAGACACACAAATGTTTAAATTGTAATACTGTAATTCATTTAATAATTAGATGTTTACATATCTGCAGTATGAAAGTCAATTTGCTATGCGGTCTAGCCGATTGCATGTCACTGTACTGCTATTTTACAATAGGCATTCTGATGTTCTTAAGTCATTTTAGTGTACTTAATGTAATTAAGTCTTGTATCAACAATCAGTACTAAATGTATTCGATTATAAACAAATAAAAATAATAATTTGATCTTTGTGACCAGCACTAAACATATCTACAGCTTTAATGTACAAGATCGATTTTGGGACTCTCACTCTTGCCACAGTTCTAACCAATGTGCACAGCATTGTTAACGTGAGTGGTTCACAAACGTGGTGGTACACTTTGCTTTCCGTTGTTCACATGCTTGCACTTCTAGGATATAAAGAATGTGTAGCTGCAGGCCTCTGGTACACCCTACACAGCATTACAGCAGAAATATTACAATGTTTTCAGTCACAAGATATGAGATTGTGCAAGTCTTCTCGAAGCCCATCAGTTGCTTGCAGGTTGCTGTGCTCTAGGTTGATATGCGCTGCGGCCAAACCCACACAAAAACAGCAATGCCCCATTGTAAGCAGCATAAACACAATTCCACCATTTTCTAACATAATTCACTTCACCGGAAAGAAACTGTTCATAAATTTGGAGAGTTCCATTCAGGATGACACTATGGATTGTTGTTTTATTTTGGAAAATGAATCCTTCACATCAAAGCAAGCTTTAGAAATGACCAGCCTTCTATATTAAAAAGGTACCAGAATGATGGTGTCCAAGGAGCATAATAATATTTGTTGTAGAAACACAGATGACTTGTGTAAGAGGAAAAAAAGACTGTACAAAAAGTGCATTAATACAGGACAATTCTGATAATACTTTTAAAATCCAAGCATTTTGGGAACTGTATTCAATAATCTACATAATGCATTAGTCGGTAAATGCTCCAAGTGTTCCTAAATCAAAAGAGGCGAGCACAAGCCAAATATAAATAAATCATAATGAAATACTGAAGCACAATGAAACACTGAAAATAAGGGATGGTAGCTGTGATGTTTGAAATTACTTAATTTAACGAGTGGAAATGCAAAATATGAATTATAATTGCTTAAATCAAAATATTTACAGTTTACGGTACAAAGTGGGGCAAAAGCTTGTTCATTAAGCACAAACAACTTGAGAGAATCAAATTAATTAAATGAATTATTAAAAAAATAAAAAGTAACAGAAATGACATTTACAGATTTTGTTCAAAGATGGCAATCTTTAAATTTAAAAGCAAATATAAAAATATCTTGATGTTCACAATAATAGATTAACTACGAATTCTTGTTAACTTAGTTAAAAATATGCTTTGAGGCATAGAGTACATCTGATCAAAATGATAATTAGTGGATTGAAACAAGTCTTTAAAAACTGTATTTTACATAGAAATCTTCAGTATCTCGGATAAAATGTTAAACAGAATTTTTCAAACAAAAACCACAAGCAGTACACTTAACTAATTCAATATTTTCAATTAAAACACATTTAAAAGCCTTTATTACTTTATAACAGAAATAGCTCTTAAAAATTTAATATACAGCAATGTAAAAGTTTCTTTATTTAAAAATATTACATCTCTACCTTATAAGGAATAGTTGGTATAATGTATAGGAGG
The DNA here is from genome assembly GCF_040938575.1 of Ambystoma mexicanum. Taxonomy (NCBI): domain Eukaryota; kingdom Metazoa; phylum Chordata; class Amphibia; order Caudata; family Ambystomatidae; genus Ambystoma; species Ambystoma mexicanum. The sequence continues at coordinate 626,171,207 of NC_090927.1, read as the reverse complement.
ACATTGGATAGAACCTGAAAAAGGACAGGTTTCTGGGAAACACCAATAATGAATAAAAATATGGCATGATGCCAGCAGGCCTTTTATCATTTAGAACTTAATAGTTTTTTTTAGCATATATCAACGACTACTTTAAAAGCCTGCTTGCATCTCACCTTTTGTGTTTTACTCTGTCACTCTGGTCCTCATCTTTATGGTGTCTTCCTCTGTCTTTTTCTCCCTCTCTGTTTCCATCTCTATTTTTTTCTCGTCCTTTGTCCTTTTCATGACCATGCTCACGTTTAGAATTTTCTGTATGTTTGTCTGTATTTTTGCTCTCTTTATGCGTTTTACTGTCAGTGATTCTATCACTGTGAGACACTTGAGACCTGTCCTTTTCCCTGCGAGAATCATCTTTGCCTTTTCGCTCTCTATCATCGTCCTGGCTTCTGTCCCTTTCTCTGCGTCTATTTCTTTCAGAGTCCCGATCGTGGCGCTTTTCCGATTGAAATTCTTTTTCTTGGAGCCTGATTTTCCTCTGGTAGTAGGATTCACTATAAAACCTTTGCCTACGTTGAACATCATTGTCTCGGCTAAAGCCTTGCTCTGGAAATAAATCCGGTCCATCCCAAGGTTCACTGTGACGTCTTCCAGGCAGGCGATTATCTCTGTGAAATAATTGTGGCGCTGCCTCCAAGTACCTAGGCTGCCCTGGAACCAAAGGGTACCCATGCGGGCGAGGTCCAAAATAAAGGTTGGGGTGACCTGGTCGTTGAGCACCAGGAGTCCATGACACCATCGAATTTTGCAAGCCTGATTCTAAAGACCGAAATCTTAACGGTGGACCTCTTGGGAAACCATAACCTGGAGGAGGAAGCAATGGGGGGGGCATATTAGGAGGAAATCCAAACATAGGGGGGTAATTCTGAGGTGCAGGGAACTGAAGTAAGGAAGGGCATAACTTTGGACTTTGAACGATAGACGGTGGGTGTCTGGGTGAGGAGTAGATATCCCCAGATGCAGCAGTAGGTTTGGCTGTGGTACTCCGGGTTTCTAAATGAGCGTCAATACCTGACGAACCTCTTCCAAATGACTGCAAAGAATCCATATTTTGCAGCAATGTGGTTCCCTGCAAATGTTTTGTGTTTTCATTCTGTAAATTACCCAAACGACTGGCTCCTCTTGTTGCAGAGAAACAATGACTTACTCCAGGCTTCATATTATCTTTGTAAGGGGAGTCATCATCTACAAGAGATTGCTTATTTTCTCTACCTGATGGCTCATTACCTGAAGTTTCAATGTGTTGCTGGGATATAATATGTTGACTTTCCTCATCTCTGATGCAGTTGCTCGTTTCGACATCGGAAGAATTTAGGTTTTGCTTTCGTCCTGCTGCTTGTCTTGGATCACGTTTAATGTAAACAAATTTTGTCGACCTAGTAGATTTACAACTACCATCCACAGGAGGGGAGATGCCATTATTGTCCATATTACCTTCACTAGCTGTGGACACAGCCACACTAAAATATGCAGTCCTTTCAGATGCATGTGAAACATCATGTTGGCCATCCATTTTTTCTTTCCTTTTCACTACTGCATCTTCATTTGACTGAGCTGCAGAGAGATTTTCTAAAAAGGTTTCAGTTGAAACATCTGGTGGTTTTCCTTTAAGACTAAGTCCTTTCAAAGTTCTTAGAGCATAAAGACTACTTACCACTGGAGAATCTACTGCTTTTTTCACCTTAGCTGAATCTTGAGATAAATTAAGCCTACCTTTGATGTCTGAAACATCTGTGGTTACCTCACTCACTGTTTTCTCTTCATTCAAGAAGGATTTTTCATTCATTGCCATGTCGCTATGTTCAAAAACGTTTTCATTATCACCCAGAAGAGACTGAAGTATATCATCTACAGGCAGTGGTTTGTTGACTAGTTCCAGCGTGGAAGATTGATTTTCCCATCCAACTAAGACACCTGGAAGAAAGCGCAGAGGTTTTGGTGGCTCGGATTTGCTCATTACTTGGACAGGTTCCACAGGAGTTTGAAAATCGGCACTGTCGTCATCCTCCTCCAGCTCTTGGGACCGATTTCTGTTCTTATGTAAAACTGTTGTAAAGGAATTAAAAAATTCATTTTCATCCTCATCTTCCACCTCTTCAGTCTCCTCTTCATTAGAGACTTCATTTTTAGTTCTTTTTTCTGGAGTAACATCTGGAGTATTTCCAAGTGATTCTTCATCAAGACTTGTGCTATGCAGCCTTTTTGATCTCTGGCGAATTATCAACGCCAAAAGTAAGTTTGGTCGACGTGATTCCAGCCCTGCAGTAAACAACAGCAGTAATTAGTATAGAGCAAGAAAAGGAGCATAATATAGTAAACACTAGAGAAATAAGCTCATTTTTTCACATTGAATCATGTTTAGGTGTTGAACTACTACAAATATGTAGTTGCATGACAGAAGTATTACCTACAGTATGTTGGTGCAATTACTAAATATTCAAATGCTCAAACAATAATTCCTCACCAATCCCATGTACAACATGGCTCTATAAATTAAACGCATCAGAGAATTTATAAACATTCAATATTTGTGCAGATTTAAAATGGTTAAGGTTTTGCAAACAATGACGAGACCTCCCAACATTGTGCTGCTAAAGTTGTGTAAAAGGTTGTACACCACAATCTGCAAAACATGCTGTGATATCCCTGCCAAAATGCACCAGTACTTGAAACCACTGATGATACTGAAAACTCAGAGGGAGATGGACAAGCAGCTGTTTATAGACATTCGTAAATGTACATACACTGCCTAGTTACAATTCTGATGAGGCATCACCCGGCCAGATTCTGTACTTTTCCTCTAGAAGTAAGCACTTGCCATAGGCTCAACCACAAAAACATGTTTGACACATTCTTACATCCAACTGTGCTGGGTCTCCTGGGAAACAGTCAACCCATCAACACCCGCAACCACTGTATCATTACACGGTTGAATTGCCTGTTTTACCAGCAGAAATAGCACATGTGGGTGTCCTGAGTCAGGTGTGGTGGTTTATGGAAAGTTAAAAGGAAACACCAGAGGGAGACGGATTTCTGCAGCCCTCAATACAGGCCCTTGGCAGCCATGGAGACTCTGTGCAAGAACAAATAATCTGTGTCTAAGGAGAGCATGAGAAACAATTCGAAATTTGGAAGGCCTCTGGAGTACATGGGTGCCAACAGAAAGTAGTGCACCTGGGGCACGAATAGCCCATCTGGTTTTGCCCATCAAGGTTCTCAAATTGATTCCCAATTTGTTGGACTAGGATCAGAACAAACTATATGAGAACAAAGACAATAGAAGGAAAAGTACAACCATGGGAAATATAAGGTAATCTACTCAAATAAAAATACTTTATTTATAGACCACATTCATTAAACTACTTTCTTACATAATTTTTAGATGCAATTATTATTACCAAAACGAAATTCTCGTTTAGTGCTTATTTGCTCAACCTCTGACTAAGGAAAGGAAGAGTCAACCCAGGTAGGGTTTGAGCCAGAGACCAAGAGATCACACACAGATCCCAGAATAAGGGCTGAAAATATTGAGCTATTTCCCCAGTTCATTGATACTTTCCTCTAGCAAAATCATGCAAATGTGGATAGCAAGGGCAGAGTGGGGCATTTTACAAAGAAAACGGTGTGACAAAGAACAAAGGATTAAAAAATGAAGTGCAACACCTTTAACTACTTCAGGATGAGTGGGCATAACTGCTATTAAAAAGTAGTGTCTTTGCATAACAAACAGGATATTCTTCAAGAACATTTTAAGCAAACAATATGAAGATGGTGCAACGCAAAGGTTTCAAGGGACTATGAGATTCAGATTCCAATCCGACTCAAGGGCCCCTAATCTATCGCAAAGTCAAAGATATAGCAACTAACTTGTTTTTTGATTTCACAGTCCCTGGGATATGGCACCCAGTTTGCTTTTTGAAAATATCCTGCCAGCAGGTACTTCTCCCCGGATGCTTTAGACTATGGGCCTCATCACGAGTCTGGAAATCCGCCAGCGGTAATAGCGCAAATATTCCCCATTGGGCCCCACTAACCGTTCCGCCAAACCCGTGATCCGGCGGTAATGGGGTCGGAGGGGAGTGGATTTAGGGCTAATAGCACCGGCGGTAATAGCTATTACCTCCGGCGTTACCGCCCAACTCGTGATGAGGCCCTGTGTGTCAGGCATAGATATTCTCAGATATCTCACCCATAGATATTGGGTGTGTTTGGGAAAGTCAAATTTGGGTGTGTTTTTGTTCACCTTACTTTGCCCCTAAATTGTTACCTGCTAGCCCAGTGACCGCTCCATACCTCTGATCTTCTATATTTCTCCTACTGCCTTTTCTCTCTGCCTGCCCATGGCATTATCTGTTTCTCCTATCTCTTCCAACTGTTTCTCTATCAACTTTCCTTCCCTTCTCACTAAGTCTGGTAAGAAGAAATTAAAAAAGGATATCTTGGTTTCTAACCCTGGTCTCTCCATCGCTGATACCTATTCCAGCGCCTCTGCCAGACAAACCCTCACTGACATCCTCTTTTTCGTTCCCTCAGCAGATATCTGGACCCCTCATATGATCTCTATACTGTGTCCTGTCTGCTACTCTCCCTTTAATGGTGGCCCCCGCTGGGAAGTATGTATGGATCTCCGACTCCTTCAGAGTCTTTATTAACATCTATCTAAAAGGTACTGTCATGGTGCAAGGCCCTCAGGCTAACCTCTTTGATAGGCAGTTCCCTCGCCTCATCAACTTCCTCTCCTCTCCAGCTGTCCCCTATTCTCTTCCCCTGGCTACCTTGCCCTCCTACGCTTCCTCCTTTGCTCCATCTCAAGCTCCTTCCACACCTTTGCAGGGCGTACCTCTGATCTGTACCCCTCCCCGGAAGGTCTTTAAGGCTGGCAACCTTCTCCATCTTACCACACTCAATTCTCGCTCGGCTGTTAAACACTTGTCTAACATCCGTCACCTCCTAGAAGAACTCTACCTTGATGTCCTCGGTCTCACCGAGACATGGTTCACGGCCAGCTCTATTACGAGTTTTGACACACTCCTCCCCGACAGCTACAAGATCCTCTCAGCTCCCAGATCCAATCGGCCTGGAGGGGATGGAGCCCTTACCTTCCCCCAATGGATCCCTGCCTCTCTCATTCCCAGTCAGCTTACTCCTCGTTTGAATACCTAGCTTGCAGGCTCTCTCTCTTCTAGCCACTCTCTTACAGTTGCTACTCTCTACCGACCCCATGGTCAAATCACCTCTTTTCTTCCGGAGTGGGCTGACCTCTCCTCTTCCCTCTTGGCCTCAACCACTCATCTTCTCCTCCTTGGTGACCTTAACACCCATCTTGATTCTACCGGTCTGTCATCTTCACTCTCTCGCGACCTCTGTGATTCACTCTTCCCTCTCTATCCTTCCCTCCGGCCCGAATCACTTGGCTGGCCACATACTTGATGTCTTGATCTCATCCAGCCTCCCCCTCTCTACCCCCCTCACCACCCCCTCTCTCCTGGAGTGATCACTGCCTCCTCTCATCATCGCATCCACCAAGCCAAGTCCACTCCTAGATTGCCCCCCACTTCCTAGATAGCAGGCCCATGAAGCGTATGTCAGTCGAGGCCTTCGCTGCAACCTTCTCCCCCCACCCCATCCTCCACCACAGGCTGACTCGCACCCTGACACAGCCCTCTCTCTTCTCTACTCCTCTATTTCTGATACTCTTGCCCCGTCATGAGGATGCGTTTGAAGTTCAAAGCCAAGTGCAATTCTTGGTATGACTCAGACCTAGCTACACAAACGGAAGTGTAGGGCGGCTGAGAGGAAATGGAGGGCTTCTTGCTCATCCTCTGACAAACTGTTCTGACGCCTGCTTCAAAGGCAATACCGACTTGCTGTCCGCAATAAGAAGAGAGTCCACATACAAGCCCGCGTCTCTGCGGCATCTAACAACTCGGCCAAACTTTTCAAAATCTGCAAGGAGCTGGCCAACCCTGCTGCAGTCTCCACCCCACCTGTCACCTCCCACGATCTTTGCAATGCCCTTGCCTCTCAATTTATCTCTAAAACCCAGGACATCCTGACCACCCGCTCCTCTCCTCTCCTCTCCTCTCCTCCTCCTCCTCCTCCTCCACTCTCGTTCTCAGCTTGCTGACCCTCCCTCAGCCATCCTCATACCCCTTTCTCCTCCTTTCCTCTTTTCTCCCCTGATGAAATATCTAGACAAGTCCAATCTATGAAAACACCTTCAAAACAGGTCCATCCTTGTTCCTCTAAAACCATTAAGGACCACATTGACACCGTTGCACCAGCCCTTGCTGATTTCTGCAACCTCTCATTTGCCTCTGGCTCTTTCCCCTCCCCTCTTAGAACACTCCCTTGTGCATCCTCTCCTCAAGAAATCCACTGCTGATCCATCATGTCCGGCAAACTACCGCCCAATTTCCATTACTCCCTTTTTCAGTAAGCTCCTGGAAAAGCTGGCCATCTCTGAGCTTAATCTCCATTCCGACTCTGTTGGCTCCCTCCATGACCACCAATGTGGCTTCAGAGCTGCCAGAAGTACAGAAACTACTCTCCTGAACATCCGTGAAAACCTGCTCTCCAAACTCGATTCTAACATTCCCTCTGTCCTCATCCTACTTGATCTCTCCTCTGCATTAAACAAGGTCAACCATACCACCCTGCTCAATTGTCTTTGTGACAATCTGGGTATCACTGATCAGGCTCTGGCCTGACTGACCTCGTTTCTCTCTGATCGACCCTCCCAGGTACAACTTGGGTCCCTCCGATCTTCTATCTCCCTCTCCACAAGTGGTGTTCCCCAGGGGTCTAGCCTCTCGCCCAGGCTTTTCAACCAATATCTGGCAACTTTCGCTTACTGCATCTCAATGTTCTGCTCAACTTTCCAGTGCTATGCTGACGACAACCAACACATTTTCAGGCTTCCTTCAGCCTTCTCCTCTCCTTTCCTCATCTCTGATCGTCTAATCGCCATCCAAAATTGGTGTGACGGCAATGATCCATGTCTAAATGCCAACAAGACTGAGATCCTCCTTATGGTACACCATCTCCATCCTTTCCTCTCACTCTCTGGCCGGCCTCCCTTGGCCGTACTCCCACACCCACCTGTGCAGCTAAGAACATTGGGGTTATCTTTCCTTCTCCGCACACATCTCTGATATCCAAAAATTCAAACTTTTTACTTCACCTCCTTAGAGGTACTCTGCCTTTCCTCTCCTTCCCACAAAAGCTCACTGTCTCCCAAGCTCTGGTTCTTTCCAGACTGGATTACTGTAACAGCCTCTTTCTAAATCTACCTGCCTCCACTCTCTGCCCTCTACAACTAATCCAGAACAGGACTTGTCCTTGGCCTCAAGCCCTGGGATCGTTATCTCTCCAGCCTTGAAATCCCTTCATTGGCTCCCAGTGGATGCAAGGATTACATTTAAAACCCTCTGCATTGTCCACAAGGCTTTCTGTGCCTGGGTCCAAAATACCTTCAACTATCCCTCCATAAATACCTCCCCTCTCGAGCCCTTCGCTCCTCTACTTCTAACTCCCTCTTATGCTTGGCGTTATGCAAAAAAACAAGCTGGGGGTAGATCATTGTCTTTGGCTGTTGCCTCCCTTTGGAACAGCCTCCCGGCCACCTTGAAACTTGAGGAAAAACATCTTCGGTTCAGGATACTTCTCAAGACCTTCCTCTTTGCCTCTGCCCCCCTTTTCCCATGTTGATCTGTTTCTTTTCTTGGCATCGTGCACCTGGCCTTCCTCTGTTCTTTCGGGCCCAGGTACCTGCGCTCTTCCTGCCACCCTCCTGCACTGCCTCCAGGCCACCATCTCCACTAGGGTTCTGTATCTGTGTCATGATCTCTGCTTCCAAAAGATCAGGACTTGCCCGACTCCCTTGGAAGCAGACCTATAACCCCGGTTCCGAGTGCCAGCCAGTCCCAATTGGGACCTTTTGGGCCCTGTCCTGGCGCCAGTGGAACCAGGCTCATAAAGATGCCCAGTCCCAGCGCTGGAAGCGCCGGGCTCATAATGCTTGGGTGGAATTACCTGCAGCAGATCATGCTGCTTACTTACCTGCCAGTTGAGCCCCTGATCCTCTTCTGTTTGGGACTACTTTTCCTGTTGGGTGGGGCAGGAGCCACTACCTAGTTCAGAACACTGGAACTCTTCTGGAAAGCAGGAACTCTTTTCTCACCTAGGCGAGGCTGTGGAAGGAGACACCTAAGCACTACAGGAGGCTATTTAAACCACACCCGATGGATGAATCTTGCTTTGCGTTATTCTGCATTCTCTGCAGCAGAACGCTCATTGTGTCTTCTGCTTCTGATCCTGGGCCTAAGGGAACAAAGACTTACCATCCTGGAATCCAGTCTTCAGCAGCACCTGTAAAGACAAAGAAAGAACAGGTTAGCACTACGGTCTTCAGTGGAAGCGCATCTCTTACCTGGTCCATCGGCTGTCACCAACGCCTCGCGCTGCATTCCGGCATCTGAAAGACAAAGGCTTACCTACTCTTCGCATGCTCCGGAGGTCTTCGCACTGCATTCCGGCATCTGAAAGACAAAAGCTTACCAGCTCTTCGCACGCTCCGGAGGCCTTCGGCGCTGCATCCCGCATCTGAAAGACAAAAGAAGGTGCGTTTAAGACATTGGGCAACTTTATTACTCACGTGCCATTACTCCTTCCCACGCCGAATCCAGTGGGTATTCCAGCACCCTTCAGCTTCTCTAAAGCTCCGAACTTGTACCTGCAAGATAAAAGGGACAGTTAGTGCGCATCGTGAAGCAGGCTACAAGCGCTTACTTGCGTGCTTCCAGGCGCTTCTATTCCTCACGCGGGTTCGATCCTCAACTCTCATCAGCCCGCCATCCGCCATCGCCGGAACCCTGCAAAACAAGAGATATCATTACAAAAGACTTTTAAGACATTTGAAGTGCCAGAACTTACCGTTCGTGCAGTTAACGACGGACAGCAGTCCTCTGAGGTCAAGAGGCCTGCACCCTTATCCAGTGAAGAAACTGGTTACGGCACCCTGCCCCGAGGCAGATGGAGAGCTCGGCGTTCACTTACCTAAGGTGAGGGCGTTAACCTTTGGGGTTCTACAGGAGAAGAGAAAGGGAAGAGGAGAGAGGCACCCAATAACCCCAGTTCATTAATCCCATATTTTCTACCTGCAGACATCTTACTCTTCGAGTCAGACATACAGTGCACAGAGGTCCAGCCCAAAGAGCCAACCGTGTGTTACACATCACCTTTGAAGATACGGCACTCACCCAGTCAAGACCGGCGCCTCTGCGGGAATCAGGTGAGGGTTACAATCTGTACCCATACAATCCCCCTCCCACTTTTCTTCTGCACTTATCAGACATACCTTTCTGACTAACTTTTCACCTACCACTTGCTGGCTGCACTACCATGGTTTATTGGCCTTATTTATTATTTATTCTAGTTAATATTTATTTATGTTTTCTCTCCTCTGCTATGCACTTTCCACCCCCCCTTCCATGCACTTTCCCCCCCCATTTTCCTTTTCCATGCACTTGCGCTTTCTAAAATGTCACTGGGCCTAGTAAGATCGCTGTTTTTTTCTCCCTTGTTCCCCTCCCTTCTTGCCTGGTTCCACTCTGAAACACTTGTGTATGAGCGGGATAGAAATAAAATATCATTTAATTTAATTTCAATCTGCTCACCTCCCACAGCCACGGATTGCCCTCCTGGCCAAAAGTGATACCTTGTAACACACTCATACCAGTAAGGATATCTTTGTCTTTGAAAAGGGTTTTTGTCAGGCTGTTGACTCCTTTACTCCTCTCTTTGTCATTCGGTCTATAGCCCTGTCTGTGCCAATGTTTGGTGTTCTGTTGGGTCAGGTTAACAAATAAAGTGCCCGATTCTTGTTTCCTTACCTTCTTGGTGCCTGACTTGTTATTGTCTGTTTTTATATGTGCCCTCCGTGGTGTTCACTTTCCCTATTGATGTTAATCAGCAGTTTATGATCGACTCTTCCCTCATGGTAAGTAGAACTGTAGAGCAATTGCATGGTCATGGCTTAGTGCTTAAAAAACTACACGCCTCCCCCATTTTGAAGTCAGGCAGAAGTTGGGGTTAAGCCGTGCAGCTTAGTGGCATCGTTTGAGGCCTATGTGCCGTTTTTCTAATGGAGTCTACTGTGAGGTGAGGTGTTGTCCTTCCACCCGCGGGTTAGTTCCAAAGACAGAACTTTGCATGCATGCAAAAGCATGTTAATCCACGACAACCCTCACTGCTTGCAGACCAGTCTCTTCTAACAGGAGCTTAACGTGTTCCAGAGACCGTTTGCTTCAGTGAAGGGAGCTCCTCGCTATATCTGTTAACCAATAATACTGAACATTTGTCTACACCACGCCAGAGAAAAGCATGAGGGATTAAGAAGGGCTGTAGTGAATAACCTATGCACCCAACGTGACTGTTTTGTACGACTGGACTGAAGAAAAAGGTCTGACCGTACAAAATGACTGAAAAATGCTACCACCAAAGGTTCGAACACCAAAAGATCGAACCTGTAAAAAAATTTAAAAAAATAGGGGGCTGCAGGGGTGTCCCCCGCAACAACCCGCTTACTCTACTGTGTGGCATAGTGAGCGGGGTGTTGTGGGGGAAACCCCTGCAGCCCCTGTAGTATGCAAGTGTGTTCGCATGAGAAAGGTGCAAACTTTTGTTAGTTCGCACCTTTCTCATGCAAACATTCCGGCCGCAGCAAAATCAGCCACGGTCGGATCACTCAGAAACAATGTGACAGCTCGCCATCCTGAGGGTTTGCATGCCTTAACTCCATATCCCCTAATATGAAGTATTAGAACCGACTTGTCCTGCCACTCAGCCAAAACTATTCGCAAAATTAATTTCAAATCCGACCCTGGCAAGATCAGTTTGGCAAGAGTAAAAGAGGACTACACTGCCACATGCATTTATCTTGGTTTAGTACAACCAATGGCAGCTGCTTAGCTAGAGCATGATGTCTGATAGTAATTTATTGTTATGGTTTTAATTATTGTGAATCAGTGTTAGACTCATATTGGCATCATAACTCGATCCGGGTAGTCTAAGTAGCTTTGGCATAGTAACCCAATTAGAAAATGCCTATTTTATGATAATCGATCTATAAGATGTACTGCTGCTTCTAATGAAGTTTTACCTATAACCTGGACAAAGATGCTGAATACTTAAGAGTACCAAGGGACTATTTTCTGGAAAAGGTCTGGCAGAAATGAACATTAGAAAGATTACAGGTTTAAAAGTAAATGTGTTTTATCTTACATATGTGGGGCCAAAAATATTGTGTTTTAGTTTGTCAAGTAGGTGGATTGTCCGTAAACATCCTTTTTACATGTAACTGCTGGGAGACCGAATGCCCAATCCTTCTATTCTGACACAAGTCCACTGTTCATTACTGTTTTTTTAAGCTGTCCCTAATTGGTATACCAGACTTCTTCCCAGATAAACAATTACTCTGAGACTTCATCAGAGATGTGAATACTTTAGGTGCTCCTTCATCGAAATTAAGCCGCCGAGTGTCATGGTACAGTGTTAAGTCTACACCAGCGATTGGTGGCAGCCTTTTTTATAAGCCTTTTTTATGTTTGAGAATTGTACAGATTTTCAGGTCACATTTGGAAAGGCATTACAAAGTAACGTTATTTGGGAAAAGCAAAGGTAAATGAGAATAACAATATGAGGACCAATTACGATTCAGCATTCCATTGCCAGATAAAATTAATTCTGTATTTATAACTAAGCACCAAACAAAATTGACTCACATTTTTCAGGTTTCTATCATACGTCAACCCATGTCATGTCTAGAGTCCTTTGAATCAGAACTGAAGAGTGAGTACTGTAACTAGTTCTCGATAGTAGAGACACTCAAGTCATGCCCCCCATATTGGCCCTATTTAGAAAATCCCAAAACTGGGGCAGCTGTCAATATATACACTGCCATAACAAAATAAATTCTCAACCACCACTATGATATTGGGGGCATGGGTATTTTCATTTACAAGTAATGATAAGTCTAGCAGACCCTAGCATGTGGTGCCACTAATTTGGATCCATGCCCACTAAAACTTTGTAAGGCTCAGTAGATTAGACATCGTACAACAAAATTGACAGGGTTCTTATGTTAAGGCGAGGTCAGTGATGGTTTCAACATGTGATACAATCTCATTGCAAAAGGCCTGGGCCAGTAGACAGTGCCAACATAAGGGTAAGGAAGAGGGTCAGATCTTGCATACAGAGACTGTAGTTAGGTACTGTTAGGTAACAATTAGTGCAGTCCAACTGGTGTGGGACTCCACAAGACTTATCTGCTTGGTATTAGGTGACCCACCTTTTAATATAGGCCTGTACTACACTAGTTGGTAGTGTGTCTGAACAGCCAGGCTCATCTTAAGAGGGGTAATGTGAGCTGAACAATGGAAATGAGTAAGTACAAGTAGCCAAGTAACACTTCATTATATATACATATTTATAATATACAGTAGGTTTAAATAAGCATTCTTTAAAAAGCTTTAACTGCTAGTAAAATTCAATCAATGTTCTGATTCAGTTTTTTAAAAGACAATAAAAGTTGGTTAAGACTTTTCTTATGCTAACACATGTTCCAGCACACAGTGAATTCAGTAAAGGTCAGTATTGCACGTATTTCAGTTACCAATTCCTATATTGAGTTCTTAAAGGAAGGAAAGGTTAGAATAAGATTTAGAACATACTTTCAACAGTTTGTAAAACAATTACAATCTCCCAAAGGGAGGCAGGTAAACTTTTATCCAGGAGGGTGCTGCTGGCATCTTTTCACGTCTTCTGCTACGGATGTTCCTCTCCAGTGGTCGATTCTGCCTCTAGTCCCAAAAACCTAGCTTTTTATGCGATTTCCCATTCATTCACAGCCTAGGCTGTCAATAAAACAGCAGGGTGGATGTCCTTTCAGGACAGCCAGCCGGCCAATCAGTACAGGTTTCACTCAGACACACGTAGAGACAAAGAACAGGGACCCTCCCTCACTTTCTGCATTACCAGGGACACTGGAGCCTGGGCGGGCTTCAGGGCTGAAGCCCGTCAAAGGCAAAACACACAAAGGACTCAAACATGTTTCAATTACCAGAGTAAAAGCCAAGAAGGAACTAACAGAAAATGGTGAAAAAAGAAGATCAGGGCCATTTTGGGAAAAATGGTGACCCATGGGTGCTGTACTGCAGCTGAGGGTTCAGCCTGCCGTAAAATGCATAATGGTAGTAAAAGTAAACCACTGCCACCAGCCGGTTAGTTTAACAATAAAAGTCACATGAGAAGTGGGATAGGGAATTACTAAGAAACCCCACATCACTCCACATAGAGTGGTGTGGGCTGCTCCCACAAAGAAAAAGGTTAAGTAAGACCCGGATAATCTTACTATACTTGGGAACTGTCGTTCACCCAAGAAAATGTAATTAAACATTGAGAAAAGTCCAAGGGACTTCTAGGTGGCACTGCACCTAAGGTACTGTGTGTCACCATGCAAAAATCAGATGCCTATGAAGTTTGTCAGACTCCATAACAGTAAAACACCAAAATCCTGGTCAGGAAAAATACACGAGAGTGAGAAAAAGGTCCCACTCATTCAGGAAGAAAAGAACACAAGCCCCAAGTCCAGCAAAAGAGCTAGGGGTCTCTAAGGTTGAAGGGAATTAGCACAGAAGAACACGTTACTTCTTACCTTGTAATGTTTTTTCGATGGAATGTTCCTCCGACGTATTCCTTATCTTTGATAATTCGTCTCCAGCTTGCTGGCCTCGGAAATGTTTTCTGTAGAGGGCGCTGCGTGTCGACGTCTGCCGAGTCGATGTCCCTCGACGGCCACCGTATCGGCGCCGACGTCACCATGCCCATAAATAGCCACGTGCGGCGTCAGTTGCTCAGTTCCGTTTTGTAGCATAAGAAAAGTCATGCCTGAATTGGTTATTGACCTTGAAGGAGCGTAAGCTGCAATCACAAGGGAAGTAATACTGCGGGGATGGATGGAAGGGGCGATAAGGAACACGTCGGAGAAGCATCCCATCGAAAGAACGTTACAAGGTAAGAAGTAACTTGTTCTTCGAAGGGATTGTGTCCCCCGACGTATTCCTTATCTTTGATAGACTCCCATAGCACTGGCATGTAATTGGAGGTGGGAGTAAGAATGTCATGTATCCCTTAGGGATGACCCGAATGTAATACGGCTTTGCCAAATCTGGTCTCTTGACTAGTGGAGGAATCCAGGTTGTAAAATTTTGTGAATGTATGTGCGGACGACCATGTGGCAGCCGCACATATGTCTCTGACTGGTACCCCTCTTTGGAGGGCCGAAGAGGCTGCGATACCCCTGGTTGAATGAGCCCTAAGATTTTGGGGTTGCTCATTCCCTGCCAGTTTGTAACATTCCAGAATGGCCAAAATAATCCACCTGGAAATGGTTTGTTTTGTTATGGGTAATCCCAACTTGTGACCTGAGTATCCTACAAACAGTTGGTCTGCTTGCCTGATCCTAGCCATTCTGCTGATGTAAAAGCTTAGAGCTCGCCTTGGGTTCAGCCTATGTAGCCTTTCTTCCTCTTTCCCCGGATGGGGAGGAGGGTAGAACGAAGGTAAGGTAATTTTCTGAGTAACATGAAATTCAGAAACCACCTTTGGGAGGAAATTAGGCTTCACCTGCAGGACAACTTTGTCCTTGTGGAAAATTGTATGTGGGGGTTTACAGGAGAGAGCTTGTAGCTCGCTCACCCTCCTAGCAGATGTTAGTGCTACCAATAGGACAGTTTTAAGCGTGAGAAATCTCAGCGAACAAGAGTGAAGTGGTTCGAATGGAGTGCCCATTAGGAAGTTTAAGACTAAATTTAAGTCCCATAAGGGAACTTGGAATTGTTTTGGAGGATAAACATTAGTTAATCCCTTGAGAAATTGTATCACTAGAGGTAGTTTGAAATACAATGGTTCCTCCGCAGTGCGCTTGAAGATTGAAAGCGCTGCGAGATAGCCTTTTACAGTGCCAACTTGAAGGCCTGAGTTTGCCAAGTAGAGTAGAAACGATAACACTGTTGGTGCACCACATGAAAAAGGGTTGATATTCCCTTCTCTACAACAGCTGCAAAATGTGTTCCAACGGCAGCGGTATAAAGACTTTGTTGCTGGCCTTCTGGCCGAAAGCAACCCCCCTCCATGACATCATCAGGGAGGTCCCAATCCTTGTACCTCACCCTTTCAGAAGCCAAGCGTAAAGGTTGAGGGTTCTGATGTCTGGATGGAGAACCTGACCTCCCTTCTGCGAGAGAAGATTCTCTTTGAGTGGAAGACAGATTGGAGGGCAGATGGACATATCTAGAAGGTCCGGGTACCACATTCTCCTGGCCCAGTCCGGGGCAATTAGGATCATGGTTTTCCGGAATCTTCTCAACCTCCTGATCATTTGAGGAATAACAGGGACTGGTGGAAACGCGTAAAGGAGTGGAAACTCCCAGTCCACTACGAACGCGTCTCCTAGAGCTCCTCTCGAGGGAAATTCCCATGAACAGAACAGATCACACTTCCTGTTGGTGCTTGTGGCAAACAGATCCACCTGAGGGGTTCCCCAAAGGGCGAAGATCTCTTGAGGGACTTCCTGAGCTACCTCCCACTCGTGGGAGACTGTGCTCTGCCTGCTCAGAGTGTCCGCTGTCAAGTTCTTCTCTACGGCTAGGTGGACTGCCGATAGAGAGATTCCTTCCTGAATTGCCCAAAACCAGAGCTGCATTGCCTCTCTGCACAGTGGCAGTGACCCTACGCCTCCTCTTTTGTTGTGGTAGTGCATGGCCACCGTGTTGTCCATCATTATCAGGACATTTCTCCCCTGTACTGAGTAGAGGAAAGCTTTCAGCGCTAGTCTGATTGCTCTCAGCTCCAATAGGTTGATGTGTAGGATGGACTCCGATGGAGACCAACGACCGCTAATGGTCAAGTCGTTGGCATGGGCTCCCCACCCCGTGAGTGAGGCGTCTGTGACTACTGTTATCTCCGGCCATGGTTGCCAAAACAGTTCTCCTTTCAAGATGTTCTCTGGATAGGCCCACCATTGAAGGCCGCGGGCTACCTTGTCCGGAATCTGGAGGAGATCTGTCATTCTCCCTGAGAATTGCGACCACTGATTTCTCAGTGCCCACTGAAGAGATCTCATTCTCAGGCGAGCCTCTGGCACAAGGAAGATGCAGGATGCCATGTGGCCTAGCAACCTCAAAAAGTCGAAGGCTGGGAGACGTTGGGCATTTTGAAACTTGTTGACCATCTGCAGAATATCTTGAGCCCTCACCTCTGGTGGCGAGGCTTTTCCCAGGGAAGTGTCCAGGACCGCTCCAATGAACTGGAGTCTCTGTGATGGTATCATCTGTGACTTCTTTAAATTGAGGGAGAAGCTCAGTTTGTGAAGGAAGTGGCAGACATAATTTAGATGGATCTGAGCTTGTTCCTGTTAGGGAGAATTCTCTGTTTAGGCTGAATTTCCTAACCTAGTGAGTCCCCCAGGATTTTTGGGGTTTATTTTTTTCTCCTGCCAAGAGTGAGACTCTTACCCTCACTCTTGGGCATGATTTAAGTGTGTTTCTTTGACTCTAGATGTGTTTAATGGGCTATGGGGTCTTTTACTCCATAGGGCTTCATGTGTTTTTGTGATGTGTGTTACACAGCACCCTCAGTGCAGTAACACAGGGGTGTCATAGTGACCCCCCAGTATAGACTCCATACCCTGGGACTGACTACTGTCTCCCAGGGCATGTAAAGTCACCATTGACTTTACTAGTCTCAAATTCTTAACAGAACCAGTACAAACCATCATATTGTGGACATACTGGGTGGGGCAATTAGACTGCCCCGGGGTCTGTTAGTCGAGGGGGCACGTCTCCGTCCCCCCTGATCGAGTTTTGGCTGGTGGCAGTGGATACTACTTTTTATATTCGACCGCAAATATATTCCTATGGGATTTTCCCATTGTTCGAGGCTACCAACTTTAATTATTTAATTCCTATAGCCTCGAACATACCGCCGGTTTATTTATTTAATATTAATTCTCCGGTTGGTATTTTTTGCCAAGGCTCGGTTCTAAAATGGTGTTTGTGTTCTCTTCTGTGACTCCAACCCAAGTCGAGTCCTTTGTTCCACTTTTTGGCGGGCTTCTCCACAAAAGCCTCTAAAAGTGGTGCCACTCTGTCTGGGTACCACAGGGTGTGTGGGAGGGGGTTTAGGCACCCTGGACTGAGTTGCCTAGGCAACTCAAGTCGCACTCCGTCCTGATTGGCCCAAGTGGTGAGCCGGCCGGTTCACCACTTAGCATGTTTGAGTGACAGCTAGGCTGAGTGAATGGGGGTTTTCTGCATAAAAGCAGGGCTTTGGGGACTGGAACTTCAGAAGTCGCCACAGGACGTGAGAATCCGACGAGGGAGAAGCTGAGCCGACCTGCTACGACGACACCACAGGTGGAGCCCTGCTGAACCGTCTCAACACTTTTCCCAACGACAGAGGAGATCTCCAGTCCGGAGAGTCTTCTTCCTTCGACTGGTGGGGATAACGAGTCTGCTTCCTTTTTCGCTTCCTGTAACAACTCGTGGCCGCCTTGCCTGTGCCAAGCACCCCGGCAACCGGGATACCATGTTTTACCGCTACCGCGAATCAAAGGGTAGTACCTTTAACCGGAAAACTCTGCGGCTGGTTTCTTCCCTGGCAGTGCAACAACCTTCATCTTTCCTCCACGTCGAGATCTTCTCTTCCTCTGGACGACGCCGCGGCTTGCACCCGCTGCCAGGAACAACTGCCCCCACTGGAGGATCCTTTCCACCCAAGGTACCGTGTTCCGCCTGGCTTCCCTTGCAACTGACTGTACGGGGTAGATTTAGCCCCCGGCTTTCGAACCTGGGTTAGCCTGGAACATCCTGGCTAAACTTCTCTAAGCCTAACTAAAACCTCTCTGAACTCCCTGCAAGACTTTTTAAGCCTGTTGTCATTGTGTGATCTTGGGTGCATTTGTGCCCTGCTCTCTCCAAGAGTGGGCCCGGCCTATGGACTTTGGCTCACAAGTAACTTTTGACTTTCCTGCCTTGCTTAAGAGTTCCTAAGTATTAGTGTGGTGTATTGTCCTACATTCTGCCTTTTACCCTCCCTTTTTCGTTAACTTATCGGAGTGCCATCTATAGTTAAGCGCTCACCTCTGTATGGAAATAAGTGGTGTTAACTAAGACTTGTCTGATAAGGAATAAGGGGTATATATATATATATAATAGTAACTGTGTTTAGAGTGATTTACAATATTAGTGCTGGAGTGTTTCAATAAGTGTTTTTAAATAAATAATGATATACCTTGATACCAAAGCTCTGGACAGTGTTTGCTTGTGCTATTGTATCCGAGTGCCTATTGTGTATACTTTACATACTGCCTAACTCTTCTTGAGGGAAGTCTGACTGCTCAGCCACAGCTACCAGGTAAATCTGGGTGGTGCAGACTGCTACCAAGTGGGTTTACTGCCAACACCTGTAGTCCTAAATCTTTTGCAGTGGTCCCCAAGGGAACTGCACAGGTTTCTGCCTAACAGTTCTGAAGATACAGCCCTGATCAGCCAATCGTCCAGGTAGGGGTAGACGTGGATCCCTTCCCCCCTTAGACTCGCAGCCACTACCGACATTAACTTGGTGAAGACCCTCGGGGCGGAGGTCAGCCCAAATGGCAGAACTCGAAATTGATAATGAGAGTCGCCAATTGCGAACCTCAGGTATTTCCTGTGTTTGAGATGGATTGGCACATGGAAATAAGCATCCTGAAGGTCCAGAGATACCAGCCAGTCCTGGAGGGCCTGAAGGATCTGAGAGAGAGTTACCATCTTGAACTTGTCCTACCTGAGGAACTTCTTCAATTCTCGTAAGTCCAGGATGGGTCTCAGTCCTCCGTCCTTCTTTGGTATGAGAAAGTAGGGGGAGTACCAGCCCTTGTTCCTGTCCGCTACAGGTACCGGTTCTATAGCACCTTTCTCTAGCAGTTGTGAGGGAATGGAAAAGGAGGCACTACTGTAGTTTAATTTGGCGTTTCTACTACTTAAAGATAGCAGAGATTCCGTTTGTTGCTGTTTTAGTGTAGTGGAACTTCAGGTGCACCAGGGCGAATGTCACAGGGCCACTCGGGACGGGTAAAGAAACTAGGAAGAAAAGGCATGTATTGCTACCTGCCAACCCTTAGTGCACTCCAAAGGGAATACAATCCCAAATCTCATTCGTGTCGCAGGCACGTGAGGTCTAATGAGAATCTCACTGCTTACTATTCCAAATTTCAATGTGGATATAATTTCTTATTTTAGGGTTTTAAAGTGCTAAGGTCGGGGAGGTTGATCTGGGTGTGTAACCACCGGTTAACTGTTGATTTACCAGACAGTTGTATTTTACACTCTTGATTCAATTCACAAGATTCGACAATTCGTAGGTCCAAGCAATGTCAGTGAGATCAGTTTCTTAATACAAAACTTTACAGGGTTCGAAAAGTAAGAAAACCCTCCATGGGTTGTTTTAATCAAAGTATACAATTTTTCAAAACCTTTTTGTTAAACACATTCACAATTATAAGGCTTTTGATTCACACCAATTCACAAAGTCTAACAAAATGAAACAAAGTTCTTTGGTTTCGAATCACCACTCCAAAATAGCATCAAGATTTGTCAATGTATTGCCAACGCGTTTCGGACTTTTACAACAGTCCATCTTCAGGGCCAATGATACTATTTATTCCAAAAATATATATTTTCTTGAATTCAGTTCCTAAGGTAAAAACATAAAGAGTATTTCACTATTAGTGTTTGATCACTGATTCACTATTGACAAACTCGGCTATAAGAAATTATAACTTTACCTGTCACAATTCAGACCATTACAAACATTTCTCTCAACACACCTCCTTTTGATGCTGCTGGCACCTTTCTTTCTGGACATTGGACACACTCTATTGGTAGGATTAACTGCACATAACTTGCTCTGTGTATGCTCAATTACACTTCAAGGAGACTTGCTCCCAAAGAATTGCTAGAGAAAAGACAGGGAAAAATGTAGATTCAGTACATGTTTCTCAGGGGTTTCTGGGTGTATTTGTAGATTATTATAATGTAGCACTTTCTGTAAGTGGGGTGAGCAGGGGTATCCCTCCCCCTTTCTCCTAGTCTGGCTGGTTATATCATTCTAATTGGAACTCTTCTAGTAATTCTGTGGAAGGGGCTTAGCCTGCTAACTGAGTCTGGATCCATGTCTCACCTCTAAGCACGGTGCGCGTGTCTCGGGAATCCTGGGTCACCGGAGCAACGAATGGTTCTCTCCGGTCCGTAGCCTTTCAGAGTGTACACTGTTCTAAATATTGTTTGGATGCCTATGCGCATGCGTGTGAGCGAGCCGGACCGCTTACCTCTCACGCATGCGCATGGTGGTAGCTTGGTAGGATCTCATTGGGGATGCACGGGTAAACAGCGCTGATCCCATGTTGCCCAGGCGCAGTGTGCGTCCTGAGGCAACCCGGTTTGTGCGCACTGTTTCCCCACGCATGCATGTGTGCACTCTTGATGTTCCCCAAGTGGGAACTAAAACATATCGAAGCTTACAGCTTAGGATGCCGGCGATGTCCCAGTAAGCCACATGATCTATTACTTCCTGTTCTATTTGGGGCTCCAACTGTGCATGATAATGCCAGTGCATCGTGTATATGTTTAAGTTTGTAGTGCACTAATGGTTGGCAGGTAGCAATACATGCCTTTTCTTCCTACCTTTCTGTAGCAGGTCTATAATTTCCTGCAAGAGGAGCAGATCTGGAACTTTTAGAGAGCTGTGCCCGGTGGATGACTCTGAGGGATGTGTAGAAAGGGTAGGCAGTAACCATGGGCAACTGTTTCCAATGGCCAAGCATCTGACGTTATAGCCTGCCATTCCGTCAGATGGTGAGTTAACCTGCCCCCCTACAGGTGTTTTGTGTGGAAAGACCTCAGAGTGGTTTGGGGGCGGCTGATGCAGATGCAGAGGGTAAAGAGGCACCTGCTGCGGCTTTAGTACTTTTGACCCGTCCACCTTGGGTGGATCTCATTTGGCCTCTTTGAGCTGGCTGTCCTCTTCCTTTCCCGAATGCGGAATAATAGCGAAAGGACTTTCATCTTCCAGAGGTTCCTGAGGGGCAAAAAGGAGTTTGGCGGATTGCAGCTCCCAACGATTTTGCTGCTGCTTTAGATGTCTGCAACTTTTCCAGACTGTCATCAGCCTTTTTTCTGAATAATGAAGAGCCGTCAAAGGGCATATTCAAAAGTCTGGCCTGTACATCTAGAGCAAAAGCCAGACTTTCGCAACCACGCATGCCTGCGGATTGTTGTACTTGCCGCCATGGCCCTGCTGATACTGTCAACGGAATCGATGCCAGTTTGAAGTGACTCGCACATGGAATCTTTGCCATCTTTAATAATGTTAAGGAAGGCTTCCCTTTCCTCTCCTTCGGGTATGCAGTCAGCCGCTGAAGAAGCACACTCCCACAGTGTGTGACTGAACCTGGCGAGCGTACAGGTGGCGTTGATGGACTTCAACGCCATACTACAAGCAGAGAAGACTTTCTTTGCCATAGAATCGTACCTCTTGTCATCTCTATCCTGTGGGACAGTAGGGTAAGCGGTCCTGCTGCTTGATGAAGTTGCCGCTTGGACCACCAGGCTCTCTTGAGTCAGGTGTTTTGATAAGTATTCAGGGTCAGCTGCAGCTACCCTATACTTGGCTGACAATCTTTTATTGACAGCAGGGATAACTTCAGGAGTTTCCCAATTAGACTAAATCTTTCTTTGTAAGGCTGCATGGAAGAGGACCACAGGATCCTCCTGTGGACCTTTGTCTAATATGTCTGTCAGATCATCCTGTTGAAAAACAGGCGAAGACGCAGACCAACCCATAAATTCAATAATCCTTGCCATCAGGGTTCTATAGGGTGTTTCGGCATGTTCCCCTGGGTCTGGCTTAACAAATTCCACTTCTGGGGAAGTGTCCAGCCCACTTGCCTCATGTAATGACTCCTGTAGGTCTTTCAACCTTCTTACCTCAGAGGTGAAATCCTCTGGAACAGGTAAGGGTGGTCCTCTGCAACCCGAAAGTTTCCTGGTCAGAATCTTCCCCTTCTTCATATATTGAAGATAATCCAGGGTACTGTGACCTCTGAAATGGTGTAAAACCCATTTCTAAGGCAGAAGGAGCCAAACTCGTCATTATTGGGCGAGAAAACGTCGATGTCGTTGACGCAGATGTGACAGGCTTCGAAGGCGCCGAGAACGGCGTCGAGAAAACTGGAAGAGGCCTCGAAGAACTCGAGAGGATCGGGATCCTACTCGAGGATGTCGACGACTGTCTCGGCGTCGTGCCGGAGGCTCTTGGAATCACCGTTGGCTGTGGAGTAGCCGTGGTCTTCTCTTTCATCCGCGTCGATGTCGGCGTCGACGATGGCGTCGAGTCGATCGACCGATGCGTCGAAGAACCCTTTGACAACGGCGTCGATCCATGCGTCGAAGGGATCGTCGAAGACGGTGCCTTCTTACCCGATGGCCCGTGGCGCTCTCGGGTGGACTGTTTCGCCGGGTGCAGCGACTCGCGGCGTTTTGATTTTTTGGGTTTTTCACCTGGGGTATCACCCTTAGCTGTCTTCGAGGGGGTCGGGCTGCTTTCTCGAAGATGCTTAACATTTTCTTCCTAAATTCCTCCCACTCAGCCTGAGAGCTGTGTTTTGTGGGGCAAGAGACCCTTTCTGGGGAAACGGAAGACGACGATGAAGGGGGATCTTCGATGTCTCTTCTTTGAGTGTCTTGATCTCGACGAATGGTGGGAGCTACTTCGAGATCTAGAATGGGAATGTTTTCGACGGCGAGGAGACGAATTCCTCCACTCAGCCGAAGAAACTTTCGAGGAGGTTTTGACTGACTTACCTCTCTCGAGCTTCCCCTGGCGCTCCTTCAAGGCTTTCGCCGTCATGGACATGCAGTCCTCACGCTCCGAACAATGGTGGTCGGCTCCCAAGCAGATCCTGTGTGGATCCGTTATCGACATTTTTTTACCGCAGTCTTGACATTTTTTGAAGCCGGATCGCGGCGTTGTCGGTTCCGATGAAGATGCCATCGAGAACAAGTTGGTATATTCGAGTAGATGTAGAAGGTTTATCTGACTGAACAACGATGTTCCGAGGCCCCACGAAGCGCGGAAAAACGGAACTGAGCATCGGATGCCGCGCGTGCCTATTTATGGGCATGGTGACGGCAGCGCCGATACGGTGGGCGTCGAGGGACATCGACTCGACGGACGTCGACGCGCAGCGCCCTCTACAGAAAAAATGTCCAAGGCCAGCAAGCTGGAGACGAATTATCAAAGATAAGGAATACGTCGGAGGACGCAATCCCTTCGAAATTAAAATTCTCCCTAACTGGTACCATCTAAAATCCCCTAGTGTTGTCCTGCATATGATGACTTGCAATGAAGCCGGACAGACCTGCCTCCACCACTGAAGGTAAAACAGAGGTTAGCCTGTTGGCTAGCAGCTTTGAGGAAATGGGAGCCCCATAGCCAAGGACTGCAATCGGTCTGTGGGCTTAGCACTTTGAGTCCTTATAAAGCTTGACATAGGAGGGGGTGTGGCTAACCGCCATGTGAAGAGGACGTTCGCTCCTTGCGCTCCGCTTGATGCGACCATCATAAGCTGCTTTTAACTACTTTTTTCGGGGCCCCGAACCCCACGAACCGCCTCATCGAGGGCCGACATCCTGCTGCACCTGCGGGTCGATTCCTGTGACCCTGGAGGACCGGTCTCGCCCTATAGACCGTGCAACACGATCCCGCGGACCAGGGCCAAGATGGCGGCTCCCGAGCCCTGCAAGACGCGGCGGCCCGCACTCTAAAGCCGCTCGCGCCGTAACACTCAGCTGAGGGCCGAGAACACACGAACGCCCAGCTGGACTGACGAGGGGGTCCTGTGGGGCACCCGTGAAGCTTGGAGCGCGAACGACGGAAGGTGCCAACGGGACGACCAGCCTGGAACGTCCCGGACGAGGGCGCTGCCAGCCACAGAACCGGGAGCCAGGGTCTCGGAGGCCCTTCGAGGTGAGCGGGGGGGACTAACGCAACCGACACATACAGGCGTGCCCGGCCTGGTAACCCGAAGAAGCGGCCCCGGCGCACACTACCCGTCCCCCCTGCGCCTACGGAGCCGCCCACAGCGATCCGCCATCGCGGCCCACCCGATACGGCTTCCTCGGCCACTCCATCGCGGCTCACCTCGGCCACCTCGGTAGCAGTGAAGCCCGGAGGCTCAGTCGACATGTCTACCAAAGGAGCAAGGGCTAAGCAACGCCAGACCACCATCGACACGTTCACGGCGGCGGGGCCCACAGCGCCAGATAACATGAGCGAGTCTCTTGCTGCAGACCTACCCGACTCCTTGGGGCCTTTAGCGGAACCTAGTAACACACAGATCCTTGAAGCTATCAAACTTTCCCAGGCAGCCGTGGAGCATAAAATAGACGCTGTCGCCATAGACTTGAACCTCCTGCGCCAAGACGTCCGATCCCTGGCCGGCAGAACAGAGGTGCTGGAGGCCCAGGTCCGCGAGAACACTGAAGCTAAGACAGTGCTCCTCAAAGATGTCGATGTACTTCAACAAAAAGTTAAAAACCTGGAAGACAGGGCCGAGGAGGCAGAGGGGCGCGCACGCCGCAACAACATTCGCCTCCTGGGGCTCCCGGAGGGCATCGAGGGATCGGACCCCACGAACTTCGTAGAGAATCTCCTGATACAGGAGATCGGAGCAGAAAAACTCTCTCAGGGCTTTGTAATCGAAAGGGCTCACCGATCCCTCACATCGAAACCCCCTCCTGGCAGCCCACCCAGACCCGTGATCGCAAAAGTACTTAACTACAGAGACCGGGAAACCATCCTCACCTTCTCGCGGTCAGGCGGCCAGATCTGCAGGGGTTCAGCCAAGATATCCATCTACCCTGACTATACCTTTCAGGTTCAAATGAAGAGGGCACAGTTCATACACACCAAAGCAAGACTGAAGGCTGCTGGCCTACGCTACATGCTCCTCTACCCCTCCAGATTGAAGGTGATACGAAACAACAGAACTCACCTCTTCGATACCCCGGCAGAGGCCCGAGATTGGATGGACAGGGAGCAGATCCCAGATGTCGAAGTCAGGAAACGACAACCCCGCTGAGCCCCGTCTCCCAGGGCCCCGATGCCTTTCGGAGGCCCCACCATGGAACGGCCACTTACGCCGCAGCTGACCGGATTTCATAACACGAGGCGCCCGGACGAACACTCTCCTACCCCTGGAAGTTCTTTCTTGTTAAGGGTACTCATTACCCGCCCGTAGGGCACCATGCGACCGTCCTTCGGTCTAAAGGAGCGGAAACGGGTCTGTCATAGTGAGGAGCTCCTCACTCGACCTGGTTTATGTTGGGGAAGTTCACAGTTACGGGGGGGTGGGATAGGGGAAGTTGGCACAGTTGTTAAGTGCCCGAATCAGGGACAACCAAGACCACCAACATCCATTTCAGTCAGCACGGACGAGGCACCTACCCTCCGCTGGATAGGCTGGCAGCCACCGAAGCAGAAGTTCGGGGGTGCAAGTAACCCGGCTGAGACCCGCATGCACGAATCTCCAGGAAACCACAAGACCCCCACGATCCTCCGGCCACTGGTGGTGCTCCCGGGGGCGTTGGACATAGCCACCAGAATCCCAAATCTCACATGGCCGATTCGTTGAAAATCCTGACGTGGAACGTCAGAGGCATGAACAGCTTCGTGAAACAACGGCGCATACTCTCCTATATTAAAAGAAGCAAAACCAAAATAGCCCTGCTACAAGAAACACACCTTACGTCGGACAAACTGAAAGCATTGGCAAAGGCCTGGCGTGGTACCCTGATAGGTTCCTCCTACTCCTCCTACGCCAGGGGTGTCCTGATCTGGGTGGACCCCTCTGTCCCCTTCCGGTTGGTCGGCTCCAAAGTAGACAATGAGGGCAGGATGGCAATTGCATGTGGTACCATTGAGGGGAGAGAGGTTTGTCTAGTCAGCACTTATGCACCCAACCATGATGCAACCACCTTCTTCCACTCCCTGTATCCACGCCTCGGCCCTTACAGGGACCAAACCATGATATGGGGGGGCGACCATAACTGCACCTTAGACCCCCTGAAAGACAGGTCGGACGATAAGCATACACGCCCTTCCCCGCCTGCCAAAATTCTGTCAAGGTTGATACAGCAGTTACAACTCCGAGACTTGTGGAGAGAACAGCACCCAGATGCACGCGTGTTCTCCTTTTACTCCCCTCCTCACGCAGTCCACACTAGGATAGACTACCTTTTCGTGAGCCTAGAACAACAGGCAACGTTCGGCGGTGCTCAGTACCAGCCCAGAGTACTGTCCGATCATTCCCCACTAGTAGCCACCTGGGAGATCTACCCGCCTAGACCCCCGGTCCCCACCTGGAGACTTCGGGCTGAAGCTCTCCTAGACATAGCCCTCCGCGAACACATTGCTGATAGGACTGAAGACTACTGGGAAAGGAACCTCAACAGTGTTAAACACATAGGCACCGCCTGGGAGGCATACAAAGTGGTCCTGAGAGGGGAGATGATTGCAACCATGGGCGGAGCACTGAGGTCGATTACTTCCTCCTTAGAACATGCAGAGAGTGAGTTGGGGGAGCTCGAAGGCAGACTAGATCCATCCCCAGAACATCTACAGAAGGTGATTGACCTCAAACAAACCTGTCTCACACATTGGGAGTCCCTGGGTAGGCTGAGCTATGCCAAACACACTGAACGTACCCACGCTCTAGGTGATAAACCTGGTAAACTCCTAGCTTGGCTGTACAAGAGAGAAGCCCCCAGAACCCCCATTTGCCAAGTACTCAAACCAGATGGCTCCTTAGTGCACACCCAGACTGAAATTAATTCGGTGTTCTCTGACTTTTACAGCAATTTATACGCCGAACCCCCACCCGTGGACGTCTCCGACATAGAGGACATCCTGGACGACATAGATCTCCCCAGGCTAGAGCCCCATATGACGGACGCCTTGGACGAACCCATCACCCCAGATGAGGTCAAGGTAATCATTAGGTCACTCCCGACCGGTAAGTCCCCAGGCACTGATGGCCTCCCGGGGGAATTTTATAAATTGTACGAGGAGACTTTGGCCCCACTGTTGGCGCAGGTGTTCAACGAAGCCTACGAGCGGGGTGCCCTCCCCGACTCCATGAGGGAGGCGGTGATTGTCCCTCTCCTGAAACCCGGGAAAGACGGATCGCACTGCGGCTCATATAGACCCCTCTCCATGTTAAATGTTGATTGCAAGATCCTAACCTCCCTGCTAGCTAGTAGACTGCGAAGGGTAATTCCCCACCTGATCCACCAGGACCAAACGGGTTACGTGCCCGGTCGCTCCATAACAGAGAACCTGCGTAGGTTGCACCATATTATGTACAGCACGGAGCAGAGGCCTCAGAAATACGCGGTGGCGTCACTAGACGCCACCAAGGCCTTTGATTCAGTGCGTTGGGAATGGCTTTATGCCACTATGGCTAAAATGGGGATAGGACCTGCCTTCCTGAAATGGACCCGGCTAGTCTACACCAACCCCACCGCTAGGGTGCGCACGAACAGGACCTTCTCAAACAAATGGGCGTTACATAGAGGCACTCGCCAGGGCTGCCCACTCTCCCCGATGCTATACATCATCGCCACCGAACCCGTAGCCACGTACCTTAGGCAGGAATACGGAGATGGGGGTATTGTAATCGACGGAGAGACCCACCTCGTCTCTATGTATGCGGATGATACGCTATTGTTCTTACATAACCCCGAACACCTCCTGCCCTACATCCTAGAAACACTGGACGGATTCAGTAGATACACGGGTATCCGTATTAACAAAGATAAGTCCTGCCTCTACCCTCTTGCCGCCCTATATAAAGATGGCCCTGGATCCCTCCCCTCCCTAGATCTAGAATGGCAAGCGACCTCCTTTAAATACCTGGGAATCACCATACACCGGGACCCATTCACGGAACATACACTTAATACGGTGAGAGCCAAAGACGCTCTAGAAAAATCTATGGAATTCTGGGGTAAGATTCCGCTCTCGATGGCCGGTAGGGCCGGTCTACTCAAAATGGTTGCTCTCCCCCGCCTACTGTATAACTTTACAAACGTTCCCTACAATATCCCCCCCTCCTTCTTTAAAAACATAAACAAACTATGCAGACGGTTCCTTTGGCAGGAGGGCAGACACAGGGTGGCGCTGGACACACTCCAAAGACCTTACGAGAGGGGAGGAGTTAAGGTCCCTAATTTTGAATTGTACTACCTGGCGAGCCAGCTAAGGCATGTGATGCGATGGATGGCCGACGAGACCTCCTCGGACACTAGGCTCCTCCAACCTGCATTACCCAACCTCCTCCTGAGGGACCTACTGTGGGCACAGGGCAGATTCACACAGCCCCTTCCATACTTAATTAGACTTGGAATAAAGCTCTGGAACAGAGCGTGCAAAACTGTGGGGCCAGCTGATCCTTTCTCACCTCAAATCCCTATAGCAGCAATTATGGCTCATCAGCCATGGGGCTTTCACGAATCACGCACGCAATGGGAACCTTACGGAGTGGCCACCCTGGGAGATTTAATGCGGGATGAAGAGATCATGCCCTTTCCTGATCTTGCTGAAACTACGGGATTACCCGCTGGCCAATTTTTGCTCCACGGGGCAGTGACACACGCCATTAGGGTCAGATGGCCGGAGGCTACCACCCCCATGACGGAAAATACGGTCATAGAAACATTATTGAACACAGCCGAGGGCGGCCATGAAACCTCGCGATTGTACGAAACCCTGCTCCAGGGCACGACTAACACCGAGCTTAAATGTAGAGCAAAATGGGAAATCGAATTTGGCTTAGACTTCACGGATGCCGAATGGGAGAAAATAACCCACTACCATAAAAAAGTCTCCAGGAATGCCCGATTGCAGCTCATTCAACTGTACATCACTAACAGAGCCTACCTAACACCAGAGGCTATATCTAATTTCAGGGGAGCCGAGGTCCAGCTATGCCCCAAATGTAGGGAGCCGAAGGCGGGTATGACGCATATGTTCTGGGGCTGCCCGGAGATACGCCACTTCTGGACACAGGTTCAGGGGAGGGTGGCGGTCGCAGACATCGAGCTAGAGGTGAACTGCCCCGCAGTATGCATCCTGGGCAGATGCAAACGCAACCACAAAAACAAACCTCTGAACAAGCTCAAAGACTTGATCTACATAACTGCGAAGAGGCGCATAGCCATGGGATGGAAGAGCCCTAGGGCCCCGCATGAGGCATTGTGGTGGGGGGACCTGACTAAATGGATAACGGCGGAGACTGGCGCGTGGGAAACTGCAATCCTTGAACAAAGGCTAGACTCCAGCGGAGAACTACAACGCTGGGTGGCCTTGACTGAGCCACTTCTGCATCCTAATAACTCTGACGATGCCTCGGATGGATCGGACTTCCCTAGCCATCAATCTGGCCTATCGTAATGGGACAATAATGTTTACTTGGTCTTGAGTTGGGGGGGTGGGGGTGGGAGGGTTACGTTACTTTTTGATTATTCGTCTGATATTCAAGTGATGTACACTTGGTTTTGTTAATCTGTTAAAACCAATAAATACATTTAAAAAAAAAAAAGGTGACTGTGCGAGACAGGTACTCTATGCCCCTAATTAGGGACATCCTAGAAGCCGTGCAAGGGGCGTTCATCTTCTGGAAACTCGATCTAAGAGGAGCTTACCATCTCTTGCACATTTGCGTGGGTGACAAATGGGAGACAGCCTTTGGGGACCCCCCCCCACGGTCATTTTGAATCTAAGTTTGTGCCTTTTGGCCTGGTCAACGCACCCGCAGTGTTTCAACAGTTCATGGACCAGCTGTTTTCTGATCTCATGTTCAGATCAATTACTGTATACCTTGATGACATTTTAGTATTTTCATGCCCCTTGAGCGCTCCATCAACAGCACTTGTCAGAGGTATTAGATCAATTACAGAGGAATTGGTTGTTAATAAAACCAGAGAAATGTCAAAAAAAAAAAAAAATTAAAATAAATAAAGCTTGACATAACTCTGGAAAAGGCGATCAGTGGGGGGAATCAGGCAGCCAGCCCTTTTTTTTTTGTTTAATCACCTGTGCTATATCTTTTGGCATTATAGGGCGATCTATACTTGAAACTTCATGTTCTGAAAGAGTCAGCAGGACTTCATTAGAAAGGCTTCCCTCTAACACACTGGGTTCCATTGGTTGGGCAACGAAAACTGTCTAAAATAGTCAGTAATAATTCCCAATTTAAATTCCTCCACCTCATGCACTAACCCCATCATCCCTTAATCAGAATGTACTGTTTTTTTTTTTTTTTAGATTAGTTCAGTTTTTATTTAGAAACTGAGGGGCAATTAGCTTTGTCAGAACCAGTAAACATTTTCATGTTTAAGAGCTTATAGTAAGTTTCACCGGTTCATACATTCTGTAATTCACCTCCCATAGAGTACCACCATCTGGCACCATCCCTTCATTGTTCAAAAAGTAGAAATGTATGACTTTTCCTATATTATCTTTTAATGCCTGATCATGCAGTGTCTCAGCGTGCAGTCTCCAGGTATGGTCCCCAGAGCTGGAACTACCCCACCTACAAATGGTGAGCAAAGGGTTGTGGACAAAGAATATCTTCCCAAAATATTCTTTGATAATTAAGTCATATAAATCTCCAAACCAGATCACTATAAAATCAATTCCAGTGGGAACAGTATGCATCCCAGACTAATGAGTAGCCTCATCTATTCCCATTTTTCACTCAAATGTTTTGACCAAATCTTCGATGACTGCTCCTAGGGACTTTAAAGCCAATGAGTCCAGTCTCTGCATGGGACTAGATCTATACAACTGCCATCCAATAAGTAATTGAAGACCACTAAGAAATTGAAATCACCTTCATAAAAATAGCTCCATAGCAAACCAAATTCTCAACCGGGCAAAAGAAGTGGATCATATCCACATTAGGAGCATATGTGTTCACTAAACAGATCCTACTATCATCCAGCTATCTTGAGACTTCCACCACTCATCCCTTATCCTTTCAGACCTCTATCTCTGCAAGTGACCCCATTAGCCACTCAAGTCCAGACCCCTCTGAATTATGTGGAGAAAGACTAACCAAATGCCACACCCATCCTTATGGTCAGTAGTATTTTAATATGCGGTCTGGTGTGTTTACTCTAGGAATGAGGCATGAACCTTGCACCGATTCAGATACACTCCCAAGCTGTATCACTCAATATAATTATTTCATCGCCTGACATTCCAAGTGAGTATGTTAAGACGATCCTCCACTGCAACAATGTGGAAAGGACATTCAGTCGCTGCATCCCCTCATAACATGTGTACATCACTGGGAGCAACTGCTTTGGATAATGTAACACTGCAACTAAAAGTGCACCGATGTTCAAGGCAAACTTAGGTATTGCCTCCTACATACTGGCCTGATCATAAGACCTCCCGTCTTTCTGCAGCCCCCATCTGACCCATCCTCCATCCCAATAGCAACTAAAATATAAATCTAATGAGAGTCAGAAAAACACAAAGAAACACAAAGTGGAATACATTGAAAACTATAAAACCCTGTAGTGTTGGAGCGCAACTCATATTCCAGACTAAGTACAAAGTTGGGTATATATAGGGTGTCCGGTTTTCGGGGATAACCGGAAAGTGCCTGATATCTGACCCCCGTTAAGATTTAAAAATTCTCGGGGTTATCCGATAAACCCTGTATTTCATAGTGCTGGGAGTGGGATTCGAAACCATGGTGTCTTGTTTCCAAGACACACACGTTGCCAGTGAGCTATCCTAGAAGCTCTGTTAAAGCATTGTCTATTGGAACCGACATTGCTACTAACGCTGCAATGATCATTTATTATTCCATTTTGCCACCTTGTGGCCAAATGCCGATTTGACTGCCTAGTCATAAGGACCTCACATTGCAAACTGCAATGCGGGACAATCAGAAAGCTCTGGTTTCCGTTGAGCGTTAAGCTCTGTGTGCCTCTCCCAGCTTTGGCATTGTTCTTGGGAGGAAACATTAGCAGGACTGCAGGGGGCATGCTCCTGTTGATGATGGGTGCGTCTCTGTCGGGGGGAGGGCTAATGTACCCCCTCCAGTCATGACCTCTGAGGCCTGCATGGGTAATTTGGCTGCACGGGCATGTTTGCCAGGGAAATCTCGTCCCATATAAGCAGCGTCACTTGTTCAAGCTTGTTCGAGCCATTCACTGCTCCCTGAACCTGCTGAATGGTATTTTCCAGTGTTTCCTTCGCTTTTGCTCAGCTGGACGTGTTGGACCCTTTGTAAGGTAAGTTGTATGTATGTTTGTGTGCGATGCCGACGTGGTGGGTTTTGATTTACACACATTTTAAACACAAGGACTCCTGGGCCATTTCTAGCGAGCTCGGAACTGGCACAACCCGTGCCCCTGAGCCGAGGTGCCATAATGACCCCTTACCTTGGAGGGGGGCCCCACAGGGCTGCCTGATTTCAAGAAGTAAGATTCCATTGGGCACCAGTCTTAAATAACACGTGTGAGGATATTTTATGGAGTGCTGCTGAGGCTATAAACCCATTGCCTTTCTGTTTTGACAAGTCACTCAAACTCATCCCCTCAAAGCTGCATATAGTTTGGTGCTAGCGTTTGCATAACAAGATGTCACTATAAAAGCACCACGCCTGCACATGCATATTGCAACACGAGTACTTTAAGCACACAGAACCAGAAACCAGCTTCATGATGCTCCATGCGCACAAAATAGCACCAAAGAGCAGAGGAACAGTCTGAAAACAGTCTATGAAATTGACATCTTAGAAGCAGATCCGCGCTTAGAAATCGGTAACCTTTTGGGAAGCGCTACGAATTCTCAAAAAAAAGCTGCCCCCAACCAGGTCCCTGAACTTTATGAATTCATCTTTTATAGCACGCTTGGAATCCGTAATGCTCTGCATTGTCTTGCTTCCAAGGCAGGCGCATTGCCCCTGAACCATCCTCCCGGCCCATTAAAACAAACTGGATGATTTTCTACTCACCCTCTCACATTTCAATTACGTAGGTACAAACCCCACACGGTTTGGAATCCAAAGGTCCGCAGACGCCAAACCTCTAAGCCCATTCGAGTCCCCAAAACATGTAAGTACCCTTTTTCCGTGTGCATTTGAGTGCTCCATTAACACGTGCATGTGTGCCCTTTTGCCGTTTGCGAGTGCCCTATTCCCATGAACATGTGAGTGCCCTTTTCCCATGTGCAAGTGAGTGAAAGTGAGTGAACCCTTTCGCATATTCATGCGAGTGCACTCGTCCCATGCGAGTGCCCTTTTCCCACGTGCGCTATGGAGCTGTCAGAACTTCGGGGGGTCGGAGGGCAGAGCTTGCTGCAACCCCTACCACTACAGCAGACTGTGCGGCCCAGGTGAGCAGGGTGTGTGATTGGGGGTGGGGGAGCTGGTGGAAAATGCTATTTGTATTTGGGTGTGGGGCAGTTCGGTTCTGCAGCAGTTGCTACACCACAGGCTTCTCTGTTAAAGGTCGGCAGAGGCTCTTGTTTAAAGTGGTTTATGGGGGATATGGGATTCTGGACGCTGATATGATCCTGTTTGTAACTTCAAAGGACTCGGGCCTGGTTATCTTGACACCAACTGCTATTCCGGGGCGACTTGGCGACTTTTGACCCCCTAGATTTAAGGGTTTTTGCCTTTTATGCATACTAGCGGTTCCCATACTTTATACCTGCAGTGTTTACGTCTTTAAATAAGGGGGCCAACCCCCTTAATATTTTTATTTTACCCATACCGTTTATCCCATTTTTCTATACACCCGTTTTGCCTGTTCCCTGAAAAATGAGCAAAACCAATGTAGCCGTAAAAAGCCCAAATGGGTCACAATGTCATGAACACACATGAAGTTTGCATCACGCTATAAACCTAGGGGTTCAGCCCACTGGGCAGTGGCTCTGCAGTCATACACATGACACCCCCTCTGTATATCCGCTCAGGTTCCCAGCAATAGGTGGGTGTGGCGGTTTGGGCCATAATTTCTGCCAAGCTTCTCTGTTATTAAAGCACTTCAAGTGCTTTCTCTCTGCTCCTTCCTGCTGAGAAAAACTGAGGAAAAGCAGTGACATTTTTCACAGCCTGACATGTTAATCGTGGGGGAAATCATTTTTCCACACTAAATCACCCGTGGGTAAATGTTTTGTTTGCCTGCTGAGGTGTGAATGATGCATTGGGCCCTCTCCTGCACTTCATTTGTCTCTGTGGTTGACATCGTTGCTTAGACACTTTGCACAGGTCCGTATAAACGCTGTCACCTGTCTAGCAACAGGCAGCTTCCTCTGGTAAAGTGTAATCAACCCCTGCTGGGGCGTCATCAGCTGTTCTATTGTCTGCTGCCTACAAATCAAAGATGCTCCCTCACACTTGTAACTCTCCCTTGATCCCACCCCTACTAAATTAATGCATATCCTTATTTTGTAGAAGTGAGAATAGGTGCAACTAGAAGACATTTACAATAGGTGCACAACTACTTTGCATATTAACGTTTTTTTAAAGAAAAGCAGATCATTTAGGTGACTGTCCAAGAAGAACTTTACTCTGAGTAGCTGTCCATGTGCACATAAAAGCTGCTATTGTTCACTTAAGGCAGTGATTGAAGTGAGCGGGAACGGTCGGGAGCGGTGTTCCAGTACTTACATTTTTTTCTGATTACCATTCCTCTACTTTTTACGACCATATTTACCATTCTATAAAGAGGATTTGTCCATCCCTGTCCTTGTGCAAGTGTAACCTTGTAATAGGAGCCTTAGTTAGTAGTCACATATACTACTGCAATGCCACGGCCACAACACCTTGTCACATGTTGCACTATGCTTCCGCCTACCCGCTCCCCTACCGAGACCAAAGTTCCACTAAATTTATTTCGGTTTTCTTCTAGCACTGACTTTAGGTCACAGCAAGAAATCTGTATGTTCGGAAGGTGCTGTAGAATTATTGCTAGGCCCTTATTCTGTATGGGGCAGGCATGGCAGAAGAACCACATCCACCCCATTTGCCACCGATTCCCTGCATGCTTTTGGAACTCCATGAAGAAACCCCACACTGAAATGTTCTTTTAACATGCAGGTTACCCTACATATGCACGCAATGAAGCAATAAAATAACATTTCTGTGTTTACACCTGAAAAAACAGTTGTCCGCGATTTTCTGAAAAGGGCAAACGGGAAAACACTGATGCCAAAATATTTTGAAAACACTGGAAAAACACCCCCGGAAGTAAAAAAAAAAAATACACCCCTAAAACAGGAAACCCTAGGTATACAGTGTGGGTTTTCATGAACAAAATAGGACAGGGAGGCATGGGACAGCTCAGCATTGTAATAGACAAGCCAACATTTTATCATAGCCATCATCACAATCTGTAATAAAACCTAATAAGCACCAGTGTGTGCTCCCACTACTACCCCAGCACCCCCAAGTCCTTGGTTTTGGACCCTTATTACAAGGCAATTGGTTGGTAACTTCCAACATCAGTCAGGAGGTGGTGCCACGTTCTTCCATTGTCTGTGAAGTCCATTCATCAGGGATAACCGCATCTGTACTTGGTTTGCCAGATTGGGGTGGGGTCTGATAACAGAGGACTCCAGCTGCACACTCTGTGGACCTACAGACTTCACACCACTGCATTTTGGTTATGTGACGAAACCCCATGCCTGATCTTGGGGGTAGAACGTGGTTAAGCCAAGTGGGCCATGCACTGTCACCCGGACATGAGGCTGTTCCTGGGGGTGATGTAAGGAGATCCCTTACCAGATCACGTCCCAGCACAGGGTTGTCAACTAGAGCAACAGCAGGCTCATATCCCTTTGGTGAACGTATCTTTTAGAGAAGCTCCAAGTAGGGCCAATAGGGTGTGCAGTGAAAAAGTCGAAAACATTATGTCGAAAGTCATAATTTCGGAAAAGAAAAGTAGAAAAAAAGAAAATTTGAATGTTTTATTTTTTGATTTACATTTTTTATGGGTTCCGCAAGTAAAAAAAGGGGTAAAACAAAAACAAAAAAATTACAAAAACGGGGTGTTGGATGGAACCCCCCCATTTAGAACAAAAAACAAACAAATAGACATTCGAAATTCTTTTTTTAACTTTTTTTTCCGACATTAGGACTTTCAACATAATGTCATTCGAAATTATCACTATAAACCGGCCAATAGATCTTGACCTCAGGCAATATGTATTCGTTGCTTACCTGTAACTGTAGTTCTCCAGCACTGATATCGTTCATATATTCACAAGCTTGAATTATTTAACTTGGTCATATTGGAAATCCCCGGATATATTTAAGGTCAGACATGCAGCAATGACATTGCTCACACAGGCTTAACAGGTTCAGTTTGTTAACTATCCATCTCATTTTTGCTTTTTTGCTTCCACACCAATGAGATGTTAGGGCTTTGCTCACCCCGAGGTAGCCAGCTTGAGATCGAAACCTCAGGTCAAGTGACTGCCTAGACAGAGCAACCTCACAGGGGAGGCAGGAGGGCGCATGTGAATCTATGAAAGATACTAATGCTGGATAAAGAGAAATTACTTACCAGAAATACACGCTCTATGGATTATTCTCCCACAGATTCTTCATCTTAATAGATATCCGTCCAGCGTTAGCAGCTCGGAAAATCTTTTGACAGGGGGTGTAGTGCGGCTTGATGCTGTTCTCGACTTTCTCATGTTCGACAGTGTGACACTTGTCAAAAACAGATGGTACGCTGATTGCTGTACTAAAGGAATGCCCTACGCCTACTTACCCCAATTCTCCATCACCCCCCCCCCCCGCTCCAGGCTCAGCCTGCGAGAAGAAAGCATCTGGTAAACAGAAGAGGACCAAATAAACACTTGCATAAATCATTTTTTTGTTTTCTCGTGAAGACCGGGACACTAAAAAGCAGCCAAAAATGTGGTTAACCAAATGTATACCAGAATTATTCTTTTTAAATCCTCTTCTTCCTCTTTTCATCTGCACATATAATCATGACAACAGAAACACAATGAGACATTGTGAGCTTCCAAGCGGGGAAGGCTGAGAGGGCAATGAGGAATCTGTGGGAGAAGAATCCATAGATAGAACATTACTGGTAAGTAATTTCTCCTTCAATGGATTGCATTATCCCACAGATTTCTTATCTTGATAAGACTTCAAACGCAGTATCCTCTACAGAGGATGGATTGAAGCTAATCTAAGAAGCTCTTTGCCACTGATCTCCCAAAACAAGGTTTGGCACCTCTGGCAATGTCCAAGCTGTATGTCTTGTTGACAGATCCTGATCTGACCAAAGTATTGAGTACTGTTCCGAGTGTGGCATACCGCAAAGCTCCCACTCTGAAAACGATTTGATCCCCCAGCATGGTGATCACAGAACAAAACACATCTGAGAGTCACTTTATGACATCTGGGGTTGGGGGATTTCGGAAATGTGCTAATTGTAAGATGTGCAATTTTGTGTCGACGAAACCATTTGTTAGTTGTAATGGCCTGAAATGGAGGTATAAACACAAAAGTACTTGCACTACTAAGTTTGTAGTGTACGCTATAACATGTGAATGTGGGTTACACTACATTGGATCTACTATAGGAGCCCTTAAGTTGCGCATATTGCAACATTATAGAGCTATCAAGAATGGGGATCTTACCAATCCCCTTACGGGCCATTTTATTGAAAAACAGAGGTGATGTGAAAGCAATGTCGTTTCTGGGTCTTGCCCACATTCCAGTACATAAGAGACTGGGTAATCGAGAGCTTAAACTGAGACAGCTAGAAGCGTCATTAATCTGCAAACTTGACACACTTAGACCCTCGGGATTGAACATTGATCCGGAAATGTTTGTGTTTTTACATTGAGTATATGACAAACCATCTGATACTGTAGAATGTTGCATTTGCACTTTAATCAATTATTGGATGTAATTGTTATGATATAGATCTGAGTTTATTAAGATGCACTGGCACCTTATTAGAAGGATCATTCTCGAACGATGGACTAATTGCTGCTTTAATTGCACTATGTACTTTATTGTCTGCTATGGTATTCTCTAATGATGGACTAATTGCTGCTTTAATTGCACTATGCACTTTACTGTCTGCTATGGTATTTCGTTAGGATATCTGTGCCAATAACTATTTGAAGTGGACATAGACTAATGAAGCTTGCCCTGTGTATCTGTGAATAAGGGTGTAGGCCCCTTTAAGTAAATCTCAATTTTGAGGTTTGTCATGTGACAAAAAAAGAAAAAATATCTTTTCAAACAGGAAATGCGCTGCGCTCCGTTCTGGCTTTTGTGAAAGGTACTCCAAGCCATGGGGTGTATTGGTCTGCTGTTTTCATGAGTGATGAAACAGAACCATTCAACGTAATATTTGCGCACTTGCGCACATAAACACACTATTACTATTTTGTTATTTTAATTTGATGTCAGAATGCTGGATTAGGCTGGTGATATGCAGCTTCTCCCTTGCGCTTTTTCAAATTTCACCATGTAACATTTAGTCGAGGTGGGATGTATTTACATTCATATTTAGGCATGGAGAACTCATTCCAAGATGGCCGTAGTTGTATATGCGAGTCACTACGGCCTTGTAGCGATCACATGATCGGTATTTTGAAAGCAAAAAGGAGGAGCCTAATATCAACGTCGGTCCGGCGTCTGTTTTTATAAATAGAAAGTGTTTACACGGATTTGGGAATAAAAAAGCCTGAGGAAGCTTGGTATACAAGCGGAACGCGTGGCAGTTTCCACCCTGGTGGGGTGAGTGTCTTTACAACCTGTTTTGCCAGTTAGGGAGGCATGATAATGATGCCTAGCCTTTTTAAGCCATTAGACAGTGTTGGTTGCACGAGAACTTTTGTAATGAAATAAACATACCTTTTCGAGTAAGCGGCCTGGTTTTGTGTGCAGGTTTTTTTTTACATGTTGTTGGTTTTTTTTTGAAGTATTACAACCTGCCTTTCCACATGTGTTTTTTGCATATTTAGAAATCCAGCCAAGATTTCTACCCTTAGCACCAGCTACTTGCAGGCTGAGCACTATGTTGGCATATCAGTTGTTTTTCTCATTATATATATATATATATATATATATATATATATATATATATATATATATATATATATATATATATATATATATATATATATATATATATATATATATATATATATATATATATATATATATATATATATAGAGAGAGAGAGAGAGAGATATTAACAGCCTCAAAACATGTTTGCTTCAGATGACATGATAATATTTGTAAATTGCAAACCCCAAAACTGACAACTGTGAATATAACACAATTGCTAAAATAAACTTATAATACACAAATAAAGATATATTACACCTCCCTCCCTATACCAGGTATCAAAACAAAAATTCTTATTTCTTTCAAGGCCTCATGGCTGTTCTGCCTTTATTCTAAGTTTGCCCATCATTTAATATGACCGCCTCATCTAATCCATTGTCGACCCTTAAAGGTCCATGAAATTTGCTCTCGATCTTTAAAGCACCACAGGGTCTGCAAACCCAGCCCTGGTGACATTTTCTATTCTTCTAAGCCTGGCATTAAACTAATTATCATATTCTTTCTCTCAAGCTTTCTGCATTCCAGTCTAAACTGTTTCTTCTCCTCAGCAC
The DNA here is from genome assembly GCF_040938575.1 of Ambystoma mexicanum. Classification (NCBI taxonomy): domain Eukaryota; kingdom Metazoa; phylum Chordata; class Amphibia; order Caudata; family Ambystomatidae; genus Ambystoma; species Ambystoma mexicanum. Next base: position 626,131,327 of record NC_090927.1, on the reverse strand, counting down.
TTTAAAGGTCATTACTCCTGTGATTGTATGTGGCGCCAATCTGTATGCCAAGACTAACCTTTCCATCTCATCTTCCCAACACTTAACACTCTGAATGGACATGCGTATTCTTTGCATCAAAGTCCTGTTGAACCCCTTGTTATGGAGATGTATCCGTTTTATGCTTAATCACCTCTCCTAGTGAGACCCCCATCACTTTTTCCTGGACTTCTGGACCCTTTTCCTGTTCTCCTAAATGAGGGGAGCCTTTTTCCCCTCATTCATTCTTACTGCTTTAGCTATGGGAACCGTGTTCTTTATGTTTTACTTGATTTTTATAGAGTCTTCTTTCCTCCATATCTATTAAAGGCATCTATGTTACACTTTGCAGAACACAGGACCCTATGTGCAGTGTTGCTGGGAACCCTTTGGGTTTTCCTTTTATATTCTTTCATCCCCCCCCAAGAACTACTGATCTTAAGGAAAGAGGGATACTTTGTATCCTTCCTTCCTAAAACGTTCGCTTCTGAGAGATTAGTAAACACCAACTTATGTTGAGTGCTAAAGGGCTACCTAGTAATTGCCTTCTCTCTGCTCGTGTGACTTTGGTCACATTGACAACCCTAACGTTATGACTGGTGGCAGTGGACGTGTTCTACCAACTTTTGTGCTATTTTCTACTGCAGACTGTATTTGCAGCCTTGGTTATGCACAAAGGGGCCACCTATGTTCCAAAATGGCGGCTCCTTTCTTTTTAGCCATTTCTTGTGTGGTTGTCCTTTGTTAGCCCTTCTACCATGTTGGGAGGGGGAGGTGTGAATCTGAATTTTGCCTTTGGCAGGACTCCTTGGTTGTCGTCAGCCTAGGCTCCAGTGTGTCTGAGGACAGGAAGCAGGGGAGGAGATTAACACTCCCCTATCCTTTGTCTGCTAGAGTGCCTGAATGTAACCAGCTTTTATTGGGGGACTGGCTGTCCTGATTGGACAGCCACCCGCCCCTTTCTGTAAACTGCTGTGAGAGTTTGCAGAGGAGTGAATGGGAAATCTGAATAAAAGGTGAGGTTTCTGAGGCAGAAGGCAATTCGATCACTGGAACAGAAGATCCGAAGCTGAAGATGAACAGAGATGCCTGCAGACCCTTCCAGTAATCGTGTAGCTTAGCGTGTACCGTTTACATAAGTGACGTCATTACTGGTATAGTTAGCTTTCTGATGTCACCATGTAATGACGTCACTTATGTAAACAGTACATGTGAAGCTACACGATTACTGGAAGGGTCTGCAAAGACTGATGTCCACCCTTTACACCCAGGAAAGATGAGGTGGTGGACAAACTTGGATATGCTAAGTTCCTCAGTACATTTGACCCGACTTCAGGCTATTGGCAAATAGCTCTGACAGTTCATGCCAAGGAAAAGACAGCATTTACTAACTCAGGAGGCTTGTAACAGTTTAGTGTCATGCCTTTTCGACTGAAGAATGCACATGCCACATTGCAAAGGATGGTGAACCTTGTTCTGAATTGGTTAGAGGACATCTGCATGGCATACTTGGATGACATTGCAGTGTTTAGCCCCATATGGGAAGACCTTTATCTTCACCTAGGATATGTGTTGCAAGCTTTGGAACGTGCCTATCTGACCGTAAAGGCAAGTAAATGTCAAATTGGTCAGAGCAAAGTGGTCTACCTTGGTCATGAGGTAGGAGGAGATGAGATTTGGCCATTGCCTAGTAAAGTACCACCACTACACAAACCCAAGTGAGGCATTTGAAAGGCTGAAAAAAGCCCTCTGTAAAGCTCCAGTCTTAAGATCTCCTGATTACACCCAATACTTTATTGTACAGACAGATGCAGAACATATAGGAATAGGGAAGTCTTAATTCAACTGGATGAGCAAGGCAGGGAACACCCTATTTACTTCATCAGTAGGAAACTGAAGGACCAAGTAACAAGGTGGGCAACTATAGAGCAAGATTGGTTTGCCATTGTGAGGTCTCTGAAGAAGTTTAGGCCATACTTGCATGGTTCTACTTTCCTTATTCAGACTGATGACCAACCCTTGAGATGGTTAATGCAAATGAAGGGGGAAATCCAAAAATGCTCAGGTGGTCTATCAGCCTCCAAGGGTGTGATTTTACCACTGGGCATAGGTCAGCGTGTAATCATCAAAATGCTGATGGTCTCTCCAGGAAGCATGAACAATAGGAACAAGAGATTCATCCGGCAGTAAATTAAATCCTCCTGTCCATTAGTCTGGGGGGGGACAAGTGTTGTGGAAAATGTAGTTTAAGTGCTCCTTAGAGACCCTCTGCTCTTTTGCTAGAAGCGCAGATCTTTTTGATTTTTAACCTCCTGAGTGAGCAGTGCTTTTAGCCAACCATTCATGTGTTTTTCTCCGACTCGGATTTTTAACTGTTTAATGGAGTCTGTTAAACTCCATAGGCATCTGCTTTGTGCATAGTGACACACAGCACCCTCTGTGTGCCAATGTTTAAATAACTTTTCTTGGGTAAACTACCGTTCCCAAGAATAGTGAGATACCATTTATCTTACTTACCTTTGTGGGTCCAGCACACACCACCCTACGTGGAGTACTGGGGGTGGGGGGGAGTCACATTGTAACTCTGTATCCCACTTCTCATGTAACTTTTTGTTACACTAACTTGAATGGTTGGTGGCAGTGGTTCCTGTTTACTACCTTTTATGCAAGGTACTAGCAAGCTGATTGCTCAGCTGCAGTACAGCACTCATTGGTGACCATTTTTCAAAAATGGCCTGTCTTCTTTTTTCGCCATTTCCTGCTTGTTAGTTCCTTCTGGGATTTTACTCTGTTTAAACCAGGTTTGAGTCCTTTGTGTTTTTTGCCTTTGGTGGGCTTCAGCCCTGAAGCCTGCCCAGGTTCCAGTGTGTCTGGAAAGGCAGGAAGTGAGGGAGGGTCCTGAAACTTCGTTGTCCTTTGTCTCTAGTTGTGCCTGACTGAAAACAGGGCTGATTGGCCAGCTGGTTGTCTTGGAGGACAGCCACCCCCCAGGTGATTGACAGCACTACGGCTGTGAATGAATGGGATTTTGCATAAAAGGCAAGGTTTTTGGGACAACAGGCAGAGTCGACCACTAGAAAAACACATCCGACGAAGAGGCCGAGCAGAGATGCCAGCAGCACCTTCCAGTACTGCAGGAGCGCCAGTGAAGACTTGCAGCTGTGCGGACTCTGTTTTCGTTTCGACAGGGAAGATCCGTGCAGGGCTACTTCCTCGCTTGGGCTGGTGGGACCAACTAGCCTCGGGACCTGCTTCATTTTGTTTCATACCCCGACTTGCTGCAACTTTCCTAGGATGCAGAATCCCAATGCCTGTGGACCCCTGACCATTATCGAGTATATCGTCTTCCAAAGAACAAATCCGGCCAAAACATTGTGGGCATCCTTGTGGATCTACAGAAGCAGGAACTCTTTTTCCAGAGTCCCCATACCAGAGTCCAGAACCGAGGAAAATCCAACCAGAGCTTTTCGTTCTTTCTTGCCGCAGCGAAAAAGGTGCCAAAACCACAAGGAGCCGCTGGATCGTGTGGAATCCATTGCTGCCGAGCCCCTCTCCAGAGTACTGCCGCAGAAGCCCGCCAGACATCCTCCCTTTCATCACCACGACCAAGGACCAGAAATAAATGTTGCCCACCACTGCATCAGGTAGGAATCCAGCTGGAACCTCATCTTCAATTCTAAGGTACTGTGGGGCTTGTGGTATAACTACCTTTTGTCATTCGTGGTGCTTCCTGGGTTAGAAAGTACGATTTTCACCCATCTAGAGTTGACCTCAAGTCACCTGTGCAGGCCTTCCAGCTTGTACTCCAACAGGTAGGCTCCTCTTGAGCTCTTGTGATTTTTCAAAGAACTCCTGACTGTTTCATTAACATTTTCTAAAGGCTCCTTTTCTGAACCCTCCTGGCTTTGGCAGCGCTTGTTTCCTTACATGTTCAAATTGTTGACACTATTATTGCTGGGATAAAAGACTGCCTCTGGGAAAAACTATCTATTGAACCAGTTGCTAAAGTGTGTTCTACTTTGACTTTAACCATTTTCCCCCCAATCACAATTTTGTAATGGTGAACAAACATAAGCGCTAATAGTGACCTTGATTGATGTTACTCCGCGTGCTGGAACATGTTTAACATAGAAAGAAATTACTCACCTGCATTATTGGTTCTTGTTTAAATGAATTTCATCTTCCATTAAATGTTACTAGTAATTGCTACTCTTTTAAAGAATGCTTAATTTGCCTTGTGTAATATATATATATATATATTCAGTGGAAAAATTTGGTTAAAGGGACGTTATGGTTACAAGTAAAACCGAAAAACCTCAGAAATTCGCAAGTTATGGTAAGCTAAGCAACCATAACTTGCGCCACCACCGTGCACTGCTAAGACTAACACCCAGGACATCAAAGATTACATGCTTTTATCTTGCTTTTTCCTTCACACGCTTACAGGAACCTCTTCGAAGCACTGCTTGCATTATAAAGAAAAATTGCATTTCCAATATTTGACAAGGAAATGCCATCAGCAGCAAAATAATTCAACCCCTGAGAATTGATGTTGTCATTCTCAAAAGATGACATCCAACACTGCACAAAAAAAAGTTATGCCTTTGTTGACAAGACACCTTTCTGCCTCTTGTTGAGGACAGAAGGCACTGGGGCAGTTACGCTCTAGGTGGTATGTGAGAAAATATCACCTTTGCACATGGAAAGAGCTACATTAGTGCCTTTAGCAATTCCTTCCCTTCAGGCAGCAAAGTTACTGCACTAATGTACTCTAAATGCAGTCCTCCACAGTGCACCACAAGGACATCAGCAGTGTTATTTCGGCCAGACACACCACACCACAAAACCTCCACTCCCTCCAATCCAAGGTTGGCAGAAATGCCACTTCTCTCTACATACCTCTGCAGATTAGTCATGAAACAATCTCCCACCATCCACATACAGTCTCTCCATCTCTCCAACCACAGCCATCTTCACTACACACAGCAAGAAAAAAAAAAATATTACCCTCTCTTCATATAAATCAGAACCAGAACACCTGAGTGGCTAATCACCACAGTCCCCTTTCCATGGCAGGCATCCTGGAAGGACCCGGATATGGCACATCCTGTCCGAGGACCCCGTAATGCAACACAGCCCTTCTTCCTTTTCATCTTCACTCTTTGCAGTACTTTCTCATTGGCTACTGTTAAGCAGAGACAAACCCATCCACCAATCACATTCAAGAACTCTACATCTAACTCTGACATCTCAGTTCAACACTTCAGATATACTGTTGAACACTCAGAGTATAGGTCTCCTGTTACTCCCAAGGACCTGCATCAAAAACTACTGTAAAACTCTTGAAGATCTCTACTTCCAGATTCATCCACATCTATCAACATACAACTCTTTTACAAATGCATATCAACAGGGTTTCTACCAGTTACCCTACATTAACCTATTCAATAATCATGTTGTTTGTCCCACCTCCTGACATCATATGGCACTCACAATGCTGAGTAGTTGCAAACTTTTCTTTGTATGTAGATTTTCATAACACTTTCAAAACAGATATTTGCAATTTCAGCAGCACTGTGTCTTTTTTGTGAAAAAAAAAGAAAACCACATTTTAAACATTTCCACAGCACGTTTAACTGCCAGATCCTGTGTGAACTTTCAATATATTGCCAAGGCATGCATACTTGCCCATATCACCCATTCTAATGCACTCATAGTTCTTTTCTTCTTTAATTCTGTCACTTTTAAAACCACTTCTTCCACTAACAAAGTTGCACTACGGGGCATGGCTTGGCGGCCATGCGAGAGTGAGCGAGTCACTGAGAGCTCCCGGGTGATGCGCTACACGATCCTTATAAATGGATGAAAACCGGCAGGAGACCCTGAACAAATCAAAGGAACGGCACCTGGAGGGTCCAGGGCACGCACGGGCGAAAGCCCGAACAAAATCGGAGGTCGGAAAGACCAGAAACGAGGTGAAGCGGAGGCGCGGGGCCACCACACAAAATAGCGGCCGCGGCCCACTGAGGACCCGCCAGCGCTCCGAAAGGCAGAGGAAGCTGAGCTAGCAGACGGCTGGGCGCAGGGGTGCGGAAGGCTGCCCACCGGATATCCACACACCACCCGCGGAAGATCGAGAGAGGCCCCAAACCCGACCGCCCTCCCTAACCGGGACGTGGAACGAGGCGCACACACCACACCGCGTGAAGGGGGAGCAGGCAACCGAGGATAGCGGCAGAGGAGAGCGGAGGGCCGATACACGGGAAGAGCACGGCACCTGCGGCCCGAGGCACCGACAGGGCGCCCCCCCAGTGCACAGAAGTCCTACCAGAGTGCACCCACACAGCGGCAGCCCAGAGGGGGAGACCCAGACCCTCGACAGAAGGCAAGCGGGCTACCGGCCCAGGGCCGCAGCGGGCAGCAGCAACCAGCGGAGGCGCAACCAGAGCCCCCGGTAAGGACTAGACAGCGGAGGCAGGAAATTGTATTGGCCTCGGCGAGGCTGCAGCTGGACAGAGTGACTTTAGCTGCTGCGTGCCGGGCCCAGGGAGGTGCTGGGGAGCTCAGGGCCCACGCAGGGAAGGGAGAACACTGACTACAAAGTGGAGGCCGCCCAGGGGCAAAACGCCCCCATCCAAGCACAGACACACAAGGCCACAAACATCAGCATATCTGAGAAACAGAAAGGCAGCAGAGGAAGGCAAACAAGCATGGAGACATTTGCCCGCAAGAGCGAGGATTCACAATCTCGGCCCGCGGCGGCGGACACAGCCACATCATACGCTACGCAAGAGGAGCTCAAACAAGTGGAAGGCAGTATCATAGAGGCCATAGAGGGGCTAAAGGCATCAATAGAGGGCAAGCTGGACAGTGATCGTGGACGTGGGGCTCCTCAGGCAAGACACGAGGAACCTAGCGGAGAGAGTGACAACGGTGGAACAACAGGTGCAGAGCAATACAGCAAACGTGACCACCTTTCAGTCACAAATGTCAGATGCACTGGAGCGGATTAAACACTAGAACGCAGGGCCGAAGATGCTGAAGGCCGGTCCAGGCGGAACATTGTGCGCATTGTAGGGCTGCCGGAGGGGGTGGAAGGCAGAGACCCCGCAGACTACGTAGAGAACTTACTGATCCAGGAAGTAGGTGCAGGGACCCTGTCCCAGGGCTTTGTGGTGGAAAGGGCGCACAGAGCACTGACCAGGAAACCGCCCTTGGGCGCGCCACTGAGACCCATGATCGTGAAGATCTTGAACTTTAAAGACAGGGAGAAAATCCTGACATTCTCAAGGGAAGGCGGGGAGATAACACGCAACGGAGCCAGGATAACCATGTACCCTGACTATACGGCACTTGTGCAAAGACAGCGGGCCCAGTTCTGGCCAACCAAAGAGCGCCTTCAGGTAGCGGGGGTGAAATTCATGTTACTTTACCCATCCAAGCTCAAAATCCTGCACAACGGGAGGACACAGATCTTTGAGACCACGGCAGACGCCCAGGAGTGGATGGACCAGCCACAGATCCCACAAGTAAGAGAGGGGGTCGAGAAGAATCGTGAGGCACCCCAGGGAGGAAGGGAATGAGGGTGCAGACAAAACACTGAGGACACATGCCGAATCGAAATGCGGCAAGAATGAGAACCGAAAGCATAAATTAATGGATCAACCCGGGAGCTCGAGGCCTCCGGCACTGGACCGCCAAGACCCACAGAGGGGGCCCCAAGTAGCGACTAGTTAGCAGTGTCAGTTTTTAAGGCACTACGCCGCGACGAGTGCGCCCACGGATCGAGGGTGGCACGTGGAATGCGGCTGGGCCCGAGCAGGGGGAGGGAGGCTGGGCGTTGGTTTATAGTAGTTGTAGTAGTGTGGTTAAGTTTGTTAAGAGAAGGCATGAGAGGAGGCAAACATAATGAACAAGGAGGTCACAGACACGGCAAAGACAACGCAAGGGCGCATGTGAGGCGGCACTCAAGTGCGGGAAATCCGGCTTGGAACACCAGAGAGTGGAGGAGGAGAGAAGTGGAGACGGGTGTCAGGGCGGTCCGCCAGGACAGGGGAAGCTACCAGGGGAATAATTGGGAGAAGATGAGGGACGGACCTCCCAGGCCAGCCGGCCAGGAAGGAAAAACTAAACAGGTCGATGGGAACGAGCAGGCTCAGGAAACTGTTAGACACAGGAACCAAGATGAACTAAAAGTGGTGACTTGGAACGTCAGGGTGCTAAACGCCTACGTGAAGAGACTTGAGGGTCTACGCATGGCTAAACAAAGCGAAAGTCCAATTCGCAATGCTGCAGGAGACCCACCTGACGGCGGAAAAACAAGCCAAGATGGCCAAGAAATGGGGCGGCCAGACATACAGTTCCACATACTCTAACTACGCGAGAGGGGTAGCGACTTGGATTGCCCCGGGTATCCCATTCCAACTCATCAAACAGGTGAGAGACGCCGAAGGCAGGGTCCTCATCGTACACGGAATGCTGGAGAACCGGGAAGTGTGTCTGGTGAACACCTACGCCCCAAACCACGATGCAACAGATTTCTTTAAACCACTCACACCCCAGCTGGCCCCGTACAGGAACGCCACGATCATCTGGCCTGGAGATCTGAACTGCACACTGGATCCCAGGCTGGACCGGTCGGATGACAAACACAAAAGGGCCGCACCACCAGCGCCGGTGTTGCAGAAGACACTGGAACAGCTCGAGCTGGAGGACGGTACATGGGGGTGAAAGGGGATACACGCACTATAGCGCCCCACACGGGACATTTACCCGCATTGACTATTTATTCACGGGCAAAGAGACACATGCGAATTCACCGGGGCACACAATCACGCATGTTAGGCAGAAACCTGTGCAGTTCCCTCTGGGACCACGGCAAAAGATTTAGAACTACAGGTGTTTGGCAGTAAACCCACTTGGTAGCAGTCTGTACCACACAGATTCACTTGGTAGCTGTGGCTGAGCAGTCAGACTTCCCTCAAGAAGAGTTAGGCATTATACAGAGTATTCACAATAGGTTAAGAGAACACCATAGAACAAGTAAACACTGACCAGGGCTTGTTGTAAAAGAGATAATTAATTATTTAAAACCACATCTAGAAAAACACACAGGCACTAATAGTAAGCAATTCAAAAACACGGTCACTAAAAGATATACACTCCCTTAAAAGAATATTAGACAAGTCTTAAGTAAAGCCCCACTTATTTTCAGACAGAGGTGAGCGCTTAATGTAGATGGCACTCTAATAATTCGTTTTAAAAAGAGAGAGAAAAGCAGAGAATAAATTGAAACAGATCCCAACACTTTTTCACGAACACAACAAGAGAGGAAGGCAAAGTAACACCGTGAATTCAGAGTCAGTAGGCCGGATCCGCTTAAGAGGATCAAAATGAAATGTGTCCAAGGTCACACGGTTGCAGTGCACAAAAAGTCTTGTAACGGTTCAAAAAGGAGTTGGACCAAAGAAAGGGACCAGTTAGAGGGTCAAGGCGGCCAGCCCAGTCCAGAAGGTTAAGGTGTTATTATTACCTTGTAGCAATCTTTAGGAAGGGAGGCCTGGCGGACACGGTACCTTAAAGTGGTGAGAATACTCCAGCGGGGGCAGTTATTCCTGGCAGCGGATGCAAGTCGGTGCTTCGTCCGGGGGAAGAGAGGATCTCGTCGGGGAGGAAGACCGGAGTCTGTTGCACTGCCAGGGAAGAAACCAGCCGCGGAGTTTCTCAGGTACAAGGAGCGGTCGGTTGATTCGCGGTCCAGTGGTAAGTGGCTATCCGGCTGCCGGGGTGCTTGGCACGGGCAATTCGACCACAACCCGGTCTGGGGTGCGAAGAGAAGAAGGTAAACTGGTTGTGCCCACCAGTCAGGGGAAGAAGCCTCTCCAGCCGGGAGATCTTCTCTGTCGTCGGGAAGTGGTGAGTCAGTTCCGCAGGGCTCCACTGGTGGTGTCGTCGTGGTAGGTCGGCTCAGCTTCTCCCTCGTCGGATTCTCTGGTCCTGTGGCGACTTCTGAAGTTCCAGTCCCCAAAGCCCTGCTTTTATGCAGCATACCCCCATTCACTCAGCCTAACTGTCAATCAAACATGCCAAGTGGTGAGCCGGCCGGTACGTCCACAATATGATGGTTTGTACTGGTTTCTGTTAATAATTTAGGACTAGTAAAGCCAATGGTGACTTCACATGCCCTGGGAGACAGTAGTCAGTCCCAGGGTATGGAGTCTATGGTGGGGTGTCACTATGACACCCCTGTGTTACTGCACGGAGAGTGCTCTGTAACGCACATAGTAAAAACACATGAGACCCTATGGAGTAAAGGACCCCATAGCCCATAAAACACATTAACAGTCAAAGGAACACCATAAATCATGTCCAAGAGTGGGAGAAAAAGAGTCTCACTCTTGGCACGAGAAAAAAACAAACTCCAGAAATCCAGCAAAGCTGCTGGGGGACTCACTAGGTCAGGAAATTCAGCCTAAAGAGAGAATTCTCCCTAACACTCGCCCCCTGCCCCCCAGACTAAGGGGCAGGAGGATTTAATCCACTCCTGGATGAATATCATACCTCTAGTCGATGACATACATCCTAGAGAGACCATCAGCATTTTGGTGGTGGCACCCTGACCTGTGCTCAATGGTGAAATCAAACCCTTGCAGGCAGATTGACCATCTCAATAGTTTTGGGTTTTCCCCTTTCATTTGCATTAACCATCTCAAGGGTTGGTGGTCAGTCTGCATGACAAAAGTAGAACCATACAAGTATGGCCTAAACTTCTTCAGAGCCCACACAATAGCAAAACACTCTTGTTCAATGGTTGCCCACCTTGTTTCAGGATCCTTCAGTTTTCTACTGATGAAGCAAATGGGGTGCTCCCTACCTTTCCCATCCAGTTGACTGAGGACTGCACTTATTCCTACATTTGAAGCATCTGTTTGCACAATGAAAGTTTGGTGGTAGTCAGGAGCTCTGAGTACTGGGGCTTGGCAAAGAGCCTTTTTCAGTGTTTCAAAGGCCTGATTGCATTCCTCATTCCACCCAACCTTTTTAGGGAATTTAGGAGAGGAGATGACATTCAGTGGAGAAGCTATGAATTTTCTCAATGAAATTCCTGTAATACCCATGAGACCTAAGAAGGCTCTCACCTGGGTCTGAGTAGTAGGTGTTGTCCAATTTTGCACAGCTTCAATCTTACTGGGCAAAGGCCTTATTTCTCCACCTCCTACCTCATGTACAAGGTAGACCACTTTACTCTGTCCAATCTGGCATTTACTTGCTTTTATGGTGAGATTGGCCTTTCGAAGAGCCTGCAAAACATATCTCAGGTGGTCCACATGTTCTTCCCAGGAATTGCTGAACACTGCTATGTCATCCAAGTATGCCATGCAGAAGTCCTCCATCCCATTCAGAACCTGGTTTACCATCCTTTGAAATGTAGCAGGTGCATTTTTCAATCCAAAAGGCATAACCGTAAACTGGTATAAGCCAACTGGGGTAGAAAATGCAGTTTTCTCCTTGGCATGGTCTGTCAGGGCTATTTGCCAATAGCCTGACGTCAAGTCAAATGTGCTGAGGAACTTGGCTGCACCAAGTCTATCCACCAACTCATCTGTCCTTGGCAAAGGGTGGGCATCAGTCTTAGTGACTGCATTAAGAGCTCTGTAATCCACACAGAATCTAAGTTCTTTAGATCCTGCCTTTGGTACTAACCCAACTGGGCTAGACCATGGACTATTAGAGGGCTCTATCACCCGAGATCAAGCATCTTGTTGACCTCACCTTTGATGTGGGTTCTTACATTTTCTGACATTCGATATCCTCTGCTTTTGACTGGCAGACAGTCACCAGTGAGTATGTCATGCTGTCCCCAAGGGGTCAAGCCTGGCGAAAGTGATAACAGCGAGACAAACCGATTCAAAATAGATTTGCACTCTTCCTGTTGCTCAGGTGTCAGATTTGAAGAGAGATTCACTCCTTCAATCTTTTCGTCTAAAGGTAAGCCTCTGAGGAGATTAGGAAGAGCTTCACTCTCTTCTTCCTCTGATGATGCTAGAAGCAAAGCTCCTACATCAGGTCTGGAGACATACACTTTTAATCTGTTGGTGTGGAAGACTGTTGAAGCCTCCGTGGGGTTGCCCAAGTCCACCAGATAGTGGACCTCTCCAAGTTTACCCACAACTTTGAAGGGTCCCATCCATTTGTCTTGCAAGGCCCTCTGCCTTGTTGGAATCATAACGAGAACTAGCTGGTCCGGAGTAAACTCAACCATGTTAGCCTTTTGGTCATGCCAGTGCTTGACCAATGCTTGTCCAGCTTTCAAGTTATCACTTGCTTCTGCCATCATTTGTGACATTCTCCTTCGGTGACCTATCACATAGTCAGTCACTCTGACTGGCTTGGGGGAAGGAGCACTCTCCAACCCCTCCTTGATCAGGGCCAACGGACCTCTGACCGGATGACCATAAAGAAGTTCAAAGGGAGAATAACCTACTCCCTCCTGAGGGACTTCTCTATAAGCAAAGAGAAGGCATGGCAGTAGAAGGTCCCACTTTCTTTTAAGGGGGTCCTCTAAAGCACCTATCATGCTCTTCATAGTTCTGTTGAACCTTTCAACCAGCCCATTTGCCTGAGGGTGGTATGCGGTTGAGAACTTGTAAGTAACTCCGCAGGTTGTCCACATGGCTTTCATGTGGTGGGACATAAGATTTGACCCCCTGTCAGAGATTACTTCCTTAGGAAACCCAACCCTGGTAAAAATACCAAGGAGGGCCTTAGCCACAGCCAGAGCTGTAACAGTCCTCATAGGAACTGCCTCAGGGTACCTAGTAGCATGGTCTACTACAACAAGTATAAACCTGTTGCCTGAGGAGGTTGGAGGATCAACGGGACCAACAATGTCAATCCCTACTCTCTCAAATGGGACTCCCACTACACGGAGAGGCACTAAAGGTGCCACATTCTTGGAGCCAACCTTACCAGAAGTCTGGCAGGTGTGGCAGCTCCTGCAGTATTTATCTACTTCAGCCCCTATCTTTGGCCAATAAAAGTAGAGTGAGAGCCTTTCCGTAGTCTTCTTGAAACTCAAGTGACCAGCCAAAGGAATCTCATGGGCTAACTGCAAGAACTGTGGTCTGTTCTCTTGGGGTACTACAAGTCGTTTGTTGTCCCCAGGTTCAGACTCAGTTGGTTCACTGTAGAAGAGGCCATCTTCCCAGTGTAACCTATATTTCCCAGGCTCTTGCCCTTCAGCCTGAGCATCTGCCTGGTGGCGAAGACCTTCCAGAGTTGGACATTCTCTCTGTCCCTTACTGAAGTCTGCCCTGTTGGGTCCACCTTCTGCCAGTAAAGACTGCAGCTCAGGATGGTCAACAGGATCCAGATCTCCAATGAGTTCCTGGCCTTCCACTAGCTCCTCTTCAGAGTCTAGTTCAACCACACAGGGTTGTACCTCCCTCTCAGCCGGAGGGGGAGTGACTGGTGTAACTTTGGACAACCTAGGGGAAGTCTGTGTTGGCTGCACTGGAGTGCTGACTGCTGGTTTCTTGTTAGAAGTCTTAGGTTTCCCCTTTGCTTCTTGTTGCTTAGAGACAGCAGCTGACATCTCCAGTGGAGCAGGAGTGATCTCTTTCTTCATCATCTCCTTGGGAGTACCTCTCATGGTTCTCTCCCTTGCAGGTCTGGTGAGCTCCTGTAACCTTTTACTAGGAGGTGTGGGGGTATGTGACACTACTCCAAGACTTTTCAAGTCATTACCCAGCAAAACCCTTCCTGGCACCTCACTTTGTATGCTGACAGGTATCTTCACAGTCATGTCATTACACTGGATGAGAACTGATAATTGGGGAAGCATCTGCACAGGCCCTCCAGCTAACTTGGTGAGGCATTTGGGTGCCTTAGCAACATCCTCAGCCTGAAAAAACGATTTGTCCACCACAGTTATGCTGGCCCCAGTGTCCCTAATGGCAGGAGTCTCCTGACCATTCACCTGGACACTGCCCTTATAATACTCTTTAGTATTATCTGGAATAGAATTATAGACATCTAAGTTCTGTTGTTCCCACAGACCCAGAGACACTAAAGAAACACTGGCTGAGACTCCAATGGGTTCATCAGCCAGTAATAGAAAGTTTCCACTTGCCATTTGTACTTCCTCCTCTGGAGCGAAGGCTAAGGAGACAAGCTGGACCCCTGAAGGTTTACCCTTACATCTAGGATATCCTTTCACGTGGTCAGTAGAGCCACAAACAAAGCATTTACCAAATGCTTTCTGGAATGGTGGCTTGGTCTGACCTCCTTCTGGTTTGGCACCAGGAGGTACACTAGCCTGATTTGGTTTCCCTTGTGGCTAGCCCTTTTGGTTTTGTTTGGGGCCCTCTTTGGAATTGGAATTATTAGAATTCTCTTTGGAGTCCTTCTTTGGCTGTTTTCCCTCATCCTTTTTCTGAGTAGCCCCAGAATCCTCGTGAGTTGCCCTATTGGCAAACCACAAGTCAGCAGCCTTAGCTAACTTCCTGGAATCTAATTCCTTGGAATCAGCCAAGTGCTGTCTGAGCTCAGGAGAGCAGGCATCATACATTGACTCCAACATTACAAGATTCTTCATTCCTTCATAAGTGTTAACTCTGTAACCCTTAATCCATCCCTCTACGTTTTTCAAACTTTCACTCACCCGGGTAGCCCAAGGGGTACCATCATGCTTTTTGAGGGTCCTAAACCTCTTAAGGTACTGGGAAGGGGTTTTCCCAAATCTAGCTATCAAAGCTAGTTTCACACATTCATAATCCTTCTTATCCACCTCCCCCAACTCCATTACCACATCAGTTGCAATAGGGGGAAGCCTAGAGAACCACCAGGGAAGTAACTCATTCCCTGTGATGTCCTGGAGCCCATGATTATACTCAAACATTTTTAACCAATCCAACACATCCAACCTAGGGTCATACATACCCACTAATTCCTTAAGTATCCGGGGTCTTTTGGGACTGGAACTCCTAGAGGAACCAGAGGAGAGAGAAGCATTTTCCACAGACAACTTTTTAATTTCTAGTTCATCATTAAGCTCTATTTCTCTGAGTCTTAACTCCGCTTGCTTCTGCTCAGCCTGGGCATTCATTCTTCTGAACTCTAGCTCTTGGTTTCTTTCAGATTGAGCAATAAAACATGTGCACTCTAATTCAAACTTCATTTTTTCAAGTTCAAAATAAGCAGGGTTACATGTAGGACCTGGTATAGGCCCAGTAGGTAAGGGAGACAGAGGCTCAGAGTGGCTAACTTCATTAGGTTCACTTTCCTCTTCTGACTCATTATCAAGACTTTGATTCAGATCAATACCATCACTGTTTTCTACATTTGCTAGGGGGCTAGATTCCTCTGTACCACCCAGATTTTGGTTTTCTAACAATCTTTCTACAAGTTCCATTTTCTTGCCCTTCTCAGAGAGATTCTTATGTCTACACAATACTTTTAAGCAATCAGCAGTTTTATACCCTAGACTCATTGTCTGCCAACTCTCCATAGCAGACAGTTAGAAAATCAGCTTTTTAGTGCTACGCTCTGTGGTTAGTTGTCCTAAAGTGTTCAACAAGCACTCTAAAGTGTATACTCAATACGAATCCCACCGCTGTACACCAGTGTTAGACAGAAACCTGTGCAGTTCCCTCTGGGACCACTGCAAAAGATTTAGGACTACAGGTGTTTGGCAGTAAACCCACTTGGTAGCAGTCTGTACCACGCAGATTCACTTGGTAGCTGTGGCTGAGCAGTCAGACTTCCCTCAAGAAGAGTTAGGCAGTAGACAGAGTATTCACAATAGGTCAAGCTGATTTTCTAACTATGTCTGCTATGGAGAGTTAGCTCTTAATGCAGTCACTAAGACTGATGCCCACCCTTTGCCAGGGACAGATGAATTGGTGGATAGACTTGGTGCAGCCAAGTTCCTCAGCACATTAGACTTGACGTCAGGCTATTGGCAAATAGCCCTGACAGACCATGCCAAGGAGAAAACTGCATTTTCTACCCCAGTTGGCTTATACCAGCTAAGCTCCAACATCAGGTCTGGAGGCATACGCTTTTAGTCTGTTGGTGTGGAAGACTGTTGGAGCCTCCTTGGGGTTGCCCAAGTCCACCAGATAGTTGACCTCTCAAAGTTTACCCACAACTTTGAAGGGTCCCATCCATTTGTCTTGCAAGGCCCTCTGCCTTGTTGGAATCATAACGAGAACTAGCTGGTCCTGAGTAAACTCAACCTTTTGGTTAGCCTTTTGGTCATGCCAGTGCTTGACCAATGCTTGTCCAGCTTTCAAGTTATCACTGAGCAGTCAGACTTCCCTCAAGAAGAGTTAGGCAGTATACAGAGTTTTCACAATAGGTCAAGAGAACACCATAGAATAAGTAAATACTGACCAGGGCTTGGTGTAAAAGAGACATAATTATTTATTTAAAACCACATCTAGAAAAACACACATGCACCAATAGTAAGCAATTCAAAAACACGGTCACTAAAAGATATACACTCCATTAAAAGAATATCAGGCAAGTCTTAAGTAAAGCCCAACTTATTTTCAGACAGCGGTGAGCGCTTAACGTAGATGGCACTCTAATAATTTGTTTTAAAAAGGGAGAGAAAAGCAGAGAATAAATTGAAACAGATCCCAACACTTTTTCACGAACACAACAAGAGAGGAAGGCAAAGTAACACCGTGAATTCAGAGTCAGTAGGCCGGATCTGCTTAAGAGGATCAAAACGAAAAAATGAAATGTGTCCAAGGTCACACCGTTGCAGTGAACAAAAAGTCTTGTAACGGTTCAAAAAGGAGTTGGACCAAAGAAAGGGACTAGTTAGAGGGTCAAGGCGGCCAGCCCAGTCCAGAAGGTTAAGGGGTTATTATTACCTTGTAGCAATCTTTAGAAGGGGAGGCCTGGCGGACACGGTACCTTAAAGTGGTGAGAATACTCCAGCGGGGGCAGTTGTTCCTGGCAGCGGATGCAAGTCGGTGCTTCGTCCGGGGGAAGAGAGGATCTCGTCGGGGAGGAAGACAGGAATCCATTTCACTGCCAGAGAAGAAACCAGCCGCGGAGTTTCTCAGGTACAAGGAGCGGTCTTTTGATTCGAGGTCCAGTGGTAAGTGGCTATCCGGCTGCTGGGGTGCTTGGCACGGGCAATTCGATCACAACCCGGTCTGGGGTGCGAAGAGAAGAAGGTAAACTGGTTGTGCCCACCAGTCAGGGGAAGAAGCCTCTCCAGCCGGGAGATCTTCTCTGTCGTCGGGAAGTGGTGAGTCGTTCCGCAGGGCTCCACCGGTGGTGTCGTGGTGGTAGGTCGGCTCAGCTTCTCCCTCGTCGGATTCTCACGTCCTGTGGCGACTTCTGAAGTTCCAGTCCCCAAAGCCCTGCTTTTATGCAGCATACCCCCATTCACTCAGCCTAGCTGTCAATCAAACATGCTAAGTGCTGAGCCGGCCGGCTCACCACTTGGGCCAATCACACCAGAGTGTGACTTGAGTTACCAAGGTAACTCAGTCCAGGGTGCCTAAACCCCCTCCGACATCCCCTGTGGTACCCACTTTTGGAGGCTTCTGTGGAGAAGCCCAACAAAAAGTGGAACAAAGGGCTCAACTTGGGTTGGAGTCACAGAAGAACACAAACGCCATTTTAGAATCGAGTCTTGGCAAAAAATACCAACCGGCAAATGAATATTAATTAAATAAACCGGCGGTATGTTCGAGGCTATGAGAATTGAATAATTAAAGTTGGTAGCCTCGAACAATGGGAAAATCCCATAGGGAAATATTCACGGTCGGATATAAAAAGTAGTTTCCACTGCCACCAGCCAAAACTCGATCAGGGGGGACGGAGACCCCGGGGTAATCGAATTGTCCTGACGAGTACGTCCACAATATGATGGTTTGTACTGGTTTCTGTTAATAATTTGGGACTAGTAAAGCCAATGGTGACTTTTACATGCCTGTCATGATGCCTACCTCCAAGGAGCCAGGTCCGACCCAGCAACCCCAGAGGCAGGCATCATTTCCCCCAGGGAAGTGCCAGCGGGCCCAAGCTGGGGCCCTTTGGACACAGTCCTGGCGCCTTAGGTCACCAGGCTCATGTTGGACCCCTGTCCTGGCGCCATGTGTTCAAGTGTTTTAAGGTGCACTTACCTGATGCAGACCATGCTGCTACATCCAGGCCCTCTTGAGGCCTGAATGGAACTACTTTACCTGTGGAACTACTTTCCCCTGGGTGTGGTCGGGGAAGGGTACATACCTGATCGGTGAAAGGATACATACCTGGAACTTCTTCCAAAGCTATTTAAACCACGCCCGATCAGCAACTCACGCTTCGCGTTGTTCTGCTCCTCGCAGCTGGACGCTCACCGTGTCAGCTCCTGCTTCTGGACATCAGCCACGCCTGTCAGCATCCTGGGTCACCTGCTAAGAGAGAATTGGAGAGAAAGAAGACCTTACCTGCTAAAGCTGCATCACGGAGACTTCACACCGACGATCCTGAAAGGGAAGACATCATTTTAAAAGCATTTCGCTTCGATCGCTGCAGCGCTGCATTTCACTCACCTTTCCTGGGCACCTCCATCTTCAGCAGCGATCATCCGGATCCGCAGCCACTTCCCAGAGCCTAGAGAGAAAAAGACAATAACACAAGGTGAGAGAAGGAAGGGAATAGGAAACGCTCAGTTTCCTTCTAAGACTTACCTGTTGGGTCATTCCTATTTCATTTCGGGTCCTGCCGCTTCCTGGCATTCCGGACCCCGGCCCCTATGGGGAAAAAAGACAGACATTGAATGAGCGAATGCAAAGACATTACCCGAACGCTCATCCAGAACTTACCTGCACGTTTCACTTCGGGTCGGCGCCATATCTCCGGCATTCCGAACCCCGGCCCCTTAGGGGAAAAAGACATAAGCGTTAGCGCTTGCTGCAATAAGACAATGAACATTATTATTAAGCTTGAACTTTTGAACTTGCTACAGAACTCTTACAGCGCCTTACCTGAATAGTCAAGCTTATTTGAACTCCCATCAAACCTCAATCCAGTAAAGTAACTGGGTTTCAACGCGCCCCTGCATCAGAAGCAGGATGGAGAACTCATCCTTCCAGACCCTAAGGTGAGACTTCACGGGGAATCGAGGAAGGGTATCGTGGAGGGTTGGAAGGGAGTGGGAGGCTTGAGCATTATTCCGTCAGTAGGTAATACTCCCTTTTCACGCACAGGGGAATATTCCTGCGAGCCAGTGAGTCCATCTTCAGAGTCCTGCGCTTCACTATAGAAGAAGCATCAGCACTCGAAGCCAGACCTGCGCCTCCGTGGGAATCAGGTCAGCGTGACAATGCCCTGGGAGACAGAAGTCAGTCCCAGGGTATGGAGTCTATGGTGGGGTATCACTATGACACCCCTATGTTACTGCACGGAGGGTGCTGTGTAACGCACATAGTAAAAACACATGAGACACTATGGAGTAAAGGACCCCGCAGCCCATAAAACACATTAACAGTCAAAGGAACACCATATATCATGTCCAAGAGTGGGAGAAAGAGAGTCTCACTCTTGGCAGGAGAAAAAAACAAACTCCAGAAATCCAGCAAAGCTGCTGGGGGACTCACTAGGTTAGTAAATTCAGCCTAAAGAGAGAATTCTCCCTAACAACGTACGAACCCTATCTTGCCACGCCCCACTGGAAGCAACATGGGCAAATACATACAGGAAAGCCCCCATACCCACGTGGAGACTTCGGGCGGAAGCACTCCTAGAGGGGGATTTCCAAGACCATATCCAAACTTCAATAGACGACTACTTAGAGCACAACCCGCGTAGTGTAGACAGTACGGGAACGACATGGGAAGCCTTTAAGGTGGTGATCAGGGGGGCGGCTATTGGGAAAACGGGAGGCCTTAGGAGGGGAAACCCTGGCTGAACTGGATGAGATAGAAGGGATAATAGAGAGGGCGGAAGCACAGGCAGGGCGAGAGGGGGGGGGGGGGGAACGGCACCACTCTGAAACAACAGTGTATGGCGGCCTGGGAGAGATTAGGGCGGTTAGACTATGGGAAGTACATACAAACGCAGAAGGGGATAAACCTGGTAGACTTCTCGCCTGGCTGACCAAACAGGAGACCAAGCGAGAACCGATAAATGCAATTCGAAATAGTCAGGGGGCGATTGAAAGGTCCCAGGAGGGTATAAATACGGTGTTCTTGCAATTCTGTGAGGAACTATATACCAGAGTACAGGAAGCAGAAGAGGGAGACCTTGAGGACGCATTTGCGGAAATCAAACTCCCACGACTGTCAGAAGAGCAGGCCCAGATGTTGGATGCCCCCCCTTACTGTGGAGGAATTGACAGAGGTTACTGCCCAGTTGCCGACGGGGGAGTCCCGGGGCCCGACGGGTTGCCAGGGGAATTCTATAAAAGATACAAAGATAGCTTGGCTCCGAGGTTACTAGAGACACTGGAGGAGGCGTACAAGTGCAGACAACTCCCGAGCAGTATGTCAGAATCTGTAATAGTCCCGATACTTAAAGCGGGGAAGCCACCCCTCGAGTGCGGGTCCTACAGGCCAATCTCTCTGATAAATCAGGATTCCAAGATACTGACAGCGGCATTGGCCAATCGGCTAAAAA
The DNA here is from genome assembly GCF_040938575.1 of Ambystoma mexicanum. Classification (NCBI taxonomy): domain Eukaryota; kingdom Metazoa; phylum Chordata; class Amphibia; order Caudata; family Ambystomatidae; genus Ambystoma; species Ambystoma mexicanum. The sequence goes on along the minus strand of NC_090927.1, from coordinate 626,110,684 downwards.
GGGTGATACCCACACTGGTACACACAGACCAGACGGGGTATGTACCAGAACGCAACACGGCATGAAATCTCCAGAGACTCCATCACGTCATTGACAGGACGAAGCAAAGGAGGGAGAATATGCAGTGGCGTCATAAGATGCAATTAAAGCGTTCGATTCAGTGAACTGGGACTGGCTAATAGGGGCGCTCGCCCACTTCGGGATAGACAGGGGGGTTCCTACGCTGGATAAGGCTGCTGTACAACGACCCGAGGGCCAGAGTTAAGAAGGGGAGGCATGTCTCAGGGGAATGGAGCATAGGGCGAGGTACGAAACTGGCGTGTCCGCTGTGCCCGATGCTATATATATATTGGCGCTGGAACCGTTCGCGGCCTTCCTAAGGGCGGAGTACGGAGGCACCGGCATAGTGATAGATGGGGAACACATCAGATTTCAATATATGCAGATGACATGCTGCTTTAAGTCCAGGACCCACAAACCCATTTACCAGACCTATTGGAAGCACTGGGAGCGTTTGGCAGGCTATCGGGAATCACCAAGGGGAAGTCCTCACTGTTCCCCCTGGCGCGCCTGAGGACGACGTCCGACCAGCTGCCACGCATGGGCCTGACAAGGAACCCACTCACCTTCAGATATTTAGGGGTGGACATATATCGCGATACTGAGGAAACACACATGGCTAACACGCATGCAGCCCTGGATAAAATAGAGAACGCCATGCAGTTCTGGAAAACGCTACCGGTGGGGATGGTAGGCCGGGCAGCCCTAATGAAGATGATAGTTTTACCCTGACTCCTATATTATTTCACCAATATTCCCTATAACATCCCCAGTTCATTCTTCAGACGATTACACTCCATAACACGGTCCTTTCTATGGGGGGAGGGAGGAACAGGGAAGCGCTGAGCACATTACAAAGGGGCTACGGGAGGGATCAAGCTCCCGGACTTTGAGCGTTACTACTTGGCCGCACAACTTCAATTCGTGGTCCGATGGCTGGGGGAAGACACCTCCATAGATGCAATACTGTTTCGACCACTGCTCCAGCGATACTATTTGAAAAGAACTACTGTGGATAAACGAGTCCCAAGCAAAAACCCTTCCCAGAATAGTCCAACTAGGCCGAGCACTGTGGAAGAGAGCATGGAAAGTGCAGAACATAAGAGACCCCTGTTCAAGGCACATTCCCCTGGCGGGACTGGTAGACACCCGTATAGCAAGCATAGCAACGTTCAGAACACAGTGGGAAGACAAAGTAGGTGACCTGTGGCAAAAAGGACATTGGGTAGACTTTCAGACCCTGGTGGAGGAGCAGGACATACACAGCGGCCAATTCATACTGTATAACTGCATGGTCCAAGGAATAAGGAAGAGGTGGGAGACCCTGCCGGATGAAGAATACATGGATGGGCCGCTGGACGCCTGGTACGATGTATCGGAGGGGGGACACACCGTGTTCAGGCTTTACGAACAATTGCTGGGCACCATACATTCTCAGACATTGAAGAGCCGGACAAAATGGGAGGAGGAACTGCAGCGACCCCTCAGGGACAAAGAATGGAACAGAGCCCTTCAATATGCGAAGAAAGTTTCCAGAAACGCAAGGTTCAGACAGCTGCAGTTCTACATATTGCACAGGGCATACTTGACGCCTAAATGAATGTCAAACATGGGGGACAGTCAAATACGGAGTTGTCCACGCTGCCAGGAAGAACAGGCAGATATGGTGTACATGTTTTGGACATGCCTGGGTGTGACAGCCTCCTGGAATACAATACACGAAAGGGCGCTGAAGGCAGGAATCCATATGCGAGCTTGGTCGCCGGCGTCCTACATACTGGGCCTGTTCCCGAGGGGCGACAAGCAAAGGATCCATATAGCTAAGATGATAGACTTGATGACAATTCTGGCAAAACGCTGCATCGCAATGGCATGGAAAGCAAGCGCAGGGCCATTGATAGAAGGCTGGTAGGCGGACCTACAAAAATGGGCAATAGCAGAAACTACGGTCTGGACCAGAACCTTGCAGAGGGGAGAAGAGAACAGTGGGGCCAGAATACTAGCGTGGAATACCTTGGTACAAGACTTATTTGGGAGCAACGAGGAAAACAGCGCAAATGACCCGAGTGAGACGGGAGGAGAGGAGACTTGACCTGCCCGCACCCATGCGCAGCATGCAGACAGGAACGAGGACGGAGGAGGAGGGTGCCTAACCGTGACCCGAGCGGATAACGTACATTATGAACTTAAACCTGAGAGTGAAAGAGCAAATGTTGAGAGTTGCTGTTTATTTGTTTTGTGTTTGTTTCTTGTTAAATGAAAATAAAGAAAATTGTTTAAAAAAAAAAAAAGAAAGTTGAACTACAACTCCCACAATGCACACGCAAAACGAACACTGCATGTATGTTACTAGAGCATGGCATGTACATGGAATGAAAAATGACAAAATTCAATGCATGTAAAACTATTCATTTCAGCACCATTTCATTGAAAATAAATGCATGTGTACATTTACAACAGTGCTGTGTCTAATTTTTAATAAACAAATGAAACAAAATGGAAGTGATTTCTCCAACACAAACACTCAGTGTGTGCAATTTCATTAACTTTCCCACATGCATATAGTTGCTACCCAGCATTCTTCTTTCTAGACTGTACATTCTTCTTGGCTTCTCAATTTTTCTCTCCATACTGGGACTTGCAGTGCACCATTTCTAATACAAATAGTGCAACAACTCCCACACTTTCAAAACTCCAACCCTCTAGGGCATACTTATCACACGACCACCAGCCCCATTACCAACGCTGCCGGTGCGCCCATGTCCCCATTCCCATACAGTGCTATGCAACTCCACACAAACAGAGACTAACGTTTTCCACCACCTGACTTTCCAGGCCAACATGACCTAAAATGTCGTAGTGACACTGGGAAGCTAGCTGCCAAACAATTATTAGGAATCTTGTGGCAACCCATCTGCAGCAACGGCAGTGTTACAAGCATACTCGTAATCAAGTGCAATGTTAATAACTCTTCTTCCCAACAACTCCTCCTTCAGTGTAAAATAATGTCTTCTTGTGCTACAATTACTTTGCCATTAACACACATACCCACTAATTTTCTTCTTTACCAATTGCAGTGAAGATCAGCTTCCTGAAAAACAAACTCTCTCCTAGAAGACAACAACCGGAAGAAAACTACTCTTCATGTCCTACAAAGTAAGTGCACTAGTGTAATAGTATTCTTTCTGTTAATCATACAGTACAGTGCAGCCTTATACTAGCCTACAACATTCTTTCCAAACCAACAGCATTTACTTCACTCTTAACTGCTTGCACCTCAGTAGGTACACTCTTTGTATTCTCAATTGAACACCAGTATCGTAACACCCACTAGTATCGTGAAAACATCGTAATGTCCTTACTTATTCATGCATAGTACACCATCTTACGCACTAAACCAAGCCCTTCACACATCTACACACACATCTACTCCGACAACCTTCCAAACCAGAACACGCCATTGCACAATCACACACGGCTCTATTTATGTCTGCCCTCATATTCAAACACTCATTCACAATGCACGCAAATACACAAACCCACACTTTCCTTTTTTCTCTGACAGAACGAACAGAATGCCTACTAAAAAGCAACTCTGTAGAAAACAACGAATGAATAGAGCAGATAAAACTAAAAGCATGCAAAATACTCATCCACCTGTAGCAGAATTTATAGCAAATGTTCAAACAAAAATGTTAATAGTCAGTCAACAAAACTGAATCAGCTAGCACTAAAACTACTCCCGCTCTTCCAAAAAGTAACAATAAAAACAAATATAAAAAGAAGAATAAAACTACTAATAGCGCTAGCACTACATCTACCAATCCTAACATTGCCAGTGTTAAGAATTGGAAGCTCTCATTGACAGCACAATGCTCCTGAAAAGGAAATTGTTTATATTAATTTTAACCAGAATGAAACCACTAACAAAATTAATCAGTTACAAAAAGTACTTCTAAACATGCACAATGTCAACATAGATACCTTTGCAAACTTCTGTGCAGGTGAATGGGTTCACACAAGCAGCACAGAACCATATTTCAATGAAGAGGCATATAAACAAGAGCAGAAAAACCCAATTACCATACATAGTAGTGGCCAAGGGTATGCAATGGTAGACAAGGCCATTATGGCACAACAAACCCTCATTGAAAAAATGTCCCCAAGAAACTTACAATCAACTCTTCATTCCACCGAACTAATTTGTCCAGTCTACAAATGGCCCTACACCTCAATGTGTAACATACAGAAACAATTCTTCAAATCTTTACTCCAATTCCTCAATCACTATGTGAAAGTAAAAGAGAAACTTAGAATAAAAACTTTGCAAACCATGGACTCCTGTTCAGTGCGCAATTACATTGGACTGTGAGGACATTCATTATCCTGCATTTCACATGAAAATGTTAGCAACACACCATTGCACTATACAGAATCTTGTCCAGAGACTGTACTATGCAAAAAGACCTGCTTTAGAACTGCAACATTTTAATAAGATTCTCCTACATGGCACAGCCAAAGAACTCCAACAAATAGACCACATCCAAAGCAAATATTTTGGAAGTGAAGATCACTTAAAAAATCCAGTACCTTTAGAGAATAGCGAAAACCTTACAAATGCCAATCTTCTAATAAACACATACAAAAAAGAAGTAGCAAAGTTTAAAAGCACATCTGTTGAAGTGCCAAACCAAGTGTGTGCATTGTCAGTTTTTTTGATAAAAAAGAGCACCAAAACTGTAGATATATCTTATAAAACAGAAGACAATGAAGAATCCCAATGGTTCCAATTAGCTCTATATCTCATAGCAGAAAACAAATACAAAATTACTAACCCCTCAATACTTTGCACATATTGCAATGCAAAGCTTGATGATAACCAAATGCATTCACAGGCTATCGCTTAATTTGTAGGAGAGCATTATAATACAAACAGTATACCCATTTAAAGCTATAATACACCTTCAACCCAAAACAGCCAAATTGACTCCTTCTGAATTACTAAAAGGCATTCGTGGCAAAGTAGTTTATTTGCCATTAGATCTTAAAGAAAATGTAGACACTCTATGAGTGCAACGGCCAATAGATCAATCTTTGATTATCCTAGTGAATGGTGTACCAACGAAAGACAAAAGAATTTGGCAACAAGTAGCAGACTTAAACAAAGTTAGAAAAGCCCTACAATATCCTAAAGAGAACAATAAGTACTGCAAAGAAATAAACATTGAACAAAACCTAAGAGAAAACACAGAAATAATTCAGGATTCCTCACCAACTGGCCAATTTGAACTTGTAGATCCTATTACAGCATCCGATATTTTAGACCAGTAAACAATTCACCCACTGCACTCCAAAGACAGCATATACGATGCACTAGAAACATATCAAATGTGTCATCAAGCCAAAGGATCTCCAATCAGCATATGGGGGGGAAAAAAGTGTAGAAGCACAAGCCTTTCCTCTATTCTTTCCTACAGGAAAAGTGGGAAGATATGTTGAAAGATGCACATAAATAACAGCATCAGAATATCGCTCTTTATAAATGTATTCTGAAGACCCCAGATTCAGACAAACGGAACAATATACTTACCTCTAACTGTTGTTCTCCAGCATGGGCCTGGCATGGATTCACATGCTCATGAATATTCCCCGTCAGGCTGGGAATCCTCAGTAAAAGAAAAAACGTTCAGTTTAGTTTCTAATCTGTCTTTCTGTTATAAACCAATTACTGAGCTCTGGGTCATACTGCCCCACAGCAATGCCTGCCCTCTACCTAAACCCCTTCTCTAGCAGCCATCTTCAGATTTGGTAGCATGTTAAGTGGCAGTAGGACCAAGAGAAGAGCCACAGAGGGGCAGGCGGGAGGGTTTGCACGTGAATCCATGTCAGACCCATGCTGGAGGACAACAGTTACAGGTAAGTAACTTGTTCCTTCTCCAGCGTGGGGTCTGGCATGGATTCACATGCTCATGAATAAAGAATACATAGCAGTACATACATGCACAACCATGGTAGGAGTCAAGACTCAAAAGAAGCAATCTCTTACTTCCTCACCAGGTTCACCTTCAAGCGAACAGGTTGCGCAGCACTGCTTGGCCCACTCTGGAATCCCTGTCGACGCAGTAGAATATCGTGAAGGTGTGCGTCGACCTTCACATAGCAGCCCTGCAAATGTCCCGCAGGGGCACACCAGACAGGAATGCTGCCGTAGCAGCGATCGCTCTGGTAGAATGGGCTCTCAGACGGCCATGCAGCAGTCAGTTTGCCAAACATTAAGAATGCGTGATGCAGCCGGAAAGCCACCTGGAAATGAAAGCCTTGGAAAGGGCCTTCCCATGGTTCACAGGACCAAAGTTCACAAACAGCTAAGAAGTTTTCTGGAAACTCTTCGAGCGGGCCACATAAAACTTCAGCGCTCAAGCCACATCCAGCGAGTGCGAAGTCCTTTCAGCCGGTGATGAAGGCATCGGAAAAAACACAGGTAACACCAAGGGCTCGTTGAGATGAAATTCCGATTGAACCTTGGGCATGAAGGAGGGGTGCGTCCACAGCACCACCCTCATCTTGTGGAAAGTCAAATAAGGCTGCTTGCAGGACAGGGCCTGGATCTCACCTACTCTTCTGGCAGTGGTGATGGCCACAAGGAAAGCTGTCTTCCAAGACAAACTTCAGTGTAGCTTGATGCAGAGGCTCGAACAGTGGCCCCAGGAGCCGAATCAGTACCATGTTGAGTTCCCACGCCGGGGCCGGAGCCTTCACCGTCGGGAACGAACAGAACAGTCGCTTGATAACTTCCTTATCGAGACAGTGCGACCAAAGGGAAGAACGTCCTGGAGAACGGGTGTAGCGGGAGATAGTCGCCAGGTGCACCTTGATGGAGGCATGAGCCAGCCCCGATTTAGCCAAAGACAATAAGTATGGAAGGAGTTGGGAGGCCATAAGCCTCAGAGGGTTAATCGTGTGTGATTGGCACAAAGTTGCAAAACGCTTCCATTTATGTCCGTAGCATTTCAAAGTCGATGATGCCCTGGCCCTAGCGAGGACCTCCCTGCAGTCCGCTGGCAGTTTATAACCACTTATCTCTAGCGCTGCAGGAGCCAGGCCTTCAGGTTCAACGACCCTGCTGGGTCGTGGTTCAGAATTGCGCCTCCTTCTCTGGCGAGATCTGCGACCACCGGAAGCTTAACTGGAGGGGACGCTGACATGCTGAGAAGGTCCGGGTACCAGATCTGCCACGGCCACGCTGGTGTGACGAGGATCATCCTGCACTGGGACCGTCTCAGTTGACTGATGACTCATAGCAGTAGAGGCAACGGGGGGGGAAACCTGTACAGAAACAGGCCTTACCAAGGGAAGGAGCATGTGTTCCCCATGTTCCCCAGCTGGGGGAACCTGTTGGCAAACCTCTGGCACTTAGTGTGCGTCACCGTCGCAAATAGATCGATTTGGGGACTGCCTCACTTGCAGAAAAGATTGTCCACTTGATCCTGCCGAAGTCCCCACTCGTGGCAAGAGCACAGCTCCCTGCTGAGAGAGTCGGTGACAGTGTTCTTTACTCCTGCCAGGTAAAACGGAATGAGGAACATCCCTTGGGCGATGGCCCAGTGCCACAAGTCCTGCGCCTCTTTGGAGAGCGCTGGTGAATCTGGTGCCCCCTTGCTTCCGGAAGTAAAACATTTTGGTGGTATTGTCAGTGAAGACCCTCACCACCTTGCCCTTGAGGGACGGAAGGAACGACTTCAGGGCCCAAAACACTGCTTGTAGTTCCAGTACGTTGATATGCAGCGTCTTCTCCTCCATCAGCCACAGGCCACTGGCGTGAAGACATCCTGTATGGGCTCCCCACCCTTCCAGGGAAGCGTCTGCCATGACCGTCTGTTGGTACGGGGGCTCTGGAAATCCGTGCCTCCGTCAATGTTGGAGCGCATGCCCCACCACCTTATCGCTCGACTGAACTCCTTGTCGAGAACGATCTTGTCATGGAAGCCTCTAGACACCTGGATCCAACAGGCGTCCAGGAATTCCTGCAGCAGACGCATCCGCAACCTGCAGAGCCGGATCAGGTATATGCATGCCAACAACATGCTGAGCAGCGACTTGATGGTCCTCACTGTGGTGAACTTCAGAGCCAGCAGCCGTTTCACCCTGCCCAGGATGGCCGCTATCCTCTCCTCTGAGGGCACCGCCAGGCAGGACACCGTGTTGAGCCTGGATCCCAGGAACAGCGCGTCCTGCGATGGAGTCAAGCATGACTTTGCATAATATACCGGACAGTCCTTGCCGTGTGATCGATGGCGATGTCCTTCGACCTGATCCAGACGAGCCAGTCGCTGAGATAAGGATACACATGAATCCCCTGAAGTGGGCTGCCACCGGAGCCAGGCACTTTGTGAAGAGACTGGGAGCCGACTTCAGTTTGAAGGGGAGAGCCTTGAACTGGTAATGTTGTCCTTGAACGACGAAGCGCAGGAACTTGCGGTGCTTCTCGTGTATGGGGCAGTACAAGTACGCATCCTCCAGATCTAGCGACGACAGTTTCCTTCCTCCAGCTGGCCGAGCACGTTCTGCAGCATGACCATCCTGAACTTCTGGGACTTTATGTATTTGTTGAGTCATCGTAGATCGAGGATGGGCCTCCAGCACCCAGTCTTCTTTCTTACGAGAAAGTATCTTGAGCAGACTCTGGAGCCCCGGAGTCGCTTTGGAACCACCTCTATTACCTTTTTTCTTAACATGGCCCGAACCTCCAGCAGCAGCTGACAAATGTGTTATTCCTGTCGGGCCACCAGTGGTAGCTGCTGACATTTCGTTGAAATGCCAATGTGTGTCTGTGGGCGAGAGTGTCCAGCACCCATCGATGAGTGGAGATGGTCTCCCACACGCTGACCAAGTTCACCAGCCGGCCGCCCACTGGTGTGTAAGGGTGAGGGCCCGATACCTTGGCTGGTTCAGTCTTGCTTGGAGGTCAGCGCGTTGCCCTGGGAGCCTTGAAGGCGGCAGCGGACACCTCTGAATGCCTTGGAGCGACCCTTGTTGGAGTCCTGGGTCGTGAAGCGGGATGGTTGGCAGTAAGTGGAAGAGCCCCCCCCCGCCGAAACCCCTAGAGTACCTGTTCGACTTCCCTTCTGATGATCTAAAGGACGGATGGTGCTGCTGCAGCGTGTCCAGGGCATGGGCCATCTCTGCGTCCATCTTGATGGACTGGAGGGATTCAGCAACGGCTTTCCCGAACAGGTTGTCTACGTCGAATGGTATGTCCAGTACTTGTGTCTGGACCTACTGCCTGAAATAGGTGGCCTTGAGCCAGCCACGATGTCAAAGGCAAACCCTGTTTCCCATCTGGTGAAAACTTGTGTCTGCAATGTCCAGGGCCACGGTGATGGCATGGTCCGATGCCACCTCACCTTCCTGGAGGATCTCCAATGCCTCGACCCATTTGTCATCAGGGAGGAAGTCAAGGAGCGGGGCCATCTTGAACCAAAGTTCCCAGTCGCACCAGGCAATAATCGCTAGGACATTGGCCACCTTGACCAATGTCACTGCCGAGTGGATAACTTCCCTACCAATGGCATCCAATTTCTTCCCCTCGCTGTCCGGGGGTGTATATGAAGAAGATGACGACGAACCAGTCAACTTCATCCTGGCGGCCAAGACCACCGAGTCCGGCGATGGTTTGGACTGCAGACACTTGGGGGCAGACTCTGGCACCCAATACTTCTTCTTAAGGCAGTCCCTCTTGGCCGCGGCTGAGGTCTTCAGTAGAGCCAGCCCTTTGTCCAAGACATCGCTGAGGAGAGGAACTGACAGGATGGTCTTCCTCTTTGCATCCCTGCGTTGGTACAAGAAACTTTCCTTTTTCTTCTCTTCCGGGATGAGCTGGAAGAACTCAGACGCACAGGAGATCATAGAATGAAAAGAACCCACCTCGTCCGGCTGTGATGACTGCGGAGCCGGGGTCATTCCGACGTCGTCGGTATCCGTCGTTGTGTCTGTCCCCGTGGGGGGAAAAGGGGGAAGCAAGTTGGAAAGGGGGGATAAGGTGCTGCCTCCTTTTCTTCAGCGGTGGTGACCCCGGTGTCAGTGGGCTCATTACCGGTGGAGCAGCTCAGGGTGCCGTTGGCTTACTCCTCTGAATCTGACACCAGCGTGTGGAGCGTTGATAGAATATCCTGGGAGATGTCCCTCTGCGATATCAGGGGGGTAGGCCGACTGGGAACAGGATCGCTGGGGCCAGAGCTTTTGCCGTCATTGTCGCCTGGCATCCCCTCAGCATTCTCCTCGTCTTCGCCAACCTCCTCATGGATGGTGTGAATGGCAGCCATCTCCTCCTCGGATGAAGACATTTCTATGCCCTGGAGTTGTTCTTCGTCCCCCTTTCTTTGGGTCCTGAGGGGTCGGAACCAGGCTGATGTCCGGCATCCTCTTATCCGGAGTCTTCTCTATCGGCTAGAACAAGGACTCTCCTGGTAGGCAGGGTCACTCTGGCCGCTGCCGGGGCCCCCTGGCCTGGGTCACCCCCTATTGCCTTGGAGAGGGATGCCACCACCAGTTCAATCGTGGAAGACTATTTGTCCTGGGTCACCTGAGCCTTTACTGGTAGGTCGGCCACCTTGTTCTGCTTGGCCTTCTCCGGTCTCTCCCGCAGCTTCCCATGGGTAGCAGTCTTTCTCTTTGACGAGGCGCTGGAGAGGTGACTGGAGATCGAGGAAGAAGGAGATGATTGTGCCCTGTATGTCGCGGGACCTGCTTGCGCAGGGACCCTGACGGAAGCGGACTAGCAGTGCTTGGCCTTTTGTTGGGCCCCCACGGATGGAACGGCCTCACAGGTCTAAGAAGCCCGCTCTGACTGGGTGGATCCGGATGCAGCCTGCCCCTGTGCAACATCCAGGGTAGAGGCCCTGGCCTTACGCCACATCGCCAGCCGGACGTGTCGATCCTTCATTGTGCGTTTGGTGAAGTCACGACAGATCTCGCAATCTTCTTCCTTGTGAGTCGGGTGCAGGCCATACAGGCACTGGGCATGCTGGCCATCAGTGAACACATTCCGTAAACCGCAACTGGCGCAGAGCTTGAAGAGGGAAGCACTGTCCTCCTTCTCCGCCGACATGGTCCAGAGCGGTGTAGGCGTGAAGATCTTCTGGAAGCTTCCAAGAAGAAACACTCAACGAATTTGCCCTGCAGGGGCGATGAAAGACGCCGAAAAACAGATCCATGTTAATTGTAAGACAGACCACCCAGCTTATGGCGATTTGCGAAAAAAACGCAAAATTTGCCTTTTCCCGCTATGGCCGCTATAAATCATTAAATGAGCGCAAAAAAGGCACATTAGCTTTATGTATCTTTTTCACGCTCATTTAATGATTTATAGCATCCACAGAGGGGTTGCCAATTGCAGCAGGCTCAAAGGTTAACAACTCCACTGAGCAAAAAGCAAATAAACCGAGGGGCGTCAGTTCAAAGGTGTGAACCAGGGTTGACACCTTTGAATTCAAGCCCCTCCATGGAGCTGATCGAGCTGTAGCCCTCTCCCCCCTCCACACCCCAAAATGTTAGGCTGTGGTGACTCAGCCTGGCTGTCCTAAAGAGCGTGGCCAGACAGAACGGGACACAAATGACAAAGGCCTTGCAATTAATTACCATAGCAGCAGCTGGCAATTCCTATACACAGTTATGTTAAAATCCAGTCAATACTGTTGGATTTGCAAATGCTTGTTTTTAGCAGGACTTCAGTGAAGGACACTCATAGAAACTATCTTGGGGAAGGAACCCACGTTTTGTGTTTGGCAGAGGTACTGGACCTGATTAAGTGTAACAGAGTTATTCTAGGGAGGGTCTGCACTGACACCAAGCTTGCCGAGACCAAGCTTCGGCAACAGCAGTATCCCATATCCTCTTCACATGGCAGCAAGCTCCTGTAAAGCGCATTGCTGCCACAGCTGTGCTGTGACCCTCACCAGTGATGTGGCCTGTCCACCGCACTAAATGACTTAAAGGATTTAAGGTGCCAGGAAACCTGGCAGGATTACTGTCAAGAGCGCTTACTGGATCCCTTGAGCTTAAGAAGCATCTTGAGGGACCCCTTCCCCAAATAACACAGTGTTGCTGTGGAGGATTAAGGCTTTGGGAGCAACTCACAGAACACTAGTAGCGATGGACCGACTGTGGGAGCACCTCAGAGTGTTATGCGGTTTCGAGAGTGCTTCCAGAGGAGCAGGCAGTGAATCTGGTAGAAAGCTGGAATAGGAACTGGGAAGGAGGTGATTTTCAGACGCAGGTGACCCACAGTGAAGACTAAGAGCTAAAGGAATTACATAAATGCCCTGATTTATGCAAAACAATTCCAGCAGTGCGCAGCAACTGACTGGGAGTATAGATCTGGGGGACAAATGCTGGCGAGGGAAGTGCCTTCCGCCTTGGAGGCAAGCCAGATGGCCTGCAGAGGATGCTCCTGTCCTCCGCTGAAGGGAGGATTCTCATGGCTCATTTGGATGGGAGACTGAGTCTTTTTGAGATTATCGTATCGACGTTGTCATCTTTAATTAAGATACACCTTCCATTTACTTTTATAGGGATCCCACCACCCCCATGCCATCTTTGGATTTCCTCTTTCTTCACTGCACTCACCCACTATCTATACCTAACGCTTCACTCCCCAGTCTTTTAAAATTTTCGATTTTGGTACTTATCTGCCAATTTAGGCTTTGAGGGTGTTTAGCTCCACTTCAATGTCATTGTTTTGAAATGTGTGGACCTAACCCCGGAGGACTGCCCGTACACATTGGGTTCACATGCCATGACTAAAGAGTGGTAGTGAAGCAGTGATGGGCTTCCAGAAATGGACCATAAGAGTAGATGATAGAGCACACAGGCTCGAATTGAACAGAAATAGTAATTTTCTATCGAAAAGCGTGAGAAAACGCAGAAAGCTCTAGGAGCCAAGCACGAGGACTCCCAACACTTGAACATGCGGTAAAAATCTCAAGATGGCTGCCAGAGGAGGGGCTCAGGTAGAGGGCAGTCATTGGCTGGGGGCAGTATGACCCAGAGCTCAGTGATTAGTTTATAGGAGAAACAGTTTAGAAATGAAACAAACTGTTTTTTCTTTTACAGAGGATTCGAGCCAGACGACAGGGAATATTCATGAGCATGGGAATCCATACCAGACCCCACGCTGGAAATCTTTGAATACATATTCCACATCCTGTTTTAAAGTGAACTAGCAACTCTATGTTACAGAGTTGCACACACAGTTAATACAGATTCCAATTTTTTAAACATGTCGGCTACCCAACTACTTCAAAAGATAAAAGACAAAGATGATGTTTTGCAGTCAAGTTACACAAATCTCTTGGCAAACATGCGCGGTACAAAAGAATACTGGTTCCAACGTCAAGCTGATGTACGGTGTATGCTAAGGAACCTTGGCACACCAACATGGTTTGTCAATGAGTTGTGCAGAAAACGCACGGGACGACTTGCACAACTTCCTATGCATAGGAAACCAAAACAAAGAAGGGATAGACATAAAAAACACCAGGAGAACTCTGCTCTCTTGACCCTTTAAATGTATCAAGATACTTTCACCAACGCTTTATTGCCATGCTGCACTTCATCTGTAATAAAACAATTCCTCCCCTAAGAGAAGTTGAACACTTCTTTTGGAGAAAAGAATATCAATCCAGAGGAGCACCATACATTCACATGCTTTTGTGGATAAAAGACGCTCCTAAATTTGGTCATGACAGTGAGGCCAGTGTTTTGCAGTTTATTCACAAATATGTAACCTTCGACATTCCCTTCAGAAAGCACACATAGTGAGCTACATACACAAATTTTACACTTCCAAAAACATAAGTGTGGCAAATATTGCTGACGCACTTATAAAAACAAAGGTAAATACTATATGCCGCTTTGGTTTCCCAAGACCAGTTTCAGCAAAGTAAACAGCTTCATGTCGTCTGTTAGACACAGTGTGAAAGGCAAATTGCCTAAAAACACATACTGCATTAAAAGAAATGAAGCTTCTAAGTACACCAATGATTAAAATACAATCATTGCCCTCTTGTGGAATGCAAATATAGATATACAATATATTTCAGACAATTCCACTGATGTTCCAAGATATGCCACAGCCTACATAACCAAAGAGGAGAAAACTGAGCTAAAAAGTACTGTGGGATGACATATTATCTGACAAAACACTGTCACAAAAATTGTACAGCTTCGGCATAAAAATGCTATCCGATAGAGAATGTGGGTGCTACGAAGCTGCAGACATTTAAAAGGCACTGCCTTATATGGCAAATCTAAACACAAAGGGCCTCATCACGACGTCGGCGGTAACGCCGGCGGTATTAGCGCGTGGGCTATTAGCGCGACCGCCATAGCCCCCGGCACTAATAGCGTGGGATCACGAGTTGGGCGGACTTGGAAGTCCCCATTCCCCATTGAGCCTATTCGGGAATGCCCCATTCCCCATTGGGCTCAATGGGGAAATTTCACGCTCATACCGCCGGCGGATTTCCCGCCGGCGGTATGAGCGCGAATTCTCGCCGGATTTCACACCAGCTCAGAGCTGGGTCGAAATCCGCCGAGGCCCTGATTCGGCGGACCCTTAAATCCGGCGGTAATAGTGCTACCGCCGGATTTAAGGGTTACCGCCGAGGTCGTGATGAGGCCCAAAGTCTGGCTAAGCCTTGGTCCTGCTGTATCCAGTAAGAGTGCTGAAATCGTACCAAGACATTGAACCAATCCCCATAAATGATCCCAACAGCAATTTATTAGGCACATACTACCCAAACAGAAGTACTGCTTTGGAAAACATGTGCCTATACCACATAGCCCAAATGTTCTCCTACAAGAATAATAAACCAGATGAAAGGAGTGGAAAATACATTGTCTCAACATATGACGGGAGCCTCGTCAAACTTACCAATCCGAGCATAAAGAATCATATGAAGTTATCCTTTAAAACGCCTCAACATAGAAAACTTTATTACATGTCCCAACTCCAAGTTTTTAAACCATGGAGAAAAGAAGATTTCTTAAGCACCCATGACTCATTTGAAGCTGCTTCAATGCAAATGAAAGCAGTATAACAAATGTCAATTTCAAGCAATAAGAAAACTTGTTGGACAATGAACGCCAACAAGAGGAAGAAGTTCAAGCACAACTAAACGAAGACAATCCTGAGGAAAGTCAGCCTTCTGTTACAGGAAGCCAAGAACGACTTGGAGAGCCACTCATAGTAAATGAAGCAGAATTCGCAATGACTGAAGTACAAAACACCTTGGGCCTCAGTATGACCCTGGCGGTAGCCGTGCTGGTAAAAATGGCATGGCTGCTGCCAGAGTAATTTTTTGGGCAGAAAGGCACCCGCACGCAGAACTCCTAGTATGACGGTCTGGTAACAACGGTGCCGGTAGCTTACCGGGACCATTATTACTGGACCAGCATACTCTTAATGAGGCCCCATGTTTCAAAATGAGCAATCAGAAGAAAATGTAGCACAGCTGAAATCGCAACTAAATGATGAGCAAATTGGCATTTTCCTAGCAGCGACTAAAGAAATTGAACATGGTTTGCAGCATTAAGGTAAAACTTGTAGCTGTCAAAATTATAAACCTGTACTCCTATGTAAGTGGTGAAGCTGGTTTAGGTAAAACATTCTTAATAAAAATCATCAGCAAATTCCTACAAAAGGTAAACAACAACCTTTCAGCTGTTTTAACAGCCTCCACAGCTTTAGCTGCCTACAACATAAGAGGTGTTACTTTACACCGACTACTGCTCCTTCCAGTAGAACACCAAAACAAATTAGCGAAATACAAACTATCAACAGAAGCTGCTATTGAATTACGCAGAATTCTGAAACAAATGAAACTGCTAATAATAGATGAGGTGAGCATGGTCTTCAATCTAATGTTGGCTTTAATTCACCTCAGATTACAAGTCCTTAAAACGGACTACGAAGAACTCTTTGGAGGGAAACACGTTGTTTTTGGAGATCTCCTACAATTAACACCACTGAAAGCTGAACCTATTTTTAAAACCTTAGGACACAAACAATGCCTCAACACACTTGGCAGCATAGGATATATAAATCTCTGGCAACTTTTCCGATACAGAGAACTAACTCAAAACATGCATCAGTCTGCAGACCTCACCTATGCCAACATTTTAAAAAGTATTAGGACTGGTCTTCTTTCTAAAGATGCACAATCTATCCTAAATAGTATGTAACATACAAACACCACAAAGACTCCACTATGCGCTCCAAATTGTAAATGGAATTCAAGAAATAAACTTTGAGTTACTCCATTCTTAATGAAATTTATTCATTTTTGTTTTTAAATCATGGGCTCATTTTCATTCACATTTCTTATTTAGATTTGTTTGAAAATTATAAATTCATTTTCATGTTCATTCACAATTTTTGCTGCGATTGGTATGAAAATGTTTACTTAATTTTCATTAACCTTTTCAATTACATTTCTTATATTCAATAAAGAAAAATTGTGAACTTCATTTGCTTGCATTTCTTGAGATTTGTGCACTAGTTCCTTCTAGCACCCTCTAGTTCCTTCTAGCACCCTCTACACGCGTTTCCCCATGCTTACATTAGGCATGGTTCTTCAGGAGGGGATTGTGATAAGGCGCTGTCTCTATTGTAAATCGAGCTGTTGGGCTGTGAGAAAAAAGGGGGGGACAAGAGAAATTGCCTTTATAATCGTAAGCCCTTGGATGTCAATTAACAGTTACTAGATTGTATTTTCAATATCACTTCCGTGTTTACTATATTCTAATGGGTATTATGTTATTTGTGTTCATTCGGTTAAGGATCGCCTGGTCTGGCTGTTACTTGGCGGTCTGCCATGCGGTCTCTATAAGAGAAGGACCGCTTTTAGTTGTAACAACAATAATTGCTCCCATTTTTGTTTAAATTGAATCTAAAGTGTAATGGCATTCAGGGGCTTACCTGCGGTTCGTGTTTCCAATTCGTTCGATTGCGGCTCTATTTTGCAGAGATGCATCGGATTCTAGTGTCCGATGCATCTCTTAAAATGGCCGCCATAAGTAGTGCGTCCGGAGCGTCGCGACGCAACGTGATGGCGTCACTGTGCTCCCGATGCAAAACGAACGCCATTGTGGATCGGGAATGGTTTATTTCTGTGTTTGTTTGGGGAATTGTTACTTGCCTATAGATTGTTATAGACTGTGTTTAGAAATGACTTGGATCAGTCCTTATTGTATTGTGATGTAAGTATTGGAGACATTCAGATTATATATAAAATAGTAGGTCATTTGTTAATCTGACGATGAGTGATGCCACTTAATTCTGTTTGTTGCACATAACGTGTTGTCACAATGTTAATTCTTGCCTTTTTGAGCCTCACTAAACAAATACTTGTTATACTTGATAATGAGTAGTTTGCAAAATTCTTGATGAACGGAGGGGCAACACATGTTGCTGTTGGTAATACGGTTCCATAATTCTCACGATAGTAGATCATTTCTTTTGTGCATCATTACATTGTTTCATATCGGATTTCGAAAGTACATGCCAATTATTTGGTTTCTTCTAGTCTACAAGAAATGGCCCATTTCTGTATCAGTGTTCGGGCCATGATTGCAACAGTCAAGGATACATATCCATTTAGCTTCCTGTTGATGAACTTTTTTCTCCCTATTTCCTCCTCTTTGGTCTGGTTTGAACTGTTTGATTCCAAAAAATCTTATCCCATCAGTGTCCTTTGTGGGGTGTTCAAGTGCAAAATGTTTTCCAAGAGGGTATCTTATATCTCTGTTTTTGATGGTTCGCAGATGTTCTGAAATTCGGATTTTCAAAGGCCTCACTGTGCTGCCTATGTAGATCTTGGCACATATGCAAGTAACAACATAGATTACATAGTGTGTGTTGCAGTTCATAAAGTCCATAATTGTGTACGTTTTGCCTTTGGGCAGGCTTATTTCTTTTTTGCTGTTTTCCGCAAATTTGCAATAATTGCATTGTCCACATTTGAAAAAACCTTTTAGTTTGTCTTGCGACCAGATTTGGCTTTTGCCTTTAGATGAAACCTTTTTTGTGAAATGTGATGGGCATAGGATTTGTTTAAGGTTTTTGGCTTTTCGATAAGTGATGAGAGGGTGGTGGTCTACAACAAAGTTCTTGAGATCATTGTCCAATGTTGGTATATTCCAATGTTTTTGTAGAATTTTCCTTAGGATCTTGTTGTCTGCACTGTAGGTAGTCACACATCTTATTTTGTTTCCTTGTTTGTCTGTTTGATCTTTTGTCTTTTTGTTCTGCAAGAGATCTACGCGGTTGCATTGTTTAGCTTTGGCTTGTGCCTCTTTCAATTGTTTGTTGTTGTATCCTCTTAAGAAATTTTGCAGTTGCTCTCTCCATGTGTTTGTTCATTTCTGTATCTTGAGTACAATTGCGTGTTATCCTGATGAATTCCCCATATGGTATATTCTTGATTGTGTGCGGTGGATGATTGCTGCGGGCATGAAGAATGCCGTTTCCTGCGGTTGGTTTTGTATAGAGCGTGGTTTGTATTTTATTGTTTTCAATGTAAAGTTGTAGGTCCAGGAAGTGAATCTGATTAGTGCTTTCCTCCATTGTAAGTTTTAGGTTGTATTTATTATTGTTGAGCTATCTATGATAGTCTTGAAGAGTTCTTTGGTTTCCATTCCATATTACCAGAATATCATCTATGTACTTGCCCCAGAAGATTATGTTGTTATCTTCAGTAAATGCTTTATGCAGCCAGGCATGTTTGAGTTCAAAACTGCCCATGTACAAGTTGGCATATGAGGGCGCAATTTGGCAACCATGGCGGTACCTTGGCATTGCTTATATATGGTGTTGAACAGAAATATGTTGTTATGTAGAACGAAGTTCAGCATTTCCAGTATCATGTTGTTTTGTTCCAGAAATGAGACAGATCTTGCTTTTAGAAAGTATTCTGATGTTTCCATGCCTTTCATTTGTAGTACAAATAGTAGACTCATCCATGAGCTACATGGGCATGACACATCTACTCCTGATGCCATGGAACAATTAGCACAAATAAAATGTATGTCCTTAATGTCAACCCTAGCAAGCTCAATTCAATGAGACGATGTTAAAAAAGGAAATGCAATCAATAGTGCATATTAGCTCCACAGACAAACTGGAAGTGCATGGCATGACACTCCCTATGTGTCAACAAGCAACAGCACGACTAAATAGCTTAGAAAAATGTATCTCCAACACAGCTGGTTTCGAGAAAATGTTTACATTGTGTTTAATCTGCAGAGTAATTCTGAAGCGTAACCTTGACATGGAGCAAGGTTTAGTCAATGGAGCAATTGGTACAGTTGTTGGCTTCCAGATGTATCCACATGACAACATTCAGTTTGATACACTTTCAGAACTTAAAAGGATAGGACGCTCAACAGCACGATTCCTTCTTTTCAAAGACCTGTATGTACGCAGAGAGCAATTCTCTCTGTCTCTTGCATATGCAGTCACTATTCACAAATAACAAAGCCTAACCCTAGATCAGGCATTGGTTGACATTGGCAGTACAGTCTTTAAAGAAGGTGTGAGCTATGTAGCACCGGCACGTCTATGTACACTCAAACGACTATTTCTAGTCAATTTTGATGCAAACAAAGTCAAGGCTGAAATTCCTTGCATCGTAGTACAACAGGCTACGTGCACTCTACACACCCCCTCTCGATATGTACCCTGTAACTTATAAGCGATCTCCCAACAGTGCTACCAAAGAAACTAAAAACTACTGCTAAGCCATAGAGTAGTACAACCACAAAACTATCTAGTGTAAACGCAAGTGCACATCCATCAGCAGAAACAAAGAGAAATATGTCCTCTTAAAAAAACAAGAGGAGGTCCAGCAAATGACAGACATTAGCCAATATGTAATAGTAACGATTTTAAGGTACAACATAGATGGTACCAAAAACAACTCCAAGCTTACCAGCTTTACACACGGGCAAGTATATCTTGGCAAGAAAACCTTCACAACAGTAGGCATAATATACCACAATGGTACCACAACCACTGCAGGCCACTATACTGCATACATTTAAACAAGTTGTGGTTGGTTTGAATGCAATGACACTTCCATTACTCTAAAACATAGATTACCAGCCAATGTAACAAATGCATACTTAATATTCCTTAAACCTAAATTTAGTCACTGACCTGTAAAAGTATCGATTGTTAGGGCACTTCAGATACCAACAGGTATCTAACTGCTTAAAAAAAGACCCTTCAGAACTGTAAAACTAGAAACAGTTAGAATACACCAACTGGTATCTAACTACATCCATAGTGCTACAACGCTGTTTTTGAAATGGAAACAGTTTCAATATGCCAACAGATATAAATGTAATACATTTTTGGTAATGCTATATAGATTTTTTCCCCAATGATTAGGCAAACAAACAACTGTGCAAAACACACACTAATGTTGTTTCACCCATAGTGCTTAGAATGTACTGATTATGAGGGTCTACAAACTGTGTCACTAACCTGTAAAACTATCAACAGTTAGAATATGCCAACTGGTATCTAACTCCATCCATAATATTGCAATCTTACTTTCCAATAGTGAAATACTTAAAATCCACCAACAGCAATCAAACGGCATCAAAAAGTACCCTTCATAACCGCAAAACTATTAGCAGTTGGAATAAGCCAACTGGTATCTAACTGCAGCCATTCCACCAGCACTTTCGAAAAGCAAAACATTTACACCAATACAATTCTTGCTGCTGCAACACAGCTCGTAATAACAAAAACACTTATTTGTGCACCTTACACATTCCTTTAAGTACTGCACACTTTAAACAGAGTGACACACAACGTCAAATAAATGTACAAGGTTTTTTTTAATCCTACATGGATTTTTTTCCCCTAAGACCCAGTGATTATGCAAACAAAAACAGCAACTGTGCAAAACGCAAGTAATGTTGTTTAAAGCATAGTACTTGGAAGGTACTATTTATGAGGGTCTAAAAAGTACATGAATATGTGAGATTTTATGCAATGCGACATTGTGAACTATCCTACCTAACATATCATGCATGTTTCTTTCACATAGAAAGTGTCATACACAAACCAGTCCCGCCACCATGCACCGTCACACCAGCACACACAGGTACTGTCCCTGGGTTGCAGACCACCTCCCGGGACATTTCCATACCTAGGGTGCGAGGGAGTCGCCATGGTCAACGAGGGCGGGCAGTGCGGAAGGTCCGACCCGGTTTGTTGCCTCGTTACCATTGGCAACTCCCATGGAGACTACGTTCAAGCTGGAACACCCGACTGCGTTTACTTCCTGGTTCCGCGGCGCTCTCCCGATCACGTGCCCAGAATCCCGCTCACGTGATCAAGAGCCGGCACGCATAAAACCGGGAAGTTCGAGTTCCATCACCGCTTCACAGCTGTTCCACGACTCTGTTCGGCTTTTGCAGCATTCACGATACCTGGATACAACGGACTTATTGGACCTTGGCTTACGGATTACGGACTGGCTTGCTGACTCCTCGGATCTTGTTACACGGATATTGTTACTTTTGACCCTCGGCTTTTGATTAACGGATTGCTTACGGATCACCCTTTCTTGACTCTACGATTTTGGCCACTGGCGCTGAGTGGCAAACTCAGGTGCTCACCTAGCTACAACCAGCCTCTACCATCTGGGTTACGGTTGACACGGCTGTCCAGACCTACGGCTCTCCCTCGCACCAGGCCCCCGGCACCCCAGAATCATCCCGGTTGGGTTTAGGTAAGAGATTTATACACGTTTCTGCATATCCCAGTATTGTGTCTGCCTGTGCTAATCTTACCTTCCCTTTAACAGCCTCCGGGGTCCAGGACGTCATCAGATCCGACGAAGAAACAAAACACCTGTGGCCTCAAAGCTCGCACAGGGAGTTTCTTTACCCATCCCTGTGGGTGATTTGTGGACAGAGGTCCATTACTCTTCACTACGCGGCAAGTCACGACAGAAAGAAGCAAAGATTTCACCTGCATTACCATGTTCAACAAAGTCAACCTGTACCACAAATGTAACATTAATCAAAAGTACCATTTCCACTTCAATGGTATTGTGTCACAATGTCACAAAAACTATACACTGCCTACACAGTATGTATAATTAACTATACACATTATTATAATGGTTGTTTACAATGACCGAATTCCATTTCTGTACACATATTATTACAATGGTTGTGGCCAGTGACAAGATTCTTGGGTGCATGGCCGTACAAATTGCCCTTAGCTTCCCAATTCAAATGCCATCTGCAGACATCAAAATATACTGCCAACCCTATTTTTCACCAATGCCAATTTTGCCATATCATCTAGATTCGACTCTGGTACTCTAACAAGCCCTCTTGTAGTCACCAAATAACCCCAAACTTATTTCTCCAACTGCCCACAGAACACTTACTATTACAATGGTTTTGGCCAGATTCTTGGTTGCATGGCCGTAGTGGTTGTGCCACTGTCTAGATTCCTGGGTACATGGCCTACTTTTTAACCTATGGAAACATCCTCATATCATTTACATTCCACTCCCCTACCCTAATGAAGCCTGCCTGCAGTCACCAGATAAGCTGCCCGCCCAAGACCCTGTCTGCGGACTACAGCGGTGTCTGCGGACTTCCACGCCCAACACGTTCTTCTTCCACCTAAACAAATATCCCCATATCATCTTCCTTTCACTACCCAAACCTTCCCAGCCCATCTTTCCCACACCAAATGACCCACACTGTTTCCCAGACAGCCGTGGGTGTCCGCATATAGAACATGGCGGGTGTTTCGGAAAGAAATATGACGCACCTCACGCTTTTCACCAACTAATCAGCGGATGCGCTGGGTGTCCGCAGACATCACGCTGTCCTACGGACCAATATGGACGGATTTACACCAAATTTACAAAAGCACGCTTTTGGGACCAAGTCACCGCACATCCTGCTGCAAATTTGTTGAAAATGTGTCGAGTGGTTTGCGTTGTAGGCAAATCTTTTTTCCATTGCATCTATGGAAAAAATAAAACTTTTTGGACCCCTCCTATAATTTTGCCCCCACCCCGCCCTTAACAAAACCTCACCAAACATGCCAAAATAATTCAGAGCGGCCATAACACACTAATGTTGTTTCATAAACATTTTAACTAATTGAATAAGTGTTCACTTGGTGCCTTGTTTTTTCCTATTTCATTGTGCTACTCTACAGCTCACATTACCCCTTCTTACATAAGCCTGGCTGCTCAGCCACTCTACAGACTTGTGTAGTACAGGCTGTTAGGGAGAATTCTCAAAAATGTGCTAATTCCCTCTACCTTACAGACTCCCAGCTCTTTTTGCTGGACTTCAGGACTTTTCATTTCTTAGCTGAAGCGAGTGAGACTTTTTTCCCACTCTCTCATGCATTTTTCTGTGATTTATACTCTGTGTTTTCTTTGACTTTGGAGTTTGACAACACCTAAAGGCCTATGTATCCAGACCAGAACTGGAAGGTGTGATTTTAGCATCTGATCAAGAGGAGGAGGAGACTGAATCTATACCTGATCTTCTCAGGGGACAACCCTTAGATGGAAAAATAGAAGGGGTTCATTTCTCTTCTGATCTGACTCAAACAGGAGGAGTGCAAAGCTCTGTTAAATCAGTTTGCCTTCCTGTTTTCACTGACACCAGGCTTTACCTATTGGGGCCAGCATGATATCCTCACTGGTGACGGTCTCCCTGTCAAAAGCAGGGGTTACAGAATGTCAGACCATGTAAGAACTCACATAAAGGAGGAGGTCAAGAAGGTGCTTGATTCCGGGGTAATAGAGCCATCTACAAGTCCATGGGCTGGTCCAGTTGTGCTAGTTCCAAAGGCACGATCCAAGGAGTTGAGATTCTGTGTGGACTATGGAGCTCTTAATGCAATCACCACGACTGATGCCCATCCTTTACCTAGGACAGATGAACTGGTGAAAAAACTTGATTCAGCCAAGTACCTCAGCACATTTGACCTAACCTCAGGCTATTGGCAAATAACTCTGACAGACCATGACGAGGAGAAAACTGCATTTTCCACCCCAGGGGGCCTCTACCAGTTTAAGTTTATGCCTTTTGGACTAGAAAATGCACCTGCTTGGCATACTTGGATGATATTGCAGTGTCCAGCCCTACTTGGCAAGAGCATATTGACCACTTAGGATATGTATAGCAGGCTCTTAAGCAGGCCCATCTGACCATAAAGGCAAGCAAGTGTCAAATTGGTCAGAGTAAAGTGGTCTACCTTGGACATGAGGTAGGAGGAGGGGAGATCAGGCCATTGCCTAGCAAGGTACAAGCTGTACAGGACTGGGCCACCCCTACTACTCAAACCCGGATGAGAGCCTTCCTAGGTCTCACAGGTTACTATAGGAACTTCATAGAGAATTATGGGACCATAGCTTCTCCCTTGAATGTGATGATCTCACCCAAATTCCCCAAAAAGGTTAGGTGGAATTAGGAGTGTACCAAGGCATTTGAAGGACTTAAGAAAGCCCTTTGTCAAGCTACGGTCTTGAGAGTTCCTGACTATAACCAATCCTTTATTATACAAACTGAGGCAGAAATGCACTCTGAGGTGATTGTTCGGCTGACTGTCCTTGGTGGACAGCCACCCTGCTGTATGATTGACAGCTAGGCTGGAATGAATGGGCAAAACCTACATAAAAGGCAAGGTTTTTCGCTTGGAAGGCAGAGTCGACCACTGGAATGAAGGAATCCGAAGAAGAACTTTAAGAGACGCCTGATGCAACTCCTGCACCGTTGGTTTGCCTGGTGAAGTTCTGCTGCTGAGTTGAAGCTCAGAATTCGTCTCGGCTAGATAAGGCCTGCAAGGACGACTTCTCCCCTTGAGTTGGTGGGGCCAATCAACTCCAAAGTGAACTCGTTTGGACATCCTCTTGGAGTTGGCTGTACTTTCACTGCTGCTACTGCTGGAACCGAAGTGCCAGGGAGAGGAACACCAAACCGAGTGCATAGGAAGATTCCCCCCCCCCCGCACTCCCTTGAAGCAGGACTGACCAAGCCTGAGCCACCTCGAGTGCTGGAACCCAGATGCGAGGAAACTCCAGTGTGGTATTCGTGAGACCGCAGTGGTGCCATTTGCTATAGATGCAAAGAGATGAAACTGTGAAGTGCCGCTAACTTGAAGTTTGCCCATTGCAGTGCAGGAGTCCACAGACGTCCTCCATCTTGTCCTCATGACTGAGGCCCAGGAACAAAAGGATCTGCAGAGCTACATAGCAACAGCAAGGTGGACCATTTCTTCTAACTAAAGGTAGTGTAAAGTTTAATAGGACTTACCTCTTGTGGTGTAGCCTTACTTGTTCTCAGTTGAGACTGTTCTTGGTTAACCTTGCAGAGTTGTGTGCAGCTTTGCCCCTCACAAGCCTCCGAGCTTCTGGCCCTTCAAGTGTTCTTATTTCTACGAACTTTTCTGAAAACCTAGTGCAAGACGTTTACTTACCTGCAAAGAAGATCTTCAGCTCCCCTAGACTCTGTTCAACTAACACTGACTGTCCTGGCTCCCTGAGAGACTTCTACTTTCGACTTTGTGCTTTACCTTTTCTCCAGGAAAGGGTTAATTTACTTTGCATTGGAGGGTTTCAAAAGTACATACCAGTTTATGAATGATTTCTTAACCTTTGTTGCATTCCCATATCTAACCTTTGCACCAAACTAAGTATTGCTCTAAATGTACCAGTGATAAATCAATGTCCACAGTGTCCTAGCTATTTAAGTCACCTAAAGGTGTAGGAAGTGTTTGTGTGCCATCCCCAATTGGTATCATCTGATTAGAGAAACTAAGAGTGTGATTTGAAGTGTATTTTGAAGTGTTACATGTTTTGCTCCTTTCTGAAGAAGGCTTATATAACTGACTGTTAAATACATTATAATTATTTAAATCAAGAAACCTTGAGTGTAAGGTTTTATTTGAATACATGTCATTGTGAATCTCTGTGTAAAAGCCCTTCTGCTCACATTGACTCCTCTTGAGATAAGCCTGGCTGCTCAGCCACACTATCAACCTGTGTAGTATAGACTTTTACCAAAGGTTGTATTACCTATTGCCAGGAGGACAAGGTTGCTGTAGTCTCCCAAAGGGTACTGCACACAATCTTGCCTAACACAGGCCTATATTAAGAGTTGGGTCCCTAATACCAAGAGATAAGGCTTGTGAAGTCCCACACCAGTTGGACTTATCAAATCATACCTAACAACGGATAAGCCTGCTTCTGTCCATTAGGCAATTTCCCCTTCCTCTCTTCACCACCATTATTCGTATTATCTTTAGATAGTGCATGTTTTAGGGTTTACTACAAAAAGAATTATGGCTCTTAACTTGCCACGTATCAGGACACTGGAGCCTATGAAGTCCTTATTTAATTATCTGCATTTGTGTATGTGTGGTTTTCCTTTTCCGTCATGAATTCAGTTTCAGCCCCCACATCCAGCCACACAAACAGACAGCCACTCTGCCCAGGAAGATGGACTTTTCCCAGGGAAGAACTTACCATATATGGCAAATTCGGTCCTGAGAGGGCAGGAAGTAGGCCAAAACACAATATGGCACAAACACAGGCATCATTTTAGAGTGCACAAGACAATTTTAAAAAAAACGCCTTAAAGTATCCAATTCCAGCAGCCTGTCCTGTACACACAAGTAAGCAAACTGTTACAGGAACAGAAAGTGTCCCTGCACTTCACTGTAAGGTGAAGTGTGCAGGAGAAAACTATACAGAGAATATCGCAATTGAGGAAGAGAACTCTCCTCCACTGAAAGCCAAAGGGATATCAGACTGATCAGTTCCGCCAAAACAGTTGAGCTTAGCAAGGCAAGTGAAGTAAAACAACTTCACTTGTCTCCAAAAGTCAACACAGGTTCAAAACAACAGCAGAATGTTGGGTGTCTCATGGATGTCTATGGCAAGAAAGAGCAAAAATAAAATCTTTCCTAACAATGTGCAAACCGGAAATAATAGCTGATCTCAATGCCAAGATTTGCCAGAAGACACATGATTCTTGCTCAAACAATGCCTCCACAACGAAATGCTAGTCAGTCTTTCTCTTTTTCTTTAATAGAAAGGTAATTAGAACCAGCAAAGCACCAGATACATCATCCAGGTTATCTGGAGCCAGCGGCACACCCATGAAAAACAAATTAGCATGCAAACCAATCAACAGGCCAAAGAATCAGCTCAGAGACACAGAAGAAGCCAATGCACTAACAGATACCAGTGTCATAAGCCGCTGCAATCATCAGAGAGAGACAGCTGCAGAAAAGAACTGCAGTCTTACGTGACAGACAGAGGAGCTGCATGGTGCCACCAGTAAGCACTGGCAAGCCTGAGCCAGAACTAATAATCTCTCTAGACCGCCCTGGAGTGAGGCGGGAACAACATCCTTGCTTCCCCCTAGACTGTACGTTGGGAGCAACTTTTGTGAAAGGTGAAGTATTGGTTATTGAGAGGTGGTGGTACTGCTGGGTAAAGTTAACGATAAGGTGTGACTGAAGTGCAAGTTACAGAGTAAAAGGAGTGCATGTGAGTAGTAGGAGGGAGTAGTAGTAGTGTGAAAGGGGTAGTGGTTTCGAGGGAACAATAGTAGTGTGTAGGAGGAAGGAGTAGTGTTGTGGAAGAAGGAGGAGTAGTGTTGAGGACAGAGTAGTAGGGGAGGAGGGAGCAGGAGTGGTAGGGACGAGGGAGCAAGTGTGGTGTGGAAGAGGGAGTATTAGTAGTATGGAGGTGGTAGTAGTGTGGAGAAGGGAGTGATAGTGTGAAGAGAATACTAGTAATGTGCAGAAGAGAGTGTTAGTAGTGGAGAGCAGGAGGGAGTATAACACCAATGTGTGGAAGCAAGTTCTACAAAAAGTGAGTGACATCAGAGGGCGAAGGGAAAAAGTATAGAACGAAGTTGGTGCAGATTTACAAGGAGTGTAGCAAGAAGACAGGAAAGGAAAATGAGTGAGCATGACCAACTACAACCAGGGGTCTGCAAAAACCATATACCCGTAGAACACCAAAAACTCCATGGAGTTAGGATAGTTCCAAAGTCCAGGAGGGAGCCTAAACAGACGTTTACAGAATCACTACGAGTGTAACTCAGCTCTTAGACAGGGGTTGAACATTTGATAGCTTCTAACTTCGGGTTGAAGGATTCCTGGTTTGAAACAAAATGAGGGGGACAACCCTTGGGCCAATTAAAGATTCAATAAAAACCCTTGAATCGCCGCAGAAAGTTGGATTGATTCTTATGCCATATGTGGGATTCATAAGACCCATTAGAGTGGTCATCTCTTGCCATCCAAGATGCTGAGAGTGGTAAGACTGACCACTGAGAGTGGTTAGGGACTTCCTAACAGTCCCTCCCAGGGCTGCCAGGGATGGCCTATATGCAGATGAATACACAACAATCCCGCCAGAGGCAAAGCCATGGTCCGGACCAGACGGAAAATGGAGACACCAGATGGGAACCTAGGAGAAAATAGCTCTTAAATAGGAGTTGGCCCTTAAGTATTCCCTGAGGTCTGAGCAGGAGCAATTGACCATGAAAACTGGAGAGAGTTTAAAGTGCTCCTGTTGAACCTCTGGAACACTTCATTCATCCTGAAGCAAGGACAACCTGTTGTCCAAGTCATGTGAGCAAGTACTCATTCCAAATATGGAAGTGGTCGAAACATTAGATACTACTGACCATGCAGCAGGATTATGTCAAATGACAAACAAGAAGAACAGCATCTATCCAGGGGTCTTCCATGACCTGCTTCATTGGCGTTTACAGAGCCGCAGAGAATGGAACTCCTCTTGGGACCACGCCTAGAAAAATCTTCTCTAGGAGGCTGATAGCCGAACACTGAATACTCCACACTTTATTTCGAAGGGAGGGCTCCTGTACCAGATCAGTGTGAATCCCAGAGGAGATGGGATCAACTACCAGCTACTGTTGGTTTCAAAATCTTTCAAGAAAGCTGTACTGGAACAAGCCCATTTTAATCTAACAGCTGGACATCTGGGACTGGAAAAGACACAAAAGATCCTCCTTAGCCAATTCTATTGATAGGCAGAAACTAAACATGTCTGCGCCAATTGCCCTGTCTCTCAGAAAATCTTGCCAAATGATGTACCCAGGATACCTTTACAACTGTTGCCAATCATAAAGGTGCCCTTCCACTGGATCAGCATGGGCATGGTCGGGCCACTGCAACCATGAAAATCAGGCAAACGATACATCGTGGCTGTGGTCAACTATGTGACCACATATACGGAAGACATCCCAATATGGAGCAATACTACCAAGGTAATACTGAAGGCACTCGTTCCTTCTTTCTCCTAAGTGGGGTTCCCAGCAGAAATTCGGGGAGGCCATTGGAGACCACGTCGAGGCTTATGAATGAAATGAAGGAGGGGATGAAGATCTGAACTCTGAGAACGTGTACCATTCTCAGACAGACAGTCTGGTGTAACGTTTTAACAAAACTATCCTCGGAAAACTGGTCTCAGAAGATGGACGGAACTGGGATGACCTAATTCTCCCATGATCAGAAACACCAGTGTATACATGAAGGCGGCATGGGAACTGGTCACAACACATCTAGAAGAAGCCCAAACCCGACAGGAGAGCGCCTACAAGGGTTGCAACTACGTACTTTCAAAGTAGGGGAACCAAGTGATGTTCCTGTTAACTAGGCAAAATAAACTATTGGCCAGACAGCACAGACCTTATATGGTCACCAAAATTTCCCATCTACTAACGTATAAAGTACAGACTGCTACCAAGAAGAATCCATTACTGATTTAAGAGTGGTGACCGTCCAACTCCGTCTAACCACGTTTGAGAAACAAGAATCAGACCAGTGGATCAAGGCTATGCAAATGTATTTTCCTCAAAACCCAGAAGAGCACAGTGTTTCGTCTACAAGATACATACCCTTCCGGAACAGTGATCTGACTGAAGCCATACGGGTTGCCAGAACCCCAAAAACCAATAAATGAGGAACTGAAGAAAATGATCAATCTTTGGGTCATTGAGAAGTTGCACAATGAGTGGTCGTCTTCAATTATTCTTGTTTCCAAGCCTGATCTCACAGTTTTGTATAGATTTCGATCGAATAAACATGATTTCCGAGAATAATGCCTATCTCATGCTGAGGATTGGTGAAGAGGCAGAGGTTGGCTCAATTCATCTCAAACCTCAACCGAACAAAGGGCTACCGATAGGTCCCAGTAGGTCAGGAGGCCAAAAGTCAAAACCAAAATGGCCGCCTCTTCTCCAGAGGGCGGGTTTTCATTTACTGTTACCATTTGCCTACATGGAGCTCCACCACCTTCTAGAGGCTAATGGATCATGTATTGGCCTCCTGCGTAGAATTTGCCAGAGCATATATGGATGATGCTGTGGTGCATAGCTCAATTTGGAAGGAACATATACAACACATAAGAAAAGGAAACCGGACAGCCAATCCAGTTAAGTACCAATTTGCTTGGTCATTCATCCAATATCAAGGATTTGAAGTGGGCAATGTACTCCAGAAGGTTAAAGTCGAAGCTGCAAAACAAGTAAAACGGCCCATCACAAAGGACATGTGGGTCTTCCTAGGGTTTTTTAGATACCATCACTGATTCAACCGTAACATCTGTGACACAGCAGTTCTACTGATGGACAAACTAAAGAATGGATGTTGTAACATCATAAAATGGCAAAAGACATCTGAACTGGAAAGCCATCAGAGACATCATCCAGGGAAAAGAAAAAGGGGGGACTCCATGCCTTACACCACCACCTAAATATACCTGCCAGTGTCTTTCCTCTTTCTATTCTGGTTTTGTCCGCAGCAACGGCAGGGCTTCTTGTGTGTTTTACTTTCTTACCTACGAGTGTGAGCAGAAGGTCTGGTGTGCTGGAAGGACCCTGCTTGAAGCACTATTTCTTGTGAACTTGCTGCATTGCGTGGAATCAGCTATTTCGAGCCGCGGATCAATTAAAGACTACAAGTGCTTTAAGGACTACAAATCCATCAGCGTTTCTGTGCTGTTGCTGGACACCAAGCTCCTCCTCCTGTTATGCTCGCAACTGCCATAAAATCTGCCCCCTGACCGTAGCGGAGTGTGAGCAGAGTGTGTGGTGTCCGGTGTAAGACAGTAAGCCGCCGCCGGACCGGAAAGGCTTTCCCTCAAAGACTTCAAGAACTACAGTAACCGGGGGAAAATAGAAGACGGAGGTAACGTAATGTTTGTTGATGTCGGAATCCAGTTCCCTTATGGCTATCGCCTCACCGCTAGCAGCATTGCCCATTTGTCCAGAAGGCAATAACCCCCCCCCCCCCCACTGGAGAGGGAGGAGAGGAGAACTTCACCACGGATGGAAAAAACAAAAGGAACAGATGGCAAACTTAAATCCACCCAGCATACCATACACTGCTGCTTGCCCATTCAATATTGTGGTGGAAGTAGGGGCGAGTACAGCGCTCTTTATTGACAGCCTACCCCACGAATATCCCCCCAGAAGGAATGAACAAAGACAATCCAGTGTTGGTGGGAGGGGCTGCACTTTCAGAGAGGCGCAGTGTGGCACGCCTCATCTAGAGCATGCAAAGGAGCAAAATCAGACCAAAACAGGGCAAGGAGTTAATGAAGCCCCCCAGGAAGAAGGAGGAATTCATCTAAAAAATCCCCAGTGCCCAACACTCAACAAATAGAAGCAGTTGGGCTAGACCAAAATCAGCTGGAGTTTAATGGTGGCCCACCACCCAATTGCCTGTCCAACCTAAGAATCCCAGCGAAGAGGAAATCCAACACGGACTTAGAAAGGTCCATTGCGACTGATGGGGAAGACCACCTAGGGCCATCAGCGAATTCTGATATATCAATAGCTTCGCCTATGAGCGGAAACTTAAATGAAAAGAGACCAAAGTTCGATCAGAGGGATTCCAGCCTCGGCAAGGAGGGGGTGAAACGCTGCTTCAGGCCTAGAAATGAAAAATCAGCCAAGCACACAAACTATCCATTCAGTCTCTTGCCAGCTGACAACAATATTTGGAAACAGCCCAAACTGGCTCTGGGGGTGACTCTCTAGGGCGACGATTCTATTTCAATGCTACCAGACAACTAGCTAGCAAAGAGATGATCGAGCCACCTTCACTTCAAAATGACACAAACGAATTTGATATACCTGAGCAAATACTGGGGAAAAAAAAATAATCACTGAATATGGAAAACGAAAATCTTAAAGCAACGGAAGAACAAAAAAAAGGTGGGAGACATATGTGGCCTGAAACAGAGTCCCTATAAAGGAGCTAAAACTCAAAGCACACACATTTCCAAATAGAAGTAATGGGAAGTGCGACCAGAAAATGAAGGTCCCATTAACAAAAGAAGTAGCTTTAATGACCACAGATGCACCAAAGATCATACAACCATGTTGGCGATGGTTCATACTAAGATGATCTTCATAGAAGGGTTCATTACTGCTATTAAAAAAAAAATGGAGAATAATTTGGCTGGAGTTGCCCAATTACTCCATAACATATTTGACCCGATTATTAAAGAAAAAACAGAAAGGAGGTCATCTAGACTATCTGTGGGACAGGTCTCTTTCCATTGGAAGGACACAGAATTTCGGATCCCTTTGATATACATATAAAAATGCC
The DNA here is from genome assembly GCF_040938575.1 of Ambystoma mexicanum. Taxonomy (NCBI): domain Eukaryota; kingdom Metazoa; phylum Chordata; class Amphibia; order Caudata; family Ambystomatidae; genus Ambystoma; species Ambystoma mexicanum. Next base: position 626,077,911 of record NC_090927.1, on the reverse strand, counting down.
ATCCTTGATGAGCCAGGTAACCTTGAACCTCGAGATGCAAATAAAACTGCAAAAACAAACCTAGTCGCCAACATTAAAGTGCCTAATATTCAGTTCAAGGGACATACAAATAAAATGTCGCTGGTCGAAGATGGCTCTCTTTCCGGAATGCCAGGGCCGAGTAGCCTGGCTCAACAATCGAACATTCTAACAACTCCAAAAGGAAAAAGGCAAAATGAGAAAGATTTGGAACATCGCACTAATCAACATTCGACTCGAACTGAAGAGCCACCATTGAATCCCATAGAGTCACGACAGGATACAGAAATACAAATAAGTGCAGTGATAGAAAGGAACAAGTTACTTACCGTTAACTGTTGTTCTCAAGCATGGGTCTGGCATGGATTCACATGCTCATGAATATTCCCCGTCGTCAGGCTGGGAATCCTCGGTAAAGAAAACGATCAGTTTCACTTCTGAAGCATCTTTCTCCTAACAACCAATCACTGGTTTCTGCGTCATACTGCCCCCAGCCAATGACTGCCCTCTACCCAAGCCTCTCGTCTGGCAGCCATCTTCAGATTTGGTAGCACGTAAAGTGGTAGGTGGGAGGGTTTGCATGTGAATCCATGCCAGACCCATGCTGGAGAACAACAGTTACAGGTAAGTAACTTGTTCCTTCTCCAGCATGGGATCTGGCATGGATTCACATGTTCATGAATGAAGAATACATGGCAGTACACACATGTACAGCTACGGGAGGTGGTAAGGCTCAACATTAAGCATTTCAACATCTCAACATTAAGCATCTCTTACCTCCTCATCAGGCTCCCCTTCAAGCAAACAGGTTGTACAGCACTGCTTGGCCGACTCTGGGCTCCTCCCTGGAATCCTGGTCGATGCAGTAGAATCTCGTGAAGGTGTGCATCGACCTCCACGTAGCAGCCCTGCAGATGTCCAGCAGGGGCACACCAAACAGGAACGCTGTAGTTGCAGCGATCTCTCTGGTCGAGTGGGCTCTGACAGCCTTTCAACTGTCAGTTTGCCAACCGGTGACAATGGGTGATGCAGCCGGAGAGCCACCTGGAAATGGATGCCTTGGAGAGAGCCTTTCCTTGGTTTTCAGGGCCAACGTTCACAAACAGCTGTGATGTCTTCCGAAAGCTCTGTGCGGTCCACGTAGATCTTCAGCGCTCTAGCCACATCCAGTGAGTGCAAAGTCCTCTCAACCGGCGACGAAGTTGAGAGGAAGAAAACAGACAACACCAAGGGCTCGTTGAGACAAAATTCCGACTGCACCTTGGGCATGAAGGAGGGATGCATCTGTAGCACTACCCATGTCTCGTGAAATTTTAAGTACAAAAGGTTTACAAGTGAGGGCCTGGATCACGCCCACTAGTCGTGCAGAGGTGATGGCCACAAGAACCGCAGTCTTCCACAATAATAATTTCAGTGGCGCCGAATGCATAGGCTCGAACAGTGGACCCATGAGCCTAGTCAGTACCACCACTGGTGCCAGGCACTTGGTGAAAACCCTTGGCGCCGATTTCAATCCGAAAGGAAGGGCCTTGAACTGATAGTGTTGCCCTTGAACCACAAAGCACAGAAACTTGCAGTGTCTCTTGTGAATGGGGATGTGAAAGTAGGCCAGTAAATCCAGTGATGACAGAAAACCCCCTTCTTCCAGTTGTCCCAGCACGTGCTGAAGGGTGACCATCCGAAACTTCTGGGATCTGATGTACTTGTTCAGACGACGAAGGTCCAGGATGGGCCCGCAACCGCCTGTCTTCTTCTTGATTAGGAAGTACCGAGAGTACACTCCGGTGCCTCTTTGGGACAAGCTCTATCGCGCCCTTCTTCAGCATAGCCCGCACCTCCAGCAAAAAGCTGAGGGACATGGTTTTCCTGCCTGGCCATGGGTGGTATGCAAGGACACTTTTTGTGGAATTCCAGAGTGTGTCCGTGGGCCAGCGCGTCCAGCACCCAACGTTCGGTGGAGATGGTCTTCCACACACTGCCGAAGTTCACCAGCCGGCCTCCCACTGGGGTGCGTGGGTGGGGGACCCCGACGTCCCGGCCGGTTCATTCTTGCTTCGCCGTGGAGGCGCCGCCTTGGGGACCTTGGCAACGACAGTGACCTCCTCCGGACTTGCTGGGGCCCCTGTAGGCCTCTTGGGCGGAAGAGCGGGACGGTTGATGGTACGACAATGAGCTTCTGCCGAAGCCCTTGAACGAAACATGGGACTTTCCTCCGTAAGTCCGAAAGGACGGCCGTTGCAGGGTGCCCAATGCACGCACCGTCTCGGTATCCACCTTGATGGCCTGGAGGGACTTGTCCACATTCTTTCCGAACAAATTATCCCCGTCGAAGGGCATATCCAATACCGTCAAACTGCACCTCCTGGTGAAAGTTTGTGGCCTTCAACCATCGCCGCCGATGAAGGCAAACGCTGTTGCTCATTTGGCGGAATCCTGTATCGGCAATATCCATGGCACTGTGATGTCATGGTCCGATGCCACCTCGCCCTCCTACAGGATCTCCAAAGCCTCCACTCTCTTGGCCTCGGGAAGGAGGTCCAGGAGGGGATCGATCTTAAACCAGAACTCCCTGTCGTAGCGTGCCACGATGGTGAGGGTGTTGGCCCCCTTGATGATCATCGCTGCCGATGTGATGACTCGTCGTCCCATGGTGTCCAACTTCTTCCCCTCGATGTCCAGGGGAGAGGATGTTGTTCATGCCGCTGAGCCAGAGGATTTCTTCCTCACCGCTGCAGAGACTACTGAATCCGGGGAAGGATGGCACCTTAAACACTTGGGTGCAGAGTCCGGCACCCTGTACTACTTTTCGTACCGGTCCCTCTTTGCCAGGGTCGACAAGGGGTTCGTCATAAGGGACAGACCCTCGTCCCAAATGTCGTCCAGCAGAGGAACCGCCAGCACGGTCTTCCTGTAACGCTCACTTGACCCCCACGGAGGCGCTGGCCTGGTTCGCGCTGCTGTGACCTCTTCTAATGGTGATGCGCAGGGTTCGGAAGACGGACTGGACCGGGCCCCCAAATCTGGTTTGTCTGGCTCGCAGAAGTATCCTTCTGTAGGCGAAAATAGGGGATTAACTGTCTGCGGGGTAATGCAATCGGCCTCCCACTTTCCCCTCTCACCCTCCTCAAAACCCTTCTGTGATTCCCCGTAGCGTCTCACCTTAGGGTCTGGAAGGACGAGCTCTCCATCCTGCTTCTGATGCAGGGGCGCGTTGGTATCCAGTTACTTCACTGGATTTTCGGATTGGTGAGAACCAAACTTGCTTGGCTTCCAGGTAAGTTTTTTAGATAAGAGGTTCCCCTTGTGTCCATGCATTAATGTACTAATGCTAGTGTCTTTTTCCCCATAGGGGCCGGGGTATGGAATGCCGGGGAACAGGCAACGACCCGAGATGAGAGGTGCAATCCTTGTAGAAATCAGGTAAGTCTTTAATGAGCGTTTTTTGGTAATGTCTTTTCATTCGCTCATTAACGCTGATGTCTTTTTTTCCCCTTAGGGGCCAGGGTCCGGAAATGCCAGAATGCGGCACGGACCCGAAATGAAGAGGGAATGAATCAACAGGTAAGTCTTAACATGGAGATTTAGCTTTCCTTATTCCCTTCTCGCTCTCTCACCTTTTGTTCTTGTCTTTTTCTCCCTAGGCGCTGGGGCGTGACTGCGAATCCGGATGATCGCTGCTGAACATGGAGGCGCCCTGTAAAGGTGAGTGGAATGCGGCGCTGCAGCGATCGACGCGATGAGCTTTTAAATAAAAGTCTTCCTTTTCAGGATTGTCGGCGCGATGTCTCCGGGATGCAGATTTAGCAGGTAAGGACTTTTCCTTCTTCAGTTCTCTTCTTCTCTTCCTTTGCAGGTGATCCAGGATGCTGGCAGGCGTGGCAGAAGTCAGGATGCAGAAGCAGACACGGTGAGCGTCCAGCTGCTAGATGCAGAACAACGCGAAGCACGTGTGGCTGTTCGGGTGGGGTTTAAATAGCCTTGGAAGAAGTTCCAGGTATGTATCCTTCCTCCAATCAGGTATGTTTCCTTCCCCGACCACGCCCGGATGGTAAATTAGTCCCACAGGTAAAGTAGTTCCTTTCAGGCCTCAAGGAGGCCGGGATCCTGCAGCATGGTCTGCATCAGGTAAGTGCACCCAAGCACTCCCCTAATGAGCCTGGCGCCTATGGCGCCAGGACTGATGTCTTTTATGAGCCTGGCACCATAGGCGCCAGGACACTGTCCAAAGGGCCCCTATATGGGGTTGCTGGGTCCTTCCTTGGGGACTGGATGTCTGCTTTCGGGGACGCAGGGCTTGAACCGGCTCCCCGGGAGCGGGCATCATGACAGCACTCCCCCCCCCCCCCCAAGGCCCCTCCCAAGGTTGTTCCCTCCGGGGGTTTTGGTTTGTCTGGGAAGAGTCGGTGGAATTTCCTGACTAATCGAGGTGCATGCACATGGTCGCTGGGTTCCCACGACCTCTCCTGAGGTCCGTACCCCTGCCAATCAATTAGGTAGAATAGTTTTGACCTAAACATTTTTTAGTCTAAAATGTTTTTCACTTCGAATTTGGGCTCCCCATCTATTAGAATAGGTTTTGGAGGTTTGAGTAGTCGGGTTCCGGGTATCACTGGTTTCAGAAGTGACACATGAAAAACAGGGTGAATTTGCATACTAGCTGGTAAATCAAGTTTAACAGCCACTGGGTTAATTATTGCCGTAATAGAATAAGGTCCCAGATATTTTGGGTTAAAAGTTCGAGGCCCTTTGAGCGGTAAATGTCTGGTAGCTAACCACACTTGATCCCCAATCTGATACGGAGGTTCTTCACTCCGATGTAGATCAGCATTCTCCTTGTATTTTCTCTTGGCTTGTTGTAAATGCGTAGTTGCCTCTTTGAAGGCTTGGGTAATTGTAGAATGCAGATGTTCTACTGCAGGCATTCCGAGGTTCTGAGGTGAGTCAAGGTTTGAGGTTCGAGGGTGATGCCCAAACAAAGTATAAAAAGGACTGTGGCCAGTTCCAGAGTGTACCGAATTATTATATGCGTATTCGGCTATCCAAAGAATGTCTTTCCAGTTGCTTTCAGATTGATGTAACATACACCGTAAGTACTGCTCAAGGGTCTGATTTGTCCTCTCGGTCTGACCATCGGTCTGAGGGTGGTGACTGGTCGATAATCTTACGTCGATCTGCGCCATTTGACATGTCCGCTTTCGGGGACGCAGGGCTTGAACCGGCTCCCCGGGAGCGGGCATCATGACACTTCCTCTTTACCTGGCGGCGTTGGTACAGGAACCCCAGGAACCCCACTTTCTTCTTTTGCTCGGTGGTCAATTGAAACAGGTCCGAGGCCCGAGAAATCATGGCATGCAACAAGCCTATCTCGTCGGGCGGGGAGGCTCTGTGCGGCGGAGACGGGAGGTCTCCTAACTCGCCGTCGCCATCCGTGCCTGTCGTCACCGTGTCCGTATCCTCTCTCGGTGGAGGGGAGGGGAGGCCCCGGTGCAGCAGGATCTACCAGCGGCGCAGGATCCTCCATCGGCGGAAGGGGGCATCCTCGTCCGAATCTCCGAACAAAAGGTGTGGAGCGCCTGGAGAATGTCCACTGAAATGTCAGCTGAGGGTTGAGGTGGTAGCTGAGGTGGCGGAGGCGGGAACGATGGTGGCAGCAGTGTAGGGTTCTCCAACTCCTCCACAGCCTGCTCCTCCTCGTCGGTCTCGTCGCCACTCTCAACGTCTCCTTCGGCGGGGTCCCTCCCGTAGGCCTTACCCTCGACGAATTTCTTCTCCAAAACGGTCTGGAGAGTAGAAAATCCTCCTCAGAGGAGATGTCTGTGCCCTGCAGGACTACCGTGCCCGCCCCCTTCTGTTCGACGAGGGGAGACTGTTTCAGGGAGATGATGAGCATCACCTTCTCTGGCGTCTTCTCAATGGGCTGGAACGACTATTCCCTCCTGGCAGGCAGGGAAACTCTCGTCTTGGGGGCCGTACCCTGCAAAACCACGTCCGCGGCCTTCGCTAGGGACGCCACAACGCCTTCAATGGATGGCTTTGCTGGGCGAATAAGGGCCTGCACGCCCTTGGTCGAGCTAGGGGCCTTCCTCTTTGTGGGGTGGGGGTGGGGAGGGTCAGTGCCCCGCTCCCCCTTGGCCTTCTCTGCCAGGCCTGTCCGGGGCTTCTGCAGAAGCTTACCCGGGTGGTCCGACTTCCTCTTCTTCTTCGCCGAACCGGAGCGTTGGCTTGTGGGCGAAGATGCCAGGGACGCTGTGACCGCCCTGGCCACCGGGAAGCCCATTGCAACGGCACCCCCGGTGCCCCCCGATCTGCGGTGCTTGGCCTTCTGTTAGGAACCCCGTCGCCGGGGCGCCCTCAAAAGGTCTTAGAAGACCGCTCTGATTTTTCTTTTGGCTGGGGGAGGCATGCTTCCGGGACTCACCCGTAGCAGGGGCGTTGGCCTGCAGCCACTCCGTGACATGCCTGCACCAATCCTTCAAGGTGCGTGGGACCATCTCCTGGCAAAACGCACAGTCATCCTCTACGTGCGATTGGGCGGAATGCAGGCAGTAGAGGCACACGGAATGCCCGTCGTCCAAGTAGATGTTCCGCAGGCCACATCCTGGACAAATCCTGAACAGAGGTGTCGAGTCTTCCTTCTCCTCTGCCATGTCCACGCGGGGTAGGCCTTGAAGAAGTTTCTGGAATCCTCCAGGAAGAAACTCAATGAAAATTTGCCCTTGAGGGGCTCTGAAGAATCTGAAAACAGGTCCCCATTAATCGGAAGATGGATCGATGGAGATTGAGGCTCGATTGACCGGAAAACTTGAGTAAAACTCTTAGAAAAATCGCAAAACGCAGTAAAAGCTCGAGAGCCAAAGCACGAGAACTGCCAACACTTGAACGTGCAGTAAAAATATGAAGATGGATGCCAGAGGAGGGGCTAAGGTAGAGGGCAGTCATTGGCTGGGGGAAGTATGTCCCAGGGACCAGTGATTGGTTGTCAGGAGAAAGACAGTTCAGAAGTGAAAGTGAAACTGATTTTTTCTTTACCGAGGATTCCCAGCCTGACGACAGGGAATATTCATGAGCATGTGAATCCATGTCAGACCCCATGCTGGAGAACTATTGACCGGAAAATGTGTGATATTTTCACAAATAAAACAAATGATCATAGTACAGGGGCAACTGGGCCAGCTGCCCCTGTAACAAAAACCCAGCCTGCTGGACAAAAAGATCTACAAAAAGGCACCTGTTAAGAAACCGAAAAATCAAGAAAAGCCTCCTAAGGAAAAATCAAACAGCAGTTGCACTTTCATTAAAAATCTGACACTCCCACAAGGAAACTCTGGAGAAATGGCAAAACATAAAACTCCGGCGTTAGTGATAAATAAGGACAACATTGAGGTCTATAGGAGGAGTGAGTCAGAGAATCCAGGATGCAAGAAAACTAGTGAGATTGATCTTTTGGACCTCTCCACCTACAGTATCTCAGACGACGCTAGCTCTGCATTAGACGAAAGTGAGTCAATAAACAAGTCAACAGTAATCGACGAATCAGGAGCCGAAACCTCTGAGAAAGATGATGACAGTCCAAAAGTGCGTACAAAAACTTTAGGTTCAATCAAGATGCCCTCAAATGGAGGAGAGACAGTCCAAGGGAGGGAAATCCCTAACATCATATCACAACAAGAATTTCTGGAGGCAGGTCAGGTGAATTCACAGATACAGGACCTTATTAAACTCCTCCATTAAAGAGAGAATCACCTGCCAACTAACAAGGCAGTAAGAAAAGGACAAGGCATTGACACATTACCTAGGATAAAGTTCAGTCTAAACCTTTCGACCACACAAAACAAGACAAGCGTCGAGCCATGAAAGTGAACTTGCGGTTAACAAAGCTGAAGGAGTAGCAAGTTGCAATGACTAAGAACCGAGGATAAAGGTGAGCTTAAATCTCCTGCCTAAAGCCAAAACAAAACAACCGTTAAGGGCCGAGTGTATGGAAAAAGGGGACAACAATCGTGATGAAGGTGAGAGATGACAACTTAAAGCTTTCTCTAGAGAGAATGTTTCACTTTGAGGACGGTCTGTTTCTAAATAGAGTTAATGTAGTCTATTTACTACACCACGTACCGACCCTTGGCCTAGTGACCTCTAAAGACTTTCAGTTAATCAAATTTCCGGAGGAGAGGCGCACTGATAAAGTGATAATCCACCTAGCCTCTAAATTAGCTAAACATCTCTTGCTTTCGGAAACCCACCATCTAAGACCAATGGGTTTTGACTTGAAAGAAGACACTACAGCTAAAGCTACAAGTGAGCCTTGACTACAACATGACGGACGCATAGGGACGCAAAAAGGGAGTTATCCTCTAAGTGAAGCAAAAAAAGAGTTAGAGGGAAGGAAAGGCAAGAGATCTGTGCAATCAAAAACTAAACCCAGACGGGGACGAAGCTAACTGGAAGTGGTTAGCAAACCTACTGGTGGCAAAACAATGCTGAAAGCCTACGAAAAGAAAGGAATGGTCTATATTAAGCTGGAATACTAGAGGCTTTTCCCATTTGATTAGTGAAAATTAAAATCAAATTCCTGAAACTGAAGTTATCTGCCTCCAAGAAGTATGGCTGCAAGAAACGCCCTTAATAGAAGGGTCCTGGGATTTATTAAATCCAGCTATTGGAAATAAAAAAGGTAGACCAACAAGTGGACTTCTTGTATCCATAAAAAACGATCTTGATTGGACTCTAATATACACCCAGAACCAGACTCCCTTCATTCAGTTGGTTGCAATAAAATTAACAGAACATCAGTCTCTTAACCCCAGAATCTTGATACTTTTGAAACTATGCTGGAATCCAGTGGATCTAAGGAACAGGAATTTTGAGGATGATATTGTGGCGTTAACTGATGAAGCAAGATCAAAAAGGTCAAAATGGAACGATCCTTTAATCATAGTTGAAGGTGATCTGAACTGGACTTGCTTAGACAGCTCAAATAATCCCATTGTTGAAAAGCAACCAACATCTAACAACAAAGAAGAGAGAGGAGTCTTGTGGAGGAAAACAATGCAATCAAGGGACTGCATAATACTGAATGGTATAATTGAGGGTGACATCCCGGGGAAACTTACATGGAGGGGCATAGTTGGTAATCACATATTAGATTATATATGTGTTTCTAATAATATGAGAGGGATCATAAAATTGATGGAAGTTTGCCCGACTAGAAAGAGTGATCACAGCCAAATTAAAATGGTTTGTCAAAACAACAACGGTGAGCTGGAGTACTATGATCCTAAACTTCTAATAAACCCCGGATGAAGCAGATAGCACATTCAAGGAAATAATATGCCAGATCCGACTAATAAACTATCTCAAGCAATTTATCTTACGCAGGAGGTTGATGGACACCAACGAATAAACTATGTCCCGCTACTCCAAAGGTTTGTTGTGACACAAAGAGGGGGTAATGGAAGGTCACAAATGGCCCTTCGGCATACTTACGATCAGCAGATTGTAACAAAGAAAAAAGCCCTAAGGGAAGGAATTGGGCGATTTAGAGGTTACAAGACCGCAGAAAGTTCCCGGGAGATCCACAAATTAAAGCAGAGATACCTCAACCGGTTGAAGTTACATAAAAAAAACATTGTTGAACCAGAATGCCCAACAAATGCTACTTAAGATCAAAACAAAAAACATAGCGGGAATGTGGTCAACCATAATGAAATGGATGCACCTCAAGATGCGCTGTTGGCCAACCCGATTTCGGCCAAGACCTGGCACACCCACTACACCAAAATGCAAGAGGTGGTAGAGGAGGAGTCTCAAAAAACAAGTGATCCATCAACTAGGCCTCGAACCTGATCTGTGACGACCATCTATTAGACATAGAGGCCCCTACCATTGAAGAACTCCTAAAGAGACTCAAAAGTTCAGGCGCTCCAGGCCCTGACGGGTTAACTAATGCCACAATGAAACGAAATCCCAAGCACTGGGCCAGTTTCCTGCATTGTTTATATTAAGGTATCTTAAAGTCACCGAAGGTTACACATGAAAATTCGGCGTTAGTTGTCCCAATCTTTAGAAAAAAGTCTAAGAACTGACCTGGACAACTACCCCGCCGATTGCTCTGCTAGACGTGGCTGGCAAAATTATTGGAACCATCATATTAAAATCTCTTACCAGATGGCGTAGGGAGACGGGCCACCAAGATCTATGGCATTCTGGCTTTGTTAAAGGCATCAGAACTTCATGTAATATCATTGTTGAGGCTACCAAAAAGCATTCCAATACACACCGTCAGGAGCGAACTGGCGTTAACCTCACTCAAAGCCATTGCTCGGTCGAAATAGTTATCTTTGTAACGAAAATGCCTCAAAGAAGCCCTGAAGGGAGGGTTACAAATTCTAAAGAAGGCTATGAAGGATCCTAAAGAAATAACGTTAAATGATTGGCAAGACATCTGCCAAAAGATCATTAAGGATCGGAATGAATCAGATGAATCACTGGTGAGAGACCCAGACAATATAAAGAAGAATGTTAAAGACTGGATTGAGACTCACAATATAATATATAAATATAAAAATCGAGAAAACTTTAGGTTTGGTGAGAGAAAGTTGAATGTATTACCAAGATACATCCAAATCGTCCCAAACTGGTTTCCTAGAAGCCAATACAGGAGATTCCGTTTTTACATACTGCTGACAAATCTGGTCTTAAGTAAAAGAAATGGACAAGTGAACAATCTGACATGCAGACTATGCAGAAAAAAAAGAATGTGGACAAATCCCTCCAACATCTAATTCTGATGTGCCCAGAGCTGAGGACGGAAATAGATAATGAGATGGGTGGTATAATCTTAAAATACGGTGTAAGGTCTACGAACGACCAGTGGTTGATTCTAATTGAGGGAGAGAAAACACATATCATCTTGGCCTTAATGAAATTCCTGTCAATTTTTGCAAAACTTGACAAAACAACAAGTGGAACATTAGCCTAAGACACTGACGGATACTAAGACATGCATTACTTACCATAAAAGCATTTCTGATGATTGTATCTGCTTAGATTCACATGCTGTGCATATAGTCTGACATCCAGTGGTTATCGCAGAGTATTGCATCTTGTCTCTCATCGCAAGTGGCTTTTCAAGTGGCCAGGCTGTTGGGCTGTCGCTCTGCCTGGGGCTGTCGCTCTGCCTGTTGCTGCCTCTTCGCCTGCATGCTGCTTTCTCCTGCTATGGCCACGCGTTTGTGTTGAGTCGGCAAGGAGAAGCAAGTCATCCCTTTGGACTCAAGTAATTATTAGCCGATTGTGCACCCGCTTATGTGCTTTAAAACAGTGCTTACGTGTGCTAGGGTCTTATGGCTCTTTACGAAAGTTCTTTGCTTTAACTTCCCCTACCTGTGCTCTACTCCCCCAGCCTCCATTTCATCCACGTGGATATCACGCCTTCAGCCCGCCCTCAGCCACGCCCCCAACACCAACCAGAACAAGACCTTAAAACCACTGGTTACGCGCATCGCAAGTGGCTTTTCAAGTGGCCTGGCTGTTGGGCTGTTTAGGTGGTTGTTGAGTGGTACCCCCCTCTTTGTAGCAACTTACTGCCTTGTGTATCATTATTGTGTATCATTATTCCTGTGTTGCTACTATCATCTGCCTTTAGTGGTTGGCTTTGTGCCCCTGTATTGTTCTTACTGCAATGGCCTCAGGGCTGCGTAGAAGTCACCTGACAGATCTGCCTTCTACTAAGATTGTGAACGTTGACGCTGCTTATTTGGTTTCGGTTTCTACCGAAACCTCCTTTTTCTGACATTGGCAATGAAACATTTAATGAGTGCACGATTAAAGCCTTAACACCAGATAATTGTTCTCCTATGCAGGTTACTGCTGAGCAGCCTGTGGCCTCAGTGTCTGCCAGTAACACTTGTCCGTTTAGCATTCCCGAAGGTATCATTGCTGCTATTGCGTTAAAGCCTGTAGTGATTGCAGTCAATGAGGAAATTGCTTTATACAGCAATAAATTGTCATCCTCCAGTGTGATTGATTTAATGAATAGTTCCATCTCAGATTGCGACCCTGCCAATGACAATCTGGCAGATGAGTCTGCTATCTATGAGCTGAACAAACGTATACGAGCTTCTATTGGCGAATTAACACCACTAATTGATAGGAAATTTCTGATTGATCGACCAGCCAGTCCTTTATTCCCTAAGCCCCACCGCTCACCTGTACTGCAATTTAAAGATGTAGCTCATGGTGCTAGTCCGAAGGTTCTTTCTAACCAAAAGGAAAGGACAACGTCCAATCTATCACCACATCGTCCTTATCCTAGGACCAATTATCTTACGAACAATCCCAGCCATTGTGATCTACAGCTAGGGGAGGGCAATGAAATACCTTATACTACCCCGCCCATATTCCTTTCCGGTCATTATCAGGATATTGGATCTTCTTGATAAAGGCCATGATTTCACACATATGGAGCTGCGAGAAATGAAGATTGCCTCGAATGAAATGTTGCAAACTCAATCGGCTTGAGGGATTTCTGATGGCAAAAGATGCCTTCCCCTCAGCGCATTGTCTTTGTGCCGCTAGTGCGCACCAGCAACCCAATGCTAATATCAGATCCCTCTATGGAAATAAACAGATCAAGTGTTGTACTCCCCTACCTGAATGAGAAGACCCAGGGATCGAATGAGAATCACTTATGCCTTCGACATGCAGATGCTGCTGTGATATCTGCCACTGGGGCTAATGATATTGACTATCAAACAGGACAGAGAGATTAAGTTCGTTTTAAATATAAAATGTCGCTCTCCCTCGCCAGATCTTATGCCAGCACCACCAGACAGTCTATCTGTTCTGATAAAAATTATTGAAGAGTCTACTACGATGAGGCTAATGAGTTTGCAATTAACGACAAGTCCTTGTTTATTTCCATGCGTCAAAAAGAAATTCACTTAAAAGCTAAAAAACGCACTGAAAAGCGCAGGAAGGAAAAGCAGCTGTCAAAAAAAGATGGTACTAACCCCATTGTTGCAGAGGTCAACGCCGATCAGGTTGTAAAAAAAAGGAGCTGTCTTCTCCCCAAGATGATGATTTAATTGATGTTGATCAACTTTCGGAGGAAAGCTGTGCCCTGCTATTGCATCCTTGATCTCCTAAAATAATAAAAAACAACAATAACAGCAAGGCCTCTCTTAGTGCTTGCACCAATGGTGAGCAGTCTAAGAACATCTGTACCTCCAATTTGGCAATCAAAGGTAAATTACAGACGAAGGACTCTTCATCTGGTGTTCGGGATGGTTTAGCTTCATCTCTTAACCAAGAAGCTATGGAAACACAAAATATACTAGTCAATTACTTTCCTTCAACAGGTATGAAATCGACTTACAAACCAGAGAATAGGGTACCCGATTCAGCCCCTTCTAAAGAGAAGATGACTCCTATCGATCCCTCATAACTCACATAGACACTTCTGTTTTGGGGGTACAAGTCGGTCCATCATATGCTAAGGTGTGCAGCAATGATGCTTATGATTCTAAATTATGTCATCCTCTTATACTAAGAACGACTATGTTATCATCTCTGGCCCAGGTAAACACAGAGGGCTTCCTCATCCTGCACTGATTGAGGCCCCAAAAATGTAATCTAAAGCACCTATTGTGTTGCTACACAAGAACGAACATGGGGACAGGCCTTCTGATCAACCGAATATACTAATTCCAGGCCCAGGTATAGGACAAAGCCCACCAGGCTCAACTCCATTAGGCCCTGTTAGTAACGCTCAAACACAGGAACCCTTATCAGACCAACCATTCTTCATAACTATGAATCAGATCTTAAATACAGCAGTAGAGAGTGGTGGTCTTCTAAAATATTAGCAAGAGAACTTTAATTGAGATGAAACATTTCCTGCTCCATGGTGCAAAGGATCTCCAGCATGCTCCCCCGGTCTGCCTATCAAAATGGACTCATTCCATTCTACCAACTAATAAGGATCCCACCATCTCCACCTTAGAGACTCCTGTGGTTAGCACCTCCAACCTTGCAGCAACGACTCACCAGTCTCATTCTGCGCAGCTATCTAATGAAGCGGTAGCGACACCCCAGGAGTTTAACATCATAGGACTGGAAGGTAACCCCGATATACCAAGGGGCGAAAGGATCAATAGGAATTTTTTTCTTTGGGAATAATAGCACGGATACCCTCATTGCGCATTCTAACCACTGAGGACTTTGGTCGAATTGCCCTGGCTCGTGAGAATAATTATCAAATGTTAGGATACGTTTGCAATCCGATGGTGCTAAAATTGATCTGGAGCTTTAGATCTGAGCTAAAGGATATGGGTTTCAGTCTTCACACTTTTAACAGCGAAGTTGATGCTCATGAGTTCCTGCAGAAGCCAGTGCCACAGTCCGCTGATGCTCCTCTTCATGGAGCATCAGATGGCATGACCATGGAGAAAAACTGCATATCTCTGTTTATAGCAATGACAGCAGGGAATCGCAACTTAGCGTGGGTCGAGCCCTTAATGCGTTCAAGCACCTTCTTCAAAAAATGTTACAACTACGACTTAGCAAACAAAGAAAGCTGGCTTAACTTTCATTTCTTAGAATTCATGCAGTCATCAAGCACTTCATGGGTGGCTGTCCACCTTTTGTGACGAAGTTTATCCTGATATTATTTTCTTACAGGAAACAAGGAGTTTAATAGATTTGTCTTTAGAAGGTTATTATACTTTCTGTAAGCACGCAACTAAGGGCTCAGCGGGGCGTCCAATGGGAGGGCTGGCAATAGCGATCAGCAATAATATTAAATGCAAATAGATTAATGTATATTCTTCATCTAATGTGGTAGCAATTGAAATTGACATGTATGAAAAAGTTGTGGACCCGCTGTTTATGTTATCTCTATATTGGAATCCATAGAAAATAGTATTAGAGGAGATGTTTGATGACTTGGACCAATGCTTAGAATGTATAGACAACATAAGACCTTTGTCCAAGATCATCATTGCTGGTGATTTTAACTCTTTGTGTCTCACGAGTAATGAGGTAAATTATTCCAATGGTAACACAGTGAAGCAGGTAGCACATAGCCGTGGTGCTAAATGGGTTGCTTATTTTGACACTTGGGAGTTATCTTTTGTAAACAATCTTACAGCGGGCCAGCAGCATACATGGTGCCACTGGAATTCCACCTCAATGATCGATTATTTTGCTATTTCTAACACATTGTTGCATTTAGCTACGCCAGTGATTATCTATCCGATTACTACAGGTGACCACGCACCTATACAGCTTTAATTTTAACATTGTCCCATGATTGCTTTAACATCAATCTCTTGCTTCCTCTAAATGAAATCAATCGATCCAAGTTATCAGTGAGGTGGAATCCTAGCTTATGCAAGCGAATATTAGAGAAAGTAAAAATTGAATACGCCATTGCCTCGTGGAATTGGGTTTCACAGGAATCGCCCTTTGTAAAAGAAAGAATTATGGGTGAGATAATTGCTGCGGCTATTCAGTCTATTTTAAACCTATAACAAATGGAGCACCCCTGCTTGCGAAATTTGATTCTGAGACTCCGTTTTTAAAGTGTAAGAAAAATAAAGATTTGCGCATTATTAAAAAGCTTACCAAAAATCCTGTTCTGTTTAAGCTTGCAAAAAACCAAACTCTGCTATTGTACAAAAACAAACAAAGATTTCTGAGTAAGGCGAAGTTAAATGATCTCAATTGTGAGATTGTACGCAAATTATGTAAGCATGATGCAAAATACATATGGTGTATCATACGCAATATCACCCACTCTAAAGCGACATCTAATGAGAACATAATACCTTCCCACACATGGGTTTCCTATATATCAGAGAAATGTTCGTGCCCCCCTCGACTCAAATCGAACGCACTTGTGTTGAAGCCCACGGTGAAATGGGATATGTTTAGTTGGACCGACGAAGACATCATTTGGGCAATTAATAAATTAAGTCAGTCCAATGCACCGGGTCCACATGGCATACCCTCGTGTATGTATGAAGCTGAACCGATTGTATGGGCAACCATACTTAAGATCAAGTTCATTCTAAAAACTGGTTACACACCGGAGCAATGGGGGAACGTCCATAATTGTTTCATTCTATGAGAAAGGCAATGCATTGGACCCCCACAACTATTGACCCATTTCGCTAATGGACAAAAATGCGAAGATTTTTGCGAGCCTTATCCTATATGATCTAGAAAGGTTTATTGCAAGTAATAACATACTTTGTAAAGCTCCGATAGGTTTAAAGAAAGAGATGGGCACCCCGTTGAATGCAACTCTGATGCCCCAGATTATCGCCTATACAAAAAAGAAAGGAGCATTTCTGGTCTATATTGCGAGCGTTGATGTCTCCTCTGCTTTTGATTCTGTGGTGAGGGAGTTACTTTGGTCCAAATTACTTCTATTGGGCATTCCTTCAGGAATTGTATTTAGGATGATGAGGCTGCACTCTAATACTGTATGCAAGGTTAAGCTATCCAAAGA
The DNA here is from genome assembly GCF_040938575.1 of Ambystoma mexicanum. Lineage (NCBI taxonomy): Eukaryota > Metazoa > Chordata > Amphibia > Caudata > Ambystomatidae > Ambystoma > Ambystoma mexicanum. The sequence continues at coordinate 626,061,380 of NC_090927.1, read as the reverse complement.
AGGTTCCATTACCGAAGCTATTAAAACCTTTATAGGTCTTAAGCAAGGTTGTAACCTTGCAGCAATTATTTTTAACCTCTATCTCTGTGACCTGGATCAGGTATGGAAGGGGATAGGGATGTACCTTGTAAGAATTGGCACGCTTAGACTCCATTGGCTGGCGTTTGCCGATGATTTGATCATAATAGATACTACTCCAGCTGGACTTCAGGCCAAATTGTATGTATTTGAAAAATATGCTTATAATCTGAACCTTATACCAAACGTTGGCAAAACAAGTATCTTGATTCTCCATGCTGGTAGAAAACTAAAATCATTCAGATGAAAAATTGGGGAACTTATGGTACAACAACAAACTGAGATTTGCTACTTGGGGTATCAACTAAGCAGCAACTCTTCCATTTCCATTTGGAAAGAAAGACTCAATCAGAAAGCTTGCCCACTAGGAAGTCAATTGAAGTTAATCTTCGTAAAATATTGTCAATTTTCGATCATTCTGTTATGTGACTTTGTAACTATGAAAGTACAAGCTGCACTTATCTACATTCTGGATATTTGACCATTTGACTTAAGTTCCTACTTGGATTCTCTACAAGGTCGCCTACTCAAAGGAGCTTTACATATGGCATTGTCAATCCCTAATTGTGTGATTAGGCATTAGCTAAGTCTTAAATCATTATCTTGCAGAGTGTTATGGAGCTCATTGTCAAACTACACAAAGTTTCTTAATGCTCCAAATAATTGTTTATATAAAGATCTGAAATGTTTAATGGAAGAAAAAACAGTTGGGTCTATTAACAGGTTTAAAACCCGTATGCAGGAGGTTTTGGATAGGCTTGGTGTAACACACAATGATCTGTGTATCAGTCCTGCCTTTTGTTAATAAGAAACTGTTCGAAGAAGAATGGATCCGAACTACTGACCAATTAGAAATTATATCCTTTGTATTTTGAATATGCTAACTTCATACGGAAACATTTGCCATGTAGTCACTATGTCTCTATATTTCCTTGTTCTGCGATCAGAGGGTTATTTATGCGTTTTAAGATGAATCTATTTAGAACTAAGGAACAATGTCGCCATTGGGCGGACATTACACCATGTATGTAATCTATGAAATGTAGGTTTCCTTTTTGCCTAAAATCATATAAAACCTTTAAACATTTGGTGCTTGATTGCTCTCATTTAAAAATGTCTCACACGCTCCCATTGATGAAATTTGTTAGCACTGAATTTGTTGATTGCACTGCACTTTTATGGGATAGACTTATGAATGGTGTACATTACCCATTAATTTTAGAATTAGGACATTTTTTAAGGGTTATGGAAAAAGAACTGGCTCACTTCAAAACCCTAGCTGAAATCAGTCAATGATGACAAGCTAAAAAAATAAAAATAAAATGTGTTTTATCACTGTTGAAATAATATGTTGTCGTAAATGATGAATTTTATGATATTTTAGATACGCAATGATGTGTATAGCACTGTTTTAATTCTGTTGTGAATTGTTATATCATGTATTTTTTTGAGCTCGTCTTTTGTAAAGGTTTATTTTTTAACCAAATACAATAAAAAAAAATAACTGGAAGGGGACGTCGACATGGGTGTGACGAACAATATCCCTAACGTGACATGTAGTGTACCCAAAACCACTTGCGTGTCGAGATCCCTCGATATTTTTTTTTCTGCCATGAAGGAGGAGCCTATGACTAACGTGAGTGAGAACAGAAAAGAGAGAAAGTAGTAAGACATCTATGTTCCTTCCATCTGAGCGGGGAGGAAGGGTGGGCTCATGTGAATCTAAGCAGATACAATCAACAGAAATGCTCTTAGCGTAGGCACGATTAAACAGCATAACTAACATAGACCTTAAGAGCAAAGCGAAATGGAAACATGAGTTGGGCCTGGAATTTGAGGAAAAGGAATGGGAGCACATTGTTCACTACCACAAAAAAGTTTCCAGGAACACCCAACTGCAACTCATACAATTCTACATTTTCAACAGAGAGTACCTTACACCAGAAGTGATCTCCAAATTCAAAGTGGCGAGAACCACCGAATGTCCAAAATGCTGTGAACCCTGTGCGAGAATGACTCACATGTTTTGGGGCTGTCAGGTGATACAAACGTTTTGGGCACAGATAGCTGCAAAAAGGGATGAGCAGACATTGAAGTGGAAGTGCAAACTCTAGCAGCATGCATTCTGGGCAGCTACAAAAGAAGTAGAAAGAACAAACCCCTCAACAAACTCAAAGACTTGATGTACATCCTAGTGAAAAGACGCATTGCATTGGGGTGGAAGAGTGCTAGGGGCCCAAGCATTGCAATGTGGAGGGAGGACCTTTGCAAATGGGTGACAGCGGAAACTGGGGCGTGGGAGAACGCGCTGAGAGAACAAAAACTAGACAGCAGAGAAGACCTGCACCAATGGGTGGCACTCACAGTGCCGTTATTGAGCCCTAGGGCGACAGAGGACACTTATAGCGACATGGGCAGCTCTTGATGGCTAGCTGGTGAGAACAGAACTGGCGCATTGTTAGGGAGAATTCTCTGTATAGGCTAATTTACCAAACCTAGTGAGTCCCCCAGCTGCTTTGCTGGATTTTTGAGGTTTATTTTTTTCTCCTGCTAAGCGTGAGACTCTTTCTCCCACTCTTAGGCATGATTTGAGAATGTCCTTTGACTTTGTAATGTGTTTTATGGGCTATGGGGTCTTTTACTCCATAGGGCTTCATGTGTTTTTGGGATGTGTGTTACACAGCACCCTCAGTGCAGTAACACCAGGGCGTCATAGTGACCCCCAAACAGACTCCATACCCTGGGACTGACGACTGTCTCCCAGGGCATGTAAAGTCACCATTGACTTTACTAGTCTTAAATTGTGAACAGAACCAGTACAAACCATCATATTGTGGACGTACTGGCCGGGGCAATTCGATTGCCCCGGGGTCTGTTGTTCGAGGGGGCATGTCTCCGTCCCCCCTGATCGAGTTTTGGCTGGTGGCAGTGGATACTACTTTTTATATTCGATCGCAAATATATCTCTATGGGATTTTCCCATTGTTCGAGGCTACCAACTTTAATTATTTAATTCTTATAGTCTCGAACATACCGCCGGTTTATTTATTTAATATTAATTCACTGGTTGGTATTTTTTGCCAGAACTCGATTCTAAAATGGCGTTTGTGTTCTCTTCTGTGACTCCAACCCAAGTCAGGCCCTTTGTTCCACTTTTTGGCGGGCTTCTCCACAGAAGCCTCCAAAAGTGGTGCCACTCTGTCTGGGTACCACAGGGAGTGTGGGAGGGGGTTTAGGCACCCTGGACTGAGTTACCTTGGTGTGTGATTGGCCCAAGTGGTGAGCCGGCCGGCTCACCACTTAGCATGTTTGATTGACAGCTAGGCTGAATGAATGGGGGTTTGCTGCATAAAAGCAAGGCTTTGGGGACTGGAACTTCAGAAGTCGCCACAGGACCTAAGAATCCGAGGAGGGAGAAGCTGAGCCGACCTGCAACGACGACACCACCGGTGGAGCCCTGCTGAACCATCCCCGACAACAGAGATCTCCAGTCCAGAGAGTCGTCTTCCTTTGACTGGTGGGGATAACCAGTTTTGCCTTCTTTTCACCTTCCTGGAGCATCTCGTGGCCGCCTTGCCTGTGCCAAGCACCCCGGCAACCGGAATACCACGGTTTACAACTACCGCGAAGAGAAGGGTAGAACCTTTTAACCGAAGAACTCCGCGGCTGGTTTCTTCCCTGGCAGTGCAACGACCTTCATCTTTCCTCCACGGCGAGACCTCCTCTTCCTCTGGACGAAACACCGACTTGCACCCGCTGCCAGGAACAACTGCCCCCCCTGGAGCTTCCTTCACACTTAAGGTACTGTGTCCCGTCTGGCTTACCTTGCGACAGATCGTTCGGGGTGACAGTAAAGCCTCAACTTTCTAACCTGGGCTAGCCTGGGACAACCTAGCTAACTTTTCCTGACTTTAATTTCATTCTTTTTGTGCGAACTATCTACAAGACTCTTTGGGCATAACCCCACTGTGTGAACCTGGACCCCTTCTGCTTGCTCTCTCCAAGAGTGGGCCTTGCAATTGACTTCCTTGCTCTCCAGTAGAACTCTGCCTATCCTGCCTTACTGTGGTTCTTGTAAAAGTATTGAAACTTGTGTGCTTCCATAACTCTGCCTTTTTCCCCTCCCTTTTTTTTTATAACTCATTAGAGTACCATCTTATGTTAAGCGCTCACCTCTGTCTGAAAATAAGTGGCGTTTCTCACTAAGACTTGTCTAATAAGTAATTAGGGTTGTATGTATATGATGGTGTCTGTGTGCTGAATTTACTCACCTCTTTTTGCTAGTGTAAATTACAAGTGTGTCTTTAAATAAATAATTATATACTTTTACACCAAAGCTCTGGTCAGTGTTTGCTTGTGCTACTGTGTCTCTGTACCTATTGTGTATACTCTATATACTGCCCAACTCTTCCTGAGGGAAGTTTGACTGCTCAGCCACAGCTACCAAGTGAATCTGTGTGGTACAGACTGCTACCAAGTGGGTTTACTGCCAAACACATGTAGTCTTAAATCTTTTGCAGTGGTCCCTAAGGGAACTGCACAGGTTTCTGCCCAACAGTGGTCTGTGTGTGGATGTGGTGGTCTGTGTGTGGCCAATGTGGGGGGCTAGGACTGCCTGATCACAGTCCACATCCAGGTCACATGGTGTCTGTTTGCAGGGCAGAATGTATGGCCACTGCCAGTTCCAATGGTGCATATCCTTACCATTGGTGGACCTGGGCTCAGTTACAATCCAAATCGTGGATAAAAGGAGAACACCTACAGCCATCCAACAGATCCATACAGCTAAAACCCCTATGAAGAAGTGCAACCCTCCGACGACGTAAGGGTGACCACTGCAGCTGACCAGCATCGTCTCCAGCCAAGCCCAAGTGAAGCCCTGCTCCTCTGTCCAGATCGCATTAAGGCCTTTGTAGGTGCTTGGACCATTGGGCCAGTGGGAAGAACCGGTCGTGACACCCTGTATGCCCGATGAACCTTCAGAAGTATCTCTGGACCATCCCATGGATGGGCAAGCTCTCTCCTGGGCTACCTCTCTGCAGCTGTAGCCATTCTGAGTGCATCCTTGGAATTTGGAGGATCTTTAACTTGTGCTACAAGATGCCTTGCTCCTGCATTTTCAACCTTTTAATCCCAACAGAAGGGTTGCAGAAACTGCTCCTTTGATCGCCCATCAAAGATTGCCTGACGCCGCCTGATGTGGTAATTCAAGTTGTAACCCATCGTCTTCACTCCCCAGATAATTCCTGAGGTCGCCTGATCTGCAGAAGTCTTCTTTCATTCATCACAAGGGTGTTCAGCTCAACAGTGTCTGAACCCATAACAAAGGTACTGCGACCGACAGGAATTGAATCCCACATCAGAAACTGCCCTCTGCAACTGCATCCACTTGGCTTCCAGCGACTAGACCAAGGCACAGAAGAACGTGTCCCAAATAAAAATTGAGAAATTGGAGGAAAGGGGGGGTAAGTTAACAGATCTGTTCCTTTCCCCCTATCCTCCATAGGGTTACATGGGCATAAGGTCCTGGATAATTGCATTGATCTGCCCCTGCAAACGCCTAGATTAAAGTTTAGAAAACAAAGTGTAATACTATGGCCAAACCCGCAGATAGTAGACTATGACAAGCATTTATTTTGAAAAATATACAAACCTGCAAAAAACGTTTGCCACCCAAATGCTGATAAAGTTAGCACTCCCAGCTGATATTAAAAACCAAATTATATCCAGTACAGGTGGTGCATGGTAGGTATTGCTAGTCAAGATTTAAATACATATTTAGCATTGGTAACATGAATTCCAGCATACTGCCTGTTACACAATTCTGAAGTCATGAAACCATGGAAAGAATCTTACAGCAGAGAACCTAAAAGATGCATTTACAAAATAGGGCAAATAACATTTAAGTCTACTAAACATACAAAATATACCTACCAGGGCCATCAAAGGGCGCAAGAAAGCGTGGTACTTTTTCTGATGCTCCCAAAGGTATCAGATACATGTCCTTCACTTGTCTCATGTTATTGGCAACAACACCATATCGTCTTCTGCTGCTAAAGTATGCAAATAACAAAGTGTACGAGATTTGATCCTCTTCACTTACAGGACAGAAGCGTATTAAACACGTTTCCTGCAGAAATGAAAATAAAAAATAAAAACAAATCACTATTTTATTGTAAATTAGAAATATAAAGAAAGTAATGAGTTTGTCCACCAGGTGGTATTTACACATACAACAAGTTACACTACAGAATGAGACAGTCATGTGTACAGACAGTTCATTTAGTAGGACAGAAGATGGCACTCAAGACTGTGTCCATGGGTGCATAGAGTTGTAGTGTAGACAAAGTGAATGTTCAAAATAATGTAGTTTTGATGTGTCTTTTCAAAAAGCTTGTAAGTGTTCATTTACCAGTACTGCAAGGTCACAATTTTCACAATGTTTATCCAGTTTTGTCAACATGTATAGTCTCCCCTTCTGATGGTAGTGTCAGCACCAAGGGCTTAGTATTTGCAGAGGGTAGCTTTGCAAATAAAGGCAAACATTACTTACCCTGTAATCGTCGATCTGCTTAGAATTACATGTTATTCATAGGCTGACAAGACGTCAACAGAGGCGTTCCTGCAACACTATTGCTAACCTATGTGTACAGATAACCATGCTCCTTGATGCATCTACATAATCAGATTGTTGTTTTTCTGCCCTGAGGTATGTGATCAAGTGCATTTCTATTTTTAAAAGTACCCTTAGTTGCCACAAGGAGAGAATGGGTAGGCACATGTGATTTTAAACTGAGACAAGCCACAGAATGATTACCGGGCAAGTAATGCTCGTCTTCGGAGGCTTGTGAATCTGCTTAGATTCACATGTTATGCGTAGATTAGCAAGCGGTACCTAATGAAGGGGGTAGTGGAGCTGAAGGAAAGTTGCAAATAAGTGTTTTAAAACTCCTTGTCTCACCTGTGAATCAATTTGTGCTCGAGTATCTGCACAAGGATGCGTGACAATATGCACAGAGCTCCACATAGCCACTTTACAAATTGCTTCCAGTGGTACATTAGCAACAAAAGTGAGCGTTGCTCTTGTACTATATGTTGAGTGTGCTTCTGGTGTGAAGGAACATTATGTAACATTGTTGTATGCATCTGAGAACCCATCTTGCAACAATAGCCTTAGTGACTATCATCCTCTCTCTGCGCTGCCACTGAAACAAAGATTGGTCTGAATTCTGGAATGTTTTTGTTTTGAGGTAGTACATGCCAGCTCTTCATACATCAAGTGTATAAAGTGCTCTTTCACCCCATGTATTGAGGAATTTCGAAAAAAGCTACCAGTTCCGTACATTGATTGACATAGAATTTGGAGATGTATTTCAGTGAAACCCTTGGGTTTGTTCTTTAAACCACTTTATTCTTGTGCATGGACACAAATGGTTCTGGCATAGATAATGGCTGTAACCCGCGTATCTTTCCAAATGAAGTGATGGAAATAAGGAATGTGACTTTGTATTTAAGGTTCTTTAGAAAAGCCATAGGCATACGTTCAAAAGGTGGTCCCATATGTTTGCTTAACACAATGCTTAAATTCCGGCCTGGCGGTGGATGCACTACAGGAGGGTAAATGCGTTTAATCCCTTGTATAAATGCCTAGACTACTGGAATTCTCCAAAACAATGTTGTGTTGAGAGGTTGTAAATCAGAGCCTAATAAAAGGAGGAGGCATGCAAATATGTTAGCTGGTTAGCAGTCAATTGGACTGGTGTTATTCTTGGTACACCAGATGACAAATCTTTTCCATTTGTTGAAATAGCAATGTCTTGTCAGGTTTTCGTGCCTCTTACTATCTCCATACAGCGTGCTGGTAAATTTAAATTACCAAACTGTCTTCAGCAGCCAAGCAGCTAAGTTTGATGCGTGCAGCATTGAGTGTGTGAACTGCCGATCATGCTGTCTTTTCAGGTTATGTGACGCTGTCAGTTTGAATGGTGGGCAAAGTGACATGTTCAGCAGGTGGGAGTACCATGGATGCCTTGCTTACATTGTTGCAATGAGTATCAATGCTGTATGCTCCTGGTACAATCTGTGCATTACTTTGGGCAAAAGTGGAGTCGAGGGCAAAAAAGCATATTGCAATTATGCTGTATCACCTCATTCATGAAGAACTGCCTACAGAACTCTGTTATGGCTGTTTGGATGTGAAGCTTGGGCATTTTGCACTTTCTGCAGTTGCAAACCAATCGACTGTCGGCTTGCCACATCTTGCAAAAATGTGTTCGAGTGTGCTGGTCTTTAATGCCCATTTGTGTTCCTGCACTGTCTGCTCAGGCTCTCTGCCAGAAAAGTGGTATCCTATGGAACATGTTGCACTGGATGTGTATGGAGTCTTTTGAGGCATCACTGCCAAATGTTTTGTGCGAGCATGGGCAACTCTTGAGTTTGTTCAGCCTTATTTATTGATAGAATATATGGCAGTTGTATTGCCTGCAATGATGAGAATATATTTCATCATCAGACTGTTTTGGAAAAAATTCGACTGAGACGTTCTAGCGTGTTTATGTTTTTCTTGGATTGTTGTGCCAATTACCTTCCCCGTCTGGTGGTGTAAGCAATACGCCCCCATCCTGGCATGGATATAGCTGTTGCTGTTGTGATGGTTATTTGAAATGGTGGGTTGACAAAAGGTCTTCCCTTTATGATCTTTTCTTTTGACCACCACTTGAGGTATGATACACATTTATGCGAGGTCACGGTTAGGAAAGATTTACCCTTTGGCAACTTTGTCACCATATAGTCTATGCACCACCAATCTTTTGGCTTTGTTTTTGAACCTGTGTTAAGGGGAAACCGATCAGCCATGGGAAACTAGGTTTGCCTTTCTGTTTTACAGCTGTTACTTTTTAACCTTGCACACAGCATCTTCCAATGCAGTGCAATGGAGATACTTTTGTATGACCTTGGGATTTTTGGTTACTTATATTTGTGTCTAAAGACAAGCTGGTGGTAGCAATTATATTTGTACAATTGTTTGTGTTATTTCTAGTGTTCACATTCGCGTTTACCGCGTCTTGCTACTAAATGTGGCTATTTCCCTAAAAGGCAACATCACAAGATGTTCGCTTTTACCTTGGCCATGTTGTTTGGCCTTCTTGCCTTGCCATGAAATTCCATATAAGGTCATGCACTTGCCAAGGAAAGCTGCGGCTTTCACGGGCTAATGATGCTGTGTGTGTGTGGTTCAGGAAGTGGGTGGGACTGTCTGGTCCTATTCCACATCGGTGGTGCCAGTGAATCTACGTGTGGGGTATGAGTTAAAATGGATTTCTAAACTCTGGCCTGTTGGACAGATGTTTAGGAGTACACCCTTATTATTGTGAACATGGTACAACTACTGGGAGTTTAGCCAAACCAATCAAGGTAGCATGAGAGAGACCAATGCTAAATCTCAGGAGAGGTAAGTGGGGGCAGGGGTCCACAATGAGTCTACACAGTTGTTTACACTTAGACAGTTTGTTATAAACTTAACACATTTGTGGTCTGGGCTATGTCTCATGAGGTGGTGAGCTTGTAAGAGGTCCACAATGATCACACAGAGTGAAGCAGTCAAGGAACACACTTAGCCAAACAGGTATAAAACTACTTCTTTGTATATGGCAAAATAACAGTGAAAAATTACTACTAACAGGTAATATCACTCAATACTAAAGATTAGATACATACAGTGCTCCAGATAAGATTGTGAGGTGGGAGTATTTTACGCATGATTTTTCAAATTAGAGCGTAAATGCAATTTCAAGAGAGTGAAAATTAGTTTTCTCCTCTGCAAGAGAGTAAAACTTATCCAACACATACGTTATGGGTATGAACACATTTTAAAAGGGTGCGTGCTTTATTGTGGTGCTCGCTTAGGTGTCACAGATTTGGTCTTTCAGTTGGAAATTCAGCATCATGCATAAGAAGGCTATGCTGATGACAAAGGAAATGCTACATTGCCATCTAGTGGTGGAAAGTATGTTTTTTAATGAATAAATCAAAGCGTACACCGTACGCAGTACAAAATTAAATGGTCCATATTTGCCATATTTACATGCGTAAAAGGGAAAGATACGCACGTTAACTGGCAGGCTGGATACATATATACAATTATTAGAGTAGGGCAAAATACATATCAAACACCTGAAAAGGAAGATACAGATTTGTATTATATATATGGGGTCTTGTGCCCAAAAGTTCAGCAAATTTCCATACAGTTTTGTGAAGCGGAAAAAAATGAAGGTAGGGTTCTCTGGGGTCCAGTGATCAGCTCCAAGTGCTAGGGGACGAGGTAAACTAGCTAACAAACGTGTTCCCAACTTTCAGAGTGCTTGTGTGAACAAGCACTGGCAAAGCCAAAGTATGAAACGTTTCTAAAAGTTACCAACTTTTAAAAGGGAGTTTTGGGGTCAAGTAAGTATTGCCACACCTGGCTCCCTGTATTCCGATTCGTCCCATGACTTGGCAGGTCGATTGAAGACTACAGGACGTTAGCCGAAACCCAGAGCTAGTCAGCCACAGGGTGGTTCTGGGGCACTTCTTTATAGGACGCCGAGCGGACGTTGAGAATGGATGTTCCCTCCACTCGCAGGGTTGCAGCTCCTGCGCAGGACTGCTGTAGATCTTCCACAGGACAGAGGTCTACAAGGGCAGCAGCAGAAGTTGTTTGCCAAGCCTTCTTCGGACGGGTCCACGGTCTCCTTGCAAGTCTTTTAGCTGAACAGGAGTCTTGGCTCCATCAGGTTTTTCCATGATCTCTTTATAGTGGGTGCAAGTGTTCTCTTCTTATCCTAAATGCCATGTAAGAGCAGCAGCTCCCACTGGCCAATGACAGATCTGCCCCACACACACCCCAGCAGTGGTCCAATCAGGATCACTGGCGGCACACCTCATGCATATCACTCCGACACCCTGGCACCAGTTTGTGGATTGGGACCAGACAGCCCCAGCCCACTTCCTGGCAGCAAAAGCACATAGCCCTGCAGTAGCCCACCAAAAGCTTCTGCTGTACCGGGCACTGGAAGTCTATATAAGGATTTTCCTGGCTTCACAGGCCAGGAAGAAGGCTAAAAGACAAGATGGCCAAAGGACAAGCAAAAAAATCTTGTGGCATGGCCATATTTAACCACCATGTTTTTGGAAGGAAAAATCAAGGACGAGACAATTTACAAAAGTTCTTTGTTTAATTAATAAGAATATTGAGTAAATCAAGAACAAATCAAAAGAACATAATTCAATGCAGGAAAACAAAAATATTCTTTTTATAAACAATTATGACTCGCATTCATATTGGGCAATGTGCCTCAGTCAAAACAGGCATATCCATATCTGAATTCACTCTATACAAACACACTCCTAAATGACTAAAATTGTAAAACAATCACAAAGTTCTTGACATTTTTTTGAACAGTTATATTTTCTCTCCTGGAATAGATATTAATTCATTTTTGTATTGTCATTTCCAGGCATTTGAACAGGACTACCCGGTTTCGACGTATTTGACCCAATTAAACCATGTCTTCATCAGGGGACATACAATAATCCTAAAAAGATCACATATAAAATCAGACATTAACCTACATACAACGTATATTACAGTGACATTTGGCACACATGGTTGTCAATTATCATTCTTATTAATTAAACCACGTGCTCTGGAACAAACCGTATATTCCAGAAAGTCCCTGAGAAGCCTAACGTGCCCTAACACCAAGCCCTGACCTGCAAGACAAAGTCAAAACACCACAATGTGACTCAACACAATCTTTCAGTTATTGGCCGAAGTGCCTGTGCTTATACACAAAAGTAAGAGTGTACCTAGCTGGTCTTGACTCATAGGGCTTAGCTGGAGCATTGGATCTACAGCCACCTAACAAGAGAAACAGTAGATAAATGATTCATCACCATTGGCCACTTGTAGTCCGCCAGCTACCCAGAAAAAGATGAATTCCTACTGAGGCAAAGGATCTCAAATTCAATATGACAATATGTGCTCACCACAAGCTAATTATTTGTGGCATACATATTTTCTTAAAATAGCAAGGGAACGCATCTGTGTTTTCCTCGGCACTGTCAAATCACTGTGCCACTGCTAGACTTTGCGTGCAGTACATAACAAGTTTAACCACCATACTTGTTCAGTTGAAAAGGAAAACCCTAACTTATTACATGTATTTTTAACATCAGCATGTAATGCTTGCTAAAACAAGTTCATTTAGCAATTTTCATGTACACCATTGTGTATACTTCAGTTTTATTATCACAGTGTTACACGTCTATGTTAATCAATTTGTTGTCTGACATTACGATTATGAATACGGACCATAGTAGACCTTCTCTAAACTCAAAACTAATCTAAAATAAACGTAAGGTTTAACAATATATGCCAGACCTGCCCGATTGATTCTGCTATAGTTTAGGCTTTAGAACAAGATTGAGGAGCATGCTTGTTTTGTTCTGTTTGGCGGGAATACCAAGATAGCCACCACAGATATTTACCTTTCTGAAACTGAATGGGCTTATTAGACTACTGCCCTTCCTTCAGGTCTATGCATTGATCTCAGCCAGGTCATGTAACTTACGCATTTAAATAACTGATAGCCACTTACAAGGCAAAAGACGGACTGTGCATACGCACACTCCGGTGCGTCCCTTGGCCTCCCTGAGAGGAGACTCGGAGCATCATACATTTGTAAAGTAAGTACACTGGGTGCTATGTGGTTCGGTAAACAATGAACAAGGCCGCAGAGTTGAGCAACGCAGGTGCGCAGGAGACACTGCCTGACGATACGTAGCACGCAGCGCTAAGTCCATGCTTCGGAGCTTTTAAGAACCGTGGATCGGACCATCTGTGGCAAAGTCCTCACAGGACAAGGCCGGGTGTTGAGCGATGCAGGTGTTTGGCAGAGAGGCGATAGCGCAGATTGTGAGTGCGGAAGAATTCGCCCTCCATCTGTAGTTGCAAGGTAGGAAGGTGCGGGGAGGGAGAGTTGCATTGGTACACTTCACGCAACCCCCTGTCCTTGAGTACCTTTACCATTCTCCCTCTTGCACAGGGGTTGGTCTCCCTGCTACTGTTCCACGTGTCACACACCCGTGCGTCCACCCTTCTCCACCTCCACTCGCTCCCCTTCGCAACTTAGGCCCTGCCCTGTCTTCAGACCACATGCATCCCCACGTACCCTGTCCCAGCTCCCCCGTCCTAGCACATAACACTCTGCGTTGCTCCCCACATAACTTGTCCCCTTCCCCCTGGCCTAGCGCTTCCTTCCCAGCTCTGCTCCCCACGCAACTGCCCCCGCTCCCTGTGCCTAGCGCATCCCTCTGTGCATGGCTCCCAACACATCTTATCCCCCCCTCCCCCGGACTTGCGCATCATTCTCTGTGCTGCTCCCCATGCAACTGCCCCCGCTCCCTGTGCCTATCGCTTCCCTCTGTGCATGGCTCCCTACGTAACTTGTCCCTGCTCCCCCGGCCTTGCGCATCCTTCTCTGCGTGGCTCCCCACGCAACTATCCCCTGCTTCCTGTGCATAGCACATCGCTCTGTGCGCAGCTCCCCATGTAACTTCTCCCCGCTCCCCCGGCCTTGCGCATCCTCCTCTGTGTTGCTCCCCCACGCAACCTAGACCCGTTTTCCCTCCTCTCCTTCCCCTTCAGGCTCCCCTGAGCCGCACCCAGTGCATTGCTCCCTGCATGTATCTCGCATCCTATGCCCTTGCGTACTGTGTCCCTTGTATTGTTTCCACTATTGTTCTGTCATTCCACTGCATTGTCTGTATTTCCTCTTACTTGCAGGTACCTTGCCTTTGAGTGCCATTGTAGTGTACTTTTTTTGCTTGCACTTTGTTTTCTCCACTCACATCAGGACCCTGCAAGGCCTGTGTTCTTGCTCTGTAGTGTACTTACTTGCTGCCCCACATATTGTGTGTGCCCCCCCCGTGGCCCTCATCCCGTTTACCCCTAAAGTGTGACCCCACCCCTCCTGCTTGCCCCCCCCCCCGGCTCCACTCCTTTACCCTCCGCCGTACCCTCTATGGTGCTCTCTGTCTCCCCTATAACTGCTAATCTATCGACAATCCTATCCCTCTCACTAAGTCTTCTAGGAAGAAGCTCAAAAGGGACATCCTGGTCTCCAACCCAGGGCTCCCCAATGCTGATACCTACACCAGTGCTTCCTCCAGACAGACCCTCACTGACATCCTCTTTGTCGTTCCCTCTCCAGGCTAATGGGCCCCATATGGTCTCTGTTCTCTCTCCTTTTTAATCCTCTCCCATTGATAGTGGTACCCGGTGGGAGGCACCCCTGCCCCCTTACACTGCGCCAAGACCATCATTAATGTCTTCTTAAATGGTACTGTCTTGGTCCAGGGCCGTCAGGCCAATCTCCTCCTTTTTGATAGACGCTTCCTGCGTCTTATTAACTTCCTTTCTTCTCATGCTACTCCTATTTACCCTTCTCTGTCTGTCTGTCTGTCTCCTTCCTCTGCCTCCTCCCTGGCATCCTTTGCTGCTTCTTTGGCCTCTCTGCCGCCTCCTTCCTCTGCCACCTCTTTGGCACCCACCACTACTTCTCTGGCCGCTCTGCCTTCCCCTCCCTCTGTCACCTCTCTGGCACCCTACCTTGCTTCTCTGGACGCTTTGCCTTCTTCCTCTACCGCCTCTCTGGCACTCTTTTCTTCCTCTCCGACTCAGCTGCCTGCTCCTCCTCCCTCCTCCTCCTCCTCCTCCTCCTCCTCCTCCTCCTCTGCCCATTCCCGGGCACCCCTAACACTTCCACAGGGCCCATCTTATGCATGTACCTCTCCATGGAAGTCTTGCAAAGGTGGCAATCTGTTCCACGTCGCTACTCTCGACTCTCGCTCTGCTGTCAAACACTCCTCGGACATCTGCCGTCTTCTGCAAAAGCTTGATTTGGATGTACTCTGTCTCACCGAGACTTGGTTCACGGCCAGCTTTGTCACGAGTTTTGGCACTCTCCTCCCTGATGGTTACAAGATCCTCTATGAACCCAGAACCAACCGTCCTGGAGGGGGAAGTAGCACTGATCTTTCCAGAGTGGATCCCTGCATCTGTCATTCCTACGCACGCCGCCTCCTCCTTTGAATGCCTGGCCTACAGGCTCTCTATCTCTCCTGGCCTCTCTCTCATTGTGGCCACCATAAACAGGCCACCTAGCCAGATCACCCTCTTCCTCTGTGTGTGGGATGACCTCCCCTCCTCCCTCCTTGCCTCTATCTCTCAACTTCTCCACAGAGACCTTAACATCCATTTGGATTGTTAGGGAGAATTCTCTGTAAAGGCTAATTTCCCAAACCTAGTGAGTCCCCCCCAGCAGCTTTGCTGGATTTTATGGGGTTTGTTTCTCCTGCCAAGAGTGAGACTCTTTTTCTCCCATTCTTAGACATGATTTGAGGTGTTCCTTTGACTTTGTATGTGTTCTATGGGCTATGGTGTCCTTTACCCCATAGGGTTTCATGTGTTTTTGATATGTGGGTTACACAGCACCCTCCGTGCAGTAACCCAGGGGTGTCGTAGCGACCCCCAAACATAGACTCCATACCCTGGGACTGACTACTGTCTCCCAGGGCATGTAAAGTCACCATTGGCTTTACTAGTCTTAAATTGTGAACAGAACCAGTACAAACCATCATATTGTGGACGTACTGGTCGGGGCAATTTGATTGCCCTGGGGTCTGTTGTTCGAGGGGGCACTGTCCAGTCCCCCCCGACCGAGTTTTGGCTGGTGGCAGTGGATACTACTTTTTATATTCGACCGCAAATATATTCCTATGGGATTTTGCCATTGTTCGAGGCTGCCACTTTTTAAAATAGCCTCGAACATACCGCCGGTATATTAAATTAATATAAATTCACTGGTTGGTATTTTTTTTGCCGAATCTTGGTTCCAAAATGGCGTTTGTGTTCGCTTCTGTGACTCCAACCCAAGTCGAGCCCTTTGTTCCACTTTTTGGCGGGCTTCTCCACAGAAGCCTCCAAAAGTGGTGCCACTCTCTCTGGGTACCACAGGGGGTGTGGGAGGGGGTTTAGGCACCCTGGACTGAGTTGCCTCGGCAACTCAAGTCGCACTCTTGTGTGATTGGCCCAAGTGGTGAGCCGCCCGGCTCACCACTTAGCATGTTTGAGTGACAGCTAGGCTGAATGAATGGGGGTTTTCTGCATAAAAGCAGGGCTTTGGGGACTGGAACTTCAAAAGTCGCCACAGGACCTAAAGAATCCGAGGAGGGAGAAGCCGAGCCGACCTGCAACGACGACACCACCGGTGGAGCTCTGCTGAACCGACTCACCACTTTTCCCGACAGAGGATATCTCCAGTCCGGAGAGTCTTCTTCCTTTGACTGGTGGGGATCACCAGTTTGCCTGCCTTTTCGCCTTCCTGCACCATCTCGTGGCCGCCTTGCCCGTGCCAAGCACCCCGGCAACCGAAATACCACGGTTTACCACTACCGCGAAGAAAACCACATTGTAACCGGGAAACTCCGCGGCTGGTTTCTTCCCTGGCAGTGCAACGACCTTCATCTTTCCTCCACGTCGAGACCTCCTCTTCCTCTGGACGAAACACTGACTTGCACCCGCTGCCAGGAACAACTGCCCCCGCTGGAGCGTTCTTCCCATTTCAGGTACTGTGTCCCGCCTGGCTTCCCTTGCAACAGATCGTTCGGGGTGACAGTAAATCCTCGACTTTCTAACCTGGGTTAGCCTGGGGCCTGTTAACTAACTTTTCCTGACTTGATCTCAATCTTTTTTTGAACTATTTACAAAGACTCTTTGGGCATAACCCCACTGTGTGATCCTGGACACATTTTGCTTGCTCTCTCCAAGAGTGGGCCTGGCATTTGAACTTCCTTGCTCTCCAGTAGACTTTGCCTAACCTGCCTATCTATGTTTCTTTGAACAGTATTGAAATTTGTGTGCTTGCATAACTTTGCCTTTTCCCTCCCTTCTTCTATAACTTATAAGCGTGCCATCTTATGTTAAGCGCTCACCTCTGTCTAAAAATAAGTGGAGTTTCTCACTAAGACTTGTCTAATAAGTAATTAGGGTTGTATATATATATATATATATATATATATATATATATATATGATACATTACTCACCGTAATCGTATTTCTGATGCTTGTATCTGCTTAGATTCACATGCTGTGCATAGGCCGACATCTAGTGGAAGCTGCGGAGTATTACAGTTTGTTTTTCGAAAGTCGAAAAAGATCGTCGACACAGGGCGTGCCAGTAATACTATCCCTAGTGTGACGTCCACTGTACCCATGATCCCTCACGCGTCTAGGATCCCCAGATTGTGTTTTTCCTGACATGAGGTAGCATGAGGAGTAGCGTGAGTACAGATAGTCCAAGCAGATAGACAGAAAGGTAAGACTACAAGCAACCATGCGCCTTCTCTCGGAGGGGAGGAAGGGTGGGTCGCATGTGAATCTAAGCAGATACAAGCATCAGAAATACGATTACGGTGAGTAATGTATCCCTTCTGAGGCTTGTGGAATCTGCTTAGATCACATGCTGTGCATAGATTAGCGAGCAGTACCAGAAGAAGGAGGTGGGATGTGAGAAGGGTCATGAGCAAACAGGTGTCTTAGAACCGCTTGTCCCACTTGTGTATCTGTCTTGGAATGAGTGTCAATGCAGTAATGCTGAGTAAAAGTGTGAATAGAGCTCCAAGTAGCTGCTTTGCAAATGGTGTCGAGGGGAACATTTGCAATGAAAGCCAGAGTGGCCCCAATGCCTCTAGTAGAGTGGGCCCTTGGTGTAAACGGCAGAGTCTTTTCAGAAAGAGAGTAACACAGCTGTATACAGTTGATAATCCACTTAGAGATAGCGCCCTTAGAGACGCGATCCCCCTCTCTGCCTGTAGCTACGGAGACAAACAGTTGATCTGTTTTCCTTAGCGGTCTGGTTTTATTTACATAGTATAAGACCGCCCTACGCACATCTAGGGTGTGTAGTTTCACCTCAGCCGAGCTTTGTGGGTTTTGGAAGAAAGCCGGAAGCTCGATGGACTGGTTTACATGGAACTTGGATATGAATTTTGGTGAGAACCTAGGGTGTGTGCGTAAAACCAGTTTGTCCTTGTGGATAGTAAAGAAAGGATCTTGCACTGACAGAGCCTGAATTTCACTGACCCTTCTTATGGAGGTAATGGCTACTAAGAAGGCCGTTTTATAAATCAGGTGTTTGAGACTACTTTTATGCATGGGTTCGAAGGGGGGCCCCATGAGCTTAGCTAGCACCACGTTGAGGTCCCATCCTGGCGGTGGGTTCGAAATAGGAGGGTGAAGTCTCTTTACTCCTTCCATGAAGGCTTTAACCACTGGTACTTTCCACCACGAGACCCTGTTATGGGATGTGGTGTAAGCCGAGAGGGCTGCCAGGTGTACTTTCAGAGAGTTAAAAACCAACCCTGCATCCAGCAGGTGGAGCATGTATGTTACAACATTGGAAGGAGTGCAATCAACCGGGTTGATTTGTTTATTCTGGCACCAGATAACGAATCTTTTCCACTTGTCAAAGTAACAGTGTCTTGTATTTGGTTTCCTGGACTCTTTTAGAATGTCCATACACCTCTGTGGTAATTTGAGATGTCCAAACTCTATGACTTCAGGAGCCATGCTGCTAGGTTCATAGAGTTGGGTTCCTGATGCAGTGTTTGACCTTGTTGCTGGGACAGAAGGTTGTACCAGGCTGGGAGTCTGATGGGCTCGCACACCGCCATCCTGCGTAGGTGTGGAAACCATGGTTGTCTCGCCCACATGGGAGCAACTAGGATGAGCGTCATTGATTCCTTGTTCATCTTGTACACCACCTTCCTGATGAGGAGTTGGTGGAAAAGCGTACGCAAACATCCCTGACCAGTTCATCCACAGGGCATTCCCCTGGGAGTCCGTTTGGGGGAACCTGGATGCAAATCCTGGGCATTGTTTGTTTTCGCTTGTGGCGAATAGGTCTATAGTGGGGAAACCCCACTGAGAGAAGAGATCTTCTACTACGTCTCTGTGAAGGACCCATTCGTGTTCTTCTGGGAGGGGGTCTCTGCTTAGAGCATCCGCTAGGGAATTGAGCTCCCCTGGAACATGTTGCGATGACAGGAAGATGTTCCGTCTGAGTGCCCATATCCATATTTTCTGGGCAAGCTTGGACAGATTTGGCGAACGAGTCCCTCCTTGCTTGTTCAGATAGAACATGGCTGTCGTGCTGTCCGTCCTGATCTGCACCGACAAGTTCAGTAGATGGGGCTCGAACGCCTGCAGCGCTCGGAATACTGCCAGAAGCTCTAGCAGATTGATGTGGTTCTTGGCTACTGAGTGAGACCAGAGACCCTGAGCTGTGTGGTGGAGATGGTGAGCTCCCCAACCAGTCAGGCATGCGTCTGTAGTAACCACTGCCTGTACTTCGGGATCGTAAAAGGGTTTCCCCTTTGCAATATTCTCTCTTGTCCACCAGTGTAGGCTCTGTACGAGTGTTGGCGAAACGACCACTAGATCGTCCCACTGACCACTTGCCTGAGACCACTGTTTCGCCAACCATTCCTGCATGGGACGCATGCGCAGACGCGCGTGGGGGACCAGGTAAATGCATGACGCCATCATGCCCAGTAACCGCATAGCTTTGCGTACTGTTATCTGTTGACCTGACTGATAATGCGGAATTTGCAGAAGTATATTCCGAATTCTTTCTTCCGAAGGGAAGGTCAATTCTCTCTGAGTATCTAGGATAGCTCCTAGAAACTGTTTTGAGGTGCTTGGCACCAGACTTGACTTCTTCTCGTTGATAGAGAAGCCTAATTCGTGGAGGAGGTCGATAGTCCTCTGAATGTTTGATCTGCAGATTCCTGGGGTTTCCCCCGTTATGAGCCAGTCGTCTAGATAAGGGTACACTGGGATTGCCTCCCTGCGTAGGTGTGCAGCTGCCACCGCCAGTACCTTGGTGAATACCCTTGGTGCTGAAGCTATCCCGAAGGGCAGTACCTTGAATTGGTAGTGGCGACTGTCCACCTTGAAGCGCAAGTATTTTCTGTGCGCCGGGAGCATAGAAATATGAAAATAGGCATCTTTCATATCCAAGGTTGCCATGTAATCCCCCTTTTTTAGGAGTGGGATTACCTCTTGTAGCGTGGTCATACGGAATTTTTGGGGCTTGACATACTTGTTGGCAGGCCGTAAGTCCAATACTGGGCGCATTGTTAAATCTTTCTTTGGCACAAGGAAGTAAGTTGAATAGATACCCTTGTTTACCTGGTGTCCTGGGACGAGTTCTATTGCGTCCTTTAGGAGCAGATTGTAGACTTCCTCGAGGAGGATCTTTTGATGTTCCAAAGAGTGGACTTTTTGTCTTGGAGGGTGGTTTCGGGGACGTTGCAGTAGTTCTATACAGTACCCCTTGGATACTGTCGACAGCACCCATCTGTCGGATGTTATCCCTTCCCATGCCTGGGTGAAGCTGGATATTCGTCCCCCTACTGGGGTTGCATGGGAAGGGACCCTGAAATGAGCGTCACTGCTTCGGTGGAGGCGTGCCGCCTCCTTTACTGGGGCTGCCTCTACCTCTACCACGTCCTCTTCTACTAGCCCTACCATACCCTGGGTAGACTGTTGTGAGTTGGTGTTCCACTGTGTACCCTGGGTGTGGGAATAGATATTTCCTCTATTGGAATTTTGGCCGCGGGGGCGACGAAAATTGCCGTTCCCTCTTTGGTTAGGTGGTTTTGTAGTTAACTGGCCAAGGGATTTGAGGGTGTCGAATTCCTCCTTAGCGTTTTTTAGTGCGTCCTCGACTGCCTTTCCAAACAGGAGATCACTTTCCACTGGTTTGTCTAAGAGTGCAGCTTGTGTTTCTGCTCTGAATCCCGACTGCCTCAACCAAGCATGTCTTTTGATGACAGTCCCCTCTGCTATAATTCTACCCGCATTGTCTGCGACGTCTAAAGTTGCTTTTAAAATGCAGCCTGAGACGTTTCTTCCCTCTGCACAAATGCGAGATAGCTGGCTCTTAAGGGGTTCGGGAGCGGAATCTATTAGTGCTGCCACTTCTTCCCACTGATGGCAGTTGTAGCTGGCCAACAGTGTGGTGGAATTCGCGATTCTGGTTTGGTAGGCTGCCGTGGAAGCTACTTTTCTACCAAAACCATAGAGTTTCTTACTTTCCTTGTCGGGGGGAGCCTCCGAGGAAGATAATGGGGTTCCAGCTCTCTTGCGGGTGTTAGTTACGACTAGAGAGTCTGGCTTAAGTTGGCCTCTAATATATAGAGGGTCCGACTGGGCTGCTTTAAACAGCTTCTCTACTCTCGGGTTTACAGGTCTTGTCAAGTTTGGGTTGACAAGGGATGGTGCTATTCTGCGTTGAATAGATTTCAGGATGGGAATGGTCTGGGCTACTGTCTTCCTTTCCCCTATTAGTTCCTCCGCGAAGTCCCTCTCTTCTTGGACACCTTGTGTGTCTATGTGGAAGTGGTTAGCTGCCCGAGAGAGCAGTTCATTTAGGAGGGGCTGATTATCTATTGGGGAATCAGACACTGGGGCTTCCCTTTCGACTGGCGAGTCCATTCTGAAAATATCTGGGCTATTTTCTGGCTCATCCTCGTCTTCGTCCTCCCCGTAATAGTCTGACACTGCGAGATCTTCTGGTGTCTCAAAATCCTGGCCCTCTATAAGGGAAGAGTCTCCTTGGCCTGTAGGGAAAAGGCAAGAATAGGGTTGGACCTCGAAGGGTTCTGAAGCCTTTACTGGTGTCTCGACCCGGGGCCTTTTATTTGAAGGGATAGGGTCCCTTGAACCTGAGGGAGAAGATTCCTGAGGGTTTAAAGCTAGTAGTTGGTCAGGGTGTCTTTCGAAGAAATTTGCTAAGGAGGACATCCTTGACATTACTCTGTCAATGTCCTCGCATGACCAGAGTTTTGAGCTTGGGGTGACCCTGCTGGAACTCTCTATGGACTGTCCCTGAGAAGACTTGGACGGGGAAGTCAGTTCTATTGTTGTGGGGGATTGCAAGGGTTGTTTCCTTTGTTGCTTACCCCCTTCCCCGTGGGTGGAAGTGTGTTTACCCTTTCCCTTATCTTTCGACGCCTGGCGTCGAGGATCGGATGTGGAATCCCTGTGTTTCGAACTAGGCTTCGAAACTGGGCCCTCCTCACTCCCAAGTGATGTACCCTTTCCCTGGGGTGCAGGCTGGGGATGGAAGCCGTGTTCGTCTCCGGACGAGTGATCTTCCGTGATGTTAATGGGCGAGGCACTATGTGCAAGTGTGGAGGCTTGCCTGACGTCGTGCGGCGACCTCGACCGGGACCGCCCAGAGGACGTCCTTTCGGACCGCTCCTTTTGTGCCTCTTTCCGAGGTTTCGACGACGTCGAATCTCGGGTGGGTTTTTTGTGTTTAGCGTGTGTATGTGTAACGCTCTTGTCGCCGGGGGACTTCCCCATAGTCGCCGGGACGGACGACCTTCCGAGGCCGGGGACGTGCGTTAGGCTGTCTTTCGACGCCTTGGTGCCCTCGCCGTCCGAAAGTCCGGCGTCGCTGCCGTCGCTGAAGGTACCCTCCGCCTCCATAGCTGCTAGCTTGGCGTGGTGGGCCCAACGCTTGGTGGAGCGGTCCTTAAGAGTTTTTGTCTTAAACCTGCTACAGGCCCTGCAACCCGCCTCGGGGTGGTCTCTGGGCAGGCAAAGGTTGCACGTAGCGTGCTTATCTACCCAAGGGTATTTTTTATTACACTTGGGGCAAAACTGAAAGGGCGTACCCTCCATACGCGCCTGTGGGCAGCGGGCAAGTGTGTGTAGGTAAGAAGGTGTTTCTAACCGAGTGTGGAAGTGTACCACCCCCCACTCTCCCTACTGTAGGGCCGAGGCCAGCGGCCCAGGCCCGAGCCGAGGCGGAAGCCTCAAGGCCCAATCCGTCGGGTTTCGACGTTGATCTCCTCCCCGGTTCGGCGTCGAGATGCTGGTCGACGTAGGGGTGAGAAAATGGGGCAAATTAGAATTAGTTTTAAGTGTATATATGGCAAAGCCAGGGAACTCCGATGAAGTGCTTCCGACCAGAATGGCGGAAAAAAACAATCTGGGGATCCTAGACGCGTGAGGGATCATGGGTACAGTGGACGTCACACTAGGGATAGTATTACTGGCACGCCCTGTGTCGACGCCCTTTTTCGACTTTCGAAAAACAAACTGTAATACTCCGCAGCTTCCACTAGATGTCGGCCTATGCACAGCATGTGATCTAAGCAGATTCCACAAGCCTCAGAAATATATATATATATATATATATATAATAGTGACTGTGTGTTGAATTTACTTGCCTCGTTTTGTGCTAGTGTAATTTACAAGTGTGTCTTTAAATAAATAATTATATGCTTTTTACACCAAAGCTCTGGTCAGTGTTTGCTTGTGCTACTGTGTATACTCTATATACTGCCTAACTCATCTTGAGAGAAGTCTGACTGCTCAGCCACAGCTACCAGGTAAGTCTGGGTGGTACAGACTGCTACCAATTGGGTTTACTGCCAACCACCTGTAGTCCTAAATCTTTTGCAGTGGTCCCTAAGGGAACTACACAGGTTTCTGCCTAACATGGATGCTGCTAACCCCTCCTCGGGGCTCTTTCGCAACCTCTGTGACTCTCTCTCTCTCTCTTCTCTCTATTCTACCCTCTGCCCAGATTCAACTCTGCAGGGCACACCCTGGATGTTCGGATCTCGTCAGACCCGACCCTCTCCAACCCTCCCAAGACCTCCTCTCTCTTGGACCAACCACTTTCTTTTCTTCTCTCACCCATCGCTCTCTGCCCCACAAGCTAAGCTGACCCCAGCACTGCCACCCACCTTCTCGGTCATCTGGCCCATGAAGCGTTTATCGGTGGAGGCTTTCGCCGCTACTTTCTCTCCATTTCCTACACCTTTGGCTGACTCACACTCTGACACAGCCCTTTACAACCTTCATTTCCCCATCTCTAACACTCTTGATGTCCTTGGCCCTGTCATGATGATCCGTTTGAAGCCTGCATCCAAGTGAAACTCTTGGTACAATTCCGACCTCGCCACCCTTAAGCTCAAGTGTAGGGTGGCTGAGAGGAAGTGGAGGGCACCAAGTGCATCCTCTGACAAACTGGCCGGCCACCTGCTCCAGAGGCAAAACAGACTATGTCCTCTCTAAGAAGAGAGCCTATATGCAAGCCACGTCTCGGCACCCTCCAACAACTCTGCCCAACTTTTCAAAATATGCAAGGAGCTGGCCAATCCTGCTGTAGTGTTTACCTCTCCTGTTCCCTCGCCGGCCCTTTGCATGGTTTTGGCATCTCCTTTCATCACTACAACTCTGGACATCCTGTCCACTCTTTCTTCCTCTACCTCATCTTCCTCTACCATTCCAGGCCCCTCTATGGCCATATCTCCTCTTACTTTCTCCTTCTTCCCCCTGTTCACTCCCGATGATGTTTCTAGAGAAGTCTGGTCTATGAAAGTCTTCTCAAAGCAGGTGCTCCCCTGGTCCTCCAGAACCATTAAGGACCACATCAACACTCTTGCCTTGGCCGATTTCTGCAATCACTCTTGCCACTGTAACCTTCCCCTCCCCCGTAAACACTCACTTGTGCACACCTTTCTCAAGATGCCCTCTGCCAATTCTCCCTTGTGTACAGGTGTGTTATAAATTACTTATATCATAAGTAAGAAGAGTTGTTCCTTTAGGGTGCCCGCAGGGCAATGACTAGCCACGCAGGTGGCTCCATAACATGAGCCACAATTAGCTTTTTATGAGCTATAAAGCACACAACTTGTTTTATGAAGGCCTAGGGTGACCTTAATGGCATCCACTTAGCTGTCAACATATGCATGTAGTAAGTTACGGTGTTCCTTTTCACTTGAACAAGTATGGCGGTTAAACTTGTTATCGACCGCACGCGAAGTCTAGCAGAGGCACAATAATTTGGCAGAGCCAAGTAAAACACAGATGCGTTCCCTGGCTAATTTAATAAAATATTCATGCCACAAAAAATGTGCTAGTGGTGAGCACATATTTTTCATATTGTCTCTTGGAATTGAGATCCTTTGCCGGGGTATGGGTAGCTGACGGACTACAAGCGGCCAATGGTTATGAATAATTGCTCCAATGTTTCTCTTGTTAGGTGTCATGATGCCTACCTCCAAGGAGCCAGGCCCAGCCCAGCAACCCCAGAGGCAGACATCATTTTCCCCAAGGAAGTCTCAGCGGGCCCAAGTTGGGGCCTTTTGGACGCAGTCCTGGCGCCTTTGGCGCCAGGCTCATTCTGGACCCCAGTCCTGGCGCCTTAGGCGCCAGGCTCATAAAGCAAGACATGTGTGTAAGTGTTTTAATGTGCACTTACCTGAAGCAGACCGTGCTGCTACATCCAGGCCCTCTTGAGGACTGAATGGGACTACTTTATCTTTTGGACTACTTTATCACTCGGGTGTGGCCTGAGGAAGAATACATACCTGAGTGGAAGGATACATACCTGGAACTACTTTACAGGCTATTTAAACCACACCCGAAGAGCAGCACATGCTTCGCGTTGTTCTGCATCTAGCAGCTGGACGCTCAGCGTGTTTGCTCCTGCATTCGGACTTCTGCCACGCCTGCCAGCATCCTGATCACCTACAAAGGAAGAGAAAGAGAGAATAGGTGAAGGAAAAGACTTTACCTGCAAGATCTGCATTCCGGAGTCAGCTCGCCGACGATCCTGCAAAGGAAGACACTTAATTTAAAAGCACATCGCATCGACCGCCGCAGCGCCGCATTCCACTCACCTTCACAGGGCGCCTCCATGTTCAGCAGCGATCACCCGGGTTCGCAGCCACGCTTCCACGCCTAGGGAGAAAAAGACAAGAGCAAAGGTGAGAGAGAGAAGGGAATGAGCAAACCTAAACCTCCATGTTAAGACTTACCTGTTGGGTCATTCCCTCTTCATTTCGGGTCCGCGCCGCATCCAGGTGTTTCCGGACCCCGGCCCCTATGGGGAAAAAGACATTAGCGTCAATGAGCGAATGAAAAGACATTACCCAAAAACGCTCATCAAGACTTACCTGATTTCTACAGGGATTGTATCTCGGGTCGGTGCCTTTTCCCCGGCATTCCGTACCCGGGCCCCTATGGGGAAAAAGACCTTGACATTAGCATATTGATGCAAGGACAAAAGGGGAACCTTTCAAGGAACTTACCTGGAAGCCAAGCAAGTTTAGTTCTCATAAAACCAAGAATCCAGTGAAGTAACTGGATACCAACGCACCCCTGCATCAGAAGCAGGAAGGAGAGCTCGCCCTTGAAGACCCTAAGGTGAGACGCCACGGGAAGCACTGAAGGGTTTCGAGGAGGGTGAGAGGGGAAAGGGGGAGGCTGGTAGCATTCCCCGCAGACAGTTAATCCCTTATTCTCGCCTACAGAAGGATACTTTTGCAAGCCGGACAAGCAGGAGTTGGGAGTCCGGTCCAGTCCATCTTCTGAGCCCCGCGCAACACCTTAGAAGAGGTCACAGCAGCACGATCCTGGCCAGCGCCTCCGTGGGAGTCAGGTGAGCGTAACATTAGGTAGCTGTAGATCCAATGCCCCAGCTAAGCCCTAGGAGTCAAGACCAGTTGGCTAACATGCTAAGTAAACACTCTTCCTTTTGTGAATAGCACTGGCACTTTGGACAATAACTGAAATATGGTGTTGTGAGTCACACTGTGGTGTTTTGGCTCTGCCTTGCGGGTCACGGCTTGGTGTTATGGCACTTTGGTTTTCTGGAATATATTGTTTGTTCCGGAGCACACGGTGTAATTAATAATGAAGATAACAGACTTCCATGTGTGCCAAATCTCACTGTAATATACGTTGTATGTAGGTTAATGTCTGGTTTTATATGAAATCTTTTTTTGGATTATTGCATGTTCCCTGATGAAGACGTAATTTAATTGTGCCAAATATGTAGAAACCAGTTAGTCCTGCTCAAATGCCTGGAAATGAGACTACGAAAATGAATAAATTTCCATTCCAGGAGAGAAAATTTCACTTTTCAAAAAATTGTCAATAATTTTGTGATAGTTTTACAATTTTAATAATTTAGAAGTGTGTGTGTATAGAGTGAATGCAGATCTAGATATGCTCGTTCAGACGGAGGCACATTGCCAAGTATGAATGTGATTAATTGTTTACAAAAAAATTATTTTCGTTTTCTTGCACTGAATTATTGTCTTTTGATTTGTTCTTGATTTACACAATATTCTTAATAATTGTAAATTGTGTCCTCTGGATTTTTCTTTCTGAAAATGTTGTAGCTCTTAAATCCAGAGAGTAGGTTTCCTCGCTCTTCAGTTTCTTACTTCATGTTTGAACAATAGCCACAATTAGTAGCCAAGCACAGTAAACGTGGTAAGACTAAAACGAAATGCAGCAGAAAAACGTAAAAAGTCCCTGCTGCCACCAGCATTTAGCACACCTGTAGTACAACCTAAAATCCTCTGAGTGTTAGTCTAGGGCAAAACAAAAAGTGTAGCCAACTGTACTGCATTTTAAGATTTATTGCACAATGATAAAAAGTTACAAGTGATAAGTTACTGAAGGTAGTAACAAAGTAACTAGACTAAGGGAAACAATGTTCCCAGTACTGACAGCCTGAAGGACATGTCAGTGTCCCCATAACAGATGAGCAAAATCCAGTGCAGTGAAGCTTAAGGCTTCACTGCACATTAAAAAGAACAGGTCAGATACAAAAATAAAAGCAAAGATTGGGGGTCCATAGAAATGGAAGGAAAGGTGCTGTAAAGAGGAATCTTTCCTAACACTCACCCCTCCCAGATTAGGGACAGGGGGAACGAATCCACCCCTGGATGGGTACTCTGTTCCAGTCGGTTATCCAAGTTGGACAGCCCATCAGCATTGCTAAATTTGGGATCTAGCCTAAGTCCAATAGTGAAGTTCAAGTCCTGTAGACTGATGAACTACCTGAGCCACTTTGGATTATTTCCCTTATTTTATTTTGTATTTATTTGCATTTATAGCAGTGCATTAAACCCTCAGGCATCAGGGCGCTAGTTACAGTAAGTGTGAGGTGACATTCTTCAAAGTACAGGACCACCCATACAGGTTACAACCTACAGGTGGTTCTTGAAAAGCATAATCTGGCAGAACCACGCCTAATGGCGTGGGGAACATCCGGTATACAGATACGTAAGAGACAAAATCAGGTAGGTGCATAGTCTGGAAAAGCCATGCCTCATGGTATGGGGGGGCTACATCAGATATGCAAGAGACAAAGTCAGGTGGGTTGCAGACAAGATACATGTTCAGCACTAGACTGAGTCAGGTCAGGTTGGATGCAGCCACGTTAAGAAATGGGATACATTACTCACCGTAATCGTATTTCTGATGCTTATATCTGCTTCACATGCTGTGCATAGGCCGATATCTAGTGGAAGCTGCAGAGTATTACAGTTTGTTTTTCGAAACTCGAAAATGGGCGTCGACATAGAGCGTGCCAGTAATACTATCCCTAGTGTGACGTCCACTGTACCCATGATCCCTCACGCGTGCAGGACCCTCAGATTGTAGTTTTTCTGACATGAGGTAGCATGAGGAGTAGCACGGGTACAGATTATCCAAGCAGACAGATAGATACATAAGACTACAAGCATCCATGTGCCTTCTCTCAGAGGAGGGGAAGGGCGGGCGCATGTGAATCTAAGCAGATACAAGCATCAGAAATACGATTACGGTGAGCAATGTATCCCTTCTGAGGCTTGTGGAATCTGCTTAGATCACATGCTGTGTATAGATTAGCGAACAGTGTTAGGAGAAGGAGGTGGGATGTGAGAAGGGTCATGAGCGACCAGATGTCTTAGAACCGCTTGTCCCACTTGAGTATCTGTATTGGAATGAGTGTCAATGCAGTAGTGCTGAGTAAAAGTGTGAATAGAGCTCCATGTAGCTGCTTTGCAAATGGTGTCAAGGGGTACATCTGCAATGAAAGCCAGAGTGGCCCCAGTGCCTCTAGTAGGCTCTTGGCGTAAAAGGCAGAGTTTTTTCAGAAAGGGAGTAACACAGCTGGATACATTTGACTATCCATTTCGAGAGGGCACCTTTAGAGACGTGATCTACCTCTCTGCCTGTAGCTACGGAGACTAACAGGTGGTCTGTCTTTCTTAGCGGTCTGGTCTTGTCTACATAGTAGAGGACCGATTTTCGCACATCTAGAGTGTGTAGTTTCACCTCAGCAGAGCTTCTGGGTCCTTGGAAGAGGGCTGGTAGCTCAATGGACTGGTTAACGTGAAATTTTAAATGAATTTAGGTGAGAACCTAGGGTGTGTTCATAGAACCAGTTTATCCTTATGAACAGTAAAGAAAGGATCCTGCACTGACAGAGCCTGAATTTCACTAACCCTTCTTATAGATTTAATGGCTACTAAGAAGGCAGCCTTATAGGTCAGGTGTTTGAGACTAACTTTATGCATGGGTTCAAATGGGGGGCCCATGAGTTTAGCAAGGACCACATTAAGGTCCCATCCTGGTGGTGGGTTAGATATTGGAGGGTGTAGTCTCTTAACCCCTTCCATGAATGCTTTAACCACCGGTACTTTCCACCACAACACCTTGTTATGGGAGGTGGTGTAGGCTGATAACGCTGCCAGGTGTACCTTGAGTGAATTAAATAGCAACCCTGCGTCCAGCAGGTGGAGCATGTAGGTGACAATATTGGAAGGAGTACAATCAACTGGGTTGATCTGTTTATTCTGGCACCAAATAACGAATCTCTTCCATTTATCAAAGTAACAGTGTCTTGTGTTTGGTTTCCTAGATTCCTTTAGGATATCCATGCATCTCTGTGGTAGATTGAGATGGCCAAACTCTATGACTTCAGGAGCCATGCTGCCAAGTTCATCGAGCTGGGTTGAGGATGCAATGTTGGATAGTAGGTTGTGCCAGCATGGGAGTTTGATGGGTTCGCACACTGCCAGTCTGCGCAGTTGTGGGAACCACGGTTGCCTCGTCCAAATGAGAGCAACTAGGATGAGCGTCATCGATTCCCTGTGCATCTTGTTGACCAACTTCCTCATCAGAGGAGTGGGTGGAAAAGCATAGGCAAACATCCCTGACCAGTTCATCCACAGGGCGTTCCCCATTGGAGCCTGGCTGGGGGTACCTGGATGCGAATCCTGGGCACTGTCTGTTTTCACTTGTAGCGAATAGGTCTAAAGTGGGGAAACCCCACTTTGAGAAGAGGTCTCCTACGACTTCTTCGTGTAGACATCATTCGTGTTCTTCTGGGAGGGGATCTCTGCTCAAGGTGTCCGCTAGTGAATTGAGATCCCCTGGAACATGTTGAGATGACAGGTAAATGTTCCATCTGAGTGCCCATTTCCAAATGTTCTGGGCAAGCTTGGACAGATTTGGCGAACAAGTCCCTCCCTGTTTGTTTATGTGAAACATAGCTGTCATGCTGTCTGTTAAGATCTGCACTGACAGGTTCAACAGGTGGGTTTTGAACACTCGAAGCGCTCTGAAAACTGCCAGAAGCTTGACCAGAGACCCTGAGCTGTGTGGTGAAAGAGGAGTGCTCCCCACCCCGACAGGGACGCGTCTGTAGTGACTACGGCCTGTATCTCTGGGTCGTAAAAGGCTTTCCACTTTGACAGGTTCTCTCTTGTCCACCAGTGAAGACTCTGTACTAGTGTTGGCGAAACGACCACTAGATCGTCCCACTGACCACTTGCCTGAGACCACTGTTTCGCCAACCATTCCTGCATGGGTCACATGCGCAGGCGCGCGCGGGGAACCAGGTAAATTCATGACGCCATCATGCCTAGCAAACACATCGCTTTGCACACCCTTATCTGGCGATCGGGCAGATACTGAGGAATTTGCAGTAGTAGATTCCAAATTCTTTCCTCTGATGGAAAGGCCAACCCCTCTTGCGTGTTTAGGACAGCTCCTAGGAACTGTTTGGAGGTGCTTGGCACCAGGCTTTATTTTTTCTCGTTGATTGAGAACCCCAATTCGAAGAGGAGCTTGATCGTTCTTTGGATGTTAGAACTGCAAATTATTGGGGTTTCCCCCGTGATGAGCCAGTCGTCCAGGTAAGGTTACACTGGAATTCCCTCTCTGCGTAGGTGTGCGGCCACCACCGCCAGTACCTTGGTGAATACCCTTGGAGCCGAGGCTATACCAAAGGGCAGCACCTTGAACTGGTAGTGCTGACTGTCCACCTTGAAGCTCAAGAATCTTCTGTGCGCTGGGAACATGGAAATATGAAAATAGGCATCTTTCATGTCCAATGTTGCCATGTAATGTCCCTTTTTTAGGAAGGGGATTTCCTCTTGGAGCGTAGTCATGCGAAATTTTTGGGGCTTGGCATTCCTGTTTGCAGGGCGTAAGTCTAATACTGGGCACATTGTCAAATCTTTTTTTGGCACAAGGAAGTAAGTTGAATAAATACCCTTGTTTACCTGGTTGCCCGGGGCGAGTTCTATCGCGTCCTTTGTGAGAAGATTGACGATTTCCTCGAGGAGGATCTTTTGGTGGTCCAGGGAGTGTATTTTTTGTCTTGGAGGGTGGTTGCGGGGGCGCTCTAGCAGTTCGATGCAGTATCCCGCGGACACTTGGACAGCACCCATCTGTCCGCGGTGATCCCTTCCCATGCTTGGGTGAAGTTGGAAATGCACCCCCCTGCTGGGGATGCATGGGAAGGGACCCTGAGCGGAAAGTCACTGTTTGCTGGGAGGCGTACCGCCTCTGCCTGGGCTGCCTCTCCCTCTACCGCGACCCCTCTTGTTACCTCTACCGTAACTTTGGGTACCTTGTTGGTTGCCACCCCACGATGTACCCTGCCCCTGTGAGTAATTGGAACCCCTTTGGGAATTTTGTCTGCGTGAGCGATGAAAATTATTATTATTCCCTCTTTGGTTCGTGGGTTTGTTAGTCAATTGTCCCAGGGACTTTAGGGTAGTGTATTTATCCTTGGCAGTTTTGAGTGCCTACTCTACCGCTTTGCCAAATAAGACATTCGGTTTCACCGGCATGTCGATAAGAGTAGCCTGGGTCTCGGGTTTAAACCCTGACTGTCTGAGCCAAGCGTGTCTCTTGATGACGGTGCTCTCTGCGATGAGCCGGCCTGCATTGTCTGCGGCGTCAAAGGACGCCTTTACAATGCACCCGGACACCGATCTACCCACTGACGCAATGTGGGCTAACTGGCCCTTTAGTGGTTCAGGTGTGGAGGCGATGAGGGCAGCTACCTCCTCCCACTGATGGCAATTATAGAGTTGCCAGCAGAGTGGTGGTATTGGCAATTCTTGCCTTTTAAGCGGAAGTGGAGGCCACTTTCCTTCCTAGCCCATTTATCCTCTTGCTCTCCTTGTCTGGGGGAGCTTCAGATGATGATAGGTGTCCCCGCTCTTTTCCTGGTGGTAGTGACTACCAACGAGTCAGGCTTAAGTTGGCCCATTATATAAAGTGGGTCTGACTGGGCGGCCCTGAACAATTTTTCAATTCTGGGGTTCACAACCCTAGTGAGATCAGGGGTGAAGAGAGAAGGGTCAATTCTGCGTTGTATGGACTTCAGAATTGGGCAATAGGTTTCTTATCCCCCATGATCTCTTCTGCAAAGTCCCTCTCTTCTTAAGCCCCTTGAGTGTCTATGTGAAAGTGCTCTGCAGCTCTAGCTAAGACCTCATTTAGTAGAGGCTGATTATGCACAGGTGAGTCAGTGACCGGTGGTTCTTTGTTAACAGGTGAGTCCAGATTAGACCTCTGCCTCGTCTTCTTCCTCCTCACCCTGGTCCTCGTCGTCTCTGTAATAATCAACACCAGCTTGGTCGTCCAGCATTTGTAGTCTGGGTCTTCAGCATACTGGTGGTAGGGTTGAATAGAGAATGGGTCTGAAATGAGGTCCTGAGCTGGAGTTTCATTAAGAGGTCTCTTACTAGGAGGCTGAGGGTCTTTGGATCCTGAAGGAGTAGAGTTGTCAGGGGTACTCTGATAGCTCAGAAAATAATCAGGATTTTTTTTCATAGAAATTAGAATTAGCTAAAGAAGACATTCTTCTCATCACCCTGTCAATGTCATCAGAGCTCCATTCCCTGGAACTGGGGATGACAACATCCTGCTGAGGTACCTCTCCTATTCCCATATCCTGTAGAGTGGGAGGGATAACTTTAGGCTTAGTGACAGGGTCAGGGGTCTTAGATTTATCCTTATCTCAGGACCTATGTTTGTCCATGTGAATTTAAGCAGATACAAGCATCAGAAATACGATAACAGTGAGTAATGTATCCCTTCTGAGGCTTGTGGAATCTGCTTAGATCACATGCTGTGCATATATTAGCAAGCAGTGGAAGAAGGAGGAGGTGGTATGTGAGAAGGTTCATAAGCGAATAAATGTCTTAGAACCGCTTATCCCACCTGTGCATCGGTCTTGGAATGAGTGTCAATGCAGTAGTAATGAGTGAAAGTATGTACAGAACTCCATGTAGCTGCTTTGCAAATATTGTCTAAGGGGACATTTGCAATGAAAGCCAGAGTGGCTCCTGTACCTCTTGTGGAGTGAGCCCTGGGCGTAAAAAGCAGTGTATCTGATAGGAATAGCACAGTTGGATACATCTGACTATCCACCTAGAGATGTCATTCTTAGAAATGCGGTCACCTTAATTGCCTGGCGCTATGGAGACAAACAATTGATCTGTTTTTCTTAGCGGTCTGGTCTTGTCTACATAGTAGAGAACCGCTCTCCTCACATCTAGTGTGTGGAGTTTTACCTCAGCTGAGCTGTTGGGTTCCTGGAAGAAAGCCGGTAGCTAAATTGACTGGTTTACATGAAATTTGGAGATGAATTTAGGTGAGAACCTAGGGTGAGTTCGTAAAACCAGCTTGTCTTTGTGTACAACAAAGAAAGGATCTTGCACTGACAATGCTTGGATTTCACTAACTCTTCTTATGGAAGTGATAGCCACTAAGAAGGCAGTCTTATATGTCAGGTGTCTGAGACTAGACTTGTGCATAGGCTCGAAAGGGGGACCCATGAGCTTAGAGAGTACCACATTGAGGTCCCACCCTGGCGGCGGGTTAGAAATTGGAGGGTGGAGTCTCTTTAATCCTTTCATAAATGATTTGATGACCGGTACTTTCCACCATGAGACCTTATTATGAGAGGTTGTGGAGGCTGACAAAGCCGCCAGGGGGACCTTTAGGGAGTTAAATACCAACCCCATGAAGGGGCCCCTGAGGGACCCTCGGATGTGGAAACAAGGCACAATCACCACACACGACTGGATACGCCAGACACAAGGTTCTGTTCCCAAAATCTAGAGTTTATTGCAATACAAAATAGTCCCAGTTGGCCAAATGGTCCCACGCCCCGTGACGTGTGTCTAACAGACCTCGGGGGACGCAAGAGAGCGAGAGACGTACATCAGTTACATATATACAAAAGGAGCACCATACAATCAGCAATGACACAGTATGACATATTCGATGCCGCCCCCAATTCATTTCCCTTTGAATTAGAGGCGATGATTGACCATTGTGACAAATAGGACACCTTAGACCACCATATTTAGTAACGGTTTGCAATCTCCAATTTTACAGACACCATTCTTTATTTGCGAGAACACTGCGTTTGTTTTCATGGGCAAGCTGCGCGTAGGAGACTTGCACATACCAAGCCTCACTATCTCTTAGTTTCGATTCTCGCTCTAGAGGTCAGCCCGCTCTCGGGGGCCTCACTGTGCTCAGAAAGGGGGGCCGTAAAGAAGAACATAATTCAACTCTTTAAATGCTAGTTTCATACATTGCAATTCTTTCAGGAGACTCGCTGGCATTCGTTTACTGATTAAAATGCCTTGCTCCCTGCCTTCAAGGATATGTGAGGGAGGGAATCGGGCATTTCTGTCTGGCTTTCAAATGTAATGTTTCAACATGTTTGGATCATTGAAGCAAAATAATATCTACAGCAAAGCAGTTTTACATGAGGCAAAGTGGCAACGTTAGAGAGAGCAGAGAGAAAACAAAATGGCGATTCTGATCATCCTAAAATGGCCTCACTGTAGTTGAACTGATAGCTACGTAATAACTAATGAGTATATATTCTTAACACTGTAAATGAGGCGACTGGTCTTCGGCCAACCAATTAATCATGCATTTCCTTCAGCCCAAGGGGTGTTTAGTATTTCTGGACTGACACCCGCATCTAGCAAATGGAGCATATAAGTTAGAATGTGGGATGACGTACATTCTATGGGGTTGATTTGTTTAGCCTGGCACCAAATTACAAATCCTCTCCATTTGTCAAAGTAACAGTGCCTAGTGTTTGGTTCTCCTGATTCCTTCAAGATATCAATGCATCTCTATGGCAGGTTGAGATGTCCGAACTCTATGACCTCGGGAACCATGCTGCAAAGTTCATTGAGTGCGGCTGCGGGTGCACTGTTAGTCCCTTGTGCTGGGTGAGTAGGTTGTACCAGCACAGGAGTTTGATGGGATCGCACATCGCCAGTTTATGCCTTGGTTGTCTTGCCCACATAGGAGCAACTAAAATAAGCGTCATCGGTTCCTTGTGTATCTTGTTCACCACCTTCCTCATGAGGTGTTTTGGGGAAAATCTTACGCAAATTTCCCTGAGCAGTTCATACATAGGGCGTTCCCCTTGGAGTCTGGCTGGGGGAAACTGGACGCCAAGTCTGGGCATTGACGGGAAACCCCATTGAGAGAAGAGGTGTTCTACGACTCCTTCGTGTAGACACCACTTGTGTTCCTCTGGTAGGGGATCTCTGCTCAATGAGTCTGCTAGAGAGTTGAGTTCCCCTGGAACATGTGACGACAGGAACATCTTCTGTTTGAGTGCCCATTTCCAAATTTGCTGTGCAAGTCTGGACAGATTTGGAGAACGTGTACCCTCCTGTTTGTTGATATAAAACATTGCTGTAACGCTGTCTGTTAGGATCTGCACGGAAAGGCTTGTTAAATGGGGTTTGAATGCCTGGAGGGCTTTGAATATTGCTAGAAGTTCCTGCAGATTGATGTGGTTCTGGGCTGCAGTGCGAGACCACAGACCCTGAGCTGCATGGTGAAGGTAGTGAGCCCCCCCCACCCTGCCAGTGAGGCGTCTGTCGTGACAACCGCCTGTACCTCTGGATCGTAGAAAGGTTTTCCTTTCATTAGATTTTCTCTCGTCTACCAGCGAATATTTTGTACAAGTCCGAACGGTCTGTCGCGGTAGTCTTCGACGGGCAGGTTCTCTGTCTTCGCCCGCATGATGTTTCGGAGGTCGGTGAAAGGATAGAAAGAAATACTATCGATAATTGAAATAGTCAATGGCTTTACGCCGAAGGGAACTCCGCTATGCACGTCCGTCTAGAATGGCGGAAAAAAACAATCTGAGGGAACTCGACGCATGAGGGATCATGGGTACAGTGGACGTCACACTTGGCCGACCCTAGACTCCTCTCTGGAATCCTTGTCGACGCAGTAGATTCTTGTGAAGGTGTGGGTGGACCTCCAAGTAGGAGCCCTGGAGATGTCCAGCAGGGGCACACCAGACAGGAAAGCCATCGTCGAGCAATCGCTCTGGTGGGATGGGCTCTCGGACGGCCGGGCAGCAGTCGGTTTGCCAACCGATAACAGTGTGTGATACAGCCAGAGAGTCACTTCCCATGGTTCATAGGACCAAAGTTCACGAATAGCAGAGACGTCTTCTGGAAACTCTTTGTGCATGCCACATAGAACTTCGGAGCACGAGCTGCATCCAGCGAGTGCAAAGTCTGTCCTTTCAGCTGGCGACACAGGTTTCGGAGGAACACAGGCAACACCAAAGGCTTGTTGAGGTGGAATTCCGACGGAACCTTTGGCATGAAGGAGGGGTGCATCTGCAGCACCACCCTCGAGTCGTAAAAAGTCAGATACGGCTGTTTGCAGGATAGGGCATGGATCTCACCCACCCTCCTGGCAGATGTGATGGCCACAAGGAAAGCCGTTTTCCAAGATAGGAACTTGAGAGTGGCCTGATGCATAGGCTCGAAGGGTGCCTCCATTAGCCTCGTCAGTACCACATTGAGCTCCCACGCCAGGGCAGGCACCTTCACTGGGGAGAACGATCGAAACAGTCCTTTGAGGAACTCCTTGATGAGACAGTGGGACCAAAGAGAAGACCGACCTGGAGACGTGGTTAGCCACCAGATGCACCCTGATAGAGGCGTGCACCAGCCCGGTCTTGGCCAAGGACAATAAGTACAGAAGAATCTGCGGGCCGTGACCCTCAGAGGATTGATCTTCTGTGTTCAGCACACGTAGCAAAACTCTTCCACTTGTGTCCGTAGCACTGAAGAGTCGACAACGCTCTGGCCCTGGCAAGGACCTCCCTGCAGTCCGCCGGCAACTCGTACCCTCCGAACTCTAAGGCTGCAGGAGCCAAGCTTTCAGGTTCAGCGATCCTGGGTCGTGATGCAGGATTGTGCCTCCTTCTCTGGTGAGCAGATCTGCGACCACTGGCAGCTTGAATGAAGGTGAAGTTGAAAGGTTGAAAAGTTCCGGGTACCAAATCTGCTTAGACCCTGCCGGAGTGACCGTGATCATCCTCCATCTGCACCGTTTGTGTCAATTGATGACTCACAGCAGGAGAGGCAACAGGGGGGTGGGGGTAATGCTTATAGGAACGAACACGTCCCCCATGCTCCTCGGCTGGTGGAACATCTGGGATTTGGAGTGTCGGCGTCGCAAACTGATTGATCTGGGGTCTTCCCCACTTGCAGAAGAGGCGGTCCACTTGGTCCTGTCGAAGTACCTACTCATGGCAGGAGCGCAGTTCCCTGCTGAGGGAGTCTGCGATGGTGTTCTCGACTCCCGTCAGGTGAAAGGGGATGTGGAGCATCTCTTGGGCGATGGCCCAGTGCCACAAAGCCTGCGCCTCTCGTGGTGGTGTTGTCCGTGAAGAGACCCTCACCACTTTGCCCTTGAGGGATGGAAGGAATGACTTGAGGGCCCAGAACACTGCCCGCAGCTCCAGGATATTGATATGGAGCTCCTTCTCCTCAGGCAGCCACTGGCCTCTGGTGTGGAGACGTCTGGTGTGGGCTCACCAGCCCTCCAGGGAAGCATCCGTGGAGACCTTCTCCTGGTATGTGGGCTCTGAAAACCTGTGCCCCGGCGACATTGGAGCGTACGCCCCACCACCTTGTCGCTCGACAGAACCCCTCGTTGAGAGCAATCTTGTCTGCAAAGCTTCCATACACCTGGATCCAGCGAGCATACAGGAACTCCTGAAGGGGTTGCATCTGCAGCCTGCAGAGCCGGATCACATAGACGCACGACAACATCATGCCGAGCAGCGACTTGGTCTGCATCACGGCATTTTTCAGTGTCAACAGCCGTTGCACCTGGCCAAGCAGGGCTGCTATCCGCTACTCCGATGGAGCCGCCAGCCAGGAGACAGTGTTGAGTCTGGCCACCAGGAACAGTGCGTTCTGGAATGGTATATCAAGCAGGACTTTGGAAATTTAGTGGAGAACCCTTGAACCATCAGCAGATGGACGGTCCTCTCTGTGTGGTCGGCAGCAAAATCTGTGGTCTATACTGACCCACTGAACACAATTTCGCCAAAACCAAGCTGCATTTGCGCAGAAACAGCAAAATGGTTGCGCTGGGTCTTGTGAGCACCATGGCCTTAAAACTGTGTTTTACAGCAACAAAAAGATGGCTGCACCGTCTTGCCAAGCATACATTGGGCAGGATGGAACAAGGGGACACACTGAGGGAGCGTGCCTGTGTGTTCCGACATATACAAATGAAATAAAGTGAAAAAACAGCTTTGCCTTGCTGCAAGCCCAAAATCCTCATTAAAAAGGAAACTTTTTCACCTTTATAAAATGCTACTCTGACACTATTTCCATCTGTTCTTCCTTAAACCACAGTGATTAATAAGGCCCTGCCATGCCCAGTATATCGGATTGTGCTTCAGCAAAACCAGGCAAGATTTCTAAATGACAGGCCCTGTCAAATTAAATCTGAGAAATATCAACAAGGAACTCCACTTTTACCCGCAAGGGAAAAACATGTTCATTTTCATCACAAAGTATCAAAGCTCAGTCGTTCAAAGAGACTGCAGCTATCTGGGCCATGTCAATTTCAATGCATCTGTGCTTCAAACTAAACTCTTGCATACTAGTAAATAACTATGGCTGCAGAACAGTGTGTGAATCTGATGGAGATGCAAAACCGAATTTAAAAAGAAATGCCAGCTTTTCACCACACATGTAAAAATGGGCTTTGCAGACTAAAGGAGAAAAATGCCCGTTTAAAAAATTAAACTATTGAATAAAAAGGCTGCCATTACCTAGCAATGTGAAGGGGTTTGTTGCTGGTGAAAATACACACATGGAATATTTTATGCAACAGGCCTGTTTTAATTCAGGACCTAATATGAGCAAATAAAGGTTTTAAACTGTCTGGGCTAGATTTGCAAGCTTCCAAAAACAGGTTATTCCACTTGGCAGAGCTAAAACTTCCCCCAACAAAGGGAACCACCATAAACATTCAGTTTTCTGCTGAGAGGATGACAGAAACAAAAGGGACTCTCAGTAGATACTAACACCTCCGTGATAATTACTAGGTTGGACAGAATATGGTCTAGGCTGAACCCTCTGACAATGGAACTGCCAGGACAAGGAAGTGTGAACTGGGGAAGGGGCAATAAACCTTTAATCAGGCTGGGAAACCCTCTACTTGCTCTGGAGGAAATGACAGTTTGTGGCAGCTGAAGAAAAAAAAACAGTCCAGTGACAAAGGACTGCCATTTGCTTCCAAAGACTATTTATGAATAAAAATTTAACAACTTATCTCTGCAGCAGGATGTACAAATGTAAACATTTTGCAGTTTAAAAGTGATTTTATGGGCTTTCATTCAAGACATGGTAGAATGCACTGATCCCTTGGGAATAGAAACAAAAGTATCCATAAAATGCAAAGAATCCAGGATTAGAAGGAAATGATCCAAAATGCCAATACTTATATCCCTTCGGATAATCCACACGTGTATAAAGTTATGGAATTTTGGGCCGAATCGTTTATACTCAAAATTACCAAAAAATATTAGAAGGGCAAAACAATGTCTCACGGATTGCAGAGTTGGAGTGCTATGCTCTACGCAAAATATGTAACTGGTGTATATAATTTGCCAAGAGATTTCAACTGTATAAATGTACAGTTTGTGGCAAAATCAGATTTTAGCTAAAATAACTGTGGGAGGTTTTTGAACATGGTAAAACTCACATCATAAATCTGACATCATTCTCTTGAAATCCAACCAGCGGAGATTGAGACGGGGACTAGCACCCCGGAACTGCCTAGCTATGTACTTTGATGATGTCACTATGCATTATAAATAAGAGTCCCTGCGCCAGCGTTCCTGTTCTATTCATCCTGCTGCGCCATCTCTATTTTTATCTGGTGTAAAATATAAGCCCTTAGTGATATTTTGAGTAATCCAATTAATTTCCATATATTTTGTTGTTGGGACTGAACACTGGGGTGGTAAGGATGACCTCGCAAATCAACCATGGTGCTTACTGTGTTCCTCTAAAACAATATAGTATAGATAATTCATTTCAAGTAACATTTGCCATTCTTTCTAAGCAGAAGTTTTCATTTTGACTGCTTTATTTTTTGAAAACTGAACCCCATTTCAACCTCAAAAAATCTTTTAAATCTTCTACTATAATCATTCTTTCACTTCTGAAATATCCCTGTGAGGTACCTCTGTTCCCCAGACTAAAAACCGCATCACGATTTGCAATATTTCACCCATTTTTTAAAGAAACCGTTTGAGTAAATTTACACGGAAATTGAAAGGAAATGCAACTTTTACACGTGTTATTCAGCTGCAATCCGTTTTAAGCTTTCCACACAGTTTTCAATTGTATACTCTTGGTAATCCATTGCTGGTGATTGTTAGTGTCCATGCATTGTTGCTTTAGTGAGAAATTGTATTTACAATAAAGTGTTAAACGCACATAATTCTTTTATTTGTCCATTCCGAGTGTCATTTCATAACATTGCAAGGGGTTTAAAATCAGTTTTCCACTCTTATTTGGTGAGGGAAGGTCAGATTTTGATTCCGTTTTCTGCCTCTTCTTCCTGATTTCCGGCTGTGTGTTTCTATCCATTCAGAATTGTGGTTTGAGAGAACATTGCAGGGGGAAATTCTAACTTGGGTGCTATCTTTCCTAAATCAAAAAGGACTTGTATTCCCTGGGGTTTTGTATATGTTCTACTAGAAGGTTAAACCAAGTGCATTGCTTACATTCTGATTGTAATTATCACCCCATTGGCGATTGCTGCCTCATATTTTGCATTTTAAAATAAATAAATATTGCATTTTACCAACCAGCCTGGTTCATGGTCCATGGTGACCCAGGGTATTTGAAAAGGAGGTGTGATACGAGTTGTGTACCATCTCAAATTGAATCTGCATAAAATAAGGAGAAAAGCATCACAGTTGTGGCCTATATACTAGGCCGAGACCAAAGTGTGTGTCGCCTGATTGAAATCCTTAACAAATTCCTTGATTCCGCCCGGATGAGCTAGTTGTCGAGGTACGGGTACACGTGTATCCCCTGTAGACGCAGATGGGCAGCCACTGGTGCCAGGCACTTCGTAAACACCCTGGGTGCCAACTTCAGTCCGAAGGGCAGGGCCTTGAATTGATAATGCCTTCCCTGCACTATGAAGTGCAGGAACTTCTTATGCTTCTCATGAAGGGGGACGTGGAAGTATGCGTCCTCCAGATCCAGAGGCATCAGGAAGTCCCCTTCTTCCAGTTGGCCGAGCACATGCTGCAACATTAGAACATGACCATCCTGAATGTCTGGGACTTGAGGTATTTGTTGAGACGCCGCTGGTCTAGAATGGGCCGCCAGTCCCCAGTCGTCTTCTTTACCACAAATTATCTGGAGTAGACTCCGGAACCCCGATGTCGCTTTGGAACCAGTTCTATTGCCCCTTTTCTTATCATGGCCCGTACCTCCTGCAGGAGTTGAGGGATGTGCTGCTCTTGCTGGGCCACCAGAGGCATCCTCAGCCACTTTTGCTGGAACTCTAGAGTGTGTCCGTGGGCGAGAGTGACCAGCACCAATCAGTCAGTGTAGATCTTCTTCCACTCGCTGACTAAGCCCGCCAGCCGGCCGGCCTCCCATGGGTGCATGGGTGGGGGCCCAACCTCCTGGCCAGTTCTTCCCTCGGGGCCTGCGTGCTGCCTTGAGAGCAACAATGACATCGGCCACCTCCACCGAAAGCTGTAGAACGGCCTCTGTAGGCCTCCTCGTTGGTGGACCGTGAGGGTTGGAGGTACGACGAGGACCCTCTGCAGAAACCTTTCGACGATCTGCCGGACTTCCCACCGGAAGCACCAAAGGCAGGGCAGTGTTGTTGGATAGTACCCAGGGCATGGGCTATCTACGTGTCGGTCTTAATGGCCTGCAATGACTCGTCGACAGACTTCCCAAAGAGGTTGCCTCTGTCAAAGGTCATGTCCAGCGCCCTCGTCTGGAGCTCCGGAAGAAAGTTGCTGACTTTCAGCCAGCCACAACGACAGACACTGTTCCCCATCTGCCAGAAATGTCATGGGTACTAGCATGGGAACAAACACACATGGGGTAAAGCCTGAGACACAAGTAGAGGGGCATGATGGGTGAAAGCCCGGCAAGCAAAACATGCACTGAGAAACTGTTAATATGAACACCTTCTTATAGGCCTCGTTTTCCATCCACCTCCTGTGCTCCCAAATGGATGCCTGGGGACATCCAGGAACTGTGAGAAACTGTAAGGCACGCTCTAGTGTTTGGATGTGGCTGCCTATATAAGCCACACCCAAGAATTGGT
The DNA here is from genome assembly GCF_040938575.1 of Ambystoma mexicanum. Taxonomy (NCBI): domain Eukaryota; kingdom Metazoa; phylum Chordata; class Amphibia; order Caudata; family Ambystomatidae; genus Ambystoma; species Ambystoma mexicanum. The sequence continues at coordinate 626,018,406 of NC_090927.1, read as the reverse complement.
CCATGCTTCGTGTGCCTTCTGTTGCCTTGTGCACACGTTCACTGCCACCTGGATTCCTGCCTGTTTCAACCGCTCTGCAGCTTGGAGCAAACCTACCTGTTTTCTCTCTCCCATCACTCGGATATCCTGCGATCACTGTCAGCTGTTTTCTTCGTGATCTGGTGAATCTCCGCTCTTCTGCGCTTTAGGACCCGATCTTCAGTACTCCTGCTCTCCGGACCCGGTCTTCAGTTCTCCAGCGCTCCGGACCCGGTCTTCAGTTCTTCCGTGCTCCGGACAAGTCCTACGGATGAAAGAAGAAAACTAGTCAGAACAAGTAAACGCGCGCATGCAAAATAAAACCTCAGACTCCCGCGCAACCACAGAACTTACCTTTTGAGGCGAGGCTAGCAGAACTTTTCTCTCTAACGCTCACAACAGGCTGGCAGCCCGCTTTGAAACCTGTAAAAGACAAACATTATTACAGCGCTCAGCTTTTTCCCCAATCAACCGGCCACCTTAAAAAGCCACATGCAATCCAGTGAAGCAACTGGTTGAACTTGCCACTCAAAGTTGGACTTTGGGCTCTTCATTCATTGAACTCACGGACATACCCAGTGCAGTAACTGGGCGAACTCCGGAAAGTGCACCTCGCATGCACCTCTGCCTGAACTTAGTGAGCTATTCGCTCTGAATCCCAGACTTCAGCACCCCTGCAGATGCAGGATGGAGAGCGCGCCATTCTAATTCAAAAGGTGAGCCACATCCCAGTAAGGGAAGACACACCATAGGGACACAGGGAGGGCGGAGGGAGGTTTAGGAAGCCTATTCACAAAACTCCTCTAAGCACCTATTTCTCTTGGCGGGTCTGCTTCCCAGTCCTGGGGTTACGAGAGGAAGGATCCAGAGGACTCCATTGCTCCCGCAGAGACCCAGGTGAGCGGGACAAGAACCCAGTGTCCGCGACATCCAGGGCCACAGTGATGGCATGGTCCGATGCCACCTCCCTCTCCGGCAGGATGGAAAGCACCTCGACCCACTTGTCATCGGGTAGAAATCCTAGCAGCAGGACATTTTATACCACAGTTCTCTGTCGTACCTGGCCAAGATTGCAAGTGTGTTAGCCGTCTTGACTGTTGATGCTGCTGAGTAGATCACCTTTCTTCCCATGGCATCTAAATTATTCCCTTCGCTATCCGGTAGAACGGAGGGTGAAGACAAGGGGTTAGATTACTTATTTCTCGCTGCTGCCGAGACCACTAGTACGGGGAAGGCTGTAAATGTAGGCACTTGGGTGTGGACTCCCGCACCTAGTACTTTTTCTCCAGCCTATCCCTCTTGGCCGGGGCCATGGCAGGATTTCTCATCAAAGCTAGGATCTCGTCCCAAACGTCAACCAGGAGTGGCACCGCCAAAATGGTCTTCCTCTTGGCATAGGAAACCTTCCTTATCGGTCTCTTCTGGCGTCAGTTGGAAGAGCTTGGATGCTCTGGTGACCATGCAATGACCCCACCTCGCCCGGGGGAGAAACCCTTGGCTGGGGCGAATCGTCCACCGTGACCATGTTGGCGCCACTACCGCTAATACCTCAGTGATACCCTTGGAGTTGAGGCTTTGCTGAATTGGTACTTTTGATCTGCTATTTTGAAGCGCAGGAATATTCTGTGCGCTGGGAACATTGAAATATGAAAGTATGCATTTTTCATGTCCAATGTTGCCATGTCGTCCCCCTGTTTTAGCAGTGGGATTACTTCCTATAGCGTAGTCAGGCAAAATTCTGAGGCTTGACATATGTGTTCGCAGGGTGCAGGTCTAAGATAGGGGCGCATTGTAAGGTCTTTCTTTGGGACAAGGAAGTACATTGAATAGATACTCATGTTTACCTGGTTTGCTGGGACGATTTCTATGGCGTCCTTTACTAGCAGTGCTTTGATCTCTTCCAGCAGAATGCGCTGTTCCTCCTGCATCGTTTGTCTTTGTCTTGGGGGTGGTTGGGTGGTGTTTGTACGAATTCTATGCAATAGCCTCCCCGCCACGGTGGAAAATATCCACTTGTTCGACGTGATCCCCCCCTCCCATGCGTGGGTAAAATGAGAAATGCAACCAGCTATTGGAGAGGCATGGGAGGGGACCTGGAGCGGGTGGTCATTGCTTTGGTGGGGTGGAGCCTCCGGCGGAGGATCTGCCTTTACTTCTCGACTTTTTGTAGCCCTGATGAAAATGTTGTGAGGATTGCCCCTGCGAGGAACCCCAAGATGAAATCTGACTGCCCTGATTCTAGTTGGAGGACCGCTGGGAGTTTTGTCCTCTAAAACAGAGTGCATTAAATGCGCCTCTCTGAACGAATGATTTGTTTGTGCGCTATCCCAGGTATTTGAGGGTGTCCTACTGCTCTTTAGCAGTTTGGGTGCCTCCTCGTCCGCTTTCCCAAATAAGGCATTAGGCTCAATTGGCATATTTAAAAAGGTGGCTTGTGTTTCCAGCTTGAAACCTGCTTGACGTAGCCATGCATGGCGTTTAATAAGGGTACCCTCAGCTATCTGTCCTACATTATCTTCTGCATCCAGATTATTTTTCAGGATGCAGCTTGCCACCTGTTTACCTTCAGCTACTGTTTTTAAAAGCTGTGTTCTCAGGGACTGCGGGCAGAGTCTATTTGCTGTGAGATCTCATCCCACTTGTTGCAATTATAACTGGCCAGGAACGTAGTGTTGTTGGCTATCCTTACTTGGTAAGCAGCTGAGGAAGCTACTTTCCTGCCCAGTGCATAAATTGTTTTGGTCTCCTTGTCAGTAGGGGCTCCGGCAGATGCTAAAGGTGTGTCTGCTCTTTTCCTTGTGGTGGTCACCACGAGAGAGTCGGGCTTTAGCTGCCCCCTGATGTACAATGGGTCTCACAGGGAAATCAGCCAGAGATTAGTCAGTATCGTCTGGAGATTGAATGATGTATACATCATCATAATATTGGTCTGTGTCCTCTATGTCCCCTTGGTCTGCAATTGAGCCAGGGTCCTGCAAACCTGAAGTGTCAAAGTAGTATAGGTCGTCAGATGTGTTTTGAAAAGTAGAGGTACTGGGCTGTGTCATGTCTAGGTGGGGTCTTTTGGCGTCGGGCTGCTTATTAGCTGCTTCGCCTTGAGGGGGCCCTTGGAGGTTGGCAAGTTGATCAAAAAAGTTAACAAAGCTAGACATCGTCCTCATTACTCTATCAAATTGTTCCGGGGTCCATTGAGTGGAGCGTGGTAAAACTGTGGAAACAGCAGTATGGAAAGGCTCTGCTGTAGAGGGCTGTTTCTGGTGCATTTCCCCTGAGAGGGTGTCACTAGGGGCAAAGTGTTATTTATACTTGAAACAGGAGATTTTGATGTTAGGTGCATCAAAGATCTGGAGTTTTTCAATGTTTTGAATTTGAGGAGAGTATCTGGGACGTGTTTTTTTAATGAGTTCAAATTTTTTAATTATTAGCAAGGGCCGTCGACACATCTTTTGACGCACAGTCGCCGGTACCCGAGGACCTGTCTGATTTGCTTGTGGTGTTGGAAACAGACTTCAGCGTCTGTTTTGGGGGCCTGTCATGTGGCGAACGCGATGGCCCTGAGCACAGGGACTTTTTGGATCTTCCCTTCAACACGGCATGTGGCTTATCGGTCGACGACGCAGTTGACTGTCGGCCATGGGGGTATGTTTAGTGTGCCGTGCAGTGTGGGTATTTGTGCCGCTGTGTGTCGTCTCTGCAACAGAACTGCCAGCCTGCCTGTTGGGACTCGCAAGCTGGAAACCGGCTGCTCCCAGTCACCCTCAGCGTCACTTAGGATACTGATGCCGCCATCGCTGGAGGCTCCCTCAATGTCGATGGTGGACTCTGCATGGCGTGGTGGGGCTAGCGTTTAGTCTTCTGGTCCTTTAGTGTCTTAGGCCGAAACAGTTTGCAGGACTTGCACGGTTTATCGGAATGGTCCGTAGGAAGGCAGAGATTACACATCCTGTGTAAATCCTTCCAGGGGAACTTCCTGTTACAGGAAGGACAACATTTAAACTGTGTGTTTTCCATAGTATGGAAAGATGCAAGCTGGGCGATGTAAAAGGAAGAATAGGGAAATAGGTATTCACTAAGTGAGATGAATTATGGCCTCCCCCCACTCTCCGTATTGTGCAGGGCCGAGGCGCGTTGGGGCCTAGGTAGGTCGCAGACAAAGTTTGAGAAGACGGGCGAGTAGTTGTCCACGAGAGGTTTTGTCCTCGAAAGCCTCGAAGATCTTGTTGTGTACGGCGGCCGAAAGGATAGAAAGAAAGTCTGAATTTAAACTTCTCATAAGTAAAGGCCAGAACCAGAAGAAGTAACTCTGCAACTTGCATCAGACTATGATGGCGGAAAAAAACAATTTGAGGCGCCTCGACGCGTGAAGGACCGTGGGTACAGGCAACGTCACACTAGGGATAGTATTACTGGCATGCCCGGTCTATGTCCCTTGTCGAGTTTCGAAAAAAACTAAAAATACAATACTCTGCGGCTACCACTAGATGTCGGCCTATGCATAGTATGTGATCTAAGCAGATCCACAAGCCCCAGAAATAAGGTTAATTTACTCACTTGTGAATTGGTTGTGCCTCTTTGCCAAAACCAATGTTGTTGGCTTCACTAACTATTGCTTTCAGAGAATAGGTGTACAAGTTCCCCAACTGGGTCTTGCTTCCCCCGAACTTGCTGTATAGCCTGTTAAGCATAATTCTGCCTTAGGTTTTACCTACCTAGAATAACATTGAGTCAATCATGAAGCGTAACCTTGGGTTTTGTTTTCCCTGGTCTGTTTAATACAAATGCTAAAACAGTCTTAGGTCTGTATTTAAATAAACCCTTTATTCTTTACAATACATAGTGTTTCAGTGTTTCTTTGGACCATGCGTACTCCAATTTCTTTGTACTGATTCTACAGCCCTCTCTGCCTCCTAAAATAAGCCTGGCTGCTCTGTCTACGCTACCATATACTCAGGTGGTACAGCCTTATGCTATGAGTGGAGTTTTGTACTGTCTCAGTTGAATGGTTTTACTAAGCCCTTAGTTGGACTTCAGAAAAACTGTCCTAACACACTGTGAAGAGGAAGATGCAGGGAGAGGCCTACTCCACTCCATCAGTAGGCTGCGCCGTTAATAGAGTCAGGCAAGGTCAGGCACCTGACATTAACCATACACACCTGACTCCACTTGACGCCCAGTTAGGGTATAAAAGGTGTGGTTCTGCCAAGAGAAATGAGCGAGCTGGGGTTCTTGGATGGACCATGGAAGCCAGGAGACAGAAGGGGCTGCAGCATGGCGAAGCAGTCGTGTCTCCAAGCTGGTCCAGGCAAGTGCTTGTTTCCCTGGGATATGTGCCGGTCCCAGGGGTGCCTGAAGAGCAAGTGGTGAGATCCTGACCTCGACCCACATATCCCGACAAAATGTGAAAGGCAAAAGAAAGCAGAAGAAAAAAGGAGCGATAGCGGCGCAAAAGCAGATAAAAGAACAAATTGATCATTTTAAAGAAGAGAAAGCAAATAGAGGCTGTAAGGGACCTGAAAGAGGAAAGGAAAAGGTGCAAGAGGCACAGCAAAGTGAAAAGTGTGCAAGAGATACGGGCAGACGAAAGGTGGGAAAAACAAGAACAAAGTGAAAGGCACAGGAAGATGGCAGAAAGAAAGTACAGAGTGTAAGGAGACGGGCCAGAAATCAGAGTGGTTGAGCATGTGAGGAGCAAAAGCCATGTGTTCTCTAAAGTCTCTACAATAAGAGTGAAGTGGGAGCGTAACCCTCCAAAGTGAATGAAAGGCTATTGCAATCTCACAAGAAGGAACTGTGCTACAAGAGGTGTACCCTGACATGGTGAACCTTTGGTATTTTGTGTTTGTGAACTTTTGGGTGAACATTTGTTTGAGACAAGAGGGGCCTAGGCTTGGAGAAGGGAACCCTGAGAAGCCCACAGTAAACTGTGAGAGACATTGTTGAAAGGAGAGAGGCCTAGACTTGGAGAAGGGAACCCTGAGAGGCCTAAAAGGAACTGTCTCTTTTCCTTTGGAACCAGAGGGGCCAGAGCTTGGGGAAGGGAACCTCAAGAGACCCAGAGACATTGTGAACTATATTGACTTGCTGCAAGAGCCCTACCTGGAAGATCCCAAAGGGCACCCCGTTTGCGTTGAACTATTTTTAAACTGACAGAACTAAATATGAAGGTAATTAATGTAAAATGAAATTATTACAAAATAAAATCATTTCCAAAAGAAACCTCATATCTGACAAACATACCATGTCCAACCAAATCACCATGAACATAGATGATACCACCCCTCTCTTTAATTTCACCCCAGTCTCCCAGGATGCAGTGCTCAAGACCATAACCAAACTCAGAGCCTCAAATTGTAAAGGAGATAATTTTCCAGCTCACCTAATCAAATTATGCGCCCCTACACTCACGCCCATAATTACCAATTTTGTGAATGCCTCTTAACTCTAATCTAGTCCCAGGCAGTATTAAAGTGGCTTGGGTCACCCCCCTACTAAAAAAAAAACACATTAGATCCACTAGCAGCCACAAATTACCAACCCATAACAACAGTCCCCTTCTTACTTAAAATCATTGACAAAATAGCCTACAACCAAATACAAACCCACCTTGAAAAAAACAACCTACTAGGAGCTAGACAATCTGGCTTTAGGCCCAACCACAGTACTGAGACGGCCCTCTTGGACCTGAAAATCTAAATGGACACTATCAGAGACTCAGGCAAATTAGCCACTCTATTGCTACTGGACTTATCAGCAGCATTTGACCTGGTCGACCATGACAAACTATGCGACACACTAAAAAAAGACTAACTTCTCAAACAACACTATTCTCTGGATCAAATCCTTTTTATCGGACCGTACATCCAGGGTTGCCATCGGAAATTATTCAGCGGACCCTATAGTAGTAACCATAGGAGTCCCCCAGGGATCCTGCCTCTCACCCACTCTCTACAATGCATATACCAAACTCCTATTCTCGGCCCTTGACGACATGGGTGTCATCTACACCAACTTCGCAGACGACACCCAGATCCTCATCCCCATCACAGGTGACGACACCCAAGACACTCTCACCATCAACAGAGTATACTCCATAATTCAAAATTGGATGGCCCTAAACAGCCTTTGCCTAAATAACGAGAAAACAGAGGTTCTCATTGTGGGCTCTCAAAAAAGAATAAGCACCCTCCATCCCGACTACTCACATATTAACATTGACGGTACACAGATCCCAGTACTCAAGCAAGTCAAAACTCTTTGAGTATATATAGATGCCAACCTCACCATGCACAAACAAATATCAGCCCTCTCCTCCTCTACAGCCTATACAGCTAAACTAATTGCACTCAGCCGCCAATTTCTTACTCCCACTAATTGTATTACATTGGCCAGAGCGCTAATCTTAACGAAACTAGACTATTGCAACATCCTTTTCCTAGGAACATCCAAGACTAATATCAATAAGATTCAATTACTTCAAAACAAAGCCCTTAGAGTGGCTTTAGGCATTAAGAAATCCAAACATATATCCAGTATTAGGAGAGAAAACCATTGGCTGCCAATTGAAGCCAGAATCATTTTTAAAACACTTAGTGTCGTCCATAAATGCATCACAAATAAAGCACCTAGCTAACTCAACAAAGCCATCAAGAAAAAAAGCTCCTGCAGGACACTTAGATCTAATAAACTGGCCCTTCTAGAAGTATCCCAATACAAATACAAGAGAGCAGGTGGGAGTACCTTCAAAGTCCTAGCCCCTTCACACTGGAATGCATTACCTATCAGTATAAAAAATGAGGACACCCTACTAGGATTAAAAAAAAAAACACTGAAAACCAGGCTATTTAACAAATATTAACCTAGCCAGTCCCTCTCCACTGCAGCACCAAGATGCCCTGACCCTCCGCGTGTTAACTGAACCGAAATACCAATGTACCTCCATTGGCCCATATGTCCGTCTAGCTGTCCCACTTAGACCCTTATCTAGTGTCTTAAAACAAATTGTGACCCTCTACTTGACCAACTGAAAGAAAATTATAAAAAGCTGACTATGGAGCCACCAGGGGGCGCCGAGATGTGCTGAAGCTTTTCGGCTGACCTACTCCCCAGGGCGGCCTTTTTCTTGATCTGGGCCCCCTAACCCCATTGCAGCCGTGTCCTGACCCCCCCTGGGGCTGGCTGATAGCACCGGGACCGAGAAGGGCAAACTCCCAGTGTCTGGAGGTGCCGAGATCGCAGAGTTTGCAGCCTCCCGGGTGGTGAGCGAACGAAGCCGGGAGTGCGGCCCCGCCGAGGAGAACTGTGCGGCGCTGTCTCGCTGGCGGTGGGGGAGGGGCGGAGGCTCCAGCGACCGGACCGGCACCCCCTCGCAGCCGTGCTGCTGGCCCAGGGCCCCCCTTCTGCGGCGGCCGTTGTGTGGCGGCTCCTGCGGGAGGGGACAGTGTGATCCCCGCAGAGGGGGGGAGAACTTGCCTGTATTTTAAGGGGACGAAGTGTGGAGATCGCTTTCCTGCGTCCCGGGCGGAGTGAGGAGAGGCCCCTGGTGTTGCTGGTGAGACGGAGCGTGAAGCGGGTATTTTGCGGTGAGCCCCGACGGAGGACCTGCGCAGACCGGAGTGGCTTGCCGGTGGATGTGGAACAAGGAAGCTCCAAGCGGCCCAGTGATTGAAACGACGTTCCCCCCGGCCTGTTCTACGGTACAGTGAATGGTGAGGAGTGGCGCGAGGTGCCGGTGGGCTGCGTGGGTCCGGATCTGATCAGACCCGTGAGGAAGGGGTCTGCACCGTGCCTGAAGCGCGGCAGGGGAGCCACGAGGTTTGCGAGGCCTGGTGATGGGAGAGGGGGCGTTATAGCCCGGCTCCCCACATACCCTGTCGAAAATAGCTTGCTGAGAGGCGGCGGCAAAGAGATACTATGGCTGTCTGAAAAAAGACCCAGAAGCTGTTGTTGGCTGGAGGTGGCAGCTGTGTGGGGGTCTTGGCCCTTGTAGAGGCGACACTCGCAGACACTGTGGAGCTTGTAGACCCTGCTGGAGTTCTGGCGGTGTCTGTCTCTCTCCTGCGCTGTTCTAGAGGCAGGCATAGGAGGAGTGGATGCTGTCTAGCGGCTGGAGGGAAGCCCCAATTCTTCTTGCCTCTTTTCACCATAGTGGCAGTGCTTTGGTCTCTACGTCGACTCTGGTTGCGCTCTGGAGGGGCGCTCTCTCAGAGCTTGTTGAGGGTCCTCCTTGGTCCCGTTGTCCGTTAGTGCTCCTCCTGTAGGGAATCGATCTGAACGCTGGCTTACGAGGGAACTGGAGTGCGGATGCAAGGAGTGAGGGCTCTCCAGCGATTCCGGAGGTCGCCTCAGGGTTCAAGAGAGGACATCAATATGCAGGTCTCCGGCCAAAAGGAAGACGTTGATACCCAGGATATGGGCCGCAGTATGGCAGCTCTTCTTGAGGAGATCCGAGGGTTTAGGGCAGACATAGGGAAGAGACTTGATTCCCTGGATAAGAAGGTGGATGATGTGGAGGATAGGGTTCAAGCCCTGGAGGCCAATCAATCTTCCGTGGATCTCTTTGAGACTCAGTTTGACCTGCGGCTGGCGGAGCTTGAGAGAAAGGAGGAAAAGATTGCCCTCAAGCTTGACGACTTGGAAAACCGAGAGAGACGCTCTAATTTGAGGTTCCTTAACATACCGGAGCAGGAGGAAGAGGCACAAGTGGACCTGGAGCGAAAGGTCAAAGAAATAAGCCTTGTGTTTGAAGAAGAGAATACTAATGTCCCTACCATTGACAGAGCTCATAGAGCAGGAGGTCGTGTGGGAGGCCCTCGCTCCGTCTTAGTGAAGTTTCATTACTATAGGGAGAAGACCAAGATATTGGAGCTCGCTCGTAAAAAAGGTGTGAGCGATTGGAATGGCGCCAAGATCTCCATTTACCAGGATCTTTCTGCACTCACACTTGCTCGCCGGAGACTCTGTGGGCCATTAACGAGGTGGTTGCACTCGAAATGAGTGCGGTATAGGTGGGGGCACCCATTCTCTCTCACCTTTGAACTCGACGGAGAGAGACATGTTCTTACCTCGGAGTCCGACATCAGGAGAGCAATGACAGAGCTGTTGAGTGACTCCCTTCGGGAGCAGGTTAAGTTGGATGACGTTCTCGCTGAGGGTCCCCGCAGGGATTCTCCGGTGTCCCTGGGACGACGGCGAGTTCGGGGTCATAGGAAATACAGGAAGATAGCGCCCCCGTCCCCGGGACAAGCGACAGCCTAAATGGAGGATGGAACCTCTGGTGTCCTCTGTCTGCTACTGTTCTTGAAATGGGTTGGGTATAGATGGTTTGGCTCCGGTCCCTAAACTGGATCGCTTCATGGTCTGGCTGGTGGTGGGGGGATGCCGGATGCTGTCTTTTCTCTCTTCTCTTTCTTTTTTGGGTCTGGGGAGCCCGGAAACTGTTGTGTTCTGTGTGAGCCTGTTCGCCCTGGTGGAGGCGAGCCTTGGTGGTCTGAAGGCTTGACTGTAGGATGTTGCAATCCTTTCAGACGCTCAGAAGTTGGGTGGGGGGGGAGGGATGGGGTTGGGTGAGACAGAAGGGGGAGTTAGGAGCAACCATGATTGTCGGGTTCAACATGTTTGTTCTGGTTTTTTGGTGGGCACCTTGGTTCGGGGCGGTGCCCTCATGTGGTTTTACGTCTGTCCTTATGAATGAGTTTCCTTATTCTTTTTCTGTGGGGTCTCTAAACGGGCGAGGCTTGAACTCTCCGACTAAGAGGTCGCTGGTGCTCAGGGAGTTCCGGCGGTTAAAGTTGCACTTTCTCTTTGTACAGGAATCCCTTTGGGTTAAGCGGAGAGAACCCGCCTTCAAATCCAGAGCTATTCAACACCTATTTCGATCATCATATGGGGTGAAGAGACGGGGGGTCGTGCTCATGGTCTCCCCAGACGTGCAATTCTCTCCCAGAGCTCATAAAGCGGATCCAGAGGGGCGTTTTATTATGGTCAAGGGGGAGGTGAGGGGCAGGTTGTTTACCTTGGTGGGAGTGTACGGACCGAATGAAGATCAGGATGTGTTTTGGCAGGGGATGAGCGGAAAAATCAGGGATTTTGCAGAGGGATCAATCATTGTAGGGGGAGACTTCAATATGGTTCTGAGTCCAGATAAAGACAGGAAATCCTCTAACCCGTGTCCTGATCTTAGATCCCAGAGGAGGATGGCAGATTCCTTTCGGAAGGTTAATATGGACTTACAACTTTTAGATGCTCACCCTGTTGGTAATCACAATCCTCTATTTACCTACTTCTCCTCTGTGCATCAATCATTCTCTAGAATTGACTATGTGCTGGTTGATTCCTCAGTCCATGAATATATCTCAGACTTCAAGATAGAGTCCATCCCATGGTCCGATCATGATATGGTTTGTGTCAGTTTGGGGATTCCCCAGGGGGTCAGGGGCAAATCGCGGTGGATATGTAATGATTCTCTCCTGCAGGATAGTGAATTAAGGCAATCCCTGCTAGACTCGATAGTTGAATTTTTCTCCTTAAATGACAATGGAGAGGTAGGGGTTGGAGGGGTGTGGGATGCATTTAAAGCTACGATCAGAGGTGGTTTGATGGAAATGGGAGCTAGGAGGAAGAGGGAAAGGGCTAGGGAAGAACGCAAATTGAGGGAACAGATTCTGGCTATCCAGCCAGGGGGTAAATTGAAGTCGCAGATAGATCCGGACAAGCGGGCTAAGTTCCAACAGCTAAGAGCTAAACTGTCCGCCTTGCTTGTGGGGCAGACGGAGAAGAAACTTGCGTTTCTGAAACAGCGGTATATGGAGAAGGGGGAAAAAGCGGACAAGATATTGGATTGGAGACTCAGGGAACTCCGTAATAGTCGACGTGTCAATTGCATATCTGGTCGGGGGGGTGAAAGGTGGCTGGGGGATGACCAAATTGCAGAACAATTTAAGTCATATTATGAAACCCTTTATACTTCTGAATATTTTGGTGATGGGTCAGATGTGGATCGGTTCTTTGTGTCGCTTCCCATCCCTTGTCTGCCGCAGGAGCGCTCGGCCTCTTTGGAACTCCCGATATCTCCCCAGGAGGTTGTTGATGCTATTACGTCTTTGAAGAACGGCACTGCGCCGGGAGACGACGGATTCACCGTCCGCTTTTACAAGACATTTCGCTTCACACTGGCTCCGCATTTGTCTAAGGTGTATAATTCGACCCTGGATACGGGTTCTCTTCCTCCCTCCATGATGTCGGCTCTCATTGTGGTCATCCCGAAGGAGGGGAAAGATCCCTCGTTATGTCAATCATATAGGCCCATTTCACTGTTAAATGTTCACGTGAAGCTATTGGCCAGAATCCTGGTGACCAGGTTATCTAGACTTATTCCCTCTTTGGTTCACGGGGACCAGATAGGCTTTATTCCAGGGCGGCAGGGATCTGATAATGTGAGGAAAACATTGGATTTAATGTACGAAGTGTCCAAGCGAGAGTCTGAGGCTTATCTCCTCTCGCTAGATTCTGAAAAGGCCTTTGACCGTGTTGAATAGTCTTACATGATGAAGGTGCTTCGAAAGATGGGTATTGGTGACAGGTTCTGTGGGTGGGTCGCGGCACTATATAATGCTCCATCTGCGCGGGTTCTGGTTAATGGCTTTACATCCCTGAGCTTTTCACTTTTTAGAGGAACTCGCCAGGGCTGCCCTCTTTCTCCTCTTTTGTATGCTCTAGCTATGGAGCCCTTTGCCATCGCGGTCAGACGGGAGGAGGCGATCACAGGAGTGCGATGTGGGGAGTTCGATTTCAAGCTGTCTCTTTTTGCAGACGACATCCTGGTGTATCTGTCTGTAATTAATGACTCGCTGCCCCGGTAGAGTTGATACGTGGTTTTGGAAAGTTCTCCGGTCTCAAAATCAATGTTTCTAAATCCTGTATTATGCCCATGGGGGGTGTGACGAAGATATTAGGGGTAGAGTGGAGTTGTTTGGGATGCGAATAGAGAAAGTCAGTACCAGGTATCTTGGGGTTGTAATTCCCAGAGACCTGAGTAAGGTGTTTGAGTTCAACTTTCCCCCGTTGTTGGCCGAAGTTTGTCGTGAGTTGGATAGGTGGGCTCCACTGACGCTCTCTTGGTTTGGGCGAATGGTATCTGTGAAGATGAACGTGCTGCCTAGGCTTCTCTATCTCTTCTCTTCTCTGCCTGTGGGGTGGTAAGAGAGCTCGAATAAAGTTAGGTACATTAACACTCCCAAAGGCGTTCGGGGGATTTGGTCTTCCTGACTTTAAGCTGTATTACAAAGCGGCCCAGTTGCGAGTCATGTTGGAGCACCTGCGAGATGACCTTAAGACATATTGGACCTACATTGAAGATGTGCACGTTCATCCCCACAAGGTTAGGGACTTGCTCTGGGCCCCTCCTCGCGCGCTGCCAGCTGCAGCTCGGTCCCACCCAATTCTAGCGGCTCTTTGGCGGTTATGGAGGCCTTGTAGGGATAACAAACTACTATCATCATGGCCCTCTCCCCTATCTTCCCTGTGGGGACCGCCGCTTGACTTGGGGGCCAGAGGGTTCCGAGGGACGCAGATGTGGTCGGACCAGGGGATGGAGAGGGCCGCGCAGCTTTTTGACCAGGGAGGCTTCATTGAATTTCCCCAGCTGTTGGAGCTACTTCTGGAAAAGCCTCCCTCCATTTTTGATTTCCTATGACTCAAGGGTATTCTTACCCAGGCAGGTTGGGTGGCCTCCCTTTCCCGTAAGCTGACCGCTTTTGAAAAGATTTTTGTGGAGGCCAGCTCCAGAAAGGGATCCCTGTCGAAAATTTATAAAATGTTAATTACGGCGGACCTAGAGGGGAGGCAGGCGTTTAAGAGTGTATGGGAGGAGAGAATTGGCATAACCTTAGATGAGCGGGATTGGGACTCTGTTCTCCGGTCCGTCTTTAGGGGGAAGCTTTAAACTGCAGCTATGAAGCATAACTTTAAAATTCTCCACTCTTGGCACCGTCCGGCCGCCTCTTTGTCTAATATGTTTCCCGGAGTATCCCCTAAGTGTCCTCGGTGTGCCGGTAGAGGAACTTTGTTCCATATGTGGTGGGAGTGTCCGGTTATTCAGGTCTTCTGGGCAGTGTTACTCAGTTGGATTGAAGGTATTCTGGGAACTTGTCCTGCCCTTCATCCCATGGAGATTTTACTGGGTGCACCTAGGCCTGAATGTGAGGAAGGCCCCATCCCCAGGGTAATCGGTGCGATGCTGAGGGCAGGGAGAATGGCTCTGGCCCAGAAGTTGAAAGGACCTCAGAGCCCAACGAAGACAGATTGTTTTTTTTTTTTTTATTTTCATTTAGTTTATACAAACTTTTGAAAAACTTTATCTTTAGTGTAAGATCAACATTCCATCATAGTCCTTAACTATTTTTGTAGAAACCCCTTGTTGGACTTCTTCTCTTGACTTTTTCTGTCCCTAATTCGTCTACCTTTGCATCCATAGATATTCTGTCTTTTTCCAGTATTTTCGGATAGGTTGGTCTCTTTAGGCAACCACCGGGTTCATTTTTAGGTGTTTCTGCAGAATCTCTAAGAATCGCATTACTGAGATCAACAGTGGCTTGCTTTCGGTCAAGTGTAGTTGTCTCCACCATTCTTCTTCAGATAGCGTCTGGTACTTTTCCCTCATCTTTCCCAAGCAACTGACACGCTGGTTGTTTAGTTCTGTACAGCTTATGATGAGGTGTTTTAAATTTTCATCTTTCTCTCCACAGAATCGACAGAGTGTTTTCCCTTGATATCACATGCCTAATTCCCAGGATTTCTTTGGTCTCTAGGATGTTTAAACGAAACATCAAATAATACTTTCTTAGATGTTTGCACGGAGCTAGTGCCAGATATTTCTGAAGCGTATTTCGTATCTTTGCTTGTTTTGGTTGATTTATCATCGCCTTTTGGCGATCTCTTCTTTCCCCAATTGTAATCCAATCAAGATCTAGCAATTTTCTTTTTACAAAGTCTGGGTTATTCCATAACGCTGACTCGTCCGTCCCTAACTGTTTGAGAATTTCTCCACATTGCTGTTTCCAGTCTCTTAGGGCTGACGTTTTTCCGCCTGTTTTGTTTCCCAGTAGGATTTTGAACGGTGGTAGGTTTGCTTCGTCATGCATTTTCCTAAAAAGCAATAGCTTATTCCAAGCAATCCTTGCGTTCAGTGTGGACATGCCTACTTCATTTAGAACACACGCAGTCGGTGTGCTTTGCGGTATTTGAAGAACTTTTTTCCAGAAGAAACCTTCACACCTAGACCATATCTTGTGGTTACAGCCAAACATGTTCTCTGCCCCATAAATCAGGATCGGTGTAATTTTATTTTGGTAGAATTTTCTCACTGGCTCACATGTGAATTTTCCGAATTTCTTCTGCATTACGATCCCTTGAGAGGTTAATTGTTTGCAGCTATTTAGGATTTTCTTTACCATTGGTTCGTCATTTATGCTTGAGTTGATAATTGTGCCCAAATATTTTGTAAAGTGCACTTTCTCTAGCTTCTTTGTTCCCACGAACCAACTCGATCTGTACTTGTCAGATTTTCTTCCTCTTTTGTTCTCTCGGACTAGGATTTCTGACTTGGCTGCATTTATCTCCAGCCCGAGTTTTTCCGAATAGATCTTCAATGCAGACAATTTTCTCTGTAGGCCGACTGGTGTTCGGTCTAAAATTACCATATCATCTGCGTATAAGATGTGATGTAATTGGCATCCATTGATGGTTGGTGGAAATGAAATCACGCTTGACAGTGCTTTCTCTACTTCCGAGATGTAGAAGTTAAACAGGGTGGCCCCTAATGGGCACCCCTGTTTCACTCCTCTTTCTGTAGGAATTGGGTTTGACAGATTTCCTTCTTTGTCTAGCCTTATTTGAATGTAGGTGTCAGAGTAAAGTTCTTTGATGGCTGCTATCAGACTCTCATCGCAGCCTCTCTTCTTTAAATTACACCACAGGATTTCTCTATTCACTCCATCAAAACGCGTTTGCCATGTCAATAAATGCCAGATAGATTTTCTGTCCCGATCGAATGGCATCTATTTTTAGTAGGTTTAATATTAGCAGGTTTGTGCTGCAGCCCACTCCCTTTACAAACCCAGACTGTCTGTCATCGTAGATTTTTCCTTGATTTATCCACAGTGTGAGTTGTTTGAGGAGCTGAGTTGCAAACACTTTGCCTATGACATCGAGAAGGGCGATGGGGCGGTAGTTTGCTGGCTCCGACCGTAAGCCTTTCTTGAATATCGGAACAATGATTCCTAGTTTCCAGGTCGCAGGGATCCTTCCGTCTTTTATTATTGCTTTGAACAGGATCTCACAGAATTCCGACCATTCATCGATGTTTTCTTTTAAATCGGCGTTCGAGAGGCCATCCGGTCCGGCGGCTCTAGATGTACTGCTATTTGCAATTGA
This sequence comes from Ambystoma mexicanum, assembly GCF_040938575.1. Lineage (NCBI taxonomy): Eukaryota > Metazoa > Chordata > Amphibia > Caudata > Ambystomatidae > Ambystoma > Ambystoma mexicanum. The sequence goes on along the minus strand of NC_090927.1, from coordinate 626,001,960 downwards.
GATTCGGATGTCCTCTCTGTCCATTTGTAAGTTCCAAGGAGTTTTTACGTGGATCTCCGCTGTACTTGTACCTTCCCTTCTTTTAAACAGGTTTTTGTAATGACACTCCCAGTCTGTTTCCGTTACCATATTTGTTATAATGGCTTTTTCTGAGTTAGATGATTCATTTATTAAGGTCCAAAAACCCCTGGAATTTCTCTGGTTCAACGCTTTCAATATTGTCTCTGCGTCTTTTTTCTCCATCTTAGCTCTATGTAACTTGTGCCAGTTGTTGTACTGGTTTCTCATTTTTTTGGACTGGGTTTGGTTTTCTACTCCTTTGGTGGCATTAATCGATCTTAATGCTTTCCTCAGTTCACTCTTTTTTTTTGCCACTTCCGGGTCGTACTTATGTTTATAGAAATTTTGGTTCTTTAGAGCCTTCGTTTTTTTGGATTTATAAATTTCTAGTAGGTGCTGGTATTCAGTTGCCTCAGTCAGGCCTTGCTCCTGGGATTTTTGCATTTGTTCAGATATCTCCTTAATATTCAATTTGTTTATCCTTAGTCTGTTGCGTCCAGGTTCCACTGAGATGTCACATCTCCATTGTTCCTTTTTCTCTACTTTTCTCCATTTCCATTCCATTGATGTGATATTATGATCGCTTTGGATGTTTTTGGTGACTGTAAAGGAGACTATTTCATGTAGTATATTCTCCGAGACAAAGATGTAATCTAAAATAGATTGCTGAGTACCTCTTTCCCAGGTCGGGGTTGCTGGAATGTCCCCTCTTGTCGCTCCGTTAAGCATTGATAGATTTCTATTTGTCATCTCTTCTAGCCAACAGTCATTTTTAAATCTCATCCCATCGATCTTCGTTGTTTTTTGTTGGTTTAGCTCAATGAATTTCCTGTTGAAATCTCCACATAGGATAATTATTGCCTTTGAATCTTCTATTTTAATTGTATCTATGGCTTCAATGATATCATCTTCTAGCTTTTGGAAAAACTTTGATGTTGTATTCCAATATATGTTTAATATATATATAATCGGTTTGTCAGCTTCTCTGTGAGTTCTGATTGTTCTACACACACCTCCTGAAGGAAAGGTGACAGGTTGCGGGCGGATTTTATTCTTAGTCCACATGTTCTTTTGATTAAAGTCAATTGTCCTGTCATAGGCCTTCCTTTTTTTTGTTTTATTGCTGGATTTATTGCTACTTCGTAGCCGTCCACACATGGTAGTTTGGATACCCATGTCTCTTGCAAACATATCAAGTCTGCCTTTTGTATTGTTTCCGTTGGAGATCCTAGGAGGTGTGAGAATCCTCTGGTGTTCCACGAGGCTAGTGTCAGTGTCCCTATCTTGTCATAGCATTAGCTCTCCGTTATTGGGTTCAATGATTTTGCCAACCAAGACCACTTTTTTCTTTCATCTTCATCAGCGTTTACTTCCGTAGATTTATAGTTCCCTGTACCTAACTTTCCGCGATTATCCACTGTTATTTTGATTTTCTTTGTCTTTATGTCATCGGGAAGACCTGCTACTTCAGTCTCTATTTCTGTGTCTTTGAGCTTGACATTAGACGCGTGTTCCCTTATTGCGTTTTTTTCTATTCTTTCAAATGTCACTAGCTCTTTCTCGTTTGTTCTTTGTGCTTTGGGTTCTTTTGTTTTTGCGTCGTCATTTCCCTTTAAGGTGTTGTCTACTTCATATACTTGGTATCCCGCTTCCAGGAGTTGTCTCTCACTCATCATGATCAATTCAGCATCTTTTTTGTCGTTGATATGTAAAAGTACAGACTTCTGTTTCATCTCAGCCATGATTTCCACCCGATCAATCCGAGCGCTCTTTATTACCCTTAGCACAGGAATCTTTTGGAATATTTGTAAAATGGTGTACCGATTTAGTGGGGTCCCACCTTTTCTTCCGTCAATTTTCTCGACCAGTAATCGATACTGGTGATTTTTCTGTATTGTTTTGTTTCCGACAGTCAAGGTAGAGTTTCTTGACTTAGTGGACTCATCGACATTCCCTCTAGGTTCTTCAACTTTTCTTGTGGATTTCTCGTTCAGAATCTCAGTGCTGATTATATTGTTTTTCCGCTTATCTAATGTGGGATTTTTTGTGGCTTTCATAATCTTAGGTATGTTTCCCTGTTTTAGCATACTCTTCAGTCTTTTCTCTTCTAAGGTAAAGAAGATTTGTGGCTCTTGCATCTTTTTGCTACTTTTCTTTGTTGTAAATTGAGATTTTGTAGGAGTTTCTGGCCACGAAATCACTCTTTTGTTTGCCGATCTATCATCTTTCTCTTTCTTGTACCCTTCGATGGGCGATTTCTGCGGGCTTGTCTCTAGCTCACGATTATCTCGCCCAGGATTGTTTCCATTTTCGATTATTTTTACTGCCTCATCGTTGTCATTGTTTTCTTCAGCTTCAGACACACTGTAAGTTGACATGTTCAGCAATTCCTCCTCATCACCATCTGGGTCTTCCATGTCTAGCTCAATTGTTCTTCCAATTAGGGTTATATTGTCTTCAGTCAGATTTGCTGGCTGTGTTTTTTCCTCCACGATTTGGATCTCCTCATCTATTTTTTTTTTTCTTTTCTCCCTTCAACGTTGATAATTCAGAATTATTTACAGTTATGTTCAATGCTTTAATGTTTCTGAAGAAATTGGCTGAGCTACGAGTTTTCTTGTTCTTTTTTGCTTGTTGATTCTTCGATTTTTTGTTACAATTATTTGAGTTTGGTTTGATTGTTTTTGAGCTCTTCTCATTACTCGCTCCTGAGCTGGTTTTCGGGTTTTCAAATTTATCATACCATTCCCTCTCATTCTTTTTTCCGTGTTCGATTATAGGCATACTTTCCAGATAATTTGGGTTTGTATCAATGGATTTTGACGTATTGGGTGGATTGGATGGTAGGAGAACTTGCTCTTTATCTGGTTCTTTTTCGATTTGCTGTTTACTTTCCTCAACCGATTTTTCTATAGATGTCGTGCAATCGATCGAAGAGTAAGTCCTTGTTTTTTGAGCAATCTCCACACTCTTCCTCTCCGTCCTTCCACAATCACTGACATCATGGCTAATTATGAGTTCCTTATCATAGCAGCAGTTCTGTTTAGATACTCTTATCTCTGTTTCTTTCTTTTTTTTTTCGGATGCGTGCTCAGTTGTACCGAATTTCTCAGGTAGCTCAAATGTTTCTAGGTTGATCACTGAAGTCTGGCTCGTTTGTACTGTTTTTGCGACCTGTGTTGTATTTGAATCTCTCCTTCTTTCTCGTTCATTTTGAAGTAGCGTAAGGGCTTGCCTTGTCACTTCTGCTAGAAGTTTCTTATCTTCAGAATTGTTTCTTAGGGATTCCTTTAAAGCCATTAACGAGATATCATTCCCTCGTTTGGCTACCACAATCTCAGAGGTCATTTCTTTAAGGTCTGTCTCTAGTTTGATCATTTTGGAGTTTAGTAGCGCAATCAAAGTTGTTTGGTCTCTGTAATTCTCATTTAAGTTTTCATATAGCTTCATCAGGGGCGCGACAGCTATTGTTGCGGCCGACATCAGAATTGGGCTTAACTTCGATATTATTTTTTCGTCGCAGGTTGATGTTTCGTCTATATTACTTATTCCTGTCTGGGGTATCTCCGTGGATCTCCTCCAGTTTTCATTTCTCGAAGTTGTTGTATCATCCTCATCTTCCGAGTCCACAGATGTATTTCTTCTCTTGTTTTCCTCTTCTCTCTGACTTTTGAGTTTTTTCCTCACACTGCAGTCATCATTTTCGGAACTTTCTCTTCTTCGACATCTCTTTTGGGACACTATAATCTCCTCGTTTCTAGATTCGAATGCTGGTGAGTTTGTTTCTAGAGTCATTACTTCGTGTATACTCCTATGCTTAGGATAGTATAACTCCGCTGATGGTGGTTTTTCCATGTTAACGTTTATTTGAGATGACCTTCTAGTTTGCAGCAATTTTGCATTCATTTTTGCTAGATCTTTTATTACTTGATCCACAATCCCTACTGAATTTCTTCTTTCTCCTAACTTTGGATTATTTTGTGGTATAGTTGTTGGCAGTGTAGAGCTTTCAATCCATTCATTTGATGGTAACCGCAGCTCTCTAGTGCCCTCCGGTTTCTCTGGCGTTGTGAGGTGTTCTTTTGCGTCTTGTTTGGCGTGGAGATCCCTTGTATCTTGTAGTAATTTGATCAAATGCTCATCTCCTTTACTCATGGTTATTGTTGTTTCTATTTTCTCTGACTCTGGATTGTGCATCTCAGCTACCTTTGTCCAAGCCAGTAGTTTTAGCGATGAGCTCGATTTTAAATGCTCTACCCTGGCTGCCGTTCTTTGTATCGTCATTATACTTATGTCATTTTCCTGAGTGTTATGGGTTGGGTCTCGTGTTGGGTCCTCAGGATTGTGTTCGAAATGAGGGGTATTAGGAGATGGTCGATCACTCAGAGTACGGTGTATCATTGCAGTACAGACTTCAACATTCTTTGTTCCTGATTGAGTTTCCTCAGATTCGCTGTTTCTTCCCTGTGTCTCGATCACCTGTGTCTCTTTTTCCATTTCCGTGATTACTTTGGGTTTTTTCCCCTGCAATGTGGGAGAACCAGTGTTTTTTGACCCTTGCCTCTCCCTGTACTTCTCTGATTGCATTTTCTTTTCATTTTCAGGCTCGTCTTTGGTTTCCCTCTCGGTGGTTTCGTCTCGTTCTAGGTCTTCGATACTTTCGGAGTCACTTTCTGAATTGAAAGTATCCATCGAGTCATTCGTTCCTTTCCTTCTCGGCCACGCCATGTCCATGTGTTCGTGTGTATTGGTAGGCCTGGGTGCCTCGGAGCTAGAGTACTGCTGCTGTCTGGTATTGTCATTGAAGGTTGTAGTTCTGGGGCCGTTGACTTGGGGAGTGACGCTCTTGCTAACCATTGTAGCAGTTACATGGACGTTAGAAGAGGCAGAGGACTGATTAGGAACTCTCTCCATGTCAGTGGAGTTTCCTATGGTCGTGGACATATTGTTCAGCCCTCGCTTAGCTTTAGCTCGTGTGTTGGCTTTATTCGTCATCCCCCTCGTAGCTGCTGACATTTATCGAGTGGTTTGGTTCTTACAACGGCCAATAAGCACCAACTCGAACTTAGAGTACTTAGGTTTTTTTTTTCCCTTATTGATTTAATTTACCACGCTACTCGTATTTTCATCTAGGACTTTTGACAGTGTTAGTTGAACTTACCTTTTGTTCTAGGTCGGGATCAAAGAGGGAATACCTCCGCAGTCTCCCGTTCTCTTGCCTCTAGACGCGCCGGCAGCGCCTAACAACCGCACAACAGCCCACGCCCTCTAACCCTACCGGGCTCAACGCCGCGAGGGTGAAAGCGGATGCTTTTTCCGTGTGTTTTGGGTCACGTGACTCCTCACGTGAGCAGCGACAAGGCTCCGCCCCCTCCTGGGAACGAAGCGACACGCTGACAAAGAAGAAGCTGATTGATTCTGGTAACCCATGTGCCCTCGATTTCCTGGGTCCTGGGTTCAAGGTCCTCAGCACTAGCAGCACTGGCAGCACCAACAACGCACCGCTCGCCTGAAAGCGGATGCTTTTTCCGTGTGTTTTGGGTCACGTGACTCCTCACGTGAGCAGCGACAAGGCTCCGCCCCCTCCTGGGAACGAAGCAACACGCTGACAAAGAAGCAGCTGATGGATTCTGGTAACCCGTGTGCCCTCGATTTCCTGGGTCCTGGGTTCAAGGTCCTCAGCACTAGCAGCACTGGCAGCACCAACAACGGTTTCATAAACTTTTCTCAATCTTCACTTATGAGAAGCTTACAGCTATTGTACATGACGACATGCCTTCTTTTTTGCAGGATTGGACTATAGTGCTTTTGAATACGGACTGTGCTGCATTGAGACTCTGAGGTCTGAGACCATGTACGGAGCTGGATGATGGGGGGACGGTGGGAGCAGATCGGCTAATGAACAAAGACGCCAGATGTTTGAGATTTGTCGGGGACCTTGCAGATAGAGCTAACCGGTTAGACAGCCATTAATTGTACCGAGACCTGCTCCCAACCATGAGGTGCCTTTTGTTCTTTTGTCTTAGAACCCTGTGTAGCTCATTGTTTGGGGGGTGGGTGGGGCGGGGGGGCAGGCAGGGGGGGTTGGGGTGTTTTCTATGGTCCGGTTTGGACTTGTTCTCGAGTTGAGTATATGTCGTCGCTGTTAATGGATAAATCCAGTAAATACAAAGTGGAAAAAAAAAACTTTTCGCTGTGATAACTTTGGGTCTGGGTGAGTAACAAATGTAAGAAAGAAAGAAAGAAAGAAAGAAAGAAAGAAAGAAAGAAAGAAAGAAAGAAAGAAAGAAAGAAAGAAAGAAAGAAAGAAAGAAAGAAAGAAAGAAAGAAAGAAAGAAAGAAAGAAAGAAAGAAAGGCTACCCGAGACTAGCCTTGGTTTTGACACAGAGAGACTTTGGTTTTGGAATTCTGGACCATCAACGGCCCTTAGAAGCATCAGTTGAGGGAACAACCCCAGTAGAGTTAGGGCCAGCTAGGCATTAGACAAACCCTACAAAGTTTTATAATAAAGGTTTTTGAAACTGCTACTTTTGAGTCTGTGTCTCTCTTGATACCATGCCTGCCCCACAGTCCCCACACTCCCTACTGTAAAGGCTGAAGGTTAAGGCCGTCGGTAGCTGCCAAAAATTAAAAAGATTCACAGGGCGGCAAACGGGTACAGTCGTCGAAGAAATCGCTGAAAGGATGTGTCAAAGACGCTTAGAAACAGCAATAAACCTTGTCAACACAAGCTCTGCATGAAAGCGACCGACCAGTATGGCGGGAAAAAAAAACTATCGGGGGGACCTCACCATGTGAGGGATCATGCGTACATAAGTCATGGTAGGGATAGCGTTACCAACATGCCCTGGTCGAAATCCGCTTCGATCTTTGAAAAAAAGATGCAATACTCTGCGATTACCACTCAACGTCAGACTATCTGCAAAGCATGTGATTCTAAGCAGATTCACAAGCATCAAACCGTTTCCCTTTTGTCCTTTCACCAGTTTACCTTTTTGGTCCCATTTTAACAGTGCACATAGCACCTTACATTGCAGCGCAGTGGGGATACATTTGTATCACCCTAGGCTTTTACACGTGGGATTTTATGTTAACTTTTATATGTGCCTAAAGACGAGCTGGAGGCAGCAGATACATTTGTACCATTTCTGCATAATTTGTGTGTGCACATTTGGTTTACCACGTATGGCTACTAAACGTGGCTAGTGCCCTAAAATGGCTGTACCATGAGATTTTGCATTTGTCCTTCGCCCATATTGTTGTTTGGCCTTCTTCTTGCCCTCTCAGGTCAGGAAATTCCATATACAATCATGCACTTGCCCGGAAAGCGGCTGCTTTCACAAGCTAGTGATGCCTTGCGTGTGTGTGGTGCCCAGAGAGAGGTTGGGACAGTCTTGTCCCACTCCACATCTGTGGTGCCCGAGAGTCTGTATTGGAAGCGTGAAACCCACAGTGGTCCCTGATTGGACCGCTTTTGGCTGTTTGAATGGTACAGATCCTTACCCTTGGTAGACTTGGATTTATGATAAGAAGAGGGCTCCTACAGCCACTTCTTCAGATCAGCGTTGGAACCAAGTATCCTCTATAGAAGAGCAGCTGACTGATGATTTGTGGACGGCTCCCAAAGAAGCCTGGCATCCCCTTCCTACTCTGAAGCGCTGCTGGACTACCTGATCTGCAAAGGCTTTCTGTGGTGCTTCAACCCTTGGACTGGTGGGACTAACCAGTCTCATTGCATTCTCGAGGATCCAGTCATCTTGAGCCTTCGAGTGGCCTTGGACCACCTGATGAACTGACCAGGTCTCCAGTGGTCTACCTCGGTAGAATTGTTGCTGTTCCTCGTTCGTCACCTGAACTTCGGTGGCCTTTCTGCCAAGCTTCAGCCTCCCAGCATCAAGGGATCCTGCTCTGGAAGGTCTTCTTCAACCGCGACTGCAAAGACGACTGCTGTCGCCCGTGTGCGGTAGCTGTCACAGGAACTCAACTCGCATTACCTTGTCTTGTGTTGTGTAATGTCCTGAAGGGGTGTGCATCAGTGCCTTCTGAATTTCTTCTTCGCAAACGGTTGCACTCTGCTCCTGGAACTGACAGGAAGAATCCTTGCACCCGCAGCTCCTGGGCATCTTCTATTGGATCCAACTGCGGGAACACCAACCGTCAGCGACCCCGAGTCGACCTGCCTAGTCTGTAGGGAAAATCTGAGTCAGAAGGCGAAGTAATTGCAATGCATTCCGCTGCCCATGTTCTACTTAGAATACACCATAGAATAACATTTGTTTTTTCCATTCCATCACTTTTCGATCGTTGGATCTAAAAGCTCTATCTAAAAGATAGGAAAATCATTTTACTGATGTGTAACATTGTTGAAGTATCTTCTGGAACATTTTCACAACCGCAAAAACTCTTCCTACATCTGTCCCCTCGAGCTCCTAAGAAGAAGCTTTGTGACTTTTGGGCACATGGCCCAACACATCATAGAGATTGGACTTATACATAAGGGCATAATTCTCGTGAACTGGTTTCATTCTACTGCATCACTTCTTAACTTCTTTTAGTTGTCTATGTTATTGTATGCATTACTAAAAACCTAAGGTGACTGTATATATGTTTGATAATTGAGTATTGTGTGATATTACTACCTTGATTCATATTTCTAGTGTGTTTTGGGCCTATAATAAATAGAGTATTTAGCACTTACGTGTCTAAATTAAATTGTGTGCTCCACTGTGCACCCAGACCCCACTCACTTTCTGAGAATTAGGCTTGACCACTCACCACAAATACCTTGATAGGGTTTGACAAACCTCTTAAGAGTTCCCTTCTTCACTATAAATATGGTAGTCTCCTAAAATCTGCCCACCAGGCCAGATTCTATAAATTCACATTAAGAGGGGCACAAGTAAATTGTAATCGCAGGAATTGCAAAACTTGCCAATTATGACATGCCCATTTAATAAACAAAGTTGAAAAAAAAAGAATGGAATAAAAATCCAGGCTCCACTGGTACCACTAACTGTTGTAGGTATACCATTTGAGAGGTTAGGGATCAACGTTGTCAGTCCCCTTGAACTTCCAACATCCTCTGGCAGTAGGTCTATGTTAGGGAGCTGTATCATTATTGTGCTTCATCACCTCTCCTAGCATGACCCCCGACCCCCTCCCAAATCACATATTCTGGACCTTTTTTATTTTAATCCGGAATGAGTGAAGCCTTTTTCCACTCATTCATTCTTATGGGCTCTGTCTTTTGAAACTCTGTTCTCTGTGTTTTACCTTATTTATTTATTCATATTTGTTAAGCGCAGAGTCAGCCCTGAGGCATTGTGGCGCTGGTTACAGAAATAGCGCTGGTTACAGAAATAGCGCTGGTTACAGAAATAGCGCGACTTAGTTACAACATAGAGGCATACAAGCATATAGGTTTAGACAATAACAATATTTAGCAATGTGTGCCTGTTTGGCTGTAGGTAGAAGAAATGTAGTTAAAGAGAGAGGTTTTGAGTTTTTTCTAAACGCTGTGAGGGAGCCTTCTGCTCTTAGAGCGTGGGGGAGATTGTTCCAGAGTCTGGGTGCTATGTAGGGGAAACCCCACCCTCCTGCTGTAGTCTTATTGATGCGTGGTACAGTGAGTTGGTTAGTGTAGCAAAGTCTGGTAGGTCTAGATGAGGTAGGTCTGAGAATAGTGTCCGAGAGATATGATGGTGCGGTGTGGTGGATACATTTGTGGGTAGTAGTCAGTACCTTGAAGGTGATGCGTTCTTTGACAGGGAGCCAGTGAACAGATTGTCTTGCAAGTGAGATGTGGTCCCTTTTGGAGATGCTTAAGGCTGCTCTTAGAGCGTTATTTTGAGTGACCTGAAGTTTGTTTAGGATTTTTTTCAGAGGTGCCAGCTAGGAGTGCGTTAAAATAGTCAAGTTTAGCGCCTATGGTAGCTCTTGCTATTGATAGACAGTTCTCTTTGGAGAGGAATGGTTTAATGGCGTTTATGAATTTGGTGCTTAGTGCAGATGCGGAGACAATGGTTGTATACGAATTGTTCGTTTTACAACTGTTCGAATTACAATTGACCTGAATTGTGAAGGTCAATTGTAACATATATGTGGGGGGAAACCCCCCACAACCGCCCACCTAACGCCAAACCCCCCAAAACCCATATATATATATAATATATATATAATGGCACTAACATGTTTGTCCATAGACAAGGTGGCATCAATGTAGACCCCTAGCGTTTTCACAGAAGATAGGACTGTGATAGTGCAGTTGTCAATGTTGAAATTGGCATAGCGACTATCTAGCCTGGCCAGTGTGGATTTTTGGCCAAGGATAAGGATTTCAGTCTTATCCCCGTTAAGACATAGGCCGTTAGTGGCCATCCAGGCTTGAATGCTGGCGTATATATGTTTTAGAGCCAGGGCGTCTGTGTGGTATGAGCCAGTTAGTGGGAGGAGCACTTGGGTGTTGTCTGCGTAGTTGGTGTAGGCAATCCCAAGTGCATCCAGTTTATTGAAAAGGGGCTTAGTGAATAGGTTGTACAGCATAGGTGCTGTACAAGAGCCTTGTGGGACACTGCAGTGTATTATGGATGGTGTTGCGTTAGAAGTGTCAGAAAAGACTTTCATGGCCCTCCCTTCAAGAAATGATGTTATCCAGGAGGTGGCTTGATCAGAGAAGTGTGCAGAGTGGGAGAGGTGTGAAGTGAGGGTCTTGTGGTCCACTAGGTCGAATGCCGCTGAGAGGTCAAGGAGAAGTAGAAGGGCGGGTTTACCTGTGTCCAGTATCTTAGTTATTTGGTTTTTAAAGTCCAGCAGAGCAGTCTCTGTTCCATGACCTTTGCGGAAGCCTGACTGTCTGGTACCTAGGATGGAGTTAGTTTCAAGGTATAGTTGGATTTGGCTGTGTGCCACTTTATCTAAAATCTTGAGAAGGAAAGGGACTGTCGTTATAGGTCTGTAGTTGTTGGGCACCGTGGGGTCGAGAGTGGGCTTTTTTAGAAGTGGGCCCACCCAAGCTTCTTTAAGACTGTCTGGGACGGAGCAGGTCTTGAGTGAAGCATTAATGAATGCGGTAATGAGTGGTGCAAGTGGTTCAGCGCAGTCCTTGATTAACTTTGGAGGGCATGTATCGCCTTTGCAGGTCGATGGTTTCAAATGTTTCAGAATGTCCAGGAATTCTAGTGCAAATTTGGGGATGTTAATGGTTTTGCTAGAGGATTGAGAATGTGAGTGCCGACTCTGTTTCGGCAGGGCATTGTAGTGATCACGGATATTTTTTTGTAGGAGGTCTATTTTGTTGAGCATGGGGCTTGGATACTGTTGCACCAGCCTTCATCCTTCTTGTCAGTGGAAGTGGGAGGCACTGTGAGCTCTTTAAAGATGGAGAAGAGTTCTCTTGAGTGGGACTTTGAGTCTGATATTCGACGGTTGTATGACTCAGATTTGGCATGGAAGATGGCAGTTTTGTATTTTTTTGCGATGTCTTTGAATAAGTTTTTGGTGATGTCGCATGGGTTGGCCTGCCAATTTTTAAGTGCTTGGCGCTTGTTGTTACGCAGAGCTTGGAGGTCCTCTGTGAACCATGCCTTGGAATGGAAAGACTTTTTTTCTTTTTTTTCTTCTAGAGGAGCAATGGAATTCATAGCATTAGTGAGCATATCCTTGAGGATGTCTGCTAGAATGTTAGGATCTTGTGGGAAAGGTGGGGCGAGGCATGGGGTGTTGAGAAGGGGGCGTAAATTGTCTGCAGTTAATTTTTTGGAGCTTCTGGCTAAGGTGGCAGATTTATCTACTAGAGTTTTTTTGGTAGGTATCGTGGGGATAGAGAATTGTATGCAGCTGTGATCTGTCCAGGGGAGGAATGTATTGGATGTGATAGAGGAGTTGCAGTTATGGTCGGCCAGCCAATCTAGAGTTCTGCCTTTGGTGTGGGTGGGTGACACGATTTTTTGTGTGACGCCTAAGTTGGAGAGGTCCTTAAGGAAGGAGATTGCTGTTTTGTACTTGCGATCGTTATAGCCTAGATTAAGATCACCTAGGAGTAAGGTTTTGGTGGATTTTTTAAAGTTTTCGCTGAGAATGTGCGTGATTTGCCCTTGAAAATCGGCTGGGAGTCCTGGGGGCCGGTAGATGACGTGGATGTTAATGGTGTTGTTGTGAGAGAGGGGTAGTTTGGCCGATAGTATGTCTGCATTCCCTTCCCATGTGCGGGGTGTGGGTCTGATGTGATGGATGTCTTTATAGATTAAGGCAACCCCCCCCCTGATTTTGTTGGTCTGTCTTGCCTAAGGATGGAGTAGCCTTCTGGCACGGCTAAAGTAATGGCGGGGCCTGAAGCTTCATGTAGCCAGGTCTCTGTGATGGCTAGCAGGTCTAGGTCGAGACTGGAGATGAGCTAATTGATTTCTAAGGCATGGGCAGTGAGCAATCGAGTGTTAAGTAATGCGCATTTGAGTATTGGCGCGACCTGACTTCTGTTAGGATGCTGCTGTTTTGTTTGTTTTTTCTGCTTGAAGTTGGATGTGATGGATGATTTAGGACTGGGCGTGAAGCTAGTACACGGTGTGAAGACGTGGGGAATGCTGGGCATAAGGTTGTGAGACACGGATGTGCAGGAACCTAGTCTGTGGTTTCTGTGTGATGTTGGAATGTGTTGCGAGGAGAAGGACCTGGGTAGCGTGCGCGTCCTCAGTCTGCACAGTCTGGTGCAACTGTTAGGTATAGAGGTGTGAGGATGCGTGGTGTCGGGACTGGAGTGAGAGGGTGTGGAGTTTGTGTTGGACGGCGTCATGATGCTGGATCTAGGTAAGCAAGAGTGTAGATACTGTCGTCCATATATTGTGGTGGCGAGAAGCGTGCCTATGAGAAGTAGAGTGTTAATCTGGTGGTGCAGCCCTGGTAACATGCTGGAGTACTTTGTTGTGCACGTGCAGGGAGGCGGGATGGAGCAGCGGTGGTTCTGGTAGTGCGAGGTGCTAGCTGCCTAGAGGATGTCAGATGGCAGAAATGTGCAAAAAGCATTCACGGTCTACAAATACGTAATGAGACATTTTGAATCATGAATATGAGATTTTAGCATTGCAAACGTAGGCAAAGGTACTGGTATAAGGAGTGGCTTACAAGATAGAATCATATTGTGATTTACGCAAATCAGAGTCTGGGGGCAATGCAGAGCCCTTACTATGGAGTCTACCTTCCTGCATATTTCTTTTAAGGCATTTGTGTTTTACTTTTGCAGCACACCGCTTCTTATGGGCAGTGTTGCTTGGATCCCTTAGGGTACACCTCTGAGATTCTTTTCGTTATCCTTACTTACTACTATTCTTATGGATAGGGGGATACTTTATATCCCTCCTAAAACTTTCTACTATGAGAGATTGTCACACACCACCTTACGTGGAGTGCCAAGGGGATACCTAGTATCCCCCTTCTCTCTGCTCCTGTGACTTTTCAGTCACATAGACAACCCTCTAGATAGGGCTTATGGCAGTGGACGTGTTCTACCAACTATTGTGCTAATTGTTACCGCAGACTGTACTAACAGTCTTGGTTGTGCATAATAGGGTCACCTATGTTCTAACATGGTGGCTCCCTTCTCTTTTTGCCATTTCTAGTGTGGTTGTCCTTCGTTAGCCCTTCTTCTACCATTCTGGGAGGGGGAGGTCTGAATATTTTGCCTTTGGCGGGGACCCTTGGGTGTCCCCGCCTAGGCTCCAGTTTGTCTGGAAAGGCAAGAAGTGGGGGAGGAGTTACTCACTCCCCTGCTCTTTGTCTGCCTGAGTGCCTGAATGGAACCAGTGCCCAGTGGAGGTCTGGCTGTACTGCTTGGACAGCCACCTGCCCCTTTCTATAAACTTCTGAGAGAGATTGGAGAGGAGTGTGTGCAGAAACTGAAGAAAAGGTGAAGTTCCTGAGGTTAAAGGAAAGTCGACAATTGGAACCTGAAGTAACTGACGACAACCAGAGACGTCTACAGACCCTTTGGAACACCATGAAGCGACCACTGCTGTCCTGATCCTGTTTTCTATGCGACAGAGGAGATCCAAAGAGGACGACGACTCTTTGGCTGGTGGGACCAACCAGCCCTGATACAGACTACAATGTGTTCCATCTCCCGAGGTGCTGTGCCTTTCCAGAGCTGCAGACCGTGAATACCAGGACTGTTACGACCCATTTGTAGTGCAACGTCTTATCGAGGCCGAATCCATCCAAGTATTTGCTGAGCTCTAGGGGAACCTCCACAGACGCGATCAAAGTTATCCAAGTCCCCTCACCAGGGTGCAGGACTCCAGGAATCAAACAAGATCGACTGGGCGAATCACGTTTTTTGTTGGTGCTGAGAAAGTCGCCAAAACCACACACTGACCAGAGAAAATGAAATCCGTGCCAGAGGTCCACTCTCTAGAATGCTGCTGAGACATCCCATGCAGAGTCCTTCATTTCGTCACCAGACCGAGGAATCGGGAGACTGGGTCCGTCGCTGCTGCACAGAGGAGAATCCAGCCACAAACATTTCTTCTTTTTTTTAAAAACTCTTTTTATTTGCGGTCACAGAGAGAACTACAGCGCTGTTCCAACTCGCACATCAATAATTCAACAATTTTCATTACGTGTTACATACACACAGTAAATGTTACAAAGATTCTTCGTCATCTGAAATCATGTTGCATAAATATCCCCTGAGTGGGCCCCATATGTCTTTTGGTCTGCATTTTACTGGTTGTGTCAATACATATTGTTCCTCTGCTTCATTTACATACGTTAATTCTCAGAGAAATTGTTACATGTTGGGTGGACCTTTATCTTTCCATTTCAGCAATATGCATTTTTTGGCCACCGCACATGAAACATTGAAGAGTCTTCTAACCTTCTCCGAGCACTTGCCAATATCACAGAACACGTATTTCTGTGGAGTCAACTCCGGGGGAGGATCTGTGTTATTTCTTCTAGCATAGCTGCTACATCACTCCAAAATGTAGCCACCACCGGGCACTCCCAGTACATATGTAGGGCTCCGGCCTGGGGCGCATTGCACTTGGGGCAGGTATCTGGGCCATCTGCTGCAAATTTAGCAATTTTTGCCAGTGTGTAATGCAACTCATTTAGGATTTTAAATTGAATTAATCGTAGCCCAGCATTGAGCGAAATGTTCTTGGTTAAGGAACAGTACCTGGTCCATTTCCCATCTTCTACTGATATCTGTAGGTCCCTTTCCCACTTTTCTTTAGGGGTATGAGCCTGCACCGCCTCATATAGCTTGGAGATCCCTAGGCCTCCCTCAGCAGTTATTAACTGTATGCTTGGGTGTGGGGGAGGGGTTCATCTGGGAAGAGCGGCCATCTCTTTTGAAACGCAGCTCTCATGCGGTAGTATTGCCGTGTTTTTTATCGCCCCGCCTCCCAATGCCCGCACCAGCTCCTCCAAGGCTACAAGCCTCCCATTAATGAACATATCGCCCCGTTTCATCTCTTGGTCTGGATCCCAGGATTCCTGTATAATGCTGTCATGGGTGGGCAAAATGCCCAGGAAATTCCAAAGGGGAACTTCTAGGTTGTAGGGGGTCTCAAGTTTAAGTTTCCTATAAATGGCTTCCCATGCCCTGACAGTACAACCTACAGGGTTGTAGTCACAGGTATCCCTGTATCGTGAATCGAAGATGACTGATTGTATGTTCGTGGGGTACGTAGAGTATTCCTCTATCCATGTGTGAGGTGTTCTGGACGAAACATTATACAGGTACTTTGCAAATTGGGCGTGGGAGACATAATAGTAGAGTTCAAAATCGGGGGTGGCCAGTCCACCTGTAGCATATGGCTCCGTCATCTTTTCCCACTCTATCCTTGCCGTCCTCCCGTTCCATAGGAATGACACCGCCATGAATTGTAGTTTGGTGAAAAAGGCCCTTCCAGGCCATAGGGGAATGTTAAAGAGGTAGAGCAGCTTAGGCAAGATGACCATTCTGAGGACGGCCACCCTGCCACTAAGTGAGATCAGGAGGTGCCCCCACATCTGTAATTTTGTATGTATCATTTGCAATTCGTTTTCATAATTTTCTGTATATAGTGTGCTTTTTTCTCTGGACACAAGGATTCCTAGGTATCTAATGTGCTGTTCCGACCATTGGCGCCCTTGTGTGTCGCTGGGGCATTTGGTACTAGGTGTAAGTGGAAATATTTCTGATTTGGCCATATTGACAGTATACCCCGAATGCTCTGCAAATTCCTGTATTTCAGCCATGATGGGTGCCAGGTTCATCTCTGGTTGCCGGACATACAACAGCGTGTCGTCGGCGTATAATGATACCAGCTGAGTCCACCCTTTCATACTAATCCCCTTATCTGAATGACGCAGCTGCACAGCGGCAGCCATAGGTTCTGTAGTCAATGCGAATAATAGGGGTGAGAATGGGCAGCCTTGCCTAGTGCCCCTACCCAACAGGAAGAATTCGGATAGGGATCTATTAGTCAAAACCTGTGCCCCTGGATCCGTATGGAGTAGTTTAACATATCTGATAAAGTAGGAGCCCATCCCGAATGCCTTTAGCACCACAAGGAGATACACCCATGAAACCGAATCGAAGGCCTACTCTGCATCTAGGGAGACGGCCACCGCGCTTCTGCTCGGGTCTATCTGTGCCATTATGCCGAAAATCCTGCGAAGATTAAGGGCCATGGATCTTGTGGGAATAAACCCGTTCTGATCGGGGTGCACTAGTGTGGGGACCACAGGTAAGAGCCGATTGGCCAGATCTTTCGCAAAGATCTTGACGTCGGTATTTATGAGGGAGAGGGGCCTGTAGGAGACGACGTCCTGTGGTGGTCCACGTGGCTTGGTAAGAACGGTGATTATTGCTTCTCTCATAGTGGGGGGTAGTATGCCGCTTTCTAGGGATTCTTCCCATACTTGCAATAATATCAGAGCCAGTTCCACACAGAACTCTTTGTAAAATTCGGCCCCCAACCCATCTGAACCAGGTGATTTTCCCGATGAAAGCTTTGATTGCCTCCGTTATTTCATCCGTTGTCACTGGTTGATCCACTGCCAATCGTACCTCCTCGGGAAGTGTTGGGAGGGAGAGAGCCCCAAGGTACGATTCGATTTCTATTTGTGACTTTTGATCCTTGTTTGCATATAGATTTTTAGAAAAATCAGCAAAATACCCATTTATATCTTTGTCTTTCAGGAGTACCTCCCCTTGCAGCGTTTGTATACTGGCAATCTGGTGGGGCTGCTTATCGTGTTGAAGCAACCTGGACAAGGTTCTCCCCCGCCTTATTACCCTCCCCGTATCTGCACGCCCGCATAGGTGCTGCCATATAGCGCACTTCTCTAATGGCCAGCTTATCAAATTCCTGGAGATTAGTGTGTACATCAGCCAGTATTGCACTGTTCTGTGTACGGGTATATGTTTTTTCCAATGTACCTAGTTTGTTTTCTATGCTCCTTAATTCAGCTTGGATACCCTTCAACATACCCACCGACTTGGACATCAGGATTCCTCTGACCCATACTTTGAAGGCTTCCCAGACTGTGGAGCAACTCTCCACCGATCCCACGTTGTTGGTGAAAAATTCTGCTATTTCAGTATGGAGGGGCTCCGCCACCCCCGGGTCACCCAGTATCTCACCTGGCATTCTCCACCTCTTTAAGGGATGAGGACCATCGCGGAGCGCCAACTCCAGTGACACTGGGGAGTGTTCAGAAAGGGTGCGTGGAAGGATCTCACATGTTTTCAGCACTGCGGTCAAGGCCGTGGATATTAGCCAATAGTCAATCCTGGACTCCGAGTCGTGAACTGACGAGTAATACATGTACTCTCCGCTGCCTGGGTGTGTTTCCCGTCAGGCATCTACCAGTAAAAGTTGCGACAGGATGTGATTCAGCGCTAGGGCTGTTTTGCTAAGGGCTCTGATGACTTTCGAGGACCTATCAAGTACCATATCTAGGAAAACATTGAAGTCACCCCCCCAAATCACATTGACGATATCAAGCGAGGTGACTATCTGATAAATAGCCATGTAGAAATCAGGGTCATCTATGTTGGGACCGTATGTGTTAACCAAGAGCAGTTGCTGGCCCGCCACTTTTCCCCAAACCATGACATATCTACCCGCTTGATCGACCCTATGACCTTCCAACCCGAAACCCAAGCTTGGATGTATGATCATGATAACCCCTCTGGATTGTGGGATTGGGTAGAATTTGTAAGTTGCTGGTACCAGTCGCATGAGTTTCTTGTAGCATTAGGATGTTTGGGCCATGCCTCGTGACATAGTTTCCAACTTTTTTGACCTTCAACTGGTTGTTCAATCCCCGAATAATCCATGTCAACAATTTTATCTTTAACCCATCGCCCATGACTCAGAAAAAGAGATCATGACTCCACCCAGCACACCAGGGTAATAGTTTCTATGCAACCCGGTCAGCACCAGTCTCAACGTAACCATGTTTTTAACAACAAGCCAACACTCAACTTTCATAAACGGTTCAGATGAACACAGTGCCCTGTGGCGAAGACAATCAGTTCTGCTGTCTCGTGGACGGACAGAACTGCCACAGGGTCCCCAACTCCCACTCCCTGTCCCCACCCTCCCACCCACATCATCCCCCCCAACTTGATGATGTATCCCCATTAACTTATGGAGCTTTCCCGGGGTGGACATGTTGCTTCACATGACCGCTGATTCGGCCCCAGCACTCCAGCAATATCTTTGAGGTGGAGCCGCCCAGGCCTCTACTTCTTATGTTTGCAATCAAGGTGGAACATCGGCCTTGCAGATGTTCGGGCTTCGAGTGGGTCCTAATCCCCCGGCGTAGGTCTGTTATTTTGTGCCGGTCTGCCCCCTCTGGGAGGAAGAGGTATAGAAGTCTCAATGTACTGTGTGGCCTCGGCCGGGGACTCGAAGGAATGCACCCTTCCTGCGTGCTGAGCCTGAATCCTCATTTTGGCCGGAAACATCAAGGCATAGGGAACCTGGCGTTCTCTGAGGAGTCTTTTTACCGGTTCATAGGATCTTCTACTAGCTTGAACCCCGGCGGAGAAGTCTGGGTATATATGTATACGGTTCTCTTCGTATTGGAGGGTTCTTGCCTCCCTTGCCAGCCGCAGGATTTTGTCTCTATCCCTGTATTTGAGGAGTCTAGCAATTATCGTGCGTGGTGGTGCACCTGGTTTAGGAGCCGGGGCAAGCGTACGATGTGATCTCTCAACTAAGAAATGTTCAGAGAATGCCTCCGGACCTAATACGGATTTAAGTAATACTTCAAGTTGCTTCTCCATCTGGCCTTTGCCGAATGTTTCTGCCACTCCTACCACCCGGATGTTGTTTCGTCTCGAACGCGATTCAAGGTCCTCACACTTGTTTTGCATTTTTGACATGGCCTCCTTGAGCTGGGTGAGGTCTCGGCTCTGGTGTGCTATGGCATCTTCGTTAGTGCTTATCCTGCTCTCTGTTTCCCTAACACGTGCACTTTCTTTCTCAACCCTTGCCTTGAGAGAGCCTATGGCGGACACTATGTCGTCTAATTTAGTGTTCACTGCACGGAAACCGTTTTGAACTATAGTTGTTAGACTGTCCTCCTGCTCCTCACCCAGGGCCTCCTTAGTGTTGGTGTGTACGTCTACAGTGGTAGTCTGCATTTGGCCCCCTGTGTATGCGTCCATGGGGCCTTTCTTCTTGTTACTGGGAGTCTTGCCACCCTTTCCTGTTTTTTGTGGTTGGTGTTTACGGAAAGGTGCTGTTCTTTACTTCACCCCTTTGTGACCAGTTAGTAGGCGCTCCGTCCCGTGTGGAAGGTAGCTAAACAAAGGTCCCGGGGGGATTGTCCACCATCAATGGACTGTGTTCTCCCACGTATTGCGTAGTAGGAATGGGATTATAGAGCAGTTTTGTGGCGTTACAGTCTGCAGGAGTGTTAAGAGAGGCTGATGTAGATTCCCTATGAGTTCGACTCATGTGTTGACGTATCTGGAGTCCACCTGCCCATCCGCTCGTTTCAGAGGAGGAGGCCACACGTGTGTAGTAGCCCAAAATAGGCCAGAGTCACCCCCAGCAAACGTCCGTGCGGCCTGGGGGAGGAAGCCACGCCAGCAGCAGCGAGCAGGCAGCGCCCAGGAGGCCCCCCCTCACCCTGTCTTTATAGATCGTTTGTTAGCTTCTATCAAAGCTCCACGCAGCACCAGCACCGCGGAGCTGTCAAACATTGCACGGGGGGGGGAGGGGGGGAGTCCTGGGGCCCGACAGTAAAGGATCCCTGGGCTAAGTGCCTCGGACAAAGTTCAAAACAGCACGACTGTACTAGCTGCCCACACAAGGATATGTGTGGCTCTTGTCGCAATGTTCAGGCGGCCCTCACGGCCTGCACCGCAATCCGCAGCCCCCAGCAGGTCGGCCAGCACCCCGCGTCGGGAACAGTCAAGCCGCTGGATCGAACCCGGTCGGCTGCCGGACAGCAGGGGGTGGGCCCAGTTCAGCTTTGGGGATGACTTTTCAGCAACTGGGCTCCCTATCCCCCCCACCGCCGCGGCCCCTGTTTCCTTATTTAAGTGTGAACGTGTCCTCCTCCGATCGGGCCCTAGCGCGCCTCGTCGGTACTCCGCCTCCTCTCGATCCTCACGGCAGACAAAGGGCGATATCAAAGCCCAGCCGCAGGCAAGCGCCCGGCCCGCCGATGCCTCCTTGTCCTCACGGTCCGCCCGGGTCTCGCGTCCCCGTCACCAGCTGCACGCGAGGGCCCGGAGCTGTTCGAAGGCCCGGGCTCTGCCCACTCGCGGCCTCACGCCTCCCCGAATCCATGGCCTCCGGCAGCTTCCTCGTGGAGCCCTCGGGTGCATCTCGCCCGCAGCATGGGCCGGCCAGGACTCAAACAGGATTAACTTCGGCTTGCCCGGTCACAGCTTCCCAGGATTTTCAGGAGCGTTTCATAGCACCTTATAGCACCTCAGGCGGCTTCCGAAAAGGATATTTTATACCAGGATTTCTGGATGGAGCGGGAGCACACAAATCAGGCGGCCATCATCGTCGTGCACAACAGCGCCCCCCACAAACATTTCTTCTAAGTTAATGTACTGTGGGGTTAAAAGGTATTACTTACAGAGTATTCGAGTGCGTGAAGAGGTATCCAGTCTGTCCACTCTAACCTCTGACCCAAGCTGTCGGCTTGCGTCCCTTTACTGAATCCTTTAACAGGGTCTCCAACTTTGTGTCAATTCATCTAGCATCTTTATCTAGAGACTGAAATTATCCACAGGAACATTTGCTGTTCTGCTGCTTCGTGAAACTTTGTGCCCTCTCCAAACTGGCTTTTACATAAAGTTAGGGAATCAGACTTTTAAAGCTGTAGTTTGTTCAGAAAACAGCTTGAACCTAAAGCTCTTCTACTGTATGTTATGTTAACAATTTGTAATGCGCACGTTCGCCCTAAGGCTTCTTGGCGCATAGAGTAAAGACACAGTTAGGTGGACCGCCCAGGGCTAAAAACGTAATGTCTTAAGAGGGCGACGGAAATGTAAATGATTCTCCACACCTCTCAAAGCAGAAGGGAGGCCATTCCAAAGTTTACCAGCTGCAACAGAAAAGGCCCTTGCACCCATTCTGGTCAGACGAAACCTAGGGAACACAACAAGTTGGGAAGCAGCAAAGTGCAGTGTGCGCTGAGGGATATAGGCTGAAATATGTCCTGCAAATAGTTCATCGAGCTTACTATAATCAAGGTGCTGTGCCATAATGCCTTAAATTTCACTGGAAGCCAATAAAGAGCCCGTAGCACAGGGCTGATGCGGCCAGCTACAGTTTGAGAAAGCTGTAGCCGATGCAAAAGTCCCAAGGGTTGGGCCAGGTAGAGGGCATTGCAGTAATCAATGCGACTCATTACCATGGCAGCCACCACCCGAGCGTGCACCCCAGAGGGCAAGAAAGGCAGCACCAACTTGTGGGGCCATAGACAGAGTAACAGAAAGGGTAACCCCTACGTTTTTACCCACTACCACAGATGCAGGCAGATTACCCAATTCCGAAGGCCCAAAAGCTGAAACCCATAGTGAAGGATCAGAGGGAGAACACACCACCAAAACCTCAGTCTTGCCCCTATTAAGTTTTAGCCAATTGTCGTCCATCCACCCCTTCACGGCCCCCAGGCAAGCACGTAAGCGTGACGACACCTCAGGCTGGTCAGAATCTAATCGGACCAAGACCCGAGTGTCGTCAGCAAATGCATAGCACCAGAAGCTATATGAGAGAATTAGACGGACAAGAGGCTAAACATAGATATTAAACAGCATGGGGGATAAGGCCAAGCCATGAGCCAACATGAATGAGTTGGCAG
Organism: Ambystoma mexicanum; assembly: GCF_040938575.1. Lineage (NCBI taxonomy): Eukaryota > Metazoa > Chordata > Amphibia > Caudata > Ambystomatidae > Ambystoma > Ambystoma mexicanum. Next base: position 625,979,579 of record NC_090927.1, on the reverse strand, counting down.
AGGAAAGAAAAGGGGCCAGTGACAGAATTTGGGTCCTGTCCCCAAATTATGAAAACCAGGCCTGGACGGGGCCGGAGAGACCAGCCATGGCCATGAGGGACAGTAGGACGGAGTGGTACACCGTATCAAATGCGGCAGAGAGATCTTGCAATGTTGAGGCCCCCACTCCCCAGCTGTCCACCATCATGGCCAGATCATCCAGTACTGAAACTAGTACACTCTCCGTTCCCCTCCTAAGGTCGGAAACCTGACTGGAAGGAATTTAGAAAACAAGAGGATTCAAGAAAAGAGAAAAGAAGTGGGGACACCAAAAACTCCAGAAGCTTCATGAAAAAAAGAAGAGAAATAGGTTGAAATGTAGACAGCACTGCTGCGTCCAGAGATGATTCTTTCAGCAGTGGCATCACAGTAGCCCATTTTAATTCCACTGGGATAACGCCCGATTGGCAGGAAAGGTTAACAGCCTTCGTAATCCAAGGAATAATGGGCAGTAAAATATCCTTAAGCACCACAGATGGGATTAGAGGGGCAGCAGATTTCAACTTGCTTACTGCAGTAGATAAATCCTCAGGAAACTCCGACCAATGGTATGTAGATGGAGCTTCAAGGGGGATACAGTAAGTATAAGTAGAGGACTGAGTGGCCCTATCAATGGTCTCACGTATATCAATGATTTTTTAAACAAGAGTGAGTCACAAAGGACTAGAGTATGGACTATATGTGGTGAGCCACGCTCCCAGGAGGAAAGAGCCTTAGCCACAGAGAACAGTTCCTTAGATTTATTCAGGGCCGATTCCATTTGTAATGTAAAGTAAACTTGTTTAGCCGATTTAATGGCTGCATGATATTCCCTTGAGAGTTGAAGATAGCCTAATCTTCCTTAGCAGTATAGCCAATGCGCCATTTTCTTTCAGCTTGTCTAAGCTTAAGGTGGATACTTTTGAGCTCTTCTGACAACCAGGGAGCCGAAGGATGGTTTTTTGGGCAGATAGATTTTATTGGGTAATGCGGTCAGTCACCATAGAGAAGGTTTTAGATGGGTAAGAAAAGTAAACAATTAATTCTGGCATCTTTCAACCATAAGATTGCAGACTGGAGTGGTACACAGAGTCCAATTTCACCTTACGATAGCTGCAGACCTGCTTTTTGGAGAGCAAACCAGACACAGCACATGAAAAGGGACAGCCAAGTGGTCAGATCACAGAAGAGGATTGACTGGGGCAGTGGTGATGGTAGATTGAGCAGCAAGAATCAAATCCAGACTACCCCCCTGCCTATGAGTAGGCTCAACGACTAACTGAAACAGATACAGGTCAGTCAAAGAATCAGAAAACACATAGTAGCGGGGGCTGAGGAGCATTGAACCTAAGGTTACAGTCCCCTAATACTATCAGATTTGGATAAATCAGCTGAAGTGAGGGCACTAATTCCAGAAAAGGATTAAGAAATGCTGTGTAGGGCCCAGGTGGCCAATAAACAATCAGCGTTTGAACAGTGTGTGGATGAAATAGTAATGCGTACCAGCATGGCCTCCATCTTCACATTATGCGTAATTGGGAGCATCGAACAGGTCGGGACGAATAACACACTATAGCCACTCCACCCCCGGTGGGCAGCTACCCAATCAAAATTGAGATTATTATATCTATCTGGGAGTGCAGATATAATAGCAGGCGCTGAGGTATCAGTCAGCCCGGTCTCTCTTAGACAAACCAGACCTGGGGCAGACATTGACAAAGTCATGAAAATAGGAAGCATGAGAGACAAGAGACTGTGCATTGATTAGGTAAGAGCTAAACGAGGTCCTGCAAGCCAAAGCTGAGGTATCGCCTACTGCAAGTTGAATTCTAAAATTAGCAGGAAACACTGTTGTCGCAGAAGCAAGGATCAGAATAAAACCTCGAGTGCCAAATGGCCCTTGAGAAGCGTAAGAGGCCCCTGACACGTCCGTAGGCCGGACGGACCCAGACAGGCTTAACTGAGGTGCAACTTTGGCGCAATGCCATCTCTCCCGCTGCGCGTGACCCTCTGCGCTGTCTTCGGGTGTCTCCATTATTAGCATGACACATTGTATTGGCGTAGCAAATTCTGTCTCCCTGCTAGAAGGCAGTAAAGACAGACTGGTCAGGGAAGTGAGTGGCAAGGAAATGAAAATGGCACTAAGAACAGAGCACGAGCCTCGGTAGGTTCCATGTAAAAATGTTCCAGAGAAAATGTCACCATGATTTGGACGTGTTAATGTCATTTTCAAATGTATAAACTATTTTCCTTCTAAAAATGTGCTTTCAGTCAATCGGTGCTAAAATTAACTGTTTATAAATAGTGAAAGTGTGAATAATATATAGTGAGAGAGCATGTCCATTAGTACGAAATCTGCAACTAACACTCATGTTCAAGGGAGCCTGTCACAGCGCGAGCAGCCAACCGTGAAAGGAAACAGCTGTTACATCAGTTAGGTATGTCGAGAGGAGTTAAAGGAAAAGTCAACGGACAACAAGCTTGGCACTGAAAAAGAGGCTGATTGCTTTTAAAGGTGAGTTTGGCCTTATCATATTTGTAATACAAAGATCAATTAATTACGAAGCAGAGAATAGAAAGAGAATAGAAAGGGATTACTGAAGCCATTTTCTGTTTTTTTTTTTACAGTATTTTCCGAAAGAATAAAAAGGCAGAATATTTAACCTCACGGAAAGGGAATACACAGGGTTTTTTAAAATATCCAATAAATTATCCAGATAGTTGCCATGTTAATTCCATTTGGCGAAACGAGGACCGTTTGTTGTGTTCTAGCAAAATGGCAATATAAATAAAACTATGTTTGCCTTTCAGACAACTTGCATATGGAAAAAAAAGACTACTCGTGTATGATAATGTTATAAATAAACATGTTTGCGTGTGTAAATGTTATGAATAAACGTGTTTGTGAGGCAAATACATCTGTGTGTGACGCTTTTTTCCCGGCAACATTTTAAATGACCAATTTAAGGGGATATTATTACGTGATACCCCTTGGTGTGCTATGAAGCCAGACACCCTCTGTCTGCAAGCGCTTACATACAAGGAACAGAAGATAAAAAGTACAAAATAAAATCAACACTATTTTAGAAAAAATGATAATTCAAGTAGGTGGCGCTTAGTCACGCGCCCAGCACGGGTCAACGCCCGCTGCCTGAAAGGAAATAAAATTTTGTGTAATAAAATAGCGATATAAAGGTCATGAGCCAGTAGTAAAATCGCAATATTATCACAGAGGCGAACGGCCTTACCATGCAAATCCAACACAGATAAAATGTTACAATTTTTGCATTATTTTTAGTGTGCACATACGCATTTAACACGTGTGGCTACTAAACGTGGCTAGTGGCCTAAAATGGCCACACTACGACATTTTCTCTTGCATCTTTGGCCATATTGCTTTTCTCCTTCTTCCTGCCTTGCCAGGTCAGGATATTCCTTTTAAGGTCACACACTTGCCATGAAAGCTGTCGCTTTTGCGCACTAGTGATGGCGTTATATGTGTTTGACCAGGGAAGGGGGTGGGACAGTCTAGTCCCACTATGCATCCGTAGTGCCAGAAAGTCTATGTGAGGGGCAAATGTGAAACCAATAGTTGCTCCTGATTGGACAACTACTGGCTGTTTGAATGGTGCAGCTCCTTACCATTGGTGGGCTTGGACTTGCTTCCAGCTCGGAATTTGGTAAAGAAGAGAACCTCTGCGGAGGGCTCTGTTGTGCGGCTAAGAAAATGGCTGCTGCCTGAAATGCACCGGCAATGGCCCGGAATCCTGCAATTTGGTCCACTATCATTGTCCTGGAACCCGCAGCTTTGAATTATGAGTGTGTGGGGCAGCGATGGATCATGGTAACGAGCAACAATACATTCCTGAAGAGGCTCACTGAGACGAACACTGCGCTGCTATCCTGGTGCCTGAGAGGCCGACTGCAGTGTGGCGGTCCGGTCTGCTGACTGCTCGGGGGAGACAGTACTCAGTGGTGGCGGTCGGCTGGCACCCCCCGTGCGGTGTGCCACGGCCTCCCTGATCCTACCTCATTGGTTTGGAGGTGTTGCAGCATCCTGCTGCACCTCCTCTCCCTGCACAGTGATGACTGGAGAGGCCAGGGTGAAGAGCGCTGGAGTCTGTTACTGGCGCAGCCCCCACCCTCCCCGACCGTGCCTGGGGTGCCTTGGGGGAGCGGAGGGCTGACAGATGGCGCCTGAATTCCAGGTGAGGCCCTGGTGCCACTTCCCTGATTACCGCGACCCGACTGGAGCCCCCGTGTTATTCCCCCAACCTCCAATGGGGGGGTCCCACTACACCGGGAAGATATTGGGCATGACAGCCTGAGTGCTGACTGAAATCCCGGCTGAGGAAATAGGCCACTGAGCACTCCGGGTTTCCCACGCTGTGCCACTTTGGGGGCCTTCTTACGATCTCCACCGGATGGGCCCATATTAAAGGAGTCAGCCTGCCGCTAGGGGGCAGAAAAGAGGTCATGGTTGCTGGATGACGCAGCATCACAAATATTACACTGTTAGCCCTATACTGCTACACCGGGGGCCTGGCACTGCATCACAGATGTTAGCTGCACCAGAATCCACTGCAGGCAGCTGGAAAAAAACAGTGTAATCCCAGGCAATACCAGTACCTGCACCACCACATAGATGGCCGTCCTGAGTGTGCACCACAAATAACAAGGGCAACCACACCGTGGTGTATAGCTCTGCAAACCTCCCACGGTAACCTGTTATGATACTTACCTTGCAGAACACTGGGCACCCCCATACCGGACCCAGCAGAGCCCTGTAACCACTTCTTGCTACTAGACCCACTAGGACTGACAGTGGACAACCGCCTGCTATCCTGCAACAATAGTGGTCATTCGTTCTGTGCAGTCTGCCCCCAGTCCAACACAAGTGTTCCAGGCATGGGGGGGGTGGCTACAGCCAGAGCTGCATGATGGTCAACCCCAAAAAAATAGGCCAAGATGGAACAATTTGCCCAGCTGGACCAACCACAACCCTCTGCCCAGCAGACCAGACCCATGCCCTGGCCCAGGTGAATATGGCAGCCTTAAATTAAACTTTATTAGCATTGAAAAACTGCACAGATAATTTGGGAGCAAAGATCGATGCCCTTACATGTAAAGCTGATATCTCATCCATACAAATTGATACGCTCTGTGGCCGAATGTCAGAGGCAGAATAAAGGATAAGTGAAGGTGAAGACAAAGTGACAATTCTACAGCAGGAAGTGGCCGACCTTAAATAAGTGGTCAAAAAAGTTGTGGCAAAGAATGAGGATTTGGAGGGCCGATCCAGACGAAACAATATCTGCATCCTGGGAATACCGGAATTCACACCAATTGGCAATATGGAGACATTTGTGGAGACACTTCTAGTGAAGGTGCGGGGGAACCCCACACTCACAAACAGGTTTTTGGTGGAGCATGCACACCGGTCACTGGAAGCGAGGCCCTCCATGGGGCCCCGGAATGTCCCATCATTGCTAGAATCTTCAGCTACCGCAACAGGGATATCCTCCTCCGCTCCGCCATGGACAAGAAGGTACTGAGGTGGGGGTCCGCCACAATCCGTCTGTTTCCGGACTTTAGCTCTTCGGTCCAGGAACAATGTAAAACCTTCCAGTCTGTCAAAAACACCCTACGAAGAAAAAAAAGTCCAGTATTCCATGCTAAATCTAGCCAAGCTTAGGGTGCTTATAATGGCTCGGCGACCACATTCACCTCACCAGAAGCAGCTGAACGGTTTGCACTGTCTCTCCCAGCCCCTGGGAGATCACCTGGACACTCTCCGTAATTGTCAAGATTCCTGCCCCTCATGTCCCCAGCCCTCCAAGATATCAGGCTGGAGCCAGGCCACAATCACCTACATGGCCCTTAAGGGCCTCTCCATCCCTCCAAAGACCCACTTGGAGTCAGATTTGGCGCTTGTGGCACCAGACTCACTCACTCCCATAGGATAACATTGGGGATTGGACTTGTAGTGCATTGATGGGGACAAGATGGATGCCCCCAAATATTTCGGTTCCCAGAACTGCATGTGCAGTCTAGTCTTTTGGGTGTGGTTCAGCCCAGGGACACCTCGGATACCCAGAGACTATTTAAGCCACACCCAGGCTGAGAAACATGCTTTGTGTTTTCTGCACCTGCAGCGTGACACTCACTGTGTTCGCATCGGTCTCCAGTAGGCCGGCATCTTTCTTCTGCGCTCAACTCCTGCAAGAACAAGAACACAGTTAGGAACAGCTTTACCTCATCGCTTCTTCTGTTCTGCGGGCATCTTCGGCGGTGTCATTCCCATCCCGGCACGCCGCTTCCTAAGGAAAAGGGAAAAAAACTGAAAAAAGGCATTAGTAAGCATTCAGCAAATCTTCGCTTATTTTTAAAGACTGTTCGAGCTTCAAACGCTTACCTGAATCCGAGCCGCTATGCGGGAACTCTGTCTTCGGAACTTCTCATCCATCTGCAAGAGGGAAAAAGACACTCCAGGTTAGCGTGGAAACATCTAGAGGTGCCGCATATCGCGCTTACTCACCGCATTTCTTCTTCATAACCGGCATCCGCGCTGAAAACATTGCGGCACCTAAAAGAGACGAAAAAAAGAACTCAGTTCAATATAAATACGAAAGGGTTGCATCACGCTCTCACTCACCTTCAGCGCTACCCACCTCAGCAGCACTTTGCCATCCCCGGACGCCGGCCATCATCTAAGGAAGGAAAGGAACGAAGTTAGAGAACTGTTCAAAAGACTCATTATACTTACCTGTCGGACTCTTGCCAGTGAAGTAACTAGGCAGCAACGAGCCTGCATCAATCAACGCGCACCTGTGCTGAAAGCAGGACGGAGAGCACACTTTCCAAGAAAACAAGGTGAGCTGTGGATCAAAGGGAAGGGTTGGACCCCGGGGAAGAAGGGGTTCAAGCACACAGAGACAATAGGGAGTTAAACTCTACCAATCCTGTGTTTCAGGCCCAGTCTCCAGTCGAGTAGACTCCAGGGAAGGGTTCGAGGTCGTAAGAAGTCAGAACAGGCTGAGTGACGTCTCCGTGGATACCAGGTGAGCGTTACAGTAATGTTACCTTTATACTTTACTTTGAGCCACCATACGGCTGCCCGGATAGCACAAATGTGGGATTCCAGGTGTGACAGATCGGACTACGGAACCGAAGGATACAGCCGTAGCAATGAGGAGCGATCTGGCTGCCCTCGGCGCCCCGATACCCGCAGCCACTGTTGAGGGACTATTGATGGGGATTGTTTGGGAGGGAAATGGGAGCCGGTTGGTTTAGGTTTCTGGCATGGGCGGGAAGGGGTTGGCACTACGGTTTGGGAAGTTAAGAGTTTAATTAAGCTAGTTTGCAGTGGGGACAGGGGGAGGGCTCCGAGATCAGCGCAAGAATGTGACATTCAATCCATGCAACACACCATGGAAGCATGCCAACTATGGTCTAGGGTACAGTCAGAACATGTAGAAATCACTGCCCATAGAATGTTGTCTGGCTATGTAGGACTTGTTGACCCAGGCATCTCATGTTATCACCCGCGGTATGGTAACAGCTAAGTCGGAGAGTACACGGGACAGGGTGTTGTCACTAATGACATGGAACATTCGTGGCTTTACCAATCAGAAGAAAAGCGGCTAATTACAAACTACAGCAAAAATCACAATATAAACATTCTGTGCCTTCAGGAAACACATTTAGCTTGGGACACGCCCCTCCCCAGTCTGGCAGGCTGGGGCATCCATAGATATTGCTCTTCATACACCACCCACTACAGGGAAGTAGCAACATACAAACATTGCTCCTTAGAATTTAAATTGAACGACCAGATTGTTGATAGGGAGGGACGATATATCATATTGGCTGGAGAAATCTCAGGATTAAAACTGCTGTTGATAAACCTATGCGCCCCAAACACTGATTCCCCCAACTTGTTTCACCACTGCGCCATCCATATTCATAAATTCCCAGACTATGACATTATATGGGCGGGCGATTTCAATATGGCCATCACACTAGAACTGGACAGATCCTCAGCGCAACATACCCTACCACGACCTGCTCAGGCATGGACTGCTATCGCCGACTGTCACGGTTTGCACGACGTGTGGTGGGAGAAGCATCCCACTGACAGGTAATACTCCTTTTTTTCCAGTTTACATGGTATCTTATATAGAATCAATTATATCATGGCTACTCCCCTCTTACTAGAGGGGTGGTGGAAGCTGGCATGCTCCCCCAAACTCTCTCAGACCACTCCCCAGTGCTGATTTGCATAGCAGGACTAACGGGGCCCTTGAGACAGCTGTGATGGCGGTTTAGAGCCAGAGCTCTAGATGATGCTGTGTTCCGGGGGGGAAACTGGGCGAGATAAACAGACCTACTTTCAGACCAATGAAGGTTTGGGTTCCTGACGCAGGGGTAGTCTGGGAGGCCTTCAAAGTGTATGTCAGAGGATGTTGTATAGCAAAGGAAGGAGGGGTGTTGAAAGCCCTGCATAAATCCATGTGCACACTAGAAGCTGCCATTACAGAGTTAGAAACCCAGCAGGGGGCCCGGGACTCCGCTGAGATATGCGATACCCTGAGACGGAAAAGAAGAGGACTATACCAAATAGCAATCAGGGAGGAGAGGTTCCACAGGGACCAAAAAGCAGCGATTAGGTATGGTGAGGGTGACCGTCCCAGCAAGACGCTAGCATAGGCAATCAAACGTGAGAACCAACTGACACCCATGATGTGGAGGGCCCGAACGGGAGCCTTGTTAAGGACCTTGCGGGAATTAATAGTACCTTTTGTCAATACTATGACCAACTACACACATCGCAAACCGACGCAGGACATGACGTCATAGCGCAGTACCTAGACAGAACAGCCTTGGGGTGGCTCGACCAAGAACAAGGGGGGACCCTGCATATACCCATATTGGACGAAGAGATCTGTAAAGCAGTTCTCTCTCTCCCTAAAGGGAAAGCCCCTGGTCTAGACGGAATGACCGCTGAATACTTAAGACCTACATAGACCACATGTTACCATACCTACGCAACATGTATGAGAGCGCCTTGTCTGCAGGCGTCCTCCCTGAATCCACAAGAACTGCCCTACTAACGGTGCTCCTCAAACCAGAAAAAGACCCCCTAAAATGCATGTCATACATACCATTGTCGTTAATTTACACTGACAACACAATACTAGCTAAAGTACTGGCAGATTGACTGCTTCCACATATTCCTGCAAGGATTCTCCCAGATCAGGCCGGGTTCATCCCTGGTCGCACAAGCCTCAATCTGAGGCGACTATTCACTCTTATGCATAATGTTGATCCGGAAGTCCCCAAAGCAGTGGTGGCATTGGATGCAGAGATGGCATGGACTCTGTGGAATGGCCATTTGTGTTCGAGGTCCTCTGCCGGTCCGGATTTGGCCTCACTTTTATACGCTTGATCCGCCTATTGTACACAGAGCCCAGGGCAGCAGTGTACACGAATAGCACAACTTCAGAATATATTCACCCAACGTAGGGAACAGGTCAGGGATGGCCCCTGTCACCGATCATGTTCGCCCTTGCGGTGGAACCGCTGGCCTGCTATATACGAGAATTTCATGCTCACCGGGGCATCCGAATACACTCTCACCTCAATATAATTTCCCTATATGCAGATGATATATTACTGTATGTTAAACACCCTAGACTGAATTTACCGCCACTGACTCAAGAGATGTAGGTTTGGAGACTTTTCGTGACTAAGAATAAATTGGAATAAATCAGAGTACTACCCCTGATCCCATGTGTCCAACAGGGGGACATAGGAAAGGAGTAATGTTGGTGCCCCCAAGGAATAAAATACCTGGGTGTCCTAGTGACCCTCTCCGTGGGGGATCTATACCGAGAAAACTATGTGCTGGTGCTAGAGCTGTTAGAACAGAGTGAATTTGTGGATCCTACTGCCCATCTCCCAGGCTGCTCGCGTTGTGCTAGCTAAAATGGTAATATTACCCAAATGACTACATATTCAATAATGTACCCATCTGCAGGGGATGTTATGGGATAATCGAGAGAAAACACAACGGACCAAGGTTCAATCTATAGAAGTGACATGTCGGGCTTGGGGACAAATGGCCAGGTGACCGGCACCGGGGCCTGCCACTCCCTATATCTGCCTATATATAAAATAGACAGGATCCCGATCACACATGAAAAAACATTCCAGACACACTTTGAAAGAATGGGGGTTCATACTTTAGGGGGTGTGATACATGACAAGCAGTTCATAACATGGGACGCCTTGAAAGCCAGGGGTGATTGAACCGCTTTGACCATGCTAATGTATTTTAGGTTAAGAGAGGTGTTGAGTTCTAAGTGGCCCGAGTTCCTGCGTGCCCCCCACCAAATACTCCAATACATGCTTAACCCAATGTCCAATAAGAGATTGGAGTCTACCATTTACAAAATGACCAGATCATTGAGTGAGGTGGATGGGCAGTCTCATAGGAGTAAATGGGAAGTGGCGCTAGGGACAGTAATAAGCGAAGAACATTGGAAACGTTTATGTAGGCAGACATGCATATTGTCTCTGAATGGCCATTTTAGGCTAATACAATTTAAATTCTTACACCAAGTATACTACTCTCCAGCACAACTGTTCAGGTTCTTCCCTGGGAGATCCCCCCTCTGTAGAAGATGTGATAGGGACCTGGCTGATTTTTATCACGTGGCATTGTCCTGCTCACACATATCAGACCCTTTTGGGGGATGCTTGAGGGGTCCATGACTGAGAGGTTATCGACCACATGGAACTATACACCAGAACTATGGCTACTAGCACTGATTGAAAGGGGCCCCCGCGCAGAGAAAAGGTTGTTGGGGATGGCTACTGTGATGGCCAGATACAGGATAGCTAGAACATGGGGAATGCGTAAGGTACCTTGTTTCTGGAATGGCTGATTTTTATGAATGTGAGAACAAAAGAAACTCAATACGCTTCAACGCTCCCAATCAGTAGTAGACCAATGGATTTTTGGGGCCCCTTCAGGCAATACTATTCTGAGAGGATACAAAATGCGCTGACAGATGGGGGAGCCTCACAGCGCAGTGATTGAGCCCACCAATGAATATGTGCTCCATTGGAACAAGAATAACTCACTAGGGACACAGTAGCTCATAGTAGTGAGGAGAATGCCTGATGATTCACTCATCCCGTAGAACGGTGAATGTAGGAGACTTCAGATCATAGCAGACTAACCTCCCAACTCACCAAGCTATCTCTGGTTATATTATACACAATGATGCGAGAAGATTGGTATATGTATTATCATATGTGGTGTACTGTGGAGCCCGGGGAAGAGGGGAATTGTTGTGAGTATTGTTATCATATACATAGGTAACTGTTGTCCAAAACCAATAAAGAAAGTTTTAAAAAAAAGAGAACCTCTGCAGCCATTTTGTCAGATCATCATTGGAATCAAGAATCCCTCTAGGTGACCCCAAGGCGACTCCTGAAGTGGCTCAGCACTCCTCCTTGTGTCCGGCCGCTGTCATCCTGTTTGATTACTGTTAGGTAAGCTTTTCATAGCAATGATAAATCTTCCTGACCTGTGTCAACCCCAGAACGTTTTGCTTTACTGGTGGATTATTTTTCTCTATATCTCAGTGAGTGGGAACCTTTTTCCACATTCACATAATGTTTTACTCTTTTTATGGGTTTCATTTTTAAGCATCTCCATAGTGTCTTCTTAATGTTATCCTTTTGGTGCATACCTTTTTATTGTTGCAGGGTTGCCCTTGGACCTCCCCTTTAACTTTCACTGGCTAACCATGTGAAAACCACTGTTCTCTTGGGGATGGGGGGGGTGGGATCAAGGGGGGGGGGGGGGCAGGGCGGCACGTTGGATCCCTTTTACATTTTATTAGGTGAAATCAGGACACCCCACCTTATGAGGAGTGCTGGGGAGATACAGTTAAAAGGAGAAAGCGGATACATTGTAACATTTATGTTACAGGGACAAGCTTACCTTTATTCGCTGGTGTCAGTGAACTTTTTAACTAATTTGGGGCACCTCTACTGCAGGCTGTTTCCACAGCCCCGGTAAAGGCACGCATGGGTGCTCATTTGATCAAAACATCCCGGTCTTCTTTTTTTGCCATTTCAATATTCCTGGTCCTTTCTTGTTCCTTCGCCGAACCTCCAGGGTGGGAAAATCATTTGGGCCAAATTTGTCTTCGGCAGGAATCCTGTGGGTACCTCGACCAGGCTCTAGAGTGTCTGGTAAGGCAGGAAGCGTGGGAGGAGTCTAAAACTCTGCAGTCCTTTGGTCTTCCAGCTGGAGAGTGAGAATCCAGTTCAAACTGGGAGGATGGCCAACCCTCAAGTTTGAATGTTGCAAGGCTGTTTGATTGGCTGGGTTCCTGCATGAAAGGTCTGATACAGGAAGCTGAAGAGGTAGTCAACCACTGGAACCAAAATCGAAGAGGAAGATGAAAAATTTGCGGCTGAAACGATTTCCAGCAACCGGAGAGCCTGCTGTGTAATCGGAGCCTCTGGTTATCCTTCCTTCCAATTGACCTGGGGACTCCGAAAACGACGACCCCGAGCCTGGTGAGACCCACTAGACTCAAGAAGACCAGCATGTTGAGCCATCCCAGGCCGTGTTGCGACCTTGAGGGGCTGCAATACCCCAATACCCTGGGAACTCGAGCCATTGTGGGGTGCACAGTCTTCCAAATTCGGAATCTTGCTGAAACTTTGTGGGCATCCTGCTGGACCTCCAGAGACGTGAATAGAGTCCGTAAAGTCATCTCGCCAGAGTGCTGAACCTTACAAACAATGAGAAACCGACCAGCGATATTCTGTCTTCTGTGCTCCTGAAAAAGGTGCCAAATACACAGAGCCACATCCAGCCACAAGGAAAACCTTGCCTAGAGCCTGCTACATGATCTCTGCTGCAAAACTCCTCGCAGTGTTCTGTCTTCCGTCTTCTTGATGAAAGTATTCAACGACCAGGTTTTTGGCCGCAGATAATGAAGTCCTCCTGATTCAAAATGTTCTTCTGTGCTGAGGTACTTTGCTAGCTTGGGTATTGATCCTTGTGTAGCTTTGGGGTGTTTACTGTGACTGGGAGGTCTCTCCTCCAGTTCACCCAGGCCCACTACTGGAATCCTCTGAGGGTGTCTTTGCTGAAGTCCCTGGACCCTCAACTAACTCTAAAGTAAAATACTTATTTGAACAGTCTTCCTCTGGAACTCTGAAAGGAGCCCTTTCTCGCGATGCCTACATGCGGGCTCCTAGACTACTAGGGTCGCTTCTTCTGCCTCTAAGAGAACTCATGTACTAGAATTGGGAAGGGCTGGATAATTTAAGGTGTCTGCCTTGAAAAGTAAAACAAGTGTTGAAAAGTTACTTACTTGTGAATGAGTTAGTTGGTAACTTTAAACTCTCAGAGTGAATAGTTACAAAAAGTAATTACTTACTTTAGATATGTTCTGCCATTCTGTAAAGTTTATATAGGATTTACTTACCTCGAATAAGCTGTGTGCCTTCTTAAATAAGTATTCTCAAAATATTACTTTCCTTAGGAACTGTTCCGCCATTCGAACAGAAGTAGGTAAAGGGTTAACTTAATCAACTGTGAATTATGTTCTCCTCTTCCGAAAAGTAATGTTGTTGGTTTCACTTTATTATTCTTGTTAGGATAATTGTATAAGTGTCCCCAATTGGGTCTTGCTTTCCTGGACTTGCTGTTAGCTTCACCAGAATTGGTCTGCATAGGTCATAAGTACCTTTTAGGTTGCTGGTAGCTTCTGTAAGGAAGGCATGGTATTAAACAGCGAAGACAGACAGAAGTGATCACAGTTCAAGGGTGTTTATTGAACTTTAAAAGGGTTGGCCAAACGCCTAGCTAAATCTAAAGATGGGAGCAAGCTACGACCATCAAATAATAATAAGGTCCTATACTAATAAACCTATTGCCAATCCTTACTTCTAAATACAGAATAGTGTGGGATAACAATGTATGCAAAATATCCCATCAAGTAGGATTGGGAAGAAAACATGTTACAGAGAGAGGGATACTGCATCTCGCCATGTGGTATCCCACTCCCACAAGACCCCTCCCCAAGTGATGCTCCCACACTGGACCACCCCCAATGTCAGGATCAAAAGGCGATGGCCATGCCCTGGCCACCTGAGAGAGAGATCCGCAGGGACTAGCGGGTGAGAGACCTTCTGGTTTCTCACACTCCTTACAAATGTATATAGGTGTTACTTACATAGCATAGCTGTGTGCCATCCTAAAATAAGTGAACAAGTTACTTTCTTACCTGGTAACGTTCTTTCGATGGGATGGTCCGACGACGTATTCCATATCTATGACATGTAATCACCACAGCTGTGCTGCTTCAGAAACTTTTTTCGGCGTCTGCGTCCTGCGTCGATGCGCCGTCGTCGAGGCCCTCCTCCGACGTCATCCGATGTGATAAGTAGGACGCACGACGCCCGTAGCCTCAGTTGTAGTGTTTTCCCCCAGAACGTGTGACATTAGTCAACTGCCAGCCAGACACAAAGCCTTGCAGAACGTAAGCTGCAATCGCAAAAGAAATTCTGCAGCGGGGAAGGCAGGGCGGGAGCGATATGGAATACGTCGTCGGACCATCCCATCGAAAGAACTTTACCAGGTAAGAAAGTAACTTGTTCTTCGAGGGGATTGGGTCCTCCGACGTATTCCATATCTATGACAGACTCCCAAAGTACTACCAGAGCAAGGCGGAGGGAAAGAATTTAGAATCAAAATTTAGAATAGCCAATCAAATAGCAGAGCAAAGGACCACCTTGCCAAAGGCCAGATCCTGTCCTCGGCTGGAATCGAGGGAATAGTGACGTACAAATGTATGTACTGAAGCCCAGGTGGCTGCATCACAGATGTTGCGAATAGGAACACCCCTCTGCAGGGCAGTAGATGCAGCCACAACCCTGGTAGAATGGGCCCGCAAGCCAGCCGGTGGGTCCTTACCCGCCAAGCGGTAACACTCCGAGATGGCTAAAATAATCCAGCGAGACAAAGTCTGTTTCGTCACAGCTTGCCCCAAGCACTTTCCAGCGTAACCAATAAAGAGTTGATCGTCCACTCTGACTCGGGACATGCGTGAAACATAAAAGCTTAAAGCTCTCCTAGGATCAAGCCTATGGAGCCCCTCCTCTTCCTTACCAGGCTGCGAAGGGGGATAGAATGCCGGAAGAACAACCTTCTGGGCCAAATGAAATTCCGTCACTACCTTCGGAAGAAAAGAAGGACGAACTCTAAGGACAATCCTGTCCTTGTGAAATACAGTGAAGTGTGGCTTAACTGAAAGTGCCTGTAACTCACTCACTCTGCGAGCGGAAGTAACCGCAACTAAAAACACAGTTTTCAGAGTTAACAGCCTCAAAGGGAAAGAATGTAAAGGCTCAAACTGAGCACCCATAAGAAACTTAAGAACAAGGTTTAAATCCCAACCGGGCACCAGGAAAGGTGACGGAGGGAACACATTAGTGAGCCCTTTCAGAAACTGTGAAATTAAAGGGATTTTAAAGTAAGAACACTCTTCAGACGAGCGCTTAAAGATGGACAGCGCCGCCAGGTAACCTTTAATGGTACCCACTTGCAAGCCCCTGTGGGCCAAAGAAAGTAAAAAGGACAGAACCATGGGGATGTCACATGCAAAAGGATCCACATTCTGAACTCTGCACCAGTCGCAGAACTTACACCAACGGCAACGATACAGAGACTTGGTTGCTGGCCTTCGGGCCGAAAGCAACACCTCCATCACGTCTTCAGGGAGGTCCCAATCCTTATACCTCAACCTTTCAGAAGCCAAGCGTGAAGGTTGAGGGATCTGACCTCTGGATGGAGAACCTGACCCCCCTCCCGTGAGAGCAGATCGTTTCGGTAGGGAAGACCTGAACCGGGTCCTTCATCCTGCCGGAGGACTGCGACCATTGCGTCTTGAGTGCCCACTGCAACGATCTCATCCGCAGGCGAGCCTCTGGCACCAGAAGAATGCAGGATGCCATGAGGCCGAGCAACCTCAAGAACTCGAACGCTGGGAGCGTCTGGGCATGCTGAAAGTTGTGCACCATCTGCTGAATGTGAAGAGCCCTCACCTGGGGAGGAAAACACTGCCCCAGGGAAGCGTCGAGCACTGCTCCGATGTACTGGAGCCGCTGTGTTGGCGTCAAATGGGACTTCTTTAAATTGAGGGAGAAGCCCAGCCTGTGAAGGGAGTAGCAGGTGACGGACAGATGATCCAGGACTTGCTCGGGAGAGCTCCCCCTGATCAGCGAATCGTCCAGGTAGGGGTAGACGTGAATCCCCCCTTGCCCGAGATGTGCTGCCACCACCACCATGAGCTTGGTGAAAACCCTCGGGCGGAGGTCAATCTGAACGGCAGGACCCGAAACTGAAAGTGCGAGTCGCCAACCGCGAACCTCAGGTACTTCTTGTGCTTGGGATGAATCGGCACATGGAAGTAAGCATCCTTGAGGTCGAGTGACACCAACCAGTCCTGAAGCTGAAGGGTCTGGAGGACTTGAGAGAGAGTAACCATCTTGAACTTGTCCTTCCTGAGGAGTTTGTTCAAACCGCGCAAGTCCATGATGGGTCTCAATCCCCCGTCTTTCTTCGAAATCAAAAAATAAGGGGAATATCATCCCTTGTTCCTCTCCGCTACAGGCACCAGTTCTATGGCGCCTTTCTCCAGCAGGGCTTGAATTTCCTGCGCAAGGAGCGGATCCGGACTCTGCAAAGGGAGGTTCCCCGGTGGATTGTCGCGAGGCCTGTGCCGAAAGGGAAGACACTAGCAGTGGGTTATGATCTCCAGAACCCACACATCTGAAGTAATGGCTAGCCACTCTACAAGATGCTGCGCCAGCCTTCCCCCAACTGGCGAACCATGGGACATGGCCTCATGACTGAGTGGGAGCGGCTGCGACGTTACCTGAGGGCAAAGAGGCAACTGCCCGAGCGGCCTTGGCACCACAGGTACCCTGTCGTCCACCTCTGGTACCCCTGCGTTGGCCTCTTTGACTGCCAGCTCCTCTCGCTTTACTGAAGGACGAGAAATAGTGAAAGGAACCACCCCTCCACTGCTGTCCCCTAGGACGAAAACGCGAAGGTTGGCGAACTGCAGCGCCCAACGACTTCGCTGCAGCTTTTGAGGTCTGCAACCTCTCAAGGCTCTCGTCAGCCTTGCTGCCAAAAAGGTATTCACCGTCAAAGGGCATGTTGAGGAGCCGGGATTGCACATCAGGAGCAAACCCCGACTTCCGCAACCACGCAAACCTGCGTATCACGGTGCTCGCCGCCATGGACCTACTGACGCATTCAGCTAAGTCCAAACCCGACTGAACTGACTCACACATGGCATCCTTACCATCCTGGACCATAGCAAGGAAACCATCCCGTTCGTCCCCTTCGGGAATATGTTCAGCCGCTAACGCAACACAGTTCCACAGAGTGTGTGTGAAACGAGACAAGGCACAAATGGAGTTGGCTGCCTGAAGCGCCATACCACCAGAAGAAAACACTTTCTTCGCCCAGCCATCAAAACGTGTGTCGTCCCTATCAGGAGGGATGGTAGGGTACGACGCCTGCTTTGCCGGGGCCGTGGCCACCTGCACCACCAAACTCTCCGGAGTGGGGTGCCTGGTCAAGTAGCAGGGGTCGCTACTGGCTGGACGGTATTTTCGCGACAAGGATCTGCCCACCGCCGGGAGACTCTCCGGAGCAGTCCAAGCCGCCGCCACCCTTCTCTGTAAAGCCATATGGAACGGTAGTACCGGGTCAGTTGGGGGACCAACATCAAGGATGTCCGTCAGATTATCCTGCACAAACTCCCCTGGGGGAGCAGACCATCCCAAGTACTCAGAAACCCTAGCCATAAGGCGCCGGTACGAGGAATCGGCATGAGAGCCAGGCTCAGGCCTACAAAACTCCACCTCCGGAGAGGTGTCCAGTCCACTGGCATCATGCAGTGACTGCCTCAAATAGTCAAACTGACTATGGCCCGAGACAATTTCATCTGGAACCTGACTAGGAACCAGGCCATCAGAATCCTCATCAGCCTCTGAAATATATTCCAGGTGGCGAAAAGAAGGCATCCGAGAGTGCTTGCTCTTAACCAGAGCCTTCCTAGGGGGTTCCCCCGTGCCACGGGGTACCTCCGACACGAAAGGCGTCGATGGCGTCAAGTCGAGAGAACAGGCATCGGCGTTGAGGAAATCGGCGTCGACGTCGGATGCAGCGCCGCCAGAGCCCTCGAAGCCGGAGCCGCGAGCATGTCCCTCGACGACCTGAGCGTCGACGGCCTCGACGACTTCCTCGGAGCCGGAGCCTCGAGAAAGCCTGTCGACGCCCTCGACGCCTCAGACGTCGATGTCTTCCTCGAAGACCTCACAGGTGCACACGGTCTCGAACGTGTCGAGGACCGGGACCTGGAACGGGTACGTCTAGAACGAGTCTCCTTGTCCGAACGGGACCTCTCCCGTGACTCGTGCCGACCACTCTTGCGAGCGGTGTCTCTCGACCTCTCACGACCGACCCCACTCGGGGGCGCGGACGGCTTAGTACCCTGCGACTCAAGAATCGCCAGCATTTTCTTCCCGAAGGAAGCCCATTCCTTCGGCGTCGCACGGCTGGTGGGGTAAGCGACGTGCCGGGCAGAGTCCTCCGAAGAGGACCTGGAAGACGACCGGTGTCGGCGCTTCCGAGAATGCCTCGAAGAGGCTGAGGAGTGGCGAGACCGGCTCCTAGAAGGAGACCAACGAGACTTCCGACGATGACGCGGAGAGTCACCCCTCGAATCATCCGTCGAAAGCCCCGCAGACTTCGACTTCCGGGTCTTGGACACCCGACCTACCGACAACTTCTTCTTACGTTCGCGTAAGGCTTTAGACGTGAGCGACTGGCAGTCGATACACTGGCAGGATCCGTGTCGTGGGCCTCCCCGAGGTACCAGAGGCAGGCGTCGTGAGAGTGTCACTGACATCTTGGACCCACACTCCCCGCACTTCTTGAAACCCGGACGCGGGGTCGAAGACGAAGTAGAAGACATCTTTACACGAAGGATTTTCACAAAACGAACAGGTTCGAAGAACCGAGAAGAACAGAACCCCAAAGAGTCGAGGCGTTAACCGAGATTCACGAAGCAACACGTTCGCGGAAAAAACAGAACTGAGGCTACGGGCGTCGTGCGTCCTACTTATCACATCGGATGACGTCGGACGTCGGAGGAGGGCCTCGACGACGGCGCATCGACGTCATCGACGCAGCACGCAGAAAAAAGTTTCCGAAGCAGCACAGCTGTTGTCATAGATATGGAATACGTCGGAGGACCCAATCCCCTCGAATAAGAATTATTGTTTCCCTTAATATGTGAACCGAAAAGCAACTGTAATTGAATATTACATCAAAAGGGTTTACTTCCCTAGAATAACTGTTATCCTGAATCAGAGTTATAGGTGTTTTACTGTTCCTAGAATAAGTGTTCCACTATCTGAAAAGCATATTATCCAGTTGACCTACTGTGTGATTTCTTGTTGAGCGTCATGGGTCTACTACCCTGGTATTACTGACAGTAATCTAGAACTACTGCTAGGTGTTCCAAATTAGGTTATATGCTTCGGTCTGTGCACCTTCAAGCATAGTGTTGTGTTTTTCTATAACGTATTTATATGATCTGTCATAATACTCATTTCCCCCAAGATTTATCTTGGACTACTTGTATTTAAATAAACCATTTATTGTTTACATTACAATACATACTGTTTTAGTGTTTCTTTGGACCATTTGTATTACAATTTATTTGTACTGATTCTACAGCCCTCTCTCCCTCCTTAGATGAACCTGGCTGCCCTGTCTACACTACCCTGAACTCAGGTGGTACAGCCTTATATTAAGAGTCGAGTCTTGTACTGCCTCAGATGAATGTTATGTTATGTTACTTGGCATTTACATAGCGCTCTATATATCATTGGTATGACCCCAAAGCGCTGGTGGTTGAATGCCCTCGGGAACTGTAGTTCTGGTCAGTAGAGAGAGGAAGTGTTGTAGGGTGCGTGAGTGCACCAGATAGGTTTGCAGCTGATGTAAATGCCGGATGGTAGCTGCATTCTAGCATTAGGTGTGGTGCTGAAGATATCAGTTGGATGAGTGCAGTCTGGTGGGAGGACACCCAGACTGGGCTCTGGCTACGTTAGGCCTGAAAGACGCATATGTTAGCAACTAGGCCAGAATGTGCTCGGCTAGCTGCGTTTGATTAGGGTGATGAGGTGTTCATGGTGTCGTAGTCGTATGTGAACAGCTAGGCCGAATTAATCAGGGGTATAGCTGTGTTCTAGCTGTGTGATGGTGTATAGTAGAGAGTAAGCGTATATTATGGTTATCTTTAAAGCATGCAAGACCAGGTATGTGAACAGGATGGTAGGGAACACAGCGACACACGGACACAGGGACACAGGGACAGGGGGCTGGGCTTACAGCGACAGGAGGGGGATGCAGGTATGTAGCAACAGTATGGAGAGCAAGAAAGTAGGGTACACAGTGATAGACGGGGCATGTTAACATTTACATTCGTATTTCTATCTAGATTCAGTCAGTGCATCCATCCGTTTCTTCCATTTCTTCATCCACTCATTCCATCCATTCGTTCGTTCCATTCATTCTATCCGTCCCATGCATCCATTCAACCATTCCGTTCATTACGTCCGTTCCATCAAACCATTCCATATATATACATTTCAATCATTCCATCCATTTTATCAATCAATTCAGTCGACATACATTCCATTAGTTCTGCATGCATTTATGCCCCTCCATTCCATCCTTTCCATCGATACCGGCCATTTCATCCATCGATTCCGTCCGTTCCATCCACCATTCCTTCCATTGTTCCGTTCCATCCAGCCATACGTCCATTCCATACATCCGTCTGTCTTTTCCATCCATTCATCAATCCGTTACATACATCCATCCATCCATCCATCCATCCACCCAGCGGTTTGTTCCATCCATCCACCCGTTTATCTGTACCGTCCGTCCCATCCGTTACGACCATCCATCCATCTGTTAGGGAGAATTCTCTGTAAAGGCTAATTTCCCAAATCAAGCGAGTCCCCCAGCAGCTTTGCTGGATTTTTGGGGTTTATTTTCTTTCTCGTGCTAAGAATGAGACTCTTTCCTCCCACTCTTAGACATGATTTGAGGTGTTCCTTTGACTTTGTATGCGTTTATGGGCTATGGGGTCCTTTACCGCATAGGGCTTCATATGTTTTTGGTATATGGGTTACACAGCACCCTCCGTGCCGTAACCCAGGGGTGTCGTAGTGACCCCCAAACATAGACTCCATACCCTGGGACTGACTACCGTCTCACAGGGCATGTAAAGTCACCATTGGCTTTATTAGTCTCAAATTGTGAACAGAACCAGTACAAACCATCATATTGTGGACGTGCTGGTCGGGGCAATTCGATTGCCCTGGGGTCTGTTCGAGGGGGCACTGTCCAGTCCCCCCCGACCGAGTTTTGGCTGGTGGCAGTGGATACTACTTTTTATATTCGACCGCGAATATATTCCTATGGGATTTTCCCATTGTTCGAGGCTACCACTATTTAATATAGCCTCGAACATACACCAGGTTTATTAAATTAATATTAATTCACCAGTTGGTAATTTTTGCCGAAATAGCATTTGTGTTCGCTTCTGTGACTCCAACCCAAGTCGAGCCCTTTGTTCCACTTTTTGGCGGGCTTCTCCACAGAAGCCTCCAAATGTGGTGCCACTCTGTCTGGGTATCACAGGGGGTGTGGTAGAGGGTTTAGGCACCCTGGGCTGAGTTGCCTCTGCAACTGAAGTCGCACTCTTGTGTGATTGGCCCAAGTGGTGATCCGCCCGGCTCACCACTTAGCATGTTTGAGTGACAGCTAGGCAGAATGAATGGGGGTTTTCTGCATAAAAGCAGGGCTTTGGGGACTGGAACTTGAGAAGTCGCCAAAGGACCTAAAGAATCCGAGGAGGGAGAAGCCGAGCTGACCTGCAACAACGACACCACCGGTGGAGCCCTGCGGAACCGTCTCACCACTTTTCCCGACGACATCTCGTGGCCGCCTTGCCCATGTCAAGCACCCTGGGAACCGGAATACCACGGATCACCACTACCGCGAAGAACAGGGTGGTACCTTGTAACCGGGAAACTCCGCGACTGGTTCCTTCCCTGGCAGCGCAACGACCTTCAGCTTTCCTCCACGTCGAGACCTCCTCTTCCTCTGGACGAAACGCCGACTTGCACCCGCTGCCAGGAACAATTGCCCTCGCTGGTGCGTTCTTCCCACTTTCAGGTACTGGGTCCCGCCTGGCTTCCCTTGCAACAGATCGTTTGGGGTGACAGTAAATCCTCGACTTTCTAACCTGGGCTAGCCTGGGGCCTGTTAACTAACTTTTCCTAACTTGATTTCAATCTTTTATGAACTTTCTACAAAGACTCTTTGGGCATAACCCCACTGTGTGATCCTGGAAACATTTCGCTTGCTCTCTCTAAGAGTGGGCCTGGCATTTGAACTTCCTTGTTCCCCAGTAGACTTTGCCTAACCTGCCCCACTGTGGTTCTTTGAAAAGTATTGAAATGTGTGTGCTTTCATAACTCTGCCTTTTTCTCTCCCTTTTTAATAACTTATTAGAGTGCCATCTTATGTTAAGCGCTCACCTCTGTCTGAAAATAAGTGGTGTTTCTCATTAAGACTTGTCTAATAAGTAATTAGGGTTGTATATATATAATAGTGACTCTGTGTTGAATTCACTTGCCTCTTGGTGCTAGTGTAATTTACAAGTGTGTCTTTAAATAAATAATTATATACTTTTACACCAAAGCTCTGGTCAGTGTTTGCTTGTGCTACTGTGTCTCTGTACCTATTGTGTATACTCTATATACTGCCTAACTCATCTTCAGAGAAGTCCGACTGCTCAGCCACAGCTACCAGGTAAATCTGGCTGGTACAGACTGCTACCAATTGGGTTTACTGCCAACCACCTGTAGTCCTAAATCTTTTGCAGTGGTCCCTAAGGGAACTGCACAGGTTTCTGCCTAACACCATCCGTCCATCCGTCCGTTCCGACCGACCGACCGACCGACCGACCGTCCGATCAATCGATCCGTCCCATCCGTCCATCAATCGATCCGTCCCATCCGTCCGTCTGTCTGTCTGTGTCTGTCCCATCCGTCCATCAATCCATCCGTCCGTCCGTCCCCTCCGTTCCTCCGTCCCATCCGTCCCCTCTGCTCCTTCCCTTCATTCCATCGTTCGCTTCATTCCATCGTTCCAACCATCCATCCGTTCCAACCATCCATCCGCTCCAACCATCCATCCGCTCCAACCATCCATCCGCTCCAACCATCCATCCATCCGTTCCAACCATCCATCCATCCGTTCCAACCATCCATCCATCTGTTCCAACCATCCATCCATCCGTTCCGACCATCCATCCGTCCCGACCATCCATCCATCCGTCCCGACCATCCATCCATCCATCCCGACCATCCATCCATCCATCCATCCGTCCGTCCGTTCCGACCATCCATCCATCCATCCGTTCCGACCATCCATCCGTTCCGACCATCCATCCATCTGTCCCATCCATCCCAACCATCCGTTCCATCTGCTCCTTCCCTTCATTCCATCCTTCCCATCCTTCCTTCCATCCATCCATCCATCCGTCCGTCCGTCCGTCCGTCCGTCCAACCGTTTCACCCATCCATTCCTTTCATCCGTCCGTCCGTTTCACCCATA
The DNA here is from genome assembly GCF_040938575.1 of Ambystoma mexicanum. Lineage (NCBI taxonomy): Eukaryota > Metazoa > Chordata > Amphibia > Caudata > Ambystomatidae > Ambystoma > Ambystoma mexicanum. Next base: position 625,955,746 of record NC_090927.1, on the reverse strand, counting down.
CATCCATCCGTGCCATCCATCCATCCGTCCGTCCGTTCGTTCCATCCATCCAGCCAGCCAGCCAGCGTTTGGTTGGTTGGTTCCTTCCTTCCATCCATCCATCCGTCAGTTTCATCCGTCCACCCGTTTATCTTTTCCATCCGTTCCATTCATCCATATGTTCCATCCACCCATTAATCCGACCGTTCCGTCCGTCCATTTCAAACATCTGTTCCGTCCGTCCATCCATCCATCTATCTATCTATCCATTACATCCATCCATCCGCCCGATTCATCTGTTGCAGTCATCCAACCATTTCACCCATCCATCCGTTCCATCCATCCCTCCGTTCCATCCCTCCCTCCCTCCCACCCCTACCTCCCTCCGTTCCATCCCTCTATCCATCCATCCATCCATCCATCCATCCATCCGTCCGTCCGTCCGTTCGTTCCATCCATCCGTCCGTCCGTCCGTCCGTCCGTCCGTCCGTCCGTCCCATCCATCCGTTCCATTATCCATTTCAACTATCCGTTCCATCAATCGGTTCCTTCCATCGTTCCATCCGTTCCGTCCGATCCAACCCATTCATCCACCCGTCTGTTTGTTCCTTCCATTCTCCCATCCATTTCAACCATCATCCATCCATCCCTTCCATCCATCCATCCATCCATCCATCCATCCCATCCATCTATCTGTTCCATTCATCCGTCCGTTTCATCCATCCACCCGTTTATCTGTTCCATTCATCCATCCATACGTACCATCCACCCATTAATCAGACCGTTCCGTCCGTCCGTTCCAACGGTTCCGCCCATCCGCCCGATTCATCCATCTATCCATCCATTCCGCCCGATTCATCCATTCCATCAATCCGTCCATCCGTTCGTTTCATCCATTCCATCAATCCTTCCATCCATCCATCCATTCATCTGTTCCATTCATCCATCTATTCCATTATCCATTTCAACTATCCGTTCCATCCATTGGTTCCTTCCATCAGATCCATCCGTCCGATCCATCCCATTCATCCACCCATCCGTTCGTTCCTTCCAGTCACCCATCCATTTCAACCGTCATCCATCCCAACGGTCCATCCATCCATCCATTCCATCCGTACCATCCATTTGTTCCATCCATTCACACCGTCAATACATCCAATCCATCCATCCATTCCATTCCATGCCGTCCGTCCACCCCATTTGTTTCAATCGTCTGTTCCATCCATCGGTTCCTTCCTTCTGTCCGTCTGTTCCATCCATCCGTCCGTCTGTTCCATCCATCCGTCCGTCTGTTCCATCCATCCGTCCGTCTGTTCCATCCATCCGTCCGTCCGTCTGTTCCATCCATCCGTCCGTTCCTTCGTTCCATCCATCCGTCCGTTCCTTCGTTCCATCCATCCGTCCGTTCGTTCGTTCCATCCATCCGTCCGTTCGTTCGTTCGTTCCATCCATCCGTCCGTTCGTTCGTTCCATCCATCCATTCGTCCGTTCGTTCCATCCATCCGTCCGTTCGATCCATCCGTCCATCCGTCCGTCCGGTCCGTCCCATCCGTCCGTCCCATCCGTCCGTCCCATCCGTCCGTCCCATCCGTCCGTCCCATCCATCCGTCCCATCCATCCGTCCCATCCATCCGTCCCATCCATCCGTCCCATCCATCCGTCCCATCCATCCGTCCCATCCATCCGTCCCATCCATCCGTCCCATCCATCCGTCCCATCCATCCGTCCCATCCATCCGTCCCATCCATCCGTCCCATCCATCCGTTCCATCCATCCGTTCCATCCATCCATCCATCCATCCATCCATCCATCCATCCATCCATCCATCCGTTCCATCCATCCGTTCCATCCATCCGTTCCATCCATCCATCCATCAATCCGTTCCATCGGTTCCAGCCATCCATCCATCCATCGGTTCCATCCAGCCAGCCATCCATCCATCGGTTCCATCCAGCCATCCATCCATCCATCCATCCATCCATCCATCGGTTCCATCCAGCCATCCATCGGTTCCATCCAGCCATCCATCGGTTCCATCCATCGGTTCCAGCCATCCATCCATCGGTTCCAGCCATCCATCCATCCATCGGTTCCATCCAGCCATCCATCCATCCATCGGTTCCATCCAGCCATCCATCCATCGGTTCCATCCAGCCATCCATCCATCGGTTCCATCCAGCCATCCATCTGTTCCATCCAGCCATCCATCCATCCATCCATCTGTTCGTTCCATCCATCCATCCATCCATCCATCCATCCAGCCAGCCAGCCAGCGGTTCCATCCAGCCAGCCATCCATCCGTCCATCCAGCGGTTCCATCCATCCATTGGTTCCATCCATCCAGCGGTTCCATCCATCCATTGGTTCCATCCATCCAGCGGTTCCATCCAGCCATCCATCCATCGGTTCCATCCAGCCATCCATCCATCCAGCCAGCCAGCCATCCATCCATCCAGCCAGCCAGCCAGCCAGCCAGCCAGCCGTTCCATCCAGCCATCCATCCATCCGTTCCATCCAGCCAGCCATCCGTTCCATCCAGCCAGCCATCCGTTCCATCCAGCCAGCCATCCGTCCATCAATTTCATATACATATATTCCATCTATTACATCCCTTGTATTCATCAGTTCCCTATGCATACCTTCCAATCATTCTACATGCATCCACATGCATCCACGCTATCTATTCATTCAATTAATTTCATCTATCCTCTCCGTTTCATCCATTCAATCCATTCCATATACTCATCTTCCATTCATTTCACATGCGCCCATCCGTCATTCCTTCCTTTCTATCCATTTCCATCAGTGCAAACCCTCCACTCCATCCATCCATCCATCCATCCATCCATCCATCCATCCATCCATCCCCTCCCTCCCTCCCTCCCTCCCTCCCTCCCTCCCTCCCTCCATCCATCCATCCCCTCGTCTCCTCTCTATCCACTCTGTCTGTTCATTCCATCCGTCATTCCATACTTCCATACATCCATCCATCCATCCACACCATTGTTAGGTAAGATTTCCAAGGAGCTGGTAAATCTTCCTTTCCTGGTTCAACTCCGGAACTTTTTGCTTTTCTAGTGGGATATTTTTCATTAATACCTCAGTGAGTGGGAACCTTTTTCCACACTCACCTAATCTTTAACTGTTTTTATGGATGTCCTTTTTAAGACTCTCCATAGTGCCTTTTTAAAGTTATCATGTCTAACAATTTATTGGCAATAAGTGCCTGTTGTTGCTGGGTTGCCCTAGGGGCTCCCCATTTAACTTTCTTGTGCTAACCTTAAGTGAACTACAGGTCCCAAGGGTAGAAAGGATATTTCGATCCCTTTTACATTTTATTCTGTGAAACCAGCACACCCAACCTTATGTGGAGTGCTGGGGAGATACAATGTATCCCCTTTCACATTAAAACTAACAATTCTGTTACAGTGACAAGCTTACCTTTAATGGCTGGTGGCAGTGATATCTTTTACTAATTGGTGCACCTTTATCACGGGCTGTACTCACAGCTGCATTTGACCTCATTTTACCAAAATGGCCCCGGTCTTCTTTTTCTGCCATTTTAGTGTTTGTTGTTTCTTGTTCCTTCCCCTGACGTCCAGGGCAGGCAATTCCTTTGTTTGAGATTTGTCTTTGCCGGTAGTCCCCTGGACACCCTGCCCGTGCTCCAGTCAGTCTGTAAGCACAGGAAGTGGAGGAGGAGTCCAAAACTCCCTCATCCTTTGTCTTACGCCTTCCTTCAACTGGGACAAATCCTGGTGGGGGGGCTGGCTGTCCCGTTTGGACAACCAGACGCCCCTTTCTTGTAAAATGCGGGGAGAGAATGCAGAGGTTGTGCTGTAATTCCTGATAAATACTGGAAACCTGCAAGCTGAAGTCATGTCGACCACTGGAACAGAAAACCAAAGAGGATGACAAAGGAAAAGCGGCGGGAATGATTTCCAGCAACCGGAGAGCCTGCTGTGTAATCGGACCCTGCTGCAGCCCTGCCTTCCAATCAACCTCGGGTCTCTGAAAACGACGACCCGAACCAAAAGCCTGGTGAGATCCACTAGACTCAAGAAGAACAAGTTACTCTCTTACCAGGTAACGTTCTTTCGATGAGATGGTCAGACGACTTATTCCATATCTATGACAGTAATCACCACAGATGTGCTGCTTCGGAAAATCTTTCGGCGTCTGCGTCCAGCGTCGACGACGTCGATACGCTATCCTCGAGGGCCTCCGTCGAGCCGACGTCACCAGATGTTATAAGTAGGATGCACGACGCCCTTAGCCTCAGTTGTTTTTTCCCAGAACGTGTGGCACCAATCTTCTGCCATTATGACCACAGAAAGCCTTGCGGAAACGTAATCTGCAATCGCATAAGAAATTCTGTAGCGGGGCAGGTAGGGAGGGGGCGATATGGAATACGTCGTCGGACCCTCCCATCGAAAGAACGTTACCAGGTAAGAGAGTAACTTGTTGCTCGAGGGGATTGGGTCCTCCGACATATTCCAGATCTATGACAGACTCCCAAAGCAGTACCAATGTAAGGAGATGGGAAAAGAATTTAGAATATACCAATTTAGAATGTCCAATCAAATTGCAGAGTAAAGGACCGCCTTGCCAAAGGCCAGATCCTGCCCATGGATAGAATCTAGGGAGTAGTGACGTACAAAAGTATGGACTGAAGCCCAAGTGGCTGCATCACAGATGTTACCAATAGGGACACCCCTCTGCAGGGCAGTAGAGGCAGCCATACCCTTAGGAGAATGGGCCCGTAAGCCTACCGGAGGGTCCTTACCCGCCAATCGGTAACATTCAGAAATTACTAAGATAATCCATCTAGACAAAGTCTGCTTAGTCACAGCTTGTCCCAAACGCCTTCCAGCGTAACCAATAAAGAGCTGATCGTCCACTCTGACTCGGGACATGCGTGAAATGTAGAAACTTAAAGCTCTCCTAGGATCCAGCCTATGGAGCCTCTCCTCTTCCTTACCAGGATGTGGAGGAGGATAAAATCCCGGAAGAATAACCTTCTGGCTTAAATGAAATTCCGACACCACCTTCGGAAGAAAGGAATGACAAACTCAAAGGACAACCCTGTCCTTATGAAACAGTGAAGGGTGGCTTAACTGAAAGTGCCTGTAACTCACTCACTCTGCGAGCGGAAGTGACCGCAACTAAAAATACAGTTTTAAGGGTTAACAGTCTCAAAGGACAAGAATGTAAAGGCTCAAATGGAGCACCCATTAGAAACTTGAGAACAAGGTTCAAATCCCAACTGGGAACCTGGAAAGGTAACAGAGGGAACACACTAGTGAGCCCTTTCAGAAACTGAGAAATTAAAGGAATTTTAAAATAAGAACACTCCTCAGACGAGCGCTTAAATATGGACAGCACTGCCAGGTAACCTTTAACGGTACCCACTTGCAAGCCCCTGTGGGCTAAAGAAAGTAAAAAAGACAGAACCACAGGAATGTCACATGAAAAAGGATCCACATTCTTAACCCGGCACCAGTCGGAGGACTTCCAACGGCAACGGTACAGGGACTTTGTTGCCGGCCGTCTGGCCGAAAGCAACACCTCCATTACGTCTTCAGGGAGGTCCCAATCCTTATACCTCAACCTTTCAGAAGCCAAGCGTGAAGGTTGAGGGATCTGACCTCTGGATGGAGAACCTGACCCCCCTCCCGTGAGAGCAGATCTTCTTGTTAGGGAAGACGACGTGGAGTGCAGATGGACAAGTCGAGAAGGTCCGGTTACCACGTCCTCCGGGCCCATGCCGGAGCAATGAGGATCATCCGGGAACCGAACCTCCGCAACCTCTGCAACACTTGCGCGAATACGGGGACTGGAGGAAACGCATACAGCAGTGGGAAGGACCACTCCACTACAAACGTGTCTCCTAAGGCTCCTCTTGGAGGAAATTCCCGCGAGCAGAACTTTTCGCACTTCCGGTTGAGACTGGAGGCGAAGGGGCCCACCTGAGGGGTCCCCCAAAGGGAGAAGATCTCCAGGAGAATCTCCTGAGCCAGCTCCCACTCGTGAGAGATCGTGCTCTGCCTGCTCAGAGCGTCCGCTGTCTCGTTTTTGTCTCCGGCCAGATGAACTGGCGAGATCCAAATTTCCTGCTGAATGGCCCAGAACCAGAGCTGCATCGCCTCCCTGCACAGAGGAAGTGACCCTGCCCCCCCTTTTTGTTGAGGTAGTGCATGGCCACTGTGTTGTCCGTCAGAATCTGGACATTCTTTCCTCGCACAGTCGGCAGAAAAGCCTTCAGGGCAAGCCTGATGGCCCTCAGCTCCAACAGATTGATATGGAGTCTGGACTCCGCCGTAGACCAGCGACCGCTGACTATCAGCTCGTTGGCATGAGCTCCCCATCCCATGAGGGACGCGTCCGTCACGATCGTCACCTCCGGCCATGTTAGGGAGAATTCTCTGTAAAGGCTAATTTCCCAAACCTAGTGAGTCCCCCAGCAGCTCTGCTGGATTTTTGGAGTTTCTTTTTTTCCCCTGCTAAGAGTGAGACTCTTAGACATGATTTGAGGTGTTGCTTTATCTTTCCATTTGTTTTATGGGCTATGGGGTCTTTTACTCCATAGGGTCTCATGTGTTTTTGATGTGGATTACACAGCACCCTCCGTGCCGTAACCCAGGGGTGTCGTAGCGACCCCCCCAACATAGACTCCATACCCTGGGACTGACTACTGTCTCCCAGGGCATGTAAAGTCACCATTGGCTTTACTAGTCCCAAATTATGAAAAGAAACCAGTACAAACCATCATATTGTGGATGTACTGGTCGGGGCAATTCGATTGCCCCGGGGTCTGTTGTTCGAGGGGGCACGCCTCCGTCCCCAGTGATCGAGTTTTGGCTGGTGGCAATGGATACTACTTTTTATATTCGACCGCGAATATATCTCTATGGAATTTTCCCATTGTTCGAGGCTACCAACTTTAATTATTTAATTCTTATAGCCCCGAACATACCGCTGGTTTATTTATTTAATATTAATTCACCGGTTGGTATTTTTTGCCAGAACTAGATTCTAAAATGGCGTTTGTGTTCTCTTCTGTGACTCCAACCCAAGTCGAGCCCACTTTTTGGCGGGCTTCTCCACAGAAGCCTCCAAAAGTGGTGCCACTCTGTCTGGGTACTACAGGGAGTGTTGGAGGGGGTTTAGGCACCCTGGACTGAGTTGCCTTGTTAACTCAAGTCGCACTCTTGTGTGATTGGCCGGCTCACCACTTAGAATGTTTGATTGACAGCTAGGCTGAATGAATGGGGGTGTGCTGCATAAAAGCAAGGCTTTGGGGACTGGAACTTCAGAAGTCGCCACAGGACCTAAGAATCCGAGGAGGGAGAAGCTGAGCCGACCTGCAACGATGACACAACCGGTGGAGCCCTTCTGAACAGTCTCACCACTTTTCCCGACGAGTCTTCTTCCTTTGACTGGTGGGGATAACCAGTTTCACAGTCTTTTCGCTTTCCTGACGTACCTCGTGGCCGCCTTGCCTGAACCAAGCACCCCGGCAACCGGGATACCACGTTTTACCACGACCGCGAAACAAAGGTACCACCTTTAACCGGAAAACTCCGCGGCTGGTTTCTGCCCTGGTAGTGCAACGACCTTCATCTTTCCTCCAAGTCGAGATCTTCTCTTTCCCTGGACGACGACGCAACTTGCACCCACTACCAGGAACATCTGCCACCGCTGGAGGATTCTTCCCACTTAAGGTACCGTGTCCCGTCTGGCTTCCCTTGCTACCGACTGTACGGGGTAGATTTAGCCCCCGGCTTTCGAACCTGGGTTAGCCTGGGACACCCTGGCTAAACTTTCCTAAGCCTCTCTAAACTCTTTTTGAACCCTCTGCAAGACTCTAAGCCTAGTTTAACTGTGTGATCTTGGGGGCATTTGTGCTCTGCTCTCTCTAAGAGTGGGCCCAGCCTTTGGACTTTGGCTCACCAGTGACTTTTGCTCTTCTGCCTTGCTAACAGTGTTCCTGAATCTTAGAGTGGTGTACCTTTCCATATTCTGTCTTTTTCCCTCCCTTTCTCACAAACTTATTGGAGTGCCATCTAGTTAAGCACTCACCTCTGTATGAAAATAAGTGGTGTTTTACAGTGACTTATCTGATAAGGAAAAAGGGGTGTATATATTATAATAGTAACTGTGTTCAGATTATTTTACAATAAGAGTGCTGGAGTGTTTCAAACCGTGTGTTTTTAAATAAATAATTATATACTTTGATACCAAAGCTCTGGTCAGTGTTTGCTTGTATTATTGTATCTGGGTACCTATTGTGTATACTTTGCATACTGGCTAACTCTTCTTGAGGGAAGTCTGACTGCTCAGCCACAGCTACCAGGTAAATCTGGGTGGTACAGACTGCTACCAAGTGGGTTTACTGCCAACACCTGTAGTCTTAAATCATTTGCAGTGTTCCCTAAGGGAACTGCACAGGTTTCTGCCCAACACCCGACTGAACGGATTCACACATGGCATCCTTGCCGTCCTGCACAATAGCAAGGAAACCATCCTGTTCCTCCCCTTCGGGAATATGATCAGCCGCTAAGGAAATACAGTTCCACAGAGTGTGCATGAAACGAGACAAGGCACAAACAGAGCTGGCAGCCTGAAGCGCCATACCCCCAGAAGAAAATACCTTCTTCGCCCAGCTGTCAAAACATTTGTCGTCCCTATCAGGAGGGATGGTAGGGTACGACGCCTGCTTTGCTGGGGTTGTAGCCGCCTGTACCACCAAAATCTCCGGAGTAGGGTGCGTGGTTAAGTAGCAGGGGTCACCATTGGCTGGGCGATATTTCTTCGGCAAGGACTTACTCACTGCCGGGAGACTCTCTGGAGAAGTCCAAGCCGCAGCCACCCTTTTCTGCAAGGCCATATGGAATGGCAGCACCGGGTCAGTGGGAGGACCTTGGTCCAAGATATCAGTCAGGTCACCCTGCTGAAAATCCCCAGGGGTGGGCAGACCACCCCAGGTAATCCGTGACCCTCGACATGAGGCGCCGGTACGAGGATTCGGCATGCGTGCCAGGCTCCGGCCTACCAAACTCCACCTCCGGAGAGGTGTCTAGACCACTGGCGTCGTGCAGCAACTGATGCAGTTCCTCAAGTTGACTATGACCAGAAACAATGTCATCAGTGACCTCTGCAGGAACCTCACCCTCCTCAGACCCCCTAATCCACCTCCGGAATATAATCCATAGGCTGGAAGGAGGGTACAGAAAAAGGCACAGACATGTTTAGCCATAGCCAGCGCCTTTCTGGGGGGTGCCACCGAGCCGCGGGGTACTTCCGACAAGGCCGCCTCGAAAGGCGTTGACGGAATCAGCGTCGACATCGAGCGCGGCGCCGACAGCTTCGACGGTGTCAACACAGGCCTCGAGGGTGGAGCCTTGAGCGTGTCTCTTGACAGCCTGGGCGCCGATGGCGTCGACTTCCTTGGAGGCGGGGCCTCCAGAGAGTCCGTCGACGACCTTGGCGCTGCCGGCGTCGATGTCTTCCTCGAAGACTTCACAGATTCGAGGGCATCGAGAACCGGGACCTGGAACTGGCATGTCTAGAGCGACGATCCTTGTCCGACTGGGACCTCGAAGGTGCCCGGTGGTCGTGACGACTGCTCGAGCCCAAAGGCAGACGAGCAGTGTCTCTAGTACGGCCACGACCGGCGTCCTCAGACGGAGCAGACGGACCGGAGCCTAGTGATTCAAAAATCACCAACATCTCCTTTCGGAAGGAATCCCATTCCTCAGGAGTGGAATGCTTGTTGGGACAAGCAACCCGCAGACGGCAGAGTCCTCGGTGACTGCGCTTCTTGGAGTGCCTCGAAGAGGCAGAGGAATGGCGGGACTGACTCCCAGACTGAGAACCCCCAGAATCACGACGATGATGCGGAGAGTCGCCCCTCGAATCGTCCGTCGAAAGACAAGTGGAACACGACTTCCGGGGCTTGGCCACCTTACCGACCGACAGCTTCTTCTTACGCTCCCGCAAGGCCTTCGATGTGAGCGATTGGCAGTCGACACAGTCGTCCGTATCATGGTCCACCAGAGGCAAGCGTTGTGCGTATCCGTCAGCGACATCTTGGACCCACACACCCAACACTTCTTAAACCCGGACTGCGGGGTGGAAGAAGCCGAATACATCATACAATAGCAATGAAGAAACCGGTTCGAAGAACCGAAAGAACAGGATTCAGTAGAATCGAGGCGCGCCGAGATCGCCGAAGCGAACACGTTCGCGGAAAAAACAGAACTGAGGCTACGGGCGTCGTGCGTCCTACTTATTACATCTGGTGATGTCGGTTCGACGGAGGCCCTTGAGGACAGCGTATCGACGTCGACACAGACGCCGAAAGATTTTCCGAAGCAGCACAGCTGTGGTGATTACTGTCAAAGATATGGAATACGTCGGAGGACCCAATCCCCTTGAAGACCTGCATTTTGCGCCATCCCACAGGTTGCTGCGACCTTGCGTTCTTGCAATACCCCAAAACCCTGGGACCTCCAGCCACTGTGCGGTGCACGGTCTTCCGAATTCCGAATCTGGCTGAAACTTTGGGGCATCATGGTGTATATCTCCAGAGACATGAATCAAGTCCAAAAAGTCCCATTACAAGAGTGCTGGACCTTTTAAACAATGATAATTCAACCGCGATTATCTGTCTTCTTCTGTGCTTCTTGAAAAGGCGCAAAACCCGCAGAACCGCATTCAGCCGCGAGAGAAATCTTGCCTAGAGCCTTCATCGATCCCTGCTGCAAAGTCCCTTTTGAGGTCTTGTGTTCAGTCTCCAGGACAACAAATCCACTGACCGGGTATTTGGCTGCAGTCCCTGAAGTTCTCCCGCTGCAATCTCTTCTTCATTGCTGAGGTACTGTATTGGCTTGGGAATATACTTACCTTAAACCTGTTGGGATTTCTGTGTAGTCCTGGGGTGTTTTCTGTGATTGGGAGGTCCCTCATCCAGTGCACCCAGTCCCACTGCTAGAATCCTGCTGGGGTGTCTTCTGTGAAGCCCCCGGACCCTCTTCTAACCCTAGAAGTAAAGTACTCACCTGTTTGCCAGTTTTCCTAAGGAAACTAACTTTTGCTACTAAAGAACTTATTCTAACACTGCCTGTTGGTCACTAGTCCTAGTGACCCCGCCTTCTGTCTCTGAGAACACTCATGCTCCAAGAATAAGGGAAAGACTTTGAAGGGATTGGGACTTCTGCCTAGAAAATAAATCAAGTGTTTTACTTACTTGTAAAGAGTTGGTGGGCAACTGTAATTCTCAGAGTGAACAGTTACAAAGGTTCTTACTGATCTTGAATGTGTGATGCACTATTATTGAAAGTATGGTTAACATCTTTTCTTCCTTAGCCACTGTTTTACCAGTCTAAAAGAAAGTAGATGTAAAGGTATTTTACTCTCCTGTGATTAGGTTGTGCCTCTTTACAAAAGTAATGTGTTGGTTTCACCAGATTATTCCTGAAGGGTAATTGTACGAGTGTCCTCCAACTGTTGGTATCACCAGGTTAGTCCTGTTAGGATAACTGTATGAGTGTCCCCCTACTGGGTCTTGCTTCCCCTGACTTGCTGCTAGCCTGTCCTTAATAAGTCTACATTAGGTTGTTGCCTACCTAGAATAACTATTCAGTAAAGTGTGACATTGGGTTTTACTTCCCCTTCATTGTGAAGTTAAAGTATGTGCGTTTTACTTACCTTGTGTTAGCTGTGTGCCATCTAAAACAAGTTACCAGAGTTACTGCTTACCTCAAACTGGGTCCCCTGATTTCCAAAGCATCTGTAATTGTATATTACATCCTTAGGTTTTACTCACCTGGTATAACTATGTGTTATGACAAAAGTGGTTATAGGTTTCTACTGCACCTAGAATAAGTATTTCACTATTCACCAAAAAGTATATTGTCCAGTTGACTGTTTATGTGATTTTTTCCAAGAGTCACTGTACAACTGGAAGGGCCTACTGCCCTTGTATTACCAAAAGTAATCTGAAAGTTACCATTGGTCTTTTACTCCCAAAGAATAGGCTTGACCTATACTAAATGTGTATAACAAGGTTTTGACTTCCCTAGAACTACTGTTAGGTGTTCCAAATAAGGTTTATACTTGGGTCTGTGTACTTTCAAATATAGAGTTGTGTTTTATATTGTGATTTTATATAATGTGTTAGTACTTACTTAACCCCTAGATTTATCTGGGCCTACCTGTATTTAAATAAATCCTTTATTTTTTACAATACATAGTGTTTCAGTGTTTCTTTGGATCATTTGTATTACAATTTCACTTGTACTGTATCTACTGCCCTCTCTCCCTCCTAATATAAGCCTGGCTGCTCTGTCTACGCTACCCCAAACTCAGGTGGTACAGCCTTATACTAAGAGTGGAGTCTTGTACTGCCTCAGTAGAATGGTTTTACTAAGCCCTTAGTTGGACTTCAGACAAACTCTCCTAACAACCATCCATCCATTTTGTCAATCCCTTCACTCCATCCACCCATTCCCATCCGCTCCCTACATCCAACCTATCCTTTGGGTAGGATCAGAAGTAAATGAAGACATGGTAGAGAATCCCATTGTGTAATTAGTCATTGGGTTGTTGGGAGTTCAGACCTATCTTTGGGGTTGATGTTGGTGTTATGGAAAGAGCTATGTTTTTAGTAATTTGCGGAATGTCATATAGTCTTGGGTTTGTCGGATGTGAGGTGGAAGCGAGTTCCACAGAGTCAAGGCCAATGCTGAGAAAGAGGATCCTCCGATCCTGACAGAGTTAGTGGTTGGGATCACTAAAAGGAGGGCAGAGCTTGATTTTAGGGTGTGGGGTGGGAGGTAAGGTTTTAACTTATCTTGCAGGTACAGAGGGCCAGTCTTGTGCACTGGACGGCGAGTGATGCACAGGGTCTTGGAAGTGGCCCTTCGTCGGACTGGGAGCCAGTGTAGGGTTCTGAGAGCTGGAAGAGGTGTTGTCTCTTGGACCCAGGGCTAGAAGTATTTTAGCAGCAGCGTTTTGCGCGCTTTGGAGTTTATTAAGGTGGTATGCCGGGACTCCTCGGTAAAGGGAGTTGGCATAGTCCAGTCTCGAGATTAAAATAGACATAAAAGTAGCAAGCCTGTTCGGGAAGGAGAGGTAGGGAAAAATGCGCCTGAGTATTTTGAGATGGAAGTGACAAGATTTGGTTACGTTGTTGATCTGTCGGGATAGAGTTAGGCCAGAGTCCATAGTGCATCCAAGGTTTTTTACAGTGACAGAGGTGGTTGGCCCATGGAAGGGGGCCAAGGGAGTAGACTAGGTAGTTCAGTGTTGTTGCACACCAAGATTTTGGTTATAGTGGGGGTTAAGAGGAGGTGGTTTGTAGTCATCCATCAGTCGATATCTAGGAGGCAGGCTGCGAGTTGGGAAGTTTAAGGATGATTTGGGTTTTGTTGGTGTAGTTGTACCACAGGATATTGTGCAGGCGGATGATTCCAGGGAGGGTGGACATGTAGAGGTTGAATAGGAGAGCTAATAGACATGCACCTTGTGGCACTCCAGTATTGGCTTGGCGCGCAGCAGAGACAAAAGGGGAGAGGAGGGTTATTTGTTTCCTGTTGTTGAGGAAGGAGGCAATCCAATTAAGAGCGGTTCCACTGATTCCTAGGGAGTGGAGGTGGTCAAGGAGGATTGAGTGGTTGATTGTGTCGAAGGCAGCAGACAGGTCGAGGAGAATTGGTGTAGTGCATCCTGCAGAGTATGCAGTGATCTTTAGAACCTCCCAGATTGAGACCAGAGTGGTTTCGGTTACATGTTGTGGTCTGAAGCCTGTTTGTACGGGGCCAAGGAGGTTGCTGGATTCGACAAAGGCGTTTAGTTGGGAGTATGCGGTTTGGACGATGAGTTTTGCAAGGAATCTGGTGTTCGAAATCGGACAGTAATTTTTGGGGTCAAGGGATGGTTAAGTAGAGGCTTGACATGTGTCATGCACTTTACCCACAATAGATAAATTCATCTTGGTAAATGTATATAACCCGCCCGGGGGAAAACATAATAGGGAAAATATTCTCACGCTAACCAAAGTACTGGTGGAATTTAGAAACAAACTACCAGTTATTATAGTCTGAGACCTAAACACTAAGCTTAGGTTTGAGTCGGAATTCATTGATGCCGAACGCAAGTCTGCACCAGTTAAAATAGATCCCTTGAAAAAAGAAGTAAAAGATTGGATCTCCATACTAAATAAACATCAGCTACTTATCTTGAATGGTAACACCCTAGGAGATACTGAGTTACAACCAACTCGCATATGCGGAAATAGTATGACAACTATCGACTATATGATTGTAAATAAAAAAGCAAGAATTCTAATATGTGACATGGCAATAGGATACAGAGAGGAAAGTGATCACATGCTTCTCTATCTCTGCCTTAAAGATAAACATGTAACCACCAAAGAATATCAAATGAATGGAGACAGAGGTAAATGTAGCGGGAAACCGCATAAAATGGAACCCCCGAAATATAGAGAAGGGCAACGAGATCGCTGAACCATTATAGGAAAACTTTATAGGCAAATTTAACAATGACTCCTAAGATAACATGCACGATATGCTCAATGACTTTGATTCCATGACTGAAAAAATAAAAACATTGGTCATGGTAAAAAGAACATACAGAACAATTAGAGAAAATTGGAACCAGACACACAATAAGAGTTTTGATAATGAGATATATAAGGAAAAGAAAAAGCTAAGAGATGGTATTAAAAAATGTATAAAGGAGCGGGTCATAGATGGACACTTAAACGGCAGTATTGGTTGAAACATCACCAGAAAAACAAACAAGAAGAAACGTGGTTGAAACTAGCGCATGCTTCGAAAAACAGAAATAGTAAAGAAATGTGGAACATTATAAACTGTAAAAAAGAAGTTTCTCTCCCCATTAACTGTGTGCCAGAAAGTAGTTGGGTTACTCATGTCAAAAGTACCCTGAGAACGCTATTAAGCAAAGAAAATGTGACAGCGACTATGGAAATGTACCACGACTGTAAACTCACTGGTAAACATCATAAAAAGACTGTCAAAGTCAAGAGCAGCTGGACCAGATAGCACTTGTAACGCACTAATACAAAAAGCCCCTGATCTATGGGATAGAGCGCTACTTATTCTATTTAAATGGATTGGGAGGCACGGAAAGCTGCCTGAGTCATGGAAAAAAGTATAATATTGCCTATATAAAAGAAAGGCCCACATAAAGATCCTGTGAACTACAGAATGCTGGCCATGCTCGACATCCCGGCAAAAACGTTTGCCAAGATTCTGCTAATAGATTTAAATCAATGGATATCCAAATGTGAAATTTTGCCCGACAATCAATCTGGCTTTAGAGCAGGATCATCAACGACACATAATATAGTAAATCTAGTAACCACCATAGAATATTCACGTAAGGTACGTGGGTTGTCAGTATATGTTGGATTCATAGACTTTTCAGCAGCATTTGATACCATTACTCGGAACAAGCTATGGGCCAAGCTTAGTAAATGGGGAATATCGCCTCGGTTGTTGTATATGATACAACTGCTTTATACCGATACATCGGTCCGTGTTCGTATAGACCTTGAAGGAAGACTTTCTGAAGCGATAGCAACCATACGAGGAGTCAAACAAGGCTGTACACTAGCAGCCATACTCTTTAACCTTTACCTGGCTGACGTTCTAAACCAGGTCAGTAATAGTCAGATATTTGATATTAAGATTGGCACAGCTAGGCTTGGCTGGCTAGGATACGCCGATGTACTTGTACTAATCGACTATACACCTAAGGGTCTCCAAGTAAATCTAGATGAACTAGTTAAGTTTGCAAGTAAGAATGATTTGGTTATTAATACTGAAAAAACTAAAGTAATGAAGTTTGACTCCAAAAATCTGACCAAAAACCATAAAATAAAATGGATGATTGAACAGAGACAGCTGGAGGTCGTAAATGAATACAAATATCTAGGTGTGGTCATAGATAATAAGCTTGACTGGAAAAAAAATGGTGTGAAACAAAGAGAAAGAAGTGCATGATAGCCACTATGGCTTTAAGTAAATTTATTGGTAATCAAGGAAACATCTCTGTGAATACTGTTACTCTATACTTCGCCAAAATTGTATCTTGTCTACTTTATGGTGCTGAAATATGGGGAAGCTTCTTTAAAAAGGAGTTGAAAGTATTTGAAGCTAAAATGCTAAAGATATTACTGAGGATGCCTAAAAACCTGTCAAATGAATACTTATTGTTGGAATGTGGACTGACTACTGTGAATAGTCGTATTGAGCTAATGGTGGCCATGCTCTATGTGAAATTGTATCGACTTACCAATGGAACGTTTGTGATAAAGGTCATGGACCAATATGGTAGTTCCACAACTAAACAGAATTTTGTCACCATAAACAAGTGGAACAAGGTCTATGATAAGTGGACAAAAAGTGACAAAGATGATTGGTTGTTGTTCTCTATTGTGCAGATCAAGCTGAAACTAAAAAGGTTAATTGATAAACAAGATTATGAACAGATGATAGTGAATCTGGGTGAAAAAGCAAATAGTGGTCCCTTTCTCAACCAATTGATGATCAGAGAAGGTTTAGCCACTTATCAGTATGCATTTCCTGAGTGTAACACGATTCGAAAGTATCTAAAATTTAATTTAAATTCAATATTTGTAATATATTAGTCATACTAGGTGCAAAAAATGGTATCCATAAGGACATTCGATATTGTAGACTATGTGGGATTAACACTTTAGAAACTGCTTACCACATATGTGAATGCGAAAGTCTTGATGGAATACGTAGAAAACATCTAATGAAATATAATAATAATACATACAAGTGCAATATGTCTGAAATATGGCTGAGTATTATGGCTGGAAAAGATACAAATTTAATATTTTATTTGATGAAGTTTTATGTGAAAATTTTAGAGATTTTAACTGATCAAATGGTGTTTTGAAGTTTTTATAAAGAGATTTTAATTAGGGAAGTTAAGTGTAAGAAACAGTACGCTCTGAGAAAATTATGAGATTCTATGTGTTGTATATGTAAAACTGTAATTGTAATTGGCATATTAAATAAATAAATATGCAATTTTGAAGGCATTGGGAAAGATTCCAGAGCTGAGGGAGTCATTTAGGATGGTTCTTGCGTGCTCTCCTGCGTAGGTGGACGGGAATATTTCATTGAGGACTGAGGCAGAGGTCTAGGGGGGAGCCAGAGGGTTTGCGGGCAGATAGAAGGTCAAGAAATCTTTCTCTTGATATGGGTTTGAAGGAGTCAAAGGTGGGTAAGGTGTGGGTTGTGGTGGCGGGGGGTGGTTGTTGGATTGGGCGTTATTTGGGGCGGGGAGAGGAGGGACAGTTTGTTGTTAAGGGAAGTCGTTCTGTCGAGAGCAGTGGTGTAGAAGTGGTGGGAGAGGAAGTCGCAGAGTGATTTTGATGGGATAGATTGGGTAGAGGTGCAAGTGGGTTTGACACATTCATAAATGATTCTGTGGTGTTCTTTGCTACAGTTTCCACAGTTGAGAATCCGATTACTGTAGTGGGCTTTTTTGCCTTTCCGGATTTCTGCTTTGTAGTTGCAGTGGTGCAAGGCGAAGGTGGATCTGCTGAGACTGTTTTTTTCTGCACGCCATTTGCGTTCCAAGGAACTTAAGTTTTTTGCCATTCCTCAGTTTAGGAGTAAACCATTTGGGAAATGGTCCGATGCATGAGGAAGAGGGGCGCGAGAGGGTGAGCAGAATTAGTGAGTCATTCAGCCATGAGTCGAACGAGTCGATGGTTAAAGATCTGTCAGGGAGATGTGTTGTGGGGGGGGTCTGAGAAGCAGGGCATTGGCTAGGTCAGGGATGATCTTTAGTTTGTTCCAGCATTTGTGGTGAAGGGGGATTGGGGTAGGGGAGAGGATGAGAAAGGGACGACAAAGTGGTTGGACCAGATGAGTGGTGACAGGGGTGGGGGGCTAGATGTATCAGGTCATGGGAGATGAAGGTAGCATCTAGGGTGAAGGTACGCATGCATATGTAATGTTGTGCTCACACTTGGAGTTTGTACTAATCACCATATGCGTTAAAAGAATGTACCCTTTTGTTAAAAGAAGAGGCATTCTCTTTATACAGCGGCGTTTAAGACCTGCTGACCTGGCAAGAACTTGTTTTTAACAGAAGAATTGTGTTTGGTCACTGTATGTCGAAGCATGCTGAGCCTGCTAAAACTATCTGCAGATTACGGGTGGGGGAAGGAATGAGTAAGCATAGCCTTGAGCACAGAGATACGGGCACAAAGGGGCACGAAAGAATGTGAAGACCGGGATAACAGGAAACCACGATAGACCACGATAGCAAATGTGCAATGGTTGTTCGTTAAACTCCAACTGGATACTTCAGATAAGCTCCAACTGGAGATCCGCCCTGGGGTGGACATGTTCTATGTGCAAGGCAATGTAAACAGGAAAGTATAAAAGAGCATGATGTGTAGAGGAAGGCGCGGCACTTCGACGACTTGCTTTGTGAGACGTTTGAACTTGCAGCCCATTCGCGAATGCTTGTGCATTAATAAAGTAATGTTTACTTGGCTCTTTTCTGTCTGAGTTATTGCAGGGTCCCTCATTGTACTGGTTATGGTGACGGCGAGAAATCGCACCCACAATTTTGGTGTCAGAAGTGGGATGCGAAGGAGCGACAGTCCGTCACTGGGTGAGGAACGCCGCGGCGGAACCGGAGAAGGAATTGATCACGAGGCCCCAACAACTGAATCCGCACCTTTGATTGCAACCAACGCGTCATCCTTGTTTTTCCGGCTCCGTCGGCGGTGGAACAGCAGGCTGTCGCCCTTCGGGTCCGGAACACTTTGGCGGGACCCTTAAGGTAAGTGGTATGGATGGATGCATGATGGAATAAGGAAATAACAATTTAGGGTTTATGAAGAGGACAGTGGTATGTCCGTCTATGGAATAATAATGATGAAACGGTGATGTATTGATATTGGTATGGCGATATATGTCAGGAGGATGTACTGTTAATGTTAGCCTATTAATGCACATTTGGGAAAGGTGAGTGTTTTTAGGCAATTGTGGTATACCAACAAAATGGGTCAAGCGGCTTCCAGCAAGAGTGGTATAGGCAAGAGACACTATGCCCCTCTTGAAGGAACCCCTGCATTTGATATGTTGATTAAACATGGATTGAATTCAACATTGTTCTTAAGGGAGTGGTCTGAATATACAAAAGATTTGATTGACCATAAATGGCCAGACACCGGGTCCTTTGATGTGGACCGCATATCCAAAGTAGAAATAGAATTAGTAAAAAGACGGGTCAGACCCGCACAGTTTGAGGCTATACGACTATGGAGGGTAGAAGCAATGCGCAGGCGCAATGCTCAGAACAAACAAAAGGCAAAGGGGCAGAAGAGAACAGTAAATCAAAAATTACGTGACCTAGAGATAAAAGAGAAGGATGAGAAACTAGACCAGTTGGATAGACGTATTATGATTAAGAATAGCGGGGGTATGTATCCTGCCTTGCCGGCGCCTCGGTATGAAGATGTGATAGGACTAGAAGCAGAACAAACAACGACTGAATTGTTATTTCCAGGGGCTACGGCTCCTTCGAGAGAAGGTGAGGGTGAGAGGGCGGAATTCCCAATGAAGTATGGAGACCCAGATAGGTTGATAGACCATAGGAGAACGACTACTGTAGAAAAGGATAGAGATGGAGATGGAGACTTGCAAATCCTTATGACCGGGCTGTATGGCACACCCCTCAATGACAGCCTACGGGACCAATTGGGGCGTTTGACACCTTTGGAATTTAGGACAGTGGCCACTAAACTATATACCTTTTATGAGGGTAACTGTAAATTGAGAGGACAGAGTACTGCGGATCTGCCCTCAGCATATCAGGACGCTGTCGCATTACTACCAGTGACTGCGTCCAGTGTTCAGTTATGGGGATGTATGTCCGACATAATAGCGGAAGTAATAAGGGGAGGTGTTGAATGGGAGAAGGAAAAGAGGGCATGGGAAAGAGAGGTGAAGGAAAGAGAGGCTAAACTCAAAGATGCAGACCAGGCGGGCCAAAACGTAGCTAATCGTATGATAGCATCCATACACTCGCAGTCCATGTCCACCCTGGTGAGTCTGATGGAGGGCCTTGGCTGGCCTATACAAGTAAACGTAATTAAATATCTTCTTATTAGGGTGGAGGATATAGAAGAGGAAAAGGAGCCTAGATATGTGTCCCAGTGGAATAGGATTAAGACAGAATTGGATAAGAAACTGCTATCTAATATAAGAGTGGATGATTCTGGGGCGGAAGAATGGAGAATGGCTAAGGTGGAGAAACTGTTAAAAGATTATAAAAAAATAAAAGAGAAAAACCTTAGTCACCAGTCCTCTGCTTCATCACCAGTGCAGGCCCTTGTAAGTGAACAAACAAACATGGAAAAGTTACTATCAATGCCAATGAGAGAGTGTCAACCCACCATAGATGCAGTTACTGGTAACATGATGCGCACCTATGTGTATGTCCCCTTATCTCGAATAGAATTGATGCATATCACCAAGTCCATCCCCGACCCCCGTATAGACCCGGCAGGATTCTACAAAGAAGTGGGAAAGCTATTCAGACCCGGGTTATTTACTGTAGAGGATGTAGATAACATATTGTTAGCTATTGTCCCAGAGGAGATATGGACCCCCTTTCGTGCCAAAGACAATGATACAATAAAATGGAAAGATGTAATGGAGGCGAGTAAAAATAGGAAACTGCATGAGGAATATCCCGAACCCCTAAGGGGGCATGGCATGGCAGTCCTGAGGGCTCTAGAAAAGGTATTACCCCCATTTGATGTGAATGTGGAGAAACTGTCTGCTGTGATACAGGGCGCAAGTGAGGAAGTAGCACAGTACTTCCTGCATTACGAAGCAGCATTTAAAGCACACAGTGGGCTAGAGATAGGGTCTGAGACGGGCCAACGGTACTTTGCCACAAACTTTATAGAAGGGCTCCACGGGCCAATCCAGGAGAACATTAGGAAGGCAGAAAGTACGTGGATGACTAGAAACCCCCGGGATCTCCTCGAAATGGCCAGGTATTATGAAAGAGGAGAAAGAGTAAAGGGACAACAAAAGGCACGACAAGAGAAGGATCTAAAAACCAAAGTGTTGATGCACCAGTTGCATCAAGGGCCCAAGGCAGGTATAACTACAATAATAATGGCCCGTCACAGGGCTATAGTAGCAACATGATAGGGGGACAAGGGACAGGTAGAGGTACAGTGCAAGGAGGTGCGCTATATGGGAGGAGGGATGGGCTACCCCAAGATGTATGTGCCTTCTGCAAGAGACCCGGATACTGGAAATCCCAGTGTCCCCAGAGTGGTGGGAGAGGAAGGGGCGTACGGCCCCCTTTACAGACAACATTTGCCCCAGGAAATAAGACTGGTGGGTACGGCAATCAAGACAATAGAATGTTTAAACCCCCTCAACCCAATGCCTTTGACGGACAAGCAAGAGGGGATATTCCCTGGCCCTGCCTCCCCCCAATCTACTGTATCAGCCACAACAAACAACACAAATACAAGGTGTATGCCAGGGCGAAGGATGTGGGGAAGGGGTATACTATAATGACGACTTCCAGGATAACACAAGTGATATGTCCTGAGGAGGCCGAAATGAGACAGCGGGAGTGGTACAAGTACCTATAGATCAGAGGGGGCCTTATGCCTCCATTAGGATCGGCCCCCACCGAAACTTGAGATGTCTGGTAGACACGGGAGCTGGAAACAGTTCTGTGAATATCAGAGCCGTCCCCGCTGTCCCATTATCGGATAAAAGCAAGGTATCAGTTGGATTTGGGGGAAATCCAATAAAGACTCCTGTAAGTGAAATAGTAGAAGCGGAACTTCATGGGGTAAAATGGGAGAATGGGTGGCTATTGACCAATCACTGCCCAGAAAACTTGTTAGGTATTGATGCATTAAAGACACTAAGGGCCACAATATATTGCTCCCCTCAGGGGGTGAGAATGACTATAAGCAAACCTATGGGTATGATAGGAGTAACGCAAACCCTGCCCCCGGAACTCCAAGATATCCTGAATGAACTATGGGCCACTCATGGGAATGATGTAGGGGTGTTGGATGTTTCCCCAGTAGTAATCAAATTAAAGCCCGGTGCCAGGTTGCCCAGGATAAAACAATATCGCATATCACACGATGGAGAGCAGGCACTATATCAAATAGTACAAGATATGATACGGTTAGGGGTGGTAGAGCCAACAAATGATAGCCCTTGTAACTCTCCGATCCTTCCAGTACACAAGAAAGGTGATGAAGCGGTACCCTATCGTTTCATTATTGATTTGAGGGAGATAAACAAAATAGTAGAACCCAGATATCCAGTTGTCCCTAATATTGCAAGTGTACTCACTTTAATTCCCAAAACAGCGAAATGGTTTACGGTAATTGATTTGAAAAATGCCTTCTTCAGCATTCCCATTGCCAAAGAAAGCAGGTACCTGTTTAGTTTCACTCTTCGAGATAGACAGTACCAATTTACTAGAGCCCCGCAGGGATATACAGAAAGTCCCGCTATATTCAGCCAAGCACTAAAAACACAGATGGATAACCTAGCCCTACCCGCTAACACTGCTCTGATACAATATGTTGATGATTTGCTATTATGTGCAGCCACCGAAGAGGAATGCCATTATGTGACCAGATTGGTGCTAATGCACTTAGCAGTGAATAAGCACAAGGTAGCCCTAGCCAAAATGCAGTATGTAAAACAAAAGGTCCATTATTTAGGCTTTGAGTTGTCCGAAGAGGGGCGAACTCTGTCTACTGATCGCATTGCTTTGATACAGTCCATAAAAGGCCCCGACACGGCAAAAGGTCTTCGAAGGATAATTGGTGTTTTATCCTATTGTAGGCACTGGATTCCTGAATTCTCTGTATTGATCCAGCCCATGCTAAAAGCCTTAAAAGAAGTACAAGAAAACGGACCATTAGAATGGACACCTGAGATGGAAAAAACCCTGACGGCTATGAAAGATGTTTTATGCCACGCACCGGCCTTAGACACACCTGATTATACCAAGAGATTTTGCCTTTTCGTTGATGAACAGGAAGGTTGCGCTGTGTCAGTCTTAACGCAGGAACAAGGGGGTAAACAGAGACCATGTGCATATTTCTCCAGTGCTCTGGACTCAGTAGCTCGAGGCCTACCCCCATGCATGAGAGCAGTGGCCGCAGCAGCGACAGCCCTAAAACAAAGTGCAGGTATCATCCTAGGGAGCGAAGTGACAGTAAAAGTCCCACATGCGGTGGACGTTCTCCTGAATAGAGTGCATACACAGCATTTGACCACAGCTAGACTCACACAGTATGAGATGATTCTGTTTGCCAGTAATGTAAAAATCGAACGATGTAACACTTTGAATCCAGCGACACTGGTTCCTTTGCCCGTCTCACCTAATGACATTAGGCATGATTGTGTGATTCAAATGGAAGAACACACTAAGGGTAGAGCAGACCTGCAAGACACCCCGCTGGTTGATAATGAGGGTATATTATTCTGTGATGGTTCCTGTTTCAAACTGCCAAATGGGGAGACAACAGCAGGGTATGTTGTAACCACAGGGGAGCGGTTGATTGAGAGTGGGAAAGTGTGTGAAAAATCGGCCCAGGCAGCCGAATTGATTGCACTAACGAGAGCATTAGTGTTAAGCAGCGGTTTGAAAGTGACAATTTATACTGATTCAGCCTACGCTCATGGGGTGGTTTCCAGTTTTGGTAAACGCTGGGGAGAGCGTGGGTTTTTAACCTCCCAAGGTGATACTATTAAACATGCCCAATTGATTGCTGAATTATTATAAGCCCTTACGTTGCCCAAGATGGTGGCCATAGTGAAATGCCCAGCGCATAAAAGGACTCTAGATTATGTCACGCAAGGAAACTCGTTAGCCGACCAGATGGCTAAACTAGCTGCCACAAGGGATACACGGTGGGAGGCCCGGCAACTCATAGTGGGGAGGGATGTGACTATGGAAGGGACGAAGGAGCGCATAAAGGAAATCCAAGCAGATGCAACCATTGAAGAAAGACTATCTTGGCACAAGGATGATCAATACGAGGAGACGGTAGATGGGCTATGGGCACATACCAATACGAATACTTGGGTACTACCTGATGCATACTTACCTGTGATAGTGAGTGTGGCTCATGGTCCAACTCACGTTAACGCAAGGACTATGGAAGAAGTTTTGAGTGCTGTGTGGTACAACAAAAGATTGGGAATGTATTGTCGTCAATGGGCAAAACAATGTGAAATATGTGTTCTATACAATGTGGGGAAAGGTGTACCAGCCCCGGCGGTCCACAATAAGTTACCCACCTGCCCTTTTGAGGTGGTGTATATGGACTTTATACAGCTGGAGCCTGTAAATAAACATTCCTACTGTTCGGTGATGAGATGTGGGTTCTCAGGATGGGTGGAAGCATATCCCCTGCGGGACAATAGTGCCACCTCCACAGCACAATGCATATTGAAACACTGGGTGCCCTTGTATACGGTCCCCAGATATCTATGGTCTGACAATGGGACTCATTTTACTGGTGAAGTAGTACGCAAAGTTTGCAAGGCCCTTGGTATTGATCAACGCTTCCACGCAGTTTTTCATCCTCAATCAGCTGGGATTATAGAGGGCACAAATAAGGTACTGAAGAACAAACTGGCAAAGGCTCGTGCTGAAACGGGACTGAAATGGCCGGATGCATTGCCTATTGCATTATTGAGTATGCGTACTATGCCTAAGCGTACACATGGTTTATCTCCTTTCGAAATTGTTATGGGGCGTCCACCAAGTATTGGGACCCCCATATCACCTAAGAGATTGTCTGAGCAAGCATGGCCTGCATTACAACAGTACTGTATTGGGTTAACTAATAGACTGATTTCTATTAATGTACAGGTGAACGCAGTAGCTCCATC
Source organism: Ambystoma mexicanum (assembly GCF_040938575.1). Taxonomy (NCBI): domain Eukaryota; kingdom Metazoa; phylum Chordata; class Amphibia; order Caudata; family Ambystomatidae; genus Ambystoma; species Ambystoma mexicanum. The sequence continues at coordinate 625,930,751 of NC_090927.1, read as the reverse complement.
TCCTCTGATAGGAGAAGGTCACGACGTGCAGCCCGGTGACTGGGTTGTTATAAAAGCCTTCGATCGCACCAGCGGACTGCAACCCAGATGGAGGGGCCCGTTTCAGGTGCTCCTCGCAACACAAACTGCGGTAAAAGTTGATGGCAAATCGCACTGGTACCACGTGAATCACGTCAAGAAGACGCTTCCATTACTGATTCCTCCAGAAAAGGGAACCAACCAACCCCAGGTTGCAACAGTACTGCCAGACACCATTAGTAGGTGTGCCCATCGTCTCCGATCCCGTGACGTGTATGTGCCAAACAACGTGTAAGGACACTGTTTTGAACTTTGATCATTAGGGAGATGAACATTTGGACTCTCTTGTTGGTTTTAGCAGGATTGTGCCTTACTGAAGACAACGGGCTTGTAGCCTGAAGGGCCTCCGGCGTTCCCCTCATGGGACAGGCACTACGAGACGTGGGACAGATCGGGTGAAGGTTTTCAGTGAGACCTACCACTATTAGAGTAATAAGGACACTGGTGCTTTAAATAGGGGGTACAGCTATATCGCTAGGTTGCATCTGATACGCATACGTACCTATAATTGAGCCACATACTGAATTATGTCTGCACCCGTATATGCTGGTTTAATCCCTGAGCAGATAAATGTATGCTCCCCAAACACAGAAGGTAAGAGAAAAACACCACTTTGCACCACAAGGAACAAAATCTTATTTTTTGTATGCTCGATAGTAGGCAGCTCCTTACGCCCATACTGGTTCTAGCGGCAATAGTTGTAGGAATTTGTCTCTGCATCCAATGCTTCCCGGTATGTGTGTCGTGCTGTGTTTCCATGTGTTCTTCCAGCATAACGCGCCTAAATCCAATGGATAAAAGCCATGTACAACAGGAATTTTTTGACATGGGAGGCCTGGAGAAGATTATGGTACAGACAGTATGTAATGATGTTGCTTTCCTGCCATCTGCTTATACTAGGACTGTTTAGATTGATGCTCAAGTGTGAGCAAAGGGTGGATTGAAGGTACGCATGCATATGTAATGTTGTGCTCACACTTGGAGTTTGTACTAATCACCATATGCGTTAAAAGAATGTACCCTTTTGTTAAAAGAAGAGGCATTCTCTTTATACAGCAGCGTTTAAGACCTGCTGACCTGGCAAGAACTTGTTTTTAACAGAAGAATTGTGTTTGGTCACTGTATGTCGAAGCATGCTGAGCCTGCTAAAACTATCTGCAGATTACGGGTGGGGGAAGGAATGAGTAAGCATAGCCTTGAGCACAGAGATACGGGCACGAAAGAATGTGAAGACCGGGATAACAGGAAACCACAATAGCAAATGTGCAATGGTTGTTCGTTAAACTCCAACTGGATACTTCAGATAAGCTCCAACTGGAGATCCGCCCTGGGGTGGACGTGTTCTATGTGCAAGGCAATGTAAACAGGAAAGTATAAAAGAGCATGATGTGTAGAGGAAGGCGCGGCACTTCGACGACTTGCTTTGCGAGACGTTTGAACTTGCAGCCCATTCGCGAATGCTTGTGCATTAATAAAGTAATGTTTACTTGGCTCTTTTCTGTCTGAGTTATTGCAGGGTCCCTCATTGTACTGGTTATGGTGACGGCGAGAAATCGCACCCACAAGGGTGTGCCCTTTACAATGGGTTGGACTGTTCATGTGAAGGGAGAGGTTGAGCGTGTCAAGAAAGGTTTTACTAAGACCTTAGTTGGACTTCAAAGAAACTGTTCTAACCGACTCTGACCCAACTCACATTCTCCTGAGAATAAGCCTTGACTGCTCAACCTCGTATCGTCATTGGGTTTTGGCAAAATTCAGAGTCCCCTCTTCAATATAATTGGGGTGACCCACTAAAATCTGTCCAGATTCTAAAAATCTATTTTAACACTTGGGATTACGCATTCTCTGGACACCAGAAAACATATCTGAGTGGGTGTACTGCTATGCTTGGGATGTGGCGAGACTGCCAGTGCTAGGGTTTGGAAGGAACGAGAGGGAGTTGTGGTGTTATGACAGGAAGGGGATTCTGACTGGTGTTTACTCACTCATGTTCACAATTTATTACAGATTAAAATTAAACTCAAATTTGACAAAGGCTTTACTGTGTGTTGGAAACTTTTTTCAGAAGGCTGCAAGGTGGATCTATCAAGTGGTGATGGGTTGAAGACCTTCAAGGAAACAAGGACAGGTCTTACAGTATGGCAAAACTGTAAAGGCAGCATAGGACAAATAGCCAAGTACTGCAGACCCAGGAAAATGCAGACAGTGAATAAGTTTGGCACATGCACTCGGTGCTGGATCAGGCTATACCAGAGGATGGTCAATCTCGATAGGGTACCAAAATAAGTGTGCGAGTAATCTTAAAAGGGAGGGCAAGACAAGCTTGAAGGGGGCAAAGCCATGAAGGACTCTATAAGTAATGCTATGTTGTGGAGAATTATTTTTTTATTTTTTTCGATACAGTCGAGTTTACTCCAATGGTGCCAGGTCTGAGACACAGTTTAGGAGGCTAAGGTTTTTTTTAATGGTTTAGCGTTATCCTGGATGCTAGGATGTCTGGGAGAGGGTGTATGGATTTCAAGGCATACATTTGTTTTCAAAAATTGATTAGCAGAGTTTGCCAATTAAAATGTTCTTGACTAGCAAACAAACCCATTTGATTAGCAATGGTATTCTAATATATTTAACGTCACCAGTGGCCAAGACATAAAATAAGCAACAATACAGCATTTTTGTGTACAGCTGAAATAAGACATTAGTGAAAAAGTGTCACACCTTGTACATTTGTTACAATTCCGCTAGACCTGCAGGTCTAGTAACTAAGTTTACCTGCTTGACTTGAGAGAAAGGTACTCGACCCTTGGCAATAGATAAACAAAAAAATGCAAATGGTCTTTCTGTAAAATGGTGCATGTCACCAAAAACCTACTTTGTTTGGCACGCTGCTGCTACCCAGAGGTTAGCCACGCACAGTGAAACATGTATTTGACATTTACTGCTAACAAAGTAAATGGTAAATAAAAGTTTAATATGTTCCCTGCAAATAGTACTCACCCTTCATAAAATCTACTCGACTGTGCAAGTAGGCGAGTAGACTTTGCATGCCCTGGATGAGTGTCTGTAAAAGGTTAGCTGCATGAACGGACACACGCAGATACGATTAAAAAAAGCTCTGAAAACAGTTTGGCTACCTCTATCATGTTTGTGCGATTATACAAGGCAATCGTAATCAACAAGGCAATCATAGTGCAAAGTGAGCTCTAGAAGGTAACTAGGGTGGATGGTTTTGCAGCAGATCTGTAGATGTACAGACTGGATGGAACTATTGATCACTACTTTGCCTACATATCTAGTTAGTGTTGTGCATTCAGTGTTGTGACTAACCAGAGTGGATGGTGTAGCAGGCAGAGAACTGGACAAACTAGGTGTAAAATTGTAGTTTGTGGCCATCTCACTTTCAGGGTAGCTGGTATAAAGAAGGGTGATAAGATAGAATGTCCAAGAGTATGTGTTCAGCTCATTGGTTGAGCACCAGTTGCAGATGTATGCAACTAGTAGGTCACAGAACTAGGTTTGCCATCAAATGTATTTGGCTGTGGAAACATGTACATTTTCAAAAGTGTCCACTTGTCAATTTGATGCATCTTCCCCAAAAAAATGAAATCTAGTTGACACAGAGATTTAAATGTACTAACCTAAACTTTACTGCAAAGCATGGAAACACTGCAGTGTTTTACAATAGCAATACTGCAATTATGCATTGTGTGAGGAATGGAATTGCATGACTGTCTTTAAAAAGGGTGGAGACCAACTTTCACTATATGCAGACGATCTAATTTACCTCAGCAATCCTGTGGTCTCATGCCCAATCGTGTCCCAGACCCTTATAGAATACCAATGGTTTGGTGGCCTGAGAGTGAATAACCAGAAGACAGTGTACTTTCTGATTCAAGGGGGGCGCTGACGCAATCCCCGAGCCCTGTCCGTACGCCGTCTCTGTCCTAGGCTTCACATACCTAGGCATACTAATCAGTACAACTCTGGAGGAATTCCTCCAACTGAACATACAGCCTGTTCTGGATAGATTCGCTAGGGACGTCTCCCACTGACAGTTACTCCCACTGTCATTAACGAGCAAGGCTGCTCTATTCAAAAATGACGCTTCCAAGACTCCTATATGTTTTACAAAACGCTCCACTTCTCATCCCCCCCTGAAACCTTTGCAATAATTGACAAACAAATACAGACACTGCTATGGGAAGGGAAACAACCCAGAATCGCACTTAGAACCCTGCAAAGTTCAATATGGGAAGGGGGCATAGGATTACAATGCATCCACACATACTTCCTGGCAGCACAAATAGGGATTGTAAATGACTGGCTGCACAGTGACGCCACACTCCCCCATATCCGCATGGAACTGTCCGCCATGCATCCTGTATCAACCTTTCAGGCTCTATACGCTACCCAAGAGCGGGTCTGGCATCCCATGTATGTCACTTCCTATCCGCTGCATTTGGAAAGATGCAGACAAGCATATTGGCTGGGGCTCCAAGCCAACGCTCGCCCAACCTCTATGGCACAATGCACAACTTCCTGAAATTCAGAAAATGTAATGTTTTGTGAACTGGGAGAGACCGGGGATACACACATTAGCACATGTAATTCGTGAGGGGCACATAGAGTTCGACACCCTGAAAGAAGTCGTTGGCCTAAAACCCATTGACCGCTTCAGGCAGGCTCAACTCGCACACGCCATGAACGCACAGTTCATGAGCCTGGCTGATGTCCCCTCTCCCCCACGTCCCCCCTTATAAACTAACGTTAACCCGGACCGTATCCCCTCCAAAGTTACCTCCTCGCTCTACCAGGCTCTCAACTCTTTTGGAACTAAAGAACGTACTGTACTGAAAGTAAAATGGGAAAGAGACGTCAACAGGATGGAACCAGAGGAATGGGTGGAAGCATTAATGTTCCCTCGAGGGATTGGTATAGATGCAAAACTACGTCTGATACAGTTTAGAATACTGCACCAGTCCTATTACCCCCGAACACTGGCCAAGTGGGGTGGGGTAGACGATGAGGTCCGTTTCCGGTGAAAGCGTGAAAAGGGTACCTTTTTCATACAATCTGGGACTGCGATGTGGTACAAACCTTTTGGGTGAAGTGCACCAGCAGGATTTCCAAGTTACTGGGGTCCCAGATTCCGATGTCCGAAGTGGACTTCACTAACCATGACAAACTGTTCATTGCTGTTGCACTGGGAGTGGGGAAACGATTGATTGCTGCAGCTTGGGGCTCGGCGGAGACACTGAGCCTAGCCTGATGGTCTAACGAAGTTACTAGGTGTGCATCCATGGAACACTGCATCTACAGAGCGAGGGGTTGTCCCCGAAAATTCCAGAAAATATGGGGGAAATGGACAGACGATCAATGAATCCCTCCCCCAAACCCCCCCTCTCTCCTCCCCTTTTTGTTGCCTCGAGAGACAGTGTTCCTGTGTAATGCCTCTCATTAATGATGCGCTGAATACACCACTTATCCCTAATGCCTCTTATTCATTCATATGTAATTTCACTTTATGTAACATGTGTAAAATTCAATAAAAATGTTTTATAAAAAAAAATGTGTACCATACCTTTGTACCCGTAGCTTTAATTTTTTCCACATAATCCCAAACCGTCTGTGGGGAAATGCGGCCTCCTACTTGTATACTGTCAGGAAGATCCTGTTGGGGAGAAAAGTAACTGATGCATCAATGATGAAACAGATTTTATCTTTTGAATATAGATTTTAAAATAATTGGTACACATTCACCCAACTACAAATACAGAAAATCTAATTTAAAAGCAAAAATAATGAACATTTGTAATTGAAAAATAGGACCTTAAAGAAATAAACCAAAACTGAATCGGTCTTCAGAGCCTTTAACATTTTGGACATTCAATCATTAAAATACTGCCGGCACTACAAATAGCTGCATGGTCTGAAAAACAAATTAAGGTAAAATGCTTGTATTCAAGACCGTGCTTCTTTTTAGCCATCATGTTTGATTTTTGTCTGCCGAATAATGAGAATTTTGTTCCTTGCATTGTTTGGTTTCTAAAGATTGTGATCAGAGTAATTTTGAAAGTGTCACTTATAATGTGCGTCGGGTGTAAGCTGTGGCAGGAAAATAAAATGTGTAACATGGAGCGTCACTGGCATCCTAATGCTGGACGCCAACCATGACTAGTGTGCTTTAAAAAAGGGGTGTTGTCAGCCTTCGTTGGACAGTTCTGGTGGTGTTCAGAAGGGTGATGGGTGTATATATGATGTATGAATGTTTGGTATTATGTATCTGAAATGTTCCTTACTTGTAACTTATTTTTGCAGTTTGTATCGGTTTCATTTGCATGCTTTTCATAGTCTGCCATCTAGTCGGTGACCCTGAGTATTACACTTCATTTACATAATTTTAATTTAAGTGTTGACAGGGGATAGATCAGTAATGGGTTCCATGTATGAAATGTGCATGCTACTCACAATGATACTTTTAGGACACACCTTCCTACAACTTCTAGTCAAATATTGTCACACCAGACAATAAAACAGACATTCACCCTTAGGAGATATAAGAAAGCATTTGATTCATTAACCATTGCACATATATGTACTAATATGCATTAAAAATAGAAAAAACACCTTAGAATAACCATAGAACAGCTTCCCTAGTGTGTATAAAGTCCACCACTAAGATGGTTTGGGGCCTTGTGCCCAAAGTCACCAGTTCCAAAGTCACACTTCTCATATAGGTTTATTAAGTGAATGACGAGGTCATTGGTAACAATTGAAAGAGTCAAAAGGTTAGGTTAGGTCATGTTAGTAGATCCACTCAATCCCAGTCCTTAGGAATGTCGTAGGAAGGGATCCTTGACCAGGCCTCCAACCAACCAAAGTCAGGAAAGAGTGATTTAGGGACAGGACTTTACACCGATGTAACCCTTTGGAGAACCGGTAGGGGAGATGACAACACAGGAACAGACAAGTTAACGTACCCTCTGACTCAGATTCCTTCAGTGACCACTGTTGGGGTTCCAGATTCCATTGAGGACACAAGTCTTCTGTGCTTGGTCCCGTTGATGATGGCACTGGGTCATAGAGGTAACTTTTGGATGTGGTATTTTGTTTAGATGAGTCACAGTGTGTGGGAATTGGTTCACCCAAACAGAAAAGATGAAGACTTCTGCGGGGCAGACCATCTCAGGACACCTTCAGGAAGAGAAGGGTTGCAATGGCATTCACTATGTTTAGGCGGCAACAGGTGATCTTCAATGTACGAACAAAAGAGCATGCCCATCATAGCTTCTGTTGATGCAAGAAGACTGAAAATGCAGGAGCAGGCGTCTTGTTACAAAGTTGAAGATCCTTCAAGTTTCAAGTATGCACTTGGAACAACGATGGCTGCAGGGAGGTAGCCGAGGAGAGAGCTGGTCAATCCACCGATTGGTCCAGAGAGAGTGCTGAAGGCTCAGAAGGGGCGGATCCTCTTGAAGTGGTTGAGACTGGTTGTTCCCGCCGGTCCAGGTGTCGATGATGGTCTTCTTAAGATTAGGAAGAGGGGCAGGCTTCTCCGGGACTTCAATGGAGTTGGTGCTGGTCAGCTGCAGAGGTTGTCAACTGGCTGCTCTTCTTTGTAAAGGGCTTGACACCAACAGTGGTTTTTGGAATGGCTGCAGGCGCCCTCCTTATATACAAGATCTGGGCTGGGACCTTGCCAAAGCCCACCAATGGTAAGAATCTGCACCATTTAAACAGGAAGTGGCTATCCAATCGTGGATAGCCACTAGACACAGCATCTGACCAGCAACAGACAATCAGCTTCCAGGGTGTGAACTGGGAACAGACAGTCCCAGTACCCACATCCAGGTTCACACACAAACTACCCCTTTGCGCCCAAAAGCAGCAGCTTATCCCAGGAAAGGGCAAACCATATTTGGCATTTCCTACCCTGAGAAGACAGGAAGACGGCAAAAACTCAATATGTCCAAAGGACATGCAAAAAGCTTGTGGCACAGTCATTTTAGGGTGCTAGCCACTCTTAGTAGTCATTTGCAGTCTTGAAAAGTGTATGAAACTTTCTTGCATGTCTCTTTCTCCCCCTTTCAGGATTAGTTGGCATTCTCTCCCAGTCATTTTGGTAGTTCACATTTAGCAATAAATCCTCTTCCAAATGTATTGGTTTCCGTTTCAGGGTGGGTTATGATTCTCTTTCTTTCGCTTTGACAGTTCAAATTTGTCAGATTTACTTTCTCACTTTCCTTGATTCTACTGGCAAAAGTTTCAATGCTACTATAATGATCCTCAGCTTGGTTCCCGTTATTCCCGGATTCCCTGTTACCTTCACTTTCAGGTGGGAACATCTCTGGGTTACTTACGGTTCAAGTACCTTTCGGTGTACCCTCTTCGCCGGCGTCTTCCCCTGGCATGGGTCGTCTTCTCTCCTGGCTTCGGTATTCCTCACTGGAGATCCATGTCTGCTGCAGCGGCTTCCCCTCTGCAGTCTCAGCGATGTTACCTGGACAGCCTGCCCACCACTGGAATCTTGTGGTCACGCCACCACCGCTACGCCAGCTCCAGACAGAGTTTTGTCTCCTTCAGCCTCCAAGCGGACTGCTTCTCTGTTGCAGGCTCCCAGCAAGTTTGGACTTCACGGGCTCTATGCTCATACACGGCCCAGCCTCCAGATAGCGTGATGTTATGAGGGGACATCCCCTGCTTCACCATCCAATCCTCTCTCCTCACTCTCTCTTTCTTCTCTGGAGTTAACAAACACTCCTCCTTAAATCCACTCGTCCAAGTGGATCTAGGCTTTCTATTTAAAGAGCCAGCTGTTCTTTTCTCTCAAGGGCAGCATATTTTCTTCTCTGTGATTCTTTTTCAAGTCTCAACAATTCGAAGTATTGGATATGAGAGACAGTCCCATATATCTCAGACACTCAAGAAACGGGCATTAAGGTGCAAGCTGGGTAGGTTTGGATGAAGAAGCAGACCTCATTCTTATGGGGCAGCCACCACCAAAGTAATCTGCAAACCCAACAGTTCTCTATACCAAGTTGTTCTCACCCGGACTGGAGCCTCAAGAATCGTTGATGCCGAAGGACTAGTGGGATCAAATGAATTGGCAGGAAAGCATACCCAAGGTTAAAAAGCCAGTCCATGATTAGGGCATTGCCAGAGCATTGCTCCGGGGCTGGGGTTTACGGGACTCGCTAGAACAGAACAGGGAACACTTTTCATTCCGAATGGGGAGAGGCCAAAGACACGAAGATGTCATTCACAACATCATAATGAAGCTTCCACTTCTGGGACAACAATTCTTGCCTGCTCATGACTTCTGACTACATGTTTTTTTCCTTATAAGATGTGCTAATGAGGAGACTGGATTCTCCAGAGCTCTGAACCACGTGGAGATAGATATCCCGCAGAGCACGAGACACCTGGCCATCACAGATGTGTTATTCCTCAGAGCATATTTGTTTAGTTTTGTTTAGAATGGGGTGTGGGAGGGTGAACAAAATAATAGGCTGAATAATAGGCTGGATTTGGTGCCCAGTCATTTCACTTTCTACAACAGGGGATACAATAAGAATGTACTCTTTATTTTTCTAAGTTTGGTGTCAAATTTATTTGAAAGTGAGTAAAAAGATAGTTTGCATTGCTAAAGGGGATGCTTTGTTTAGGCAAGTAAAAGTATATTTGAACTCTAGAACAGATGTCTTTTTGTGATCAAATCTTCTTCCCACCTAGTAATTCATGCGTATTACAAAATTGTTTTCCCTTAAAGTTTCTCTACAGACCAGGCAGTAATAATATAAAAGCTCCTTACCATGCCACTGCCCTGTGCTGGTACCACTGATGCAAAAATATCAGTGGAACTCTGTGTGGATGGAAGCTGGAGGAAGGCTTTTATATGTCCGTTACTTCCTTTTTTAGTTGGGTGTATTTTTTACATTGTTATCTTTGTTGGGAGTATTTGCATGTTTTAAGGGAGTAAAGTATGTAGCTGGTATGCCACTTCTCTGAGGAGCTGGTTAGGAGTAAGTGTTGGAGCTACTTTTTTCACAAGGCAATGTAACGTTGAAGCTAAGTAGTGGCACAGGAATTCTCTGGTACAGCAATTCTGATGGCATTTTACTCACACAAGTTATGGCATATGGCATAGGACCCAGAGTTACTTCTTCTAGAGGCCCATGAAATCTCATTGCACGTTTTCTGGCACAATCCTTTTGTTTTCCATTATTCCATCTTGCAAGTGTAATTTGTCTACATTTTTGCCAGCCAGTTGAGTTATGACGAGCAGTATTTATTCTTTTTAACATTGGTGGCAAGCACACTTTTGATTTGATAGTTCAAGAGAAAGTCAGATACCACAAGGTCAATTACCTAAACCCCCTCTGGAGGCAGATATGCCTTTGTCCTTTTGTGGGACCAACATGATCCACGTGAACTCAATCCCGTTTGTGAGCAACAGACGGGATTTCTTGAAGTTCAATGAGTTTCCAGAATGGAGGAGGGGGCAGATCTGGGGAAGATAGTAAGCAGCCTGTTTCAGCTATTGGTCCTTTCTGAGCCCACCCTCGGAAACACCACCAGGAACAAAGTTGTGTGCGATGCCAGGCTCTACTGCAAGGTACGGTGCTGGACACGGATTACTTGAGTCGAGTGTCTGAACTGTGAGCCTGAAGGAGTACCGAGTGTGGCAGAGGATTTTGATCCCATGTCTAAGTAACAGGATAATCCCCTAGGCAGCAACCAGGATTGACTATCTGAAGTCAAAGTAGTCTTTGAATGCAACGGTACCTGCTGAATCAGCTCCAGGATCTTTAATGGCTTCTCCTCCCCAACACAGTTGTGTCCCTTCGAAGATGGTGTCTCGAGAAAGAGGATTCACACAGATCTGGACCTGTAACGAGTGTGCTTCTTGTTCTTCCCTTTACCTTCAAGATCAGCAACAAGTACCTGATTGGGATCACAGTATTGCTCAGATGATGGGCCTTCCCCCAATCAGATCAAAAGTGTTAAAGACGTTTTGCAATACTTTCCTCTCACAGCTTTATCATGCATGGACTGATGAGAACAATACACGCAGCTCAGTGCAGATTCAACATGGACATGAGTAGCACCTGTGGATCATGGTGTGACCCTGTCAGAGCAGCACAGGGACCCGTCACAACCTGCAATAGATGGCCTAACAGTGCATAGCACGAGCCACACTTACCCCAGATGTTCTCAGTTGAGAGAGAACCCAGTCCCTGGTTCCAAAGAAGGTGTGATGTGTTTGCCAATTGCTACCTGTAATGAAATTATGAAGAGAAAGATGCAAAAAGAAAATCTTTTCTATGTTACCCTATTCCTTTTGCTCCTTTTTTTAACCTGTCCTTACTTTTTGAAGGGAAGTAAAGCCTTTAGCTTCACTTAACTTATCTTTTGCTAATTTGTTATGGAGAAACTGATCAGTCCTCCAGATTATCAGTACTGGGAAACTTTGTTCCCCTTATGAATTGTTGTATTTTTAAATTGCAAAAAGCACCTTACAGTGCTGCGATATATATATAAAATCACTGGTACCAGGAAAGTCTGCTACTGGGGCGGATGGGAAACCGGTAGTTGTCCCTGACTGGACAAGTACTGGTGGTTTGAATGGTGCAGATCTTTACCATTGGTGGGCTTAGACTTGCTACCAGCTCAGATTTTCGATAAGAGAAGGACTTCTGCAGCTATTCTTCAGATCTACACTGGAACCAACAATCCCTCAAAGAAGAGCAGCCTATAGAGGCACCTAAGAAGGCTCCTGCAGTGGCCAAGCATCCCCTCCAGTGTCTGGCCAGGGGAAGCCCTGTTCCCTCTGTAGTGCTTCAGACCTTGGACTAGTGGGACCAACTAGTCTCAATGCCTTCTCGAGTATCCAGCCCTTCAAAGCCTTTCGATGTGCCCCTGGACTGTATGATGGACTGAATAGGTCTCTCATGGGCTACCTCGCACAAGCTGGCGACCGCTCGGAACTTCGGGCTGCCACCAGCTTGTGCCACAAGTCGCCTTCTCCCCGAACTTACAGGTTCCTATCATCAAGGGAACCTTGTCCTAGTACAGATTATGGGACTGAGAGTGGAAGGACTCCTGTGGTCGCCTGCAAATGGTGATTATCGCTGTAACTCTCCATCATGTGAAGTGTCATGAAGAGGACTGCATCATTGTAATATGCATTTTTTCGCCGACAGGGGTTGCAACTTGCAGTTGCACCAGACAGGAAGAATCTTCGAACCTCTCAACAGAATAAAGGGTAGAAAATTGAACACCCATCGACGCCCAGACAATCCATCATTACATCTGGGAAAATCGGAGTCAGGTGGGTAAGTAAGCATACCTGTGCCCCCTCCAGAACCACCCCTGTCCTGTTACGCTCATCTGGTATCCACGGGGGCGCCACACGATACTGGATGGAGGTCTAAGCACTTTCCCGGACCCCCCTCCGCCTGGTTATGTGCCAGAAGTTGCGCCTATAACAGGAGAATGGAGGGTTAAGATAATGGTTCTGTGATGGGTGGACTCCCACCTCCCTATGGTCAAAATACCCTCCCTTGGGGCTATTGCTCACCTTAGATTTTTGTGCGTTGAACTCTCCATCCTGCGTCTCTGTGCAGGGGCGCGTGGTTGGTGCAGGAGTTCCGTGGTCCTAGTTGCTTCACTGGTCCGTGTGCCCTTATGTCGGGTCCAGACCGCCTGTGACTCTGACTCTGCTGTCTTCCAGTTGAGTTATAATGTCTTTTCTTTATTCAGTCTCTTTCTTTCCCTCTGTTTTCTGTCTTCTCAGTGTCTTGCTCCACTACGCTGTTCCCCAACAATGTCTCTTTTTGTTTTCACAGGGATGGTTGCGATCTCGGAGTTGCCGCGCCGATGGCGAAAACCACAGTGAGTTATTGATACGCGGAGCGCTGCGCTTTTTATTGGTGTTAATTGCTAACCTGTGTTCTCTTCTCTTCTTTGTACAGGTTGCAGTGATGTTCCAGAGTGATAAGCGATCGAAGCGCTGCTTGCCCAGGTATGTGCTTTGTTAATGTGGACCTTGTTCCTTCGCCCTTGCAGGTTGCGGTGAAACCCGGAGATGGGCGAGGTAAGAGAAATGCAGGGTGCTGCCAGGACTCGCTGCTTGCCCGGGTAAGAATAGTTATTAATGCTGTCCTTGTTTCTTTACCTTTGCAGGTTGCGGTGAACTCCGGAGATGGGCGAGGTAAGCGAAGCGCAGGATGGATTCAAGGCCGGTTACTTCACAGGTAAGTGTTCTTGCTTGCAAATGCTGTTCTTGTTCTTCCAGGTTATTAATGGAATCCGGATCTAGGGCTTCAGGATCGGGCCGCCGGAGAAGCAGATGAGAAGGAGCTGGACACGGTGCGTGTTACGCTGCAGGAGTGCAGAATAACTCGAAGCATGTTCTGCTGTTTGGGTGTGGTTTAAATAGCCCAGGTAAAGTAGTTCCATGCCAAGCAGTTCCAGGCCCAGCCGCACCCAAAACACTAGACCACTTGGCTTGGTTCTAAAGAACTGAGCTGTGTAATAGGCCTCCATGTTGGATTAAGGTCCAAAACTGGTATTGCTTTATTTCTGATAATGAGAGCCTGGCGCCAAAGGCACCAGGACTGACTCCATGTAGGTTTCTGATGGTGTTTTAAGGCCCTTGGGGCCAGTGTGAAGGACTTTAGCCCCACTGCTGCCAGGGGGCTGTTATACCTGAGGGGGTCAGAGGCATGGATCGTGACAGCCCTCCAAAGAATAACATTGGGAACAAATCCCTTTGTCTCCTATCTCCTTTCCACTCACCTTTGTTTGTTGAACCTGGGTCGAGTATCCTACCCCTGGGTTAGCCTTGGATCTGGAAGAAAGGAGAACACGTACGTCTCTTCTGGTAAATGGTTATTGAACTTTTAATTACTTTTAAACTAATCACCACCACAAGCCCATTGCATCCTTTTTAAGGAAACTGTGAATAACATTTTAAGAAACACTGTGTTGGAACCTGTGAATTTTGGACACAAGACCCCATTCATTTTAGGGTTTGGACTAATAAAGTTAGGATATTGTACTTGTGACTGGTTCCCATTGTTTGACTGCATCAGCATTACTGACCTGCATTACCTGGCTAAGTTATTTGATGAGGTATATTAAGTGAATCTAATGGGATTGCATACATTCAATATTATAGAGTATTCTGTGATAGTACACCCTGCTAGTTTCATTCTTCAGTGTGTTCTAAAGGCCTAAATAACCATTTGTATAACTGTCTAAGCATAATTATTTTGTGTCAATCTGTGTTGACTTATTGAGGGCCCCTGACCACGCTCACACTCTCCTGAGACTAAGTCTTGTCTGCTCTTCATTGCTATCTTGATTGGGTTTTGGCTAAACTCTCAGAGCTCCATGTTCACCCTAGTGGTGACCTCCTAAAATCTGTTGTGGTAGGTCAGAAGGAGACAGACCAGTTTTTGGCATTCATGACTTTCTTTTATTAAAATAACAAGTCCAAAGTAAACAGGCGGTCCTCTGTCCAAAGCCAAGCTGCTCTGTCTCTACCACTAAGACAAAAATAACAGAAGACTAGAAGAATAACTCCATTCTCCTGGATAGGCTTCCTTACCCTAGTAGACAATTGTGAGATACTTTTTAGCTATCTCTTAGTTTAACTTATTTAGTTCCTCTAGGGGACTTTTCCAAGTTTTCGGTTCCCCTATTCATTCTTTTTGTACGATTTTCCTCCTCTATGTTATGGGTTTCGGAAATTCCCGTACAATGTCTAAGTGTCTTTGAAAGTCTCTCCTTCACTGAGATTACTACGGACACTGAATCCCTCTTTATGTAGTTTTTATCCTCGGTTTCTGTAGTTCTTTAAATCCTTATGAATAAGACATTTAACATCTTGTTCCCCCTCTGTTTCTATGTCGTACTTCTTGAGATATTTATTGCTGACACAATATAGTTATTTGTATCCTCTTGTCTAGTTCTTATATTAAGTAGATGAGTAAAAGAAGTTCCATACTCTTTCTCACTTTTCTTAGTTTCGTGCCACTCACTGGGACGAGTAGGCTGCGCCCCACAGTATTTCTCACTCTTCTTAGTTTCGGGACACTCACTGGGACGAGTACGCTGAGTGCATTCTTATCCTAGTCTTCCCTCCTGGGTCTCCTGCCGTTCCCGTTACCTTGCTTTCTACAGGTTGGCGTCACCGGGTCCGTCTATAACCACAAAAATTATGCAAATCAGTCAGGTACCTCCACCAATGGTAGCAGTGCACCCATCACTTTTGTGGTTATAGTTTGTCTCACTATGTGAGAGAGGGTATGCCCAGACATGGGTCCCTTGCTTGTTGTGCCATAGGGAACCAGGCTACACCTCACTGAGGAGGCCAAACCAGGCAGAAACATGTCTGGGGTTGCTTGTGTTTCCGTGCAGGGGGGTCCTGGGCTAGCAGTTCGGGCTGGGCTGTTACCACTGGTGGCAGTACCCCACTGATTTGCATATGGCTCGACCCCTTTTGCAATGGCACATACGGGCTAAAAAATGGCGGTGTGGAAGGTTGCCCAGAGCAATGCCAGTGGTTCGGAATTTTATTCAAAACCTTCCACCCATCACTTTTGTGGTTGTAGTCACTTGGCCTGTCTGCAGGATAGGGACTTCCTTCGTAATCAGGATAGCTTCGGATCTCGCTCAGACTCTTTCTGTTTCTTCTCTGTGGCACCAATGCTCCAGTGGTCTCTGTGCTGTTGCCAGACTGAACAGTCACCCTCTCCTGGGTCACACCACCGCTCTCAACTCACTCTTTCTCCAGGGGTTTTTCGTCCCCCTCTATCTGGCCTTCGGCGTCCCCAGTGCTTCTTGCCCACAGCACATTGTGGTTTCCTACCGACTGAGGATCTCTGTGTCTCTCTCAGTACTCCATACTGGACGGGTTTGAAACTCCCTGGTTCCGATTCTCATGGACAATAGACCATCTTCTCCTTTTATGATCGGCTGTTGGGTCCTCCCCAGCAGCAGATTATAGTCTGTTCTCTGTTTTTGTTGATCACTCTTCATTATTTGTTTTTTCTTCTTTGTCACAGTAATTTTGGTTTCCAACCATTGAGTAATCGATATTACTCGCTCAGCATTCTTCTGCTTCATAGTAGTTTTACTACATTGATCCTTAGTTTGGATCTTGGGGTCTATTGTCACAATAACAAATAGTGGCTTGGTTTGATGTATGTCTCTGGAGTTCTAATGTTACTCTTGTTCCAGAAGAGTGGGCTCCAGGTAGTTCACCCTGCAGAACGGGAGTCCTTGTCCCCCAGAAAGGAGTTTCTCCCTGTGAGGTCCTGCATGCGGGTGTGCTCACTTCCCTATCCATATAAGGAAAGGACCCCCCCGCCCCTACTCCTGGGGAGAAGTGGCTGAATCCCACGATTCATCCCAGATGTGTTGAAATGACTCAATTGCTTAATTGATTCTTTTATGGATTTAAACTTTTGGTTTAGTTTGGAAACCATAGGGCAGGTTTTGAAGGCCTTCTTATAGTGTTGCTCTAAGTGAATTGAGCAGTTTTTTTTTGTTTTTTGTTTTTTTTTACTTTGATTTTGCTAAAGCAGAAAGGATAAGGCTGGAAAGGGCCTTTGTGCTTTTGTCATAGGGCTTCATGTGTGTTTGGTATATGGTTACACAGCACCCTCTGTGCTGTAACCCAGGGGTGTCGTAGCGACCCACAAACAGACTCCATACCCTGGGACTGACTACTGTCTCCCAGGGCATGTAAAGTCACCATTGGGTTTACTAGTCCCAAATTATGAAGAGAAACCAGTACAAACCATCATATTGTGGACATACTGGTCGGGGCAATTCGATGGCCCCGGGGTCTGTTGTTCTAGGGGGCACGTCTCCGTCCCCCCTGATCGAGTTTTGGCTGGTGGCAGTGGATACTACTTTTTATATTCGACCGCAAATATTTTCCTATGGGATTTTCCCATTGTTCGAGGCTACCACTTTTTAAAATAGCCTTGAACATACCGCCGGTTTATTAAATTAATATAAAATCACTGGTTGGTATTTTTCTCCGAAACTCGGTTCCAAAATGGCGTTTGTGTTCGCTTCTGTGACTCCCCCCAAGTCGAGCCCTTTATTTCACTTTTTGGCAGGCTTCTCCACAGAAGCCCCCAAAAGTGGTGCCACTCTGTCTGGGTACCACAGGGGGTGTGGGAGGGGGTTTAGGCACCCTGGACTGAGTTGCCTTGGCAACCGAAGTCGCACTCTGGTGTGATTGGCCCAAGTGGTGAGCCACCCGGCTCACCACTTAGCATGTTTGATTGACAGCTAGGCTGAATGAATGGGGGTTTGCTGCATAAAAGCAGGGCTTTGGAGACTGGAACTTCAGAAGTCGCCACAAGAACTAAAGAATCCGAAGAGGGAGAAGCTGAGCCGACCTGCAACGACGACACCATCGGTGGAGCCCTGCTGCATCGTCTCACCACTTTTCCCGACGACAGAGGAGATCTCCAGTCCGGAGAGTCTTCTTCCTTTGACTGGCGGGGATAACCAGTTTGCCTGTCTTTTCGCCTTCCCGGATCATCTTGTGGCCGCCTTGCCCGTGCCAAGCACCCCGGCAACCGGAATACCACGTTTTTCCACCACCGTGAATAAAAGGGTCTTACCTTTTAACCGGAGAACTCCGCGGCTGGTTTCTTCCCTGGCAGTGCAACGACCTTCAGCTTTCCTCCACGTCGAGACCATCTCTTCCTCTGGACGACGCCGTGACTTGCACCTGCCAGGAACAATTGCCCCAGCTGGAGTATCCTCTCCACTTTGAAGGTACTGTGTCCGCCTGGCTTCCCTCGCAACGGTCTGTGTGGGGCGACTCTTAAAGCTTCCACTTACCACTTGGGTTGGCCCTAGGCTGGCTAACTGAACTTTTCTGAGCTGACTTAATTCTTTTCTGAACTCCCTGCAAGACTTTTCAAGACTGTGTGATCTTGGGCGCATTGGTGCTCTGTTCTCTCAAAGAGGGAGCCTGGCCTCTGAACTTTTTGCTCACAAGTAGACTTGACATTCCTGCCTTGCTGGGTGCTTCTAAAGTATTGTGTTGTGTGCTGTTCCTAATTTCTGCCTTTTCCCTCCCTTTTTCTTAAACTTATTGGAGTGCCATCTGTAGTTAAGCGCTCACCTCTGTCTGGAAATAAGTGGTGTTAACTAAGACTTGTCTAATAAGGAATAAGGGATAAGGGATGTACATCTAGTAATAGTGACTGTGTGTTGAATTTACTTACCTCTTTTTGTGCTAGAGTAAATTATAAGTGTGTCTTTAAATAAATAATTATATACTTTTACACCAAAGCTCTGGTCAGTGTTTGCTTGTACTACTGTGTCTCTGTACCTATTGTGTATACTCTGCATACTGCCTAACTCATCTTGAGAGAAGTCTGACTGCTCAACGACAGCTACCAGTTAAATCTGGGTGGTACAGACTGCTACCAATTGGGTTTACTGCCAACCACCTGTAGTCCTAAATCTTTTGCAGTGGTCCCTAAGGGAACTGCACAGGTTTCTGCCTAACAATTACGTGTTGGAAGATGTGTCTGAAGCCCCATGTTTAGAGGGTATGACGTCCTTTCATCGCAAGGCTTTCCAACGCCTACCTTTTAAACATGCATAAAATAACAAAAAAGGGTGGGAAACGGCAGATAAGAGGTTCAATTAATGTTTTCATTATTTTATTCACGTTGAAAAGGCAAGCGTTAGTAAGCATGACGATGAAAGAATATAGAACCGATTAGAGTATTGATGTAGACTGATTTGATTACAGCGATGTGAAACTTGTTACAGACCAAACAAATGTGTTTGAATTCGATGTGCAATTAGAAGACAATCGGAGGGTCGTTTGATGACAAATATGTTGCAATACTGTTGAATCAGAGAGAATACAATAAGAATGTCTATGTGTACATAAATACTTTTTTTATAATGTTGGTCATTCTTGACGCTGGTACAGTGAAATGCAAACTATTAGCACTGATATGCAATGCATATTTTTGCTTCTCTCCCTGAAGTCTACCTGTTTTGTCAAATCTCTTAATCCCTATATATGTGCATTAGAAGCAACAGGAACTGTCGTGGACGTGTTGCAGAACCTGTGAGTACATTATCAAGTGTGAGGGTTATACGTTGATAGAGCTGTGACAGTGACTTGTAAAGGAGAATACACTTTGAGGCCCCCCCCAAACCCACTTTTAAACCATTGTATCAAGAGCATAATATCGGCACTGATTAAGACTAGTGGAAACGTCCTCTGGGTTCCATTTCAGTGGCTGGTAGCTTCCCTGTCGCATAAGAGTGGTGCTAGAGCTTTACTCTGTGCTAAACTGAGACCTGGTGAGAGCCCTTTAAGTGCAGAACTCTTAGTAGCTGGGGTGATCCAAGGGACATGCGATAGTCTTTCCGAACAGTATTGGAGGAATTCTAATATTGCAGGGCCTTCAAAACACTTGTAAATGGGATAGCAACTTTCAACTCCTCACTACATTACAAATGAAAACATTGAATTAATGCATACAAAATTATGCATTTAGAAGACTACCCACAAGCAATTTACTCATGCCCCATTTGCACACCAAATGTTTTCTATAGGCTTACGTAATGAGCAACAGTGTATCTTACATTTTCACTGCTTACTGCAGCTTACTATCCTAAGCTTAAAACCATCCGGGTGCATGGGCTACACCTGCCTTGCACCCATCATAAAAGAGATGGCTAATGAGATCGCCCCATTCATCACCTCCCTAATCAATGCCACCTTCAAGACCAATACAATCCCTGTCAAACTCCAGGACGCATGAGTTATGCCACTTCTCAAGAAACCAACACTAGACCCTAACAACCCTTCGAATTATAGGCCAATAACCACATTACCCTTCCTCCTGAAAATCATCAAGAGAGCAGCCTATTTGCAGATCCAACATCATTTGGAATATAACAATCTGCTTGGGCTAAGACAATCTGGATTCCGACAAAGACATGGTACGGACCGGCTCTGATAGACTTAGTAACACAAATCGAATACATTAAAGACTCAGGCAACCTCACCCTCCTGCTCTTACTAGATCTGTCAGTGGCATTCGACCTTGTCGACCACAAAACCCTCTGCAACCATCTGTCCACTGCAGTACTCTTCCCTAATGATGCCACTGCCCTGATACAATCTTTTCTGAACAATAGACCTAGAGTGTTTGCACCTACAGCTTCTGCATCCCCATCGACTGTCACCTGCGGAGTACCACAAGGATCTTGTGTCTCCCCTACACTATACAATATATTCACAAAACCACTATTCGACTATGGACCGCCTATGCATTTCTTACACAAACTACGCTGATGACACACAAATCCGCATTCACATCACAGGCAACCATAACACAGCCTCTCAACGACTCAACATTTATCTCATCATCCAAGCTTGGATGGCTCAACACAGTCTCTGCCTTAACAATGACAAGACTGAGCTTCTCCTGGTAGTCACTGAAGCTAGAATCAACTAATTTGATGACAAATTTAACACCTTCATCATTGACAGCAATAACATTAAAGTCTCCTAAAACGTCACAACACTAGGTATGTACATCGACTCCACTCTTACATTGGGAAGAGAAATCAATGCCACAGCATCTACAACAGCCTACACATGTAAGCTCATTAACGCTTGTAGACCCTTCCTAACACCTGCCAACTGTATCACCCTGGCCAGGGACCTTGTACTAACTAAACTAGATTACTGCAACGCATTATACCTAGGCACCAGTCAGGACAATCTACGCAAACTGCAGACTTATCAAAACAATGCACTCAGAGCAGCAACTAACTTCCCCAGGAACTTGCACATATCAGAAATGAGACGCAGTGTTCGCTGGCTCACAATCAACCAAAGAATCAAGCTTAAGACCCTTTCCATCACACACAAATATATACATAACCAAGCACCCAAATACCTCAGCGATAAATTCAACCTCCACAACTCAGCTAGACAAACTAGATATTCGCTATCCAACTACGTCATCATACCTAGGTACAAGTTACAAAAAGCAGGAGGGAAAAGCTTCCCAGTCCTCACAGCTAAAACCTGGAATGCCCTACCAGCCAACATCAGACTAGAACCATCTTTCCACAAATTCAGAATGGATGCCAGAACCTGGCACACCGGGAATGAAAAATAGTTTATGTATACCAGTACTGTTCCGGTTATGTAAATTGCCTGCAACACACAATCACCATCTGTAAACTGTATAACCTATGTGCATAATTCTATATTTTACTGTGATATGCCTGTAACTGTAAATAATGTAATAATGTATCTGCATATGTACCCAAGAAATGTGTCCAGTTGCCTCACGGCTCTGTGATCTATATAAATAAAATCCAATACACTACTGCGCTTTTTACTATGTTTTTGATTCATTGACAGTTTGCATACTGAATATTTTATTTCATGTTCCTTTCTTTGGCGACCCGGGTCCTTAAAACTAATCACACACATAATTAACCATAGATGTCTATGATTAAAGTTATTTGACTTCAGAAGGGCAGGTTTCCAAGAAGGTACTAGCAGACTAGCGATTTAAAACTGTATTCCGACTCACCACTTTTAACTTCATGAAATGTTGAAATCCAAGCACCAGGAACATAAAAAGCAATCAAGAAGATTAACAGACATGAACTATAAAAATTCAAGATCATCACCAGTTTCTCTGCGAGTTCCAGTCACGGTCTGCAGATTCACATCCGAAATCAAAAGTAGCATGCACAGACAATCGGAAAAAGAAACAGCTACTAAAGAAAAGTAAGTGCCGTACCTCAGTTAAATATTCTAGAGAACCAGATACGGGGTATGCTTTGACTGCAAATCTTGCTACAGAAGGCATATTAACAAACCCCTTCCAGATGCATGACAAACGAGCAAGGAATGTAGATTCATCTTCAATTGCAACAGATTTCTTGGGTCTAAAAGAAACAAAATAAACATGGTCATAGAGGCAACATTAAATCCAATAATAGTTAAACAGCATAAATTGAAAAAGAAACGTCTGACGCAATCATTGGTGCTACAAGCCAATAAAAAGGCAGCAGTTGGGCATAGCTACCCACATATTTTGTTGGAAAGTTGCATCTAGATGCACCTTTAAACCTGCGCATTGACCGTTTTCTGCTGCATTTTAGCGCTCACCAACCCTGGTCACTTAAATTCTGGTACGTTGTACATTTCCTTTGTCCAAAGCACCCCCTCCACCTTGGCTGCTAGGCCGCTTGGTGAGTTTCCTTGTGCACTGTATGGCCCCCGTCTGCCCACTCCCCGCTACCTACGTGGCACGCTCCATCTCCCCCATCTATTCTAACTGCTACTCTATCACCTATCCTACCTCGCTCATGAAGTCTGGAAGAAAAAAGCTTTAAAAAAAAAAAAAAAAAAGCTCTCCTAACCTCTAAAACAGGCCTACCTCCTACCTATTGCGGACACCAATGTCCAGGCAGCCAATTACTAATATCCTCCTTTTGTGCCCTCCCCTGTTATACAGACTTCTCACTTGGTCTCTACTCTCTCCCCTTTCTCCTCTTCACCCACTAACGATGGCACTAGATGGGAAGTACTTGTGGCATACTTCTCCTCCGCTAGGTGCATCATTAATGTCCATCAGAATTGCACCATCATGGCCCAAGGTTCTCAACCTAGGAATCTGTAGAAAAAAAACGAATACAAACAAACCGAAGGAGAAATAGTTTTGACCGAAAAGGGTAGGTATTTTTGTATACGGATAGTAAATAATAGGTGGGGGTGGGGTAAGGGTATAAGCTGGGTAGGGATAGCTGACAGGGTGGCGGGGGTTCTCCCCCTGTTTTAAAAAAAGTGGAAAAGTAATTTTCGTTTTTCGGTCCCAATAAATAGTTAATTTCTCCATTCATTTTTTTATTCCAAATTTTCACGGATATACCTCAACCTACTCTTCTTCTTGACCAGTGCCTGCCCTCTCTCATTAACTTCCTCTCTTCTCCCGCTACTCCTCCTTCCCCCTCTCCAACCTCTCCACCACCACCAATAGCAGTACCACGCCCCTGTACCTCTCCTTGGAAAATGTTCAAAGGTGGTAATCAGTTCCGCTTAGCTACTTTGAACGCTCATTCTGCTGTCAGACACTTCTCATCGGTCTAGTTTTTTTTTAACAACATTATTTAAAAATCGGTTGCAACAGATGACTTGCATAACTTTTGAGCGTGGCAGTAATGAATGTTAATTTTTTACCCAATACCCCCACCCCCTCTGGCTCCCCCACTCAAAGTTTGTGGATTCAGGCCCCTTCTACTTGACGCTCCTTGTCTCGGAGGGGTCTAGGAGGGTGCTACTAGGACTGTGTGGAGGGTCTTGCTGCTTGTGGCTGGAAGGTCAGTGCTGGGAAGGGCCCGTCGTATTCCAGGACTGGGCCCGGCAGTCTGTAAAGTGATTGAGCACACCTTCTTTGGCCACCGTGATCTTTCAGCAACCAAAAGGTCCCAGACTTTGATCCACCATACCTATAGTAGGGGACTCTCTCGTGTCTTCCACTTGCGGGCGAGGGTGATCTTTGCCACTAGGAGGAGTTGAGTGAGTAGCTTTGCGGTCAATCCCGACCTTGGGTAGCATTCCGGTAGCAGCGTTCCTAGTAGGATTGTCCAGCAATTAGGGTCAAGAGAGTTATTGAAATGATGTAGACGTTCCGGAAGATAGTACCAGAGGTAGAGCAGTTTGAGAGCACATTCTCTGTTGGTAAAACATAGTAGCTGTGCTGTTTCTAGTCCAGATGTCGACCCATGTTTGGTAGTTTGGTCGTCCATGGGGTGCACCAGGCCCGCTTCCTAACGGGCCATATAGGAGGGTCTAATGGTTAGCATATTGTCTTGTAGGAGTTTGTGTAGTTTTGTGATGTGCCCTCGTCGCAGGCCTTCTTGTAGCGTCAATTC
The DNA here is from genome assembly GCF_040938575.1 of Ambystoma mexicanum. Taxonomy (NCBI): domain Eukaryota; kingdom Metazoa; phylum Chordata; class Amphibia; order Caudata; family Ambystomatidae; genus Ambystoma; species Ambystoma mexicanum. The sequence continues at coordinate 625,906,703 of NC_090927.1, read as the reverse complement.
TAGGGGGTGGGGCCCCCTAGTGGCTCCTTGTTTGATCAGTGGTTGGGTGATCCAGTGACAGATTTCAGCATATGTTAATCTAACTGTTTCCGATAGGTTGAAGCGGGTTTTACATTCCACGAAGGTTAAGGGGGATCCATTCGCTAACAGCTGGGAGAGTGTACGTAGACCGCCTCGTTTCCAATTTTGGAAGTTTGCCATTTGTAGGCCTGGGGCAAAGTCTGGATTTCAAAGAACAGGAGAGAGTGGGCTCAATCCCTTGGGGGCTCTTTTAGTTCGCAAAGTAGTTCTGGTTGAGGAGAGAATGGATGAGCAATGTCTGCGTGCTGACACAGATGTATAGCAGGATGCTTAGCGCGGGGGAGTGCTCCTGGCTTGCTCGATGAGTGCCCATTTCGGAGGGCTTGCAGATTCGACTTCGCCATGCAGTTCGTTAGTTGCACCACTATTTAGTAGTTGCAGAGGTTAGACACTTCCATTCTGCCCCATTTGGCTGGTCCTGTCATTACTTTCTCCTGGATTCGAGCCTGGACCCCTTACCATATGAACAGGGTGGTCTGTTTTTGCAACTGGAGGAGAGGTTTTAGCAGGATTTCTGCTGGTAGGGTTGATCCTAGATATAAAATTCTAGGTAATAGATTCATTTTGCACGATGTAACTCTCCCTAGGAGGGAGAGTGCGAGTTCCTGCCCCTCATCCTCGCCGCCATCTTTTAAGGTCACACTGCAGGTCACAGGTTTTTGGGGTTTGCCGCAATATGCACCACCAGGTATTTTGTCGTTGCCATGCTCCATTCCAGTGGGCATGTAGGTTGCAGGCAGTTTATCTCGTTGGCCATGTTCACTCCTAATGCTTCCGACTTAGCGTAGTTAATGGCGAAGCCTGCCACTCTTTCGAAAGCTTCAAGTTCTGCCAGGGCTGTGAGCAAGAGCATTACGTCATCTGCATATAGGGACACCTTATATTGTTTGCACCTTAATTCCATTCCTTCGATGGTGTTATTGTTGCAGATTCTTTGGGCAAATGGTTCCATGATTAAAGCGAAGATTAGTGGGGAGAGCGGACATCCTTGCCTCGTCCCGCAGGAGAGTGGGATGGGGGCCGATAGTTTGTTTACCCTCAGGGTTGTTTGCGGGGCTTTGTAGTTGGCTTTGAGGGTTAAGCGCATGAATGACCAATTGACCTGATCAAAAGCCTCAGTTGTGTCTAGGGTAAGCAGGGACAGTTCTTGGTGTTCCACCGCTGCCCCTTCTATGAGATTTAAGGCCAGCCGGATGTTGTCCCCAGTGCTTCTTCCCGCAATGAATCCTGTTTAGTCAGCGCCAATGATTTCGGGGAGTACTTTTGCCAGTCTGTTGGCCAACACTTTGGAGTAAATATTTGCGTCTATGTTAAGAAGCGAGATGGGCCTATATGAGGTGCATTTCCTCTCATCTTTTCCAGGTTTTAGCAACATGAAGGTGGTGGATTCTTGCGTAGAGGGGGTTACCGTGCCTGTTTTTTTGGAAAGAGTTCAGGAGCTCTGTCAGTGGGCCCGTGAGGGAATTTCTGAAGAGTTTGTAACATTTTGGCGGAATCCACCAGCACCTTGGGCTCTGGTTTTCAAGACTTCCTCAGTGGAGATAGGGAGATCCAAGGTCTTTCTGTCTGTCTCCGATGGGTGCGGGAGGGCGGCTTCTGCAATGTATTGCTGCTGTAGGTCCGGAAGTCGTGGGGTGACAGTCATGGTGTTGATCAGGTGTGAAGTTGCCAGTTGTAGCTTTGCTTCTTCAGAGTATTGGGTAGAGCCATCGGGGTCTTTAAGGCCTGTAATCCAGTTATGACGACGGGCCTTTGCTAGTTTTCTGACCAGGAACTTGTTGGCTTCGTTTCCATTGGCACAGTAGCTCTGTTTAGTTTTTTGTAACAGTTTGGGAAGTTTCTTGTGCGTAGTGTGCTTCTAGTTTCTTGGGGGTGAAGAACAGAGCACAAGCTGCTTTCGGCGACCAGCCTTTCTTGTGGTTCATCTCTGCTGTAGCTACGTCCTTTTCCAGTAGTTCTTTAAGCTTCGAACAGTGTTTCCTGTATGCTGAAGCATGGGCTATTAGCTCCCCTCTGATGACTGCTTTCATTGCTTCCCTCGTAGCAATTGAGGTGGGGCCGACTGGGTTTTCCTTGAAATAATTGTGGATGGCTTTGGTTATGGCATCTCAAAGTGCCATGTCATGTAGCATCGGCTCATAGAGGGCCCATTGAGGTCTGGGGACAGGAGGTGGTCAGGTTCTGGATCCGAGCTGTCACGATCACTGGGGCATGATCAGAGAGCACGTTTGTTAGGCAAGATTTGGAGCAGTACCCTTTGGGTGCACAACAACAACCTTGACGTCCTGGCAATAGGAACCCAACCTTTGGTGCAAGTCTGTACTTCACAGGTTGGTAGTGTGGCTGAGCAGCCAGGCTCATCTCAAGAAGGGTCAATGTGAGCAGTAGGGGGGTTACACAGAGATTCACAGTAACAAGTATCCAAATAAATACGTACACTCATGGTTTCTTGATTAAACAATTATTCATTTATATAACAGTGAGTTTGACTAAGCCTTCTTCAGAAGGGGCAATATATCAGTTCAACACACATACACTCCAAAATACACACCCTTAGTTTCTAAAAATCAGCAAATACCCATTGTGGATGGCACACAAACAATTCCTACACCCTCAGGTGGCAAATAGTTAGGAAACTGTTGACATTAATATATCATTGGTGCATTTAGAGCAATACTGAAAAGCATGTAAAAGAAAAGGGTTATAGGATAGAACAAGAGATCACACAAATATTCTGAAGCAGGTAAGTACTTTTGAACACCCAATGCAAACTAAGTTAACCCCTTCCTGGAAGGAAAGGTAAAGCACAATGTCAGAGGAAAGAAGAGTTATCCAGGGAGCCAGGCCAGCCAATGTCAATTGGGCAAAGGTCTAGGTGAGCTGAAGCACTTCTTGTAGGTGAATAAAAGTCTTGACAATGTTTTATAAGTCTTTGTTGAAAAAGTAGAATCAATGTAGTGCCACAAGCTGGAAGGCTTGTGAGAGGTAGAAGATGCAAGCAATTCTACAGAAGCAACCAAGACAAGTCTCAACTGAGATCAAGTAACGCTACAACAACAAGAGGTAGGTCCTCTCAAACTTTACAGTACCTTTGGTTAGAAGAAATGGTTCCAGCTGGCTTCTGTTCCTGTACAGCTCTGCAGATCCTTTTGTTCCTGGGCCTCAGTCGTGGGGGACAAAAGAGAGGACGTCTGGGGACTCCTGCACTGCAATGGGATGGGATGGTCAGCGGCAGAAAAGGACCAACTTCTATTCAGCGGCACTTCGTGGTTTCAGCTCCTCATGTCTCAGCAAATAGCACCATTGCGGTCTCTCTGATACCACTCTGGACTTTCCTCGCTTCTGGGGTCCAGCACTCTGTTGAGGTGGCGCAGGCTTAGTCAGTCCTGCTTACTGGGAGTCTGGGGGTTCTTCCAAGCTCGGGTCTGACTTAAAAGTGATGCACTCCATTTGGTGTTCCTCTCCCTGGCACTTCGGTACCAGCAGCAGCAGTGGAACTTCGAGAGTATTTCCAAACAAGTTCACTTTGGAGTGATTGGTCCCACCAATTCAAGGGGAGAATTCGTCCTTGCAGGGCTTCTCTAGTCAAAACCAATTCGGAGCTTTAGCACAGCAGCAGGGCTTCACCGGGCAAACCAACGGTCCAGGAGTTGCAGCAGGCGTCTCTTCCAAGTTCTTCATCGGATTCCTTCGTCCAGTGGTCGACTCTGCCTTCCAAGCCAAAAAGCCTCACCTTTTATGCAGGTTTCTCCCATTCATTCCAGCCTAGCTGTCAATCTCACAGCAGGGTGGCTGTCCTTGCCGGACAGCCAGCCTGCCAATCACCTTTGGGTGCATTCCTATAACTAAGGGGATTACGCATAGGGAGTTTCAGGCACCTCCCTCACTTCCTGGCCCTGCCAGACATACTGGAGCCAGAGGCGGGCTTCACCCGTGAATCCCGCCAAAGACAAAATTAACTAAGGGACCAAACCTGGCTTGGCGCACAGAGTAAATCTCAAGAAGGACCTTTCCAGCAAGAAATGGCGAAAAAAGACGACCAGGGACATTGTGACAAAACGGGCACCGATAGGTGCTTTAACAAGGCTACAATTGCAGCCCACGGTAAAAACACAACATGGTAGTAAAAAGTAAACCACTGCCACTAGCCATTAATTGTAGAAAGGGTAACATAACTTTGTTATATGAGAAACTAGAGAAAGGGGATACTAAGTAACCCCTCCAGCACCCTATGGTAAGATATTATGTGCTGGGTCCAGAAAGTTACAAACAGTAAAGTCAATTACACTTCACTGCTCTTGGAAACAGTAGTTTATCCAAGAGAAGGTATTTAAACCTTTGTGTGTCACAATGTAAAGATGATGCCTATGGAGTTTGTCAGACTCCATAACCAAAAAGAAAATCACAGAAAATTACATGAGAGAGGGGGAAAAGAGGACCTCACTCTCTCCAGGTTAAAAATGAAAAGATCTAGAGTCCAGCAAAAGTGCTGGGTGTCTCTAAGGTAGAGAGGAATTAGCACATTTCTGAGAATTCTCCCTAACAACCTTCGTGCCTATCAGCACCTCGTCAGTAAAGAAGAATAGTAGGGGGCTGGCTAGCAGCAGGTAAATGCGGGAGGAGGTGCGGTGCACGTGTGAAAAAAAGTCTTTGGTCATTGGGTGAAGGACCCTCCATGTGTCTACCAACCTATAGGGATTTGAAAAGTCGATACAAGCCCAAGGCGATTTTAAAGTCTCTTGGTGCTGGTTGATTCGATTTATCAGTCAGGGGGTCTGGGAACCCCTTCAAACCTCCTCCTATCACCGTTTGGTCCTCCAGGAAAGGACGTAGTGCGGTTTCTAGTTCAGTAAAGCAAGTTTCTTGATTTACTTGGGGGCATAGACTGAGATTAAGGTGTATAATTGGCCAAACAGCTCAACTTTCACTGCAATATATTGTCCTTTGGAGCACTGCAGGATTTCCCGTTCTGTAAATGGGACGCCTCTCGCTATTGGGATCGCAGAGCCACCTTTCTTAGCGCCACTGCTCACCAGGTATTGTTTTGGGAAGGTTCTGCTCCGTAGACATGGGAAGTCTGCTGTGGTAAAGTGAGTTTCCTGAAGGAAGACCACTGAGCTGGTCAGATTGTTTAGGGTTGGAGAGTGGATTTGCATTTGTTAGGAGAGTTGAGGCCTCTAATGGTTAGGGTCACAAAGCATAGCTTCTGATGGACTGTTTTCTGTGGTTTTGTCTGATCTCTTGTTTAGTGGAGAAGAAGTGGATCTGGGTGATCACATTTGGTGGGTCCGTTGTGGAGGATCCCCTGCATCTCTGCAGTCCGTGGGTGCGATCTCGTAGTAGCAGTGCCTTGTTGCAGTCTGGGAGGAGAGAGTGAAAGAAGTTACTAACATAGGTTTGTAGGGCCTGGTCGGGAATTGTTGCCGGAACCGCTCTAATTCGTATATATTGTTCCTGCAGGCCTTATTCTCGATGACCTCTTGCTTGAGCATCATAGCTTCAATTTTTTCCTCCAGGGCCTGGAGTTTACTCTGCAAATCTGTCAATTGTGCCACATGGTCTAGGCTCTGGTCTTCAGTTTCACTGATCCTGTGCTCCAGTTCCCCCATCCGGTTGTCCAAGCCCTCCATCACGCACCTTCGAAATTCAGATTTTATATGTCCGCCAGGAGGGATTGAATATCTTCTTTCGTGGGCCATTGACCTCTAGGTTTTCTCTGGGGAGTGGGCTGAGGAGTGCCCAGTCTCTCACTTTTGCTTTTATCTTGTGGCAGCAACATGGTGGCAATGTCTGACCAATTTATGGGGTTTCTAATGCTTTAACATTTCGGCTGAGCTGGCTGAGATGAGCTTTCTGTTGTGGGGGTTGGGATCCCTGGGTCCTTTAAGCGTATGGTAGTTGTCTGGAAGGTCTTTTTGCCCAGTTTCCCTGCTGGTCAGGCTGTTGGTGGTGTCGGTTGGTGACCCCATGTTTGAAGGCTCTCTGGGAGAGTAGAGGTGAGGTGGTGAGAGGAAGCTTTTGGTTGCGCTGGGTCCAGGCCCCACTTCCCTGATGTGTTGTTGGGGAGCTCTGGGATGGGTCAGTTTCTCTCCATGGCTGCTTAGTTTTCAGACCGAAGTGCACAAATATTAATTGGAATAGGACACCTTTGTGAGTTTTGGGCTGGCAGGGCAGTGGTTTTGCAGCTATCATACTGGCTTTTGAGGGATTGGCAACAAACTGCTGATATTGTGCTTTTTATGTCAAATGCAAAATTTGCTGAAGCTAGATGATACGCTTCAAGCGCCAGTAATGAATGTCCCCTGCTCCAGGGTCTGTTGCTGTGGTGTAGGGATACCTTCTTATACTGCCATCCCAGCCCACAGTTCTAGGACGGGGGTTGATGTGCCCCGGCTACACTTCACGGTAGGGCTAACCGGAGTCTCTGGGGATGCGCGTTTAATCAGTTGCCGGGGGGAAACATCTAAGAAGCAGGCCTTTTCTGCAATGCAGCCCTGGCTACCGATGGGTCGGACTTTGTCTTGGAGGGTCTGGGGGGGGGGGAGGAGGGAGGCAGGGGGGAGTTGCCCCCGGCTGGTTTGCTCAGTGTTGGAGCGTTAGGGGGAGGGAGGGGCTAGTACTCACGGTTTGTGCGAGAGCTTGTAGGTTTAGTGTTGTGTCGACTGTCCACAGCCCCTGCTGCGGTGTTGTCACTTCGGATGGCTGCCTGCAGGGATATGCCACTGACCTTGTGGTGCTTCTTCCTCCAGTTCGCTCTTTGTCATGAAGGGATCCCGATTGGAAGGGGATGTCTGTTTCTGCCTTTGTCAGTCCCTCCTGGGCCGCCCTTCATCTACTTGTTCACCTGTGAGCCGGGGTGGGTTGTGAAGTTTCATTTCAACATGAGCTACAGCAGTTAATTTCCGTTGTTGTAGGCTGGAGAGGAGGTTCAACGCGGGTCCACACTCTCCGTCTGCCTTAGCGGGTGCCATCTTGAGGGGCCTGGGGATAGACGTGCCTCACTTCTCTGTGGGTTTAAGAGTTCTTGCCGTCGCAGTTTCTCTTCTTGGATCTCGCCATCTGCTCCCCCGGTCTTCTGCTGCAGGTTCCACCGATTAGGGCCGTTAACTCTGCTCCACATTGGAAAGAATTTTGTTGGGAGACTCGGATTCCCACAGAGGCTCTCAGTGAGGTGACCGCATTGCCGGCCCTTCAACCACGGCCCCCATCGGTCTACTTCTTGATGACTTTGACCTCAAACTTACTGAGAAGTGGTTCAAAGTATGCTCGGTCACTGCTCTTGACACTCTCCTTCCCGAGGGCTACAAACTCCTCTACAAACCCAGGCCCAACCTGCCCGGAGGTGGAGTGGCCCCGATTTTCCCAGAGTGGGTGCCAGCTTCTATCATACTTACTCAATCCTACACCTCTTTTGAATGCCTCGTCTGTAGGCTTGGGTCCTCTCCTACTCTCTCCCATCTACAAGCTCCCTGGTCCTATCCCTCTCTTCCTCTCTGAAAGGGCTGACCTCACTGCCTCCCTCTTGACCTCTACTTCCAAACTCCTCCTCTGCAACTTCAATATCCACCTCGACTATCCTGAATCAGCCACTTAACGGTTCTGTGACCTCTGTAACTCCCCTCTCTCTCACTATTCTTCCTTCCGGTCCCACTCACTCAGCTGGACACACTCTGGATGCCCTCATCTTGGAGATATCCCTATTTCTAACCCAATCAACACCCCCCTCTTCTGGTGTGGCCACTCTCCTCTCCTCCCACTTGGGGCCCCTTGGCCCTCTGTCTGAGCAGTCTCCCGCACTGCCAGCCTCCTCTGCAGTCATTCGACTGATGAAGCGAGTGTCAGTCACTGCTTTTGCCTCTACTTTCATTCCCCTTCTAACCCCAGCGTCTGACTCTCCCTCTGACTCTGTCCTCGCTAGCCTTCACCTCTCCATCTGTAACACTCTCAACATGCTTGCCACTGTCATGAGGATCCGCCTGAAGACAGCCTCCAAGTGCAATGGCTGGTATGACTCTGATCTAGCTTCCCTGAAACGTAAGTGCAGAGTTGCGGTTCATCCTCTGACAAACTGGCCTGTTGCCTGCTCCAAAGGCAATATCTTTTCTCTAGCCGCTCCAAGAAAAGGGCCCACATCCAAGGCCGCATCTCTGGAGCCACTAACAACGCGGCTGAACTTTTCAAAATCTGCACGGAACTTGTCAATACAATTTCAGTCTCCACCTCTCCCCTTCACTGCCAGGCCCTCTGCACCGCCTTGGCCTCTCATTTCTCATAAAAAAGTCAGGACATCTTATCCTCGCTCTTCACCACCCCCATCCCCACTCCTGCTCCCCTGCCTCCCTTGGTTCCTCTCCCTCCACTCCTTGCACTTTCCTCCCTCCTGCCCATAGGCTCTGAAGAGGTCTCTCGAGGTGTCCACGCTATAAAGGTCTCTTCCAAACAGGTGCTCCACTGCTCTTCTACAACCATTAAGGACAACATCTCCTCTCTCACCCTAGCTCTTGCCGACTTCTGTAACCACTCCTTCGCCACTGGCTATTTCCCAATATCCCTCAAGTACTCCCTTCCTGAGTAAACTCTTAGAGAAGTTGGTCCTCCCCCCAATTGACCCTTCATACTGAACTTGTTGGTTGCCTCTATGACCATCAATCTGGATTACGGGCATCCAGGAGCACAGAAACTGCTCTCCTGGACACCTGTGAAGAAATGCTAGCAAATCTTGACTAACTCTCCTGCTGTTCTTAATCTCCTTGATCTCTCCTCCGCCTTTGACACAGTCAACCATTCTACCCTCTTAAAACAGCTCTGTGATACCCTCGGCATCACGGACCAGGGCTCTGGACTGGCTGACCTTTTTCCTCACTAACCGCCCTTCCCAGCTGCAACTTGGCCCTTTCTCCTCCACCACCTCACTCACTACCTACCTATGGCATCCAGCAAGGCTTTATTCCATCGCTGTGGCTATTCAATATCTAGCTTGCCCCTCTTGCTCACCTAATCTCCTCCTTCTCTCCTCATTTTCATTGATATGCTGTTGATACACTGCTCTCCTTCAAACTTCCCTCCACCTCCTCTTCCTCCTCTCTCATCCCAGATTGCCTGTCTGCTATCCAGGCATGGTGTGTCTAATGATCTCTGTCTTAATGCCAGTAAGACAGAATCTTATCGGGACACCTGCACCCTGTTTCCCTCCTACCCTCTGACTGCCCTCCTTGGGCCTTCTACCTCACAATCTTGTGAGGCCACAAATCTAAGGCTTAGCTTCAACTCCCATCTCCTTCACCCCTCACATCTTGGACCTTGCCACGATGGTCCACTTCCAGCTCCACCACCTTAGAGGCATTCTCCTCTTCCTCACTTTTCCCCAGAAGCTTAATGTCTCCATAGCTCTGGTGCCCTCTAGGCTGGACTACTGCAACAGCCTCTTCCTCAGCATCCCCCTTTCCTCTCCATGCCCCCTTCAGCTACTCCAGAATAGGGCTGCAAGACATATCCTTGGCCTCAAGCACAGGGACTGTATCTCTCCAGCCCTAAAATCTCTCTACTTGCTCCCCTCTGCCTGCAAGTATCAAATTCAAGACACGCTGCATCATCCACGAGGCCTTCTGGGGCCTGGGGCCTAGCTATCTCCAACTTTCTCTCCCCAAATACTCCCCTGCCAGAGCACTCTGCTCCTCTAACTCCAACTCCATGCTTGCAAAACACTTTTTCAAGCAAAGAGTGGGGGGCAGATCTCTCTTTGGATGGTGCCTATCTTTGGAACAGCCTCCCTGCCTCTCTCAGAATTGAGCCGGACCTCCTTAAGTTCCAGAAACTCCTCAAAACTCTGCTCCTCTCTACATTTTTCCCTGCTAATCACCCCACTACCGCTGAGACTGGCTGCCTGGTCCAACATGAATTTCACAGGTTACCAGGCCCTCTACCCAGTCGTCACCAGCACCCTCCCCTCAGCACTGCCCGGGCAGTCCCCCCTCAATCACTGCTTTTGCAGGCCCCCTGCTTGGTGGTTGCGCATCCGACCCTTGGGACTCCTCCGCCATAGCACTTAGCCAGTGCCCCCCCCACCATGGCACCCCATGGTACTTGCCCTTCCCTCTTGTATCTCCTGCACTTCTCTTTGCTGCACTTGCATGTCCGAATGCCACAAGGCCAAGTAGGACTAGGATTGTATATTACTGTTTTTGCCATGGTTAATTACACCCCTTGTCCCCACCACCCTTCTTTGCCTTGTGGCACCTGGAAACACCATTTTGATGTAACAGAACACTCCTAACACAAGCTCAACAAATAAATACATATTTAAGTACTGAATGTATTTTGTTGTAATGAAGCTAGAGTTTAGGGGATGCAGGCAAATCCTAAGGGTGTAGGTCCCTCCACAGACTATTGCACATGACAATCCCAGTTTACCTGTAACACTATTATTGCTGCTTTTCTCGGTTGTAGATACACAGCATGTGAATCTAGTGGTTGGCCCGAAATATTTCACAGTATTTAAAATTTGAAACTAGGTGTAGTTATGGGCAAATTCATTAATCGGAAACCTTTAATACATCTATTTGCCTCCCACAATCTTGCACCAAGTATACACCATCTTCAGAATGTGTTTTTATATTTACACCTATATTTATGTATGGAAATATAATGCTGTATTAAGAAAACATATATTTTAAAAATCTTTATAACACTTGAAATCAAACTAAATTTCACTCAAGGGGAGGATGGGTGGAAAGCCCTCATATGAGATTGAAAGTCCAAACGCAAGCCTCCTGTCAGAAGCCACATGTCATGATTTTCCTGTTTCTGATCTACTGTACCTATATTTTACCCTTATAAGACTTCACTTGAGGCATTATAAGAGACATGACTACCCATTTGTGTCCTCAGGGTCAGCGTACACCACGTACCCCAATTTCCTCGAGTGTGCCTTTTGGCAAAGCTATCTGTATGGCTTTCACTGATTGACAGAAACCCGTTTACAATTCTAGTGGGGTTCCAACTTGATTTAAACCATAAACCCATAATCTACATTATAATACCGAGATTAATCATGAATAAATAACCTAAAGCTGGCAAATTGTTTTTAGAAGTTCCTCAAACTGGCACCAGTTTATACAATTACCATGCAGGTGTTACCCCAGAAGGGACTACCAACTTGATAAAGGCGCTTCATATTGAGACAGGGTCAGGGGTACTATGGGGTGGGGGGTTGGGGGTGTAGGGACCAGTCTAAACGTGGGGCAGAATGCCTACCAGGGTTTTTACCAAAGCCAGTCCTGCCCAAGAGGCAGGGGGAGGGAGTTGGGGGCCCAGTGTCTGGTCCCACTTTGTGTGCCTGTTTACAACTGGAGGGCACCACTATCCATCACCCAATGCATTCCATGCCCCATATGGCCAGTGTTAGGAACGGTTTTGCTCTTGGCAATTTCCCCTCCATAGATTTCATGGACCCGCAATCTTTTAGCTTTGTTTTTGAACCTGTTCTGACTTTTTGAGTTGAAGTAAAGCCTTCAGCTTCATTTCCCCTGCCTTTTGCTCATGTGCTATGGGGAAACCGATCAGTCCTTCAGACTATCAGTACTGGGAAACTATATTTCCCTTTTATCTTTTTGTAACTTTTTCACATTGCACACAGCGTCTTACACTGTAGTGCAATGGTGATACATTTGTATCACCCTAGCCTTTTACACTTGGGATTTTTGGTTACTTTTACATGTGCATAAAGACAAGCTGGTGCCAGCAGATATACGCTTACCATTTCTGTGCTATTTCTAATGTGCACAATCACGTTTACAGCATATGGCTACAAAACGTGGCAGGTGCCCGAAAACGGCCACGTCACGAGATTTGCACTTGTTCTTTACCCGTATTTTAGTTTGCCCTTTTTCCTGCCATATAAGGTCATTCACTTGCCCCGGAAAGCTGCTGCTTGGTGTAGATTCTTACCATTGGTGGGCTTGCTTCCAGGCTGGATTTTGGATAAGAGGACTCCATTTCTTCAGATACGCGTTGGCGCCAAGAATCTCCTATAGACGAACAGCCAACTGTAGATCCAAAAAGTTACCCTTGAAGTGGCCTGGCATCACTTCCTGTGTCTGGCACAGGGAAGCCCTGTTGGACTACCTGATCGGCGAAGGCCTCGTGCTGTGCTTCAACCGCTGGAATGGTGGGACCACCCAAGCTTGACGTGTTTGAGGATTCAGCCGTCTTGAGCCTTTGGAAGTGTCCCTGGATCACTCATTGAACTGTTCAGCTCTCCAGTGGGCTACCTCGCTAGAACCATCGCCGTTCTGCGTTTGCACCGAGAACTTTGATGGTCTTTTGATAGCTTTTGGGAGAAGTCACCTTACTGCCGAAGTTCAGTGTCCCACCCTCAAGGTATCATGTCCTGGAAGCACTTTTTTCAGGCGGGTCTGCATTTCTGTTTCAGGTGTGACAAGTTAATTAGCTCTGAAGATTCTGGTACTTGTATTTTTCGCACTTGATTTTGCTGGCAAGTGACTGGAAACAACTCCCTCCATAGCACATATCTTCCCCTTGATGGGGGGAGGAGAAAGCCATGGTTGTGGCTCTCCAATGTAAGGCATGATGGCCCTGCTGCACTGCCTTTCCCGAGATTTCTGTAACAATGTTTAAAGATGTAAGTAAAGGCAGGCTCTCTGTTACCAGTCCGCCTGAAAAAACACAGAAACTCAGCCTCACTGAAGAATGATGAAGTCATAAAAACATGCGTTAGGAGGAGAAGCTAAAGACTGGTAACAGAGCGCCTGCCTTCACATCTTTCAACAATATTTAATTTTTTAGTGTGTGTTTAAGGCCTAGAATAAATATTTGTATTTTTATACATTCTTATCTAAATTGAAATATTGTGGGCTTCACAATGTGGACTTATTGTTGACTCCTGACCCCGCTCACACTCTGAGAACAGGCTTGACTTCTCTCCATGTTAACCTTGATTGAGTTTTGGCAAACAGAGTACTCTTTTCTGTTACAGGACTACAAAAGCACTGAAACCCCTGCGGCAGAAAATGAAGTAGCCGACCCACTAGAGAGAGCGGCGAGATGCCGAAGGAAACAACCGGCAACATATACATTCCATCAGGGCGGAAACCAATATCCAGACGTGCAGTTTATCAACAGCCAGCACAGAATGTTAACTGATCTGTGTTGGAAAAAGGGGCAGGGCTTAGCTGACCATTTAAAGCATTTCACCTGTGCAACCTCGGCCCCTAATAGAAAGACAGGTAATCTGATGAGCGTGGCAGCCAATGGAAGTGGGGGAACAGGGGACAGGGAAGGGGGACAGAAACCGCCCTATAAAAAGGGAAGGTATCAGGCCAGGTGGCAAGGATGCAGAGGAAGGACGATGGAAAAGAGTGTGGAGAGAGTGTAGGGAAGATTGATACAGGTGAGGTATTGGCTGTGAGTGAGGAACCTGCCTAGAACGGTGTGTGCATGGTTTTGGGCGGGTGCGAGTGAGAGTTAGAGTGAGGGTTAAAGAAAGAGTCAGAGACAAAGTGAGAGAGTGAGAAGAGTACATGAGAGTGAAAGGGGTGAATGCAAGTGGGAGATGAGAATAGAGTAGAAGAGATGAGAAAAGAGTACAGTAGATGGGAGAGAAGTGTAGAGGGGAGATGAGAGAAGAGTGGAAAGAGGAGAGTAAACTGGAGAGTAGAGGAGAGTGGGGAGGAGAGGGGTTTGGAGGCCAGAGGGAAAGGGACAGTAGACAGAAGGGAGTCGTTTCTTACCTGTAATTCCATTTCTCCAGCATTGGTATCTTTCATGGATTCACATGCCGTGAATATTCCCTGTCGTAAGTCTGGGAAACGCTGGTTAATTTGACTTAGTAATTTTCCTATGGAAAAACTTGATACCTTGAGTGTCCCATCAACGTCGTTGTGGGTGCTTTTGGTACCTATTAATGGGCGTCAAGTATATAGCTCTGCCCCAGCAGCTTCCCCCCCAGATTTTAACCACTCCAGTTGGAGGATATCCCTCAAAAGAGGATGTTTGCCTATAGGGGGTAGGCTGGAGGGCGCATGTGAATCCATGAAAGATACCAACGCTGGAGGAATAGAGTTCCAGGCAAGAAACTATTCCCTTCTCCAGCATTGGATCTTTCATGGATTCACATGCTGTGAATAGATTTTGCAGCAGTATAAATGTTAGGAGGTGGAAACCAGGCAAACACAGATTATGTACTTAAAAAGTACTTCAAAATTGCCTGCGTTAATGCAAGAAGAATACATACTCAAGTAGAGAAAGGAATCCACCCCGGAAGCTGCAGGGCTAACCTTGCCCTACCATTGAAGGACTGCCCATCCCGTCTGCACATCCCCAGCGTGTTGCTGGTGTAAGCAGTAGTGCCTGGTAAAAGTGTGGGGCACTGCCCATGTTGCTGCTTGCCACATTTCTGCGATGGGTACCCCAGACCAGAGAGCCGCCGAGGCAGCCGTGGCTCTAGTGGGGTGCGTTCTGGGGGCCTTAGAGTGTCAGAAGGAGATTGTAGATGAAACCCATCTTGAAATGCCCTGTTTTGATATGGATTCTCCCTTGTTAGATGGACTAAAGGCGACAAACAGCTGCTTAGTCGATCTGAAATATTTTGTACGATCCAAATAATATTTCAATGCCCTTTTGACATCCAGAAAGTGCAGGGCCTTCTCCGCTGGTGAAGTGGCATTTTGAAAGAATGTGGGTAGAGCTATGGTAGCATTTTTATGAAACTCTGACGGTACTTTAGGGATGAAATGAGGATTAGTGGAAAGAACCACTTTGTCTCTTATGAACCGTAGATACGGAGGGTCTACAACCGAGGACGGGAGCTCCAAAACAGGTCTAGAAGACGTAATGGCCACTAAATAAGCCACCTTCCAAGTTATAAATTTGATGTGGGTTGTTGACAAAGGTTCGAATGGAGGCTTCATAAGCCCTGCTAGGACCAGGTTCAGGCTCCATACAGGGGGAATCTTTTTCTTTGGCGGGAAGGTACGAAAAAGGCCTTTTAAGAAGTGTTTGATTAGCCTGTCACTGTAGAGAGGAGAAGATCTTTTCCGTGCAAACCTAGAGATTGCCGATATATGTACTTTGATGTAAGATATCGCTAGACCCTCTGTAGTTAACTTTAGCAGATAAGGAAGGATCTGATGAGGCGTTATAGCTAGTGGCTGCAGGTTAGACTGCTGTGCACACCATGCACAGAATCTTTTCAATTTTCGGCTATAGGAAGTAGTGGTAGAAGGAGCTCTAGCTGCTACTAGAATGCGCAAGCAGTCTGGAGAGATATTCAAATGATGGAATTCGGAGTGGTCATGTGCCACGCTGTTAACTTGAGAGAGTCTGGGTCGTGATGAAAGATCATCCTGTTGTTCTGGGATAGAAGATTGGCATGAGATCCTAGATGAATTGGATAGTCAGCTGCCATTTGAAGGAGATCCAAGAACCAGGTCTTCCTGGGTCAGAACAGGGCTACCAAGATTATTCTGCAACAACCTTTGCTTATCGTCTGCATCACTTTCCTGATGAGAGGAAACAGAAGACCCTCGGACGGAGGTCAATCCGGATGGCAGGACCCAAAACTGAAAGCGTAAGCTGCCAGCCGCAAACCTCAGGTACTTTCTGTGCTTTGGATGAATCGGCACATGAAAGTAAGCATCCTGTAGGTCCAGAGACACCAACCAATCTTGAAGTCGAAGGGCCTGAAGGACCTGAGAAAGAGTGACCATCTTGAACTTGTCCTTCCTGAGGAACTTGTTCAACCAACGCAAGTCCAAGATGGGTCTCAGGCACCGTATTCCTTTGGAATCAAAAAATATGGTGAATACCATCCCTTGTTCCTGTCGGCTACAGGCACTAGTTCTATAGCGCCTTTCTCCAGCCGGGTCATGATTTCCTGCACAAGGAACAGATCCAGAAGCTTCAAAGAAAGACTCCCCAGTGGATTGTCATGAGGCCGCTTTAGGAAGGGAAGGCAGTAGCCATGGGCTATTGTATCTAGAACCCACTCATCCGAAGTAATAGCTCGCCATTCTTCGAGATGCTGAGACAGTCTGCCCCCAACCGGCGAACAATGGAACATGGTCTCATAGCTGTTTTGGAGCTGATGTTGCAGCACCTGAAGGCAAAGAGGCAGCTGCACGAGTGGCTTTGGGACCTCTATTTCCCCGACCACCACGGGTACTTTTTCGTTGACCCCTTTGATTGTCGGCTCCTCTTGCCCTACCAAAAGAGGAGTAGTAACAAAAGGAATCCCCCCCTCCAATGTTGTCCCCTAGGACGAAAAGGCAGAGGTTGACGCACAGCTGCGGTCAAAGATTTAGCAGCAGCTTTGGAGGTCTGCAACCTCTCAAGGCTCTCGTCAGCCTTGCTGCCAAACAAATGAGAGCCATCAAAGGGCATGTTCAGAAGATGGACGTGTACATCCGGAGCAAAACCAGACTTCTGTAACCACGCAAACCTGCCTATAACTGTACTCGTAGCCATGGACCGGCTAACACTGTCGGCCGTGTCCAACCCAGACTGAAGGGATTCACACATGGCATCCTTGCCATCCTGCACGAGAGCAAGGAACCCATCCATTTCTTCCCCCTCAGGAATATGCTCAGATGCTACAGAGATGCAATTCCACATTGTGTGTGAAAATCTTGCCATGGCACGAGTGGAGTCGGCTGACTTCAGCGCCATACTCACCACAGAAAACACCTTGTGTGCCCAACCATCGAAGCGCTTGTTCTCCCAATCAGGAGGGATGGTAGGGTACGTCGACTGCCTCAAGGTGGACGTAGCCGCCTGAACCACCAAACTCTCGGGAGTGGGTGAGTGGATAGGTAGCTGGGGTCGCTACTGGAAGGGCGGTATTTTTTAGTTAACCGCCGGCAGAGTCTTCGGGGTCTGCCAAGTAGCCGCCACCCTTTTTTGCAAAGTCAGATGAAAAGGCAACACTGGGTCAGTGGACGGACCTTGATCCAAAATATCAGTTAAGTCATCCTGAACAAATGCATCCAGAGGACTAGACCAACCAAGATACTCAGTAAACCATAAGAGGAATCAGCATGAGCCCCAGGCTTAGGCCTGCCAAACAGCATTATACACAAAAGAGGTAGGGGGATTAAACTATGGACCAAAAACGCCCCCTAACTTTAGGAACACCTAAAAAGTATAAACTAAAGAATGGTCCACAGTATAGTATCACGGTGTCACGTATCGAACCTCACTGATTAGAAGGCAGGGAAAGGGGTAAACAGTGCCCACTTAACATAACTCTAAACATTAGTGCTTAACATTATTGGTACTACACAAGGAAGATAGAACCAGGTATACAAACATTAATTTTATTAACCTTCAATGGCAAGAATACATCACAAAAATGCCAATGTGGCATAATACATCATTTAATACACAAATAGCATAATCCTTAAAAACTTTTTGTACAGAATGAACTAAAGAACAAGAAAAACAACCATAAAGCATCAGTGACAATATAAGTACACCAGGGGACGGAGGTGTACGTGTAAACCTAAAAAACCACACAGTCAAAGATTACAATAAGCATAAAAATTTTTTTAAATCAATATGTTACTACTAAGCCTAACCACAGTGATTGGGTTAGAAAAAATATATATCACACAACTGAAATAACTAATAACTATCACACGACTTCTCACCCATTTAACCCGACATGTTTCATTCCTCACTCATTTCATACACACGCAGTCAGGGGAAATTCATCAGGGGTGTATACTTAAAAAACACGATGTGTCTCAATTGGTCGTTTTATGCGGCAAAGCTGTAGTTACCGCCTTACAACCTAAATGGTTCAAGGTGGACTTTTAATGTTCCACACATATTATGCCAAATTCCGCGTTTCAAGAATATGCGAAAAACTAGCTCTAGCAAAGGCACTTAGACCCATGCATTTTGCACATAGACTATAAAAAGTGTCCTTTACGAAAACAATTAATTTCTTGAGATTAGAGTGAAGTTCAAACTGTCCTCCCGTAAGGAACGAACACGTGACACCTGTGAAAAGACAAGGGGAGAAAGACCAATTATTATAGTCCCTCATTCTTTAAGACTGTTACATTACAAAGTCAATAGAGCTAGTAATTGCTCTAGCCTTGTTTCATTAAAGGGCTGATCAACCGGGGAACGGACTCCTTATGTTAAAAAGTTAACACCACTTATTAATGGGAAAGCACATGAAGTGAATGCCTCTCTAAAGTGCCCAGTTACTTGTCGACACGCACGTCATTATTAGGTGTTAGAGCGTACACCACAGATCGTCCCGAAGCTTACCTTGCGGTTGCTTACAAAAGACTTCAACCGAGGACGGTGTGTGGTGAGTATCTTAAGCAAAGTTCAGTGTCCTCTAGCGCCTCTCTGGGGAAAGGGGAGGGGAAAAGGAAGAAGAGAAGACGCTATTGACAAAGATTCAAAACTATTCCTACTCTAAAGAGTAAAGTATTTAAAAGGTCACTATACTATACCTTAAGTTGACGGCGTTGTGTATCTCTCTATACACTTATACTCTTAGCTAAAAAGTTGCCATATTGTGCCGCCCAGTCACGTGTGTCTACAAAGATGAAAAAAATATAGATGTAAGTATATATGGACTGAGTCTCGTTCTATCGAGCTGCACATATTGGTTAATTAGGCGTTAACAAACTATAGATTAAAGCACGTCAGGATACTTGCGTCCTGGCTTAAGGAGCACATTTAGTAGCGAGCTCAGAACGAAACCAAAATTGGCGGCTGCAAAATCTAGATTGCTGCAGTCTTAGTTGCCAGAGGAAAACGTTCATCCTCATAGTTAACAGTTTAAAGAACTGACCGCTGATAGCGTCTTTAACACCAGCATAGGTAGCCTTTTCGGCGAGTTAACAAATGCTTAACGTCGGCAGCCTCTAAATCAGCGGGAAGCATACAATATACTCCCCTCCCCCGTTTTAACTAGATGGCACATCAACACACACAGCATATAGCTGGTGTGAATATCAGGCTAACGGCGACCACTGCTTACCGTTACAAAGTCAACATCACTGCAGCACAATTCATCAGCTGCTAGCGTGTCCTCTGGTAAAGTGCAGCCCAGATTAATCTGGGTCTCGTCGTCGCATCGCGTTTGTCAGTATCTGGCCAGTGAGCAAACAGTGCTCAGTTTTTATATTTTGAGGTAGGCGTGTCGGTCATTAGCTTGCGTGTCTCATATAATTACAAGCAGCTGTAAAAGCTGTCGTTCTAAAGGACGTCTTCATTTCGAAGGATGATGGGACTTGCAGTCCAGATTCGCACTTGATGTTTTAGTTCCACCAAATGGCGAGCCGTCACTGGGACAGCTCTAACCGGATGGAAACAAAAAACAAAAAAACGAAAAACCTCATGTTTTCACTGTAGTTTAAATAATTGTAATCGGTTTAAATGGGTAATGACCCAGAAGCCGTCCTGCCTCGGATTACCCATATCTACTAGCATCTCCGCGTGGTCGCCTTCATAGATACTCTGCCCTGCTGCGAGAAACCCGCAACAGGGATATAGCTGTAATCACTGAAGAATCCACAGGCACGCAGCCCCAAGCGAGGAGCAAGAACCCAAAATGAGGGGGTCATAAGATTTTCATAGTGATGCGCTGTAGTAAGGGCGCAAAGTGACTCGTCAAGGAGGTCCCAAGAAAAAGAAAGGTTGAAACCCTTAACCCAATGTTATTAACAAGGGTCTTAAACGCAACCTCAGGTGAGACGAAGTACTCCGTGCCGGTCTAGGTAAGCCAATCAAGTCTATCATTCAGGCCTGTTACTGAGCTATTTGTGAGGAAAATCATACGTTGTTCCCTCTGCAATAATCTTACTTTATCGCGATTGATGTCTCCAGAGGGGATGATTTTCCAAAGGACACTCCACCGTAGGTCTTCTATTTTATGTATAGACTCTACCCAATGGTCTACCAAAGGGGCATTATGGGTCCTATTCTTAATACAGCTCTTGTGTTCCCCTATTCTTATTTTGATTTTCCGCTCAGTTTTTCCAATATATAGTCGATTACACGGGCACCAAATTGCATAGATGAGCATCATAGAGTTGCAGTTACTAAAATGTGTTTGTCGCCACGGGGTTTTAAGTCCCAGATTCACTTCTGTACTTCTGGAAGTGGAACTACAACACATACAATGACCGCAAGCTGAGTGGCCAACTAATTTGGAAAAACCCCATTTTTCAGGGAGTGTGCTTTGTTTTATAGTCCTCAAACTCACATCGTTACGTGTGATTAATTCCTTTAGATTTCGACTTCTTTTAAACGCAACAATAGGTCTTTCAAGTGGTTTTTCCCCAGACTCAAGGACATTCCAATTTTTCAACAAGATCTTTTTAATCTGATTAGAGAAATGGCTGAAGGTATTAACAAATACCAATTTCTCATCATCCTTAGTTTTAGCATTCGTTTTGTATTCCAAAAGCGCTTACCTATTGTTGTTAGAGGCTCGCTTTTTGGCCAAATATGTCAGTTTAGCTGGATAACCTCTTGCAATTAATCTTTTGCTGAGGCCCTCTGCTTCTTCTTTAAAGTTAGATGTGGAGGAACTGTTCCTTTTTAAACGCAAAAACTGGCCCAACGGCAAGTTATCTTTGACGTGCTTAGGGTGAAAACTATCATAATGTAAAAGGGAGTTTTTATCGGTTTTCTTATGGAACGGTTTCACACTGAGGAACTTAGTGATAACATTCGATGTTATTGTGATATCTAAGAAGTTGAGTTCTGCATTACTCTGACTCTTCGTAAACTTCAAAAAACGATCTTGTACATTCAGCCACTTAAAAAACTCATCTAGTTCTTCTATGGTACCATTCCATATGATAAAAATGTCGTCTATGTACCTTTTCCATGTTCTAATCTTGTGTCTGAAGGTATTGGCTGAGGATAGAATTATGTGAGTTTCAAACTGCTCCATATACAGGTTTGCCACACTCGGTGCTAACGTTGCCCCCATTGCCGTACCCTGTATCTGTTTAAAGTACTCGCCGTTGAAGTGGAAATAGCTCTCAGTGAGAGCCATTTCAGCACACCATAATACAAATGACATGGGTACTGCCGATTCTGGGTATTCAAACAGTAGGCGTTCTTCCAGCATTTCTAATGTGGCTTGTTGGGGTATACTCGTATAGAGAGCCACAACATCTAGGCCCACTAATAATTCACAGCTTGGATCAAAAGCTAGATTTTCCACCTCGTTGATCATTTGTATTGTGTCCTGTACGTAAGATTGCATCTTGCGTACAAGAGGTTGGAGGAAAAAATCTGTGAACTTAGAAAGGGGTTCTAAAACTGAATTAACCCCCGAAACAATCGGTCTTCCTGGTGGGGGTGATATATTTTTGTGGATCTTTGGTAGTGTATAGAATTGCGGAGTTTGCGGTTTCGCAGCGCTCAAAAAGTCGGACTCTTTCGTTGTGATCCACCCACGTTCTTTAGCCTTCATGACTTTCAGACGGATTCGTTGTTGCAGTTCTAAGGTGGGGTCCCCTGGTAAGGGTGTATAACACTGTAAATCGAGAAGTTGTCTATAGCATTCCGCTAAATAAGACTCACGATTCTGGAGTACTATTGCACCCCCCTTATCTGCTTTGCGGATAATGATAGCTTTATTCTCAAATAGATCCCTCGAGGCTATCCTTTCACGGTTACTGATGTTATGAAAAGTGGATCTCTTCTTCGCTTGTGACTCTAGATTCTTCAAATCGCGCATTACTCTTCTTTCGAAGACCAATGCCTCAGCTGTCCTCTCACTATTAGGTACACAAAAATTGGATTTGGCATGGAGTCCTGTGGTTCCACTATCACTTTCAAATTGCTTGTCTTGAAAGTACTGTTTTAAATGAACTTTCCGCATGAAAGCAAAGAATTCTTGTCGAAAGAGAAACTCATTGTGCAGGTTCGTAAATACGAACCCCATACCCTTCTCTAACACTGACGTTTCATCGTCTGTGAGTTGGTGGGATGAAAGGTTCACCACAAGGCCTGCATACTTCTCGTCACTCGTGCCTCGGGTTCCCAGCCCATTTGGCCCAGATCTAAAAAAGAAGAAGAAGAGGCAGAACCTGCATCTCGCGAGATATCGCTGTCTCGATTGCCACGCGACCTACGATTTCCAGTGTTTCTCCCACGGTAGTTATTTCGCCTATTGGTCTGTCCTCGTTTCTGGCCACCTCGATTGGTACTGGGATCACCATGATTACTTCCATCACTGGAACTAAACTAGGTATTTCGAAAAGTAACCCGTTTTTTGTTCCCCATTGCTGATGGATTGGAGGGGTCGTCTGGTTTATAGTCGTCTGCTGTGTAGTAAAACACTTTGTCATGTGTGAAGTTCTGAATATCTTTGTTCAATCTCCTTACTCGATCTTTAAGGGTATCTTCCTTGAAAGCATTCATTTCAGCTAGGAGGGACTCTGCTTGTTTTTTATACAGATCCAGAGGGATTGCTTTTTTGATCTCTTCTTCCAGCATGGATAACTCAATCAGAATTTTCTCTGACATTTCATTAGCCGTGTCGATGATCAAAATCATCCAATCCCTTCCACATTTAGTGGCAACATAGCTCCATTGTAGTATAAAGTTTTTGTTATCAAGAAACAGTCGAGGTTCATTTCTAACGACCAAACCCTGCGGTAGGATACCTTTTCTGAGATATTCGAGCATGATAGACCCGTGGAGCTCTGTACGGATCAGTCTTTTCTTAATCTGGGAAAGTTCATCCCATTTAGTAATATTAGCTGTTGCATCTGCCGTCCCTCCCAATAGCGAGGATTTCTTGAGGAGTTCGGTGACATACTCATCATTATAACTTCTGCATCGTTCCAACGCCATCCTACTACAATATGATGAGCGAGGTAGGATAAGATGGGAGGGCAACCTTAAACTAACCCGAAAGAGCTTCTACGTTACTACGGGGAAAGAAAAAAGGAAAGGAGGGAACGGGACAAGAAGGGAAAATAATGGTGGTCTAAGGAGCCCGGTAAAGGGTTAACCAGTCCTATAATGAAATGATCTACCTCACAGCCAAGTGGCTGTACCAGGACCGCATTATACACAAAAGAGGTAGGGGGATTAAACTATGGACCAAAAACGCCCCCTAACTTTAGGAACACCTAAAAAGTATAAACTAAAGAATGGTCCACAGTATAGTATCACGGTGTCACGTATCGAACCTCACTGATTAGAAGGCAGGGAAAGGGGTAAACAGTGCCCACTTAACATAACTCTAAACATTAGTGCTTAACATTATTGGTACTACACAAGGAAGATAGAACCAGGTATACAAACATTAATTTTATTAACCTTCAATGGCAAGAATACATCACAAAAATGCCAATGTGGCATAATACATCATTTAATACACAAATAGCATAATCCTTAAAAACCTTTTGTACAGAATGAACTAAAGAACAAGAAAAACAACCATAAAGCATCAGTGACAATATAAGTACACCAGGGGACGGAGGTGTACGTGTAAACCTAAAAAACCACACAGTCAAAGATTACAATAAGCATAAAAAATGTTTTAAATCAATATGTTACTACTAAGCCTAACCACAGTGATTGGGTTAGAAAAAATATATATCACACAACTGAAATAACTAATAACTATCACACGACTTCTCACCCATTTAACCCGACATGTTTCATTCCTCACTCATTTCATACACACGCAGTCAGGGGAAATTCATCAGGGGTGTATACTTAAAAAACACGATGTGTCTCAATTGGTCGTTTTATGCGGCAAAGCTGTAGTTACCGCCTTACAACCTAAATGGTTCAAGGTGGACTTTTAATGTTCCACACATATTATGCCAAATTCCGCGTTTCAAGAATACGCGAAAAACTAGCTCTAGCAAAGGCACTTAGACCCATGCATTTTGCACATAGACTATAAAAAGTGTCCTTTACGAAAACAATTAATTTCTTGAGATTAGAGTGAAGTTCAAACTGTCCTCCCGTAAGGAACGAACACGTGACACCTGTGAAAAGACAAGGGGAGAAAGACCAATTATTATAGTCCCTCATTCTTTAAGACTGTTACATTACAAAGTCAATAGAGCTAGTAATTGCTCTAGCCTTGTCTCATTAAAGGGCTGATCAACCGGGGAACGGACTCCTTATGTTAAACACCACCTCAGGAGATGTGTCTAGGCCACTGGCATCATGTAATTGACGCAACTCCTCCAACTGACTGTCCCCGGAAAAGACAGGAGCCATATCCGGCTCAACAAAAACTCCAAATCTGACCTCTCCTCATCCTCAGATGATATCCAGTGGAAGAAAGAATGCCTGCCCAGGGACAGAAGTGGGTCTGGAGTCCCCAACAGGCTCCACAGACTTGGATTTAGCCTTCCACAGTACCAGGGACCTCCATCGGCAAATTTCGGCCAAATGGCCCCGAAGGCGCTGAGAGTGCCGAGGGTTTCGGCATCGACAATGGCTCTGAGGGCTGGAGAGAAGGTAAAGCACCAACCTCTGTATCCGACAGACAGCGCTGACTGAGTCGACATCGAGCCCTTACCAGACTTCGGCGGTTTCGCCGGGGACGAAGACCGAGACCCGGACCTAGCATGTCTCTGCTGATCAACCCGAACCTTGTCCGAGCGGGACCTCGATGGTTCCCGATGTGTATCGTGCCAAGGACCCGGCAACGAAGACTCGCGAGCTTCGGACCGAGAGCGTTCCCTGACAGCTTCTTCCAAAGGCACGAATGGAACTGTGCCCTGGAATTGAAAAATCGCTAGCATTTGCTCCCTGAAGGCCTCCCATTCCACAAGAGTCGAAAATTTTGTGGGAAAAGACCCTTCCCTCGCGGCGCCATCATCCGACGAGGACGGGGAAGGCGATCAGTGATGCCACTTCCGGGAGTGCCGAGACGAGGACAAGTGGCAGGACCCACATCGGGACCGAGATCCCCGTGACTCCTTCCGCCGAGGAGAGTCACCCCTCGAATCGTCGGTAGACATCCCTTGCGCAGATTTTCGGGACTTACTGGGTTTAGTACCTCGACCTACCTGTAATGTCCCCTTACGCTCCTGCAAGGCCTTAGCAGTCAGCGACTGGCATTTCAAACAGTCGTCGGTGTCATGACTCTCGCCCAGACACCACAAGCAAATGCGGTTCAGGTACGTAATCGACATCTTAGACTCACAGTCCCGGCAAGTCTTAAAGCGAGAGCGCGGAGGAGTAGATGAAGAAGATATATTTACGAAGAATACACAAGGTGTGCCAAGTTCTCGAAGCAAACACGTTTGCAGAAAAAACGGAACTGAGGCTAGAGGTGCCGTGCGTCCTATTTATAACATCCGGTGACGTCGCCCTGGATGGAGGCCTTTGAGGGACATCAACGCAGGACGCCCTCTGCCAAAACATTTCAGAAGTAGCAGAGCTGTGGACATTACATGTCAAAGATGTGGAATATGTTTGGAGGACAAGCCATTCGAATCACAAATTCTCTCCTTAAAGTCCCCTCAGAGTGCAGGACTGAGAAATCAAGAAGGTTCCAACCAGCAGTGATCGTTAGCTACTGGTGCTGAGAAAAAGGCACCAAAACCACAAACTGACGTGGGAGTACGAAGATTTCTGTGCTGGGAAGTCCTTCTCAACTACTGCTGCAGGAGCCCATTTAGGGTCTCCCCTTTCGTCACCCTGACCAAGGTCTTGGAGACCTGGTTTAAAGCCATGTATCCACAAGGTGTCTAGCTGCATAAGCTTCTTTACTAACAGGGTACTGTGGGGCTTAAGGGAAACTTACCTGTAGGCGTTTGTGTCGCTCCTTTGCTTTTGGAGCACTGTTTCTTTTGTCAGGGTGTGCACCCTCTTACAGTCAGCCAGGCCAACACCCAATGCCCCACCAGGAAGGCTTTTCCTAAGCTCCTGAACTTTTTCCAAGCCCAAACTTAACTACTTGTGCTAAAAAGATTTGCATCAGAACTGTTGCATTCATATTGACTTGGGCATTGCTGGTTTCCTAACAGTAAACCCTCTGAACCTCTTGGCTTGGGCATTGCTGGGTTCCCTCCAAAACCTGAACTGAATACCCTGTTTTATTATAAGGGAAAAGACTGCCTAAACCTCATTAGAGTTGCTACTAAGTATTGCTTACCTGTGATTGTTGCTCTTTACATTCTTGACCTTACCTAAACTTGAAGACTGGAAAGTTGATTTAAAATAAGTACTTTTACTGACCTTAACTAATGTCACTCCGTTTGTGGATAAGAAAAGTATATACTAATGTACTCACCTGCTTTATTCCCTTAATATTTAAAATTAATGTTTGATGTTGGTAGTTGATACATTATTTCTTTGAATTCATAACTGCCCTGTGTATACATAAAACAATCAGGTGTACTCTGCTCTGCACGTTAATTCGTAGGGCTGGCTGGAGCATGTAAGCTTCGTACTGTTTAGGTGGCAGGGATTCATCAACTTCCATGGGGAATTAAGTTCTTGCAATCATCAAGAGAGATCTGGCACAATGTGACAGACAACGACATTGCGGAAACTAATGAAGAGACTGTTAGGCAGAAACCTGTGCCGTTCCCTTAGGGACCACTGTAAAAAGCTTAAGACTACAGGTGTTAGCAGTAAACCCAATTGGTAGCAGTCTGTACCACCCAGATTTACCTGGTAGCTGTGGCTGAGCAGTCGGACTTCTCTCGAGAAGAGTTAGGCAGTATATAGAGTATACACATTAGGTACAAAAATACAGTAGCACAAGCAAACACTGACCAGATCTTTGGTATAAAAGTATATAATTATTTATTTAAAAACACACTCGTAAAAATACGCTTGCACTAATATGTCAAGCAAGTTCCAACACAGTCACTAGAAGTATATACACCTTCCTGATTAATTATTCGACAAGTCTTAGGAAAAGAACACCACTTATCAACACAGAGGTGAGCGCTTAACCAAGATGGCACTCCAATAATTATTTAAAAAGGGAGAGAAAAGGCAGAAATATTAAAAACACACAATACCAACACTTAACAGAACCACAGCAAGTCAAGAAAGGCAGGGTCTACTGTAGAGCAAAAAGTTCATAGGCCAGGCCCACTCTGGGAGAGCAAGGCGGAATGTGCCCAAGATCACACAGTTGAAGTACTCTTTAAAAGTCTTTGCAGATAGAAGTAGTTAGATCAGTTCAGAAAAGTTAGTTAACAGGTCCCAGGTCACCCCAGGATAGAGAGTCAAGGATTTACGGGACACCTTGAACAGTCTGTTGCAAGGGAGACCAGGCGGGACACAGTACCTGAAATGGTGAGAAAGCTCCAGCAGGGGCAGTTGTTCCTGGCAGCGGGTGCAAGTCGGTGCTTCGTCCAGGGGAAGAGAAGATCTTGACGTGGAGGAAAGCTGGAGGTCGTTGCACTGCCAGGGAAGAAACCAGCCGCAGAGTTTCCCAGTTAAAAGGTACTACCCTTTTATTCGCGGTAGTGGTGAAGCGTGGCTATCCGGCCGCCGGGGTGCTTGGCATGGGCGATTCGAGCATGAGGCGATCCAGGAAGGCAAAAAGAGTGCGAACTGGTTAACCCCACCAGCTCAAAGGAAGAAGACTCTCCTGGAAGAAAATCTTCTCTGTCGTTGGGAAGTGGTGAGGCGGTTCAGCAGGGCTCCACCGGTGGTGTCGTCGTTGCAGGTCGGCTCAGCTTCTCCCTCTTCGGATTCTTTAGGTCCTGTGGCGACTTCTGAAGTTCCAGTCCCCAAAGCCCTGCTTTTATGCAGAAAACCCCCATTCACCAGTCCTAGCTGTCACTCAAACATGCTAAGTGGTGAGCCGGGCGGCTCACCACTGGGTCAATCACACATGAGTGCGACTTGAGTTGCCGAGGCAATTCAGTCCAGGGTGCCTAAACCCCCCCTCCCACACATCCTGTAGACCCAGACACAGTGGCACCACTTTTGGAGGCTTCTGTGTAGAAGCTTGCCAAAAGTGGAACAAAGGGCTCCACTTGGGTTGGAGTTACAGAGGCGAACATAAATGCCATTTTAAAACCGAGTCCTGGAAAAAAGACCCAACCGGAGAATAAATATTAAATAAATAACCCGGCGGTATCTTTAACATTGCACCAAAAAAAGTGGTGCGTTTAAAATGAATTGGAAAATCCCATAGGAAATATTCCGGTGGAATATTTTGCGTCGTAACCACTGCCACCAGCCAGAAACTCGACAAGGGGGGACTGGACAGTGCCCCCTTGGAAAACAGACCCAGGGGCAATCTAATTACCCCTACCAGTACTTCCACAATATGATGGTTTGTACTAGTTCTGTTCACAATTTCAGACTAGTAAAGTCAATTGTGACTTTACATGCCCTGGGAGACAGTAGTCAGTCCCAGGGTATGGAGTCTATGTTTGGGGGTCACTATGACACCCTTGTGTTACTGCACTGAGGGTGCTGTGTAACACTTCCCAAAAACACATGAAGCCCTATGGAGTAAAAGACCCCATAGCCCATAAAACACATTACAAAGTCAAAGGACATTCTCAAATCATGCCTAAGAGTGGGAGAAAAAGAGTCTCACTCTTAGCAGGAGAACAAAATAAACCCCAAAAATCCAGCAAAGCTGCTGGGGGACTCACTAGGTTTGGGAAATTAGCCTTTACAGAGAATTCTCCCTAACAGAGACATGCAGAGTTTTCTGTCACCCGCATTACTACAAAATCAACATTTTGTGTCACACGCTTAACTTCAAAAGTGAGTGCCGGTAATGTCAGGTAGAATGCCGATTGTGTGGATAGTTTTTCGACAATGAAATGCTGAAGTTTTCATGAACTGCTGAACTTTAGGAACAATGAACGTAGAACTACAGCGCAAAGAGCCATA
This sequence comes from Ambystoma mexicanum, assembly GCF_040938575.1. Classification (NCBI taxonomy): domain Eukaryota; kingdom Metazoa; phylum Chordata; class Amphibia; order Caudata; family Ambystomatidae; genus Ambystoma; species Ambystoma mexicanum. The sequence goes on along the minus strand of NC_090927.1, from coordinate 625,877,768 downwards.
TGGCAGAGGTAAGCATTGCAGACCGTTAAAAAAAAAAATTAGGAAAATGCATATTTTATACTTTTTACATTGTCTATACCATGGAACCTACTAACATGCCAAATTTCAAGTGTGGGGCATGTTGCGAAGTATGCTGAACATTTCAAACAGAGGCACATACACATATCCACAAATGGAAGGCACAAGCATTGTAGACTGCTTATCTTTTATACTTTTTACATGTCTACACCATAGAAACTACCCACATGCCAAAGCGTTGGGAAATTGTATATACAAGCCTAGAGAAGCCTAGCCCTGGTTTCAGGGTTAATAGTCAAGGGGGTCTGATGAGTTAAATTGGGCCCACACTGCACTCCCCATGGGAATTAAAAGCACTACCATACTTCTCCTTACGTGTGTACCTACAATCAAACCACAGGAAAGTGCATCGGCCTACCAAAAAAACTGGCCTTACAAGGTTGAAACGAACAATGGCCTTAACAGATTACGAATAGCACCAAAAATGACATCGAAGCTCAAAAAAACCATAGAACGCTGGAAACTAACAACTAACATGGGAGTTGAATACGAAACACGTCTTTCCACCTTCAGAGTAAAATCGGGCCACAAGATACAGCCAAAAATTCCTCGACCGCATAAATATAACTCTGAACTGGCTGAAAGAAAATCAAAGCTAGCAATAAAGATAAGAGCTCTAAACAAACTGAACACCGAGGGGGCATGTGAAGAAAGGGCAATGTTAAAAAAAGCCTACCGGAATTGGGCCAAATCTCATAGGGCCTTACTGTTTCAAAGAGACTCTGAAGAGATGCTGTCAGCTACCGCCAATAAAAACGCTAAATTCATGTGGGCCCTAATGAATCAAACAAGCGTACCACAAGGAATAGAACAGATAAACCCGATTCACGAAGGAATTGGATCCAATATTTCCAAAAAGCGTATAGCCAAGAGATGCTAGAAGAGGCTCAGACGCAAATAATCACGGACAAAACTCCTTGGAACATTCCATTCGAGAAATCGGAAATCATTGTACTAATCAACAAGGCAAGCAGTTCGCGGGCACCTGGGCCCGATGGCCTAACAAACGCCATATTAAAACAATCACCTGAAGTGTGGGCCGACATGTGCTACGTACTGTTTGAACGAATCATCAAAACTAAACAAATACCGGAATCTTGGACTAAAGCGATTATTATTCCCATTCACAAAAAGGGAGATAGATGCAAGCCTGAGAATTATCGTCCAATATCTCTGTTGGACGTAATAGGCAAAATATTTGCAGGTATCCTCTTAAAGAGATTGAAGGAATGGATCATAGACTCAAGAAACTACGACCATCGGCAGACAGGGTTCATTGAAAAAGTTGACTGCGGGCTAAATCTGCTCATACTCAACCTATTAAAGGCTAAAACCATCTGCGAAAAACAGAAACTTTACCTGGCGTGCATAGACATGGCTGCCGCCTTTGATAAAGTGGATAGACAAATCCTGTGGAAAAAGCTAAAGCAAAGGGGATGTCCTGAAGATCTCGTGGCCGCTATTAAAGCCATGCATACTGACACATGCATCCAAGTAAGGTTAAACCAAAAAGGTAACCTAACCAAACCGATCCCGACAACAAGAGGCCTAAAGCAAGGGTGCCCTATGGCAGCGATCCTTTATAACTTTTACATTCTGGAGATAAAGGACCGGCTTGTCATACCGAGAGGCTGTTCGCCCAAAATAGGCTCCTTAGCAGTGGGCCATCTGTTGTACGCAGATGATTTGATCATCATAGATAAGACCCCAATCGGTTTGCAGAAAAAACTGGAAGCCCTAGAAACATATGTCAAAGAAAATAATCAAGAAATAAATCCTGAAAAATCTGAAATCCTAATAATGAAAACATCAAGAGCCAGAGAGAAAAAGTCTTTCAAATGGTATGTCGGGAATAAAGTTATTCCAATAACAACGAGCGCAAAATATCTGGGAGCAATAATAAGTGCAGACTGGAATGACCGACCGTGGATAGAGCACATAATGCGTAAAATGAGTCAACTAACGGCACAAGCGCTTATATTGAAACAAAACTTTGGAAAGTTTTCGATCCAACCAACAGTTGACTTTTATAACACAAAAGTTATTCCGTCTGTTGCTTATGCCGGAGATACAGCACTCAGAATACCATCAGAATTTTGGAGTAAGGTCGAAGCTACATTTTGGAGAAGACTAATGAGACTACCTCAATGTGTCCCAATGATTATAATACGACATGAACTGGGCTTGTACTCCTTGCAGGCCACAATCATATGGAAAGCCCTATTAACATTCAGAAAGACACTAATCAAAGAATGTCCACCTCAATATGAAATCTTAAAGGACGAAAATATAAAAGCGCAATTCTGGCCACTGTCTAGTTGGAAAGAAAAATGTAAAGATCTCTTACAGAACTTAAATATTCCTGAGGACACACTATGCAATAACCCTAAAAGGGTGAAGATTGCGTTACTGTGTGCTGACTGGGATAAAACAGAAACTGCTTGCGCCAATTCCAAATCTCACACTCTCTCAAACAATCTCAGATCAGTACCAAAAACTCTACCTAGCTATCTGAAAAAGAGTGGGAATCCTATTCATCGGGATCTAATCTTTCGATTTAGATTAAATATCCTAAGAACAAAAACAAACTTGAAAAAATACGGCACAGTAAGTGATAACATGTGCCGGCTCTGTGAGCAGGAAGTGGAATCTCTAAAACACTTAATAATGTTTTGTCCTGAACTAAGATTAGCAAGAGATTTATTCCTACACCCAGCATTAACTCCGACGTGCGGGGTGAATTCTGATTTATGGTGGGAAACTTTGTACGTTAACCCAAATCAGAAAACCACGAGAGCTCTTGGAATTTTTCTCCAAACGATGATGGTCAAAATTGGAAAACAAACAGGAATTACACAGTGAAATAGAAAAGGATCTCACGAAGAAGGAAAAAGCATAACCTTTGATATATGCCTATACTTAGGCCAAACCAAAGAGGACTTGAACAAACAATTAAAAAGTGGCAAGTATGGGAGGAAATGCCATAGAAATATAAGGAAGACTTCAAGATATGGTTTGGCCTTGTAAGTGAGCGAAACAAGCAAAAGTCTGTATTTATTTACTCTATATGCTTAATAAAAAAAAAATAAAAAAAAAAAAAAAAGCACTACCATGTGGTGAGGGATCCAAGTTGGAGTGCTCTGAGGTCACAAGCAGGTTCCTGCACGTAGGAGCGCTGACATAGCATGATAAGTATCACAGTTAAGTATTGTTACTCCAAACCATATAGAACACATATTTGCATTGACAAATAGGAAAATAGAATTGGATATGAATTACTTACCAGTGTTGAATTCAACAAATTAGCAAAAATAGTAGCAAATGCATAAGTAGTATATGGGGCCCACTTTCCCCATCAGGTACATTTTGACAGGTAGGAACGCCCCCTTGGTGTCCTTAGTCCCGCCCCTTTGATATGAATATTATCAATTTAATATAAAAATGATATCAAATTAATGTCAGATTTATAGCAGATTTAAACGGTTATAAAGTGAGTTTGTGTTTTGATATAAAGTGAATCTAAACTTTATATAAAAATAATTTTAATATAAAGTTGATATTAAAATATTTTAATATGGGAGAGCGTGTGCGCGCTGTTGCTTGGTAGAGGGCATAATGAGTTGTGAGGAGTTATCCACCAAGTGTTAGGTGGTGGTGACACGTTGACGCGGGAGTGGGTTGGGGTCTTTATGGTGTGACATCATTTTAGAACAGATTTTATACGAGGTCGTTGTATATCTGAGAAGACTTTGAATAATTTTTATATAAAGCTTGCAGGGATTTCAATAAGAACCTAAATAATGTTTATATAAACTTTGAATAATTGTATATAAAGATAGTGGGCATTTGAAGGCTTGATAGATTTATTAGAGCTGCAATATAAAGCGAGGCAGACGGGGTGACGTCAAGACTTTATAAGAGTTCTATAACATATTGTATATAGATTTAACATAAAAAGGGTGTTGGGTTTTTCTAGGCATGCCATTATTTTATAATGTGAAGGATAGGTATGGAAGGCCTGTGGCTATTTTAACACCAAAAAAAGTTGAATACAAATGATTTTATAAGAGTGTGGACAATTATGGAGCAGGCAGTATTGTGAAGTTGCCGGGCATGCCCGGGCATGTTGGTTTATAAGGGACATGAAGCATTAAAAATATATTGTAACAAAAAGCTGCGCTATGGGTTTTAAAAAAAAGCTACATTACACAGCCTGTGAATATATAGTTTACTACCATTATTTTTGATAGAATGAGAATAAGGGTTTTTAAAATTAAATGTGAAGTCCAACTATATGGCTACAAAAAACACAAGCCTACGCAGGTAGATAAAAAAGAAAATGCTGGGGCACTGGCTTTTGCCGTTTTGCCATTTTAAAATAGACAGTGTTCACGGCAACACAGATGCAGGCCCCCATTGCAAAACACAGCGGCAGGCCCATAGGCAAACGTGAAACCATTTGAAAATATAGTGCTCACAGCAGAGTGCAAAAAAATAAAATAATTAAAGGCCGTATTTCAGGGGTGTATTAAAGGAATAGTTCGTTCAGAAATATTATTGGCCAAAAAGATGGCCAATAATAAAACAAATACCTAAAATATATATTTTTTTTCAGTCCCTATGCAAAGTTTTGAGCAAATGAAGCTCAAACTTTAAAACTGCATTTTGTGAAATGGATGCCGCCTGTGCTTGCGTTTGCGGCACTAATGAAGCAAAAGCCAGCCAGCTGTAGTAAACAAAAGCTACCACTGGGTGGCTTTTGCTTCATTGGCGCCGACTCGGAGGACGGTGACAAGAGACTACAGGCATGAAAGCTGCAGCTGCATCTCGGTAAGTGCTATTTTTATTTTTTTAAATAAGCACTAGCTGCGTTTTTTTTTCGACGTTTTCCGGGCTGGAGGAGCCTGGAAAACTTAGAAATAAAACCGCAGCTTTTAAAACGTATTTATGTTTGCGGTAGCTTCAGCTTGGAGCCCTCCGGGGGAGCACTGGAGACACAAAGTGAAAGCCAAGGCAGGCAGAAACAACGCGGTTGTGTTTCCATGCCGCAGTGTTTCTGCCTACAGCAGCTTTCACTTTGGAGCTCTCGGGCTGCAGCCGGAGAGCTCCAAAGTGAAAGCTGCTGTAGGCAGAAACACAACGTGGGTGGTGGGTGTTTAGAAATGCTGCAGTGTTTCTGCCTACAGCAGCTTTCACTTTGGGGCTCTCGGGCTCCCCAGGGAGCCCGAGAGCCCCAAAGTGAAAGCTGCTGTAGGCAGAAACACAACACAGTTGTGTTTCCGTGCCGCGGTGTTTAGAAATACGTTTTTGTAAATGCCGCAGTATTTACAAATCCAAAAACGTTGTTATTCTGAATGCTGCAGCTTTTGCTGAGAGTCTCCTGGACTCCCTCAGGGTTGGGGGAGCCCAGGAGACTCCCAGCGAAAGCTGCAGCATTCAGAATGACAACATTGTTGTTTTTGTGATTGCCGTGGTTTTCTAACCACGGCAATCACAAATACAACATTATATTTTTAATTGGTGCGCCTCAGCTTTTTGCCTTCATTTTACGTTTTCTGTGCTTCCCTGGGTTTGGGGAGCACAGAAAATGTAAAATGAAAGTGAAAGCAGCCTCCTCAGCTCTGCTTAGGCTGCAGTAAGCAAAAGCTCCCAGTAGGGGGCTTTGGCTGCTTGTTTAGTGCCGAAAGGCAGAGCCGAGGAGGCTGCCTGAATTCACAAAATGGATGCCCCCTAGTGCTTGCAATTTGAAAGTTTGAGCTTCATTTGCTCGAAACTTTGCATAGGGACTTAAACAAAATATATATTTTAGGTATTTGTTTTATTATTGGCCATCGTTTTGGCCAATAATATTTTCTGACCGAACCATTCCTTTAATGTTCTACAGAGTGCCAAATTCTGTATAGGCTAGACAGCCAAAAGTGTCTTTTTTTAAAATACAACAGGCTAACACTGCTGTTTTTGCTGGATGGATCACACACACACACAGCAGCTGGGCCATATCTATGAAGGCAGCGGCACAGGCCAAAGAATTCACAGATTACGACACTGGAGGCCCTGGGGTCTGACTCAGCTGCTGGATCTGCCCAGGTATTAGAAAATATATGAAACAGACATCAAAATGAGGGAACCTTACAATGAAGCCCTGAGGCTCGCGTAATCTTGTGCCGTCATGTGCTGGGTGTGTCTAAACTGCATTTGAATGAGCCCATTTTATTGTAAACTCACAGTAACTAGGGGTTTTTCAGAGTCCCATAGCAGACTGCACATGGAACATGCAGGATGTGGGATATTCTGACAAGAGGGCTGGGGGGAACAAACTGGATGTCTTTAAAACCCAGTGTTTGGAAGCCTGCCTGAATAGCGAGGTGGATTTTGTGAGATTTGCTTGATCTGTGGACCCCGGCTGTAACTGAAGACCCCTGCCATCTACAAGTCTTGTGACAGACGAGGACTCTTTTTAAATCCATTTTTATTGAGTTTTTCAACAAAACATATTTATTAAATCTTCACAGTTCACTCTATTTCCATAAACTCAACATTGGTTCATTACTGTACCCCATGTCCTTTAATCATTGGAACTTTTATTTCAAAAACCATTTCTCCCCTACCCTTCCGCCTCCCTCACCGGAACAGTGTAATTCTCAAATAAAATAATACAGTATGTTTTTCCTTCTTTAAATTGTCCTGTACATTCAGATTTGGGTCTCACCTCATGTTTGGTTAATGAACGGTCAACAAAAATATTTCCCAGGCCATAAATCTTTCATATGGTGGGTATTTCCCTGTTCTCATGATACTTCCTTGAACATCTCTCCATCGTATAAATGTTATTCTTTCCATTCAGAGTCAAGATAACTGTGCTAGTCTGGGATCAAGTAATATATTTTTCGTCGTAATCCTGCCATAGTGCTTCATATTGTGCACCTCTCCAATGCAGAGCTGCAGTAATCTTTTCCGTCAAACATATGCTCGTGGCAACCTTTACCCACTCATTCTTACTCAGAGCCATGGCCGCTTACCATTTGATCACTATGCATGTACGGGCTGCCAACAGTAAGGGGATAGCCAATCCCTTTGTCGTCCTGAATCCATCATCATCCCTTTCCAACCCAAACAAAGCAAGCAAAGGTTTGCATTCATGTTGGATTCCCCCTGTCTTTAATTCACCCAAGGACGACCTTCCAATATATTGTGATTCGTGGGTATTCCCACCACATGTGCCAACAGTTCGCCCGCTTTCCACATTCTCGCCAGCAAAGGGGACTCGCTGTTTGGAACATCTTTGACAACCTATATGGATTGTTCTGCCATCTGTGAAGGAGTTTGGTTGCGTGTAATTTATATTGGGAGGCAATCGATACCAAGGAAGTTCCCTTACACATCTTAGACCACAACCTCGAAGCAATTTCCAGGTTCATATCCCCCTCCCACCTATTCTCAAGTTTAGTCGTCGACCCCTTCCCAGCGTCTATTAAAGCTTTGTACATCATTGAAATCAGCCCCTTGGTTTGAGAGAGGGAGTTTAGGAGTGACTCAGAAGGGTAAGGTCCCTTTGTATTTTCTCTTTCCATGATCCCTTTGACAATGCACCTTTAAGTTGGAGGAAGTGGAAGACGGACAGTGTTCTTATGACTAGTGCACTCTCAAGTTCAGCAATCGTGATGAAATTATCCCCCTTCCAAAGTTGTCCCACCCTCTCAAGACCCGCCTCAAACCACTCTTGAAACCTACCAGGGTCGGGGATCTCTTCTCGAATTCCTAGTGCCCAAATAGGTGGTTACGCCTCGCATACCCGCTCCCTCTCTCCATATCTCCCAAATGGTCCCCAAAATAGGGTGTTATCGGATCCTGCGGGTCAGCTTATTCCTCAGCACCCAGAGCCACTCAGCCAAGGTGATGGGAGCGAAACTGTGGTAGTCCAGGTTCACCCATTGCAGATGCTTTTGGTTCCTCAAATGGGGTATTAAAATTCTTAACTGTGCCGCTACATAGTACTTTTTAAGGTTAGGTGAGCCCACCCCTCCTTTTTCCTCGGGTAATGTCAGGATATCATATGCAATTCTTGGTTTCTTCCCCTCCCATAGAAATCTCAATATGGCATTTTTGACTTCCCCAAAGAATTAATTGGGCAGTTTTATTGGAAGCATCTGGAATGGGTATAAAAACCTAGGGAGACACCATCTTAATTGGATTTAGTCTACCCATCCATGAGATTGTAAGTTTTTGCCACTTACTCAAATCTGATCGGAATTTATTCAGCAGAGGGGGGGATGTTGGCTTTGTATAGGGCATCTAGGCCTCTCCTCAAATTAATCCCCAAGTACCTTAAGGTGGTGTCCTTTATCATGAGGCCCAATACCGAATATCTCGCCATGCCTTGTTGTGTAGGTTCGGGCAGGGGGAACAAGATAGATAGACTTTGTTCTGTTAATCTTAAATCTGGAAAGGAGCCCATAACGTTTTATTAGTTGAATGACTCTGGGTATGGAGGTTAGTGGGTTTGTAACATGTAGCAACAAATCATCAGCATATATTGCCACATTATATTAGTTCCATGTGTTAATATCCTCGCAAAAATATTGAGATACAAAAATATGGCCATATTTTTGTGGCAATATTGAGCCACAGACTCTGCGGGGGACACCCCCGCTCCCACAAATTATCCCCCCAAAAAATATCACCTATGGCGAGACAAATTACCATATGTACTGCAATATTTCTGGTGGGGGTAATATGTAGGGATAGCCTTATATTCTGTACCCTCTATCTACATTCCCTCAACCAAGCGATCTGATCTTATTTCATGTGCGAGAGGTTCTAGTGATGAGGCAAACAATACAACAGACAGAGGATAGCCTTGCTGGTGCCCCCGCCCAAGAGTAAACCACTGCTAGTATTCAGAATTGACCAACACTGATGCTTTAGGAGACGTATAGACCGCCATTATACCTTTCCTAAATTTCTCACCCAGTCATACCTTCTTCAGAACCACTTCAAGAAAACCAAATTCGACTCTGTCGAAGGCCTTCTCCGCATCGACAGAGAGGAGTGCCAGCTCTCCCACCATCAGCTTTCTTTGTGTATTAGGTGTAAAGTTTTACGATTAGTATCTGATCCCTGCCTCCCTATGATGAATCCAACATGATCAGGGTCTACGAGTCGAGATGCCAGAATTCTCGTATATATTTTAGCATCTATGTTGTGTAAAGATATCAGGCGATACGATCCACATCGCTTGGGGTCCCTCCCTTCCTTGGGGATAACAGATCAATGCTTTGAAGAAAGAGTCTGGTGCTATCCCCGTCTCTAGTATGTTAAATAAATCGACCAGAAAAGGGAGGAGTGGGTTCAAGAAGTTCTTATAAAAGCGAGCTGAATATCCATCGTTTCCTGGAGCCTTCCCCCGGGGACAATCTCTTCACTGTGCTGTCTACTTCCTCAGCCGTGATCGGACCATCCATCGCGTCTGCCTCTACGCTGGTGAGATCCGGCATACCTACCGCATTCAAGTATTCCTCTATTTCAACGATAACTTTTGTTGTTTCGGATTCGTATAACCATTCATCGAACCCTGCAAACGCTTCCGGGATGCCCGTTCCCTTGGGTTCCTGATCGTCCCCATTCTCCTCTACTATGGCTGACACCCATCTATCCGCTCTTTGGCAGCCCCTTAGTCTTGCTGCCAATAATGCATCCGCTTTGTCTCCCTTCTCATAGTGTTTCTGTTTAAGCAGCTGTAGACTCCAGACTATCTGGGCTTCCACCAGAAGGAAGAGTATGTCTCGTTTCCGCCTAGCTAGAGCAATCTTCTCCTCCCTGTCACCCGAGGCAGTCTGTACCTCCCAATCTAAGTGTTATTTCATTCCTTAGTCTATTTTCGATGATTTTTTTTCCTTTTCTTGCTAGACGCCTCTTTAATCAGCCTCCCTCGCCACGTTGCCTTCCCCACATCCCACACTAATCTCTTGGATACCTCTCCCGTGTCATTAATTCTAAAGTACTCTTCTATCTCATTTTCCATCTCTGCCCGGAAAGTCGGGTCTTATTACATCTCCACTTACTTTGCCTGCGCGGTACAGTTCCCATATCTAGCGCCACTGAGACCATATCATGATCTGACCAAGTGACAAGTTCAATCTCGGAGTTTCCCGTCACCTCAGCCAGTTCCACAGAGGTGTAGATATAATCTATTCTGGTGCAGGTGCCATGGGGTGCGGAATAAAAGGTATAACCCGTGGAACTGGGAGCAATTCCCGCCATATATCCCTCAGCCCATATGTCTGCATCATTCTCGCTACAGCAGCTCTTCCTGCGTCAGTAGGTTCAGTTGAATATAGGGCAAGTCAGTTTTAGCATCTGCCCATAGGTTGAAGTCCCCTCCTATTATCACATGACCAGTGGCCTCCAGCATTATCTTGGGTACGGTGCGCTATAGGAACCCAGCTGGTTTCTTTTTGGGGGCATGAAGGGTTGCTAAGCTAATCGTTAAGCCATTCATAGTACCCACCACCATCAGCGCTCTTCCTTCCACATCCATCCATACTTTGATGACCTCCAGATTCAGACTCCCTCTGACCAATATCCCCACCCCCGCTTTCTTGGGAGGTTGGGACCTGAACCCCAGTGCTCCTTTCCTACTTTAGAATGTAAGACTCTGCGTTCCTCACCCCTTGAATACTTAGTCTCCTGCAGGAGTAGCACATCTATTTCAGACCTCTGAAATTCTCTATTGACCAGGGATCTCTTTGTGGGGGAATTGAGCCCCTTAACATTGAGTGTACAGATCCTGGAGAGCGCACCTATTGCCGCCTAGCTCGTTGTTGCCATTACCTCTATGGTGTGCTTTGGGTATCCAAAGTGGACCTCAGCCTGACTGAATTCTCCATGTAAACCAAAAGACCAAATTTCGTATGACAAAAAGGCACCCTGTACCCGCCCCTCCCTCTCCCCATTCCCCCTCCCATATCTTGAGTGGCGTTCGAACCAGCCTGTTCCGCTTCTACTATCTGGAGTTGGACCACCAGTCAGGACCAAAGGAATAAGTTACTTACCTATAACTGTTGTTCTCCAGCATGGGTCTGGCATGGATTCACATGCTCATGAATATTCAAATCAGTATCAGTTTCTTTTCTGATCTGTCTTTCTTAGTAGTAACCAATCACTGATCTCTGGGTCATACTGTCCCCAGCCAATGACTGCCCTCTCCCCAAGCCCCTCCCCTGGCAGCCATCCTCAGATTTGGTAGCATGTAAAGTGGCAGTATGACCAAGTGAAGAGCCGCAGAGGGGAAGGAGGGAGGGTTCGCATGTGAATCCATGCCAGACCCATGCTGGAGAACAACAGTTACACGTAAGTAACTTGTTCCTTCTCCAGCATGGGGTCTGGCATGGATTCACATGCTCATGAATATAAGAATACATAGCAGTACACACATGCGCAACCACGGGAGATGGCAAAAGGCTCAACATTAAGCATTACACAAACTCAACATTTAGCAGCCCTGCAGATGTCCAGCAGGGGCACACCAGACAAGAACGCCGTAGTAGCAGCGATCGCTCTGGTCGAATGGGCTCTCGGACGGCCGGGCAACGGTCGGTTGGCCAACCGATGACAGTGCATGATGCAGCTGGAGAGCCATCTGGAAATGGAAGCCTTTGAGAGAGCCTTCCCTTGGTTCACAAGTCCAAAGTTCACAAACAGCTGTGATGTCCTCCGAAAACTCTTTGTTCGGTCCACGTGGAACTTAAGCACTCTAGCTACATCCAGCGAGTGCAAAGTCCTCTCGGCCAGCGACGGAAAAAAAACTGGCAACATTAAGGGCTCATTAAGATGGAAGTCCGACGGCACCTTGGGCATGAAGGAGGGCTGCGTCCTCAGCACCACCCTCGTATCGTGAAAAGTCAAGTATGGAGGCTTGCAGGATAGAGCCTGAATCTCTCCCACGCGTTGTGCAGAGGTGATGGCCACAAGGAACGCTGTCTTCCACGAAGGAACTTCAACGGAGCCGAATGCAAAGGCTCGAATGGCAGCCCCATGTGCCTGGTCAGCACCACGTTGCGCTCCCACACCGGGGCTGGAGCCTTCACCGGCGGGAACAATCGGAACAGTCCCTTCATAAATTCCTTCACCAGTCGATGAGACCACAAGGACAGCCGTCCTGTAGTTCTGGTGTATTGGGAGATCGCTGCCAGATGTATCTTGATGGAAGCGTGAGCTAGTCCAGCTTTGGCCAGTAGGTATGGTAGCACTTGAGGTGCCGTAATCCGTAGAGGGTTGATCTTCTGTGCACGGCACCAGACAGAGAACCTCTTCCACTTATGTCCGTAGCACTTGAGAGTTGAGGACGCCCTGGTCTTTACAAGAACCTCTCTACAGTCGGCCGGGATATCGTACCCTCCAAACTCTAGTGCTGCAGGAGCCAGGCCTGCAAGTTCAGCGACTCCAGGTCGTGATGAAGAATGGCGCCTCCCTCTCTGGAGAGAAGATCTGCGTCCGTTGACAGCTTGACTGGTGGGGATGCTGAGAGGTCCAGAAGGTCCAGGAACCAGATCTCGGCCACGTCGGTGCGACGAGGATCATCCTGCACTGGGACCTCTTGAGCTGGCTGATGAGTCGAAGCAGCAGTGGCAACGGAGGAAACGCATACAGGAACAGGCCGTCCCAGGGGAACGAGAAAGCATCTCACATGCTCCTCGGCTGGGGAAACCTGCTGGCGAACCTCTGGCACTTGGAGTTTGTCGCCATCGCAAACAGGTCGATCTGGGGTTTGCCCCATCGTTGGAAGAGCCGATCCACTTGATCCTGGCGTAGTTCCCACTCGTGGCATGAGCGCAGCTCCCTGCTGAGTGAGTCGGCAATGGTGTTTTTTATTCCTGCCAGATGGAAGGGAACCAGAAACATCCCCTGGGCGACGGCCCAGTGCCACAGATCCTGGGCCTCCTTGGATAGGGTTGGAGATCCGGTGCCTCTCTGCTTCCAGATGTAGAACATTGTGGTGGTGTTGTCGGTGAAGATCCTCACGACCTTGCCCTTGAGGTACGGGAGGAACGACTTGACCACCCAGAACACGGCGCAGAGCTCCAAGATGTTGATGTGGAGAGACCTCTCCTCCGGGAGCCAAAGGCCTCTTGCGTGGAGATCTCCGGTGTGCGCACCCCATCCCTCCAGGGAGGCGTCCGTCGTCACTGTCTCCTGATGTGCCGGGGTCTGGAAGTCCGTGCCCGCCTTGAGGTGCGCATGGGTGCCCCACCACTGAATCGCCCGACGCAAAACCTCGTTGAGCGGGATCTTGTCTTCGAAGCTACCCGTCGCTTGCATCAAGCGGGCGTCGAACTCCTGTAGAGGACGCATCCGTAGCCTGCACAGGTACACTAGGTAGATGCATGAGGACATCATTCCGAGGAGAGACTTGATGGATCTCACCCTGGCCACGTCCGTGGCTAGCAGGCACTGCATCTTGCCTAAGATGGCGTTCGTCCTTTCCTCCGACGGAGACGCCAATCGTCCCACTGTATTGAGCTTCGCTCCCAGAAACAGTGCCACCTGCGACGCAACCAAATGGGATTTCGAGTAGTTGATGGAGAACCCCAGCTCCGTGAGTAAGCGGACGGTCTTGGCCGTGTGCTCGACGGCGGGTTTTCTTGTCCTTGCACGGATGACCCAGTCGTCCAGGTAGGGGTAGACGTGGATCCCCTGCAGGCACAGCCGCGCCGCCACTGGTGCTAGGCACTTGGTGAACACCCTGGGTGCCGACTTCAATCCGAATGGCAGAGCTCTGAATTGGTAGTGGCGTCCTTGAACTACGAATCTGAGGAACTTTCGGTGTCCTTTTAGGATGGGGAAGTAAGCATCCTCCAAGTCCGATGACGATAGGCAGCTGCCCTCCTCCAGCTGTCCCAGCACGTGCTGGAGAGTGACCATCCTGAACTTCTGTGCCTTGATGCATTTGTTCAGCCGACGTAGGATGGGGCACTAACCGCATGTCTTCTTTCTGACGAGGAAGTATCTGGAGTATACTCTGGGGCCCCGGAGCCTCTTGGGGACGAGCTCGATGGCACCTTTCTTGAGCAACAGCAGTTGAGGGACGTGATTTTCTTTCCTGGCCATGGGAGGAACGTGGGGACATTTCTTTTGGAATTCGAGAGTGTGTCTGTGGGTCAGGGCATCCAGCACCCAACTGTCGGTGGAGATGGACTCCCACACGCTGACGAACTTCACCATCTAGCCTCCCTGGGGTGCTACGGTGGGGGCCCGATGCTACGGCTGGTTCAATCTTGCTTGGAAGCAGCCTTGGCGCCTTGGGCTCCTTGGCGACGAGATCCTCCTTGTTTGCCGTGACCTCTGTAGGCCTCCTGGGACGAGGAGCGGGCCGCCTGGCGGTACGTAGAGGCTGATCCCTTGGAGGCCCCTTGCCTGCCTCTGGCGTTCCGAAAGGGCCGTCGTTGCTGAAGGACTCCCAGGGCTCGGGCCGTCTCTGTGTCGGCCTTGATGGCCTGCAGCGACTCTTCCACCGTTTTCCCAAACAGGTTGTTGCCGTCGAACGGCATGTCCAACACCCTGGTCTGCACGTCCTGATGGAAGTCTGTCGCCTTGAGCCAGCCTCGTCGTCGAAGGCAAACACCGTTGCCCAACTGGCAAAACCCGGTGTGGGCAATGTCCGTTTCCACCGTTATGGCGTGGTCCGACGCCACCTCACCTTCTTGCAGAATCTCTAGGGCCTCTGCCCTCTTGTCTGGTAGGAAGTCCAGTAGGGGAGCTATCTTGTACCATAGCTCCCTGTCGTAATGGGCCACAATCGCTAAGGCGTTGGCCGCTTTAATTGTCGTTGCCGCCGACGAGATGACCCGTCGCCCCCATGGCGTCCAATTTCTTTCCCTCGCCGTCAGGTGGGGAAGTGGAGGTTGAAGCTGTCGCCCCCGCCGCCTTCTTCTTGGCCGCCGCTGAGACAACCGAATCCGGCGTCGGCTGAGCCCTGAGGCACAAGGGGGTGGCGTCAGGGACCCGGTACTTCTTCTCGTACCGGTCCCTCTTGGCAGGCGTCGTGGACGGGTTCTTCAGGACCGCAAGTCCCTCGTCTCAGATATCGTCGAGTAACGGTACCGCGAGGACAGTCTTCCTCTTGGCCCCTCGCCGTTGATAGAGGAAACCTTCCTTCTTCTGTTCCTCGGGGCAGAGCATGGCGTGGAAGGAGCCAATTTTATCGGGCGGGGAAGCCGGAGGGGGTGGTGATGGAAGGTCTGTCCCGTCGTCACCACCGTCGTCGTCACCCGTCCCCGTCGTTGTGTATGTCGCCGTGTTATCCCTGGGGTCTGGAGAGGGGGAATGAAGGCTCCACGGGTTGCAAGGGCATGAAGGATGGGGGGGGGGGAGGGTGAACTCTCCTCCGCTTGCCAGGCGGGCTTCCCGACGGACCCAGTTCTGGATCATCCGCCGGAGTTCATGGTAATCTTGTTCTTATCTCCGTGCATAAGGTTTGGATTGCCATTAAAATCGCCACCGAGTTGTCCTGAGGCTCGGCAATGGCTGCGACGGGAGGGATGGCTGCTCCTCCACTGGGGCCTCGTCGGCACCACCGTCGCTATCTTCGACCACCTCTTCGGGATCTCTCCCGTGGGATCGTATCTTCTCGAACCTCTCGTTGAGGCTCTTCACGGGCCCCACCAGCTCCTCCTCAGAGGCTGAATCCGTGTCCGTAATGGCCAACCCCCCTCCCTCTTTTTCCACCGGGGTCTTCATGGGGGGTCTTGTCGATGGGCTGGAAAGAGGATTCCCTCCACTGTGGCAGGGAAACTCTGGGCCCGAGGTCGCCGCCACGGGTGTAGCCTCCACAGGCTTCACCAGGGTCGCCACGACTCCCTCGATAGAGGCCTTAGCCAGGTGAATCAAGGCCTTCACCACCTTGGGCACGCTTGAGGCCTTCACCTTGGAGGGGGGGGGGGGGGGAAGAGGGTCACCGCCTCGCTCACCCTCGGCTGAATCCTTCGAGATGGACCGGGGCCTCTCCAGAAGCTTACCCGGGTTCTCGGATTTCCTCTTCCCCGAACCAGAGCGTTGGCTCGTGGTTGATGGTGCCGGGGAAGGTGTGCCCTGCCTGGCAGCGGAAGAGGCTGACCGTTCGGCGCTCCCAGTGCCCGCAGACTCGCAGAGCTTAGTCTTCTGTTGGGACCCCGTCGCCGGGGCGCCCTCACAGGACTTAGAAGACCGTTCGGACCTCTTCTTCTTACCTGCTGGGCCCTTCTCCAGCCAGCTGGCGAGGCGGGAACGACGATCCCTCATGGTCCGTTCTGATAGGTTCTTGCAGAACGCACAGTCCTTCTCCACGTGCGTCTTTTCCTCATGAAAGCAGTAGAGACATCTCGAATGCTCGTCCTCCTTGAAAACATTCTGTAACCTGCATCCAGGGCAGTTCCTGAACAGCTTGGATCCGGGCATCGAGCTACCCTTGTCCTGGGCCGCATCCATGGTAGGCCTCAGATCTCCTGGAATCCTCCAAGAAGCATCACTCGACGAAAACCTCACCCTTGAGGGGCGTAGAAAATTCCAAAACGGGTCCCTGTTGATCGGAAGAAGAAACGGTGGAGCTTGAGGCTCGATTTAACCGAAAAATGAGAAAATCTCCTTGAAAAAGCGTGAAAACGCTGCAAAAGCTCGAGAGCTATAGCACGAGGACTCCCAACACTTGTACGTGCGGTAAAAATCTGAGGATGGCTGCCAGGGAAGGGGCTTAGGGAGAGGGCAGTCATTGGCTGGGGACAGTATGACCCAGAGATCAGTGATTGGTTACTACTAAGAAAAACAGATCAGAAAGGAAACTGATACTGATTTTTTCTTTAATGAGGATTCCCAGCCTGACGACAGGGAATATTAATGAGCATGTGAATCCATGCCAGACCCCATGCTGGAGAAACACACCTTGGTCCTATCGAACATTCAAATAACATCTGAGTCCCTCTTCCCCTCTCAATGTATGTTAACAATACATATCTCAAACACGCCCATGGTACCGTGATGGAGACGTCATTACTTCTTGACTTCACCACCTCCTCAGGGCAGAGGCTCCATGTCCCCTTTTGTCACCACAACCACCCGCCTGCCAATGCACAAATCTCCATTAGATACCTCTGGGTTATCTATGATTCACCTGCCCTCTCCCGACCGTCTTCTGGAGCGATGTCGATATTGTCAATGTCCTGCGCGAGGGGAGACGTTCATTTGCCTGACTTTCCTGGATCCCCACACGTGCCCCCACCTCTGCCCCTGTATGCGCCATTGTCTGTCCTCTTCCTCCCTCGATCTCTTCTCCTTCTTCTTGATGTCCCAGCAGATCGGTCATGTAAGTCTGAATGTCCTTTGTTTGCAAGCTAATCGTCGTTCCTTCCCACTCGAACGTGAGCGAGAATGGGTATCCCCACTGGTATCGGACTCCTTTCTCTTTAAGCCATTTGGTGAGTGGCATGCACATTTTTCTCATGGCGAGAGTCAATGATGATAGGTCCTGAAATATGGATATCCTTGCTGTGTCAAGGGAGATCTGTGGAGTGCAGATAGCCTTCTCAAGGACCCTTGCTTTATCTGCATAGTTGTGGAACCGTACTAGCACAGCCCTCTGGCCGCCTGTCACTCCTCCGGCTCTATGTATGCGGTCGATTTTAGGTTCATCGATGGATTCATCCGTGAACAAGATCTTCATAATCGTGTGGAGGGTATTTTTGAGGTCCTGCTCCATTTCTCCTTCCTTGTCCGGAATACCAAAGCAGCATATGTTGTTTTGCCTTTCTCGATTCCCCAAATCATCCATCTTCAGACAAAATTCCTCTTCTCTTGTTTCTATCTCAGAGATCCTTGCGTTAATTTGGGATTCAAATGTTCCCAGAGAGGTTTGGTTGTGTTCAACTTCCTCTAGCCTTTGTTCCATCTTATCAATTCTTTGCGTGATTTTATCGACCACCGATGTCCGCCCTCAGTCTTTTGAGTTCATTCAGTAGAGCCGTTACATCGCCCTTGGTAGCAGCTGCTTCTGTCTCCAATGTCGCCATTCTGGTGTGCAGAGTGTGGCTAGGCTCAACAGGCTGTGGGAGAAAGCGAAAGGCAAGTTTTTGTTTTATGTCCATAGGTCTTTTCGATCTGTGTCAGATGTGTAGGTAGTATTATGTTAAACGTTCACCAGTCTGAGTTTCCACCGTTCCAACCTGCTGGTCGGGGATGGGGCCTTTGCCAAACTGATACTCCTTCTCTGCTCGTGTGACACAGGGGGGAGGTTTTGAGTTCTGAAGTTCGTCTTTCAATGATGGGGGGTACCCACTCTTGAGGAGGGGGGCAGCTCCCTTGGTCGCTCACAGGTGCAGACCTTCTGAGTCTCAGGGGGCCTGTCACGCTCACCTGATTCCCACGGAGGCGCAGGTCTGGCTTCGAGTGCTGATGCTTCTTCAATGGTGAAGCGCAGGACTCTGAAGATGGACAGGTAGGGCCCCTCTACTCTGGCTTCTCTGGCTCGTAGGAATATTCCCTTGTGCGTGAAAAGGGAGTATTACCTACTGACGGAATAATGCTCAAGCCTCCCACTTCCTTCCAACCCTCCATGATACCCTTCCATGATTCCCCATGAAGTCTCACCTTAGGGACTGGAAGGATGAGTTCTCCATCCTGCTTCTGATGCAGGGGTGCGTTGAAACCCAGTTACTTCACTGGATTGAGGTTTGATGGAAGTTCAAATAAGCTTGACTATTCAGGTAAGGCACAGTAAGAGTTCTGTTGCAAGTTCAAAAGTTCAAGCTTTTTTTTTTTTAAATATTTTTATTCAAATTTTTTTTTTTAAAACCAAACATACATTTCAACTGTTTCAATATACAAATGCATCATGTGTCAGTTAGTGTCCATTGGAACTCCCCAACTCACCCCCCCCCATCAGCTAGAGCCAAATCTTCCATGTCAGCTGTTTCGTTGTTACTCTGGCAGGAATTAGCTATGGAGGACACCAATTGCCGCCAGGCCAACAGGGGCCCCACTTCCTCTTCGCCCCCCCCTGGTGACCGCCTCAAACCAGACAACAGATTCGGCTTCCGCCCACTTTAAGAGGTCTGCCCACCACAGTTCCACCCTGGGTCGACGGGCCGCCTTCCAGCCCATTGCGATCCTGCGCTTGGCCAGAACATAGGCCAGGTCCTTCATTTTACTTATGTGTTTGGAGTGCCTGGGTCTGGGAAAGAGCCCTAGCATACATGACCAAGCCGATTCTACATCCAGCGCCACTCCCCCGCCAGCCAGCCTCGTTTTGGCCTCGTTCCAGAACTTGCGCACTTCCGGGCAGGCCCAGAACATATGCAGCAGCCCCGGGTCCACCTCCCCACACCTAGGGCATTGCTGCGTGGCTGGGCCCCCGAACCTTGCAATCTTCCCCGGGGTCAGGTAGGCCCTGTGGGTAACATACAGCTGGAGCTGTTGAAATCTAGCATTGCGAGACACCTTTTTATGGTATCTCTGTGCCCATTCCCATTGCCCATCCAGCATAGGTCCTCCCACCTCCTCCTCCCATTCCTGTCTTAGTCGGGGCAACTCCTTCCCCGCCCTCTCTCGTAAGAGTTCATATATTCTCGAGATTTCGTGCCCGCCCTCTGACACATCATACATGTTTTCTAGGGAGGTCTCAGGGTCCTTCGCAAGCACTGTCTCGGGCCATCTTTCCCTAGTCTTATTAATGAGCCTGGCATAAGTAATATATTGGCCTTCATGCACCCCCGCCTCCTCCTGCAACCTCTGGAAGTCCAGCGCCTCACCACCCTGCCATATATCCCCGAGGGTGGCCAGGCCCACCTGCTCCCAGTATCTTCGAACTGATTCGAATAGCTGAGGGTCGTCCCCGCACAGGACCACCAGCGGGGCCTGCCGAGAGTATGGTTCTCGATCACCCATCATCTTCCAAGTCCTTTGCCAGATCTCCCAGCCCAGTCTCAACAGCCGTCCCCTGCCCACCATTTGATCCCTGCGCAACCACACCACCTCTTGCAGGAAGTACGGGGCCGAATCTCCATGCAGAAGTCGCACCTCTGCCGAGTCTTCCACTGAGAGCCACCTAGCCACATACAACAGCTGCCCCGCGAGGTGGTAGAGCTCAAAATTTGGCAGGCCTATGCCACCTTTGTCGTGCGGGTTCTGGAGCTTCCACAGGGCCACCCTATTCCTGGAGCTTCCCCATAGAAAACCCCTGCACATGCTGTGTAGTTTAACGAAAAGGCTTTTCGGTATCAGAAACGGGATGTTCACAAAAAAGTGCAAAAGTCTAGGCAGGACCACCATCTTGAGCAAGGCCGCTCTCCCCATCATGGTCAGGGGCAGTTTGGCCCAAAAAACCATGCTGTTTTTAATCCCTTCAAGCGCTCTTTCCGTATTGTGTTTATGTTCTGCCTCTATTTTATGGTAGATGTTTAATCCCAGGTACCTGAACGTTTCTGTCTGCCATGGTATCAGTAGGACAGGCAACCTCTGCGACGGGACGTTCCTGTATCTGCCCAGAGGAAAGAGACTGGACTTTCCGAGGTTCACCGATATGCCAGAAAGGGTAGCATATCGCTCCATTACCTCTAACACATACTGCAGGTTTTCCTCTGGATAACGCAGGTAGAGCAACATGTCGTCCGCATATAGTGATATCAGGTGCGTGCCGCTATTCGTTCTTATGCCCACCTCCCCGTATTGGTGACGCAGACACACCGCCAACGGTTCTAATGCTAGTATGTATAGCATAGGCGACCAGGGGCACCCCTGTCTGGTCCCTCTACTAAGTTGCCAGGCGTCAGAGATTATGGCCCCAGTTTTAACTCTCGCTAGCGGGGCGCTGTAGAGCAGCTGGACCCACCTGAGGTATCCCGGTCCCATTCCGAATCCCTTCAAGACCGCTTTCAGCCAGGGCCATCTTACCGAGTCAAAGGCCTTGACTGCGTCCAGTGACACTATGGTTAGCTCACCCGATTCCCTTTCAGTCTGATCAATAACATGGTGTAGCCTTCTGTGGTTATCTGTAATGTTTCTACCCGGGACGTAACCTGTCTGGTCTGGGTGTATCAGCTTCCCAATCACCCTCTTCAACCTGTTGGCCAGCACCGCAGTGAGTATTTTGCTGTCCTGGTTGAGCATGGACAGTGGTCTATAAGACCCGCACTCGTCGGCTGGCTTCCCTGGTTTCAGGAGTGGGACGATCACGGCCTCACGGAGGGACGACGGGAGTTCGCCCTGCTCGTAGGCCTCATTAAAAGTAGCTAGCAGTGGTTGGATTAGCTCCTGCTTATATGTTTTGTAGAACTCGCCAGGCAATCCGTCTGTGCCAGGCGCCTTACATGTGGGCAGATTCTGGATCACTACCTCCAGCTCATCAGAGGTGATAGGTGCGTCTAACTCCGCACGCTCTAGGTCATCTAGGGTGGGCAACTCTATGCCCTCCAATGTATCGCGTATAACTTGTCCCATGTCCTCCCCAGTGTCCTCGTACAAGTGCCTATAGAACTTGTGGAACTGCTTGTTTACCTCCACTTGGGTGTTACACATGCAACCTCCATCGCCCTTGACCTCACTAATCACCGAGCGGGGAGTCTCACACTTATATAGCCAGGCCAGCAGTCTGCCTGGCTTGTCGCCACCTGCAAGTCTTTTATCCTAGTTCTATTGTCATGAGCAGTGTTTTCACACCGCGTGAGGTCTTCTAGCTCACCTTCCGCTGCTTGGAATTCCTTTTCTACACCCCCCTGGAGCCCTTTAGCCTTAGAAATGGCCACCCCGCGCACTACCACCTTAAACACTTCCCACAGAGTGCCCATCGAGCGTACACTGCCCGTATTTATATCAAAGTATTCCTCAATGGAATCCCGTAGGCCTTCCCGAAACCCCTCATCCTGTAACGCCTCGGTCCTAAGCCTCCATGTCGGGATCCGCGGTCTTGGGGGCTGGTGTTTCCATTCCACTATCAGGGGCGAGTGATCAGATAATACTCGGGCCCTATATTCCGCCCCCACTATGTCCCCCAATATCTCGGCCGTCACAAATATGTAGTCGAGCCTGGTGTGCAAGTTATGTGGCGCTGCGTAGTGTGAATATTGCCTATCCTCTGGGTGCATTCTCCTCCATACATCCACTAGGTTTAGGTCCCTCAATAATGTTCCTAACGCTCTGGCCGCCGGCGACGTTTTTCCTGCCCTGTCCATTGATCTATCCATCCTAGGATTCAGGGTGCAATTGAAGTCCCCCCCCCCCCCACACTACCGTACTCCCTGCCAGGGACCCCATTGTACCATAAAGAGTCCTAAAGTAAGCTGCCGTATCGTTGTTGAGGGCATACACGTTTACAATGTGCACTTCCCTATTCTCCAAGAGGCCCGTCACCACCACCATCCTGCCCTCAGAGTCTGCCGTGTGGCTAAGCACTCGGAACGGCACGTGCGGCGCCACCCACGTGATGACCCCTCTAGCATATGCAGAGTATGCAGCCCCCACCACCGTGCCCTTCCATTTCTTCTTAACCATCTCCTGCTTCTCGCTAGTAAGGTGTGTCTCCTGCAGCAGGGCTATATCTATACGCATTCTCTTTAAGTACAGCATTACTTTATTCCGTTTCAGGTAGCTGTTGAGGCCCCGTACGTTCCAGGTCACCACTTTGAGGTTACCCGACGCCATCCGTTCTGGCCGTTCCCATCCCAACCCTACTCCCGATGCTCCCGTTGCTAATTAGTTTTCCGGCTCTTTCCCAAAAAGTTACAAACGAAATCCCCTTATCCCACCCCCCCCCCATCCACCCCACAGCACACAACTCCCACCCTCCCCCCTTCCTACCAACCCCCAACAATTGCCCAGCTCCATCCCTGGATCTCAGGCCTACCCACTTCTGGACCTGTCCCGTATTTGAGGACCCGGACCCTGTAGGGCGTCACCAATCTAACGGTGACCTAACTAAACAAACTACTATTGGGGTCAGAGAGCGCTCCACGGGAGCCCTATCATCTATGTCAGGAGAGGCGCGCCCGACTGGACCCGCCGGCAAGTACCTTGGCTTCCGTCCCATCAGCACAACAGCATCCTATATTCCAGTCCCAATGTTGTAACTATGGCGCTTAGGGTGCTCTCGCCACGTATTACTTATCCTCAGCCTCTTCCGTCTGGGCATCCGGTTCTTGAGGTTGGCCCTGCAAGTCCAGCCAGTCCATCGCCTCAGTAGGAGTCTCGAAGAACAAGGATTTGTTCTCGTAAAATACCTTCAGCCTGGCGGGGTAAAGCAACATGTAGCGGAGGCCTACTTCCCTGAGCCTCCTCTTTACCGCTCCGAATTTCATTCGATTCCGCTGCACCAGGAGCGTATAATCCGGGTACGCCGTTATATTCGCCGACCCCCTTTCAATCGTTCCTCCTTTTCAAAAAAATTCAAGAATCCTCTCGCGGTCACGATAATTCAAGATCTTCGCGATCAGCGGCCGTGGGGGGGGGGCCCCCGGGGCCGGCCTCCTGGTCAGGGCCCTATGCGCCCCTTCTACCGCAAACCCCTGGGTCAGCACCCCGCAAGTTATCTCCTGCAAAAGCATTGTTTCGACGTATTCCGTGGGATTCGGGCCCTCAATTCCTTCTGGGACACCCACTATACGAATGTTGCTGCGTCTGGCGCGCCCTTCCGCTTGCTCTGCTCTATCCTCCAAGTTGCCAACTCGCTGAATCAGGGCATGCAGCTCCTTAGCATGTGAAGCGCACGCCTCCGCATTCGGAATCAGCTCCTTTTCCAGTGCCCCCGTGCGCTCTGCGATCGTACGCACATCTTGTCGCAGCAGGTTCACCTCTTCCTGGACCGCTCCGATCTTGAGGTCCAGGCCCACTTGCAACTCCTTCATGGCCAGGCCTAGCTTCGTTTCCCAGGCCACCTTCAAATCAGCGATTGCTGCCAGCACCTCCTGGATTGTGCCCGGTGGGTCGCCCGCGACCGCAGGGGCGCTCGGGGGAGACTTGGTGTAGGCCTCCATCATGGGCTGCTTGGCCCGGGGTCGCCCCGCTTTGGCAGACATCTTGTTGCGACAATTAGGCACGGTCTCACCGTGCTGTCCCTCGCTGGAGTCTGTCTTGTCCACATCCCCCACAGTGTTCGCTCCCGCTCCGCTCTTCGAACACGCTTCGGGCGGCAAGCGAAAAGTTTGTTATTGGGGTCTCAATAGTTTCAGGCCCAAGACCACCGCTCGCGTCGTCTTCTTTGTGCTGGCCACCATTTTGTCTGCATCTTCAGTTCTGGACCCGCTGCACTGCAGCGAGGATAACTCGAGTCCGGAGCACTCCCCACGCACCAAACTTTCGGCGAATGTCGCCACAACCTTCATACACGGATGTGTGAGTTTGCAGCGCCGGCTGGTCACTGCGTGCGCCCCTTCTTCCCAGGATCGATGCCGGATCTGCGGAGCTCCGTGAAGACACAGCCTCCTACGTGGCCATCCAAGCCACGCCCCACCAAGTTCAAGCTTAATAATAATGTTCATAGTCTTATTGCAGCAAGCGCTAACGCTTATGTCTTTTTCCCCTTAGGGGCCAGGGTTCGGAATGCCGGAGATATGGCGCCGACCCGAAGTGAAACGTGCAGTTCCAATAAATGACAGGTAAGTTCTGGATGATCGTTCGGTTAATGTCTTTGCATTCGCTCATTCAATGTCTGTCTTTTTTCCCCATAGGGGCCGGGGTCCGGAATGCCAGGAAGCGGCAGGACCCGAAATGAAATGGGAATGACCCAACTAGTAAGTCTTAGAAGGAAACTGAGCTTTTCCTATTCCCTTCCTTCTCTCACCTTGTGTTCTTGTCTTTTTCTCTCTAGGCACTGGGAAGTGGCTGCGGATCTGGATGATCGCTGCTGAAGATGGAGGTGCACAGGAAAGGTGAGTGAAATGCAGCGCTGCAGCGATCGAAACAAAATGCTTTTAAAAATGATGTCTTCCCTTTCAGGATCGTTGGTGTGATGTCTTCGTGGTACAGCTTTAGCAGGTAAGGTCTTCTTTCTCCCCAATTCTCTCTAATCTCCCTTTGCAGGTGACCCAGGATGCTGACAGGCGTGGCTGAAGTCCAGATGCAGGAGCTGACACGGTGAGCGTCCAGCTGCGAGGAGCAGAACAACGCGAAGCATGAGTTGCTGATCGGGCGTGGTTTAAATAGCTTTGGAAGAAGTTCCAGGTATGTATCCTTCCACCGATCAGGTATGTATCCTTCCCCGACCACACCCAGGTGGAAAGTAGCCCCACAGGTAAAGTAGTTCCATTCAGGCCTCAAGAGGGCCTGGATGTAGCAGCATGGTCTGCATCAGGTAAGTGCACATTGAAACACTTGAACACATGTCTAGCTTTATGAGCCTGGCGCCTAAGGCGCCAGGACAGGGGTCCAACATGAACCTGGCGCCTAAGGCGCCAGGACTGTGTCCAAAGGGCCCCAGCTTGGGCCCGCTGGCACTTCCCTGGGGGGAATGATGCCTGCCTCTGGGGTTGCTGGGTCGGACTCGGCTCCTTGGAGGTAGGCATCATGACAGGCCTGCATCTCCAGATATTCCAAGCAGAAGAACAGACCCTCTCGGTCCTCCTCGCAAAGGTTATTTTTTGTGGTCAATACGTGAAGTCTGCGAGAAAAGGTCTTAATAACATGGCGGGGACACGTCCTTCTATTAACACGCCATCCCCGAGATATAGGGGGGTACAGTCCAGGGCCGGGGGCGCAGCTCCCTGGTGAGGTCCTGTTTTATTCATTCAAGCTGTGTCATCAATGACCAGAGCTGTCTGTGTGTCGGTTTTAAGTTTTAGGCCTACACTTAGCACACGTGCCACAGAGCTGTCACCGGTCCTCTCCCTCTATTCCTGTTATAATGTGTCCCACATGTGCAGGGAGAAGGTGTTCCTTTTCAAGTAAGACTGCCCGCAGGTTCGGCGCTCATCGGATTATGAGGTGATCCTGGGGGACAGTAATCTCTCCACAACACTAACAACGTGCTAGCGTAGTGTGGGTAATTGAGGTCCGCCACCTACTGGCTTGGGTGTCTTCAGGATGATTCCAGGATTGGGGCCTGTTAACAATCTGTCTCCAAATACCTGGATGTCTGCACACGTGTTAATATGCTTTTTCTTCACTTGGTTCCTTATTCCCCTTTGGCCTTCGGTTCCAGCACTGATCAAATCCTTTTTAATGCATGAGGCGTTACAGGCGCTGTGCTTTTGCAGGAGGGTATGCATATGACATTCTACGGAGCGTGGATCCTCGTGACAGCATGGGAGAGCCAGCCCTCTGCCTGGCCAGGAGGGGGCTTTCCCTGTTGCACCTGTTGAGGTAAATATTGCACCATAAAACGTTTGTTGCCAGGTCAGGGGTTTCAAGGGGTGTCACGATGACTACTTGCTTGTGGAATAGTTCTTACTGCATGGTCCCCTGCACCGTTGCGGCGGACTGTCTCCTCCACTACTGGTGTTGTTTGCGTCCTGTGGAGGCCAGTCTTCACTTCAGTGTGTGTCACTAGCGAAGCTCATCACGTCTCTCCGCCGAGTATCTCCAGTCAGCGAGTGCAATGTCGTGGGTGACAGTTGGACACACCATGGATCTGGTGCGTGCGCAAGGGGGGGCAAAGAGCACCGCCCGGCAGCGCTCTGTTTCACGGTCTCCAGTGTTGTGTCGCAGCCCCTCCTCTTCACACAAAGTACACTGGCGGGGACTCATGGTCACCGGACCCCGTCCAACAGTCGTATAGGGCTGTAGGAGTCTTCCCCCTTCTCTCTTGATGATCTTGCTGCCATAGTCACGGGAGTTCGGGAGTGCGTAGGTGAGAAAGCCCTGCTTTCAGTTTCGTCCGTACGGGCTGGGAAGGGCCCAGCGCTTCCCACATTTGCAGAGCGGATTTCTCAGCGATTTCTGCACGAAAATACTTCAAATATTCGCTCCATCTCAGAAGGGCAGGAATAACTGCCAGCCTACATTTTTATGTATGGAAGTTAAAGTGCACTTTAACAGTGGCAGGCGAGGGTTAGTTATGTTATGACTACTTGTAAAGCGCACAGTCGCCCAGGGGCATCATGGCACTGGAGAGGAAGGCAGAACCCTGATCACAGCCTAAAAACCCAGAAGCATTATCCATCATAGTTAAAAAAATATGTTTTTTTAAGGCTTTCCTAAAGGCCAGATGATTATAGCTATTTTTCAGTTCAACTGGCGGCGTGTTCCATAGCTGGGCTGCTGCAACAGAAAAGGCTTGTCCACCCAATCGGGAGCGGCAAAATGATGGTACACAAAGCAAACCGGACGACTCAGATCTCAAAGAGCGGGTAGGGAGATAGCGAGAGAATGTGCAGCGCAAGTACTCCACTCCCTGCCCATGGAGCGCACGCTGCACAATACAGAGTGCTTTAAACTCAATACGTTGGACTACTGGTAACTAGTGAAGGCGACGGAGGACTGGGGAAATATGAACACCATAGGTTGTCCGAATCGTTATCTGGGCTGCAACGTTCTGAAAACGTTGGTCGAAGGATTAGTCCCTTAGACTGAGCAAGATAAAGGGAGTTGCAATAATACAATCGACTGGATACCATTGCTGACATCACCAATAGCTGTAAGGAAGGTAGTATAAGGTGAAGGACCTGCCGAAGGATTTTCAAATGGGAGAACCCAATCTGGCAAACAGAAGAGATCTGAGCTTCCATTGATTGAGTGGCTGTCATAATGACTCCCAGGTTCTTTACCTTCACAGTCGGAACAGGAAGAGAACCCTTGGAGGAAGGCCAAAAGGTAGAAATCCAGAGGGAAGGGTCAGGAGGAGAGTCCACCGCCAGCACCTCAGTTTTTTCCCCATTCAACTTTAGCCAATTAAGGCCCATTCACCCCCCCCCCCGGCCGTCAGGCACTTATGAAGGTTGGCCGACACCTCAGTCCGATCGAGATCTAGCCGGATCAGTACCTTGGCATCGTCAGCATACGGATAGCAGCCGACGCCGAAGGAGCGAAAGAGAAGTGGGTGACAAAGCAGATCCCTAAGGTACACCACAAGTCAGGTCAGAAGATTTAGAAAGAAGAGAGCAGAAGAGATTGATATCAATCCTTAAGAAAAGAAGCGGACCAAGCCAAGACTTGACCGGATATACCAATTTGAGCCAGGCAGGATAGCAGGGTAGGATAGTCAACCGTGTCGAAAGCTGCTGAAAGATCTAATAATATCAGGGCTCCGACACCTCCTGCATCCATCAGCATGGCCATGTCATCCTGCTCTCAGTACACCTGCCTGGCCTAAAAACAGACTGGGCTGGGTCAAGACAGTCAGAAAGCTCAAGAAAAGAGGAGAGAAGCGGAGACACCAGGGATTCAAGGAGTTTCATGAGGGCAGGTAGCAAAGAAATTGGCCAGAAATTTGCTGGTATGGAAGAATCCAGGGAGGGCTGCTTTAGAAGTAGAATGACTGTTGCATCCTTTAGCTCAGATGGAATAAACCCTGTTTGGCAGGAGGCATTAATGGCCTCCGTAATCACCCCAGGAGGTCCGGTGTAATCTCCTTCAAGATCCTTAATGGTACCAATAGAATTTGAGTTGGAGAAGGGCCTTGAGAACTAACTCTTCAGTGAAAAGAGGAAAAGAGGACCAGCCTGGTCGTGAGATATCAGTGGCTGTTTGCAAGGAGGTGTTTCTGAAGATCAGGGTATTATTTACCGAAAGAGTGTTCACAGAAATGTTGGCGCGAATATTCTCAATTTTACTAATGAAAAACTGCGAAAAAGAGTCACACAACTCCTGAGTTGGCTTAACCGTAGATAAACAGTTAGCCGAGGAAG
This sequence comes from Ambystoma mexicanum, assembly GCF_040938575.1. NCBI lineage: Eukaryota > Metazoa > Chordata > Amphibia > Caudata > Ambystomatidae > Ambystoma > Ambystoma mexicanum. The sequence goes on along the minus strand of NC_090927.1, from coordinate 625,848,897 downwards.
ATAAAGACTTGACCACTGAAAAAATGGTTTTGGTTTGATAGGCCGTGGAGAAAGCTTTATACACGGACCGCAGCTGAGGGTCAGTCACAGCGCCATTTACGTTTGGCTTGTCTAAACTGCAGTCTAGCCAACTTCTGCTCTTCTGAAAACCATGGTTCAGAGGGGAGCCTGCTCATTTGTGTGAGCCGCATCTGTGCTACTTCATCGGCTACCGCTAAGAACGAAGTGGCCAGAAGAGACAAAGAAGGAGCCAGAGTTGCTGCACATTTCGTTTTAATGGATGATGCTAGCTTTTGAAGGTTAGTCAGACGCCATACCCATTGCCAAACTCTAACCGTCAGCCTTTTAGGCTGCTGTTGAATTGGCAAAAGTGAGCAGGTCACTAGATAGTGATCTGTCCATAAAATTGGCTCAGCCGATTACATGCAAAACTGTCTCAGGCAAGATAGGGTCGTTTTTGTAATCTGCATTACATGTTTGTTTTAGGGCTGCTAGTGTTTAGGCCTTATGAGCGTTGTTTGAGAGTGAGCTTCTTTACTAAGTTTTCGGTAGTGGGGACATTCTTTGTGCAAATGAAAACTAGGGCTAGGTCTGATCTTCACATGCCGAGCTGACAGCGCGTACAATAATGCCAGTTATAAACTTCTGTAAATATTCATTTGGTTTTAGGCAATTAAACCTTTTTAAATGCCGAGCTCTCACTATGCACACAAGCGACATGAGGCATTGTGAAATGGCACACAGGACATGTCTGAATAGGCCTCTTTATGAAGAAAATCCCACTTTTTTATGACGCACCACTAAAAAACAAAAATGCCGATATATACAGTATTGCAAATTAACACATTTTAGCCACTGAAAACCCAATAACATGACATTTATATAGACATAGGGAAGATTGCTTAAAGCAGCCACGGGTTTAGTTTATAACACATTTGTTTTGGTTGGAGAGGCTATTAGACATGTAAGCTTACCAGCATTTTAGATAACTGCCTTCGGAAGCTCTAGGCAGCGGGGACATTCTACGTGTAAAATGAAAACTCCTAAGTATGTAGAAAGTGCACAACACTTTTGGTTCTAGGAAAGCAGATGTGCACACAAGCTGTAAGCGCTTTTTGAGGTGTGGTTTTCTAATTGTGGACCCTTTACAAAGAGAATAGGCATTGTCATCCTTGTTTAAAGTAAACACAGTGACAAAATGAAAATGCTATATATGCAATTAGGACTGGATTCTGTATAAACCTGTTTACAAGAAAAAAGACATTAATAAAGCGTATAGTCATGCCCTTTATATAGGCATAGGGGAGCAGACATGTATTTTTCTTTTTTTTCATATACGTCTTATTGGTGAATTCGTACAAGTACAACATACTTAAGCATTTTCTCACCCATTAACACACATCCACCTTTCACCGCCCCCAACAACAACTTTAAACTCTCGGCGACAAGCCCCCCATATACCCTCCATCTTCTACCTCTTTTACCTACGTGTCTTGTGTGGCTCCAGGGCTGCCACATCCGATGCAACTTTTTGATCCAATATTCAGGTCATCCGGAAGTACTGCACCATTTTCCTCAAAAACTTCCCTATCATATACCTTTTTTGGGACCACATTTCTCCCCTTGGTGTCTTGAATGGGGCACTTCTATCGCTCTCATTATCTCTGGCCTCAGTAGTAAAATTCAAAAATTTCCTCTATCATTGCCTCCCCCGTTTGTGGCTGGGGTTTTCAGGTCACACTCTGCGTGCTATATCTCCTCCTCCCCCCGTGTCTTCCCTTCCCCCCTCAACCAGTGGCCTCTCTGAGTCGTATTTTTCAAGGAAGGCCGCCCATTCCATAGTCCTTGTTGGGGTCTGATCATGTAGTTGTCTGGTTAATTCCTCCATTCTATATAAGTCCAATGCTTTTGAGGCTCATTCCCTTTCGCCGGGGAGCCCCTCTTTCTTCCATCCCCCAGCTAAACATGCCCTAACCGCCAGTAGGAGAAAGTGTGGCATATGTGGTAGCTTCATCCATTATCACTCCACACCGAACACCAGAAGGGGGTCCATATGCTGGTTTACTCCCTCAACACCTTTTATCCAACCCATGATCTCCTTCCAGTACTTCTGTACTTTGTCACAACCTCTCCACATGTGCCAATAATCTGCCATTTGCCTGCATTTTCTCCAACAGTGTGGATCCGCCCCTGAAACATCCTTGATATCCTCATTGGGTCCCACTGCCACCTGTATAGGAGCTTGATCCTGTGTAACTTATATTGGCAGGCCACTGATGTACGGTGGGCATTCACACACAGTCTCCTCCATTTTTCAATCTCTATTTCAAACCCTATGCCTCTTTCCCATTTTTTCTTATGCGTGAGTATGTCTCCCCACTGCTCCTCCAACAACTTCTGATACATCCTAAATATGAGGTCCCTTGTCCCCCTTCTCAGTGTCCAGTAATCGCTCCGTACGGGTCAGCTCTTTTCAACTCTACCTTACATTCCTCTGACATTAGTATCCCCCCCTTAAGGTGTAAGAATTTAAATACAGAGATTTTCCCTATGCCCAAGGTTTCCTCCAAGTATGCCATCTCTAGGAACCTATCCTTCTTTAGGACCTGTCCCACTCTTTCCAACCCCGCTTCAAACCAGTCCTGAAACTTCTCATGGTCTCGTATACAGTCCCGTACTAGGGGCAGGGGGGTGGGGCCCATATGTAGCTCAATGGTGATGGCCATGTCGTGACCGCTTTCATCTCCCTCTTGACCTGCCACAGTCTCCAGAGCTTGCCCAGAATTATGTGCGACTGTACCTTCCTTGGGGCTGCCCTCGCAGACGCTGAAAGCCATTCCCCAAAGGTGACCGGTCGGAATAAAAAGTTCTCTATCCCTACCCATTGTTTATCTCCATTCATGCGCGGTGCGCGGGTGGGGAAATCAGGGCTCTAAATTGGGCTGCCCTGTAATAGGTATGCATCTCGGGTAATCCCACCCCCCTTTCTCTTTAGGTTGCACCAATAATCTGTAGGCTACTCTGTTTTTTCCCTTGCTACAGGAATCTCACTATTCTCTTTTTCAGCTCCACGAAGTGTGAATCTGGAAGTTCTATTGGCATGTTATGCACAAACCTGTGCAGTTCCGTTAGGGACCACTGCAAAAGATTTAGGACTACAGGTGGTTGGCAGTAAACCCAATTGGTAGCAGTCTGTACCACCCAGATTTACCTGGTAGCTGTGGCTGAGCAGTCAGACTTCTCTAGTTAGGCAGTATATAGAGCATACAAGATAGGTGCCCAAAATACAGTAGCACAAGCAAACACCGACCAGAGCTTTGGTAACAAAGTATATAATTATTTGTTTAAAGACACTCAGAAACACTCCAGCACTATTACTATAAGCAAGTTCAAAAACACAGTCACTATTATTATATATACATCCCTTATTCCTTATTTGACAAGTCTTAGTTAACACCACTTATTTCCAGATAGCGGTGAGCGCTTAACTAAAGATGGTACTCCAATAAGTTTAAGAAAAAGGGAGGGAAAAGGCAAAAATTAGGAACAGCACACAACACAATACAATACTTTAGAAGCACCCAGCAAGGCAGAAAAGACAAAGTCTACTTGTGAGCAAAAAGTTCAGAGGACAGGCTCCCTCTTGGAGAGAGCAGAACACCACTGTGCTCAAGATCACCGAAGTTTAAAAGTCTTGCAGGGAGTTCAGAAAGAATTAGTTCACTGTAGAAAAGTTCAGTTAGCCAGCCTAGGGCCAACCCAAGTAGTTAGTGGAGGCTTTAAGAGTCACCCCACAAAGACTGTTGCGAGGGAGGCCAGGCGGACACAGTACCTTCAAAGTGGAGAGGATCCTCCAGCGGGGGCAGTTGTTCCTGGCAGTGGGTGCAAGTCACAGCGCCGTCCAGAGGAAGAGATGGTCTCGACGTGGAGGAAAGCTGAAGGTTTTTGCACTGCCACGGAAGAAACCAGCCGCTGAGTTCTCCGGTGAAAAGGTACTACCCTTTTATTCGCAGTAGTGGAAAAACCGTGGTATCCCGGTTGCCGGGGTGCTTGGCACAGGCAAGGCGGCCACGAGATGATCCGGGAAGGCGAAAAGACGGGCAAACTGGTTATCCCCACCAGTCAAAGGAAGAAGACTCTCCGGATTGAAGATCTCCTCTGTCGTTGGAAGAAGTGGTGAGACGGTTCAGCAGGGCTCCACCGGTGGTGTCGTCGTTGCAGGTCGGCTCAGCTTCTCCCTCTTCGGATTCTTAGGTCCTGTGGCGACTTTTAAAGTTCCAGTCCCCAAAGCCCTGCTTTTATGCAGCAAACCCCCATTCATTCAGCCTAGCTGTCAATCAAACATGCTAAGTGGTGAGCCGGGCGGCTCACCACTTGGGCCAATCACACAAGAGTGCGACTTCAGTTGCCAAGGCAACTCAGTCCAGGGTGCCTAAACCCCCTCCCACACCCCCTGTGGTACCCAGACAGAGTGGCACCACTCTGGAGGGCTTCTGTGGAGAAGCCCGCCAAAAGTGGAACAAAGGGCTTGACTTGGGTTGGAGTCACAGAAGCGAACACGAACGCCATTTTGGCATCGAGTTCTGGCAAAAAATCCCAACCGGTGAATTAATATTCATTAAATAAACCGGCGGTATGTTCGAGGCTATATTAATTATTTATTAAAAATGGTAGCCTCGAACAATGGGAAAATCCCATAGGGAAATATTCGCGGTCGAATATAAAAAGTAGTATCCACTGCCACCAGCCAAAACTCGATCAGGGGGGACGGAGACGTGCCCCATCGACCAACAGACCCCGGGGCAATCGAATTACCCCGGCCAGTACGTCCACAACATGATGGTTTGCACTGGTTTCTGTTCATAATTTGGGACTAGTAAAGCCAATGTTGACTTTACATGCCCTGGGAGACAGTAGTCAGTCCCAGGGTATGGAGTCTATGTTTGGGGGTCACTATGACACCCCTGGGTTACTGCACCGAGGGTGCTGTGTAACCCACCTTCCAAAAACACATGAGGCCCTATGGAGTAAAAGACTCCATAGCCCATAAAACACATTTCAAAGTCAAAGGATATCTCAAATCATGCCTAAGAGTGGGAGAAACAGAGTCTCACTCTTAGCAGGAGAAAAAAATAAACCCCTAAAATCCAGCAAAGCTACTGGGGGACTCACTAGGTTTGGGAAATTAGCCTATACAGAGAATTCTCCCTAACATGGCAGCACCTGATATAGGTATAACACTCTTGGGAGGAGCATCATTTTTATCACGTTTAATCTTCCCAGCCAGGAAATTGTCAGCTTCGACCAGGCCTCCAGCAATGAGAATAGCTTCTACAGTAATGGGGGGAAATTACTCGAATATGTTTTTCAGGTCTGCAGGTACTCTCACACCCAGGTATTTTGTGCTATCCCTTTCCACCGGTATCCCTAGGCCTGCCCATTCCCTGCCTTGCTCCTCGGTGTACTCCTGAAGGGGGAGGAGGATCAATTTGCTAACTTTTACCTTAAAACCTGAAACCTGTCCATAGTCTTCCAACGTACTGAGCACTCGCTGTGCTGATCCCATTATGTCTGATAGATAAAACAGTACATCAATTATAGGCCTGCGGGATCCCCAGGGTACAGAGCAGTTTGCTGATGGTGATAAACTGCAGATGGCAGAGACCCACCTCGCAGATCCAGTTAAGAACAGCATAGCTACTTGCAGGAAGCGGCCTTGCCTCACATCACAATCACAAGAAGGGAAGAGTTGGAATCCCCGATCACCAGCGAAGAAGTCGACGCGGCCATTAAAAGCCTGAAAGCAAGAGCTCCGGGACCAGATGGGTTCTCACCTCGATTTTTCAAACTCTTTCGGCCCCAGCTGCTGGCCCCCATGACAACTCTCTTCAATTCCTTCGCCATCTCAGGATCGATTACTCCGTCGATGCAAGAATCACTCACGGTTCTAGCTCCCAAACCAGGAAAAGACCCCAGAGATATTGCGGCATACAGACCAATCTCTGTTAAACCTAGACGTGAACATTTATTCGAAGGTCTTGGCAAACCGGCTAGCGAAAATACTTCCGGACATTGTGGATCCAGACCAGACAGGATTTATAATGAATAGAGCAACCACAGACAACACACGTAGGGTCCTCAATCTGATTGAGATAGCTAAGCGAGACTCGCGAAAGCTAGCCCTGCTGGCTTTAGATGCGACCAATGCCTTTGATAAAGTAGGCTGGTCGTTCCCCCGTCTCACCCTAGAATCCTTCCATCTTGGACCCTCCTTCTTGAAGCTCGTCCTAGCGAATTACCAAGCTCCGAATACCCTCCTCCGGGTGAACGGCCTACTATGCAGCCCAATCCCCCTATCTTGCGGCACTAGGTAGGGGTGTCCTCTCTCCCCTCGTCTCTTCGCCCTGGTAATGGAACCCCTAGCCCAAAGGATCCGCCTCAGCGCCAGAATTAAAGGCCTCCAAGTAGGCCCTTCCCAACATAAGATCGCGCTATACACGGACAACGTGATGCTGACCATAACAGACACCTCCCATTCACTGAGGGCCGCTCTAGCAGAAATCCACAGATTTGGAAAGGTCTCGGGATTTTCCATCAATTTTGCGAAATCAACAGCCTTGGGAATAGGCCTAGAACGGGGAGACAAGGAGTCCTTTAGATCCCATTGCTCGATCCCATTAAGCGAAAAGTCTATCCCCTACCTTGGGGTCCAGATTCCCGCCAGCCCTGAAGATACCTAGCGGATAAACTTCCCGACTCCATTCAAGACCTTGGAAAAAGACCTGGATCGCTGGCTCTCACAGGAAATATCGTTAATAGGTTGCATTGCGGCCTGTAACATGAACCTCTTACCACGATTCCTCTACGCCTGCTCTGCCCTCCCTACCATAATCCCCCGCCCTCTGCTTCAGCGGCTTCAGAGGAAGATATTCAGCTTCATTTGGAAGGGGAAAAAGTCACGTATCCCACAGAAAACCATGCTGTGTACCCTCAACCAGGGAGGCCTCGGGGTCCCTGACCTCCAAAGATATCAGATGGCTGCGCAGATAGCCCACACTCGAGCCTGGACCATCGCATTAGGGTGCCCCAAGTGTATGGACATAGAACAATCTCGATTACCTCTCCCTCTCTGCTTTCTTTTACACCTGCCAGCCTCACTGCGGCGGACATGGCCATCCATCTCATCATCGACCAGACAGACACTAAAGGCATGGGACTGGGCATGCAAATCCAGAGGCATCCCGAGAGACCTAAGCCCAGCCGCCCCAGTGTTCCACAACCTGGCCTTCTCACCCGGGATCTGTCCCTTGAACTTTAAAAACTGGATCGCCGGGGCCCTCAGCTCCCTAAGTCAGCTATTCGAAGGAACTCAGCCGCTGATGTTCGCCCAATGTAAAAGCATCTTTGGCCTTGTGGAGACCGACAGATTCTCTTATATCCAAATCAGAAGTTGGTGCTCGCATCCCCAGACCCACATGGCAGCCACACGAGAACTAGATTCCCTTGAGTTGACAGCCGCAGATCCACCGAGCCGAGGGCAAATTTCAACGCTATACAAACTATTGCAGACAAATTTGCTTACAGCTAAAGCAACTTATATGTCACAGTGGGAAATAGACTTAGGACATCCGATTCAAGACCAATCTTGGACCGACATCTGGTCACGTACTCATTCGTCCTCTTTCTGTGTTACCAACCGGGAATGTGCGCATAATTTCCTGCTAAAATGGTATTACCCACCGCTTCGACTACACCATTTCAATCAGTCCCTGGACCCGCTATGCTGGAGCCGATGCAGCATGACGGGCTCCTATGTACACATGTGGTGGACATGCCCGATAGTGGCGAACTTCTGGTCCCAGTGTATAGCCATTATAGCAGTCATCACCCAGACTACGTTACCATTGGAACCAGAACCAATCCTACTGGGGAACCCGGTACCAGGCATATATCCGAGATCTGGCAAGCAGGCGGCCCTCATAACGCAACTGCTCCTGGCCGCGAAAATCACAGTAGCTCGAACTTGGAAATCCCCAGAAGGCCCCGTAATGATCCTGTGGTGGTTGAAACTTTGGGACATCTTCATAGCGGAAAAGACCATGGCGGCAAACAGAGGCCACCTCCACCGCTTCACAAACACACAAACATTTGGACGCCCGTGATAGACTATGACCAGCGCTTCCCAGCTCTAACATACAAACCACGCTTGGTGGTGAATGCTCAACGGGCAGAGGACAGGGACCTGGTTCAATCAGCAGAGGAGCAAGATCCAGAAGGCAGCCAAGAAGGGAAAAAGGGGGGGGCGTGGAAATTTAGGGGATGATGAAAATGACTTAAAATGTAACAAATGCCGAATTGTTGTAATGCAATGGTTTCCTGTGCGCTGCCCAAAAATAAACAAGTTTAAAAAAAACAAAAACAGTACATCGTCAGCATACATGCTCATCATACACTCTCCTACCTTAATCTCTTATTTGTTCATCCTTACGTATTCTCTCCCCTAATGGTTCCATAGTCAATGCAAATAATAAGGGCGATAAAGGGCATCCCTGTCTGGTTCCTCTACTCAGGCTAAATTCCCGTGATTTTGCCCAATTTACAACCACCCCCGCCATGCCCTGCCCCCCCCCCCCCCCCCCCCGAGTAGGTTGCCCCACTTGCCTGGCACATTCTATTCCCTACCCCAATTTTACATAATACTGCGTAAAAAAAAAGTCCCATTGAACTCTACCAAAAGCCTTTTCGGCATCCAGGCTTAGTAGTGCCTTGTCCATGGGTCTCCTTTAATGTGCTCTATGAGGTCCAGCGACTTCTGGATCGCATCGATGCCCTGTCCGTCCTGCTATAAATCCCATTTGGTCTGGGTGCACTACTCGGGGTAATTTATCTTCCAACCTTGTTGCCAGGATTCTCATAAATATTTTCTCGTCTACGTTTAAAAGTGAGATTGGACTGAATGAGGAGCATTGTGCCGGGTGCTTCCCTTCATTCGGGATTACCGATATCGGGGCTTTGCTCAATGTCGCAGGTGCCTCACCCATGTCCACAATGTGGTTGAATAACTTCGCCATGTGTTGCGCTAGGATGCCTGTATGCTTTTTATAGAACCCTATTTTATAGCCGTCTTCCCCCGGTGCCTGTCCATTAGGGCATCTCGCTATCACATCTTTCACCTCCTCCACCGTTATTGGACTTTCTAGGTGCTCTACTTCCGAACAGGTGAACCTGGCCATATTCACCCCCCTTTAGGCATTCCCCCACTGCATTGTCCTCACCAGAGGCTTCTGACTTGTATAACTTCTCGTAGTATTGAGCGAACTCCTCTGCAATTTCTTTAGGCGAGGTACGGTCTCCTCCCTCAGATCCTCCCAATTTGGACACCCATCCCTCCGCTCTCTGCGCACGAGTCTTGCCGACAGTAGAGAATCTGCCTTGTCCCCTTTTTCATGGCACTTTTGTTTTAGGTATATTAGTTTCCATACGTTTCCCCTGTCCCCAATGCCTTTAGTTCCGCCCTCTTAGCCAATAGCTCTTCCCTTATCTCGTCCGTATTCCCATCTGCAGCATGCCTCTTTGCCTCTCCTTCCAATACCTCTCTCCTTAGTCTTTCTTCTCTCAATCCCCTTTCCCTCTTCTTCCTTGCCCCCTCTCTGATCAGTAGGCCTCTCCATGTAGCTTTCCGCGCAACACAAACCATCCCCATACTCACCTCTCCCGTATCATTTATTTTCAAAATATTCTGTTATCGCTTTGGCTGGTTGGTCCGCGAAGATGGGGGCACCACAGAGTGATTCGTTACAGTGCCACATACTCTCCGGCCTGTGGAGCTGTGGAGCCCTTTCACGTCTAATGTCATAATCACCATATCATGGTCTGTCCATCTCACTGGCCTAATGTTACTACTCATCACTCTCGTATCCTGTTCCTTCTTTATAAGCAAGTAAACAATTCTAGTATATGTTTTGTGCGGTGCTGAAAAAAGAAACCCTCCTCCTGTGGGTGCTGGCTTCGCCATAAGTCTACCAATCTTCGCCTCTCCATTGCCTGTCCCAGGTGTCCCAGCGTGTCACCCGTATCTCTTGATCTCACTCCCATGAGTTTAGATTCCCCCCCCCCATTACATAGAGATCTGCCTCGAGCCCTTGTATAGTATCAAATGCCTCTCGTAGGAATTCCTCCTGTCCCGGATTAGGTGCGTAAACTGCTGCCAGTACTATTCTTGCTCCCTCCATAATACCCTGCAGTATCAGCATTCTTTACCTCATAACTAGGGTCCTCTTCACCAGGGAGTTGAGGCCCTTTACATTCAAAGTGCCCACACTTAGACCCTTCCTAGCTTCCCCTTTCCCCATTGTGGTTTTATCCCCCTGCCCTCCTTTCACCTTTTTCCATGGTTAGGGACTCTTTTCCCTTGACTTCCTCCATTCCCAGATTTCCATTCAATGCATATCTGATCTGCGTGTTCCTGGAGCCCACCCCTCATTAACATCCAAACTCAACTTTGTAACAGTTAGTAACTTTAACTCAGTGTAATAAAAACAAGTCAAAGAAGCCCCTTCTCTCACAGTGGGCCACTTTGAAGTGAAGAGTTGAACTTCCCTGCAGCAGGTTTTATGCATTCTTTGAGCATCCATTCGATCATGGTGTTCTTGTTTTGATGTTCATACATTCTGTTTCTCAGACTCTCGTTCCGGTGGTGCCTGCAGTGTGGGTGCCTTGTGGGGTGAGGGCCCGTTGAGTCTCATATTTCCTCCCGGTTTGTCCTCTTCTCCTCCTTTGCGGGCCTAGTGCGGGTCTGGAACGTTATCCACTTGCGGATGGTCCTTGCGGGCTTATAGGCATAGCCTCAATGTCTGCTATAAGGTGGCCCAGGCCTTGCTCCGCTTCCTCTGCAGACGTTATTCGATAGTCTACCCGCCACCTCGAATTGCAGTGAGACTGGGTAGCCCCATCTGTATCTGATCTCCTGGTCTCTTAGCCACATCGTGATGGGTCTGCAAGCTCTGCGCTTGGCGAGTGCGAGGTTTGCGGTGTCCTGGAATATTGTAACTTTAGAACCATCAAAGTCCACCTCCCATTGTTGTTTTGCCCTGTTTAAGACTTCTATTCTGCCCTTGTAGCTCAGGAATTTGGCCACTATGGATAGGGGGCCAGTCCCATAGGGTTTATCTCCTCTGTGTGCTCTTTCGAGTTGCACTGTTTTCCCTTCTTCCACTTCGAAGAGTTGATGTATCAATGCTTGGACCTTTTCCTCTACTTGTCTCTGGTTTCAGTGTTGCCGGTGTGTCTGCAGCCTCCCTCTCAGTGTCCTATCACAGTGGTGTCCGTTAATTCACTTCCCTCTTCCGCGGTCTGTAGCGCGCTGTGACTGGCACTCTGTCCTTCAAGCCCAGCGGTGCTCAGGCCCTTTAGTTCTCACACTTATGCCTCCGGGCACTCACAGCCTCTTTCCAGTTGTATTCTTGATTTCTCTGCCTACCAAAGTCCTGGGGCCCATGCGGGGGGACTGTTTTGCCCTAGTAGCCCCTTAAGCCCAGTTCGCGCCTTCTGCTTGTGGTGAGCTCCCCAGCGGGGTGGTTTCTCCAGTCTGCTCCTGTGGGTGGCAACATTCCCTTCCCACTCGCTGCAATGATTTGCGTCTTTGGGCCTCTACTCGTTAAGGTATCTGCACCGCTCTTATGTCTTTACCCCAGGTCTGGCGGGCCCCTCTGTGTGGATCCACTTTCACTTGCATCTGATTTTTCCTTCCCAGTGCCACTGCCCACACCTCATGGGTGTTTGGGGGCCGTGTTTATCCTTACGACCTAGGCACTCACGTATTACGCAGTTCCAGCAGGGCTACAGCTCAGGGAGTTAATTTACTTTACCCTGTTCCCGTTTCCTCTAGAGTGCGCTCACTTTGTTGATTCGCCCGGGCTCCACACTTCCAAAGATCTCCTCCCACTGGTGGCCGGCTTCAGCACGATTGTTACGGCATGGGGGAAGAGGGGGGCCCGGACGCATCTTCAGTTGCAGTCAGCTCCGCTGTCTTTGGTCTGGGCTTCTCTCCCGGCAGCTGCGTCACACCTCCTTTTGCTGGTCTTCCCTTTGCCTCCAGGGGTTACGTGCCTCTTCGTGGCAGTCTGCGGCCCCTTCAGCGTCGCCCCTCCTCTACTTTTCCACCTCCTTGTTAATGCTCCACAGTTTATTGCCTTAGTTCTGTGCTCTTCTTCAGCGGGGTACTACTTCGGCGATTGCAAGCAGGTTTTCTTTGGGTATTAGCTTGGGAAGGATACTTCACCCAGGCGTACTCTTCTGGTATGAGGCCTGGTCACAATACGCAGCTCCGACGTTCGGCGGCTTGGGGCATCTCCTACGTGCTCCTTTCGACAGAGGGCCCTGCCGGCGCCTCACATCAATGTTCTGTCTGCTGGTACGTTCCCCCGGTCACTTCTTTTCACTTCTGTTGGTGTCCGATCCTAACACATATGTTCGGATTTGACATTCTTCGGGTGAAGTTGCTCTTTCTCATCGCCATTTTGCTGGAGGGAGCAGGAGCTGAGGACCTATGCGGACATCTCCTCCCGTGCCCCCTGGTGGTCCCAGACATATATTTTGAAGCAGTGTTAATAACAAATATATTCTCTGCAAGTTTTGAGACGGGCTGTGCTTACAAGCCAGCATTCTAGATTAATGTATTCAACTAGGCAAAGTGCCTAGTTGGAGTGCACCATTTATAAAAGGGGTCCTAAAGGTCTCATTGGTTCTGTGTCCGATACGTGGTCCAACTGTCCCTGATGGTCCTGTGGTTGGAGCACGACGATCAGGGACAGTTGGACCATTAAAGCAGCTATGATGTGGCCGACCATGGTTGTTTCCTGTGTACGATGTGTGGCCCCTGGTGTCCGATGTTGTGTTTTCTTAAATGTGTTTCATGATTTAAAAAAATGTAGTTGCAACTTTTATAACATATTGACGCTTTTGCCAATATGTCACAGCTCACACGTGATGCAGCGATTCATTAAGCGTATGAAATTTTCATTACTGTGCGCTTGGTTGTTATGAAGGTTTAAGATGCTGAATTCTGAATCTATATTTGTATCTTTTTTTTTCAGAAATGTCTCTTAACATTTGGATGTTGCAACAGGCCGCTTCTGGAAAAACAGCCTGTGCAGGTGGCTGTTTTGAGGGCAGAGAATGCTGCTTGGGGGTCCGACAAACTATCATGGTCTTTGTGCTGCTCCAGCACTGTGTCTGGCATGTGGGCCCTTGCAAACGGCAGATGCCGTCATGGGATGCATCGTGGATTGTATTGCAAACATAAAGGCATTGGATCTAGGAATACCCATGGATATGGCTGATGGGTTAATGCAATCATCGAGGATGGATCTGCGCATCTGGGATTTATGAAGTGTGCCGTTTGCTGGTTCTCAGGGAACTTCGAGCTACAAAAGCCCGGGGTTGCCACCGCCAATGGAGAATGGTTTCTGGGATAGTTTAAGGAGACCCGGCAATAAATGTTATGGAAATGTCTCCAGCAAAAAGCAGGGTTTTTAGACACTTTCACTATCCGCAAGCACCAGGTATAGAGGGGCTGACGGGGCCCACTGTTTTGTGATCACCAGGGGATATACACCAGAGGAGCTGCTGCTACCAAGATATCAAGCACTGTGTTTTGTCAACCGGCGCTACAGAATGTGAGGCAAAGAGGATGGGTCATCTTGGCTGTTGATCGTTAGGGCCCAAGGAATGTCCGGGGTGCTCATACGATCAAAGTTGTTCTTTTTTTATTTTTTGGATTCATCAATGGGTTAGCTTTGTTGTTGTTCATCATCAAGGGACCGAGGAATGTCTGGGGGCTCCAAAACATGGAGTTGTTCTTTTGATTCATCCAAAGGGGCATGAGAAAAGTCTGGGGGGGCCCACGGCGATATTTTTCTTTTGATTTATTATTGGGGCGCTGGATTGCCTGAGGCCCCAATGAGCAGAGCTGTTCTATTGTTTTTGAAAACAGGTGTCATGACACGGCTAACAAATGACAACCCAATGTTTTTTTTTTACAGGGGTGATGTGTCGCTATATGCTGAATGATTTATTATAACTTCTAAAGCTATGTTATTTGTGATATGTACAGTTTTCAAGAGGTATATTTTATTATGTTTTTAATTTACAGCTTTTAGGTGAGATTGAGAATGACAATTCATTGCAAGTTTCAACGTATCGCTTAAACGGTACATAGAAATGCGCAGACACAGTAATGTTTTTTTATCAACTTCTAGAAGCTTGAAAGGCTAAAGGCCTATTGTGATTTAACCTCGCCCGGGGCGCTCACACTTCGATATCTGTACATGTTTTGTTAATGCTCAAGGATTTGTCACTATGAAAATGCTAGAGACCTGTTGAGTCCTGTTCGCTATTAATACAACAGCTAAACTTGTTGAATTGTTTTGAAGTGTATTTCACTAAAGCAGCCATGAGTGACAATTAGATGGACCAGTGTTGAAATGAACACTAGACTGTTAAAGTATACAACTTTTTAGTACTGCCTATAGGGCAACAGGCAAAATAAATGCCTGGTGCTACAGAGGCTTTTTGCATATGAAACACTGTCTTTGGCGCTTAAGCTTATGAGATAGAACAAATCAAACTGTTAAAATGTACAACCTGTAGTTCATTGTCAGAAGGAAAGAAAAATTATTTAAGGACAGTTCTGGTGTATTTAGCAAAATAGAGTCACAGTGTGGTTGTGATGTAACTTTACTGCTATAAGGGCCGTCACATTCTTTATAGTTTGTTTTCAATATTGTGATTATAAAAATCACTTTGCAGTCTCGGACATTGTCTGTGAATATACTTTTGTCAGGCTGTGCAGTTATTAAACAGCAATTTTTCTTAACAGCCGTTGGCAGCAACTCATGGAATTACCACATTCTAAATCTGATAAAGTTGACTCACATCATAGCATTTGGTGACTTATTTCTAAGTGTTTTACAAAGGCTTTATACAAAACCAACTGGGCTAAGGCCTAATAATAAAATGTAAAAATGCATTCTATGCTGTGACTGGCGATCTTTGAGTAAGAGTTAAAATGTGTTTTTGCGGGCAATGGGTCAATGTATAAGACCTGTCGGGGCATGCATCGAGTTAACAAACAGCATAGCTCAAACAGACCACCAACAGAATGTCGAAAAGTTGCAAAAATCAGATGAGGAAGCCCAATTTAAAACAAAACTACTGAGCATTGTGTAAAGTGTAAAACCCTACTGGAAAAAAGAAGCAGATTTTACAATCTATGTTTCAAAGAGCTTTTGAAAATGAGGGAGGCACTGTTTTGATGCAACTAAAGCATTTAAGGGGAGATAATAGCAACTTAGTGGCGGAGGCTTGTGAATTAGCCATAGGGTTGCAGACAGATATTACGATAGACTATGGTGCTGTTGTTCAACACAACAAAATTGTTCTAGGAGTGTCTTATAATGCAAATCATGAAAGATTTATAGAGATGCAGCCCGCTGCATCGCTAAACAAGGCCCCTGCTGTTGAACACAGCGCACCAGCCATCAGTGCTTTTTCAGCCGATTGTTCAGCCGATAATCCACAAACATTCGCAGGGCCTAGTAAATCCAGATCTCCGCCTGCACCCGCCCCTGGAATATCCGAGATATCAGACGAGCACAAGAAGTTAGGAGTAGCAACTAATGACTCGGTGCAAACCTGCCCACCGCGCCCATATTAGAAAACAAAACAAAAAAACGCTCAAGAACAAGCCCACAAAGCCCGCTGCTCTGGGAGTCAGAACACAGTTTCAGAGTCCCTGTTCAGAGAAAGTAATTGTTCAAAGTGGTGGCTCCCATCTGTTTCGACAGAACTCTAAAAACAAAACAGGAGACAAAACCTAATGGGTCAGAGCTCGAGCTCAAAGACCGTGCCTATTTAAAATCTTGAAAAAAACAACAACCTGCTTAGTTGTATCCAGACATGATCGAGTCACAACAACGCACTTATCAACGCTCCAGACACCGGATGCCCCAGTTTATTTGGCAAGGGTGCAAACTTACTGATGGTCCAATGTGTCAAAAATGTCTTCCTGCGAGCCACAACTGCACTGGAATAATCTGTATGATGTGTAAAGTTTCCATTGGCAACAAGGCTGAACATTTGTGTTACATAACAACCGGGCGTTATCAATATAAAACTGAGAACTACTTAGTATATGACAGAGGCCCGCCAAGAGAATGTAACCCATCAACTGAACTATATCTGTGCCAGACATCTAACAGGGGATAGCTGTTGGGAATTTACAAAACATTCCTGTGTGGCTGCCTTTCTGAGCACTTTTGTAACAAGCAAATTAATGTACTACACCTTTCTAGAAAATCATTCCAAAGGATATGATTCATAATTTCTGTTGAGAAAGTTTGGGAAAAATGTAAATTTATCACCCAAGGTGCTAAGCTAATGGGCATCTTTGTGGCACATATACAAATACATTTTATTGATTCTTTGAACTTTTTACCCATGAAACTCAGAAAATTGGCAAAGGCATTTAGTTTTCCCGGTTCAAAGGGTTTCTTTCCCTATCTTTTTAACACAGTCGCTAACCAAAACTACTTGTGACAGATTCCAACCCCCGACCAGTGCGGGTTTCAATACATGATGCCTAGCGAGAAAGAACAGTTTATGACATGGTATAAGGCGAATGAACACGGCGTCTTTGAATTTTGTCAAGAGTTACAGGCCTACTGTCAAGAAGATGTCAACATTTTAAGACAAGCTTGAAATTTGTTCAGGGAAGGCATCGTTCAGATGACTCATGAAACACCTTTAAAGGGTGGAATACACGTGTCATACATCAACCCTTTTCAAAATATCACACTGGATAGTTGTTGTATGCACCACAAAACATACGCCTATCGCACATCTCTAGGAGTCGGAATCCTGAATGTAAAAGGTATAACGTTAAATGTTAGCAACACAGCTACAATAAATTGGCTGTTAAATATATCTTTAGTGTAAATCTTTACCAGCGCCATCACTACTCCATAGCGCCCCTGTGATTGTAATTGTGACAAGTCCCTCCTACCCGTTTGTCTGCGCATTGGGCATTTGAATCTGCATGTTTATTTTTCCTTTTGCATAATATGTTTTAACCTGTTTGTGCTATATATATATATATATATATATATATACATATGGGATACATTACTCACCGTAATCGTATTTCTGATGCTTGTATCTGCTTAGATTGACATGCTGTGCATAGGCCGACATCTAGTGGAAGCTGCGGAGTATTACAGTTTGTTTTTCGAAAGTCGAAAAGGGCGTCGACACAGGGCGTGCCAGTAATACTATCCCTAGTGTGACGTCCACTGTACCCATGATCCCTCACGCGTCTAGGATCCCCAGATTGTGTTTTTCCTGACATGAGGTAGCATGAGGAGTAGCGTGAGTACAGATAGTCCAAGCAGATAGACAGAAAGGTAAGACTACAAGCAACCATGCGCCTTCTCTCGGAGGGGAGGAAGGGTGGGTCGCATGTGAATCTAAGCAGATACAAGCATCAGAAATACGATTACGGTGAGTAATGTATCCCTTCTGAGGCTTGTGGAATCTGCTTAGATCACATGCTGTGCATAGATTAGCGAGCAGTACCAGAAGAAGGAGGTGGGATGTGAGAAGGGTCATGAGCAAACAGGTGTCTTAGAACCACTTGTCCCACTTGTGTATCTGTCTTGGAATGAGTGTCAATGCAGTAATGCTGAGTAAAAGTGTGAATAGAGCTCCAAGTAGCTGCTTTGCAAATGGTGTCGAGGGGAACATTTGCAATGAAAGCCAGAGTGGCCCCAATGCCTCTAGTAGAGTGGGTCCTTGGTGTAAACGGCAGAGTCTTTTCAGAAAGAGAGTAACACAGCTGTATACAGTTGATAATCCACTTAGAGATAGCGCCCTTAGAGACGCGATCCCCCTCTCTGCCTGTAGCTACGGAGACAAACAGTTGATCTGTTTTCCTTAGCGGTCTGGTTTTATTTACATAGTATAAGACCGCCCTACGCACATCTAGGGTGTGTAGTTTCACCTCAGCCGAGCTTTGTGGGTTTTGGAAGAAAGCCGGAAGCTCGATGGACTGGTTTACATGGAACTTGGATATGAATTTTGGTGAGAACCTAGGGTGTGTGCGTAAAACCAGTTTGTCCTTGTGGATAGTAAAGAAAGGATCTTGCACTGACAGAGCCTGAATTTCACTGACCCTTCTTATGGAGGTAATGGCTACTAAGAAGGCCGTTTTATAAGTCAGGTGTTTGAGACTACTTTTATGCATGGGTTCGAAGGGGGGCCCCATGAGCTTAGCTAGCACCACGTTGAGGTCCCATCCTGGCGGTGGGTTTGAAATAGGAGGGTGAAGTCTCTTTACTCCTTCCATGAAGGCTTTAACCACTGGTACTTTCCACCACGAGACCCTGTTATGGGATGTGGTGTAAGCCGAGAGGGCTGCCAGGTGTACTTTCAGAGAGTTAAAAACCAACCCTGCATCCAGCAGGTGGAGCATGTATGTTACAACGTTGGAAGGAGTGCAATCAACCGGGTTGATTTGTTTATTCTGGCACCAGATAACGAATCTTTTCCACTTGTCAAAGTAACAGTGTCTTGTATTTGGTTTCCTGGACTCTTTTAGAATGTCCATACACCTCTGTGGTAATTTGAGATGTCCAAACTCTATGACTTCAGGAGCCATGCTGCTAGGTTCATAGAGTTGGGTTCCTGATGCAGTGTTTGACCTTGTTGCTGGGACAGAAGGTTGTACCAGGCTGGGAGTCTGATGGGCTCGCACACCGCCATCCTGCGTAGGTGTGGAAACCATGGTTGTCTCGCCCACATGGGAGCAACTAGGATGACCGTCATTGATTCCTTGTTCATCTTGTACACCACCTTCCTGATGAGGAGTTGGTGGAAAAGCGTACGCAAACATCCCTGACCAGTTCATCCACAGGGCATTCCCCTGGGAGTCCGTTTGGGGGAACCTGGATGCAAATCCTGGGCATGGTTTGTTTTCGCTTGTGGCGAATAGGTATATAGTGGGGAAACCCCACTGAGAGAAGAGATCTTCTACTACGTCTCTGTGAAGGACCCATTCGTGTTCTTCTGGGAGGGGGTCTCTGCTTAGAGCATCTGCTAGGGAATTGAGCTCCCCTGGAACATGTTGCGATGACAGGAAGATGTTCCGTCTGAGTGCCCATATCCATATTTTCTGGGCAAGCTTGGACAGATTTGGCGAACGAGTCCCTCCTTGCTTGTTCAGATAGAACATGGCTGTCGTGCTGTCCGTCCTGATCTGCACCGACAAGTTCAGTAGATGGGGCTCGAACGCCTGCAGCGCTCGGAATACTGCCAGAAGCTCTAGCAGATTGATGTGGTTCTTGGCTACTGAGTGAGACCAGAGACCCTGAGCTGTGTGGTGGAGATGGTGAGCTCCCCAACCAGTCAGGCATGCGTCTGTAGTAACCACTGCCTGTACTTCGGGATCGTAAAAGGGTTTCCCCTTTGCGATATTCTCTCTTGTCCACCAGTGTAGGCTCTGTACGAGTGTTGGCGAAACGACCACTAGATCGTCCCACTGACCACTTGCCTGAGACCACTGTTTCGCCAACCATTCCTGCATGGGACGCATGCACAGACGCGCGTGGGGGACCAGGTAAATGCATGACGCCATCATGCCCAGTAACCGCATAGCTTTGCGTACTGTTATCTGTTGACCTGACTGATAATGCGGAATTTGCAGAAGTATATTCCGAATTCTTTCTTCCGAGGGGAAGGTCAATTCTCTCTGAGTATCTAGGATAGCTCCTAGAAACTGTTTTGAGGTGCTTGGCACCAGACTTGACTTCTTCTCGTTGATAGAGAAGCCTAATTCGTGGAGGAGGTCGATAGTCCTCTGAATGTTTGATCTGCAGATTCCTGGGGTTTCCCCCGTTATGAGCCAGTCGTCTAGATAAGGGTACACTGGGATTGCCTCCCTGCGTAGGTGTGCAGCTGCCACCGCCAGTACCTTGGTGAATACCCTTGGTGCTGAAGCTATCCCGAAGGGCAGTACCTTGAATTGGTAGTGGCGACTGTCCACCTTGAAGCGCAAGTATTTTCTGTGCGCCGGGAGCATAGAAATATGAAAATAGGCATCTTTCATATCCAAGGTTGCCATGTAATCCCCCTTTTTTAGGAGTGGGATTACCTCTTGTAGCGTGGTCATACGGAATTTTTGGGGCTTGACATACTTGTTGGCAGGCCGTAAGTCCAATACTGGGCGCATTGTTAAATCTTTCTTTGGCACAAGGAAGTAAGTTGAATAGATACCCTTGTTTACCTGGTGTCCTGGGACGAGTTCTATCGCGTCCTTTAGGAGCAGATTGTAGACTTCCTCGAGGAGGATCTTTTGATGTTCCAAAGAGTGGACTTTTTGTCTTGGAGGGTGGTTTCGGGGACGTTGCAGTAGTTCTATACAGTACCCCTTGGATACTGTCGACAGCACCCATCTGTCGGATGTTATCCCTTCCCATGCCTGGGTGAAGCTGGATATTCGTCCCCCTACTGGGGTTGCATGGGAAGGGACCCTGAAATGAGCGTCACTGCTTCGGTGGAGGCGTGCCGCCTCCTTTACTGGGGCTGCCTCTGCCTCTACCACGTCCTCTTCTACTAGCCCTACCATACCCCTGGGTAGACTGTTGTGAGTTGGTGTTCCACTGTGTATCCTGGGTGTGGGAATAGATATTTCCTCTATTGGAATTTTGGCCGCGGGGGCGACGAAAATTGCCGTTCCCTCTTTGGTTAGGTGGTTTTGTAGTTAACTGGCCAAGGGATTTGAGGGTGTCGAATTCCTCCTTAGCGTTTTTTAGTGCGTCCTCGACTGCCTTTCCAAACAGGAGATCACTTTCCACTGGTTTGTCTAAGAGTGCAGCTTGTGTTTCTGCTCTGAATCCCGACTGCCTCAACCAAGCATGTCTTTTGATGACAGTCCCCTCTGCTATAATTCTACCCGCATTGTCTGCGGCGTCTAAAGTTGCTTTTAAAATGCAGCCTGAGACGTTTCTTCCCTCTGCACAAATGCGAGATAGCTGGCTCTTAAGGGGTTCGGGAGCGGAATCTATTAGTGCTGCCACTTCTTCCCACTGATGGCAGTTGTAGCTGGCCAACAGTGTGGTGGAATTCGCGATTCTGGTTTGGTAGGCTGCCGTGGAAGCTACTTTTCTACCAAAACCATAGAGTTTCTTACTTTCCTTGTCGGGGGGAGCCTCCGAGGAAGATAATGGGGTTCCAGCTCTCTTGCGGGTGTTAGTTACGACTAGAGAGTCTGGCTTAAGTTGGCCTCTAATATATAGAGGGTCCGACTGGGCTGCTTTAAACAGCTTCTCTACTCTCGGGTTTACAGGTCTTGTCAAGTTTGGGTTGACAAGGGATGGTGCTATTCTGCGTTGAATAGATTTCAGGATGGGAATGGTCTGGGCTACTGTCTTCCTTTCCCCTATTAGTTCCTCCGCGAAGTCCCTCTCTTCTTGGACACCTTGTGTGTCTATGTGGAAGTGGTTAGCTGCCCGAGAGAGCAGTTCATTTAGGAGGGGCTGATTATCTATTGGGGAATCAGACACTGGGGCTTCCCTTTCGACTGGTGAGTCCATTCTGAAAATATCTGGGCTATTTTCTGGCTCATCCTCGTCTTCGTCCTCCCCGTAATAGTCTGACACTGCGAGATATTCTGGTGTCTCAAAATCCTGGCCCTCTATAAGGGAAGAGTCTCCTTGGCCTGTAGGGAAAAGGCAAGAATAGGGTTGGACCTCGAAGGGTTCTGAAGCCTTTACTGGTGTCTCGACCCGGGGCCTTTTATTTGAAGGGATAGGGTCCCTTGAACCTGAGGGAGAAGATTCCTGAGGGTTTAAAGCTAGTAGTTGGTCAGGGTGTCTTTCGAAGAAATTTGCTAAGGAGGACATCCTTGACATTACTCTGTCAATGTCCTCGCATGACCAGAGTTTTGAGCTTGGGGTGACCCTGCTGGAACTCTCTATGGACTGTCCCTGAGAAGACTTGGACGGGGAAGTCAGTTCTATTGTTGTGGGGGATTGCAAGGGTTGTTTCCTTTGTTGCTTACCCCCTTCCCCGTGGGTGGAAGTGTGTTTACCCTTTCCCTTATCTTTCGACGCCTGGCGTCGAGGATCGGATGTGGAATCCCTGTGTTTCGAACTAGGCTTCGAAACTGGGCCCTCCTCACTCCCAAGTGATGTACCCTTTCCCTGGGGTGCAGGCTGGGGATGGAAGCCGTGTTCGTCTCCGGACGAGTGATCTTCCGTGATGTTAATGGGCGAGGCACTATGTGCAAGTGTGGAGGCTTGCCTGACGTCGTGCGGCGACCTCGACCGGGACCGCCCAGAGGACGTCCTTTCGGACCGCTCCTTTTGTGCCTCTTTCCGAGGTTTCGACGACGTCGAATCTCGGGTGGGTTTTTTCTGTTTAGCGTGTGTATGTGTAACGCTCTTGTCGCCGGGGGACTTCCCCATAGTCGCCGGGACGGACGACCTTCCGAGGCCGGGGACGTGCGTTAGGCTGTCTTTCGACGCCTTGGTGCCCTCGCCGTCCGAAAGTCCGGCGTCGCTGCCGTCGCTGAAGGTACCCTCCGCCTCCATAGCTGCTAGCTTGGCGTGGTGGGCCCAACGCTTGGTGGAGCGGTCCTTAAGAGTTTTTGTCTTAAACCTGCTACAGGCCCTGCAACCCGCCTCGGGGTGGTCTCTGGGCAGGCAAAGGTTGCACGTAGCGTGCTTATCTACCCAAGGGTATTTTTTATTACACTTGGGGCAAAACTGAAAGGGCGTACCCTCCATACGCGCCTGTGGGCAGCGGGCAAGTGTGTGTAGGTAAGAAGGTGTTTCTAACCGAGTGTGGAAGTGTACCACCCCCCACTCTCCCTACTGTAGGGCCGAGGCCAGCGGCCCAGGCCCGAGCCGAGGCGGAAGCCTCAAGGCCCAATCCGTCGGGTTTCGACGTTGATCTCCTCCCCGGTTCGGCGTCGAGATGCTGGTCGACGTAGGGGTGAGAAAATGGGGCAAATTAGAATTAGTTTTAAGTGTAAATATGGCAAAGCCAGGGAACTCCGATGAAGTGCTTCCGACCAGAATGGCGGAAAAAAACAATCTGGGGATCCTAGACGCGTGAGGGATCATGGGTACAGTGGACGTCACACTAGGGATAGTATTACTGGCACGCCCTGTGTCAACGCCCTTTTCGACTTTATATATATATATATATATATACACACACACACAAATATATACAAATATTTTTACAAATCATAAAAATTATAAGTTACTCACCGTAGTGACTAACATACTCTTAGTCCCCTTTCCTCCATACTGCATGGGCGTCCCTTCCAAGAGAGACGGAACCTTTTTCACCAGAAAAAAACGTCTTCCCCTGTAAATTTAGAGGCGCGCAGCCCTGGGAGCATGCGCTGCCCTGACTCCGCCCTCCGGCGCCACACCTCAGTCCCCATAGATGCATCAACAATAGTTAATATTGCCCAATGACACCAGTTTCATCAGGGGGAAGATGGTGGGACGTATGGAGGAAAGGGGACTAAGGTGACTACGGCGAGTAACTTATAATTACTCTTATGTCCCGTCCCCTTTCCTCCTTACTGCATGGGCAATTGCAACTGAATGTAGCCCCAGGGTGGAGAGGAGACCCTCCTTAAGAAAAGAGGTTCCTGAGAGCCGCCTGTCTGAAAGCTGCATCAGGTCTAGAGCTTGTATCCAAACAGTAATGCTAGCAGAAAGCCGAGGGAATGGCTCCGTTGGCCGCACTGCTTTTGACCTGCCAAGGGACATGGCGCTGGAATGCAATGGCCGTTGCCTTGGCTCTGACTGCGTGGGCGTGCATGTTGGCTGGCAGTGGCTTGTGCTGGCACTCATACGCTTGGATGGTCGAGACCATCCAGCGGGATATGGAGGCCTGATAGCCTGGTCTTGCGCCTTCGAAAGAGACAAACGGGGCGTCCGGTTTGTGGAAGTACTTGGTTCTGTCCAGGTAGAATTTCAGGGCACGCCTGACATCCAGGCAGTGCCGCACACTCTGTGTTGTGTCCTTAGGATAGGCAAAGACCGTAGGAAGGACTATTTCCTCGTTCAAATGGAAAGCAGACGGCACCTTGGGCAGAAATGCTGGGTGTGTCCGCAGGGCTACTTTGTCCCTTTGAAAGGTAGTATATGGTTCCGAGACGACCAGCGCCTGGATTTCGCCGACTCTGCAAGCCGAGGTGAGGCTAACTAGTAAGGCCGTCTTGATGGTGACCAGCCTGATGTCCGCGGACGCCATCGGCTCAAACGGATTGGGTGCCACAGTGCCTAACACTATGTTCAGGTCCCATACAGGATGCAGCCTCCTGATGGGCGGGTAGAGCCTTGCGAGCCCCGTCAAATGTTTGACGATAGGATTGTGGGAGGAGAAGATCCCCTCCTCTGAGTTTCTGTAAGCCCCGATGGCTGCAAGGTAAGTGCGGCAGGTGTCCACCTGCACGCCAGAGTGGGCGAGGTGTGCCGAGGAGAGCACATCGTCCATAGTACATGTCAGCGGGTCGATTTCCCTGGAGTTTGGCCAGTGGCAGAACCGGGTCCATTTACTTTTATACTGGGCTTGGTAGCCTTGCTCCATGCACGCTGTATGATTTCCAGAATAGCCTGGGAGAGGCTAAGGTGCCTTAGCATTACCTGCTTAGGAACCACACTATGGGGGCGAGTTTCTGTGGCACAGGGTGGATGACCCTGCCTCCCTGCTGCCCCAGATGATGCGCCGGGCCCATCAGGAGGTGGATCGGTGGCCTCCCTGAGAGGCTGAGCAGCTCTGAGAACCATGGCCTGGCCGGCCACCATGGGGCCATTAGAATGATGTTGAGCTGGCGAGACTCCATGATAATGCGAATCACTCAGTGAATCAGCGGAGTGGGCGGTAAGGTGTACGCTGTCATGCCGTTCCATTGAATCCGAAATGTGTCTCCCAGGGAGCCGGGGCCCTGGCCCTGCCAGGAGGCAAACTGAGGGCACTTCCTGTTGTGCCAGGTGGCAAAGAGATCCACCTGGGGATGACCCCACCTGTAGAAGATCTCCTGAATATCAAAGTCGTTTAGCTGCCACTCGTAATTGTCTGCTCCCAACCTGCTGAGCCTGTCCGCCTCTAGGTTTGATTCCCCCAGGAGGTGGACTGCTGTGAGGTAGATGTTTTCCAGGGCCCACTCCCACATGCTGATTGCAGTCTGCACAGAGGAGGGGATCTGGTGCCTCCCTGCTTGTTGACATAGTACATGCTGGTCGAGTTGTCTGTCTGGATGAGGACAAACTTTCCCCTGAGAAGTGGGAGGAATGCTCTGAGCACTAGCCAGATGGCGTTTAGCTCTTATCAATTAATGTGGTATTCCTGCTCCTGTTGAGTCCAGGTGCCGTGGACCGGAAGTTCATCCAGTGTGGCTCCCCAGCCCTCGAGCAAGGAGTCTGTGGTGATGGTGACCTGTGGTGTGGGAGACCAGAAGGGCTTGCTGTCCATAGGTTGTCGTCCCCGGACCACGATGTTAGGTCAGAGTGGAGAAACGTTGATCATAGTGGATTGAGAGCCCCGATCCTGGTTCCACGAGGCCACAAAGTGCATATGAATCCTCCTCATCCTCAGTCCCGTGTGTGGGACGGGTAATAGGACCGCCACCAAGAGACCCAGGAGATGCTGGTACCACCATGCCGAGGTCACTTCTCTGCTGAGGAACTGGGTGGTGGCCCTCTTGATGGCCAAAATCTTGTCCCCCGACGGAAATACCTTCTTGGAGCATGTGTCCCAGATGAGGCCAAAGAATGTCAGTCTGCGTGGGCTGCAGCTGCAACTTCTTGAGGTTGAGCGAAAAGCCCAGATCCTGCGTGTGGGAAGAGCGGTGAACCGCTTCCGGAGATGTAGCCCTGACAAGCCAGTCGTCGAAGTATGGGTAGATGGAGGCCCTGCGCTCTGAGGAGGGCAGCCACAGTATTCATGAGTCTGGTAAAGACCCTGGGGGCCAAGTTGAGGCCGAAATGAAGGACCTTGGTATTGGAAATGGTAGCCCATGATCCTGAACCATAGGAAAGAACGATGGGGCTGCCAAATCGGGACGTGTAGGTACACGTCCTTCAGATCCAGGGAGCACATCCAGTCTCCCTTGCATAATGTCTCTGCTATAAAAGCTGACGTAACCATCTTGAATTTTTGTAGAGGTAAGTAGAGGCTGAGGGTGGAAAGGTCCAGCACAACTCTGTGGCCCGCCTGGTTCTTTTTCTGAATGACGAAAATCCTGGAGTAAAAGCCCTAGCCTCGCTCGGAGGCTGGGACTTCCTCCACTGGCTGGCTCTCTACGAGCGACCGGATCTTGGCCAGAATAGTTGCTGTCCCAACTTGAGGGGGTGGAGGTGAGGAGGAAGGAGAGGCTGGGATGGGTAGGCGGTACCCCGTGGATACTACGGAGAGGATCCAGGGGTCCACGAAATTCTGGCACCAGAAATGTGCATGGAGAGCAAGCCTGCCGCCCACCGGAGACACATGGACCCGGAGGGGCGCGTCATGCCTTCGTTCCCTCAGAGGCTGTCGCAGAGGAGGACTGGAAAAAGCCCTTACTCCCCCGGCCCCTTTTGTTGCTTGCGCCAATTTGGAGTCGGTGAGCGGTCAGGCTGCCTGGATCTGCGTTCCTGGAAGCCACAGAACCCTCCATACGTACGCCCCTTGTCGGAGTGCTTCTGTGACTGGGTGTATGATTTGGGCATGGTCTTTGTCAAGATGGGTCAAGACCAAGTTTGTGAGCCATTTTACTTTTTGTCCAGCTCCTCGTCCGTGGTGGAGTGGAAGAGGTCCCGGTTAGGCGAAGTTTGTATGCGGGTACCCTCTGGCAACACTACAAAGCACTCGGACTGCAAGTATACGAAACCCAACCTTATGTATAAGCTTGTACTACACAGTTTTGGTAGCATGTTGAGCAGCCAGGCTTATCTCAAGACGGGTCAGTGTGAGTTGTAGTGGAGTTACACAGAGATGAACAAGTTACTTCTTACCTTGTAACGTTCTTTTGATGGGATGTTCCTCCGACGTATTCCTTATCTTAGATATCTCTTTCCAGCTTTGCTGGCCTCGGAAATTTTTTCTCTCTAGAGGGCGCTGCACGTCGACGTCCGCCGAGTCGATGTCCCTCGACAGCCGCCGTATCGACGTCGACCTGCCTATAAAGGCCGCGCGAAGCGTCCGTTGCTCAGTTCCGTTTTGTAGCCCACAATAATTCTTTCTGGACTAGACTAATCACCCTGAAGGAGCGTAAACTGCAACAACAAGAGAAGTAGTACTGCGGGGATGGATGGGAGGGTCGATAAGGAATACGTCGGAGGAACATCCCATCGAAAGAACGTTACAAGGTAAGACGTAACTTGTTCTTCGAAGGGATTGTGTCCTCCGACGTATTCCTTATCTTAGATAGGCTCCCATAGCAGTATTCTGTTATTGGAGGTGGGAGTACTGACTTCAAGCTTCCTTTTATTGATGAATAGAGTGCAATACTGCCCTTCCAAACCTAGTCTCTTGACTGGAGGAGGAATCCAAGTTGTAAAATCGTGTAAAGGTATGGACGGACGACCATGTGGCAGCCGCACATATGTCTTTAACCGGCACTCCTCTTTTGAGGGCCGATGAAGCTGCGATACCTCTGGTCGAATGAGCCCTAAGATTTTGAGGGGGCTCTTTTCCTGCCAGTTTATAACATTCCAAAATGGCTAAAATAATCCATCTGGAAATGGTCTGCTTAGTTATCGGTAGCCCCAGCTTGTGACCTGCGTAGCCTACAAACAGCTGGTCTGCTCGTCTTATCCTAGCTAGTCTACTAATGTAAAAACTTAAAGCCCTTCTTGGATCCAGCCTGTGTAACGTCTCTTCCTCTTTCCCCGAATGGGGAGGAGGATAGAAAGATGGAAGGGTAATCTTCTGTGTGATATGAAATTCAGAAACCACCTTTGGGAGGAAATTAGGCTTCACTTGCAGAACAACTTTGTCTTTGTGAAAGATTGTATGAGGGGGTTTACAAGAAAGAGCTTGTAACTCGCTCACCCTTCTAGCAGATGTAAGGGCTACTAATAAAACAGTCTTAAGGGTAAGAAACCTTAACGAACAAGAGTGGAGTGGTTCGAAAGGTGTGCCAATCAGGAAAGTTTGGACTAAATGCAAATCCCATAGGGGAACCTGGAATGGTCTTGGGGGATAAACGTTAGTTAACCCCTTTAGAAACTGTATTACCAAGGGTAACTTGAAATAGGATGGTTCTTCTGCCGTGCGCTTAAAGATGGATAGCGCTGCGAGATAGCCCTTGATAGTGCCAACTTGAAGGCCTGAATTTGCCAAGTAGAGTAGAAAGGATAACACCGTTGGTGTACCACATGAAAAGGGGTCGATATTCTCTTCTCTACACCAGCTGCAAAATCTGTTCCAACGGCAGCGGTATAAAGATTTTGTTGCTGGCCTTCTTGCCGAAAGCAACACCTTCATAATGTCATCAGGGAGGTCCCAATCATTGTACCTCAGCCTTTTAGAAGCCAAGCGTGAAGGTTGAGGGTTTTGATGTCTGGATGGAGTACCTGACATCCCTTCTGTGAGAGCAGATTCTCTCTGAGTGGAAGTCGAATTGGAGGGCAGATGGACAAGTCTAGAAGGTCCGGGTACCACATTCTCCTGGCCCAATCCGGGGCAATTAGGATCATGGTTTTCCGGAATCTTCTCAACCTCCTGATCATTTGAGGAATGACAGGGACTGGTGGAAACGCATACAGGAGTGGAAACTCCCAGTCTACTATGAACGCATCTCCCAGAGCTCCTCTCGGGGGAAATTCCCTTGAACAGAACACATCGCACTTCCTGTTGACACTGGTGGTGAACAGATCCACCTGAGGGGTTCCCCAAAAGGCGAAGATCTCTTGAAGGACTTCCTGAGCTAGTTCCCACTTGTGGGAGACTGTGCTCTGCCTGCTCAGAGCATCCACTGTCAAGTTCTTCTCTCCGGCTAGGTGAACTGCCGATAGAGAAATCCCTTCTTGGATTGCCCAAAACCAGAGCTGCATCGCCTCTCTGCACAGTGGTAGTGATCCTACGCCTCCTCTTTTGTTGAGGTAATGCATGGCCACTGTGTTGTCCGTCATTATCAGGACATTCTTTCCTTGTACAGATCGCAGAAAAGCCTTCAGCGCAAGTCTGATGGCCCTCAGCTCTAACAGGTTGATATGTAGTCTGGACTCTGATGGAGACCAATGACTGCTGATCGTCAAGTCGTTGGCGTGGGCTCCCCACCCCGTAAGTGAGGCATCCGTGACTACTGTTATCTCCGGCCAAGGTTGCCAAAACTGCTCTCCTTTCAGAATGTTCTCCTGACAGGCCCACCACTGAAGGTCTCGAGCCACCCTGTCGGGAACCTGAAGAAGATCTGTCATTCTCCCTGAGAATTGTGACCACTGAGTTTTCAGTGCCCACTGGAGAGATCTCATTCTCAGGCGAGCCTCTGGCACTAGGAAAATGCAGGATGCCATGAGGCCTAGCCACCTCAAAAAGTCGAAGGCTGGGAGACGTTGGGCATTTTGAAACTTGGTGACCATCTGTAGAATATCTTGAGCCCTCACCTCTGGTGGCGAGGCTTTTCCCAGGGAAGTGTCCAGGATCGCTCCGATGAACTGGAGTCTCTGCGATGGTATCATTTGTGACTTCTTTAAATTGAGGGAGAAGCCCAGTCTGTGAAGGGAGTGGCAAACATAATCTAGCTGGATCTGAACTTGTTCCTAAGATGCAGCTCTGATCAACCAATCGTCCAGGTAGGGGTAGACGTGAATCCCTTCCCTCCTTAGACTTGCAGCCATTACCGACATTAACTTGGTGAAGACCCTCGGGGCGGAGGTCAGCCCAAATGGCAGAACTTGAAATTGATAATGAGAGTTGCCAATTGCGAACCTCCGGTATTTCCTGTGTTTGAGATGGATTGGCACATGGAAATAAGCGTCCTGAAGGTCCAGAGATACCAACCATTCCTGGAACTGAAGGGCCTGAAGGATCTGAGAGAGAGTTACCATCTTGCATTTGTCTTTCCTGAGAAATTTGTTCAATTCCCGCAAGTCCAAGATGAGTCTCAGTCCTCCGTCTTTCTTTGGTATGAGAAAGTAAGGGGAGTACCAGCCCTTGTTCCTCTCCGCTACAGGTACCGGTTCTATGGCACCTTTCTCTAGCAGGTCTAAAATTTCCTGCAAGAGGAGCGGATCTGGAGCTTTTTGAGAGCTGATCCCCGGTGGATGAGTCTGAGGTATGCGTAGGAGAGGCAGGCAGTAACCTTGTGCAACTGTCTCCAATGCCCAAGCATCTGACGTGATAGCCTGCCATTCCGCCAGATGTTGAGTTAACCTGCCTCCTACAGGTGTCTTGTGAGGGAAGTCCTCAGAGTGGTTTAGGGGCGGCTGATGCAGATGCCGATGGTAAAGAGGCACATGATGTTGCTGCGGCTTTTGAATATCTACCCCGTCCACCTCGGGTAGTTCTTCTTTGTCCCCTTTGAGCCGGGCGTCCTCTACCTCTTCCGAATGCGGAGTAGAAGCGAAAAGACTTGCCTCTCGCAGAGGTTCCTGTGGGACGAAAAGGTGTCTGACGGATTGCAGCGCCTAGGGATGTTGCTGCTGCCTTTGATGTTTGCAGTTTTTCTAAACTGTCATCCGCCTTTTTCCCAAACAAAGAAGAGCCATCAAATGGCATGTTCAAGAGCCTGGCTTGCACATCTGGGGCAAAACCAGACTTTCTCAACCAAGGAAATCTCCTGGTTGTTGTACTTGCGGCCATTGCTCTGCTGATACTGTCAGCCGAGTCAATGCCCGTCTGGAGGGATTCGCACATAGCGTCTTTAACGTCCCTTATGATATTTAGGAACGCCTCCCTTTCTTCTCCCTCCGGGATGCAGTCAGCCACTGTAGAAGCACACTCCCAAAGTGTATGGCTAAATCTAGCAAGGGTGCAAGTAGCATTAATAGATTTTAACGCCATGCTACATGCCGAAAATACTTTCTTAGCCATAGCATCGTATTTCTTATCGTCCCTGTCCTGTGGGACGGTAGGGTAAGCAGTCTTGATGTCAGTAGAAGATGCTGCCTGTACCACCAGACTTTCTGGGGATGGGTGTTTGGACAAAAACTCCGGGTCTGCAGAAGATACCCTGTATTTAGCAGACAGTTTTTTATTTACTGCCGGGACGACATCTGGGGTTTCCCAGTTCATCATTATTTTTCTTTGAAGAGCTTTATGAAAAGGTACTACAGGATCCTCCTGTGGACCTTTATCAAGAATATCCGTGAGGTCATCCTGTTGGAAAGCCGGTGAAGGTGTTGACCACCCCATACATTCTGTAATCTTGGCCATTAAGGCTCTATAAGGGGTTTCAGCATGCTCCCCCGGGTCTGGCCTAGCGAACTTCACCTCTGGGGAAGTGTCTAAACCACTTGCCTCATGTAAGGAATCATGGAGTTCCTTTAATCTGCGTTCCTCTGAGGATAACACCTCTTGAACTGGGGTTGCAGATCCCTGCAACTCAAATGGCTCTTCTTGATCAAACAGTTCTCCCTCTTCCATAATTGAAGACATTGTTCTCAATTGGTCTGAGCTCACAAAGGGTGTGAAACCCATCTCCAAGGCAGAGGGTGCCAAACTTGTTGTAATCGGCCTCGAAAACGTCGATGTCGTCAACGCCAACGTCGAAGGCTTCGAAAGTGGCATCGAAAACAAAGGTGGAGGCCTCGAGGTCTTCGACAGAATCGGAATTCTGTTCGAGGATATCGACAATCTCGACGACATCAAAGCCACTGAGTGCGCCGCAACCGTGACTTTCCTTGGCGTCGACGCCGGTGTTGAGGATGGCGTCGAGTCGACAGACCCGTGTGTCGAAGGTCCCTTCGACAACGGCGTCGAATACACCGACCTCGGTGTCGACGGAACCTTCGAAGAAGGATTCAAGGTCTTTGCTTTACTCGAGGGTTTGTGACGCGCTCGAGAAGCTTCCTTCGCCGGGTGCTGCGACTCGCAACGTTTTGGACCTTCGGGTCTTTCGACCAGAGCATCGCTCTCGGCAGTCTTCGAGGGGGTCGAGGCCGCTTTCTCGAAGACGCTCATCATATTTTTTCGGAATTCCTCCCATTCAGCCCGGGAACTATGCTTCGTGGGGCAAGAGATTCTCTTAGGTGAAACAGAGGAAGAGGAGGACGAAGAAGGGGATCTTCGGCGTCTCCTTTTCGAGTGCTTCGATCTCGAAGAGTGATGGGACCCGCTTCGAGACCTGGAGCGCGAATGGTGACGAGGAGACGAATGTCTCGACTTCGTCGAGGAAGAAGAAGCTTTAGAAGTCTTACCTTTTTCCAGCTTCCCCCTACGCTCCTTCAGGGCTTTAGCGGTCATGAACATACAGTCCTCACACTCCGAACAATGGTGTTCAGCTCCTAAACACCACAGACAGACCCTGTGAGGGTCCGTTAGCAACATCTTTTTTCCACAGTCTCTGCATTGTTTAAAGCTGGACCGAGGGGTCGTCGGTTCAGACGAGGAAGCCATCGAGTATGGATCGAATATCTCGAGGAAAATGGAATAATATATCTACGAAACTGAGCAACGATATTCCGAGGCACTGAGTAAGCGCGGAAAAACGGAACTGAGCAACGGACGCTGCACGCGGCCTTTATAGGCAGGATGACGTCGACACGGCGGCTGTCAAGGGACATCGACTCGGCTGACGTCGATGCGCAGCGCTCTCTAGAGAGAAAAAATTTCCGAGGCCAGCAAAGCTGGAAAGAGATATCTAAGATAAGGAATACGTCAGAGGACACAATCCCTTCGAATTACAGTTACAAGTATTCATATAAACTCTTACACTCAAGGTATATTGAATAAACAATTATTAATTTATTCATCAGTCAGTTGGAATAAGCCTTCTTCAGAAGGGAACAACATAATAGTAAAACAAATACACTTCAATACTGTACACTCTTAGTTTCTAAATCAGTAAAGACCCTTTAGGGATGGCCCACAGACACAACCTACACCCTCAGGTGACTTCAATAGCTGGGGTGCTGGGGACATTAATATCTTACTGTTGGCATTTAGAATACTGTTATAAGTTGGTAAAAGGAAAAGATTATTAGAACAACAAGAGACCACAATTATTCTTAAGCAGGCAAATACTTTTTGGATCCTTACAGCAGAGTCATTCAGATGAAGCACTTCTGATGGGTAAGTAGAAAAGTATTTGCACAATGTTTTAGAACTCTTTGAAGGAAAGAAGAATCAAATGTAGGGCCACTAGCCGTTAGACTTGTGAGTAGTAGAAAATGCAAGTAACTCTACAGCAAGAGTTAAGCTCTCTCAGACTTTGTTACAGTACCTTTGAATTGAAGAAAAAGTGCAGCAGATGACTTCTGTTCGTGTGCAGATCTCACTGTTCCTGGGCCTCAGTTGTGGGGACAAGAGGGAGGACTTCTGGGGACTCCTGCACTGCAATGCGATGGTCACCGCTCGCAACCGTCAATCTTCAAATCAGTGGCTGTTCAGTGTTTCAGCTCCTCGCGTCTACCACAAATAGCAACACTGCGGTTCCTGGCTGTTGAGATGGACTTTCTTTGCATCTGGGGTCCCACACTCTGTTGAGGGGGCTCAGGCTTGATCAGTCCTGCTGCCTGGGAGTCTGGAGGATCTTCCTGGAGCTCTAGGCCAGCTTAAAACCAACACACACAATCTGGTGTTCCTCTCGCTGGCTATATGGTTTCCAGCAGCAGCTCTGCGGAAATTCAACCAACTCCGAGATGGATATCCAGGTGGCTTACTCTGGAGTTCATTGGTCCCACCAACTCAAGGGAGAAGTCGTCCTTGCAGGGGCTTCTCTGTCGTTAAAATTGGGAGTTTCAGCACAGCAGCAGGGCTTCACCGGGCAAACCAACGGTCCAGGAGTTGCAGCAGGCGTCAGGTTCTTCTTCGGTTCCTTCGTCCAGTGGTCGACTCTGCCTTCCAAGCCAAAAGCCTTGCCTTTTATTCAGTTCTCTCCCATTCATTCCAGCCTAGCTGTCAATCACCCAGCAGGGTTGCTGTCCTTGCCGGACAGTCAGCCGGCCAATCACTACAGAGTGCATTTGGGTCCTCTAGGAGACTAAGCACAGGGAGTTTCGGGCACCTCCCTCACTTCCTGCCTACCCCAGACACCCTGGAGCCAGAGGCAGGCTTCACTCGAGGCAAAGCGAACAATGGGACCAAACCTGGTTTGGCATGCATAGTAAATCTCAAGAAAGACCTTTCCACAAAGAAATGGTGAAA
Source organism: Ambystoma mexicanum (assembly GCF_040938575.1). Lineage (NCBI taxonomy): Eukaryota > Metazoa > Chordata > Amphibia > Caudata > Ambystomatidae > Ambystoma > Ambystoma mexicanum. The sequence goes on along the minus strand of NC_090927.1, from coordinate 625,814,532 downwards.
AAAGGCCGGGCCATTTTGAAAAATTGCACCCTTGGGTGCTTTACTGCAGCTGCGAACGCAGCCCGCGGTTAATGCACACCATGGTACTTAAAATGAAACCACTGCCACCAGCCATTCAGTGAGAAAGGGGTAACATAAAAATGTTACATGAAAAGATAGACAAAGGGGATACGAGGTAACCCCTCCAGGAATGTATTGTAAGCTAGTGTGTGCTGGGTCTAGAAAGTTACAATGGTAAGTGAAGTCAATTTTACTTTACTTTTCTGGGAAACAGTAGTTTACCCCAGAGAAGGTATTTAAACCTTTGGGAAATCTGAAAGACTTCCCTGTGCCACTGCACTGAAGGTGCAGTGTGACACAATGTAAAAGATGATGCCTATGAAGTTTGTCAGAGTCCACAACCAAAAGAGAAACAGTGTTCAAAATCACATTAAAATACATGAGCGAGTGTGAAAAAGGGTCTCACTCTCTCCAGGTAAAAAAAAAATGAAGTCCTCAAAATCCCTGTGTGCCTCGAAATTTAAAGGGGAAGAAGGTTTTTTTCTGGTGAAAAAGGTACGGTCCCCCGTCCCTTGGAAGGGACGTCCATGCAGTATGGAAAAAAGGGGACAGGACGTAAGAGTATGGTCTGGCTCGTTATTATGCAGTCCTGTTTATTACGTGTAATAACACACATCACTTAAAAGTTTATTACGTTCAGATGTATAATGCTAGGTTGTGTTTTGGGTACGTACATCAACTTTTAAAGGAATTGCTTGTAATCCAACTATGATATTCTGTTTTCAAATGTTGGCTTTTTTATTTTCACAAGAGTTGTTATAAACTCTTGCCACCTTTATGGCAGAATATATTTCTGGCTGTTTTATGCAGGGCGCGTTTGTCCCCAGAACCCATTCATCTATAAGACACAGTCGTTTTTATTCACAGATTTTTATTCACATTTAACAACAATTTGTATTCAAAATATATTCACAATAAAATATTAAAGATCGCCCTGTTGTAGATTTCATAATACATGCGAATACCGCACTAACACATTGCATGCTGCTGGTTCGTTAATCAAGCATGTTACACTCCATTAAGCGCTCATTTTTTATGTACTTTGTATGTAAGTGCCAAGTTGGGAACTGTTTTTTCAATGATGTTTCCAACACCCATTGGACACATGCGTCTAAACTGCTTCATTTTCAAAAGAAGGTTATTTGCCGCTTCTAGCCCATAATGTTTTAGATACGTATCGTTCAGTTCCTGCACCAATCCTCATCTGTGACATTGGTTTCGCCAAGCGCAACAAATCTAATAAATGTTTAGGATTCAACATGAAACATTTTACGTGACAAATTATCTATTTCCAAACATTTGTGCGCATCCTGCGGGGGATCATTAATTTTATGCCTGTAGCACCATTTGTAAAAGTGATGTTTATATAAAAGCTGTGATAAAATTATGACGTCACCCAGCATTATATTGCAGCTCTATTAAATCTACCATGAAGCCTTCAAATGTCCGCCAGCTTTATATAAAAATAATATAAAATGTATAGAACGTTTATATAAAATAAATAAAGTTCTTATCAAATGTCTGCCCACTTTATATAAAATTATTCAAAGGCATATCAAATATACAACAACCGCATACCTTATAAAATCTGTTAATAAAATGATTACATCACACCATAAAGACCCCAACAGAATCACGAATCAACACATCAACACCCCCTAACACTCGCCGGCTAACTCCTCACAACTCACTATGCCCTCGACCAAGCAACAGCGCACACACGCTCTCCCATATTAAAATAATGTTAATATAAACTGGATATTAAAATAATTTGTATATAAAGTTTAGATTCACTTTATATCAAAACGTAGCAAGAGACACAAACTTTATAACCGTTTATATAAATCGGAAATACATTTAACAATTTTATATCAATTTAATATAAAAATATCAAAATGCTATCAAAAAATCCTATCAAAGGGGCGGGACTAAGGACACCAAGGGGGCGTTCCTACCTGTCAAAATGTACTTGATGGGGAAAGAGGGCCCCATATACTACTCGCATACTCAACTAAAACAAGAATTGTTTAATACTCAATCTTTTCACTCAGTACAGTAAGTTATGCATACAATTACAGAAAGAAAATGCTTAGAGAAACAATTACATACAGTAATCAAAACCACTTCACAGACCAAACATAGTATAGCTAAATGAGAGCCCATGAGACACTCTCTTACGGGTTATGGGACACTAGTCCCTTCTTCAGAGGTAAACCCACATGGTATTTCCAAAATGATAAAAAGATAAAACACAGTCAATATAAAGCAATCAATAGCATAGAAGAACAAGTTACTTACCAACTGCAACCTTCTTTCGATTGGATGTTCACCCCACGTATTCCTCATCTTAGATATATCCTTACCTTCAGCTTGCTGCTTCGGAAAAAATAAATAAATCTTCCCTCCACCAAAGGGCGCTCCTCTCGAGGCCGCGGCATTGATGTCCCTCGGCGGCATCCATCGAGCACCTACGTCATTCACTGTATAAGAGCCTCGAGCGCGCCCGTGGGCTTCAGTTCTGTTTTTTCGTATATTGTAGCCCATGGATTGTAATTAATGGTGTGCCTCTCTTGACCCAAGCCTTAAAAGAATTTAAGAGTTCAATTCACATAAACTGTACTGTGGGGTTGGTTGGGAAGGTCGATGAGGAATACGTGGGCGGAACATCCAATTGAAAGAACGTTACAGTTGGTAAGTAACTTGTTCTTCAAATGGATTGTGTCCTCCCACGTATTCCTCATCTTAGATAGACTCCCAAAGCAGTTTTGTCCCAGAGGTGGGAGTACAGAATTTTTCTAATCGTGTACAGAATGGAGTACAGATTTGGCAAACAAACTTCCTTGAGAAGAAGTCGAGTCCAGGGCATAATTTTTTTTAAAAGTATGCATGGATGACCATGTGGCTGCTGCACAAATATCTTGTACTGGGACACCCCTTTTTAGTGCTGTTGAAGTTGCCATGCCCCTGCTTGAATGAGCTCTCAGTCCATCTGGTGGTTCTTTCCCAGCCAATCTATAGCATTCTGTTATAGCCAAATTTATCCATCTAGATAATGTTTGTTTAGTTACAGCAAGTCCCAATTTGCAGCCATTGTACCCCACAAAAAGTTAATAACACTGACATACTTTTGCCAATCTTGAAATATAGAAACTAAGAGCTCTTCTGGGATCTAGTCTATGTAGTCGCTCCTCTTCTTTACTTGCATGAGGAGGAGGGTAAAAAGTAGGTAAAGTTATTTTCTGTGACATGAAAATCCGAAACAATTTTTGAAACTACTTCCTTATAAAAGATGGTGTGAGGAGCACCGCTAGAAAGCGCCTGTAACTCACTTACCCTTCAGGCTGATGTCAATGATACAAGAAGTATTGTTTTTAGAGTAAAGAGCCTTAGTGGACAAGAGTGTAAAGGCTCAAATGGAATTCATGTGAGGAATCTCAGAACTAAGTTCAAATCCCACACTGGAACCTGAAACGGTATTGGTGGAAATACATTATTTAAACCTTTTAAGAATTGAACTATTAAAAGGTATATTGAAAAGTGCTTAAAAATAGATAGCGCTGTCAACTATCCCTTTATCGTACCAAACTGGAGCCCCAGATTAGCTAAATGTAATAGAAAAGATAAAATTGTGGGGATATTACATTGAAAAGGGTCCACATTCTTTTCTCTGCACCAGTTACTGAACTTGTTCCAACAACACCGATACAGAGATTTGGTTGCTGGCCTTCTGGCTGAAAGCAAAATCTCCATCACGTCATCCAGAAGATCCCAATCCTTATATCTCAACCTCTCAGAAGCCATGCTTCAAGGTTGAGTGTGTTGACCTCCGGATGGAGAACATGACCTTCCTCTCGCAAGAGGAGATCCCCTCTTCTTGGAAGACGAATTGGAGGGCAGATGGACATATCCAGAAGGTCCGGGTACCACGTTCTCCTGGCCCAATCCAGGGCAATTAGGATCATGGTTTTCCTCAACTTTCTCAACCTCCCGATTACTTGAGGGATCACAGGTACTAGAGGGAATGCATACAGGAGTGGAAACACCCAGTCCACCACAAATACATCCCCTAGAGCTCCTCTCGAGGGAAATTCCCCTGAGCAGTACAGTTTGCACTTCCAGTTGGTAGCGGTCGCGAACAGATCCGCTTGAGGGGTTCCCCAAAGGGCAAAGATCTCTTGAATGACTTCCTAAGCTATCTCCCACTTGTGGGAGACTGTGCTCTGCCTGCTCAGAGCGTCCGCTGCTGTGTTTTACTCTCCGACTAGATGAATTGCTGATAGAGAGATCCCTTCTTGTATTGCCCAGAACCAGAGTTGCATCGCCTCTCTGCACAGTGGTAATGTCCCCACTCCTCCTTTCTTGGCGAGGTAGTACATGGCCACTTTGTTGTCCGTCATTATCAGGACATTCTTTCCCTGTGCAGAGGGCAGGAAGGCCTTCAGCGCTAGTCTGATTGCCCTCAACTCTCAAAGGTTGGTGTGTAGTTTGGACTCCGATGGAGACCTGCGACCGCTGATTGTCAGATCGTTGGCATGGGCTCCCCACCCCGTGAGTGAGGCGTCCGTTACTACTGTTATCACTGGCCATGGTTGCCAAAAAGATTCTCCTCTGAGGATATGATGTCTGCAAGCCCACCATTGTAGATCCTGTGCTACTTTGGCTGGAACCTGCAACAGAGCTGACATTTCCCCTGAGACTTGGGACTATTGAGTCCTGAGAGCCCATTGAAGGGATCTCATTCTCAATATGGCTTCTGGCATGAGAAAAATGCAGGATGCCATCAGGCCGAGCAACCTGAGAAAATCGAAGGCCGGAAGATACTGGGCATTTTGGATTTTTATTACCATCTGCACAATGTGGTGAGCTCTCTCTTCGGGAGGAGAGGCTTTGCCCAAGCAGGTATCCAGAACTGCTCCGATAAACTGGGGTTTATGTGCTGGTATCCTGTTTGACTTTTTTTAAATTCAGAGAAAAACCCAGTCTGTGAAGGAAGTGGCAAGTCCTGGACAGATGATCCCAGGCTTGTTCTGGAAAACGTGCCCTGATCATCCAATCGTTTAGATAGGGGTATACATGAATCCCCCCCTCTCCTGAGACTTGCTGCCATTAGCGCTATCAACTTGGTGAAAGCTCTTGGGGCGGAGGTTAACCCAAATGGCAGAACTCGAAATTGATAGTGGGAATTGCCAATCGCAAACCTCAGGTACTTTCTGTGCTTGAGATGGATTGGCACATCAAAGTAAGCATTGTGAAGGTCCAATCATACCAACCAATCCTGGAGTTGGAGAGCCTGAAGGATCTGAGAAAGTGTGACCATCTTGAACTTGTCCTTCCTTAAGAACTTGTTCAAGTTTCTCAAGTTCAAGATGGGTCTCAGTCCTCGGTCTTTCTTTGGAATTAGGAAATATGGGGCATACCAACCCTTGTTCCTCTCCGCTACAGGTGCATGTTCTATTGCACCTGTCTGTAGCAGAGTTAAGCCTTCCTGCAACAGGAGCGTATCCCGAGGCAGTAACCTTGGGATACTGTTTCCAGTGCCCAAGCATCTAAAGTAATGCCCCGCCATTCTTCTAGATGCTGTGAGATCCTGTCTCCCACTGGGGTCTTGTGGGTCAAAACCTCAGAGTGGTTTTGCGGCAGCTGCAGCAGCAGCTGAAGGGACAGATGCCGCTGCTGGGGCAGATCTAGCACCTTTTCCTCGCCCCCCGAGGACATTTTGTTTGACCTCCCTGACTGGCCTGTCCTCGTCCTCTTCCAACTGAGGAATAATAACGAAAAGGACGACCCCTCCAGGAAGATGAGCCTGTGTAGGGGCGTTGCTGAGGTTTTCTTATAGCGGCACTGAGAGATTTAGCCACTGCCTTGGAGGTCTGCAGCTTTTCCCAACTTTCATCCGCCTTGCTGCCAAACAACCTCGAGCTGTCAAAAGGCATATTAAGAAGCCTGGATTGCACATCCGGCGCAAAACCAGACTTTCTTAGCCACACAAATCTATGTAGCACCGTGCTAGGTGCCATGGACCTACTGATACTGTCAGCTGTGTCCAAACCTGATTGAAGGCATTCTCCCGAAGCCTCCTTTCCATCCCTTATTATGGCTAGAAAGCCATCACGTTCTTCACCTTCTGGGATGTGTTCAGCTGCCGCTGACATGCAGTCCCACAGGGTATATGTGAACCTTGCCAAGGTACAGATTACATTAGTAGACTTCAAAGCCATTCCCTGGTGTAAAAATCTTCCTAGACCATGCATCCACCTTTTTATCATCCCTATCTGGAGGGATTGTAGGGTATGCAGCATTTCTTGTGGAAGTGGCTGCTTGTACTACCAGGCTTTCTGGAGATGGGCGTTTGCTCAGATATTCTGGATCAGAATTGCAGGGTCTATATTTAGACACAAACCTTTTATTTACTGCCGGGATGGCTTCAGGGTGTTCCCATGCAGAATTAACCATTTTTGCAAGGCAATGTGAAATGGAAGAAAGGGGTCTTGCTAAGGTGTTCCTGATAGAATATCAGTCATATCACCATCCTGATAGACTGGTGAATTTCTACCCCATCCCATAAATTCAGTAACTCTCTTCACAAGTTTTCTGCAGCCCGCATCAGCATGCTCTGATGGGTCTGGTTTATCAAATTCATACTCTGGAGAGGTGTCCAGACCACTTGATGTTTGCAGGCATTGTTGTAATTGTTGAATTTTTGACTGAGGATCAATTAATTCCTCCGGAACAGGTCTTGTGCCAAATTTAACACCAGCAGACGTGATTTCTTCATCTGCTGATGATCCCCCTAGATAGATAGATGACATGGTCCTAAAAAAGTCATGTCTACTCTCAGGTCGAAAAACCTTTTCTGGTAATGTAGGTTTTTCCCTTGTAAATGGCTTGGGCGTCGTCGAAAGCGTTGATGGCGTCGACGCCGTTACTACAACCTTCGATGTTGTCGAGTGAACCTTGACCTCGAGCTAATCGTCGAGGGAATTGTGGAAACCTTCGACACTGTTGAAGGAGTCTTCGAAGTTGTCAATCGTGTACTCGAACACAACCTCTTTCTAATGAGTTGTCGACGCCTTGTAGGCGAGAGCCTTCAAAGACTTTGATGGCGTTGATGTCGACTTCGATGGCGTATGGTGTTTTGACGCCATTTTGTTTCCCTCTACCTACGATTTATGCACCAGAAGGTCTTTCTTGTGAGGTGATCGGGAAGAGTCCCTGGATAACACCCTCGACAACTTTGTCGGATTTTCTTGTTTTGGACTTTCTTCTGTCACGTTTTTCGTGAGTAGGGGCATGGTCTTCTTTAGACTTTTTTGAGGGGGTCTGAGCCCCATTCTCAAAAATCTTTGCATGGAAACTCGAAAGGCTTCCCATTTACTCGGGGAGTCATGCTTCGAAGGGCATTCTATCACCTCCTCCGAAGACGTCGAGGAAGAAGAGGGAGATCGATGTTTTTTCTTTGTCTTTTTGAATGACGAAGAAGAAGACTTTCCCGATCTACTCCAGGACCTATATTTTTTATGAGGTTTTTTCGAAGACTCGGCCGAGTCTTTCCCCTTCGAAGTAAACTTCGATGAACCCTCCCCACATCGCCAGTTTACCTCTGTGTTCTATTAAGGCCTTATGGGTCATCGACTAGCACGAACCACACTCTTCAATTGGGTGGTCAGAACCGAGGCACCAGAAACAATTCTTGTGTGGATCAGTCAAAGACATTTTATTTCCACATTTTAGACATTTTTTAAATCCCGTCTTCGGTGTGGAAGGGTTCAATGAAGACGACAGTTTTTCTTTTACGAAAGACTGAAGCACCGTTTGAAACGATCCGAAGCGAAGCTAACGGAAAAACGCAAGTGAAGCCAACGGGCGCATTCGAGGCTCTTATACAGTATATGACGTCAGTGCTCGATGGATGCCGCCGAGGGACATAGACGCCGCAGCCTCGAGAGGAGCGCCTTCTGGTGGAGAGAAGATTTTTTTTTCCGAAGCGCAAGCTGAAGGTCAGGATATATCCAAGATGAGGAATATGTGGGAGGACACAATCCATTCGAACCAAGATTTCCATTACCACTCTCGGAAGCACAAGGAATTATCCCCAACCTGTTAAAGCAAGGCAAAATACCTATCGAATAAGTAGGTCAGTCAAAGCAAGCAAATGTACCCAGTCAAACAATTGAAATATTCGAGCAACAGTATTAGTCAGATGACCATCTGTAAGAAAATAAATTTAAAAAATCAATAACCGTGCTAGTTACCCAAAAGTAGTGCATTGCAGAGGATACATTCAGTACCTCATGGTTGTCAAAACGTGAATACGGCCTCTCATGTTTGTTCAATTGCAGCAGCACTGTTAAAATCAAAGGCGAACACCTGTAGACTCACTACCCTCAGAATCTTGAACACTAGATCATCTTAGAAAACACAGAGCACGGATGTGTACTCCTACCTGGCAGAGCCAAGATGATTTATGCTACAAGGTCCAAGTGCAACACTGACTGCGAGCACCCAAGTCGGGCACCGGTCCCAAGAAAAAGACGGGGGGCCAGCATCGCCACCCCTGTTCTGCACGTTGGTGATGTCAGACTGTGGCGCCATCTTGAGAGGGTTCTAATATTAATGCACACCCATGTTACAGGTTAATAAAAAAGCACCACATTGTTGCAAACAGTGAGCAAGTAAAAACGAAGTAGTCTAGAGCTCTCCCCAGTTGAAAATGACCAAAGGTACCAAAACAATGTGTGGAAATGACAGTCCAATCGACACATGTGCCATGTTCCTGAACAATTACCTAATTGGAATGACGTGATGATGATATTAATATAAGAAATCCAAAGTAACCAGGGAAAATTAACTCACCATATTTAATGAGTAAACAAAGTTTCTGTAAGTTTCTGATAGAGCTCCACGTGGAGTCATATCAGCAGCAAGGTGGGACCTCTGCCAAAGTCAGAGATGCAGCTTCACTCCCTCTCTGACCACCCACAGAGAATGCCAGTGCTGCTTGAGCACATGCAATTTCAAACTATTTTTTTTTTACTGCTAAATGCTGCACGGCTATAGAACAGGCATAACATTCCTTTGGCTGGTGAGGTGGGGGCTCTGAGTAGAGTACATTGTCAGAGGAGAAGGTAGCCCTCCTGTCCACCTTAGAAAACCCCAGCGCTGCCTATTCAGGCATGTTACAGGCAGAGGTCAAAGTGGGGGAGAACTATAGGGTACGAAGTTACTCTACTTTTGTTTTTAAAGTAGACATCGTCCCCTTACTATTTTTTACTTGGGCATACCGTTCCTGGACGGTGCCCACAGTTAAGTAGTTGATTTCACTCCTTGTGTGTGACGCTTTCTGGGGGTAGAGCATTTCGCTGAGGATTCGCTTTGTGATTCTTGCCTGGGAGGCAAAGGGGATGAGACTAGAGGTGGGGTACGATTTTAAAGTGAGTCAACCCACCAGTGCCCACTGAGGTGTTGGCCTTTTTATAAAATTGTTTTATAAAACCTCTTGCTCAAAGTAAGCAGCAGAAGCTAGGCGGATGGCGAGACGTGGTGGGTGGCATTTAAAGTGTGTCACCCCACCAGTGTCCACAGAGGTGTATGCCACTCCAGGCCACTTAAGGTCCGTAGGTTACATAGTCTCACCCTCTAAAGGGCTGGAATAAGGTCTGCCTTCCTTTGGATGAATTGGGTAGCGCAAACGGCGCATTTTAGGTGCATGGACTTTAAACATTCTGTTTGCATTGTCTATTCTAATTATGTTCATTAAAAACACGGTAACAGCAGGATCTTTTGGGGTTATTGAGCTACCTGTAAATGCAGCCATCTTATAAGAAAAGTTGTGTGCCGGTCAGAGCCTGCCCCAGAGCACTTCGGAGAGCATCTTGCAAGGGGAGGCATTCTTTCCATAAAACGAACACTGCGGCAGATCGATACTGGATGCACAGGGAACTGCTCCTCCCTGCAGAGATCACCAACACTGTTCAAGCTAAATAAAGGTTTTCGTTTCCAAAACACGAGCAAGTCAGCCCTCCACTTCCTCAACACTGACGAAACTGCTTATAAATGACAAGACGTCTGAAGAGCACTACACACAAAGTATTAATCACAAAATAAAAGTAAGCAAGCTGTAAATATTTGTAAAATTAAAGAAACAGTCTGCTTCATCTCACCAGCAAACCTGAATGCAAATAGTGTTCGGGTGGCGTGGTGCTGAATTAGACTTTCATCTGTATGACCTTGATTAACTATCATTATATTTGGTAGTAATAACACCTATTGATACAGCACCTAGACGCCAGAAGCACTGCAGCAGAGACCCAGAACGTGTCAACCCTGTGTCTGTGTCAGTGTCTATGGTGTGTTAGCCATGTGCCCATGACCTGTGTCGGATCCTCAGCCTGTGTGACCACAGAGCCAGTCCACTGGGCGATCCCAGTGTTGGTGTCCCATTGGGTGAAGGACACCCGCTGGGACACCAATCCAGTCTAGCACCCCGTTGGACAGCATGAGTGGAGAACCTCGAACTGTATTTTGAGGTGGTGGAGATCAAGAAAAGGGCAAAACTGCCAACTTTGCTATACACAGCAGGCCAAGCAGTTCAAAAGTTGTTCAAGACATTGTGGCCGAGGGATCAAACATATGCCGCAGCCATTGCCACACTGAATGAATACATCATGCCCATGATAAACCGTGACTACGAACGGTTCTGGTGACTACGAACGGTTCAGGATGAGATGTGCTAGACAAGATGAAGGGGAGAGCTTGCATGCATTACATGGCAAAGTTCAGAACATTGCGCTTTCCTGCGCTTTGGGCAACTTTGAGGATGAGATCAAGGCTCTGATAATTTATGGCAGTAGCTTTGTCAAGCTGGGGAAGCTAGTCCTGAGGGAGCCAGGGTTAACCCTGGAAAGAATCCTGTAATTGGGACGAGACCAGGAGCTGGTGGACCTACGTGCGTCTGCCATGGACATCTCCAGGCAGCAGTTCAAGCTGGAAGTGGTGTGTATCGTGGGGAAGTCACAGGGTACTAAGCTGGCAAGAAAAGGGGAGTGGCCACGAAAGGAGTCGGGCGCAACGTTATTTTGCAAGGGTCTGCCCAGCCCCATCACCAGCCAGCCCAGTGGCGCCAGCAGCAGGGAGTGCCTCAAAGGAAGACATGAGGCAAGAAACAGGAAAGAAACAACCTAAAACAGCCTGGTCCAGCTGGCAGCGCAACAGAGGAACAAGTTGCTTTCTTACCCGGTAACGTTCTTTCGATGGGATGGTCCGACGACGTATTCCATATCTATGACAGGTAATGTCCACAGCTGTGCTGCTTCGGAAAATCTTTGGCGTCTGCGTCCTGCGTCGATGACGTCGATGCACCGTCCCCGAGGACCTCCTCCGACGGCCGACATCACCCGATGTGATAAGTAGGACGCACGACGCCCATAGCCTCAGTTATAGTTTTTTCCCAGAACGTGTGCCACCAGTTTCCTGCCAGTCAGACACACAAGGCCTTGCGGAACGCAAGCTGCAATCGCAAAAGAAATTCTGCAGCGGGGAAGGCAGGGAGGGAGCGATATGGAGTAAGTCGTCGGACCATACCATCGAAAGAACGTTACCAGGTAAGAAAGTAACTTGTTCTTCGAGGGGATTGGGTCCTCCGACATATTCCATATCTATGACAGACTCCCAAAGCAGTACCAAGCAAGGAGGAGGGAAAGAATTTAGAATATAAATTTAGCATGCCCAATCAAATTGCGGAATAGAGAACTGCCTTGCCAAAGGCCAGATCTTGCCCTCTGATGGAATCGAGGGAGTAGTGACGTACAAATGTACGTACTGAAGCCCAGATGGCTGCATCACAGATGTGACGAATAGGAACTCCCCTCTGCAGGGCAGTAGACGCAGCCACTCCCCTGGTAGAATGGGCCCGCAAGCCAGCCGGAGGATCCTTACCCGCCAAGCGGCAACACTCAGAGATAGCTAAAATAATCCCACGAGACAGTCTGTTTCGTCACAGCTTGTCCCAAACGCTTTCCAGCGTAACCAATGAAAAGTTGATTGTCCACTCTGACCCGGGTTATGCGCGAAATATAAAAGCTCAATGCTCTCCTAGGATCAAGCCTATGGAGCCTCTCCTCTTCCTTACCAGGATGTGGAGGAGGATAGAACGCCGGAAGAACCACCTTCTGGCTCCAATGAAATTCCGAAACCACCTTCGGAAGTAAAGAAGGACAAACTCTAAGGACAACCTTGTCCTTATGAAACACAGTGAAGGGTGGCTTAACTGAAAGTGCCTGTAACTCACTCACTCTGCGAGCGGAAGTAACCCAAACCAAAAACACAGTTTTCAGAGTTAACAGCCTCAAAGGGCAAGAATGTAAAGGCTCAAACGGAGCACCCATAAGAAACTTAAGAACAAGGTTCAAATCCCAACCTGGCACCAGAAAAGGTGAGGGAGGGAACACATTAGTGAGCCCTTTCAAAAACTGTGAAATTAAAGGAATCTTAAATTAGGAACACTCTTCAGACGAGCACTTAAATATGGACAGCGCCGCCAGGTATCCTTTAATGGTCCCCACTTGCAAGCCTCTGTGGGCCAAAGAAAGTAAAAAAGACAGAACCATGGGAATGTCACAATCAAAAGGATCCACATTCGTAACTCTGCACCAGTCGCAGAACTTTCTCCAACGGCAACGGTACAGAGACTTTGATGACGGCCGCCTGGCCGAGAGCAACACCTCCATCACGTCTTCAGGGAGGTCCCAATCCTTATACCTCAACCGTTCAGAAGCCAAGCATGAAGATTGAGGGATCTGACCTCTGGATGGAGAACCTGACCCCCCCCCCCTCCCGTGAGAGCTGATCGTCTCGGTAGGGAAGACGACGTGGAGGGCAGATGGACAAGTCTAGAAGGTCCGGGTACCACGTCCTCCGGGCCCACGCCGGAGAATGAGGATCATCCGGGAACCGAACCTCCGTAACCTCCGCAGCACTTGCGGGATGACGGGGTCTGGAGGAAACGCATACAGCAGTGGGAATGACCACTCCACCACGAACGCGTCTCCTAAGGCTCCTTTTGGAGGAAATTCCTGCGAGCAAAACCTTTCTGACTTCCGGTTGACACTGGAGGCAAAGAGATCCACTTGAGGGGTCCCCCAAAGGGCGAAGATCTCCAGGAGAATCTCCTGAGCCAGCTCCCACTCGTGAGAGATCGTGCTCTGCCTGCTCAGAGCGTCCGCCGTCTCGTTGTCGTCTCCGGCCAGATGAACCGCTGAGATCGAAACTTCCTGCTGGATGGCCCAGAACTCGAGCTGCATTGCCTCCCTGCACAGCGGAAGTGACCCGCCCCCCCACCCCCCCTTTTTGTTGAGGTAGTGCATGGCCACTGTGTTGTCCGTTAGAATCAGGACACTCTTTCCACGCACAGTCGGCAGAAAAGCCTTCAGGGCTAGCCTGACGGCCCTCAGCTCCAACAGATTGATATGGAGTCTGGACTCCGACAGAGACAAACTACCGCTGACTGTCAACTCGTTGGCATGAGCTCCCCATCCCGTGAGGGATGCGTACGTCACGATCGTCACCTCCGGCCAGGGCAGCCAAAACGGGGCCCCCTTCATCAGATTGCCCTCGACGGCCCACCACAGAAGGTTCCGGGCTACCGAGGGCAGCACCTGAACAGGGTCCGACAGCCTGCCGGAGGACTGAGACCACTGAAGCTTGAGTGCCCACTGCAAAGATCTCATCCGCAGACGAGCCTCTGGCACCAGAAGAATGCAGGATGCCATGAGGCCGAACAGTCTCAAGAAAACTCGGATGCTGGGAGATCCTGGGCAAATTGAAATTTGTTCAGCATCTGCTGAATGTGAAGAGCCCTCACCTGAGGAGGAAACTCATGTACTGGAGCCGCTGCGTTGGTGTCAAATGGGACTTCTTTAAATTGAGGGAGAAGCCCAGCCTGTGAAGGGAGTGGCAGGTGACGGACAGATGATCCAGGACTTGCTCGGGAGTGCTCCCCCTGATCAACCAATCGTCCAGGTAGGGGTAGACGTGAATCCCCCCTTTCCTGAGATGCGCTGCCACCACCACCATGAGCTTGGTGAAAACCCTCGGGCGGAGGTCAATCTGAACGGCAGGACCCGAAACTGAAAGTGCGAGTCGCCAACTGCGAACCTCAGGTACTTCTTGTGCTTGGGATGGATCGGCACATGGAAGTAAGCATCCTTGAGGTCGAGAGACACCAACCAGTCCTGAAGTTGAAGGGCCTGGAGGACTTGAGAAAGAGTCACCATCTTGAACTTGTCCTTCCTTAGGAGTTTGTTCAAACCGCGCAAGTCCATGATGGGTCTCAATCCCCCGTCTTTCTTCGAAATCAAAAAATAAGTGGAATACCATCCCTTGTTCCTCTCCGCTACAGGCACCAGTTCTATGGTGCCGTTCTCCAGCAGGGCTTGAATTTCCTGCGCAAGGAGCGGATCCGGACACTTCAAAGAGGTTCCCTGGTGGATTGTTGTGAGGCCTCTGCCGAAAAGGAAGACAGTAGCCGTAGGTTATGATCTCCAGAACCCATACATCCGAAGTAATGGCTTGCCACTCTACAAGATGCTGCGCCAGCCTTCCCCCAACCGGCGAACCATGGGACCTGGCCTCATGACTGAGTGGTAGCGGCAGCGGCATTGCCCAAGGGCAAAGAGGCAACTGCCCGAGCAGCCTTGGCACTCCGAGTACCTTTATTTCCACCTCTGGCACTCTTACGATGGCCTCTTTGACTGCTAGCTCCCCTCGCTTTACTGAAGGACGAGTAATAGCGAAAGGAACCACCCCTCCATTGCTGTCCCCTAGGACGAAAAGGCGGAGGTTGGCGAACTGCAGCGCCCAACGACTTTGCTGCAGCTTTGGAGGTCTGCAACCTCTCAAGGCTCTCGTCAGCCTTGCTGCCAAAAAGGTGTTCACCGTCAAAGGGCATGTTGAGGAGCCAGGACTGCACATCAGGAGCGAACCCAGACTTCCGCAACCACGCAAACCTGCACATTACGGTGCTTGCCGCCATGGACCGGCTGACAGAATCTGCCAAGTCCAGACCCGACTGAACGGCCTCACACAGGCACTCAGACACAATAATACAAGCAAACACTGACCAGAGCTTTGGTATCAAAGTATATAATTATTTATTTAAAAACACACAATTTGAAACACTCCAGCACTCTTATTGTAAAACACTCTAACACAGTTACTAATATATACAATAGGGGTGTCACGGTATTAGTTTTATGACGGTACGATAACCTTCTTGCCAAATGACGGTATATCATGGTTATCGCGGTATAGCAGGTGGAGTTAACTAATCTTAACAAATATTTTCTAAAAGATCATAAATTGACAGATTTATCATCACAAACAAAACCAGGCACCCAGGGCCAGAATTGGGCTTTTCAACATACTTTCCACTGAAATGCCTTGCTTCCACCAAACACAAACACACGTGTGGAGAGGAGGGAGGGGGGGGGGGGAGCCCTGCTGCAACTGGCAAAGCAAACTGAATAGCTTTTCTTAAGTGGTCATTTAGGCTTTATGCTCCCCCACTGGCTACTGGTGAAGATGAACATGTTGCCATCTTGATAACCTGCATGCCACCGATCAATGGAGGCTGATGGTAGTATACGCTTTTGCGCATATACACACGCACACGCGCACACACACGCACTCTCTTTATGTTACAGCCTTTAGTTTACTTGCGGGCCAAAAGGTGTTCAGTACTCACGGAAATGTTACCCTTTGGTATGGCAGCAGGGAATACCCACAGAGATGAGTGAATTTCGCAGTGTGACTTATTATATGTAAATTCAATGATAGAACCAGGGAAATCCCCCATTGCCATATGTTTAGAGAAATGTATCCATTATAAATATATAAACCCCAAAGCCGCCAACCCAAAGTAAACCCTTTTCCTTATTGGCACTATCTATTCTTCCTATTGCTTACATATTAATTTTGTGTCAGGCACGTGTGGTTTATGGAATAGCATTAAAAACTGCTCCAACTGAAACTACTTGGCAGACGGCACATCCAACAGTGCAAGACCAAGACTGCGCAGCACTTGCTTACTGCAGCCTTTCCAAATCAGATTGAAAAGCACACTTTACGGTATGAACGGTATAACGGTATAAACAATGTGACGGTTATTATTGTTCAATTAAGTGGTTCACGGTATCTTTAACGGTATACCGGTATACTGTCACATCCCTAATATATAACCCTTATTCCTTATCAGATAAGTCTTAGTTAACACCACTTATTTCCATACAGAGGTGAGCGCTTAACTATAGATGGCACTCCAATAAGTTTATGAAGAAGGGAGGGAAAAAGACAGAATATGGAAAGGTACACCACTCTAAGGTTTAGTAACACTAGTAGCAAGGCAGAAGAGCAAAAGTCACTGGTGAGCCAAAGTCCATAGGCTGAGCCCACTCTTAGAGAGAGCAGAGCACAAATGCGCCCAAGATCACACAGTTACACTAGGCTTAGAAAGGTCTTGCAGAGAGTTCGAAAAGAGTTTAGAGAGGCTCAGAAAAGTGTAGCCAGGGTGTCCCAGGCTAACCCAGGTTCGAAAGCCGGGGGCTAGATCTACCCTGTGCAGTCGGTGGAAAGGGAAGCCAGGCGGGACACGGTACCTTAAGTGGGAAGGATCCTCCAGCGGTGGCAGTTGTTCCTGGCAGCGGGTGCAAGTCTCATCGTCGTCCAGGGGAAGAGAAGATCTCGACTTGGAGGAAAGATGAAGTTGTTGCACTGCCTGGGAAGAAACCAGCCACAGAGTTTTCCGGTTAAAGGTACTACCCTTTATTTCGCGGTCGTGGTAAAACGTGGTATTCCAGTTGCCGGGGTGCTTGGCACAGGCAAGGCGGCCAAGAGATGCATCGGGAAGGCGAAAAAGACGGTGAAACTGGTTATCCCCACCAGTCAAAGGAAGAAGACTCTCCGGCGGGAGATCTCCTCTGTCGTTGGGAAAAGTGGTGAGACGGTCCAGCAGGGTTCCACCGGTGGTGTCGTCGTGGCAGGTCGGCTCAGCTTCTCCCTCGTCGGATTCTTAGGTCCTGTGGCGACTTCTCAAGTTCCAGTCCCCAAAGCCCTGCTTTTATGCAGAAAACCCCCATTCACTCAGCCTAGCTGTCACTCAAACATGCTAAGTGGTGAGCGGCCAATCAGGACGGAGTGCGACTTGAGTTGCCTAGGCAACTCAGTCCAGGGTGCCTTAATCCCCCTCCACCCCTCCTAAGTACCCCAGCCAGAGTGGCACCACTTTGGAGGGCTTCTGTGGAGAAGCCCACCAAAAAAGTGGAACAAAGGGCTCGACTTGGGTTGGAGTCACAGAAGAGAACACAAATGCCATTTTAGAACAGAGTTTTGGCAAAAAATACCAACCGGAGAATTAATAATAATTAAATAAACCGGCGGTATGTTCGAGGCTATCGTAATTAAATAAATAAAGATAGTAGCCTCGAACAATGGGAAAATCCCATAGAGAAATATTCGCAATTGAATATAAAAAGTAGTATCCACTGGCACCAGCCAAAACTCGGTCGGGGGGGACTGGACAGTGCCCCCTCGACTAACAGACCCCGGGGCAATCAAATTGCCCCAGTCAGTATGTCCACAATATGATGGGTTGTACTGGTTCTGTTCAGAATTCAAGACTAGTAAAGTCAAAGGTGACTTTACATGTCCTGAGAGACAGTAGTCAGTCCCAGGGTATGGAGTCTATACTGGGGTCACTATGGCACCCCTGTGTTACTGCACTGAGGGTGCTGTGTAACATCACAAAAACACATGAAGCCCTATGGGGTAAAAGAGCCCCATAGCCCATTAAACACATCTAGTGTCAAAGAAACACACTCAAATCATGCCCAAGAGTGAGGGTAAAAGAGTCTCACTCTTGGCAGGAGAAAAAAATAAACCCCAAAAATCCAGCAAAGCTGCTGGGGGACTCACTAGGTTAGGATATTCAGCCCAAACAGAGAATTCTCCCTAACAATCCTGAACCATAGCAAGGAACCCATCCCGTTCGTCCCCTTCGGGAATATGTTCAGCCGCTAATGCAACACAGTTCCACAGAGTGTGTGTGAAACAAGACAAGGCACATATGGAGTTGGCCGCCTGAAGCGCCATACCCCCTGAAGAAAACACTTTCTTCGCCTAGCCGTCAAAACGTTTGTCGTCCCTATCCGGAGGGATGGTAGGATACGACGCCTGCTTTGCCGGGGCCGTAGCCGCCTGCACCACCAAATTCTCCGGAGTGGGGTGCCTGGACAAGTAGCAGGGGTCGCTACTGGCTGGACGGTATTTTCGCGACAAAGACTTGCCCACTGCTGGGAGACTCTCCGGAGCAGTCCAAGCCGCCGCCACCCTTCTCTGCAAAGCCATATGAAACGCTAAAACCGGGTCAGTGGGGGGACCGAGATCAAGGATGTCCGTGAGATCATCCTGAACGAACTCCCCTGAGGGAGCTGACCAACCGAAGTACTCGGTGACCCGAGACATAAGGCGCCGATATGAAGAATCGGCATGAGTGCCAGGCTCCGGCCTAGAAAACTACACCTCTGCAGTGACTGTCTCAGGTCATCAAACTGGCTATGGCCCGAGATTAGCTCATCCGGAACCGAAACCGGAACCAAGCCGTCATCAGAGCCTTCATCACCCTCTGAAATGTACTCCAGAAGGGGAGAGGAAGACCTCTGGGGACCAAAGCAATGCCTGACCTTAGCCAGAGCCTTTCTAGGGGCAAACACCGTGCCACGGGGCCCCTCCGACACCATCGCCTCGAAAGGCGTCGAGGGCGCCGAACGAGTCGGCGCCGAGCAAATCGGCGTCGACATCAACTGCAGAGCCGCCAGCATCGGCGCCGTCGACACAGGCCTCGAAGCCGGAGCTCCGAGCATGTCTCTCGACGACCTAGGCGTCGGCGACCCCTTCGGAGGCAGAGCCTCGAGAGAAATCGTCGACGACCTCGGAGCCACAGGCGTCGACGTCTTCTTCGAAGACGGCACAGGATCACGCGGTCTCGAGCGCGTCGAGGACCAGGAACTGCAACGGGCATGGCGAGAACGGCTACCCTTGTCCGAGCGGGACCTCTCCCGCGAGCCGTGCCGACTACCCGAGCCCAAGGGCGTACGAGCGGTGTCTCTCGACCGGTGCCGGCCGACCGACCCCACTCGGAGGTGTGGACAGACCGGTGCCCTGCGATTCAAGAATCGCTAGCATCTGCTTCCCAAAGGAAGCCCATTCCTCCGGTGTCGCTTGCATGGAGGGATAAGCGACGGGCGCAGTCCTCGGAAGAGGACGGGGAAGGGGACCGATGCCGGCACTTCCGGGAATGCCTCAAAGAGGCGGAGGAGTGGCGAGGCCGACTCATGGAAGGAGACCCACTGGACTTCCGACGATGACGTGGAGAGTCGCCCCTCGAGTCATCCGTCGAAAGCCCCGCAGGCCACGACTTCAGGGGCTTAGACACCCGGCCTACCAACAGCTTCTTCTTGCGTTCCTGCAAGGCCTTTGCCATGAGCTACTGGCAGTCGACACAGTCGTCCGTATCGCGGGCCTCCCCGAGGCACCAGAGGCAGGCGTCGTGCAAGTCCGTGACCTACATCTTGGACCCACGGTCCCCACATTTCTTGAAGCCCGGACGCGGGGTTGTAGACGAAGTAGACATCGCCACGAACAGGTCTTCACAAAAAAACCGAACAGGTTCAAGGAACCGAGAATTGAAAACAGCAAACTCCGTCGAGGCGTACCGAGATTCACAACACGTTCGCGGAAAAAACGGAACTGAGGCTATGGGTGTCGTGCGTCCTACTTATCACATCGGGTGACGTCGGCCGTCGGAGGAGGTCCTCGGGGACGGCGCATCGACGCAGGACGCAGACGCCAAAGATTTTCTGAAGCAGCACAGCTGTGGACATTACATGTCATAGATATGGAATACGTCGGAGGACCCAATCCCCTCGAAAAGGCAGTTTGACTATGCCGAAGCCGACTACGATGAGGAAGTATTCTTCCCATCCTGCAACCAGACAAGTGACCAGGGGCGTCTCCAGCAAATGTGGGAAGACCGGAGCATGGTTCCCAGAGACTAACAGTTTTATCCAGGCATATAGGATCGCCATGGTCCGAGTCGGTTGTTGGGGTTCATGAAGATGTGATCTGTGTGGGTGCGCAGACTGGAAAGCACCAAAGTTTGTTGTGGTTAGGTACATAGTTAATAGTATTGGTGTGCAGACTTCAATGCACCAAAGTTGAGGGCTCGGTTACAGGGCCAGTGTTGCTGTTTTTGTTTTGTATCGTTATGGTAAAGGAGGAGTGTGGTGTGGCCCCTTTAACTGGCGCGCGTTGCCCGTTTAAGAAAACGAGTCATGATCTCGTAATGACTCAAGATAATAAAAGGGGCCTCTGTGCGCACGTGCGGCACAGCAGCAGAGACCCAGAAAGTGGCAACCCTGTGTCAGTGTCGAAGGTGTTTTAGCCGTCGGATCCTCGGCTTGTGTGACCACACAGCCAGTGCACTGGGTTATCCCAGTGTTGGTGCCGCGTCGGGTGATCCCAACCCGTGCAGGGTGCCCCCTGTGGTGTGCTGTACTGCATGATCGCAGTATCCCTTTCCAGCTGGGCGCTCTACAGCTGCTGTGTGTCCCCTGCTCGGGTACCCCTTGAGCAGGACAAGATGTATAGGTATTCTCGAAAGCAACACTGTTACGGTCTACGGAGAAGAACGAACAATATGGTAAAACGTGTGCGCAGCCCCTCACATAGTAGGCAAAATAAAAACGTACTGTGGGTTGAGGCTTCTAGGAATGGAACCTGCCTGTGCTGTGCAACAGTTATATTTAGATTGTGAGTTAAGCCAGATCACAGGAGCTGATTTGGGGTTAAGCCTGAGCCCCAATTTGGTACGTGGAAAGGGTTTTTTTGCTCCCGGTTATCTTGGTTGTAAAGATTAGAAATGATATCCATAACACTTTGGTTAGTACAAAGTGATTCGTTTATTTGCGGTCAGCCGACACGTGTTTCGACCCGTACGGTCTTTCTCAAGGCTGAACAGTGTTCAATGGTGACAAGTGTTAATGTGATTTGTGACAATTGTGTGACAGATTATATTATGTTCCATTGTGGTGTAGGGGTGATGTGCAGTAAGTGACAAAAAATAGCAAAAAGTAGCATCACGTCAAAAAACATTGACGTGTTAATTTATAAAAAGCATTGTTGCATGCAAACAAGGAGAAGGGGAGGAAAAGAAAAGGGAGAAGGTTAGCAAGTGGGCAGAAGGGGAGGAATTGGTTTTTCTTTTCTTTAATGAGGTAAAATCCTCTTACCTAGTCTGTTTGTTGATTGCCCTCAGTGGGGTTTTGTTCAATTTGGAACCGTCCTTACGGCAGTCCTGGCTCCTATTGGGCCCTGTGATAAGGAGGTACAATAACGGTGGATGAAAAAGCATTGTGGTACGATCTGCCTGATTGATTTCTAGTTGGTTCCCAGCTAGTGAGTGTACTTAGCGGCGTCGAAATCACATCACGTGCAAATTCCGGCTCGTGTGTGTTTCTTGGCCGTGTGGGTCGTCCCTAGCGATTTCTTTGGTCCATTATGGGGGCCCCCTGTGTGGGTGCTGTGAGCTGGTCTGGATTGACATCAAGAGCTCTTTGGTAGACGCTCTTGTGTGTGGCCAGCCACTCGAAGGGTTGGTGTTGTTCCGGGTCGCTCGAGTGGGGAACTGGTCTATGGGAATGTCCCTGCTGGTTAGAAGTCTGCTAACCATGAGGGCGGGCGGGGAGGCTTACCTTTGTATTCTGTCTGCGTTCCAGGGCAGCGGTCTGCTCCTTTACTCCACCGCTCTGGTGGCCGCCATTATAAGGCGCTTGCGAGCTAGCTGAATCGCGTTATGTGAAGAATGCGCATGCTCAGTGGCATAGCATACTGCGAATGTCACTGAGCATGCGCGTGTCCTGTCGTGTCTGCGCATGCTCAGTGGATCATTGCTGGCACTGTAGTGTTCGGAGTGGTGAGATCTGAGAAGAGGTTGTATGGGGCCATTGGCCCATGGCAATTGGTTGGTTGCCAGGGAGGGGGGAATTAGTGTTGGGAGGCGCATAAACCAGAAAGTGTTCCTTATGAGGAGAGCCGTGAGGATATTTGAGCTTGGTGGGAAATTCATGTTCCAGTTTGTGTGTGCAGGGGAGTTTGTTGGACCCCGGGCCACATAAGGATTCTATGTAATGTGGGGATAGATACAATTGGTATGTGTGTCAAGGACATGGGTTGGGCATAGAGTTGCCCTCAGATTAGAAAAATAGGGAGAGGAGAGGAAATGTTTACAGGAAGACATTTAGATCGTGGTCTTTGTTCAGGCCATTTTTAACACATCTAAAGTGACAAATTAGCCGTGCTTCTTCTTGTCTTAATTTCTGAATTCTGTCTCCTCCTCTTGGTCCCAGCCGTACCATCTTGAGTCCGATGAACCTGATGTCACTCTTATTGTCCATTTGATGATACTTTTGCCAGTGGTTTGCGAGTGGCAGTTTCGGATCTTGTGAATGTATGCTGTTGATGTGCTCTCTAATCCTAAAACGTGTCTCACGAATAGTGCTGCCTATATATATCTTGTTGCAAACACAGATTATTGCATATATCACATATTTGCTTTTGCAGTTGATGTGCTCTTTGATATTGAAGATTGGGCAGCCTGAGAATTTTGCACATTTGGTCTGGGTTGCATACTTGCACATGGCGCAAGTCCCGCATTTCGTGAAACCCATTGGTGTGCGTTTACTGAGCCAATCTTGTGCTGTAATGTTTTTGTCTGACAGGAAAGAGGGGCTTAATAAAGTTCTTAGAGTTGGTGCTCTTCTGTAGGACATACTGGGATATGTTTCCAGTTGTGACCTAATATGTTCATCCATGCGGAGTAATCCCCGTTATTGTACCTCCTTATCACAGGGCCCAATAGGAGCCAGGACTGCCGTAAGGACGGTTCCAAATTGAACAAAACCCCACTGAGGGCAATCAACAAACAGACTAGGTAAGAGGATTTTACCTCATTAAAGAGAAGGGAAAAAAAAAGAAAAACCAATTCCTCCCCTTCTGCCCACTTGCTAACCTTCTCCCTTTTCTTTTCCTCCCCTTCTCCTTGTTTGCATGCAACAATGCTTTTTATAAATTAACACGTCAATGTTTTTTGACGTGATGCTACTTTTTGCTATTTTTTGTCACTTACTGCACATCACCCCTACACCACAATGGAACATAATATAATCTGTCACACAATTGTCACAAATCACATTAACACTTGTCACCATTGAACACTGTTCAGCCTTGAGAAAGACCGTACGGGTCGAAACACGTGTCGGCTGACCGCAAATAAACGAATCACTTTGTACTAACCAAAGTGTTATGGATATCATTTCTAATCTTTACAACCAAGATAACCGGGAGCAAAAAAACCCTTTCCAAAATAAAAACGTACTTCCTTCTACAAAAAAAGATTAAAAGGAAAAGTGTGATGCGGGGTCCAGGCGACAGTCGAAAATCACCTGTTTTTATGAGTCGCACCCAGCTATCATGGTAGATGGAGATTTAACACCCTTTTCGTCGATCATGGAGAGTGCCATATTCTTTAATGGTGGAAACTCCTTAGTAAATTCTGGAAAAGCCCCTTCCATTGACAATAATGGTTCACTTTTAAAGCTGGTTATGAACCTTAAATGTAATTCCCTGGGTCCAAACAGTGCTGTTGGATACATTGATGTGGGCAGTAACCTTTCTGTGTCACCAGACCTGGACAAACTTGTGTCATCAGATTTTTCCACTAGCGATAGTGATGGGGAGGACATTTTGTGTAGTCTTAACTATCCCCCTGCTTCCCAAACAGCGACTGGCAGTACTATTTGTTTGTTTGTTTTGTTTGTTTATTTATTTGTTTGGTAATGCGCACCAAGCCCTTGGGTAGACGGGCGCAACAGAAACAAGAAATCTTAAAGCTTAGTTACAGTGCAAGGTAGCAATCCATAGAGCAGGTGATTGCAGTAGGAACAGAATACAAGATAACAGATACATCAAATACATAGCAATGGTCTTGGTAAGTAAAGGAAGCATTAGCATGAGTATCAGTATATGCACGCGTACATATACACATATGTATGTACAACTTTACATATCTGTGTCATCATGTATCCATGGTACATACAAATATGACAGAGCAGACAACCATACGTGCACGGTTAACCAAAGTACAGTGTAATTTGGCAGAAGCAGGGATCAAGTAGGGGCCGGATAGGTAGAGGTGTAAATCGTCAGTTAGGCGTCATTGGTGTGTAGCCAATTGAGTATCTTGTGTCTGAATTTAGGGTAGGGTTGTTCTAGTCGGATGTCAATTGGTAATTTGTTCGAACATTGTGCAGCTTTAACTGGGAAGCTGGTTCCTCCTGCTGTTGAGCGTTTGAACCTGGGAATCTCTAACAGATGAGTTGGCAGATCTTGTGGGACGGGTAGCTGTTCTCCTAGTAATTGTATCCATTAGGTATGGAGGTGCTAGGTTATTCAGGCATTTGGAGGTGAGGGAAGCTGTTTTGAGGATAATTCTGTCCGTTATTTTCAGCCAATTAACCTCTTTCCTGAATTCGGTAATATGCTCTCTGTGAGGGATGTTCAAAGCTGCCCTCAGGGCGTTATTCTGCAGTCTTTGAATTTTGTCTGTAATATATTTGTTGGCTCCTGAGTACAGGGCATTACAGTAATCTAATCTTGACATAATAAGAGCATTGGCTAAAGTGGTGCAGCTAGCTCTCGAGCGGTATGGCCTGGAAGCTCTGATGAGTTTGCAAGTATTAGTTGTTGATGAGGCGAGGGAGTTGACTTGCTTTTTGAGAGCGAGAGAGGAGTCCAAGTAGAATCCTAAAGTTTTGACTACAGACATCACCTTGATAGGGTTGCTATCAATGTCAAAGTTTGTGTAGTTTCAGCTAAGTTTTTGGATATTGGCTTCAGAGCCTAAGATTAGTAACTCTGTTTTTTCATCGTTCAGGCAGAGGCCATGGGATGCCATCCATGCCTGAATGAGGGTGTATATATTGTTCACAAAGGCTGAGTCCGCCTCAAAGTTGCCCGAAAGGGGTATGGGGATCTGTGTGTCATTTGCATAATTAGTGTAGGTGACACCCAGTCTGTCCAACTTGGCAAACAAAGGCTTGGTGAAGATATATATATTCATAGTGGGGGAGACGCAAGAGCCTTGTGGGACACCGCAGGTTATTTTGATGGGGTCGGCAGAGGCTGAAGTAGAGAAGACTCATGGTCCGGTTACATAAGAAGGATTGGACCCAAGCTATAGCATCTTTGGAGAAGTTGGCGACCGATTGGAGGTGGTTGCATAACACTGCATGATCCACCAAGTTGAACGCTGTCGACAAGTCCAGTAGGAGTAGCAAAGCCATTTTTCCATTATCCTTTAATTCTTTGTTTTGTGTCTTAAGGTCTAGCAGCGATGTTTCAGTGCCATGGAGAGGGCGGAAGCCCGATTGTCGTGAGCCAAGTAGGTGGTTGGCTTCCAGGTAGTCCTGGATTTGTATGTAAGCAGCTCTATCTAAAATTTTAAGAAGAAACGGCACGGTGTGTAAGTGACTTCAATGCAGCACTCCAACCAAGTCAATGCTTAGTATGGGATGCCCAATGGAAGCCCTTATTTATATATTTTTATGTCAAAGTTCTTTAAATCTGGATGATGAACCCTTATATAACGCCCCTCCCTTTGAATTCCCCTGACCTCACTGAGCCAAGAAGTAGGTTTGTTTTGCAAATTAAAAGGTTTATTTGAAGAATTAAACAATATATACATATATCACACTTATGAATAAAATAATATCGGTATAGCACACTTATGAATATGAACAGTAATCAACAATGGGTAATATTACAAAATCAACAATCTCTTTAATCACGTAGGAATAGGAAGGATACTGTAGCAGATAATACTTTATATGGATTCAAGGAAATGCAATAATAGGAAAGAATGCAGCACAGAAATACAACTTCATATGAATTCAATCAAAAGACAATATGATCACTCTTTCCCCTGTGACTACTCACTCCCCCGGTATACAATATGAGAGATGGAAATGAGGGCACACAGGTTTCAAGAATACAATCAATAATGCAGTTCAATCCCAGTTCCCCCAGCTTGCTTAGAGAAAACAGGTATGTTTTTAAACAGGCAAAGTACTTTTGAATGTGATTGCAATTAAGGTGAAAAATATGCTAAAATAATTTTAATTCACTAAGGAGATTCAGGATAGGTGATAGTTACTTTGGATTGGTTCAGGTCAACACTACCAATGATTCATGAATGATTATCAGATTGGAAACGAATGTCAGCAGTTGAAAACAAGAAACAGCTATTTTTACAAGTGTTGAAATGGAGCTAAATGGCAATTTGCAGCAATTTTTCAGCGTGCGTGAATCGCGATTACGGAAAACTATAAGGAATTGGAATGTCGTTTTGGGTTTGTTAGAAATCCTAGGATCTTAGCTTTAAAATGACAGTTTCGGTTCTAGGACGAAAGTTACAGAGGTTTTCGTGAAGGGAGATTTTCAGAAATAAAGTCAAGATTTCAAAATCACAGATTGCGCTTTACAGATTTGGAATCAACAGGATGGACACAAGATTCTATAATGCAGTTCTGGGCAGTTTGAAATCGATGGGATAAGATTACTTTAGACTAAGAGATGACTATGCACAGTTCTAGACTAGATACTCACTCCTAGGCTTGAGAATGGAAGGGGCCCCGTCAAGATCTGGTCAAGGGTTTGGCTGGGTTCTCTCACCACCGGACAGGTCTCAGGCCCTCTGAGTTCTGCTCTCAGCACTGCACGGCGATCTGGGTGGCCTATTGGACTGGATCTGATGGGTTCCGGATACAGCTCTGCTTTCTGGGTCTGGATCTTGGTTCTAGCACAGGGTTCTTAGCTAGAAGCAAAACAGCTCAGGCAGGCTGTTGGATTTTGAGATGCCCCTGGAAGTTTAGCGGTTAGAATCAGGTTGCAAAAGATTCTGAGGCCTGCCGCAAAGAGTTCAGTTTTGGTTAGGCCTCTGCTTCAGGGTTCTAGAGTTTGGTTCTGGAGTTGTCTGGATCTCTGTCTGGAGTCTGGAATTTTCCTGCAGGGTGCTACGCCAAGAAATCAGTTGAGTAGTGGAAAGGTGTGACTCGGTCTCAGCAGTCCCTATTTATGTATTTCGAAAGTGGGTGGGGAGGCTGCCTCCCTATGCCCAACCCTCTAAGGATCCTGATAGGTCAGAGAATATCCTGTCCCCTGATTTGAGACAGGAGCAGTGTGTCATATGTGTCAGAGTGATGCTGTGTTTTATGGCTTAACTGAAATCCCTCCCCTTTGCTTTTTCATAGAAACTCTATTTCCCAAAAACATATTTCCCAGATACACAAGTTGTTGATAATACATTATACACATCACAGCTTAATGAAGGCATGTCTCTGTTCAAGTCCCATGTTCTTACAAGCTTGGGTTCAGCAATGACCACTTATTCGCGCTTTTAGTGGGTTTCCCAATCTTGGTTCTGCACCAAACTTTACACAGGCATACACACTCTCAAAATTTTACATTTTTGTCAGTTCGGTACACTTTGCTATAAGCATTTTTATAAAACATACATTTGCTTTCAATTCAATTCACATCAGTGGTTTGTCTCCGCCTCCAGGGTCCGGGCTGACTCAGAGGTCACATACATGTCTTGTTTCCTGCCAGGAGTTGTTGACCAGTCACACCCAAATCAGCATATTCCTATTCATCCCAAAGAATCCATTGTCTTGACACAGCAACATGCCAGGGTGCCTTGGCTAGTTCCTGATCACACCAGTCTGTCAATCTCTTGGCCAAGGGCTGGGGAAAGCTTCCTTTGTCCAGGGGGAAGGTGTGGAATCTGTTTGATCCCAGTGTGGAAAACCTTTTAAATCTGCAACCAATGTCTACAAATTGTCTTTTCTTACAATATAACCCCCATTTTTAACACATACATTAAACAATTTCTTCCTTCAAGCCATTTCAGAATATAGTTTTAAATTGACTCCACCACTTAGGCTTCTGATAGCAAGTATTTCTTTGGCATAGTTTGGGGTTCCATGTTCAACTTTACAAAGAAAATGGTTTTAAAACGCCGGCTTCTGGTAGTGGCGAGTACCGGTATTGCACCCATTTTGACAGCTTTCTTCCAGCAAACAATCCTCAAAAGTATACTTTGTCAGATATAGATACACTTCTGTGGACCTTACATTTAGGTAGATTCTTGTGGGAGAATGATGTTGACCACCCAACAAGGAGATTGGATCTGTTAAGGTGGTTTGTGAGCCATAATTTTAGCAAATGTGACACCAAATAAAAACGGATTTTTTAGACAGTTCTGTATTCCTTGGCAGTGATTTTGCTCTGTGAGCAGCCAAAGGATGGGTTTTGGCAGAGATTTCCTGTGTTACCACTGACATAGGCAAAAGTAGATGGTGGCCTATTTTTCAGGTTTTCACTGCGCAATTTCTGGCGAGCAGCATGTTTTCCGGCGGCTATTATGATGTTTTTGCTGCCAGCAAGGCACAGTGATGTTGCAGGGCTTGGATGAGTGGGTTTATACATCCCACAGGTGGTGATAGGTCTGTAATTGGTGGGGATAGTGGGATCCAAAGTTTGTTTTTTAAGTAACAGCAGGACCCATGATTCTTTAAGATTGGCCGGTATTTTATTAGCTTTAAATGAGGAGTTTATCAGCTTGGAGATGAAAGGGGTAAGTCTCTAGCTGCATCCTTTATTATCTGTGCTGGGCACCTGTCACCTTTACAGTTAGAAGGTTTGGGGGAAAGTATTATTTTTTCTGTTTCAGTTATGGAGATAGTCTTGAATTTAAAGGGAGTGGTTGTCCTAGTCACCGAGGGTTGTCTAGTTTGTTGGTCAGAGGGTGGTAGTGAGGCCTTTTTTTTTTTTTTAGCAATTTTGCATTGTAGGCACGAAATTATATTCGATAGACCATTTTGTATGTTAGTACACCATGCTTTATCCTTTGGGGCATTGTCTACCAGTTGGATTTGGGATTCTAGTTCACGGAGGATGGAGAATAATTCTTTAGTGTTATATTTAGCTTTCTCAATCCTGTCATTGAAGGTGTTCTTTTAAGCTTTGGTTATTTGTTTTTTGTACATTTTTGCAAATTCTGTTAGATTATTTTTGTTATTTTCAGATGGGGAGAGACGCCAAATTGATTGGAGTTTCCTTTTTTGTGATCTTAAGGATTTGAGTTGGGGAGTGAACCACGCATTCAGGTGCGCTACTTGCCTAGCTTTGCGCAGTTTGACAGGAGCGATCATGTGCAGTGTTGTAATGCTGTCTGTTAAATCAAAGTTAGAAACACTGTTACACATATGCTCAAAATTAGCGACTGAACAAATGGATGTAAAGAAGATAATGGTAATAGTCGTGGAGATTATACTTGAAAACAGTGCGCAAAGTGATATTTCTGCGAACGAAGTAACAGACCTGAACTTTAACGAGGAAATTAATAAGGGCTTACAACAGGTCAAGTGAAAGTGGAAAAAAACATGGTGTGGCCAAACCGACATTAATGGGGCCAGAAACAGAAGCACAAGATTCTGTTAACATTATTGCCACTACAGAAGAGCAGGCAATAGATGCATTGAGTACAGAACTCTCCATGCTTAACAGTCCTCCCATTACATGTACAACCCTTAAACAGAAAGGATGACAGCGTTGCAACATTCCCTGACCGGTAACTAGCATTGTAAATAATAAGATGGCGTCTGCCCGAAAAAGGGTCTTGATTCAGACTGTGAACAATGAGCCTGACTCGGTTTCCGGCTACTACACTATTACTAACAGGACAGGGGATGGTATAGTGCGAAAGGTGCTGCTGCATGGCCCTATAGATAAAAGGCTTGGAGCACACAGTGTACAGGTCTGTGAAAATCGGGGGGTTGATGAGGCTATAAACACTGGGTCGCTGGATGAGCTGCCGAACTTGGCCCTAAAAGAAAACCTACTCCCTCGCCATAGGGAGACACAAATTGGAGAGCCCTGTGGGCCTAACATGGTGGTGCAGACCTGGATGTTTTGGCTCTGTCCCGGATTTCCACCCTGAAGAGCCATGGGAAGTACCCACCTACGGTCATGGGGATCAGTAACGCTACCCAGAGCCAGCTACAGGAGGATCTGAACAAACTGAATTTTGAGAAAACCGGGGATGGGTCTCAAATATGGGGGTTTATCTGAGAACTATAGTCATGATCACGGTCTCTCCCATGTGGAAGTTTTACAGAGGGCAAGGCCGGGCCACTCCCTCTCCTCTTCGGACCCCGTCCTGGTACGCTGATTTGAAATATCTAAAGATCATAGAGAGGAACCCAAGTGCAAACAGCCCTTTCCTTAACCGTTCCTGGCTCTTAGATGTATTTCTTTTAACCCCTGATCTATGAACCATTACTGTGAAAAACATTGAGGTGTTGTAATTACCCACTATTCATAGTACAACAAATTGTGTTTTAGCCTCATTTATATCGCCAACGGTGGTGGTAAATATTTGTGAACACTAAGGCTTTGAAATGTTTGTATTTCGCCCGACTAGGCAATTGGATTATGGTCTTGAGCCCAGGTATTTGAATCGGGCGAAAAATGAGATATGGGGGACAGAACTGAAATGATGAGGGATGTACAGAGGACTGTGGACTCTTGGTCTGTATAAACACAAATGCTACATTGAAATGAGGAAATTGTTGCTGAACCCTTTCAAGTTCTATCCTGGAACACAAGGTGACATCAGTGGGTGGTCTCTGTATTGGGGGTCTCTGTATTGTACCATCTGCTTTGAACTCTTTTTGCTGCCTCCATTTTAAAATCGAATTTAGGTGCATTTAGCATTACATCTGTGCACCATCTGCTTTGCCCATTTAGTTTTACATCTGAGTAACACTGCATTGTTTTTGTTGAACCAGTTTCCAAAATCAAACTTAGGTGTGCATACTCATACAAAC
Organism: Ambystoma mexicanum; assembly: GCF_040938575.1. NCBI lineage: Eukaryota > Metazoa > Chordata > Amphibia > Caudata > Ambystomatidae > Ambystoma > Ambystoma mexicanum. The sequence continues at coordinate 625,783,420 of NC_090927.1, read as the reverse complement.
TTATCTCATGTAATTCTATTCCTTCAGGTTTGCAGTTATTCTTTTTGCGACTTCACATACTAGGCCTCCTGTTGAGTTTAGCTAGAACTCTGCTGTGCAGCCACTCCTCCTTCATTCCTGGTCTAAACTTCTGTCGACCTAATGGCTCTCTATATTGTCTAACTGCTACACTATCACCTATCCCCGCCTCAAAGTCTGATTGCAAAAAGCACAAAAAAAGTCATCTTGAGTGCAAACCCTGAACTTCCCATTGCAGAAACCTATGTCAGTGCTTCCTCTAGAAAGGTTTTCACTGATATCCTCTTCTCTGTCCCCTCTCCAGATCTATGGACACGGCCCCCACCCCCCCATCTCATCTCTACTCGCTCTCCTTTCTCATGCTCTTCCATTAACGGTTGCACCAAGTCTTCTTGGCCGGCTTCTTATTCTCACCTTGCTTCATTAATGTCAATCACACTGGCACCATCCTGATTCAGGGTCCACCTTCTCTTTCACCGCATCTTGCCTTCTCTCCTTCACTTATTTCCTTCTCCTGGATCTCCCCCATCTACTCGCTCCCACCTCTGACTGGTGTACCATGACCCTGTACTCCAGCTCAGAAAACCTTCAAAAGGAACAGACCTCCTCCACCTGGCAACTCTTAATGCACGCTCAGCCAACAGACACTACTCTGACATCTGTCTCCTGAAAAAAACATCCTCAGACCCTACTTGCCCTGCCAGCTACCACCCTATTTCCATCACCCCTTTCCTGGGGAAGCTGCCTGAGAAGTTGGCCTTGCCCCAACTCAACTCACAAACTGAACTTGTTGGTGGTCTCCATGACGATCATTCTGGATTCCGGGCATCAAGAGGCACGTAAACTGCTCCTCTGAACACCTGTGAAGAACTGCTCGCATCTCTGGACTCCAACTCCCCAGCTGTCCTTATCCTTCTTGATCTCTCCTCCGCTTTTGACACAGTCAACCATTCCATCCTCATGCAAAGACTCCACGATATTCTCGGAACAGGCACTGGACTGGCTCACCTCTTTCTTCACTAACCGCTCTTCCAAAGTCATCCTGGGCACCTTCTCTTCTCCTCCTTCCCTCTCCACCCGTGGTGTCCCACAGGGCTCTATACTCGTCCCCTGGCTCTAAGGTCTACCTTACTCTCCTTGCACGCTTTGCTGCCGCCTCCTCCTCGAACTTCCAGTGTTACGCAGATGACACAGAGCTCCATCTCAAACTCCCGGCTGACCCCCTTGAAACCTCCATCATCCCCAACTGCCTATCTGCCATCCAGTCCAGGTGCGCCTCCAACAATCTCTGCCTCAACGCATGTAAACTGAGATCCTTCTCATCAGGACCCCTGAACCCTCCTTCCCCTCACTCTGCCTTCCTCCCTGGACTCTCCCCCTGCGCCTTGAACTGAAGCCAGAAACCTTGGAGTCATCTTCGACTCCTCCCTCTCCCTTCCTCCCTCACACTCAGGACACTGCCAAGAAGTCCCACTTTCAGCTATTCCTTCTCAAAGGAATTCTATCTTTTCTCAGTTTCCCTCAGAGGCTCAATGTGACCCAAGCCCTAGTTCTCTCTAGGCTTGACTACTGCAATAGCTTACTCCTGAATCTACCATCCTCCACTCTGCGACCCCTCCAGCTAATCCAGAATAGGGCAGCAAGAATCGTCCTTGGCCTTAGGCCCAGGGACTGCATCTCTTCTTCACTGGCTCCCGGTTGCTGCACGGATTAAATTCAAATCCCTTTGCATCATCCACAAGGCTGTCTGGGCCCGGGGACCACACTATCTTCGACTTTATCTCACTAAATACTCTCCCTCCAGACCACTTCGTTCTTCTGATACCAACTCTGTGTGTAAAGCATTTTGCTAAACAGAGAGTAGGTGGACATTCATTTTCCTCAGCAGGCTCCCTCCTATGGAATAGCCTCCCCTCCCTCTGCACGTTGAGCAGGATCTTCTCAAATTCTGGAAGCTCCTTAAGACTTTCCTCTTTTCCGCCTCCTTTCCTTCTCTCCTCTGCTAATCCCACAGCTGCTGCGATCAGTGTCCTGGGCCCTGAAATCCCACACCATTCCTGCCCAGCTCCTGTCTATCCACAGCACTTGCATCTGCACACCCTCCGCCTTGGAGGTTTGCACTTAAACCTCCTGCTGCCCCAGTCCGTGTAGACGTGTAGCACTCAACATTCCTAGCACTTCATCTGTGGGTCACCCATGAGCTCAGACTCCCCAGCACTTACCCCCTCTTCCCTCTTCCTTGCTGCACTTGCACGTTCTGAATACTCACAATGCATAGGTTTGTCCCTTCTACCTTTTTCCCCCCCCTCTGCTCTTAAATTGTGTTTTGAATGGGTTTTTCTTTCCACACCCATGCTTCTTCCCTGCCCTGTGGGCGTTTTGAAACAGTATTTTCTTATTGTATAAGTGCCTAATAAGCAATCAAATAAAATAAAGCCGCTGATCACATGAGAGAGGCATCAAACGGTATTAGTCTATTGACCTAAAACATTTGACCTTTTGACCAAATTGACCTTTTCTGAGTTGTCTAAATTGACCTGTTTTTGCATCCAGTCCAAATTGACCTTTTTGTTTTAAGTCAAATAGGTTAATACCTACTTAACTGAACATGAGGGGCAAGAGTTGTGGGGGTGTCCCCCGCTCCTCATCTTCATGTAAGTAGGTCAAAAGGGGGCTGCAGGGTTGTCCCCCGCATCCTTAACAATGGAGGTCAATTTAGTGAAAAGGTCAAATGTTTTTAGGTCAAATTGCTGAGGTCAATTTGCACAAGGACAAACATACCTACACCGTATAAAACACGTGTATGTATAATCATCTAATGTCTGCTGTCTTAAACTAAATAGCCTTTTGGAGGCGGAAACATGATGGTAGTCATGCTTTATGATCCGCCTGGTGGATATATAACATCAGGTTTCAAAAAGGTACTGACTGATACCCTTAGAATTTGTCATTCTCAATACCCAAATGGTGGAATTATGGTACCCAGGGATTTTAATGTGGACTGTTATGACTGTAGCCTAAATCTTCCTCTGGGGTTTGTTAAGACAAAAAAAATCCACAAAGTAAAGAATGGGGAGAATCGATGGAGCAATTTTATTTACATCTACTAACCGCAACTACTAAAGAAGTCCATTATACTTGGACAAATGGCAAACATAACCGCTGCATTGATTACATTTATGTTAATGGAGCCATTTTAAATTATTTGCATGTTTTTAAAGTATCCCCGGCTACGATGAGTAACCATGCTATGTTAGAACTGGAATTGCGAATCAGCCTCACTGAGACATCGGGAAAACGTGTCCTTAATCTAACAGTTAATCTGCAAGAAAACAGACTGCGATGGATGAAAGAAAACATCTCCTTAAATACCAATTTGGCACTCATGTGGTAAACGGGACACAATGCTGAAAGCATGTAATTGGGACTTGCATAATTTTCTGAATCTCTATGGGCCTTTAAATATCAGACAGAGTCAGTAGTAAACATCTGGGCAAGCCTGGTAATTCGTACGATTTGGGAATACCAAAAAGGAAAAGGGAATTACAGGCAATCTTGCGTAAAGTTAACAGGAGCCATAGGCCGCATGAATGGGAAAATAAAAGAACACATTACTAAAGCAAAAACATCATATAAACAATGGCTGCAAAAATATCGCTATAATGAAGCTAGTGCGGGCTGGAAGTTTGTTAACCAACTAATAAAAACAGGGGACTCTAGTCGATTCTGGCATATGATTCGTACTCATTCTGTGGGAGCAAGTGCAGTCGAAATTGTGGCATAGTTGAAAGTGATTGGGCAGTATTCATTAAGGGGAATTATTGGAATGAGCAAGGTAATCCTGTAGTTGCACAATGCAAATCCATGGTAAATACAGAGTTTGAGACAAGTCAAGGGGGCGGACCTTGTAAAGATACTCATTCCCATCACAGGTGATTATCTATCTGACACCAAGGCCCTCAACGACGTCTCCCTGGTCATCCAAGCCTGGATGGCCCAACACCAGTTATGTCTAAATGACGACAAGATCCTGCACAACGCCTGAGCAAACTAGAGCCGTCCTATCAGTCATTCACCATAGACGGTAACACCATACGATTCTCAAATGATACTAAAACGCTAGGTTTTTACCTTGACGCCACCCTGTCATTATCCCAACAAATAAATGCTGTCAGATCTGCTTCTGCATACACATGCAAACTCATTGCAGCTTGCAGACCGTTTCTTACCACCCCTAACAGTGTCAAACTAGCTAGAACCCTCTTCATGGCTAAAATTGATAAAATGGATTATTGTAGTGCTCTTTACTTTGGCACCAGCAAAGAGAACCTGAATAAACTCCAAACAACCCAGAACAGTGCTGCCCTAAACAGTCCCCGCAACCACCACATTTCAGAATCTAGAACTCCATGTAAGGTCCATTGGGGGCTGGCTGGCTGATCAGATGGGGCAAGCTGAGGCACTGTCAAGACAGACTAATCACAGGGGGTATTAGACTTCATGTAGAAGTCAGCACCTTATTTGCTGGGAATAACTGGTCTTACATTGTGCTTGTCATTTATTTTCTGATAGGTGATTAATACATTGGAAAATATGTTTGCATGTTTGCACTTCAAGTTTATTATTGTATCATGCTGCTCTTTTATTCTTATGATAGATAATTGATGCATTCAGCGCTGTGTTTTCAGTATTGAATTTTACTGATGCATGCATTTGGGTTAGTTTGGGTTTGGAACCTTGCATTGGCAGGTTTTCTTTGAAATCAGTTGGTGTAGAAGCACTTTGCTTTTAGCTTTTCTGAAGGATCATTACGATATGGCCATGTGGGAGTGACCAGAGCAGTGTTTGGGGTATTTGAAGAGATGGTTTTGCAGCCGATACTCATATGTGGTTTGGTAGAAATATGATTGACACTATGTATGAGGATTGATTTGATTAGTTGGTGAATCATTAGAGAGCAAACTGAAGGATATATTTTGTAGAATAAAATGTATTCTTTTATACAACAGTAGCCATTCTTGATTCAATGTGCAAACGTTGTGTGGAAGTATTATGCCACTGGTCCAATTATGCCCTTCTGTTTTCTTCTCTATCCCTTTCTTAAGTGTGTGTGGAGGTACAGTGAGTATGTGAGGTAACACTTAATAGGGTGTAAGGGTTGTATAATATGTGCTTATATCTAAGGGTTGGAGGTGGAGACATGCTTTGAGATCCTATGAGAGAAACAAACAAACCCAATCAATAATACCATAGTAGCAGAGCATAAATTGGTTTCGTACTCCAACTGGACCCTGAAGCCAATAACCACTTGCTACAGTGTTGCATGAAAATGTGCTCGGCCTTTACTGCCAGCTCAGCTGCAGGTGGGGGGGCTTGCTCCCCCTTAAGGCCAGCGTTCTTAGTCTAGCCCAGTAGTTCTACAGAAATCACAACACTAGTGTCCCGAAACGCTAGGGTAGTGTCTCATGGACTCATTTAGCTATACTATGCTTGGTCTGTGAAGATGTACATGGTGGGCCTCATTACAACTCTGGCTGCCGCCAGAGTTGCATTTTTTCCGGCACCCGTGAATGGGCAAGAACCGGGTCATGCCCAGTTAGGCGGACCCGGTACTTGCCCATTTTCGGGTGCCAGAATGAAGGGCCTCCTCATCCCGATTCTGTGCCTGTGCATCCGACGTGCTCTGTTCGTGGGTGCCGTTACACCCACCAGGAAAAACCTGGCGGGTGAAAGGGTTCCTGCGAGCAGAGCCAGTAGTATGGCGGTCCAGGAAGTACAGAACTGCCATGCTAACCGGTACCGTACTTCCCAGACCGCCATGCTCGTAATGAGGGCCATTGTCTTTAATTACTGTATATAATGGTTGCTCTAATTTAAATATGTTTGGTTTGCTGTGCAAGAGCATTTTCTTTAAATTGAATGCATCTTTTATGCATTTCAAAGTTACTTTACTGAGTGTAAAGATTGACCCTTAAACAATTCATATTTTAGTTGAGTATGAGTTTGCTACTATTTTTGCTAATTTGTTGAATTTAAAATTGAGCCTTGTGGTTCATGTCCAATAGTCTGCAGTTGGGTTCTGGATAAAATCTCTTTGCCTTGAAAATGTTGTGGTTTCTGTTTGGGTCTGGGGGGCAGACCCTTTACATCACTGCACCAAATCTTACAGATTTCCTTAAAGAATGTGCAGAAGTTGCCAAATATACATTTAGACGTATTCCCTACTTTGAGTGCAGTCACGCTCCATTTTCTTTTACTTACCAGTTTTGAACAGGTGAGTAGCCAAATGTAAGGAACATAGGTACAATTAGTCAGAATATGTACAAGTACAGCTTCCCTCAATCCTTGAAGTCCAACCATAAGATGGCATGGGACCTTGTTCCCAAAAGACACAAGTTCCAATATATAGCCTCTTCATGTAAAGCATTCATAAATTATGATCTGGGCTGTGGTGATGCTTAGGAAAAGTTTTAAAAGTTAAATGAGTATTTAACCAAATTCAGGTAAGTACCCCACTCTATCCTATTCTCGAGCTAGGAGAGGATGATTAACTCAGAATCGATGACCAGAGGCCTGGTCAGAGGGATTTCCGGTCAAGGATTGTATGCCCAATGTTACCCTATGGAGGAGAGGGGGAATAGAAACATGAATGTTAACTTACCCACCCTGTCTCCGATTCCTCCACATACCACTACATGTCTTCCGGAATCCATTGGGGACACAATCGTCAGTGTTTGGTTCAGGAGAAAGGTCTAGGGGTTGCAAGTGCAGGGGTCACTTTCCGTGTTGGGAGTTGGTCGTGCTGTACAGCAAATGGTTGCAGTCAGCTTGCAGAAGAGCTAAAACAAAGAAAGATGATTTCTGTGGTGCAGACCCCGCAGGACAGCCCACAGAATTGAAGGAGGAGTGTTACAACAAAGGTCATCACCATCAGGCAGAGACATGTGATTGTACAGCAGTGAACTGAGAAGCTGCCTCAGCACTGTTTCCTTTGAAGTGAGCCAGCTGAAATTGCAAGGGCAGATGATTCGTCGAACAGGCTGGAGATCTGTCAAGTACCAATCCTCTACTCTTAACAACAATGGCTGCAGCAATGTAGCCCAGGAGAGAGCTGGTCAGTCCACCGGGTGGTCCATCGACACTTCCGAAGGCAAGGATCCTCGAGTAGGGGTAGAGGGTGGTTGTTCCCACTGGTCCAAGGATTGAAGCACCAATAAGAGTCTTCTGAGATCAGGCAGAGGAGTGGGGCTTGACATGGCCTATCAATGGAGTTAATGCTGGCCAGCTGCATGGGTCGTCAGCGGGCTACTCGTATTTGTAGAAATCTTGACTCCAACGGTGAACTGAAGAACAGCTGCAGGAGCCTCCTATTATCCAAGACTCAGGCTGGTAGCAAGCCCACCAATGGTGAGGATCGGCACCGTTAAAACAGCCAGGGGTTTTCCAATCCTGACGAAGCACTGGTCATCACATTCATCCAGCAACAGACCAGCATTGTGGACTGGGACTAGAATGTAAGGCATTTCCTCACCTGAGAAGTTGCATGGCACAGCCATCTTGGGGTGCTGCACCTCCTCAGAGGTATTCTTCCCTTCCTCTCCTTCCCCCAGAAGCTCACTGTCTCCCGAGCCCTGGTTCTCTCAAAGCTGGACTACTGTAACAGCCTCTATCTTAATCTGCCTGCCTCCACTCTCCGCCCTCTGCAACTCATCCAGAACAGAACTGCGAGACTTGTCCTTGGCCTCAAGCCCAGGGACCGTATCTCTCCAGGACTGAAATCTCTACACTGGCTCCCAGTGGCTGCGAGGATTAAGTTCAAAACCCTCTGCATTGTCCACAAGGCCTTCAGGGGCCTGGGGCCTAAATACCTTCAACTCTCTCTTCCTAAATATCTTCCTTCCCAAGCCCTACGCTCATCCTTCTCCAACTCCCTCAGGGTCAGCCGCTTCTCGAAGCAACGAGCTGGGGGTAGATCTCTCTCCACGGCAGGGGCCTCCCTCTGGAACAGCCTTCCTGCCTCCCTGAAACTTGAGGAGAACCATCTCCGGTTCCGGAAGCACCTCAAAACCTTCCTCTTCACTTCTGCTTTCTCTCTCCCTCTCCCCTGCTAAATTCTTCACCTAAACTGCACTGATTCTGCAACTGGGCCACTCTTACCGACCTCGGTCCTGGGCCCAGTCACTCTTCACTTGAACTGCCTCCCTGGCAACCCCTGCACTGCGGGACTGTCTCTGTATCCCTACAGCCCCCCCCCAGCACTTCTCTGCACTTACCTTGCACTTGCCACCAGCTGGCCCTATTTATTTATTATTTTATTTCTATTCTACTTATTTGTACTGCACTCCCCTCCCTCCCCCTTCCCCTTCCCCTTCCCCTTTGTCCCTTCCGCATACCCCTGCACTTGCGCGGTCTGAATGACACCTGGCCTAGTAGGATCGTTGTCTGTCTTCCCCTTGTTCCCCCCTCCCTGCCTCGTCGCGCCTTGAAACACTTGTGTATAGGCGCGTTACAAATGCCATATCATATCATACCTTTAGTAGCCAGTCCCTGTAACTGCAACATGCACAAGTAAAATATCCCAAAAATATTGTAAAAATTGCACAGCTGCTACCAGTAAAAGTAACCAAAAAGCCATTATAAAGAAAGTTAGAAGGATACAAAGAATACTAACTGCACCTCAATGTAAGGTGATGTGTGCAATTGTAAAAATACAGGAATTCAAAAGAAAGGCAGCCAAAGTGCTTACAGTCTTAGGGACTAGTCAGTTTCTCCACAGAAATTAGCACAGGCAAGGGAAGTTGTAAAGACAGGAGGATGGTAGTTGTACTTCTGCCCTCTATATGGTTGGGACAGAGGCACAGAGCACCCCAGCCAAGGCTCTCAATTGGCATCGTGGACGAGCAACCAAGGCTTAAGCTCTCAGGAGGTCATGTAGGCTGGTTCTTAAGTACAGTGAATCCCCAAGCCCCCACATAGGAACGTCCACACACTGTTAGGTTATAACACAGCATCTTTATATAAAATAAGGTTCCGATAAATATATAGATAATAATGACACACTTTGTACTTTGGCAACATTATTTAAATAATGGCAATAATATATATAATTTATGTGATATCACACAATACTCAGATTCATAAAAAAATACACCAACTGCTGACAGTCTTTAAAAAGCATGGGGGAGCCTGAGCTCATGGAGTAGAGAGTTGCATGGGCAGAGCTCCCGTCCTGATCCTGCCAGTGATCCTGTAAATCGGTGATTGTGGTGTTTAAGGAGATTGAGAACAATGTCCCTGCGAAGAGAAAGCGTTTCTGCTCCCTGCGGGCGAAGATCCGACGTAAATCGGAACATGCTTCCCGACGTACGAGACCAATAAACGTATGCCCTTGGACATCTAAGATGGCGGACGGAACGCAGGCCTAGAAGGAGGAGGAGGGGCTGCTCCGATGCAAGAGATGCTGGACCCGTTGAAGCAGAGAGTGCACTGAATGGCTGGCGCCTTTCACAGCATTGAGTCCAAACTCCCTACTAAAGACGCCTGACAGTGGAGGGCTCGCCGGGTGCACCCAGCGATAAGTGGCCTAGAAGGAGGAAGAGGAGCTGCTCCGACGCAGGAGCTACTGGAGCTATTGGTGCCGAGAGCGCACTGAGCGGCTGGCGCCTTCCATAACACAGAGGCAGAACTGACTACTGAAGTCACCCGACAGTGGAGGGCTCACCAGGTGCACCTAGGGAGTAGCGGAAAGACATTGCCCTCAGCGATCCGCCAATCGAAGGCAACGGAGGACTTGAACACCGTAGGCGCTGGCAGGACTGCGAGCAGGTGGGGACAAGACACTGAGTTGGCCTCCGTCGGCTCCTTGCAACCACTCCTTTGCCTCTGGATCCTTCCCCTCCTCTCTGAAGCACTCCTTTGTGCATCCTCTTCTCAAGAAACCAACAGCTGATCCTTCTTGTCCAGCTAACTATCACCCAATTTCCATTACTCCCCTTCTTGGCAAACTCCTGGAAACGTTGGCCATCTCTCAGCTTAACCTTCATTCCAATTCTGTTGGCGGTCTCCATGACCACCAGTTTGGCTTCAGAGCTGCCAGAAGCACGGAAACTGCTCTCCTAAACATCCGTGAAGATCTGCTCACCAACCTTGACTATAACATTCCCTCTGTCCTCATCCTCCTCAATCTCTCTTCTGCCTTCGACACGGTCAACCATAGCATCCTGCTCAACCGTCTCCGTGAAAACCTGGGTATCACTGATCGGGCTCTGGCCTGGTTGACCTCTTTCCTCTCAGATCGATCCTCCCAGGTCCAACTTGGGTACTTCCTTTCATCTATCTTCCTCTCTACCTGTGGTGTTCCCCAGGTGTCTAACCTCTCGCCCTGGCTTTTCAACCAATACCTGGCAACTCTCGCCCACTGCATTGCCATTTTCTGCTCAAATTTCCAGTGCTACTCTGACGACGCTCAACTCATTTTCAGGCTGCCCTCTGCCACCTCCTCTCCCTCTCTCATCTCTGATTGCCTAACTGCCATTCAAGATTGGTGTGCCGCCAATGATCTTTGTCTGAATGCCAGCAAGACTGAGATCCTCCTCATCGGCACACCTTCACCATCCTTTCCCCTCACTCTCTGGCTGGCCTCGCTTGGCCCTCCCTCCTACCCCCACCTGCGAGGCTAAGAACCTCGGGTTCATCTTTGACTCCACCCTTTCCTTCTCCGCCCACATCTCTGAGGTCTCTAAAAAGTCAAATTTCCGACTGCACCTCCTCAAAGGTACTCTGCCTTTCCTTTCCTTCCCCCAGAAGCTCATGGTATCTCAAGCTCTGGTTCTCTCTAGCTTGGACTATTGAAACAGCCTCTTTCTAAATCTACCTGCCTCTACTCTCCGCCCTCTGCAACTAATCCAGAACAGGACTGCGAGACTTGTTCTTGGCCTCAAGCCCTGGGATCGTATCTCTCCAGCTCTGAAATCTCTTCACTGGCTCCCAGTGGATGCAAGGATTAAATTCAAAACCCTCTGCATTGTCCACAAGGCTTTCTGGGGCCTGGGTCCAAAATACCTTCAGCTATCCCTCCGCAAATATCTCCCCTCTCGAGCTCTTCGCTCCTCTACCTCCAACTCACTAAGGGTCAGTTGTTTTTCTAAGAAACGAGCTGGGGGTAGATCTCAGTCTTCGGCTTTGGCCTCCCTCTGGAACAGCCTCCCCGCCACTCTAAAACTTGAGAACCATCTCCGGTTCCGGAAGCACCTCAACACCTTCCTCTTTTCTTTTGCCTTCGCTCCCCCTCTCCCCTGCTGATCTGTTCTCTCTTGGCACCATGCACCTGGCCACCCTCTGTCTTTTGGGCCCAGGTACCTGCTCATCCTGTCACCCTCCTGCACTGCCTTCGGGCCACCCCTTGCACTGGGGTCTGTATCTGTACCCATACAGCCCCACCTTTTTCTTCCTGCACTTATCGGACCTACCCTGCCTGCTGCCTTAAACCTAGCACTTGGAAATTGCTGGCTGCATTAGCACTGTTTGTTGCCTTTATTATTTATTTATTGTTATTCATCTGTTTCTCCTCTGCTTCGAACTTTCCACCTCTCCCCCCTTCCATGCACTTTCCCCCTCCCCCCCTCCCATGCACTTGCGCGTTCTCAATGTCACTAGGCCTAGTAAGATCGCTGTTTTGTTCTCCCCTGTTCCCCTCTCTTGCCTTGTCGCGCTCTGAAACACTTGTGTACGAGCGCGATAGAAATAAAATACCAATCAACTAGCAACGACGAACTGGGGACATTGAGGAGAGAGCGCACAAATCGTCAGTGCTCCTGAGCTGGCACAACACACCATTCAGCTGGAAAAGTAGAACGCCATCGGGCCAACACGTACTCCAAGGAGGCGGCTAAACTAGAGATGAACCAGGAGTAAGACCGAACAGCAGAAGGTCCTGCGTGCCGGCTGGACAAGGAAGAAGGAGTGCAGCCGGTATTAGAAGGTGGTCGCAAGGAAGGGATAGCGGATCGAACAAACAGTGCATACACCATAGCAGTGAGGCAACAAATGAATTCACCCTATGTGGGGCAACGACATGGCAGCCTCCGGAGTTAGATCAAGACGGAACTGCACGGCATAATTTGGAGATAAGCTAACCCCACGTTGACTGCTGGTCTTCGGTTGCTGTGTACTGCTGGAAGCACCAACATTGGTCTGCAAACAAACAAGAGCCCCCCCCCCCCCCCCCAAGCTACGAAACTGGGAAAGGGCATCTGATTGAAACAAATCTGTGAAACCCCAGGTGCAGACAGTCCAAAGGAAGCTGGACACAAATCGTGAGAGTTACACAAATGCTGACGGGCGACAGCGCTAGGCTTGATGGCTGCATTGTGATATAAACTGAGTGCTCCACAGAATAAAAGGAACAGATACTGCTAGGCAATGCTGCGCGCCAGAACAGAATTACTATGCTGCCGCATGCTGAATGCCCCGCCACACTGCAGATGAGTCAAGGAGTAGCAATACAGGCCTGGCTAGTCGCTGCAAACTACCCACACTGCCCAGATAGTAGGAGAACTTGTGAGCAGTGAGGATCTTGTGCATGCCTCATGAACTGAGGGGGCCCACGACTATTCACTGAACTGCCTCCGAGACCATCAGGAAAGGAGACAGCAGGAAGGCACTGAGAGCACCACTACGTAATACAACCATAGGAAATTCCACATGAGCAGCAAAAGGCGCCAAACACGCTGCGTTACTACACCACTGTGAGGCAACCTACCCAAAGAACTAAACCGCGTGAGATGCGAGAAACCCACCCAGAGGGAGTCTGCCTCGGCACACCGCCTTGCCCAACTGCTGGAACACTAGTTGGCTCGTGGTGTGACTGTGCGACTCACAGCACGTAGCGAGTTACTGTAAGTGCCTAACACTCAGCACTGCCTAGTCCCACGGACTGCGACATGCCCTCAACAAAAAAGAAGAATTATCACACTATAATGGAATCCTTTGCAGCGACCAAGCCACAGGACCAACAGCCAAGTGCCAAGGAGCCCCACGCAGTCCAAGCTAACCCAGTATCATCCAACAAAGACGAACAAGTGCTGGAAGCCATTGCAGGCTTACGTTCCTTCATAGACACTAAAATCGAGGAAGTCAAAGCGGACATGCAATTGATGCGCCAAGATATGCGCAACCTCACGGAGCGAGTTACTGCTATGGAAGTCGGACAAAAGGAAACCGCAGACGCACTGAAAGACATGCAGGCCAGGATACATAATCTGGAAAAGCAAAATAAAACCTTAGAAGAAAGGGATGAAGATGCGGAAGGTCGATCTAGGCGCAATGTACGCATTTTAGGAGTACCTGAAGGGATTGAAGGATGCAACCCTACGGATTTTGTGGCATCCCTATTGCAACAAGAAGTGGGGGCAGACCGACTCTCTTAGGGCTTTGCAGTGGAGCGGGCACACAAAAAAGACTGCCACCTGGATCACCTCTGGACAAGCCAGACCAATCAGGGTAACTATGGCAGGCGGTCAAGCCTAAGTCTCAGGAGGGGTGAGGGTGACTGAAGGACCTCAATGAGCACAGAGCAAGGACACTTACAAATTACTCCAGACAGGTGTTATATCAAAAATATATACACATGCATTACAAGGCCTTTGTAACATAGACCATTGGAGTCTAAAGGGAGAAATGTACGAAATATGTCGACAACCTAGATGGGAAGGAAACAGGCAGTGCAGATTGTCTTGAGACCCAGTTCGACATCGACAATACACCTAACTAAGAGGCAGTCCAAGCCCCAAGAACAGAAGAGCCTTGTGCTCAATAGTGCATGCAATGCAAACGCACGCGGTTGTTCCAATGGGCAGAACAGGGTCTCTTCAGGGGTCTCTAGCAGCTTGGGAGGGTGGATGGGGCGAAGCAGAATAAGTTCCCACTATTCAAGAAGGACCTCCACTTGAAGGCAGATGCAGTTTGAGAGTTCGGGATGGAGTTGCTATTTCGCAATAGTAGTGGAAAGGAGAGGGACCCTCAGGGGCCACACATGCGTAAAAATGGGCCCTTGTGCTTGGGGCCACCAGTTAGGGTATTGAGTACTCACCGGTCCCCGATGCAAGCAGACCCAAACTTCGGCAGGTCAGTCCACTTCGTTTGCAGGTTCTAATGCGGCAAAAAGGATGTCTCGGCACCTTTTAGTTCCCGAGATACAGCGATGATTCCCAGATGAGACAGTGGCGATTTCTCCGCTCCGGGGGGATGAATCGACCCAGTTTCACTGCAGCAGGCTTCAGGGGCAAGATGGTCACAAATGCAGCAGACTTGGAAAGGACGTCGCTGCGGCAGGGAAACACGGTAACCGTGTTTACTCTGGTCCTGGCGCACTCGTCTCACTTCAAACCTGGGAACGCCAAGTGTACGAAATTCAGTGTGAGGGTGCCGTGGACACAGAGCTAGTAGTATACCAAGTTTCGAGGGCCTCCTCGAAACGGCGGTGGTGACAGAGCAAAGCAACTGGTTTGCCCAGGGACATTTCCGAGAAAGCTTACTTGCAGGGTTTGATGAATGTGCCAAGAATAGTTGGTCCCACTATTCCAATGGGTCGAAGCATCTTTGCAGACCTTCTAGGATGACCAGATGCAGAGGGGTCCCACGGGACAACAGCGGCTCAGGGTGCCAAACCTTCCAGCGGGCCAACCAGCGGTTCCTTGACTCAGCTTCGTAGTTGCAGGATACTTGGATCCTATCCTTTGTTCAGTGAGAACTCAGGAGATTGACATGGTAGTGGTGTTTTCAGCCTCCTCTTATCCAAAGTTCCCTTTGTCCCAAAACGGCGAGGACCCAATGGGAGATCTGCTCACAAACACACACTCCATACGTGGACCAATCACGGACCACAGTGGTCCCAGTCATTCATGGCACTCCAGACTCTCTGGCACCCAGGATGTGTATTGGAATCAGACATTCCAGTCCATATCCTAGAGGCACACACACAAGGCATGCAGTAGCCCGCAAAAGAATTGGGATTCGGGGGAAAGTGCATATCCAAATAAGGACTGACCCGGGTCGGCTCGACCTGGGGAAGGTGAAGGGGCAAGATGGCCAACGAACAGGACAAAGAACCTTGTGGCATGGCCATTTTGGAGCCAAGCCACCTATTCATGCCAAACGCGGTTAACGTGGCAGGAAAGGGTTAAAAGTAATGCGAAAAGATAGCTGCCGCTAGGCCTGTCCATGACATATCTGCACAGTTCATAAAAAGTCCAGCAAGAGTATCTAGGGCCTTTGGAAAGGACTATAGACCCAAGTGTGCTGTATGGTAAGATACATTGCACATTTGGTACATGTTGCACAAAAGCTGCAACATGAGGAAAGGACTAAGGGAAACAAAGTCTCCCAGTACTGACTGTCTTAAGGGCATGTCAGTTTCCCCATAAAAAGTGAGCGAAAGCCCAGTGGAGTGCAGCTGAAGGCTGGGCTTCTCTGGCAAAGTCAGTCAACTGTGTCTAAACAGCAGCAAAATGTTTGGGGGTTGACACATGGACGGAAAATTACATACAATTATGAAATCTTTCCTAACACATGCTAATGTATCCATCCAGGCTGTTTTCCTGGAAACCCCAGCGGCTGCCACCATGTGGCTGGAAAAGAACAATATGGCAGTGGGTGAAGAAGCAGGGACAAAGGCGGAGCAGCAGCAACTGGGGGCGATTGCCAGAGGATTAAGGTGCCCTACATGATTTCTGAAAGGACCAACACTGAGAACACGGAAAATCAAAGCAACGAATAGCTGCCAATTCGGACAGGCAGCACACCTGGGCGCTTGGCCTGAGCCAACAGGAGCACACCCTGTGAAAGGACTAGTGTCAGCCTGTTGCTGACCGGACAACCCGCACAAGACCCGGATGGGCCAAGAAGGTGCGGGGGCACCAGAGCGTTGTCTATATGGAGCAGCTGCTGGAGGCAGTTGATTAATGTTTACCTTTTATTGTTTGAATGTTTTTAAGGTTTTCATAAGTCTTGTTGTCTTCACAATGCTACGTGAACTGGTGGGAAGGACTCCGAGTGGTTGGGGCAAAAATATGCAGTAAGGGGTGTGGAGGTCGATTGGCGTGAAGTTGACTGGGGAAAGCTAGGTGGAACGGAACCTGATAAAGATGGCAGCTGACATAAAAATCTTAACATGGAATGTCTGGGGTATGGGCACCTAATTGCACAGAAACAGGATCAAGTCCTTCCTGAGCAGAAAGAAAATCTCCATAGCACTACTGCAGGAGACCCATCTCACAATAGACGACAATGAAAAAATGGAGAGGCACTGGAGAGGACAGGGCGTTGGTGCGGGATACTCTAAATATGCACAGGGTGTATATTCATGGATAGATGAGTCTGCGCTCTTTTGCTTATTGTTGAAGGTAGTTGACGCAGAAGGGAGATACCTAATCATCAGTGGTAGCATTGAGCAAAATGAGGTCTGTATAGTGAACTCTTACCTCCCTAATCATAGGACCTCGGCATACTTAAATAGGCTGTGCAAGACGCTGACCCCACACCGAGATTGCTTTTCCGTCGGGCAGGGGGCGAGGGGTGCGGGACTTTAACTGTGTATATGATTGTGTCCTAGATAGTACCATCCCGCTACAAATTGGGACAGGGAACACAAAGCCGCCACTCAAACGGGTTATAGAGGCACTGGACTTATCAGAAGTGTGGTGGGAACTGCACCCAGAGAACAGGGAATTCTCCTATTATTCATCCCCTCACAGGCTATACACAAGTATAGACTATTTACTTGTGGATAGGGCGCACCTCTCCCAAATTGAATCTGCAGCCTACCTGGGTAGATCGATATTGGACCACTCGCCCTTGCAAGTGGTCTGGTCAATAAAGGGTCCCGGGCCCCCCTTACCACTATGGCAAATGCTGACTGATGCTCTGCTGGATGGTGCTTTCCAAGAAATGCTCCATACTAAATTGACAGAGTATATAGATACTAATGTGGGGAGCGTTGATAAATGGAGAACTGTGTGGGAAACACTGAAAATAGTAGTGAGAGGGGAAACTATTGTGGGTGCAGGGGGTATCAGGCAGACACTGAAAAGTGAACGAGAGGTAAATGGAGAGGATCAAACAACTGGAAACCAATGCACAGAGGTCACAGGAAGAGGAGGAGGAACTAGTGGCTATCAGGGAAAACAATAAGGAGGCCTGGAACAGATTATCAAAATTTGACTACATAGCAAAAACTACCAGGGCACACTCAGAGGGGGACAAACCGAGCAGGCTTTTGGTGTGGCTGTGCAAAAGGGAAAACCCGAGACATCTAACTACGATACTTAAAGACGAGGAGGGCGAGATGCACACGTCGCAGCTGTCTATAAACACCTTCTGCAAATTCTACTCACATCTGTACAGCCACAATGAACAAGTACCAAATCAGGATATATTAGACACATTGGAGGGGATAGGGCTGCCCAAGCTAGACAAGGCTCAGAGAAATGCTCAATAGCGAACTGGCTGATGAGGATATAAGCGACGCAATTAAATCAATGGCTACCAGTAAAACCCCTGGAAGCGATGGTTTGCCCCCTGAATTTTACAAAACGTATTCATCAGAGTTAACTCCGATCCTACATGGAGTATTTCAAGAAGAACTTGCGACCAAAGTGCTCCCGAACACCATGAGAGAGATGTTGGTGGTCCCGATCCCTAAACCCGGTAAACCCACAGATGAGTGCGATTCCTATAGGCCCCTAGAAATGCTAAATTACAATGTCAAAATTCTGACAACCATATTGGCTAACTGCCTCTCCAGGGTGATAGGATCTTTAGTACATCAGGACCAAAATGGATTCATCCCAAGCTGCTATGCGGCGGTAAACCTGCTTCGCCTACAACATATTGTAGAGCAAACGTCTAATCAGCAGGAGCACTATGCAATAGTCTCGCTGGATGCCATAAAGGCATTCGACTCCATGTATTGGGAGTGGCTGATTGCGGTACTGAGAAAGTTCAGACGGGGTGAACATTTTATCAGGTGGGTTGAGCTACTCTACACAGTGTCAGTGGCCAGGGTTAAAACTGGAAGGATAGTATCAGCCCCCTGGGACATCCAGAGAGGAACCAGACAAGGCTGCCCGCTGTCGCCCATGCTCTATATATTGGGCCTGGAGCTGATAGCAATATATATTAGGAAGCAATTTTTCGACGCTGGAATCACAGTGGGTAGTGTGCACCATGTGGTGTCCCTCTGCGCAGATGATGTGCTGCTATACCTACGGGACCCACATTTGAACGTTCCGGTAGTTCTAGATGTGCTGGAAAGATTTGCGGGATTCTCAGGGATATCTTTCAGTAGGAAGAAATCATGCATATTCCCATTAGCACGATTGGCTGGGAAACTGGAGGCTGAGCTACCAGAGGTTGGGATTAGCTGGCAGCCAAAATCATTCAGATATCTGGGGTGAACATTTGGCAAACCCCGGACCTGATGCACGAGGACACACCAAACTAGCGATAAAGGGGCTCAGAAAGTTCATGGGGTTCTGGTCAAGACTCCCGCTATCGGTGATGGGTAGAGTTGCTATAACTAAAATGATAAGTCTTGCCGAGATTTCTGTACTTCTTCCACAATGTTCATCACTACATCCCAGCCTCCTTCTTCCGCATGATCGAGAAACTGCTGAGAGAACTCTTGTGGGATTCGGCCAGACACAAAATGTCTTCAGCCACTCTGACGCTGCCATACACGGAAGGTGGGGTCCAGCTGCTGGATCTAGAAATATACTACCTGGTGGCACAACTCAGTCGCGTGGCCAAATGGCTCGCCGACGAGGTTACCTCGGAAACGAGACTGATAAAACACCTGGTGGCCCCTGCGCACCTGAAGGAAATCCTCTGCATCTCGGTGAAGTGCTTGAACACAGCCCCAATGATTGTGACGCTAGGCAGGAAGGTCTGGAACAGGGCCATAAAACTACTAAAAGGTAACCGCCCATATTTCCCCGAAACCCCAATGGCAGCCGAGGTCTATGCAGTCAAAGAAGACCTGGTAAACATGAGACTATGGGAAGGATATGGTGTCTACACATGGGGTTATGTCTATGACGAAGGGGCTTTCCGGGAATTTGAGTCCATGATCGAGAAAGAAGGGCTGCCCAGTGGCCAATTTGTATGGTATCACAAGATCAACAAAAATTGCGAAGGAGATCTGGAAGGATTGGCCAGCTGAACCAGAAATAGACCTGTGGAAACGAGTGTCTAGGCTCTATTGCCAACTGATGGACAGGCCCAAACCCAAAAGTATAGCACTAAAAAAAAATGGGAAACTGATACTGGAACTGATATAACAGAAAGTGAATGGGCCAGGGCCCTGGCATATCCCCGGAAGGTCTCCAGAAACGCTAGATTCAGGTTGATTCAACTGAATGTCTTATAAAGGACATATATGACCCCGGGCAGAATTGCTAAATTCAACATTAAGGCTACCTCATTGTGCCCTTGGTGATGTTCGGAGGAAGTAGAGCTGCTCCACATGTTTTGGGACTGCCCAAGGACAATGCTTTGGAACAAGATAAAATTGGCCTACAGGAAAGCTGGGGTGGCGAGATACGAGTGGACACCAAAGGAATGCCTTCTGGGAGTCCTACCCGAGGATTGACAAGTATAGACACATAATCAAGCTTATGGACATGGCATGTATACTGGCAAAGAGGTCCATTGCAATGGCGTGGAAATCAGCGGGAGGGCCATGGTATGAAAGCGGTACAATGAATTGGAGCACTGGACCAGTGCTGACACTAGAGTGTGGGGTCAAGGGGTATCCAGAGCTGCGGGTGAGACAGGCCTAGCATAAGGAGCCTGGAAGGCACTGATCTGGGAAATGTTCCACTCACCAGACGATAAGCCCCTGTGAGATAAGAGGCTATAATCGGGTTCTGGGCAGCGCACAGTAATAACATGGTTATTGAGGTGTTGGTCAAGTGACCCAACCTGCCCCCCCAACACAAGTAACATTTAATACATCACAGTTGCCTCACCGACGTACCCGGAGTAACAATAAGTGAAGACCTGTTAAAATGTTGTATGTTTAGGTTTGTATGCTGCAATGTGTGTGAAGAATACTACTGATGTAACATGATATTTGCTGCTACGTTTGTTATGAATGCTAATAAAAACATTCAAAAATAAAATAAAAATTAAAAAGCATGCGAATTGATAAGCAAACTAACTTCATAGATCCAGGAAGAAAGGCAGGTTAATTTCAGAACACAGGCAGTATACTTTCTTTGGATTTAAACAGTGATGCTGTGTGAGAATCCACCCCCACCGCCCCTCCCACCTGGGCAACCTTTAAGGGAAAAATTAGGCTGTACCTCATCTGGTCTATTACAGCCCCTGTCCATAAATGTTCCGCAATGTTCTGCTTTACTTCTACAGGTTCCACCAGCCTACAGTACCTGGAATGCCAGAGGAGAACAGGATCCACGACAAATCTGGGACCGCTGGATGATTCATGAGGCTGGAAGATGCTCTTCCTCTTCACAGTACCTTTGGTAACTTGGCAGGCAAAGTGGTGCCGTATCTTGGCTCTATTCGACGGGACTCTTCAAAGATGGACCACATTTGCAAGAAGGAGTTGAAGGGATGCTGAGGCCAAGAGAAAAAAAGAGGAACCAGGCAGTATTTGAAAGACAGCACTTTTGGTCTTCGCGGTGGTCTCCATTGGCGGGTCGGTATTGTAGATGTCCCACAAAGGTGAAACTTGCTGTGGACTCCGAAAAGGCCTAGCTGAAGAGGATAAGACCCTTGGAGACCTTCAACGCCTTTCGGTGAGAACGGGTGCAGTGGCAGATTTAGGTGAGGGTTTCAGGATTTTGCGGTTTACCAACTTTGGTTCTTCGGTGCTGCAGCACAGACATCTGGATGGCTTCTGGCGAACTGGACTCGACCACTGGACTGGACTATGGACCCTCACGAAGGCTGAACCCTTGGGACATCTTCGGATTTTGGTAGCAGGAAACCCACCGGCGGACCTTCCTCTGTACACAGCGAACTGAGATCTTCGGCAGTAAAAAGTGGTCATATGTCCTGTCAGGGATGTCCCGTGAAAGATTCTTTGATCAGGTGGAACATTTGCAACTCCGGGAGTCAAGCAGCACTATGCCAGGGCACCCTCTCTTCTGGCTGATACGCAGCAGTCTGGCTTCCATCGGTCCCGAACACTCCTCTGGAACCTGGGCGGCAGGGGATTTGCTAGGTCTGGAAAAGACCCGGGGCTACGCTGATGTCGGAACTGTTGGGACTGGGGGCTAGCTAGTCTTGGCTGTAGCTCCTGAGATTCTATCCGGGGCTACAACCAAAAGATCAGGGGCTATAGCCCCCTTAGCCCCCCCCCTAGCAACGCCCCTGCTGGGCGGCACAACTGGACTTCTTTGGGTCAAGATGTCCAAGCACTCCTCTTCTAGACTCAAAGACCATGATGGTCCCTCGTAGCTTGGGAAGAGGTCACTTACCCAGGTCCTCTATTCCGTCCTTGGGTCAGTTCAGCAGTCTTCGGATTACTTGAAGAAATGCAGCTGCAGACTCCTTCCTCCAACGGACCCCAGGATTCAAGCTTCAGATTTCAGTTTCAGAACAAAATGGTGAGGGAGTGGTCCCTAGTTATACACATTGGTTCCCCATTCACTCAGGCTGAGCCAGACACAGCCAGCCAACCCTACACAAGTGCATTCATGCAGCAAGGCAGCCAATTAGGCATTCACTCAAACCAGACACCCATAACAGAATCTGGATAGGAGCAAGCACCCAGCCTTTCTGGACACTACACTGCATTCACTACAGTTTCAGTCAGGGCTGGCTCATGCATTGTGTCACACAACCAAAACCAGACACCCACAACACAGAATGTTAGTTGACTTCATACTCTATTCACACAGGCCCCACCCCAAGGGTGTAACTACAACACAGTCCCTGGGAAGGCTCCAGTCAGTCTGACAGGAGGCAGCAGAGACCATATATAGTCTTTCCAGCCAACAGCGAGTCAGGGAAAAAGGAACAGAGTCAGGGCTTCTCAGGACTTTGGGTAACGAGGTGTAAAGGCAATCGAAACCAAGAGACTACAGTGGCCATCTTGCCTTTTCCCAGAAATCCATTGATTCCTATGGCAGGGCCTGGGTGTCCCAAAGACTGAGACCACTCAGAGCCACTGTCAAGTCAGCATGTAGCTGCCACCAGCCCATACCCTGTTCTGAGGGCAACACACAGGAGCCCAGAAACGCACAGTAGGGGTACAAGGAACCCCCACCCATGTGTGCCATAAGGGTATCCCATGGGTGGTGTTCACCAAAAGGAAAAATTAAGAGCCGGACTGCCAGAGGTCCAGGCGGGACCGCAGAGGTAGAAAACATACAGAAAACACAACAAGACGTGGTAAAACAAGGACTAGGAGACCCTGCCCCTCCCAAAAGCCATTAGAGAGAAATGAGTGGGCACCACTTGGTGAAAATCTTCTGGGGTTAAATAATGCAAAAGTAGCAATGGTACATCTTGTTCCAAAAATTGTTCAAAAGGAGCTGGCTGTGATGAGTCTGGAGACACCCTGACTCGAAATACAAGTGAAGCTAGAGACCAAGTAACGATACCAAGTCACACAGCCGCTCTCCGTTAGACCCAACCTGGGTGAGGAGTTATTACAGGTTTAGATAAATTAGATCAGTTATCCAAGGTAATGCACTTGTTCAAATGAAAGTCTTTTGTAGTTTTCAAAAATGATAGTTTATCAAAAAAAACGTTCTACATCGATTTCTACCTGCAACCACTGATCCAGAAAACCCCCACCTATACCCGCGACACTACCCATTTTTTACAGAAACGTAACTCCACGACTTTCCAACAGAATCAGCTGATGTTCACCATTGACGTCAAAAGCCTATACACTTCTATACCGCATGACCTTGGAATCGAAGCAGTTGAATGGCTATTACTTCAATCATCTGATGTTCGAGCACAGAAAGAATTCATATTGACTCTTCTTCAATTTATCGCTGAAAATTCTTACTTTCAATATCATAATTTTTTTCTACAGACCTCCGGCACATCAATGGGCGCCACTATGGCGCCCACATCCGCAAATTGTTTTATGCATAAATTTGAGGTTGATCATATTCTTAACAAGCAGGAATGGAGCAAGGACATCCATTTGTGGACATGATACATTGATGACATTTTTGGAGTTTGGACAGGCAGCATTTGATGCCTTGTTTTCGAGTACCTGAATAACATCGACCGACGCATTCAATTCACCAAAGAAACATCACGCGACACAATCACTTTCCTTGATGTCCAAATAAAGAAGAAATAAACTGGCTATAGCAGTACCCTTTTTCGGAAGATTACTGACCGCAACAACCTGTTGCACCGCTTGAGTTTTCATCAACCAAGACTGCTCAAGAACCTTCCATACAGTCAACTTCTGCAAGTTAAGAAGATTGTCAGTGACCCGGAAGATTGCATATCACAACAACTTGAGCTGAAGAAGAAATTCCTTGCACGTGGTTAGAAGCAGGAAGAATTGAACTCAGCAGTGCAAAGGGCCAATAATCTTGACCATGACACTTTATTGTCCACCCCCAAGAAATCCAATAGGGAACTCAAATCGCCTGGATATGTGTCTAAATTCTCTGTTCAAAGTAACAAAATTAAGAAAACAATCAAGAAACATTGGAAGATCTTCAAGAATGACACAAGGGTACAAAACCTGTTTAGTGAATTACCAGTGTTTGCCTACCAGAGGAGCAGGAACCTTAGGGATGAACTAGTACACACGAGACCACCTCCTAAAGAACCAATGACACAACGCACTGGCACATTTCCCTGTCTCCACTGCATTAACTGCAACACGGTAATCAAAGGCAATGTCATTTACCATCCACGTACAGGCAACAAGATTTTTCTCAAAACATTTGGAACTTGCGACAGTGTCAACATCATTTATGGCATCAAATGCCCATGTAGGAAATATTACGTGGGTCAATCAACCAGAACGGCCAAAACATGGTGGAATGAACATTAGTCCTGTATCCGCAATGCCAATCCCAATTCAGCTGTGGCCCGCCATTGGGTCGAAAACAGTCACAATCTTACACAAATAAGGTTCTTGATCCTCGAGGTTCTGACCAAGAACAACCCTCATGAAGATTTAGGTCTACAGCTTAACCGCAGGGAAGCTTTTTAGATTGACAAACTGGGCAGTCTAGCCCCCAAATGGTCTTAATGAGGAAATTAATTACCATTGTTTCATTTGAAATTCGATGTTGAGCCTGTAAACCTGTTTTTCTCACTGCTTTGTCCGTTTGTGAATCTTAGCACAATGTATTTAATTTTTCAGTAATTTTTTTATTTTTTAGTATCATTATTTCCCCTGATGCATGTTATTTTTGATTTATCTGGTTTTCCTAGCACGATTACTTTAGATGACTTACTTGCGCAACCATGCTGCAACCTTGTCGCATTCTGGGACCCAAGGTGCCGCCGTGTGGTGGCACCCACCGCAACAACATTGCCTTAAATTGTTTGATGTGCTGTTTCTTCTATGGACTGCCAAAGCTACAGTATTCGAGTGTCTAACAGTATTTTTCCATTTCCATTAATTTGTTTCTTTGGATTCAGCTTCATTACAATATGTAATATCACCAGATGTAGCCAGACAATTGTTTAGTTTGCTGATTATTGTGCACATGTACCCGTGAACAGCATTATTTCACGGCCACGCGCCCCACCTGGACGCGAGGTGGTCACGTGTTATTAAAGTATCGTTGCCCCGGCAACGACTGTATGCGGCAGTCAGAGACTTCGCTCGCCAGCGCACGGGGGATCTCTGACTATCCGTGAGATACACGGTACGTGTTTTGCCTACCAGTGTCCTTTTCTATTTTCCATGCACAATCTCCCATTGATTACGGTTTCATCCTGCATTTTAGCCGCAGGGTTGACGGCATCTGTCCGCCCAGAATCTAATTGGGCGCCCATTACGAACGCCTTAATGGCTTCCATGACCATTTCATCCAGCATTACTTTTGCACTAAGTCTGCCACAACAAACAGGTAATGGATCCCCTTTATACACTTCTTTTTGCTTTTGCTTTTCATGACGAACTGCAAATAGTTCACTTATACTTTTCATTTATGTGCTTCTCCTATTCTTTCCGGCATATCACCCATTGAAACCTCAACCGAATGGTATGTTTTTCGCTCTACTTTTATGACTTATGTGTTTTTTCTTGTTTTATTCCTGATGTGTCTTCTCTTTACAATTATGATACTGGATTGTGGATTTAATTAACTTGCACTATTACAGACTAGCCCTGAAGAAGGAAATTGCTTTCCGAAATGCATTGGCACACAGTCTGATTCATTAACTAACTGTGGCAACTGCTTCCTCACTAAGAATGTATTAGTGATTGCTCTACTTTAAGACTGTTTTTTTGATAAACTATCATTTTTGAAAACTACAAAAGACTCTCATTTGAACAAGTGCATTACCTTGGATACATGATCTAATTGATCTTAACCTGTAATAACTCCTCACCCAGGTTGGGTCTAACGGAGAGCGGCTGTGTGATTTGGTATTGTTACCTGGTCTCTAGCTTCACCTCCAAAAGCCCTTTCCAGCATCACATTATTAAAAGAGAGGGCTTTACTGACCTCCAGAAAATGTCAGGATAGTGTTAAAAACAAGCAAACAATTGCAGTTGCATTGAAACTGCAAAGCTCTATTCAAGATGTATTCAGCCAACCTGCGCTATCTCAAACTCTGAGATATTTAGACCTATTGCCTCGTCAAACAGAGAAGCACTCAGCCTGCTGGCACAAGGCAAACTTAGATAGCAACCTTGTGCCCTACTTCACTGTGCAGCCTCTCTCCTAAGCCCAGAGGACTTGCATACGCTGCCTTACTAGCACCCATTCAGTCAAGACCTCACCTCCAACACTATTTAGAATGCGTCTACCTACCATAAGTTTACACGCCTCCGTCCTCATCCTCCTGAACCTCGCTACTTATTGGAAGATGGCATCACAATCGTCCATATTGCCCCTTCCTTCTAGGCTCACCGACCAGACTCCACCCCATACAGATCCAGCCAACTTTCAGCTACTACCCAGTCTCCCTCGTACTACCATAGACAGGAACCTAGCACTTAGAGCTAGACTAGCCAAAATCCACGAGCCACTGGCCCGATCGCTGCCTACCTCACATAAATCCTCAAAGCAGTCGCCTCATCTCAGCCCAAACATCAAAACCTCTAACTTACATCACAACCTCACCTCCAGTCCCATACTCCTACACCCTTGCCAGAGTACACTTGGACCAACTCAAGATAAACGCCACACAAGCACCACTGAAAACACAACCACCACCATAAATACAGCCAGCCCTAAAATCAAGGGAGCCCTGATCAACGCTAGATCCTGAGTAGCACATGCTACAGAAATGGCAGACTTGATCCTCAAAGACGACCTAGACTTCCGCGCTATCAACGAGACCTGGTTACACCCTGCAGCAGGCCCCATGATCATGCTAGCAGTCCCAGATAAGTACACCATCCTGAGGCAAGATCGCCCTAATTCCAGAGGAGGGGGTGTCGCCTTTATACATAAACTCAGCCTACCCATGAGACTTGCTACACCGACCAATGTCCAATCCTGCGAAAACCTATCAGTCAAAGTCCCACTCAATAATACCCAAACCCTCACCATCCACCTAATTTACCGTCCGCCAGGACCCATCGGTACCTTCGATGAAGACCTCAACGCCATTCTAACTAGCAATCTTAAAACCTCATCTCAAGTCCTCACCTTGGGGGACTTTGACCTAGGCTACAACGACCCAGCAGACCCAATATCTAATTCTATACTCACCACCCTTGCTGAACTAGGCTTCACGCAAAGAAGCATGGCCCCTACTCACTCGAAAGGTAGAATACTTGATTGGGTGGCCGATCACAACTGTGTAGCAAACAACACCAATATCTCACCTCTAATCTGGACCGAGCATCACCTAGTCTCATTCTGGCTAACTACCGATAGACCTATACCTCCGCCTATCACAACAGCCCCACCTATTCTCACCAGAAACAAGAAAAACATTACCGCAGAAAGACTCATCCCGAACCTACTCCCCACACTTGATTCACTATCAGACAACACAGACCCAGAGATCCTAGTTGAGGAATATAATAAAGCCATGGCCACAGCACTGGACCTCATCGCCCCTCTCAAACTCAGACCGAGCAAACAGAAATCACACCTTAACAAATGGTATACACCATTCCTCAAAAACTTGAGGCAACAAAAAAACTGCGAGGCTACATGGAAAAAATGTCCCTCAGCTGCTAACAAACTCAATCTATCTAAAAACTGCACTCTACAAAAAAGAAATATACATGGCCAAACGAACTTCCTTTGACTCTCGCATATCATCTGCCAAGTCCAATATGAAAGAACTCTTTTCCATTCTGTAAGAAGTCGAAACCGCCATACTACCCCTTGATACCTGCACCAAAGATAAAAACTGGTGCTCAGAAATTCAGAATGCCCTGGCCAATAAGATCAAGAACCTTCAAACTAAAATCTTTAGCAAAAAAGCGACCCTAAAAGACTTGCCCCCTTCCAAAAAACCGGACAAGTGCACAACCACAGACCCCACCCGTTTCAAATTTTCCAAAGTCAATACTCTCGACGTAGACAAAAATCATCTTGTCCTTGAAACCATCTAACTGCCAGGGAGACCTTTGCCCAGCTCAGCTCATCAAAGACGCTGGCTCGCGATCTTTCACCCTTCATTACGAAACTGATCAATGCCTCTTTCACCACTGGCTCCATCCCCACTAATCTAAAACAATCCTGGGTACTTCCTTTACTAAAAAAAACCTACTCTTGACCCAGCCATACCTACCAATTACCGACCTATAACGACTGTTCCCGTCTTACTAAAAATCCTAGACAAGGTCGCCTACGTTCAAATACAGAGGCACCTGGAAGAACACCACATCTAAGGATCCAGACAATCAGGGTTCCGCCCTCAACATGGGACTGAGACTGCACTCATCGACCTGAAAGCTCAGATTGATACACTCGGGGACAAAG
The DNA here is from genome assembly GCF_040938575.1 of Ambystoma mexicanum. NCBI lineage: Eukaryota > Metazoa > Chordata > Amphibia > Caudata > Ambystomatidae > Ambystoma > Ambystoma mexicanum. The sequence continues at coordinate 625,755,272 of NC_090927.1, read as the reverse complement.
GACAAGTTGCCTTGCTCCTCCTCCTTGACCTTTCTGCAGCTTTCGATTTGGTCGACCACTCTGTCCTATGCACACATCTCCACACAGCAGCACACTTCTCTCCTGAGGCTATCTCATGGATCACCTCATTCCTCAACGGAAGAACTATGAGGGTCTTTTCTCCCAAAGCTGCAGCAGACCCCATACCTATCACCTGTGGTGTACCACAGGGCTCCTGCATTTCCCCTACACTGTACAACATATTTACCAAGCCCCTTTTCGATGATTTGGATCATCTCGGTATCACCTACACTAATTATGCAGATGATACTCAGATCCTCCTTCCGCTTTCTGGAGATTATGGAAAGGATTTGGCCTTGCTAAACAAGGTGTACATCATCATCCAGGCATGGATGGCCACTCATGGACTATGCCTGAATGATGAGAAAACTGAGCTTATCATCATGGGTACAACACACAGTCTAAGGAAACTTAGCCCGGCCTACAACTCTTTCAAGATAGATGGGAACAACATAAAAGTTGGGCAGGAGGTTAAAACATTGGGCTTCTACTTAGACTCTAACCTCTCCTTCAAAAGACAACTGAGTTCACTGGCATCCTCATCTGCATATACGTGCAAACTAATCCGCTCAGCTAAACCATTTCTGTCAGATACTAGCTGTCTTACACTCGCTAGAGCCCTTATACTATCTCACCTTGACTACTGTAACGCCCTTTACCTAGGAACCTCCAAGGCTACCAGTAGAAAGCAACAAACTCTCCAGAATAACGCCCTGAGAGCAGCCTTAGGCATCCCCAGAAGAGAGCACATCTCAGGATTCAGTCAACAGAACAATTGGCTCTCCACCAGAGATAAAATTCTCCTAAAAACGGCTTCACTTACCTACAAATCCCTTAACAATGCCGCCCCAATCTACTTGATTAACAGATTCCATAGACAAGCTTCCGCGAGACCCCTCAGAACTGCTTACAAAGACTGCCTCTCTGTCCCAAATTACAAACTTGCCACCATAGGAGGTAACAGTTTCCTGGTAAAAGCAGCCAAACTATGGAACTCTTTGGCTCCCAACCTTAGAGTAGACATGCCCTACCTGAACTTCCACTCTAAGGTAATCTCTTGGCTGAAACTGAAGGACCTCCCAGACAACTAAGTGCCAAGGCTATCCCTCATGCGATCCGCACACTGTATCTGTGTGCATGCCACTTTTTAATGTGCATATACTCTATATATTGCTTGCTTTCCTCTGCTGTTTTGTACATTCTCCCTATGTCAATTTGTACTTTTTACACCTTGTAACGAAGTTTCGCTTATTCGTGTAAATGCTGCGCCCTGATACCCCTGGGTATAACTGCGCATTATAAATAATAAACAACACAAACAAATCTATGAACGGAAAGGTGCAAAAAGAAAGTCTACTGTGAGGGGTGAAGAGTAAGACTCGGAGACAGAGGCATGTTAAGTTTTGGTTAAAACTTTCATTGTCAAAATAATAAGAGGGGTTGGGGGAAATCCCATCTATCACCAACTCTAAGAGGGGTTTCCTTGACTGAACAAAACTAAGGAACGTCTGGTCAGGATGTTAAGCAAACAAAGCATCCAAAAAACAAGAGGGGTCCGTTTAGCTTTTTCTTGGCCACGTGGAGGGATCTCCGACTTAATCCCCAGGCCCCAACAAAACAAGTTATTGGACTCAGACAGGCAAGAAATTACACTTAGACCAATAGTTATAAAGAAAAAAAAATTGATCATTATAGGCCCTTTATTCACACCTTAATTAATTATATAGAAACATAGAAAAGAAGAAGTTACTATCTTACCTGGTAATGTTCTTTCGATGGGATGGTCCCTCGACGTATTCCATATCTATGACAGTAATCACCACAGCTGTGCTGCTTCGGAAAATCTTTCGCCGTCTGCCTCCTGCGTCGATACGCTGTCCTCGAGGGCCTCGGTCGAGCCGACGTCACCGGATGTTATAAGTAGGACGCACAGCGCCTGTAGCCTCAGTTATAGTTTTTTACCCAGAACGTGTGGGACCAATATTCTGCCAGTATGACCACAGAAAGCCTTGCGGAAAAGTAAGCTGCAATCGCATAAGAAATTCTGTAGCGGGGCAGGTAGGGAGGGAGCGATATGGAATACGTCGTCAGACCATCCCATCGAAAGAATGTTACCTGGTAAGAAAGTAAGTTGTTCTTCGAGGAGATTGGGTCCTCCGATGTATTCCATATCTATGAGAGACTCCCAAAGCAGTACCAACGTATGGAGGAGGGAAAAGAATTTAGAATATAGAAATTTAGAATGCCCAATTAAATTGCAGAGTAAAGGACCGCCTTGCCGTGTTTTACAAAAGTATGGACCGAAGTCCATGTGGCTGCTTCACAGATGTTACGAATAGGAACACCCCTCAGCAGGGCAGTAGAGGCAGCCATACCCCTAGTAGAATGGGCCCGTAAGCCTACCGGAGGGTCCTTACCCGCCAAGTGGTAACATTCAGAAATTGCCAAGATAATCCATCTAGACAAAGTCTGCTTAGTAACAGCTTGTCCCAAACGCCTTCCAGCGTAGCCTATAAAGAGCTGATCATCCACTCTGACCCGGGACATGTGTGAAATGTAGAAACTTAAAGCTCTCCTAGGATCCAACCTATGGAGCCTCTCCTCTTCCTTACCAGGATGCAGACGAGGATAAAATGCCGGAAGAATGACCTTCTGGCTTAAATGAAATTCCGAGACAACCTTCGGAAGAAAGGAAGGACAACCCTGTCCTTATGAAACACCTTGAAGGGTGGCTTAACAGAAAGTGCCTGCAACTCACTTATTCTGCGAGCGGAAGTGACGGCAACCAAAAACACAGTTTTAAGGGTTAACAGTCTGAAAGGACAAGAATGTAAAGGCTGAAATGGAGCACCCTTTAGGAATTTCAGAACAAGGTTCAAATCCCAACCGGGCACCTGGAAAGGTGATGGTGGAAACACATTAGTGAGTCCTTTGAGAAACTGAGAAATTAAAGGAATCTTGAAATAAGAACACTCCTCAGACGAGCACTTAAATATAGACAGCACCGCCAGGTAACCTTTAATTGTACCCACTTGCAGGCCCTTGTGGGCTAACGAAAGCAAAAAAGACCACAGGAATGTCACATGAAAAAGGATCCACATTCTTAACCCTGCAGCAGTCGCAGAACTTTCTCCAACGGCAACGGTACAGGGACTTGGTTGCAGGCCGTCTGAAGCATGAAGGTTGAGGGATCTGACCTCTGGATGGAGAACCTGACCCCCCCCCTCCCGGGAGAGCAGATCATTTCGGTAGGGAAGGCGACATGGAGGGTAGATGGACAAGTCGAGAAGGTCCGGGTACTACGTTCTCCGGGCTCATGCCGAAGCGATGAGGATCATCCGGGAACCGAACCTCCGTAACCTCTGAGGAATAACAGGGGCTGGAGGAAACGCATACAGCAGTGGGAAGGACCACTCCACCACAAACGCGTCCCATAAGTCTCCTTTTGGAGGAAAATCCCGCGAGCAGAACTTTTCACACTTCCGGTTGACACTGGAGGCAAAGAGATCCACCTGTGGGGTCCTCCAAAGGGCGAAGATCTCCAGGAGAATCTCCTGAGCCAGCTCCCACTTGTGACAGAATGCGCTCTGCCTGCTCAGAGCGTCCGCCGTCTGGTTTTCGTCTCCGGCCAGATGCACTACCGAGATCAAAATTTCCTGCTGGATGGCCCAGCACCAGAGCTGCATCGCCTCACTGCACAGTGGAAGTGACCCTGCCCCCCCCCCCTTTTTGTTGATGTAGTGCATGGCCACTGTGTTGTCCGTCAGAATCAGGACATTCTTCCTTCACACAGTCGGCAGAAAAGCCTTCAGGGCAAGCCGACGGCCCTCAGCTCCAACAGATTGATATGGAGTCTGGACTCCAACTGAGACCAACGACCGCTGACTGTCAACTCATTGACATGAGCTCCCCATCCCATGAGGGATGCGTCCGTCACGATCGTCACCTCCGGCCAGGGCAGCCAAAATGGAGCCCCCTTCATCAGATTGCCTTCGACGGCCCACTACAGGAGGTCCTGGACGACCGAGGGCAGCACCTGAACAAGGTCCGACATCCTGCCGGAGGACTGTGACCACTGCATCTTGAGGTCCCATTGCACAGATCTCATCCGCACCCTGGCCACTGGCACCAGAAGAATGCAGGATGCCATGAGGCCGAGCAACCTCAAGAACTCGAACGCCGGGAGACTCTGGGCATGTTGAAACTTGTGCACCATCTGCAGAATGTGATTAGCCCTCACCTGGGGAGGGAAACACTGCTCCAGGGACGTGTCGAGCACTGCTCCGATGTACTGGAGCTGCTGAGTTGGCATCAAGTGGGAATTCTTTAAGTTGAGGGAGAAGCCCAGCTTGTGAAGGGAGTGGCAGGTGACGGACAGATGATCCAGGAATTGCTCGGGAGAGTGCACCCTGATCAACCAATCGTCCAACTAGGGGTAGACGTGAATACCCCATTTCCTGAGAAACGCTGCCACCACCACCACCACCATGAGCTTGGTGAAAACCCTTGAGGGCGGAGGTCAATCTGAACGGCAGGACCCGAAACTGAAAGTGCGAGTCGCCAACCGCAAACCTCGGGTACTTCTTGTGCTTGGGATGGATCGGCACATGAAAGTAAGCGTTCTTGAGGTCGAGAGGCACCAACCAGTCCTGGAGTTGAAGGGCCTGGAGGACTTGAGAAAGAGTAACCATCTTGAACTTGTCCTTCCTGAGGAGCTTGTTCAAACCGCGCAAGTCCATGATGGGTCTCAATCCCCTGTCTTTCTTCGAAATCAAAAAATAAGGGGAATACCATCCCTTGTTCCTCTCCGCTACAGGCACGAGTTCTATGGCGCCTTTCTCCAGCAGGGATTGTATTTTCTGCGCAAAGAGCGGATCCAGACTCTTCAAAGAGGGATTCCCTGGTGGATTGTTGTGAGGCCTCTGCCGGAAAGGAAGACAGTAGCCGTAGGCTATGATCTCCAGAACCCACACATCTGAAGTAATGGCACGCCACTCTACAAGATGCTGCGCCAGCCTTCCCCCAACCGGCGAACCATGGGACATGGCCTCATGACTGAGCTGAAGCGGCTGCGGCAGTGCCTGAGGGCAAAGAGGCAACTGCCCGAGCGGCCTAGGCACCTCGAGTAGCCTGTTTTCCACTTCTGGTAATCCTACAGTGGCCCCTTTGACTTGCAGCTCCTCTCGATTTACCAAAGGATGAGTAATATAGAAAGGAACCTCACCTCCATTGCTGTCCCCTAGGACGAAAAGGCGGAGGTTGGCGAACTGCAGCGCCCAACGACTTCGCTGCTGCTCTGGAGGTCTGCAACCTCTCAAGGCTCTTGGTCAGCCTTGCTGCCAAAAAGAGGTTCACCATCAAAGGGCATGTTGAGGAGCCGGGCTTGCACATCAGGAGCAAAACCCGACTTCTGCAAACGCCTACTTTGCTGGGGGCCGTAGCCACCTGCACCACCAAACTCTCCGGAGTGGGGTGCGTGGTCAAGTAGCAGGGGTCGCTACTGGGTGGGCGGTATTTTCGCGGCAAAGACCTGCCCACTGCCGGGAGACTCTCCGGAGCAGTCCAAGCCGCTGTCACCCTTCTCTGCAAGGCCATATGGAATGGCAGTATCGGGTCAGTTGGTGGACCCTGGTCGAGGATATCCGTCAGGTCATCCTGCAGAAAATCACCCCAACTATTCCGCGACCCTTGACATAAGGCGCTGGTACGAGGACTCGGCATGGGTGCCAGGCTCAGGCCTACAGAACTCCACCTCCGGAGAGGTGTCCAGACCACTGGCATCGTGCAACGACTGACGCATGTTTTCAAACTGGCTGTGACCAGACAAAATCTCGTCAGGTACCTCCTCAGGAACCATACCTTCCTCAGACCCTTCATCCACCTAAGAAATATAATCCAGAGGCTGGAATGAGGGCACAGAAAAAGGGACAAAGACATTTTTTGCCTTGGCCAGAGCCTTTTTAAGGGGATCCCCCATGCCACAGGGTACCTCTGACAAAGCAGCCTTAAAAGGCGTCGAGGGCGTTGATGGAATCAATGTCGATGTCGAGCGTAGCGCCGACGGCTTCGACACATTCCTCGAGGGCGGAGCCCCGAGCGTGTCCTTCGACAGCCTGGGCGCCGACGGCTTCCTCAGAGACAGAGCCTAGAGAGAGTCCCTCGACAACCTAGGCGCCAAAGGCATCAATGTCTTCTTCGAAGACCTCACAGGCTCGGACGGTCTCAAGGTCGTCGAGGACCGGGACCTGGACCGGGCATGTCTAGAGCGACCATCCTTGACCGACCGGGACCTCAAAGGTGCCCGGTGATCACCACGACCGCTCGAGCCCAAAGACGTGCAAGTGGTGTCTCTAGCACGGTAACGGCCGGCGTCTTTCGACGGCGCGGACGGAACGGAGCCCTGCAACTGAAAAATAGCCAACATCTCCTGCCGGAATTAATCCCATTCCGCAGGAGTGGAGTGCTTGTTGGGACAAGCCACACGCCGACAGGCACAGTCCTCGGACGAGGATGGGGAAGGCAATGGTTGCCGGCGCCTCCGTTAGTGCCTCAAAGAGGCAGAGGAATGGTGGGACCTACTCCTGGACTGAGACCCCCCCCCCGGACTTACACCGATGATGCAGAGAGTCGCCCCTCGAATGATCAGTCGAAAGCCCAGTGGATCTCGATTTATGGGGCTTGGCCACCTTACCTGCAGAAAGCTTCTTCTTACACTTCCGCAAGGCCTTCATGCAAGCGACTGGCAGTCTACACAGTCATCCGTGTCGTGATCCTCACTGAGGCACCAGAGGCAGGCGCCGTGCAAATTCGTCAATGACATCTTGGACCCGCAGTCTCGACACTTCTTAAAACCCGGCCGCAGGGTGGAAGAAGATGAAGACATCATGGAAATCTTCACAACAAACAGGTTCAAAGAACTGAAAGAACAGAACTCAGAAGAACCGAGACGCGCCGAGAACTCCGAAGTGAACACGTTCGTGGAAAAAAACAGAACTGAGGCTACGGCCGTCGTGCGTCCTACTTATAACATCTGTTGAGGTCGGCTCCGCGGAGGCCCTAGAGGACAGCGTATCAACGTCATCTACGCAGGACGCAGAAAGATTTTCCGAAGCAGCACAGCTGTGGTGATTACCGTCATAGATATGGAATACGTCGGAGGACCCAATCCCCTCGAAATTGCATTACTTTTAGGATAGTTGCAGAAGACACCTACATCTCGGCCACCATAACACTGCTTAGTCCCAGAGCAGGTAGGAAGAGAGATCACTCCTGCTAACAATGTCAGGAGCGGAGCATCCTCCCTCTCAGTGATGCTGCATCCCCCTGGTGTCGAGATTCTATCTGCTTTCCCAAGAGGAATAACTCTTATGTTTATGGGGGGAGTCCCTGCCCCTCTTGGTTATGAATGCCCTCGCCTAAGAGCAGACCACAAGCATAAGGAGCAAACAGTGGAAAAATCCAGCTAGAAGTGGAAAAACCCTGCTTGCCTTTGTTCGTAGTACCCCTTATCACTGCACCTACAGAGTGCTCCAACTCTCTCTCTGCCTCGTCCTTCAGCCGACAATACAACAACTATTCTCCACAGTTAAGTTCATCTGAAATCATTATGTGAACTTATCTCTGCTGCAGAAATGCATGTTTACTTACTGAGCCAACGAAAACATAGGCTTTCATTGCAGTAATGGAAGTGAATGTCCAAAATCACCACGTTGTTTTAGCTCGTTTTGCGCATAAGCACTACAGGGTCCTGGGAGTCCCTCTGCCGGACATTAGTCCCGGTTATGAGGGCCTTACCCAGATTCTTAAGCTCACTATCCTTCACAGAGGAGAAATATCCAAAACATATGAGTCTTTGTCCTGCCCTGGGGCAGTCCAGCACCAAAATGCGAGGCAATTCTCCTCTGAACAGAGTACCACCAGCAACCCCAGACACGTGTTTCTGTCTGGTTGGACCTCATCAGTAGGGTGGACCTGTGCCTCTCTAAGAATAGTGAGCAAGGAGTCCACATCTGGATTCCCCTAGTAACTTAGGGTGAGACCCAAAGTTACTTAAATTATGGAAAAAACAAGGGGGGGGTCCAAGCATCTTCAGTCCTGTGTCCTTCTTGAAGTTCATAATTCTAAATGGACCCTTACACTGTAAACTAAATACAAGGTGAAAATGGGGATTTCTCTGAGCTATAGACTTTAGCTTTCTCATGAAGGTGCAGAAAAAAAAGAAATACATTTACACTAGAAAAGGGGGCTTCACTTCCCCTAGATTTCGTTGAGTGGTTTTTCCCACAGATTTTCTATTACTCTTTAAAATAAAGTCACAATCTTTAAGAAGGACTTCCCCTTTTCACTGCGATTCACATTTAATGTTCTCGTTTCTCTTCGTATGTTTTGATACGATTTTGTCACAGTTCCAATTTGCTCAAAGGGGAAAACTTTCCTTATGCCCCCTCAAAAGTACGCAATTGTCTTGCACAGCATAGTTCACAACATAGTTCTCTTGAATCCTTAAAGGGGTATAAGCCGTCCCCTTTTCGGTTACACACTTTCATATATAGAGGTTTGAGCCCCCCAAGTTTTCTCAAATCTCCTTTCTTTCCCTAGTATGCTGTCCAGTCAGGGTATTGCTCCTGGCTCCTGAAGAAGGGGTATGTTCCTTCCCTTTTTATAACTTTATCTTCTTACCCCTACTTTAATTACCTGCCAGGGTATCAGCACTTTCTTGCTACGGTGCGAGTCCCAAACTCACAGTTTGCCTGGTTCACTGACCTGCCAGGGCTTCTTCGCTCTCTGTTCAGTTTCTCTTTTATCCCAATCACAACACTTCTCCAATATTGGGTCAGGGACCTTTTCTCATTAAGTCGGCTGTCTTTATTTAGGCTCTTGTTCTCAACAATGTTTGTGTCTGCAATAGTTCCACTGCCTTTGCTTCGGCTCTTTCTCTCAACACTGTTCTTACCAGTAAGAATTGCACTGTCTTTAGTTGGGCTCTTTCTCTCAACAAAGTTAGTTATCAGTAATAATTGTACTGCCTTTACTTGGGCTCTTTCTCTCAACAGTATTGGCATTGGTAATGATTTCACTATCTTTCCTTGGGATCTCTTGTGAAGTACACTCCCTCTCGCTGAGTTTACCGGCTCTGTGCAGCATCTTCAGCGTTGCTCCTGTTTCACCGGAGTCTGTGCTCCCGGTGCATTGACTGGCAGTGCACCTTGTGAGTTATTTGCTTCCCTCTTTACCTTCCTCTGTTTGACAGCTCCGGCTGCCTGAAACAATGTTGTAAACCTCTCCTGACCTGGCTCCTCTGCTGCACTGTGCCATCTACTCGCCTTTGGCATCCTCCACAGTGTTATCATCTGGCGGGGATGTCTCCAGTTTCTGGCTCTCTCGTTCTCAACAATTCAGTTCACTTGTGTCGGTTTTAAATGTCCCAGTCTTTCGTTGAATTTTCCAATTACCAGAATGTAGCGTTGGCTTACTATGTCCAGTCAGCCTCATTACACCATCCCTCTTCCTCGTCTTAGAACCAAAGCAGGAGGTGGGAGATAAGTGAAGTTCTGTGCTAGATAAACCTAGGATGTCCGTCTCTATATTAAAATAAGCCATGTAGGAATTTTGCAATGGCACATGTTTGTCACTAAAGGCTATGACTGAAGGGTTTTCTTGACTGTGTCTTTTCCTGTCTCCAGGGAGCTTGTCCTCTCCCAGATGGGTCCTCCTGCTGATAACCACCCATAGGGTCAGTCAGGTAGCATCTGCCTTTCCCTGGCCACGAAAGAGGCTTCCTTGCAGGGAATCCGTAACAAGGTTGTCAGATTCCTCACACTACCCTTACATAATACATCACCACTGTGTTGTTCGCATTACCAGCATACACTTGCTCTTTACAGAGGGGAGGAAGACAACCAAGGGTAGTGTGAACGCCGTCCTGAACTCTAGCAAGTTTATGTATTCCTGAGACTCCAAGATAGACCACAGTGCACTCAACATTAGAACTAGCAGGGGCACACCCCTCCTTTCAAGAACGCATCTAAGACCACTGCAAGTTGGGGCCAGGATTGCGGAAACAATGCTTCCTTCAACAAGTTGTCTCACAACAACCACCACATGCAGTGTTGAGAAACCAGAAACCTTGCTTGAGACCTGCAAAAGCCTGTCATGTTACCAGGAAATGGACACCAATGATAACGGAGAAGCCACTTAAATGGCCTCATGTGCAACCGAGCCTCCCGCACCACAATAATGCAGGAAGCTATACGACCCAGCAAGCACAAGAAGTAAGAGGCCGGAAGTTGCTCCAGAGATTGGAGGACATGAATCATTTTGTTTGTCACTCAGTCTTTGGCCAAATATCCAGGACCACACTGATAAATCAGAAGGACTGGGATGGTGAAACACAGGACTTCTTGAAGTTCAAGAAGTTCATGCTGTATAATAGGCTCACCATATAGTAAAGACGTGCAGACGCCTGGTTGGGGGAGCAAGCTTGGATGAGCCATTCATCCACGTAGGGGAATGGATGTGAGCTTTCCCTCCTAAGGCAAGCCATTACTACAGTCAGTAGCTTGGGGACTACCTTGGGTGTCAAAGACAGATCCAAGGAAGGACCTTGAATTGGTAGTGTAAAGAAGCTACCACAAACCTCAGAAACTTGCTGGCACATGGAAGAAGGCATCCTGAAGATCGAGGGACACCAACCAGTGCTGCAGATCGAGGGACTGGATGATCACCATCTGGAACTTGTCACAGTACAGGTACAAATTCAAAAGTCTCAGATCCAATATAGAGTGCAAGCCTGCATCTTCCTTTGGAACCGTTACTTTCTGAAAGTATCAGCCCCTGCCCTGTTCGGATCGTGGCACCCAGTGATCCAGATAAAAAATTGAGGTGCAAGTATTTTACCCTCCATTTTTAAACTTTGAGAGTAATGAGAGTAAATGTTATTTCAAGAGGGTAAACGTGACTTCTTCGTTGAAAGAGTAAAATCTATGCGACATCCAGCCGACATCTGCAAAAACTGTATGGAAATCATTATAATGCAGCAGCTTTCTGCATTGTGGTAGAATACACCTTTCATTATTTCTCTAAGGTCTGGCCATTTGATGTCGCCTGTATTTATTTAGATGTTGAAAACACTAAAACATAGCCAATTACAAAGTAAAGCAAACATGAATTGTATTGTGTGTTTTAAGGCTCGATAGCAGAATTGTCTTTTGATGTTTAATGAAAGTCCTCATTTCCTGGAGCTATTACTACCTAATGGTATGCTAATGTTATGATACAACAGTGCAGAGAGGCAAGGACTCCATGCTAAATTCTATACTTAATCTTGTGGTCAAATGGTAATTTATATAGCGCTTTTGGCAAAGTGCTGAATGTAGAACGAACAAATTTACCACAATTATCACCAAACCAAAGTTGGTACTCCTTTATCGATCTTCAAGGGATGAAAGGCCGGAATTTGAAACTGCAAAGTACAGATCACGCACAGATTGCAGCAGTAAGCACTCCACCGGCTGAGCTATCTTATTGACTAACATCCTTCAGAGGTTGATAAACTGAGTATCAACTGCGATATAATAATCACAGTGCCTATATTTTGGACAAACCATGTATGAAGCGCTATATAAAGTTAAATACCTATCTGGATTATCACAAGGACAGGTTTTGATTTTCTATTTCAATTACAAATTTAACTTTCATTTGTTTTTGACCAGCACTTGCACTTCCTGGAGATTCAGGTTTTGGATGTTTTAATTGTAGTCTTGAAGATTCGAGAGGCTAGAACACCTGTGATTGGTGTAATGACAATCACTCACCCTTGAGCAAAGTCTCTGCTGCCACTGACCATTTATATTAATGTACCGTATTTACTGCAAAGTTGAATGGATGTAAACTAGACCGTGCATACTCATATTTGTACACATTGTTTTTATTATTACAGCGTATGACATGCATTACTTAACGTAATTGCAGTTGTGATGATTGTATCTGCTTAGATTCACATGCTGTGCATATAGTCTGACATCCAGTGGTAACCGCAGAGTATTGTATCTTATCGACTAGGGCGTGCCTGTAACACTATCCCTAACGTGATGTGTAGTGTACCCAAAATCCCTTGTGCATCAAGGTCCCTCCGATTGTATTTATTCTGCCATGAGGGAGCCTAATGTCTGTCGTGAGTGAGTACACATAAGAGAGAAAGTAGTAAGACATCTATGTTACTTCCACCTGAGCAGGAAGGAAATGTGGGCGCAGGTGAATCTAAGCAGATACAATCATCAGAACTGCTATTACGGTAAGTAATGCATGTCTTCTGATGCTTGTTAATCTGCTTAGAAACGCAAGATGTGCATAGACTAGCGAGCAGTACCCGGAGTTGGAGGTGGGTTGTGAGAAGGAACAGTAGTGAAAAGATGTCTTAGTACTGCTTGTCCCACCTGAGAATCAGACCTAGAATGAATATCTAGGCAATCGTGTGTTGTAAAGGTGTGAACAGAACTCCAGGTTGCCGCTTTGCAAATGGACTATAGGGGAACATGTACAATGAATGCTATGGAAGCCCCAGTGCCTCGAGTAGTGTGCACTCTAGGGTTGAAGGGCAATTCTCTCTTAGCAAGAGAGAAACAGTGTGATGCAATTGACAATCCACCTTGAGATGGCTGATTTAGAGACAGGATATCCTCTACCAGCTGCCACTGAAACAAAAAACTGGTTTGTCTTTCTTAGTGGTCTAGTACTTTCCAGGTAATACATGACTGCCCTGCGCACAGCTAATGTGTGTAGGCTTCTTTCGGCCATGTTAGTGGGGTTCTGGAAGAAAGTAGGCAGTTCAATGATTGGTTCACATGGACCTTGGAAATAAATTTAGGCACACATCTACGTTGAGTGTGCAGCACCACCTTATCTCTGTGGACTGTAACAAAAGGGTCTAGAACTGAAAGGGCCTGTAGTTCAATAACTCTTCAAATAGAAGTGATCGTCACAAAAAAGGCTGTCATATAGGTAAGATCCTCAAGACTTGCCTTATACATAGGCTCAAAAGGAGACCCCATAAGTCTAGTCAATACCACATTTAGGTCCCACCCAGGAGCTGAGTCAGAAATGGGGGGAGGAATCCTTTTAACCCCTTCCATGAAAGCCTTAACTGGTATTTTCCACGACACCTTCTGTTGTGACATAATGTAGGCTGAGAGAGCAGCTAGGTGAACTTTCAGGGAATTAAAAGCCAGGCCTGAGTCAAGTAAGTGAGTCCGATACAATACAATATGTGTAGGAGAGCAGTCAATAGGATTGACGCCCTTGAAATTGCACCAGATAACAAAATGCTTCCATTTACTGGAGTATCAAAATATGGGGTGTTAGGTTTCCTCGCCTCCCTAAGTATATCCATGCATCTCTGAGGAAGTTGGAGATGCCCGAACTCTATGACCTCAGGAGCCAGGCTGCTAAGTTCAGAGCTTGCGGGTATGGGTACAGGGTTTACCCCTTGTCCTGCAATAGCATGCTGTATGGGCAAGGCAGTTTCATTGGTGGAGATAGGAACATCTCCATCAGATATGAGAACCAGGGTTGGCGGGCCAAAATGGGGGCCACCAATATCATGGTGACTGGTTCCTGGTGCATCTTGTGCACTACCTTGTTGAGTAGGGGAGTCAGGGGGGTGGGGGGAGGTGGCTGGAGGTGGGGAAGCGTAAGCAAATTTCCCTGACCATGTTATCCAAAGACTGTTCCCCTCAGATCAGTTCTGGGAGTGCCTGGAGGCATAATCTTGGCATTGAGCGTTCTCCAGAGTTGCAAACAAGTCGATCTCTGGGAACCCCATTGTGCGAAAACATTGGAGACTACGTCTTCGTGTAGTCGCCATTTGTACTCCACAGGCAGTGGGAAGTCTCTGCTGAGCACGTCCGCCAGAAGATTGAGTTCCCCTGGAATGTGTTGGGACAACAGGAACATTCTGTGTTTGAGAGCCCATTTCCAAATGTTCTGGGACATAGCCCTGGAGAGTGTGTCCCCATTTGCTTGTTCAGGTAGTACATGGCCGTGGTGCTGTCTGTGAGGATAAGCACTGTTTTCACCTGCAGCTGTGTCTGAAAGGCTTCCAGTGCTTTGAATACAGCTAACAGCTCCAACAGAATTATGTGGTTGGATGCTTCTTCTGGGGACCACACTCCGTGCGCTGAAGCAGGTGAGCACCCCACCCTATGAGAGATGCATCTGTCGTGAGATTGGCTTCTACTGCGGGGGTGGTAAAGGCCTTTCCCTTCAAGAGGTTTTCCCTCGACTACCACTGCAGAGAGAGTACGAGGGCTGGTGAGACAACCACTAGAACGTCCCATTGTCCGCTGGCCTGACACCATTGGCTGTTGAGCCACTCTTGCATGGGACGCATGCGCAGACGCTCGTGAGGACCTAAGTAAATGTAGGATGCCATCATTCCTAACAGTTGCATGGCGTTGCGTACCGTCACCTCTCGACCGGCTACATACTGAGTGATCTGAAACAGCAGGTTTTGAACCCTCTCGTTGAAGGGGCAGACTAGGCCGTCTTCTGTCCGAATTAGAGCCCCTAAGAACTGCTGGACTTGACTGGGGTCTAGGTTGGATTTTTTCTCGTTGATGGAGAATCCCAGGCTGAATAAGAGGTTTATCATCTTTCAAGTGTTGGATAGGCATGTTCCGTAGGAATCCCGTTATGAGTCAGTCGTCAAGGTAAGGGTAAACCGGGACCGAGTCCCTGCGTAGGTGCACTGCTGCCACTGCCAGTACCTTCGTAAACACCCTTGGTGCGGAGGCAATGCCAAAGGGTAGAACTTTGAACTATAGTGTTTGTCCTCTATCATTAACCTCTAGTATTTTCTGTGCGCCGGCAACATTGAAATATGAAAGTATGCATTTTCCATATCCAGTATTGCCATGTAATCCCCCTGCAGGATCTCGACCTCTTGCAGCAGGATGCGTAGGTGTTCCGGCGTCGGGCGTCTTGATTTTGGCGCTCTGATTTGAGGTGGTCGGCAAAACTCTATGCAATACCCGTGGGCGCCGGTCTTGAGCACCGACTGGTCTGTTATCCCTACCCATGCATGAAGGAATGATGTTAGATGTTAGATGTCCCCCGACCGGGGAGGCATGGGAGGGGACGCGGATCTGAGGGTCATTTCTGACCTGAGGACGGGGAGCCATTGGGGGTAGAATTTCGGGCCCCTACCCTTTCCTGGTTTAAAGTCTTGAGAGTCTCACGTTCCTTTTTGGCTGTCAAGTGCCTCATCCACGACCTTGCCGAACAAGTTGGTCTACTCAACCGGCTTGTTTATTAAGGATGCTTGGGTTTCAAGCTTAAACCCAGAGTTTTTCAACCAGGTGTGCGTTTAAGAAGGGTACCCTGGGCAAAGGTCCTTCCTGCTGTTTCAGCAGTGTCCAGAGTGTTTTTAAGAATGTTGTGGTCCACCTGCTTGCCTTCCGATACAATTGTAAGCAGACGAGGCCACACTGGATCAGGGACCTCTTGAAGGCCCTCTTGCAGCAGGTTCCACTGTACATCTGAATAGCTAGCCAACAGTGTGGTGCTGTTGGCTATTCGGGTGGAGAATGCTGCAGCATTCGCAACCCTCTTTCCCACTGCGTACAACTTTTTGCATTCTTCATCAAGCGGTGCCTCACCTGTAGACAGGGGGACACCCAACCCTTTTCATCGTTGTCGTAACTAACAGGGAATCCATAGTTGCATGCCCCCCAATGTAAAGGGGGTTGGTAGGAGAACTTCTCTACTCTGGGATTAACCGCCCTGGTATGAGCTGGTGGTAACAATGAATGAGCCAGACGTCTCTTAATAGGGTTCAGTAATGGGATGGCCAGACTGGCAGGAGGCTTTCCCTTTAGTATGTCTTCTACAAAATCTGAATCCGGCACAGCCTCCTGTGTGGCGATTTGGAAATGTTCAGCAGCCTTCTTTAAGATAGCGTTAAATGCCATTTGATCATCCACAGGTGAGGCCTGATAACTGGTGTGGTAGGAGGGGAATACATACACAGAGCGTCAGGGTCAGGGGTAGGAGTCGTGGACGCCCAAGATTGATTATCAACCAGGTGATTGCCTTCCCAACCCTCTGTGGGATCAGCAGGATCATCAGTAGGGTCCCCAACGGGATCATCCTGTTCGTAGGGATTTATAGAAACCTCATCATCATTAAGGTCATAAACATTCTCTTCATGAGGATCATCAAAGGTCCTCTGGAACCTGGACATAGGTGTATAAGTAAGCTCCTCACAAGGCCTCTTGGGAGCAAACCTCTCTGAGAATTCAACACTTCTCCAGTCTGTTCATGCTGCACCCCTCAATCTTTTCTCTGGTCCATGATGATGAACCAGAGGAGTCCAGGGGAGGAAAGGGGTGTTCCTGACGATTTTCCTCTCTAGAACGTCAAGATGTTTCTCCTAAAGTCTTGGATAAAGACAAAGGGCTCTCAGAGTACCATTTTCAAGGATCCGGGCGTTGAGACGCGTCTTTAGGCCGTTCCTTCTGTTTCTACGTATCTTTCGACTGTTCTTTAAGTTTCACCGCCGAAGCGATCGTTGCAATACTATCACTGATGCTCGGGGTTAGAAGTGTTACAGGGAGGTGTGCCAGTTGAGCCGGTGCTGCGCAGTGGATTTCGGTGCAACCGGGGCCTTAAGCAGTGTCAGCGCTTTCCTTTGAGGCATCTCAACGGCCACATGTGTTTTGGTGCTAGTGCCCTTATTCTTGGACGGCCCGGACGCACGCCACTGTCATGGTTGCGGGGAGGGCTGCCGATCATCAAGATCAGCGGACACCGCCAAAATATTCGATGTGCCCGTTGGAGCTTTGGAGCGCTTAAGACTGGACTGCCGAAGCAGAACCATGGGCTGTGTGCTTTGTGTGGGGAATCGGATGCGTCGACGGACACTGTGAAGCAAGAACTCTCCGCCTGGTAGGTCAGTGGCTTCCGAAGTGAAGCCTTGGTCATCGCTAAACTCTTTGTCACACTCAGCAGCGGGGGAATTACTCTCAGCCTGCGACATACCGTAGGCCGCCCACCACTTCAAATGTTGCTCCTTAACAGTTTTGGGATGGAGGAGCTCAGAGGCCGCACAGGACGCCTCGTTGTGACAAAGGGGAAGACACCTATTGCAGACGGTGCTCGTATTTCCACGGAAATGTTGCCTTACAGGAAGGGCAAAATCTAAATGGAGTCCTGTCCATAGATCATGATTGTGATAGTGACGACAAAACCAAGGGAACAAAGAGAGAGGAAAAAGAAAGGCATTCTTGAAAAGAATATGACCACACCGACCCCACTCTCCCTACTGTACAGACCGGCCAGAAGGCCCGGCCACGTGGTCACATGGCACTGACCGGATCAACAGCCGCCGAAGTTCCGTAGTCAGCAGTCTTCGGAGGTGCACAGGAATCAACCGTCGAGAGGAGTGACAATAAGAACAAGTGACCAAGGGTCGAGAAATATAACAATAACGCAATATTTTATGAAGAGCTCTGCATTAAGGCAACCAGTTAGATGGGCGGAAAAAAAAATCTGAGGGACCTCAACATGTGAGGGATTTTGGGTACACTACACATCACGTTAAAGATAGTGTTACAGGCACGCCCATGTCGACATCCCCTTTCGATCCTCAAAAGACAAGATGCAATACTCTGTGGTTACCACTGGATGTCAGACTACATGCACAGCATGTGATTCTAAGCAGATTAACAAGCATCTGAAATGAAATTATAAGTGTAAAAATGATCTGCCTTCGCATGATAATGCACACATCACAGGAACTCTGACAAATACAATTGTGCAATACTGGTTTGCTTTCACTGGAAAAAAAGCATAATTTGTTACAAAAGACCTATTCTCAATTGCAACGTAGTTTTCAATCTTATTAATAATACAACCCTAAAATGCAAGGAAAAAAACATGTACAGTGATTCCGTTTGCTCCATGAGCATCTAAACACAACAAAGCAGAGGCTGAATGGAAAGAAACCATTACTTTTATCATAGTGTGCAGTTTCTTTTAAAAGGCTTCAGAGAAATAGTTTCAGAGGCTTTTCTCCATGGCTTGCAATTACATTCATGTAGGTAAAAATCCAAAAAAGCGTTGTGGTTTCTGTCAAGTAACCTGACCTTTGCACTGCCCTCTGTTGTAAACCTGTGCGTAAATGTACACAGGAAAATAAAAAATCTGTCTTATTTACAAGACTTTCATCGTAAAAAGGCCTGGAACAAACCTTATCTGGAGGCCCGGCGGCATCTGTCGTACTGTGCCTTTCGCCAGAAGCTTAAAAACCATGTCTAACAGGAGAGGGGCTGGAAAGCATTGAGCAAAGGGCAAACAATAACTCTGATGCATGGCCTGCTAGGCGCAAACATCACACATGGTGCATTGCCACTCCTAGCTACACACTTAAATTCCCTCCCTCCACAGTGATGAGTGGTGTTGAAAGTCTGCTTTACAGCTCTGCAAATATAACTGAAGCAAGGACCCCGTCTCTTTGAGGACCACGGCCTCTTTGTCTGGGAGATGTTGTGGCTGCTGCTTGCCTGAGGGTACATGCCCTCTACGCCCATCGTGGTAGGAGGGAAAGAGTCAAAATCCAATCCCCCTACCAGTGGGCGTCGAGGGCTGCTGGACCTCCAGGCTATATGACCTAGTCATATAGTGGCCTTCAAGGACTGGAATCTCTGGCATAAAATCTGGTCCGACGGACCCCATCTCAGACCCAAAAGAACTACAGTGCGAGCAAAAAAAGACTGTGCAACATATGCTTTTCTAAAGGATAAATTATTCTGATCTGTGTATTGAATGTGAAACTATAAAGTAAAGACCCAACTGTTTTCAAATAAATACATAGTGACTTTAGAGTTCAAAGTGATTATTACTTCTTTAGACAAACATTTCATACTTTTATATGAAAGGGTGTTGCTGACCCTATGTTCCACTGCAGGGCAGGTCACCCACTTATGTGCATGCCATTTTTCATCACATTCATTTATGTGTGGGCACCTGTGTGTTTTGATTACAACCTCAATGGAATTGAAGGAGTGGTTCTCTGAAAAGGTAATGGAATTCCGCAACAGTGGGCTGCAAACCAGACTATTTTACACACAGCCACACTTTAGGAAAACCAGGTGCAGTTTCCAGATGCCACTGAGCATATTCCATTCCCTTGTGCTCTCTCATGTGAGCATGCAGTGGCTGTGCATGTTCTGTACTGGATCGTAATAAACTGCAGAAATATACCTGTGCCACAATGCCTGGAACATTCTTATTAACATTGCCAGGGATGATAAACTATATGTAGAGGTCAATAAACGGACTTTGTTAAGAGGGGATGAGTCCACTCTGAACCTGGGGTAGGAGGCCTACTAGGCTGGTAACTATAGCCAGTCCTATCCCACGCATTGCGGTAGATCAGAATTAGGAGATGGACAAGGTGGCATTGTGGTTGAACTTTTCTTCATTCTAAATCACCAAAAATCTATACTGTCCCTAACTTTAAGAATCTTGGTCCTACTCTATAAAGTAACTATGTGGGTGTCCGTTACAAACATGAAACTCATTGGTCCATAATCATATGCTTACCAGAATTCTGTTCATACCGCTATAAAGAAACAAATACATTTCACAAAGATACAGTTGGACCTTGGCCCAGAGTAAATGACTGGTGGTTGGCTTCTGACCACCCCCTGCCTTTCGTGGGTCTTTCTCAATAGGGGCTCCCCGTCACAGTGTAATCTAAGCCAATAGGCTGAATGGCTCTCCAACCTTCTCCTCTTGCATTTACAATTCAGTGGAATAAGTGCTGTCTTTATTCTCAGGTGGGCACGTCTGACCTGTGTTCTCAACCCATTCTGACTGTTCTCCTTGTACACTTTCCCCAAGAAAGATCCTGGCGGCCTGTCCTGCTAGACACCTCTTAGTCCTTGTCCTTTGGGGTCTTGGGCCTCTCCGCCCCGTGGGTTTATGTTCGCTTGCCCCGCCTTGCGCGCTTGGGTCTCTCTCTCAACCCGCATTGCGGGCTTTGGGCAATCTCGCCCCGCCCTGCGGGCTTGGGTCAATCACGTCCCGCCCTGCGGGTTCGGGTCCGTTCGGGTAGGTACTGTCATGAAAGGTATCACTTCATAAAATGTTCAGTATGGGTTGAATGTTGTGTGCTTTAACATTGCATAAGTTGACCAGCATTCCATCACTGTTAGTTACTGTGGAACATAGATCCTGCATGACTCAAAGGTTCTATGTTCCAGCGGGAGTGAGGGAAGGAGTTCAAGAGGACAGTTGTGCAGCCTCCTGCCGGGGGTCGTTACCAGCGTAGTGAATAAAGGACTTGAACAACATTACTGTCTCCGCCTGTGTTACTTCCCTACATAACAGCTGACGACGAGGAAGAGGATCGAACCTGCCAGACGACCCCTGGCACATTCATGCGGTTTCCCTGGTGTGGAAGGCCACCGCAGCGACTGGAGCTTGCTGGAGACCCGAATTAGAGGCCAGCTGCTTGCATTGTCACAGCGTGGAGCGCTGCGAGCGGAGACCCGACCTGGACCTTCACAGAGGAATGAAGGTAGTTGCCGACGCCAAAATGTGTGCATTTTTGTCTGCTGGCCTGCATTTTGCATGACGCGATTGTTATTGTTTGAAAGTACTGCCAGCTCGCGAGTACCTGGTGAGGAGAGACAGTCACAGCTGCACGTGTTGCTTGTAGCCACCGCGGGTTGTCCCAGCCTTGGAAGGTAGAACACGGCGACGCGGCCTCTGTGGAGGTGGTGCATATCTACACTAGTACACCAGCACGCATTGGAAAAGTGGACCCAACGACGTGGTGGCCATTTTTGTTTTCTAGTGACTTCCGTATTTCGGCGCTACGCAGCAGTACGCTGATTCTCATGTACTTTACCCGGTCCACACTGGACAACTGTTGCTTGCTTCGGATGCTGGGAGTAGGTGTTTTCATGGGAAAAGAGCTGGTTGGTGAGTTTTACAGCATTTTTTTTTTAGCATCATCTTGTCGGGTGAAGTGCGATTTTGCATATAGAACTGCCTCATTGCATTTTTGACATGAACTCAACTGTTTTGGAACATGGCAAATGTGCCTGCACCAGTGTTCTTTTTGCCGTTCCCTGGTGAGCCCAGAGTGTGCTGGGTGGACTGGAAGGAAGGCTTCCACAAATATGCGCTGGCTGTCTTTGGTACCAATTATTCCAATGAGCGCAAAGAGGCGCTGCCGTTCCATTGGTTAGGGATGGCAGGGCAGGAGGTTTTGAGAAAATTGCCAGAGCCCATAGACATGCCGGATGCAGGTCCGTATGATAAGACTTTAGCAAAACTAGACAAACATTATAGGGTTGAGGAAAATATTATACTGGCTAGGTACAAATTTGCCAGCAGGTGTCAGAAGAATGGAGAGAGTATCGAAGATTTTATTATGGCTTTGAGGGGGTTGGCAGTTAAGTGTAGGTTTAACCACTGCCAGGATGAGCACCTAGGGGATCAATTGAGGATCAAATGTAACAATGACAACATCAGGAAAGAATTGTGGAAGGAGAGGGATCCCACTTTGGATAGAGCAATCGAGATTGCAAAGATGGTGGAACATACTGACAAGTGCATAAAGGTGCTCCAAGCAGACAATCAGACAGGCATTGAGAAACCCAAAATAGAGGAGTGTGAAGGTGCAATCCAGAAAGTCTCAAAAGTTGCCCAGAGAATGGGTTCAGGAACTCCAAGACGCTCTAGGCATCCAGGTAAAAGGTTTGAGGATCGACAGGAGAGTAAGCCATCAGCTGGCAGGGGCTGGAATCGTCAATGGGTACCTTCAAAAGACAACAGAGGATTGACTAGGGAATCCAATTCCTTCAAGGGTTTTAGAGAAGCTGGATCACCTAGAGGTCCCCCAGCTAGGAGGTGTTACAGATGTGGGAGCTTATCACATTTTGCATCTGACAAGGATTGTTTCGCAATACATATTATATGCAATGATTGTGGCATGAGAGGTCATATTGCCAGATATTGTAAAAATGTTAATTCTAGTTCAGGTCAGGTTTTTGATGTCAGTACAAACAATGAGGATGAATCTTATAGTGAGATTGGTAGGGAAGTTGTGTTTACCTTGAATGCCATTGATGGGAAAGTAAAAAAGAAAAAGCCTTATGCTATTGTGCTAATTTGAGGAATACTCATATCAATGCTCATGGATAGTGGGGCGGATTATGCACTGATAAGTGTGCAAGGGTGGAAGGAGAAGTTCAATTGTTGTACCCTGCGGGAGAACTGTGTCAGAGCGAATGCATATGGTGATATACCCATAGAAATCATAGGGTGTTTTAATGCTGAACTGCAGTTTAAAGATAGGAAATCCACAGGTACCATATATGTTACCAATAAAGGGGGAGAGTTGCTTTCATGGAGTGACCAAGCTGAGTTGAAAATCAGACTTGAAGCGAGTCATCCTGAGCAAGTTTTGTCTGTGAGGGGTGAGAATATCACAGATTCACAAACGAAAAAGGGTTCCAACAAATTGGGATGCTTGAAAGGGTTTGTCCATAAAATCCGGTTGAAAAGGGGCAGTGCCGAAAATTGAAAAATTGCGTACCATTCCTCTAGCTCTTAAAGAAGGTGTAGAGGAAGAATTAAAGAGAATGGAAAGTGAAGGAGTCATTGAGAAAATAGATGCCTCTCAGTGGGTTAGCCCCATTGTGGTGGTCAGGAAAACCAATCGATCGTTGAGACTATGCATTGACCTAAGACATCTGAATAGTATGGTGGTGGCAGACAGGTTTCCATTACCCAGAATAGATGATTTACTTGTAGGTGTGTCTGGCTCCAATGTATTCTCTATCTTAGACTTAAAATCTGCCTATCACCAGATTGAGTTACACCCTGATTGTAGAGACCTCACAGCATTCATCACACCCATTGGTCTGTTTAGATGTGTGCGCATGCCGTTTGGTTTAGTTTCGGCGGCAAGTGTGTTTCAGAGCATTATGCACAAATTACTTTGGGGAGAAAAAGGAGTGATGTGCTATCAGGATGATGTACTGGTGTGTGGCAGTGATGAGATGGAACATGATCGACGGCTGAAAAGTGTGTTACACATTTTGAATGAGGCTGGTCTCACTGTTGCTTTAGAAAAGTCTACATTTAAAGCCAACAAGGTAATTTACCTAGGCCATGAGATTACGGGTGAAGGCGTCAAACCCAAAGAGGAAGCTATTGAAGCCATAAGAAGGATGGACGATCCCAAGTCAAAGGCAGATGTTTTATCATTTCTGGGTTTAGTTGAATTTTATGGCAAATTTATTAAGGGCCTATCAAATGTCAAGGCATATGAGAATGCTCACTCGCAAAGGGGTGGTTTTTAAATGGAGTGATTATTGTAGGAAGGAGTTTGAGATGATAAAGGAATCCATTGTCAACGCACCCATTCTGAAAACATTTGAAGAAGGGAAACACACATTGCTTTTTGTTGATGCTAGTGATTATGGTGTTGGGGCTGTCCTCATGCAGGAAGACTCACTTGGTTTGCATACTGTGGCATTTGGTTCCAGGTCGTTGAAGGGGCCTGAAAGTAGATATTCTGTTGTTGAAAAAGAAGCTCTTGCCTGTATTTGGGGAGTTGAAAAGTTTAAAAGGTTTTTGTGGGGCAGGGAGTTTACAACCTGCACTGATCATAAACCATTAGTTGGTATCTTTACCAAAGGTGGTTTGGAAGGTGTATCAAGGCGCATTATGAAGTGGGTCACAGCGCTACAAGGCTTACAATTTACCATGCTCCATATCAGTGGTGAGGTCAATGTGGTTGCAGATGCCCTGTCAAGGTCGGTTCACCGAGAAGGTCATACCAGTGAGGGCCAGTTAATCCCAGAGGAGACTGCAGAGATATTTCGAGTACATGAGACTTTGAAGAAGGATGATTGGGACATTGCTAGTAGTGAAGATGTGGTTTACCAAAGGATACTGACACTGGTGAGGGAAGGTAAGAAAGAATTACAATGGTGACATGGGTGGATTTTCTAGAGTGAAGGAGGACTTATGGACTCACGATAACTATCTGCATAGAGGACATCAATGGTTGTGCCATGTGGAATGGGAACACATGTAATAGATCTGGCCCATGTTGGACATCTAGGCCTGCCTAGAACCAAAGAATTAGTGAGATCTGAATTCTGGTGGCCTGGTATTGACAAAGATATCGAGGAACAGGTTAAAGGGTGTTCGGAGTGTGTGGAAGGAAACAAAGGATTAAGAGTACAGAAGGTCCCTATGATAATCAGGGAATGTCCCCGTGTCCCATGGGATGAAATTGCTTTGGATCTTTTAGGTCCAGTTAACATTGGAGGTGCCAGAGATAGCTACCTATTGGTGGTTATGGATTTATTATCAAAATGGCCAGAAATATGTGTACTTAAAGACATTTCCAGCAGTAGCATTATGAAATTCCTGGAACAGTTATTCTGGAGAAAAGGGTTTCCTAGGAGGTGTTTGTCTGACAATGGTTCCCAATTACTGTCTAAGGAGTGTAGAGATTTCTTGGATAGGCATGGGATAGAACAAGTCAACACTTCCTTATATCATCCCCAAAGTAATGGGTGTGTAGAACGCTTCAACAGGACTCTTATGGAAGCTATTAGAATCGTGGTAGCTACTGGTGGGGATTGGGTGAGGACAGTGATGGAACAGATGTTCCAGTATAGGATAACCCCTCACGGTGTCACGGGTTTAACCCCGTTTGAGATGTTGAGAGGTAGAAAGCCCAATTCTCATTTGTGTCCGGGTTGGATGGGCAAGTCAAAAATGGTTGGAGTGGATCTGGAAACAGCGAGAAGGAAAATGCTTGAATCAGGTGTCAGATCCAAAGAGCGGTATGATCAAAAGAACTGCTGTAGAGAACTCAAAATTGAAGAGGGCGATTGGATCAAGATCAAACTTCCCACCAAGGTTCGCAAAGGAGCCTCACTGTTTTCTGAGCCTAAACAAGTGGTGAAGGATTTAGGCTCTTCGGTATTAGTCAAGGGAGATGGCATTTGGAATAGAGAGAGTGGCTCTCTTCAAGTCGACCAACGAGAGTGTATGATACAAGGAATTTGGTGGCTGAAAGAGGTACAACTTCAAAAGTGTGTTCAAGGCGGGTTAGGATACTGCCATTTTATTATTCTACCTTAACATAAGAAATGTAATTTGTCACATTAGTTCTTGTTTATGTTTAAGGAGAGGAGGTGTTAGGGTAGGTACTGTCATGAAAGGTATCACTTCATAAAATGTTCAGTATGGGTTGAATGTTGTGTGCTTTAACATTGCATAAGTTGACCAGCATTCCATCACTGTTAGTTACTGTGGAACATAGATCCTGCATGACTCAAAGGTTCTATGTTCCAGCGGGAGTGAGGGAAGGAGTTCAAGAGGACAGTTGTGCAGCCTCCTGCCGTGGGTCGTTACCAGCGTAGTGAATAAAGGACTTGAAGGACATTACTGTCTCCGCCTGTGTTACTTCCCTACATCGCTCTCGCCCCGCCTTGTGGGCTGGTGACTCTCGCCCCACCTTTGGGTTTTGGATCTCTCACTTATTTGGAAAGATTTCCCTTTTGGCAACTTTCCCTCCATAATTTCTAGGAGCCCACAATCTTTTTGATTTTTTCTTTCTAACCTGTTCTGACTTTTTGAGGTGCAAGTGAGCCTTCAACTTCACTTCGCCTGCCTTTTGCTAATTTTTAGTAGGGAAACTGATCAGTTCTTCAGACTATCAGTACTGGGAAACTAGGTTTCCCTTTTACATGTGTGCAACTGTTGAACATTGCACAAAAAATTTACAATGCAGTGCAACAGGGATACTTTTGTATTACCCCAGCTTTTACACTTGGGATTTTTGGTTGCTTTTATATGTGCTGTAAGGGTGCAGTGCTGTAAGGGTGCAGAAGTAAGACTGACACAGAGGGGTCATAATGTTCGCTATAGACTTTTATTAAAGGGTAAAAAGGAAAAGAAACCCTATCCTGCCCTAACTCGAAGATGGGTTTCCCTGCATAAACTCAAATACATATTGTTAGAATGTCCAAAGTAAAAGTCCCAATGTTCAATGTCAAAATCGTAACTGTCCCTTACATGCTAAGCTAACTAAATTAAATGAGATGTCTTCTTGGTCCAGAGGAATGACTCTCTCTCCTGGACAAAAGGTAGTTCTTGTCCTGGTAAGATTTTCCCAATATAAACATGGGTAGTACCCTAACACTGTAGTTTGGCCTTCTTCCCGGCCCCACCGCTGACCCCAAGGTGGGGTCACTCACCCCATCTTGAGAGTCACTATGCATCTCATTTCCTTGGGCGGTGCTCCTCAGTAGAATCCAGGAGTTTGGCCGTCAGAGCATCCCCTCTTCTGTTCCCTTGGGGTATCGGGCAGATCGTTTCCCCATCTTTCGTTGGCTTGGGCTTCCTGCTGGACCCTGGTGCCGGCATCTCAGTATGCCGGTTGTCCGCTTCTCCTGCGGGGAGTGCTCGATGTTCCTCCTTTGGGTCGAGGGCTTCTGACTCCTGGGTCGGCTGGGGTGTAAGCATTCCCTGCCACAACTCCAAGAAGAAGGTTCCTGCACTTCTCTGGCTGCGCTTGCATCTCTTCTTCTCTCCTTCAATGCTGACTTGCTCTTTATCTCTCCACTCTGTTAGGGGGTGGACTGTTAGAGTGGGCCCTTATTCTAAGAAAGTACTGTGCAGATAGAGGGCCAGAAACCACACCAGTCGTTCTTACAGGTGGTTTTAAGTCATCACACAATTTAAGTGCCATCTAGCCAACAAAAATATTTCCATCTTGAGAATAGAGAGAATTACTGATATCTCTTTTGGAGAATCTTCGATCCCCACAGGTGGTTCAGGAGACCACCCTCAGTGGGATCCCACTTGCCTTGTTCCCTAGGGGGTGTTAGGCTTAGCGTTTGGGATTAGAGGGCGAGTCTCCCTAGTCCCAAAGGGTTGGTTCCCCTTCTGCCAAACTCTGGAGGAATCCAGGCATTTTTCTGGAAATTACTTCTATGATGACAAGGGGGGGGGTGGAGTATATTTCCCTGGTTTCTCCCTGGGGAGGGGGCTGAAGTAAATAGCACATTTCAGAAAATCTGTACCAGTAATGATCTCCTCCGGGAGTCTGGGGACGGCTGCTAATTTTAGCAAGGTTTGGGTTTCCTTCGACTTCCAAGGTGAGCAGTATCTTAGGATACACCTCAGCATCTCGATCGACACATGATTTTCATTGCCTCCTCCAAGTCCAGGGTGTTTGGATATACAAAGCCCAAGTGCTATGGGTGTAAATTAAAGCGTTGATCCAGGCTTCATTTACTTGAACCTGTTCGCAGGCCTAGAAGGGTTTGGTCGTGCACATGAGCTGTTTTGTCTCCTCTGATAGCTCCAGCCTGCCCTCCCCCCCTCAATCCTTTCTCTTCCTCTGTATCCAACCACCCTATTTCCATGGGTTCTTCTGGTTGATTCTTCCGACACACTCGAGCACAACATCCCTTTTCTCCAAAAGCTAAGCAAGTGGGTAGAAAGAGAGGAATGGGTTTCCCCCTATTACCAGGGATTTCCAGTATCCCATGTGATTTGACAAGTGGTAGAATAACAGTCTTTCTTACTCTGTCGTCCCTTTTTCTCAGGGGAACGGAAGGGGAAATTTCGCCGTTTTCAGGGAGAGGGTGTTCCTTAAAAGGGGTTTTAGTTTCTTTCCTAGTTTTGGGTGGGGGGCAGCAGGGCTTTCGTAGATGGTGTTGAACAAATTGAAAAGCCTCGGAGTGAGCCTGGTCAATCTGAAAGGCTGTCAACTTTGCAAGGTGGCTCATTGTAGAGGTGTAGGCACTGAGTTACCTCAGCGTTCAGGGCTTCCAAGACTTCAGGTAACTTCTTCCCAAACCATTTGCTGATTAAGATTTTGGATTCTACCAGCAAATGTCATAGGGGTCTTGTTGTGGGGAAATGGAGCAGTTCACAATTTCCAGTATAAAAAGGAATCGGTTTGCCCTACCTTAGTCAAGAGGGCCCTTAATATCGTTATTAGGCATATTTCAGCAGCATTGATAGTTTGTTACGCCAATGGAAATTCCCTCAGGATTAAGGGAGACAAATATCAGGTATTAAGAGTGTCATTCCAGTTAAAATGGGTAGCTAGGCATTCAAAGTTGACAAAGAATGTAGCCAAATCCCCTCCTTCATGATAGGGCTGCAGCACTTTGTGAGGAATTGGACAGATACCTGGGAATCCCCCTATCCTATCCAATCAAACAGTTCACTAATTCGAACCATGATGGTCACGACAATGAATGTTAATTGTCAAAAATACTGATGTTCGGCAAGACTTGGTCCTCAAACAATAGCCCATTGTATCACAAGATATCCCTTATATAAAAGCAAAAGTAGACCAAGGAGTCATAATACAATGGGCAAGTCCAAATAATACAACAATTCTTCCAGTGGCCAAACCAGATGGTACTTATCGTTTGATTTTGGACTATAGTACATACACTAAAACAGTTACAAAATCTGCACACTTCTGGATTAACACGCACTGGTGTAAATTTAACAGTGCTGGATTTGAGTAATGGGTTCTTTATGCAACCTTTAGACCCAGAGAGTTTCAAATACCCCTCATTCACCTTCAAAGAGAAGAACTGCTGTTTAAAAAGAAAAACAGTCCAGGAACATTCTAAAGTAGAAAACAGAGCCTTACTAGAAGGCATTCCGAATTGTTGTTGGTACATAGATGACATCTACTGTAGAGATGAGGATTTTAACACAAAATCTACAAACAGTGGATTTAATCAAATAAATTGGCATCAAGAGGGTATGCACTCAATGTAAATAAATTGAAAATTGTACAAAGGGGTTAAATTTTTGGGCTTATCAGATGAAAGGGGGCAGCTCTTCAATTTCTAGAAAAATCCATGCACGCTCCTACAGTGTCAAGCATTACTGGGTTTGCTAAATTACAGACGTACTTACACGCCTCTATGCATCATTGGTAAAACCACTTCTACATGATATAATATGGCATTTATAAAGCGCCTATACACAAATGTTTCATTAGTGAAACTGAAATTTGTGTCCATTGAATTGGAAAGCCAAACACATTTTGCACCACATTTACCGTCAAATGACCCAAAGCACTTCCCTTCAAGACAGGAACACAGACTTGGAAGTAACATTACTTCCAGGTCAGAATGTTTTTTGCATACAGTTTGCAACTATGGCAAGACCAAAGCAAGAGCATATTGTTCACATCTTTGGACAATACCAGAACAAAAGTTCACTCTACAAGAGAACAACTTCACAGCAGTACAGGTTATAGTACAAAAAGAAAGGGTTCTAGCAGCCAATAAAACTATGAGCCCGAGTATACAACCTTTTACAGGCCTGGCATCGGCTTCCTTACGGTCTCTAGGCAAACATGTATTGCACACACTATTTTTATAGACCAACAGAAAAGTAGAGGTTTTCCATTAGGCTACAACATTTGTCATTTGCATAAGACCAAACCCTGGTGCGTTCCTCGAGATCGACTTATCAAAGACTTTGAATGCGGTCACTCCATAAATTAACCGATCGAGTGAAAAATATGCGAAGGGCAATGATAAGAATGAGCAATGTGGGTAGCATGGACATGTCATTCATGGATCGCACTAGTGCCCACCACCTTTCTTGCATTAGTAAAAAAGTGTTTATACTCTGAACAACCGCTAAATGGCAGATTAAGCACATCATGTGAAGCTAGGCATGACACAGGAACATGAAACTGATTCACAAACTGTTATAAAGGCAACCCAAGGGTTTTCCTGAGGGAAAATCAATCTCCTTCCACATCCATTACAAATATTCAAAATCTTTTATTAATGCACCTTCAATTGTTAGCGAAGGAGAGCATTTGCTGCACAAAGACAAAATGAGTGGCTCAGCTAATAAATATAAGGTACTTTATGGAAACAATGTCAAGTCCAGCTCCAATGTCAGAGAATATGCTAATATCATGTAAATAGAAGAAAGATTCTACATGGGAGCATTCATTTATATCAGAGAGAGTTCGAATATACTATTACGAAAATGTCAACTTTTAATGTAATGCTTCAATCTGAAGAGCTGTTTAATTTGTTAATCAAAGCTCATTGCAAGGTACAATATCAATTCAGCACAGTGATGCAAACTGCATAACAGACTAGTTATTGGAAAACATGATCGTTCTATAGTACATATTGTGAATTTGTGCACAGTCAGGCATTATCACATGAAGGTTTGCGTTACCTTACAGGAGAAGATACGTCTGCTTTCGGAGATTCTGGTTTAGCTGCTTCCACAATGTCTGAAGCTATAATACTGGATGCTGTAGAGAGCGCACTTGCAATATCCTCCTCCATATGCTCTGCTTCGTTATCTGAATGTTTACGTGCTACTCCAACGGCTACTTTTACTGGTTTTGGAGACAGGTCATCTGAAGGAGGCGCCATGCGACCTTAGGAAATAAATGAAATGCTTGTCAATATCTTCTACACATATACAGATAGCTTGTGACACATAACTAGTGCTCTACTGGTTTTAAACACCATCCCAGCCCACACTACTATAAAAGCAGCAGTGATACCAGTCCTAAAGGTGAAATGGGTACAACTAGACAGTATATCTCCTTTAGTCTTTGGGATAGAGCAGGCCAAGGCATAGGTTTTACTCTTCAGGAGCTGTGAGAGCAGGTACAGAAGAAACACAAACAGCAATATGTGGTACCAAAATAAAAGAAAGTCCAAACTAGGTGTTAAACAAAAATGCACATAAATGATCAAATACTATTGGCCCAGCCCTGCAAGGGAAAACAGAGAAAGCAGACTTTAAAATAAAGGGGCACTCGGGTTTGTAGACAGGGGTGCTCAGGAAAATATTTTTGCAGTGAAATGTCAAAGTTATTGAATATGTCTTTAAAAAACAGAGAAGGGGGTTTAAAAGTCACTAGGGTCCTTTAAAACAGACCAGGTTGGAGAGGGCCTCTTGGAATAAATATCTTTAGTTTCTTGTCTCAGTGTCAACAGCGTCGACCCAGGCTTCTATGCACTTTCCTGCAGTCGGGCCCATGTTGTTTTGAGCCACAGACGGGGAATCTCCTGGATCAAGTTGGCGTTGGAAAGGGGAGTCGATGGCTTCCAGCAGGTCAAGTTGGCTTTCAAGTCAGGTCAAAACTGTTTCTGCTGGACTGAGTAGGCGATCGAGATACAGCAAGTCAGCGGCTGCCACAGAGTTCAGCCCGCATTTGAGTTGAGATGGGGCAATGCGCTCTATGGGGTAGAGTCGACTCGAAGGGCAGGTAAGAGGTTCGAAGTACTGCGAGTGCCAAAGGCAGCACTATAGGACTGGTAGCGGCTCAAAAAGGTTTCCAGGCAGAAGACAGGCTTTGATCTGCTTTCTGGGATTTGCAGTAGCTGGGAGACCCCATCTAGGGTCTCATGGCAAGGTGAATCCTTTCTTCTGTCCTTCCCAGCTAGGAACGTTTGTAGAGAGCACTTGCAGGTTTCGGTCACCCTCAGTACAGGAGTCCTGGGTACGAGTGTCTCATTTGCAACAATCCATGGTCCAGGAAGGTAGTCCTCCTTAAAAGGCCCTTTAGTTTGTTAGGAAGTAGAGCTTGCCTCTTCCTTGGAGCTCTCTGAATTCACCTCTATGGCATAGGATTTTAAGAAGATGTATCCCCAATTGAGGTCAAGATTTCATAATTTCTTTTATTGTTCTGGTGTATATATTTGATCATATAACTAGTCATATAGTTATCGAAGCAGAGCCCATTTTACTGGGAAGGTCTAGAAACAGTAAGACTAAGGTCTTCAAAAGTTAACGAAATCAGCACAGAATCGGAGTGGGGAAAACAGGCAAGTGACCTCACTTCACACATCACTGGGCCTGGTAAGTCATCATGACCCACTTCCTCCTTTCCTCTCCACACCCCATGTGTATTGTCTTTCAATAAGGCTGTTTTGTAGACATGTATCAAATGGGGAAAAAAGGACATACAACAAAAACACTGTTTGTTGTCAAATCGGAAATAAAGGTGATAGCCTGAAGTTTTTTCTTCACAACATTGTTCATCTTGAGGGAGGGTATGGATTTGGGTGGCTAGTTGGGGCCCTTTGTACTTTTAGAATAAAAATACCCCTATTGAGGTGGGCCACATTTTGTAATGTTGGTGGTTGCGGGACTTTCATGGTGTAAAACAGTGTGGTCCCGGCTACTCGTAATTGAGAGGGCACTGCTTTAGTGCCTTCGGCAGCTAACACAATGCATTTGTCTCTGTGCGCCAGTCCTCAAAACGCTCCTGCAACTCAGTCTACATTTGTACACCACCATGGCTGCTGTAAAGAAAAACTTGGATGGGGGCGAGGAGGGGCTTTGATGGGGCAAGTACAAGGTTGCATTATGAGTTACTCCACCCATGAGTTTTATAATAGGGATGGAAGAATCTGAATAAAAAGTGGGCACCTTTTATTAACTTGTACATAGCATTGGTTTACACTTCACATTCACTATTCTGGTCTATTCATAGATATTAATAGAGTGCATGAGAAGTTTGGGGATATCTGCGAGTTTGGGGATTTCTTTTCATTCGTCCACCTCACCAAACAAATCTTTTTAATGGGCTTTTGTTACTTGCTGAAATGCCCTTCCAGTTGCTTTGTGCCGGTGCCATGGTCTAACTTGACTTTTTGCAAGCTTTCAAATGCCTGTTTTTTGGGGCCAGGAGAAGATCTTTGGGTTGGTAGTTTTTCATACTGAGATGAGTTTTCAATGAAAACCTTTCATTTATAAACAGGTGGGTGCAGCGAATCTGCAATCTGGCCATGGGCACTAGCAAAACGCAGGTTATCTGACTCAACAGACGTAGAAACCACCAGGCGGTTGTTTGTGAATGAGACAGAAATGGGGCTACCGTCTCCAAAACATTGTTTATTCGTACTTCTGTAGGGAAGATTTTGCCTAATGTTGAAGCCCAAAGGAATCCTATGAACTCAAACCTCTGCATTGGAATGAGGGTGCATTTCTTTATATTGACTGACAGACCTAATGAATACATCGGGCCAA
This sequence comes from Ambystoma mexicanum, assembly GCF_040938575.1. Classification (NCBI taxonomy): domain Eukaryota; kingdom Metazoa; phylum Chordata; class Amphibia; order Caudata; family Ambystomatidae; genus Ambystoma; species Ambystoma mexicanum. The sequence goes on along the minus strand of NC_090927.1, from coordinate 625,722,116 downwards.
GAAGTAGCTGCAGGTGGGAAGAGGCTTGTAACTGGGAACTGTGCTCCGATTAACCAGTTGTCCGAAGAGGGAAACAGGTAAATATCTTTCAGGTGTGGTAATGCCACCACCACTGCCATAAGCTTGATGAAGACCCTTGGGGCTGAACTGAGGCAACAGGCAAGACTTTCTACGGATAGTGGTCATGACCTTTGGAGAACCGCAGGTAACAGCTGTGGGAAAGCCAAACAGGGACATGTAAATATGCATCTTGCAGGTGCACAGCTACCAGCCAGTCCCCCGGCTGAAGGGATGATCGGATAAGGGCAGGCATAACCCTCTTGAACTTTTCATGGGTAAGAAAAGATTGAAGGGGTAAATGTTTAGTACAATCCACAGGCCAGCCTTGCTATTCTTTGGAATGGTAAAGAACCTGGAGTTCCTCCAAAAACAGAACTTTCTCTATTGCCACTATGAGCAACAGCTTGTGCATCTTCTACGAGAGGGAGCCTGAGCCTTTTTGTGGGGTGGGGGGGGGGTGGAATGAGGGGAGGCAGCGATAGTCCTTGTGTACCACCAATAGGGGCCAGCTGTCGTTTGGTATGTTCCATCATTGAGCAAGATTACATGCTTTGTCACCAACCGGTGAGCTGTGGATGTGCACTCTTAAGTCACTTCGACTACTTCGTTTCTGGAGTGGGGAGTGCTGGAAGAAGAATCTCCAGGGTGACTGATGTGCTTGCTTTTTGCATGGGAAACTGAAGACATTAAAGCATCCTAAACTCCAGGCAGTGAATGACTGTCTGAAGGTCTGAAGGTCCGAAGGCCTTGGCTTTGCGGGGGGCTTGGTTAGAGATGCTAAAGACTTCACTGTTTGTGTACTGTTTTTCTTTTGATTCAGCTCCTTGTTTGTATCAGGGCTGAATAGTTCCATCATGTCACGCAGCAGATCCATGATTCACTCCTGCACATCTGGTTGGAATTTGGTGACTGAGCAGCGTTTGCAGTCTAAAAGACACACCTACGGCCAGACCACGAGAGCAGCTGTGTCCAGGTGGTGATAGGAGGCCTCCATAAGGTCCTATACTGCTTGGTGAGCTTTTGCCACACCCAAGTAGAACCCCGCTTGAAAATCAGAAGGACGAAGAAAGTGATCGCCCAGCTCTTTCCAGAACTTAAGATTTTCATCTGACATTATCGCTTCTGTGTTGGCCTGCTTGAAGCTCAGGTTCAAGTTTGAGTTTTGGTAGACTTTTTATCTGAGTTATCCAGGAGGCAGTCCTCATGCCCCATAAGATTCTGAAAAGAAGTAGAGGAAGACAATGCTTGGCTTTTTCAAAATGTAGCAGCCACCACTACACTGGAGCGATCTGGGATGTGGCTCAACACGCACCTTCTTGTGACCGGTTGTACATAAGATGGATTTTGCCAGATTTTAATGCCCCCCCACCACATCAGGTTGAAGGTGTACACAACCTTTCTATCGCTTTCCTAGAGAGGAAAGAGGAAAGGACTGCCTGCTCCAACTATGCACTTTCTGATACAAGCCCATGAACCGTGTGATGGAATGCTTTAATGTACAGGGGAAACTTCCTCAGTGTGTTCCGACTGGCCGTCTTTGTTGTCCATGGGATCGTCATCCAGAGGACAGGGAAGTAGGGGTGGAGGAGGATCCTTTGGAAGCGCACAAGGGGACGGCACAGTGGGTTGAGAACCTGTGTCTCCCGCTGGAGGAGGTGGTGGTGCCTGTGCTGTCACTATCTGTGGTACCGTGGGTTGGTTTTGTGGTACCACTGGTTGAGGAGTGGGGACAAGAACTTCCTTCATGAGGGACTGTTAGGAAAGTTTTCGCGTTTGCTCCTTTCCCTTTTTTTTAAGGGAGGTAAAGCCTTCAGCTTCACTTGCCTTGCCTTGCCTTGCCTTTTGGTCATTGTTATTGGGAAACTATCTAGTCACAAACACTGCCAGGACTGAGAGACTGCGTCTCTTTTGGAATTCCTGTATTTTGTCAATTGCACACAGTACCTTGCAGTGCAGGGTGTGGAGTGAAAAATTATTTTGTTTTCCTGAAATAAAAAAAATACTGATTTAGACAGACTGCTTAGAGCTGTCTTTCGAAATCCAACTGTCATGCCCCGGCTGCACACACGTGAACACATGGGCTGACAGGTGCAGCCAGGACGGGCAGGAGAAGACGAAGTTGCCTTTGTGAGTTAAGTGCTTTCCTAGTTGCCTATGTGTATGTTGTGGGGAAAAGTTTGCAGCGTGGAGGGGAGGGGGGCTAGCGAGAAGGTAAGTGTGTTTGTGGGGAGGAGTGTTTGTTTTTGTTGCGTGGGAAGGAAGGGGCTGGTGGGCGAGTAAGTGTGTGTGTGTGTTAGAAAGGGCTGGTGGGCGAGTAAGTGTGTGTGTGTGTTAGAAAGTGCACGGTTGTCTGTCTGTGAGGGCAGGGGGGGTTGGGTAGGAATTGTTCGAGGATGGGGTGGGGGAGTGAAACGTCCCTTGGTGTTCGTTCTCCGAGTGGTTGCCATGTAAAGAGAGATGGGACTACATGTACTCCCTTCTCCCTTTCCATGGCAGCTATTTTCTTTGTTTTTTTTTCTATCTTTTTAATAGCCAACATGGAAAGGGAGAAGAGTAGTCCCACCTCCCATTTCATGGTGGCCATCTTCTTTGTTTAGTTTATATTTTTACTGTTTTAAATGGCCACCATTGAAAGGGTGAGCAGACTTAATATCCCTTTCCATGGTGGACATCTTTTTTTTTTTCTTTTTTCAGTTGCGAAATGCCGGAGTATCTTGCAACCGAAAAAAGACACTATTTGTACCCCAGGATAAAGTGGATGAAGACTTCCTGCAGATTCATTACATCAGAAATGAAAAGATCCTGCAAATGCCTTTCGCTCATCCAAGTGGTACTGACAGAGAGACGAGCGGCACATCTGTAGACACTTTATGAAAACCCTCCTCTCTAATCCTCTTAAGCATTTCACTCTTCGAATGGAGTGCTGCAGTACTGCAGTTCTTTCAAGACTCTAGTTCTCATTACAGGGTTGCCGGTAAAGCCCGCCCATAAGTGGCGATTTGCCAGCAACGCCGTAACACCAGTTCCATCGCCCGATTTCCTGGTGCCACCGGGATATTATGGCAGATGGCGGAAATGATACATCCCCATTCCCGTGGAGTCCAGTAGGCCTCCACGGGAATGGAGTGAATGAAGCACCTGCTAACGATGCTGGTGCTTTAGTGAAAACACTGCCGTTAGGGGCCTAAACTCCAAGCAGATAAGGCCTATCGAGAGTTCTGTGCCCCTTGTCAACCCAGAAAGGATGCCAGTACGTTGCTACCGGATGTGTTGGGACCAATTACAATACTATCAGAAACAAAATGGACCTAGAAATTCATTAATCCCTGGTCATCAGAATGGAAGCCACCAACAAAATAGCTTTTGTTTGTTAACTCAACATCAAGCATACACAAGTCTGGTGCAGTCAGACTGCCTTTGTATAAATCATTGTGCTCCAACAGAAACACCAATGCGACTTCACCGTTCCAATATCTACAAGCTGTTGCCAAATGTTATGTTATCTTTAGTGGCAACACCATTTATTAAAACAATCTGCAATGTCCCACCCACTTCACTCCTAGAGCGTTGACATTTTCTTCCAAATTGAGAGGTAAATACACAACTTTGACTCTCACACCTTGGACTAATGATTTTTTAGGCAGGTTTGACATCTTTGTTTGCCATCTTACAATTACTTGGAAAGGATGAACAGTTTGCTATACAATCACTTCAAACATGTGCTCTGTATATTTTAAAACACAAACATAACACCAACTATAGACTTCATCCTTCACCAATCATATCAATAAAATAAACACCAGGGATATCTCTAAATTGACTTGGACATTGTCACTTGCTTAGGGAATTTGCAAATCCCTTGCTCAAACCTTATAGGAAACCTGCTTAGCACTAAGAGGAAAAAGCAATTAAAGAAAGTTATGTCCATGCTATGCTAAATATTTGCCTTACTTCCATGAAAGAATGGGTGTTCCCAGAAAACTTTCACTAACAGCTGGCAGTATTTCTGTATCAAATAGCATTGGAGAAAGAACGACATTTAAAAGGTTCTGTTTCTCCTATTGTACGCTATTGCAGATGGAAGCTTCCAATAAACCTTCCCAGACGTTTTCAACCTTTAATTTGATTAACCACCTCATCCAGTTCCATTAAGTCAATACAGAGGAAACCTATACAAAGGCTTATTCACATCAAAATGTACACACCCATGACCTATAGTCTGCGCACAGGTATCTACTGTAAAAAAGCATCACTGCTGCTGCTGTTCTCATGGTTAGACATGTTCAAATGTCCAACTGATGAGGAAAATATAAAATGACAAAAATGACAACTCTAAAAAGACAAAGCCTCCTTTCTGAACCTCTCGGTTGGACCTGTAACTATAGGCCCCGAGGCATTAGCCAACGCGATAATGCTCACCCCGGGATAAACAATTTTCTGCAACACAGATGTGCAATATATTACACACTTAGACTGAAAAGACAGTAATTCCCCAAACCTGTGTGTAAATTTCTTTCCTGGCATGTTTTAATTGTTTATTGAAAAGTAATATGCGTATAAATAATAGTTACAAATATAGTTGTTCGTAAATCTGCAAAAAAACATTTGTAAGAGAGTAAACAATACTTTATCAAAAAGTTGGCTCTAAATAATAAAACAAATGCACTCTGAGGAAACTCTACAAATAAAGCTGTAAATATTTACTGACACTATCTGCTTACCCAAAACATCTACAGATGTTTACATCAACAACCCAGTAAGAATATGCACAGTGTGACTTTCTAAGATATTCTAAATTTGTATAACCAAACATATAAATAATGTTATGTCTAATGCCATGTTTCGTCTATGTACACAATCTTTTTGTTTTTTTAAAGTAGATGGGGGAAAAAACTGCCACTTAAATAAAATAAGTATGACAATGAATGTGCAATTCAGTTAAACTTATCCCAAACCTTAGTTGCACCACCTCCCATAAAATCCCATTTGTGGCATAGAGCACAGATAACCCTCATAATTTAGAAATTAGCAGCATGTAAAACTAAAACATGTGGAGTGGAGACAGCTGCCCAAATGTCGAGGGATCATTAAGTGTTGGTGGGGTCGCACTGGTGAAATCAGCTGCTGGATGTAGTGCCAATTTCCATACACGTAATACATGAGCCCCAAGCATTTTCTTTTGTGGTGCTCACGCAATTTCCAATACACACATAACGCAATCATAATCATAGAGCAAAGGGAGCTCTGGAGGCTAACTACAGTGTGTGGTATTGCAGTAGATGTGTCGATGTACAGCATGGATGGAACTTTGATCATTCCTTTGAGACTAGGAAGAGTAGATGGCATAGCAGGCAGAGAACTGGTCAAACTAGGTGGAATGTTGAAGTTTGGTGCCATCTCACTTTCAGGGTAACTAATAAAACACGCATCCGTTGAGCACCAGTTGGATAGATAAATGCTACCAGCTGGTCATAGAACTAGATTTGGCCTTAAAAGCAGTTGGCTGTTCGATCATGTGCAGTTTCAAAAGTGTTCACTCAATGCGCTGCATCTTCCCCAGCTAAAGAAATCTAGTTGACATTATGAGATTTAGATACACCAACCTAAACTTTACTGTAAACCATGGATATAATGCAGTATTTTACAGTAGCAATACCTTTGTTATGCATCACCTTAAATTATTAGGAATGACATTGCTTGATTGCTTTTAAGTTACAGATACTGGTATTTGCCAAAGAGGATAGACTTAGCTTTATAAAAGTATCAACCAGATTACTTCAGGTTTTCAATTGTTTGAGAATGAAAATCTTGCCTAGCACTCCCACACATCCCTTTGGCACTTAAGAGTGAAGGAGATGATTACTACTGCACCCTCTCTCCGTTAGCCCCTTTGAACATGCAGTGAACAGAAAAGAGAGTAGGGAGAGCCAGAGAGGAATTCAGGGTGAACAGTCCTTTCACTGAACAGGGTAACTTAAATAGCTAACGTTGCTATACAAGAGTCAATTTAATTAGCAAACCAACATAATTGCATAGCAAATTGGTATGCGACATGCCTTGCTCTCTACCATTTCTAGTGACCCTTCAAATAGAGTGTTCCGGTGCTGCAGGTATTTGAAAACTCTGTGTTGATTCTGCACAACCACCACTCACAGATGCAGTAAAGATATAACACCACATATAAGCCAAAAAAGGGTGCAGCCCGGGTAAAATCATTGTTGAGGTATTAACCTGTCCCAATCCTTAGTTACACAACATCCCACAGCTAGAGATTGGTAGCATAGATCACAGATAACTTTCATAACTTGGATATTGTCAGATGGTAGAACTGGAACATGTGGAGTTGACCCTGCGGCCAAAGCCGAGGTTTCATTAACTGTTGGTGGCGTTGCACGTGGTGCCAACTTCCATGCACATAACACATGAGCCCCAAGCATTTTTATTTTGGGGTGCACATACAATTTCCAATATGCAGCATCCACATAATCCCAGGAGACTCGCACCACATGATTTATCATGATTCATGTTCACAATATTTGTGACGGAACATTAGAAGGACCACATCTTACTGTTTTCTTGCACACTGAACATCCTTTGCCTCCCTTTTAAAGCATGGTTTATAATCTGCGCACAGGAATCTACTGTAAAAAAGCATCACTACTGCTGCTGTTCTCCAACCAGACTTTCACATGGATATCTATTTACCATGTTAGTGTTTAGAGGCATTTGTCTACCCTTTCCATAGAGATCGGGATTTATTTCTTTTCCATTTCTGAAATCAGGTTTTGTGTTCTCTCCTCATGAAATGTGGATCCGTTTCCTGTCCTCCCCTCTTTCACCAACTATGCCCTTTTCAAATGTTTCTTATGTTTTGAAAGAGTGTTTTTTGTGTTTTTTCTTATCAAAGGCCTTGGTGTATTATAATGTTTAGCCTTTTACACTGTTTTCATTATTTGTGTTTAACTTGTTTGAGTAAAATATTCCAGTCTGAGAATTGACCTGACTGTGTTCAGTTTTGTCTTGGTATTCCACAACATAAAATATCGTGATTGATGCATGTATCTGATGAACATAACCACTAATTTAATGAAGAATCACTCTAGTTGCAGTGTAGACTATATAACCATTTTTTATTTCAATTGAACCCCACCACTGCTGTCCACAGTGGCCCCCCTGTAGGCGCATACAAAATGACAATGCATTACTTACCGTAAAAGCATTTCTGATGGTTGTATTTGCTTAGATTCACATGCTGTGCATAGGCCCGACATCCAGTGGTCACTGCGGAGTATTGCATTTTGTTTTTCGTAGTCGAAAAGGGGACGTCGACAAGGCGTGTCTGAAACACTATCCCTATAGTGACGTGCCTTGTACCCACAATCCCTCACGCGTCGAGGTCTCTCTGTTTGTATTTTTCTGCCCTGAGGGAGCCTTCTAGACGTGCGTGAGTACAGAAAAGAGAGATATAAAAGGAAGTCTATGTTCCTTCCATCCGAGCGGGGAGGAAGGGTGGGCGCATGTGAATCTAAGCAGATACAACCATCAGGAATGCTTTTACGGTAAGTAATGCATTGTCTTCTGATGTTTGTTAATCTGCTTAGAATCACATGCTGTGCATAGACTAGCGAGCAGTACCAGGAGTTGGCGGTGGGTTATGAGAAGGAACAGTAGAGAAAAGATGTCTTAATACTGCCTGTCCCACCTGGGAGTCAGATCTCGAGTGTGCATCTAGACAGTAGTGTTTTGTAAAGGTGTGCACAGAACTCCAGGTAGCCGCTTTGCTGTAGGACTCAAGGGGAAACATTTGCAATGAATGCTATGGACGCCCCTGTGCCTCGAGTAGAGTGTGCTCTTGGCTTAAAGGGCAGTTCTCTCTTAGCAAGAATATAGCAGAGAGTGATGCATTGAACAATCCATCTAGAAATAGTGGACTTTGAAACTGCATCCCCTTCTCTTCCTGCTGCCACCGAGACGAAGAACTGATTAGTCTTCCTAAGTGGTCTGGTTCTTTCCATGTAGAACATGACCGCTCTGCGCACATCTAGTGTGTGCAGACTTTTTTCTCCCAAGTTGGAAGGATTTTGAAAGAACGTTGGTAGTTCTATAGACTGGTTTACGTGGAATTTCGATATGAATTTCGGAGCAAACCTTGGGTGCGTGTGTAGAACCACTTTATCTCTGAACTGTAACGAAGGGGTCTAGAACAGAAAGAGCCTGTAGTTCACTTACTCTCCTGATGGAGGTGATAGCTATTAGAAAAGCAGTCTTAAGAGTGAGGTGTTTAAGAGATGCTTTGTGCATGGGTTCAAATGGTGAGCCCATGAGTCTGGTAAGTACCACGTTATGGTCCCATCCGGGAGCTGGGTCAGCTATCGGGGGGTGTATTCTCTTTACTCCCTCCATGAAGGCCTTTATAACAGGGATCTTCCACCACGACACTTTGAGTTGGGAAGTGGTGTATGCAGAAAGTGCCGCTAGGTGGACTTTAATGCAATTGAACACTAGACCTGAGTCCAATAAATGGGTCAGTTATAGAACAATATGTGTGGGAGAGCAGTCAATCGGGTTGATGCTCTTTCCTCTGCACCAGATGACAAATCTCTTCCACTTGCTAGAATAGCAGTGGCGAGTGTTAGGTTTTCTTGTTTCCCTGAGGATGTCCATGCATCTCTGCGGGAGCTGTAGATGTCCAAATTCTATGATCTCAGGAGCCAGGCTGCTAAGTTCATGTTCTGGGGGCATGGATGCAGAGTCCTGCCCTTGTCTTGTGACAGCATGTTGTACGGGCAGGGGAGTTTCACTGGGGGAGATAGAGACATCTCCATCAAGTGAGCGAACTATGGCTGTCGGGCCCACACTGGGGCCACCAGTATCATGGTCACTTGTTCCTGGTGCATCTTGTGCATCCCCTTGTTGAGAAGGGGAGTCGGGGGAAACAAATTTCCCTGACCATTGAATCGACAGACCGTTCCCCCTTGGATTGGTTCTGGGGGTACCTGGAGGCGTAACTTTGGCATTGTGAGTTCTCCAGGGTTGCGGACAGGTCTATTTCTGGGAATCCCCATTGCGTGAAGACGTTGAAGACGATGTCTTTGTGCAGTCGCCATTCGTACTCTTCGGGTAGGGGGAAATCTCTGCTGAGTTTGTCTGCCAGCAGATTGAGTTCCCCTGGTACATGTTGTGACAGTAGGAACATGTCTTGTTTGAGAGCCCACTTCCATATATTTTGGGCCAGTTTGGACAGTCCTGGAGAGTGGGTGCCCCCCTGCTTGTTGATGTAGTACATGGCTGTGGTGCTGTCTGTAAGGACCATCACTGTCTTGCCTTGTAGGTGTTCCTGGAAGGCTTTTAGCGCCTTGAACACAGCTAGTAACGCCAGTAGATTATGTGTTTGGATGCTATGTTCGGAGTCCACACTCCGTGAGCAGTCTGATGGGATAGGTGAGCCCCCCATCCTGTGAGGGATGCGTCTGTGGTTAGAGTGGCTTCCGCCGCGGGTGTGGCAAAGGGTTTCCCTCTTACCAGGTTTTCCTTTGTCCACCACCGTAGCGAGAGAAGCAAGGCCTGCGAGACCACCACTAGATCGTCCCATAGTCCGCTGGCCTGACACCACTGGCTGTTGAGCCACTCTTGCATTGGGCGCAGGCGCACGTGAGGTACCAAATAAATACACAACACCATCATTCCTAGCAAGCGCATTGCTTTGCGTACCGTCACCTCTCGACCGGCCACATATTGAGGGATCTGAAACAGCATGTTTTGGACCCTCTCGTTGGAGGAGAAGACGAGGCCGTCCTTTGTTTGAATTAGAGCCCCTAGGAATTGTTTGATCTGGCTGGGGTCTAGGCTGGACTTCTTTTCATTGATGGAGAAGCCCAGCTGGAACAAAAGGTCTACAGTCTTTTGGGTATTGGAGAAGCATGTTTCGTAAGAATCCCCTGTTATGAGCCAGTCGTCGAGGTAAGGGTAAACTGGGATGGACAACCTGCGCAGGTGGGCCGCTGCCACTGCCAGTACCTTCGTGAATACCCTTGGTGCAGATGCTATGCCGAAGGGTAGCACTCTGAACTGGTAGTGTTTGCCCTCTATCATGAACCTGAGGTATTTTCTGTGCGCTGGCAACATTAAAATATGAAAGTATGCATCTTTCATGTCTAGTGTTGTCATGTAATCTCCTTGTGATAGCAGGTTGATCACTTCCTGTAAGGTCACCATACGAAACTTCTGGGGTTTGACAAACTTGTTCGCTGGGCGCAGATCTAATACAGGGCGCATGGTTAGATCCTTTTTGGGTACAAGGATGTACACTGAATAAATACCTTCCGTTACCTGAGATAGAGGCACGACCTCTATGGCTCCTTTTTCCAGCAGTTGTTCTACTTCTTGGAGAAGGATGGCAAGGTGTTCTGGTGTCATGCGTCGTCCCCTCGGGGGTCTGTATGTTGGGGAACCGTTGAATTCGATGCAGTATCCGTGGGCTACGGTGGAAAGTACCCAGCGGTCTGACGTTATTCCCTCCCATGCTGGAAGAAAGGATGTTAGCCGGCCCGACCGGTGTTGCATGGGAGGGGACGCGAATCTTCGCGTCACTTGGTGTTGTTGGGGGCTTGGGAGCCTCTGGGGGTGGACCCCCGACCTCTCCCTTTGCCACGGCGCTGGCCTGTTTGGCTGTACTGCCCACTATTGGTCTGGTAATTGGTGGCAGGGTACTGTTGCTGCTGATTCTGTTGTTGGCGTTGGCCACGAAAAAAGCGTTTGTTGACATAGCCGCGTCTGGTAGTGGGCTTAGAGATCTGGTCAAGAGTTTTGATAGTATCGAACTCTTTTTTAGCCATCTCCAGAGCCTCATCCACCGCTTTCCCAAAGAGGTTCGAGTCTTCAATAGGTTTATTTATTAAAGACGCCCGTGTCTCCGGTTTGAACCCCGAGTTACGCAGCCATACATGGCGTTTTAGGAGTATTCCCTGAACCAGGGAACGTCCCCCTGTCTCTGCAGCATCCAGAGAGTTCTTCACAATGCTCTGGTTGACCTGGGTTCCTTCGCCAATAGTTGATAGCAGGCGTGTCCGTAGCAGTTCCGGCGCTTCTTCGGCGTCTTTGCGCACGCGTCCGCGTAGCTAGCTAGCAAGGAATTGTTGTTCGCAATTCTTGCAGAAAAGGCAGCCGAGGATGTGACTCTCTTTCTAAGGGCATATAATCTCTTGCCCTCCTTGTCAGGTGGTGCCTCGCTGGTGGACAGCGGCACCCCTGCCCTCTTCCTTGTATTGGTTACTACAAGGGAGTCAGGAATAGAATGTCCCCTGATGTACAGCGGGTCTGAGGGCGAAGGAGTGAACGGTTTTTCAATTCTTGGATTAACTCCTCTGATTAGTGCGGGCGTGGATAGCGAAGGGATGATTCTTCTCTTCCCTGAAGCAAGGAGGGGAATGGTCTGGCTGACCGGGGGTTTCTCCTTAATTACTTTTTTTCACAAAGTCTATTTCAGGAGAGATCTCCCCAGTGTCCAGTTCGAAATGTGCTGCTGCTCTGCGCAACAGGGCATTGAATGTGGGCTGATCGTCTATGGGAGACGTGTTCCTAACAGGTGAATTGTCAGGAGGATTTGGGTTCAGGACATCAGTGTCCGAATATACTGATGGGGATTGCCAGGGATGTGAAGGCCCTTCTTCAGGATTTTCTCCGAAGCCTTCTCCTACCATGTCTGGGCTGTCTTCCAGACCTTCCTCCTGGTTCTGTCCCTCTTCATCGTCCACAAATTCATCCTCCTCCTCCAAGTATTGTTCCTCACCAGTGAGGTCATACACATTATGGAAATCTGAGGCTGTGTCCTGCTGGGAGGGATTCAATAGTCTCGGATATTTAGCCCTGGGGTCCTCCTGAGGCCCTTCTCTTGTTCTCTTGGGAGTGGGAGGGTTCTGGGTCTTCATAAACCTCTCCATTCTCTCCATGCAGAGATGGAGCCTTTCCATGGTCTCATGGGGTACCCCTGAGCGGTCTAGCGGGGGAAAATTAGTGTCTTCCGCCTGAGAACGGCTCGACCTCTCCCATAACGTCGAGGAAAGTGTCCCGTCGCCTTCAGGAAAGCCTTCCGGTGTGCTGGGGGTCCCCCCGACTGAAGGGGGTAGTCCCTGTCTTTCTTCGGGCTTTTTCGGCGTGTTTTTCCGACCTTTACGTAGCGCTCGACGTGTCTTTCGGCGTACGCTTCTGGGCGTCGGCTACAACGATCCTCGCAAAGCTCTCTGCGACTCGTTTGTCAGAGGAGGGCTGTGGTTTCGACGTTACGGGTGTCGATCGTTCTACGGCGGCGTGCGCTCTCTGCTGGTGCGCGCCGGCCGATGGTTTGGGGGCGGCGCCCTTATTTGCCGAAAGCCCAGTCGCTGGTCGCGGCTGCGAGAGGGGCTTCGAACCTGAACGGTCCGAGGAGGCCGCCGGTGGAACCTGCGTCTCCTTAGGCGCTGATGCTTTCTTCGTCTTCGACGAAGAAGAGCAGTGGGTTGTGTGCTTATGTGTGGTATCGTGTGCGTCAGTGTCGCTGGGGTGTTCATCCCCATAAGCAGGGCGTGAGCCGAGCCCGTCGGGGCCGGGGACAGACGACGAAGAGCGCGAGCGCTCTTTAGAGGGGTCTACGACTTCCGTAACGGAGGTCGTGTTATCACGTTCCTCGTCACTGTCGGTGGTAGCAGCGGCGGGTGAGGAATCGGCCTTCGACATAGCGTAGGCCGCCCACCTCTTGACCCTACGGTCTTTTAGAGTCTTTGGCTTAAGAAGCCGACAAGCCGTGCAACCCTCCTCCTTGTGATCGAGGGGCAAGCAGCGGTTACACCGTGAATGCTTGTCCTTCCAAGTGAACTTGCCCTTGCAAAGCGGGCAAAACCTAAAGGGTGTCCTCTTCATAGCTGAGGCAGTAAATCGTGATAACGACCCCAAGCGAAAGGAAGGGGAAAAGGAAAGGCATTCTCAGAAAGGAAACAGATGTCCCCCGACCCCACTCTCCCTACTGTATTTGGCCTGCGAGGCCAGGCCACGTGTTCGGCGACGCCAAAGGATCTCCTCTGCTCGTCTCCTCCGTCGAAGATCTTGCTCGGCGGAGAAACAGCTCCACAACTGCATCGAGGGAGGGATCTATGTGTTATATATATTAATAGGAAAGCGACCAAAGGTCGAGGAGATGAAATCTGCAATGTCTCTCGAGGAGCTCTGCGTAAAGGCGACCAGTAGCTGGGCGGAAAAAAACAATCTGAGGGACCTCGACGCGTGAGGGATTGTGGGTACAACGCACGTCACTATAGGGATAGTGTTTCAGACACGCCTTGTCGACGTCCCCTTTTCGACTACGAAAAACAAAATGCAATACTCCGCAGTGACCACTGGATGTCGGACCTATGCACAGCATGTGATTCTAAGCAGATTAACAAACATCAGAAACACTATTACTACTCAAGTCTGAGCCACAGTCCTAATAGCAATAAGCCCAGAGCCAAGGGGGCATTCCTGCGTCAGATAATTCTCCACAATATTTATTAAAGCCCTCACTTTGGTTTGATCTGTAACTATGGGCATGCTAAATATTCACCTTAACTCCATGGAAGAACTAGTATGCCCAGTAAACTGCCATTGACAGCTGCCACTATTTATGTATCAATTAGCAGTAGAGCAACAAGAACATTAACAAAAAATCAGTGTGGTTCCTATTTTAAACTGTTGCACATGGAAACTTCCAAAGAACCATCCTAAAAATGTACAACCTCTAATTTGTCTGCTGAAATTGAATTGCTGAGCAAATACAGCACCTGCATTTATTGGGGCAATTTGTATCAGAAAATACATTCCATTTCAATTTTATATAATAGGAGTTTGCACAACGAATATCATTCATATATTCGTTATGAATGTATAATTTAAAATAAAACCAAACAAACATTTTTCATGAAATTAAACACTAGATTTCACAAAACAAACAAATGAAGACAATGCATTTTCTTTTACAGATAACCGCACAGTCACACTTCAGCAAATCAAATCTTTTTTTTAAAGCACACTTTTTCAAACCACCCCCAACCAGCAAAAAATTATTTTAAAACACACATTTTCAGATCGCCCCAAAAAGCACTTTAACCATAAGTGATTATAAAAGCATTGTAGATAAAATCAAATTTCTACTGCTCTGTGATCATTCTTTTATTTTGAGTGCAGGAAGTAAACTTAATGTTTCTATATCATGCAACTCACTAAAATTCATTTTCTTTCCTAATAAGCAACTTCAAACAATTGTTCCCACCCATGTTCTACATATACTGTGTTAACAAATACAGTAAAAAACAAAAAGAAACACAAAGCCCCATTATCAACATATCAAATAAAACTTTCAACAAAACAATGACAAACAACTGATTAATTCCAATCATATTTTGTCACAGGTTACATGAACTACAAACTACACAGTGCAAGTTCTGCAGTAAAAACGAGAAAAGTGGACAAAAATGGGGTGTTTCATACTTTCCAAAAGCAAAACCAGAAAAAGAAGACTATATTCGAAGAAAACAAATAAAATGGGTGACACATTCACTTGAACCCATCACAAAGAAGTTTTAAGTTACTTATCTGTAACTATTGGTCTGCAGCATGGGTCTGGCATGGATTCACATGCTTGTGAATATTCCTAGTCATGCTGAGAATCCTAGGTAAAAGAAAAATAGTTTCACTTTCACTTAAAAATGGTATTTCTCTTCTAAACCAATCACTGTCCTCTGGGTCATACTGCCCCCATCCAGTGGCAGTCCTCTCCCTAAGCCCCTCCTCTGGCAGCCATCTTCAGATTTGGTAAGCACGTTAAGTGGCAGTATGACCAAGAAGAGCGGCAGAGGGGTCAGAGGGAGGGTTCACATCTCAATCCATGCCAGACCCATTCTGGAGAAGAACAAGTTACTTACCCCTGGTAACGTTCTTTCGACTGGATGTTCCTTCAATGTATTCCAACAGCAACGGTACAGAGACTTTGTTGCCGGCCGCCTGGCTGAAAGCAACACCTCCATTACGTCATACGGGAGGTCCGAATCCTTGTATCTCAACCTTTCAGAAACCATGCGTGAAGGTTGAGAGTCTTAACCTCTGGATGGAGAACCTGACCTTCCTCTCGCGAGAGAAGATCCTCTCTTCGGGGAAGATGCATCGGAGGACAGATGGACATTTCCAGAAGATCCTGGTACCATGATGATCTGGCCCAATCTGGAGCAACGAGGATCATGAGGTACCCGAACTGTCTAAACCTCCTGAGAACTTGAGGAATGACGGGGACTGGAGGAAACGTGTACAGTAGTGGGAATTCCCAATCCACCACAAACCTGTTTCCTAGAGCTCCTCTCTGAGGAAATTCCCTTGAGCAGTACTGCGCGCACTTCCGGTTGGCACCGGTTGCGAACAGATCCACCTGCAGGGTTCTCCAAAGGACTTCCTGAGCTATTTCCCACTCGTGGGAGACTGCACTCTGCCTGCTCAGAGCGTCCGCCGCAGTGTTCTCTTCTCCGGCCAGATGAACTGCCGCTAGGAAGATTCCTTCTTGAATTGATCAGAACCAGAGCTACATCGCCTCTCTGCACATTGGTAGAGACCCTAAACAACCTCTCTTGTGGCGGTAATGCAAGGCTGTGCTGTCTGTCATTATCAGGACATTCTTCCCCCGTACAGACGGCAGGAAAGCCTTCAGTGCTAGCCCGATTGCTCTCAGCTCCAAAAGATTGATGTTAAGTTTGGACTCCGATGGAGACCAACCACCACTGATGGTCAGATCTTTGGCGTGAGCCCCCCACCCTGTGGAGGCCATGAGGCAAAGCAACCTTAAGAATTCGAGGCCGGAAGACTGAGCATTCTGAAATTGGGTTACCATCTGGAGAATGTTCCGAGCCCTCACCTTGGGTGGCGAGCACTTCCCCAAGGACGTGCCTAAGACGGTGTCCAGTCATAATATCGAAAAAATAAAGTCGAATGACAAAAAAGTCGAATCAATAATGTCGAAAAAAAAAAGTCGAATTTGTTTTTTTTATTATTTATATATTTTTTTTGGGTTTGGTAAGTAAAAAAAAGGGGTAAAATAAAAAAAAATAGAAAAAAAGGGGGATTGGGGGGGAACCCCCCCATTTCGAATAAAAAACGTATTAAAAAAAAATTTGACTTTTTTTTTTCGAGATTATTTTTTCGACATTTTGACTTTCGATTTTATTGATTTCGATTTTATGTCTAGGAACCGCCTAAGACAGGTCCAATGTATTGTGGCTGTTGGGAAAGGTGTCATATGGGACTTCCTGAAATTGAGGGAGAAGCCCAGTCTGTAAAGGGATCCAAGGGTTGTTCGGGAGAACGCGTACTGATCAGCCAATCATCCAGGTAGGGGTAGACGTGACTTCCCCCTCTCCCGAGATGTGCTGCTGAAAGGGGCCCCTAGGGGACCCTGACGTCTATGGAAACAAGGCGAATCACCACACACGATAGAGACGCCAGACACGAGGTTGTATTCCCAAAGCTAGGGTTTTATTGCAAAGCAAATGTCTCAGTTGGCCAACTCGGTCTCACGCCCCGCAACGTGTATCTCTAGATCTCGAGGGACGCAAGAGAGCGAATTACGTACATCAGTTACATATATACAAAATGCATATCAAACTATCAGCTATGACATGTTTAACACCCCCCTTTATTGGGTTTCTTTGAACTTGGTGTGATGATGGACATCTCTGACCACTATGACACCTTCAAACATCTATTCTAGTAACAATCTGCAATTTGTGAGTGCGAAGGCATCTTTCGGTTATTGAATAGAACACAGCGCTTCTGTTCTTGGAAGCGAACTACATACGGGGGGGAGTTGCATTCAGGGCCTTGCTATCTTTCAGGTCCTATTCGTGTCCTGGGAGCCGACATGCTCTAGCGGGCTCAGCAAAGGGGGGCCGTAAGAAAAGCATAATTCAAGCCTTTAGCGGTATTATTCTAACATATTCTACCATATAACGAGACTGGCTGGCAGCTGTGAAATGATTAAATGCCTTGCAGCTCTGCTTCAAGGCTACATTTGGGAGGGAGCCGGGCCTTCTTCCTGGCGCTGCCTACTTTTGTGTTTCCGCAAACTCTGGTTATCCTCACGGCCATGCGGCCTTGTCCTTTTCACATACAGACAACAATGTTTCACAGTCGAGCAGTGTAAGCAGAAAATATACTGCGAAGCAATAGGAGCAGACAGCAATGGTTAGAAAACAAAATGGCGATTCTTGTTACATCAAAATGGCCGTTCATTGGCAAACTCGAAAACCTATATTTTGTCATATCGTGCATGAGACGGTTGGCCCATGGCCACCAAAATGCGTTTGCGGTCTCAAATTAGAGGTATCCGTATTTCTAGACTGACACTGCCACTACAACCATCAGTTTGGTGAATACCCTTGGGTGGAGGTCAACCCGAATGGGAGGACTCGAAACTGAAAGTGTGAGCCGCAAACGGCGAACCTCAGGTATTTCCTGAGCTTGAGATGGATCGGCACATGAAAATAAGCATCCTGAAGGTCCAATGACACCAACCAATCCTAAAGTTGGAGGGCTTGAAGGATCTGAGAGAGAGTGACCACCTTGAATGTGTCCTTCCTGAGGAACCTGTTCAAGTATCTCAAGTCCAAGATGGGTCTCAGTCCTCCGCCCTTTTTGGGAATAAAAAAAATAAGGGGAAAACCAGCCCTTGTTCCTCTCTGCTACATGCACTGGTTCTATAGCGCCTTTCTCTAGCGGGGTTAATATTTCCTGCACAAGGAGAGGATCTGGAACCCTCAAAGATTGGACTCCCTGTGGATTATCGTGAGGCTTACGTAGAAAAGGAAGGCAGTACCCGTTGACTATTGTTTCCAGAGCCCACGCATCCGAAGTAATGGCTTGCCATTCTTCCAGATGTTGAGACAGCCTGCCCCCCCACCGGTGAGCTGTGACCGAAGGCCTCAGCAGTTTTGATGTGGCAGTAGCAGAGCCTGATGGCAAAGATGCTGCTGCTTGAGCGGTTTTGACACCTCTACCTCATCCACCACGAGGAAGCTTACATTGGCCTCTTTGACGGCTATTCCTCTTGCCCTTCCAAATGAGGAGCAGTAACGGAAGGATCTACCCCTCCTTTGCTGTCTGCTAGGATGAAAAAAGGCTGAGGCTGCCGAACAGCGGCACCCAAAGACTTGGTGGCCACTTTAGAGGTCTGCAGCTTCCCAAGGCTCTCGTCAGCCTTGCTGCCAAAAAGGTGAGACCCGTCAAATGGCATGTTCAGAAGTTATCCTGCATATCCGGTGCAAAACCTGGCTTTGCAACCACGCAAATCTGCGTATTACATTGCCAGTAGCCATTGACCGGCTGACACCGTCTGCCACATCCTACTCAGACTGAACCGATTCACACATGGCTTCCTTGCCATCCTTAACACGAGCTAGGAAGCCCTCCCTTTCGTCCTTGGGGAATATGCTATGCCGCCATAGATATGACAGAGTGTACAAAAATCTTGCCAAGGCACAAGAGGAGTTGGCCGCCTTTAACGCCATACTTCCAGCTGAAAATGCCTTGCACGCCCATCCATCCATATTTCTTATTGTACCTATCCGGAGGGATGGTAGGGTACGCAGCCCTTTTCGAGGTAGCCGTGGTTGCCTGGACCACTTTACTCTCAGGAGTGGGGTGAGATGACAGACAGCCGGGGTAGCTACTGGAGGGGCGGTATTTTCTTGTCATGGACTTGTTCACTGCCGGATTAGTCTATGGGGTTTCCCAAGTTTTGGCCACCCGGTTCTGCAGAGCCACATTAAATGGCAATATGGGACCTGTAGGAGGACCCCGATCCAAAATGTCTGTAAGATCATCCTGATCATAGTGTGCAGTAGCCTTGGCCCAGCCCAAATACTCCACCACTCTCGACATAAGGCGAGGAGTCGGCATGCTCCCTAGGGTCTGGTCTGCCGAACTCCAGCTCAGGAGAAGTGTTTATACCACTTGCATTATGCAAGTTATCACAAAGATCCTGTATCCTACTCTCCTCAGAGATGAGGCGTTTTGGCACATTAGGTGTCTCAAGCTGGAGGTCAGAAGGAGCCTCACCATCAGACTGTTCCTCCTCCTCAAAAATGGAGGCGAGGGGCTTAAAAAAGTATTTCTTTGGTATTACAGTCAGAGGCTTCAAAGTCAAAGACTTGGACTTCGACACTGCCTTTTTAAGTGGTTCCGTTAATTTGGCGCTGATGGCGTCGACAACAGCTCCGAAGGCATTGAGGGCCTGATCAGGGTGGAGGACCCAAAAGGCACCATCGACTGGCGTGGCGCCAAAGGAGCCGCCAGTTTTGATGGAGACGAAGACCGTTACCTTGCTTCACGTCTCGAGTGATCCTTAGGTACCCTGTCCAAACGAGGCCTCGAAGGCTTCCGATGAGGATCGCGCAGCTTGAGGGTGCGCGAGTATCCGGGTGAGACTTCAACAGAAGGCGCGGACAGGGCCTTACCCTGCTTTTTGAAGAGGTCAAGCATTTTCACCCAGAAAGCTTCCCACTCAGCAGGCATCGAATATTTGGACAGGCAACTCACCCTCTCTGGGGTGCTGCCTGAAGACGACGAGGAGGAAGGCGACCGGCGGTGCCCTCTCCTTGAGCGCTTCGACGAGGACGAGTGGCGGGAACCAATCCTGTACCTTGAACGCTTGGCCTTCTTCCTCTGAGGAGAGTCACCTCTCCACTCATCGGTCGAAGGTACAGCCGGTCGGGACTTAAGGGGCTTGGACACCTTGCCTACCTTGAGTTTCCCCTTTCATTCCCACAAGGCCTTTCCCGTCAGCGACTGGCACTTGGAGCACGTATCCATGTCATGGCACCCACCAAGGAAACACAGGCAGAAACTATGCAGATCTGTGATGGACATCTTGTATCCGCAGTCCTGGCATTTCTTGAACCGGACCGAGGTGTCGTCAGAGTGGAAGACGAAAACATATCGAAGAAAACCTTCACAGCAAATACTAGAAAGTAAGAGGCGCGCAGAGTTTCACGTAGCAAACACGTTTGCAGAAAAAAGCGGAACTAGGGCTACGGGTGCCGTGCGTGCTACTTATAACATCCGATAACGTCATCCTTGGCGGAGGCCTTTGAGGGACATCAACCCAACACCATTGACGCAGGGCACGCTCTGCCGATAAATGTCCGAAGCAGCCGAGCTGTGGACACTACATGTCAAAGATGAGGAATACGTTGGAGGACACAATCCCTTCGAACAATAGTTACAGGTAAGTAACTTGTTCCTTCTCCAGCATGGGGTCTCGCATGGATTCACTTGCTCATGAATAACAAATACATAGCAGTTACAACATTACACAACCACAGGAGGTGGTGAGGCTGAACACAAGCAATGAACTCTTACCTCTGGAACAGACTCACCTCAAGCGAACAGGTTGTGTAGCACTGCTTGGCCGACTCTGGACTCCTCCCTGGAATCACTGTCGACGAAGTAGAACCTTGTAAAAGGGTGTGAGGACCTCCAAGAAGCAGACCTGGAGATGTCCAGCAGGGGCACCCCAGACAGAACGCTGTCGATGCAGCGATCGCGCTGGTGGAGTGGGCTCTCGGACGGCCAGGCAGCGGTCGGTTCGCAAACCAATGATCGTGCATGATGCAGCCAGAGAGCCACCGTGAAATGAAAGTCTTGGACAAGGCCTTCCCGTGGTTCACAGGACCAAAGTTCATGAACAGTTGTGAAGTCTTCCGAAAACTCTTTGTGCATGTCACGTAGAACTTCTTAGCACAAGCAACGTCCAGTGAATGCAAGGCCCTTTCTGTTGGCGACAAAGGTTTTGGGAAGAAAACAGGTAACAGCAAAGCTTAATTGAGGTGGAATTCTGACGGAACCTTTGGCATGAAAGAGGGGTGCGTACGCAGTACCATCCTGGATTCGTGGAATGTCAGATAAGGTTGCTTGCATGATGGGGCCTGGATCTCACCTACCCCTCCTGGGAGAGGTGATAGCCACAAGGAAAGCAGCTTTCCACGAGAGGGGGCTGATGCATAGGCTTGAAGGGGGCCCCCATGAGCCTAGTCAGAACCATGTTGAGTTCCCACGCCGGGGAAGGAGCCTTCACCGGCGGGAAAGATCGAAAAAGTCCTTTGAGTAACCCCTTGGTGAGTCGGTGGGACCAAAGTGAAGATCTTCCAGGAGACCTGCTGTAGGGGGAGATAGCCGCCAGATGTACCTTGAAAGAGGCGTGTGCCAGTCCGGCCTTGGCCAAGGATAGCAAGTATGGAAGGACCTGCAGGGCTGTGACCCTCACAGGGGTAATCTCCTGAGACCGGCACCGCGCAGCAAAGAGATTCCACTTGTGACCGTAGCACTTTAAAGTCGACAACGCCCTGGCCTTGGCGAGGACCTCCCTGTAGTCCGTAGGCAACTCATACCCTCCAAACTCTAGGGCTGCGGGAGCCAAGCCCTCAGGTTCAGCGATCCTGGGTCGTGATGAAGGATTGCACCTCCTTCTCTGGCAAGAAGATCCGGAACCACCGGTAGCTTGACTGGAGGTGACGCGGACAGGCTGAGACGGTCCGGATATCAAATCTGCCTCGGCCACTCTGGGGCGATGAGTATCATCTTGGATGGGCACTGTCTGATTGTGTTGATGACTCGTAGCAGGAGAGGGCACAGAGGGAATGCATAAAGAACAGCCCTTTCGAGGGGAAAGAACGCATCCCCAGGCTCCTCGGCTGGTAGAACCTGCTGACAAACTTGTGGCACTGGAGTTTGCCAATGTCGCAGACAGATCCATCTGGGGCCTGCCCCATTTGACGAACAGGCGGTCCACCTAATCCTGACGAAGCTCCCACTCATGGCAAGAGCGTGGTTCCCTGCTGAGGGATTCTGCAATGGTGTTCTTGACTCCCGCCAGGTGGAGAGGGACAAGGAACATCCCCTGTCCGACAGCCCATCGCCACAAGTCCTGTGCTTCTTTGGAGAGTCCTAGGGATCAAGTGCCTCCCTGCTTCGTTATGTAGAACATGGTGGCAGTGTTGTCTGTAAAGATTCTCAGAACCCTGCCTTTCAGAGACGGTAGGAATGACTTGAGGGTCCAGAACACTGCTGTAGCTCCAGGATGTTCATAAAAAGATCCTTCTTCTCCGGCAGCCACAGGCCTCTGGCGTCTAAATGTCCGGTGTGTACTCCTCATCCCTCTAGGGAGGCATCCGTGGTGACCGTATCTTGGTATGATGGGCTTCAAAATCCAGTGCCCTGGGCGATTTTGGAGCGACGGCCCATCATACCGACGCCCGACGGAATTCGTCAGTGAGAGAGATCTTGTCCGTGAAGCTTCCGGACACCTGTATCCAGCGGTCGTCCAGGAATTCCTGAAGGGGTCGCATTTGCAACGTGCAGAGCCAGACAAGGTAGATGCAGGACATCATGCCCAGTAATTACTTCATGGCCCGCACCGTGACCGTCTTTGCCGAGGACAGACCTTGCACCATTCCCAGAATGGCTGCTGTGATGCTGGAAATGCATTGGAGGGACAGGGCCTCCCTGTCCTTGTCCTGTATTTCTTTTTCATGTATTGTATGTATTGTTTTCTGCCCAGGAGTCCATGTGGGACCCCTGACAGTGCAGCTCTTCCTCTTTTTGGTCATGGTGAACAGACCCTTTGGACACCGTTATGGCACCCATGGGTGGAGGTACAACCCTGTACCCCTAGTGTATGTTTTTTGGGCACCTGTGTGTGGCCCACAGAGTAGGGTATGGGCTGGTGGCAGCTCCATGCTGAATTTGACAGGTGCTCTGAGTATCCTCCATTTTGGTATGCCCAGGCCCTGGCATTGGAAACAGTTGATTCCTGATAGGAAACAAGATGGCCTCTTGCTTTCTGTTGGCCGTTAACTTGTTTTCCCGAAGTCCCGGGAATCACTGACTCTGTCCCTTCCCTCTGACTGGCTGTTGGGCGGAAGTTCCACCTATGGTATTGTGGAGAAGTCCAGCCCACACTGGCTGGAGCTTTCCCATTGACTGTATGTTGTGGGTACGCCCTTGGGGTGGGACCTGGGTGAATGGAGTGTTTGACAAATACGCATTTCATGTTATGGGTGTCTAGTATCTAGTGTGTGACACAAAGACTACGACGGCTCTGCCCCAAACTGGTATGAATGCAGTGTGGAGTGCTGAATGACTGGGTACTTGTCCCAATACACATTCCTTGGTGTGCGTGTCTGGAAGGAAGTGAATGGCCCGAATGCACTTTGAGTCTGATTGGCTGCCTGCCTGCATGAATGCCCTTCTGAAGGATTGGTTGCCTGAGTGTGACCCAGCAGAGTGAATGAGAGACCAAATAGTTTATCTGGGGGACTGTCAGTGATGGAATCGTTCAGAAGCTGAAGTCGATACTTGATGCTTACTCTCGAAGCCGGGCTGGAAGAAGAAGGTGATCCGCTGTACCCTTTAACGCAATCTGGAAGCTGTGATGCCTTCAAGAAATGGATCCAAGAGAGGACCTTGCTACAAGACCTCTACCCACGCTACGACGGACCATTGTGCACCAGCAAACCTTCACTGAAATGCCCTGGAAGTTAGTCCTCTAAAGGCTGCCGACCGGAAACTGGGAGCACCGCCGAATCACAAAGTGAAGCACCCGGACACTCAAGTCCATCACCGTCGACGACAGTCGTCGTCGACCAGAGCCACAACGCTCCATTGCCTAAGTACACTTTGAATGAAGTACTCCCTTGCTCATCTTACGACCGCTTTGTCCCGCCAGAGAAAGTCAAGGTCGCTGACGAACCGAGGAGAATCAGCTGGTGGGTTTCCCGCCACCCGAAGACCATAGAGACACCGACGACCCAACGCCCTTGCTGGGCCAAAGTTCTTCACTGACTCTCTGCGGCAAGGAACCATCGTCGCTGAGGTACACCGCACGCCTCATCTTCGCAGGATGTCCACGGCCGATCATCGACCAGCACCACCAAGACCGAAAACGCTGCTTTGTGCCATTGTTCACCCTTTTCTTTGTGCGATCAACAGTCCGTGGCTCCTGCCTTAAAGGGAGACACTCAAGAAGGATCGTCAACAACCCGTTGTCGAACTCTTCTAAACCAGGTACATTGGGGTAGTAGAACATTTGTAGAAAGGATATAAGACTCTGATAGACAATTTATGGACTGGGCTTGTCAATATCTTATTTACAGGTTGCCCAGGTGGGGGGGATCCTCACACAGAACTGTGTCTAGGTAAACGGGGCCAGTATTCTGCCAATTGTCAAATTTGTTTTCCTCCTAAGTCTAGTGTTGGTTCACTTTATTAATTGATTTGTATGCCATTTGAAACGGTCTACAGTTGATGCATTTTAATGGAATCTAAGTAGTAATTGTGGTACCACATTGAAACTGTATATATTTACTATTTTAGAATTGTCCAAGCACAACGTGTGTTATTGTGATTGAGTGTATAACTGAAACCTTATTTATATAAAGAACTGTGTTTTCACTATCATAGTGTGTGGACATTCCTTTGCGGGTGCTTGTGGACTGTACTGTACTTAGAAAGCAGCCTGCATCACCTCCTGAGAGCCTAAGCCTTGGTTGCTCATCCATAGCTACCGAATAGAGAACCTTGGCTGGGGTGCACTGTGCTTTTACTCTGCCATATAGAGAGATACCCCCCTCTGGTCTTTACACAGGTGGCAGGGGTGGGATGCTAATGGTTTTAAGAATCAGTATATAACCTTGCCACTTACAAAATATCTACACTTTGTGAAATTGAGATTTAGTTGTGTACTAGATAAGTACATTACAAGCAATGCAATCTATTGCAAATGGTTAATTGACCAGGATGAGCTTAGAGGCTCTCCAGAGTGTTTGTGAAGCCAGGGAGTTAGACTTTGAGGATGTCTAGGGCTGAGCCGATAGCCACCCTGGTGGACTACCAGACTGATTGTGAAGCTCTTAATGAAGTGGGGATTCAACCATTGAGGCCCCTGCCTCTGGGGGGAGGGGTGTTGAAAATGATTCTGGGAATGCCACCACTCTTGCTGCCTCTGTTCCGACCTCCAGCAATGTGTAAGTGAATTCCTTGGACCTTGGACTATTAAGGATGACATTGGCCTTTGGATATAGAAAGTTGGAAACGGAAGCTGAACTTAAGAAAGTGGAGTTAGAACAACAAGTGATACTCAAAGATAAGGATCTTGAGCTTAAAAACAAGGACACTGAATGTCAGAAAATCCAGCTAGGGAAAGCTAGAGTGGAGACTTCAGCGAAACCAGTTGAGTGTGTCAGGTCCCGAGCCATCAAGTTTATGAAAGATGTGGTTGGTGTGTATGTAGAGGGTTCCGATATCCTCCAATGGATTGAAGAGTTTGAGATGGCTTGTGGAATCCATGACGTTGAAAAGAGATTGGGATAAGTGTTTGTTAAGCAGAATGCCTCAGACTGGATATGACTGTATTCTGAAACTGTGGAAGAAAGGGGTCAGTATGAATGCATGAAGTCTGCTTTGATTGCCAAGTTTGGCAAGACACCTACCCAGAACCTTAAAATGCTCAGGGAATTTAAGAAAAGAGATAATGTGTCTTGGATTGACTGGGTGGGTGCTGCACATATGAACATGATGGGGTGGATTAATGAGTGAAAATTTTGGTTGAATTGTCCCACCTTTTGTTTTTTGAGCATTGTTCTAAAGGCTATTCACCAGAGCTGCGTCAGTATGTTGCTGACCAGAACATTTCGGATCCCTTTAAGCTGGCCAGGCTGGCTGACAAGTGAGTCTCCCACCGGGTATCCCCTAAGGACTCCAGTGGGAAGGACAAAGAAAAGGGGACCTCTCAGAAGGCTGAGGAGTCCCAGCAGCAATCACAATTGGGTAAACCAAAACCTTCATCTCCCAAGTCCCAAATATCTAGTGGGGATAAGTCCTATGTGGGACGGAGTAAGATTAGTGGCCCACCTGCTGCAAAGCAGGCTCCCAGTGGCTCCAGTACAGTACCTGCATTCCAGGCACTTGTTAGGACTGTGGGACTCTGGACCACAAGAAGGGTGACCCCAAGTGTAAGGGTAAGGCATTTGGAGTCCAGGCTGTCAGCTTGACCTACCCATACCATACCCATGACTGAGGTGGAGGCCACTGTCCTTCCCCTCCTCTACAGGGATCACATTTGGTGCTCCTGTAGAGCTCTCCCTAGTGTCCCTTGGAGAATGAGACCAGTACGCATAAGTACTGCCGACAATCCCACATAACATGCGTAGGTTTTTGAGAAGGGTCGTCCTGAATGGCCAGCCTTCTACTGGTTTGAGAAACAATGGGGCAAGCATGACAGTGGTGGACAGGACCCTGCTCAAGCCAGAGGACTATGTAGGTGCTCTTCTGCGAACCACCAGGTTAGCTGGTGGGCCTCCAAAATTATGGCCTGTTGCCTTAGTCAACATTATGATTGGAGACAAGACAGCAAAGCTTCCTGCCCTGGTTCAGGACAATGTACCTGCTAACATGTTGCTAGGCAATGATCTAGTGCAGTTGGGGTTCATCTCTGATGGTCTTCCCCTGACTGATGCTGCAGTCACTAGATCAAAAAGGTACCACCGGGTCTGATTGACAGTCAAGTACCCAAGAAGAAGGGGCGACCCAAGGCAAGAAGACGGTAGAGTGAGGAGGCCACCTCTGCGAAGGGGACCCCTTCTCTTCCCGCTGCTTCGGCAGCACCCAGTGGGATTCATGTTCCGGACAGGGTGGGTCCAGTGGTGAAACTTAACTCCTGAGGGAAAAGAGGAAGTAGACCCTCCCGCGGGAAAGGTACTCAACCCGACCTTCAATGCCTTCTGGCCGAAGGGGGCCTTCTAGGGGCGACTTCTGTAGGGGACAGAGAGAGTGCCCCTCTCTTGAGGGTCTGAGGAAACAGGCCCTGGCCTAGGCACAAGGAGAAGTGCCTAGGTCTTTCCAAATGTATTGGGAGGGTGAGCTCCTTTGTAGTGGTCCCACTAAGCCTGAACCTGGTGCTCTCGAGAGGTTGGTGGTACCCCAGGTTTACCATCCATTCCTACTGCAGTTGGCGCATGAGGTGCCCTTGGCTGGTCATCTTAGGACCAAGAAGATAAAGCAAAGGCTCTCTTCCCATTTGTACTGACCCCGGGTAGAAGTGGAGTCCCACTGCAGGACCTGCCCAACTTGTCAGTTATCTGGCAAGACTGGAGGTAGTGTCATTGCCTCACTGCAGCCATTGCCAGTGGTTGGCACACCGTTTGAGAGGGTGGGCATCAAAATTGTCGGTCCCTTTGACCCTCCCACTTCAGGTGGACATTGGTTCACCCTGTTCTTGGATGATATACTACCAGGTACCCTGAGGCTATACCCCTTCTGGCTATTACTGCCAAGATCATTGCCAGGGCGCGCCTGGGCATTTTCACCAGAGTTGGATTCCCTAAGGAGACAGTATCTGACAGAGGATCCAACTTCATGTTGAGCTACATGAAGACGATGTGGATAGAGTGTGGGGTAACCTACAAGTTCTCCACCTCTTACAACCCCCAGACCATTGGTCTGGTTGAGAGATTTAACAAAACTTTCAAGGGCATGCTTTGGAAGAGCTCTTAAAGAAGAAATGGGATCTCCTCCTTCCATGCCTGCTGTTTGCTTACAGAGAGGTCCCTCAATAAGGTGTTGGTTTCAGCCCCTTTGAGTTACTCTTTGGACATTCCGTGAGGGGTGGGGAGCCCTTGCCTTGATCAGAGAAGATTTGGAAGCCACCCCTCCAGGTCCTGCCAAGCCAGTGGGGGACTATGTGTCAA
This sequence comes from Ambystoma mexicanum, assembly GCF_040938575.1. Classification (NCBI taxonomy): domain Eukaryota; kingdom Metazoa; phylum Chordata; class Amphibia; order Caudata; family Ambystomatidae; genus Ambystoma; species Ambystoma mexicanum. The sequence continues at coordinate 625,694,268 of NC_090927.1, read as the reverse complement.
GCCTCAGACAGAGGAGGACACAGATGATGGGCCAGGTACCAGAATCTCAAGGCCAGCCAGTAATTGAACAAATACTGGTATGACCTTAAAGCATCACAAGTCGAGTGGACTCCAGGACAGTAGATCCTTGTGATGGAGCCTACAAGCCTCGGGCTTTGGCGATTAAGTGGACTGGGCCCTTCCAGATAATCTCCAAGATGGGCAAAGTCAATTATCCGGTTGACATGGGAGTCCCAGGGGTAGCCCCTCAGTTATTCCACGTCAACAGGCTCAAGCCTTTCCATAGGCTAGCAGAAGTCTCATGCCTCTAGCTAGCTTCAGAGCAAGAAGAGGATGAGAGGGAGCCCCTTCCTGATTGGCTGCATAGCAACCCTCAGGATGGCGCAGTGGAGGGAGTGCATCTCTCTCCAGACCTGACACCAGAGCAGCAGAGGGCCTGCAGGGCTTTGCTCCAGCAGTATGCGCATCTGTTTTCGCTGACACCAGGCCTCATCCCGTGGTGCAGGCACGAAATTGACACTGGTGACAGCATACCTGTCAAAAGCAGATGCTACAGGATGTCAGACACTGAAGAACCACAGGCAGGCTGAGGTCGCCAAGATATTGGATCTGGGTGTTAATGAACCCTCAAACCAGTGCCTGGTCCAGTCCAGTCCAGTGGTCCTTGTCCCCAAGGCAAGTTCCCAGGCCGGTACCAAGGATTGGCGGTTCTGTGTTGACTACAGAGGAGTCAATGCCGTCACCAAAACTGACGCGCACCCATTGCCCAGGGCTGATGAGCTAGTGGACACCATAGATGCTGCCAAATTTGTGAGTACCTTTGACCTTACCTCGGGCTATTGGCAAATAGTTCTGATGGACCATGCCAAGGAAAAGACTGCATTCTCAACACCTGTGGGGCTCTACCAGTTTAGAGTCATGCCTTTTGGGTAGCAAAATGCACCCGCCACCTTCCAGAGATTAGCTAATCATGCGCTCAGTGGGCTAGAGGCCTTTTGTGTGGCATACCTACACAACATTGCTGTCTACAGTTCCACCTGGGAAGAGCATTTGACTCACCTGGATAAGGTGTTGCAGGCCTTAAAAAGGGCTAACCTCACTATCAAGGCCACCAAGCGTCAGATGTGGTGGGCGGAGGGAGGGGGGGGTTTCGAATCCAACCTCTCCCCTGTAAAGGACAGGATGTACATGACTGGGAGACTCCCACTACTCAAACCCCGGTGAGAGCCTTTTTGGGTCTCACTGGGTATTATCGCAACTTCATGGAGGACTATGGAACCATAGTTAACCCTCTGACAGTTCTGACTTTGCCTAAACAACCGAGGAAGGTTAATTGGACAGAAGACTGTCAGTAGGCCTTTACTGGTTTGAAGGAAAGTCTGTGTAGAGCACCTGTGTTGTGTGCGCCCGATTTCAGTGAACGCTTTATCATCCAAACAGATGCCTGCGACACAGGAATTGGAGCCGGCTTGTCCCAGGGGTCTACCTCCAAGGCCCAAACAGACCATAAGCCCTTAAAATGGCTTATGTAGATGAAGATGAAGGGTGAAAACCCAAAACTGCTCAGGTGATTCATTAGCCTCCAAGGGCTAGGGAATGTTGACCATCTGGATGAAGGTATCAATCTCGTGGGAGATTAGGCGCCCTCACCTCAGTCGGGGGGTGGGTGGAAGGGGACTGATGCTGGAAATGCATTGGATGGACAGATCCTCCCTGGCCTTGTCCTGTGGTCCTTTTTCGTGTGTGTTCTGTATTGTTTTCGCCCCGGAGTCCATGCGGGACTCCTGGCAGTGCAGCTCTTCCTCTTTTTGGTCATGGTGAACAGAACCTTACAATACCCTTAATCCGCCCATTGGTGGGGGCACAACCCTATACCCCTAGTGTATGTTTTTGGGCACCTGTGTGTGGCCCACAGAGCAGGGTATGGGCAGGTGGCAGCTCCATGCTGAATTTGACAGGTGCTCTGAGTACCCTCCATTTTGGGATGAACAGGCCCTGCCATTGGAATCGGTTGATTCCTGATAGGAAACAAGATGGCCCCTGTGGCTTCTTGCCTTCTATTACCTGTTACCTTGTTTTCCCGAAGTTCCGGGAATCACTGACTCTGTCCCTTCCCCCTGACTGGCTATTGGGTGAAAGTTCCATATATGGTATTGTGGGGAAGTCCAGCCCAGACTGGCTGGAGCCTTCCCAGTGACTGTACGTTGTGGGTATGCCCTTGGGTGGGACCTGGGTAAATGGAGGGTTAATTTCATCGCAGGATGTTTTTTCACTAGGTTTTTTACCGTAGATTTTTGTATGAGAAAAATGTTTTATTTTTGGGGCCCCCCAACCATTTACCCATTACCTTTAATTTTTTACATATTCCCGAACACCCACACCCAATTTATATACTTTTCTAACTCCCCCAAAAAATCAAATGAGTTTTCGGCAACACATTTATGGTAAAAAAAAACATGAAAAAACATCCCGCGATGAAAGGACGTCGTATCGAATGGAGTGTGTGACGAATACGCATTTCATGTTATGGGTGTCTAGTATCTGGTGTGTGTCACATACACTGAGACAGCCGTACCCGAAACTGGGATGAATGCAGTGTGGAGTGCTGAATGGCTGGCTACTTGTCCCAATACACATTCCTTGTTGTGAGTGTCTGGAGGGAAGTGATTAGCCTGAATGCACTGTGAGTCTGATTGGCTTCCTACCTGCATTAATGCCCTTCTGAATGATTGGTTGTTAGGCATAAACCTGTGCAGTTCCCTTGGGGACCACTGCAAAAGATTTAAGACTACAGGTGTTTGGCAGTAAACCCACTTGGTAGCAGTCTGTACCACACAGATTCACTTGGTAGCTGTGGCTGAGCAGTCAGACTTCCCTCAAGAACCTAAGAGTTAGGCAGTATATAGAGTATACACAATAGGTACAGAGACACAGTAGCACAAGCAAACACTGACCAGAGCTTTGGTGTAAAAGTATATAATTATTTATTTAAAGACACACTTGTAATTTACACTAGCAAAAAGAGGTGAGTAAATTCAGCACACAGACACCATCATATACATACAACCCTAATTACTTATTAGACAAGTCTTAGTGAGAAACACCACTTATTTTCAGACAGAGGTGAGCGCTTAACATAAGATGGCACTCTAATAAGTTATAAAAAAGGGAGGGAAAAAGGCAGTGTTATGGAAGCACACAAGTTTCAATACTTTTAAAAGAACCACAGCAAGGCAGGATAGGCAGAGTTCTACTGGAGAGCAACGAAGTCAATTGCCAGGCCCACTCTTGGAGAGAGCAAGCAGAAGGGGTCCAGGTTCACACAGTGGGGTCATGCCCAAAGAGTCTTGTAGATAGTTCGCACAAAAAGGATGAAATTAAAGTCAGGAAATGTTAGCTAGGTTGTCCCAGGCTAGCCCAGGTTAGAAAGTCGAGGCTTTACTGTCACTCCGAACGATCTGTCGCAAGGGAAGCCAGGCAGGACACAGTACCTAAAGTGTGAAGGAAGCTCCAGCGGGGGTAGTTGTTCCTGGCAGCGGTTGCAAGTCGGTGTTTCGTCCAGAGGAAGAGGAGGTCTCGCCGTGGAGGAAAGATGAAGGTCGTTGCACTGCCAGGGAAGAAACCAGCCGCGGAGTTCTTCGGTTAAAAGTACTACCCTTCTCTTCGCGGTAGTGGTAAACCGCGATATTCCAGTTGCCGGGGTGCTTGGCACAGGCAAGGCGGCCACGAGATGCTCCAGGAAGGTGAAAAGGCAGCAAAACTGGTTATCCCCACCAGTCAAAGGAAGAAGACTCTCCGGACTGGAGATCTCTGTTGTCGGGAAAAGTGGTGAGACGGTTCAGCAGGGCTCCACCGGTGGTGTCGTCGTTGCAGGTCGGCTCAGCTTCTCCCTCCTCGGATTCTTAGGTCCTGTGGTGACTTCTGAAGTTCCAGTCCCCAAAGTCCTGCTTTTATGCCGCAAACCCCCATTCATTCAGCCTAGCTGTCAATCAAACATGCTAAGTGGTGAGCCGGCCGGCTCACCACTTGGGCCAATCACAAGAGTGCGACTTGAGTTACCAAGGCAACTCAGTCGAGGGTGCCTAAACCCCCCCCCCCCAAACCCCCTGTAGTACCCAGACAGATTGGCACCACTTTTGGAGGCTTCTGTGGAGAAGCCCGCGAAAAAGTGGAACAAAGGGCTCGACTTGGGTTGGAGTCCCAGAAGAGAACACAAACGCCATTTTAGAATCGAGTTCTGGCAAAAAATACAAACTGGTGAATTAATATTAAATAAACCGGCGGTATGTTCGAGGCTATAAGAATTAAATAATTAAAGTTGGTAGCCTCGAACAATGGGAAAATCCCATAGAGATATATTCGCGGTCGAATATAAAAAGTAGTATCCACTGCCACCAGCCAAAACTCGATCAGGGGGGACGGAGACGTGCCCCCTCGAACAACAGACCCCGGGGCAATCAAATTGCCCCGACCAGTACGTCCACAATATGATGGTTTGTACTGGTTTCTGTTCATAATTTGGGACTAGTAAAGCCAATGGTGACTTTACATGCCCTGGGAGACAGTAGTCAGTCCCGTGGTATGGAGTCTATGTTGGGGGGTCGCTACGACACCCCTGGGTTACGGCACGGAGGGTGCTGTGTAACCCACATCAAAAACACATGAGACCCTATGGAGTAAAAGACCCCATAGCCCATAAAACACATGGAAAGATAAAGGAACACCTCAAATCATGTCTGAGAGTGGGAGTAAAAAGAGTCTCACTCTTAGCAGGAGAAAAAATAAACCCCAAAAATCCAGCAAAGCTGCTGGGGGACTCACTAGGTTTGGGAAATTAGCCTTTACAGAGAATTCTCCCTAACATTGGTTGACCCAGCAGAGTGAATGAAAGATCAAACAGTATATCTGGGGGCCTCTCACTGATAGAAATCATTCAGAAGCTGAAGTTGATACTTGATGCTTACTCTCGAAGCTGAGCCGGAAGAAGAAGGTGAACCGCTGTTCCCTTCAACGCAATCTGAAAGCTGCTGTGCCTTCAAGAAATTGGTCTAAGAGAGGACCTGGCTAGGAGAACTCTCCACGAGCTATGAGGGACCATCGTGCACCAGCTAACATTTGCTGAAGCGCCCTGGAAGTCAGTCATCGAAAAGGCTGCCGACTGGAGACGGGGACCACCGCGGAATCACGAAGCAAAGCACCCAGACATTGAAGTCCATCACCGTCTACGACGATCGTCGACCGGGGCCGCAGCGCACCATTGCCTAAGAACACTTTGAATCAAGGACTCCCTTGCTCATCACCGCTTTGTCCAGCCGGAGAAAGTCAAGGTCACCGACGAACCGAGGAGAACCCGTTGGTGGGTTTCCCGCCACCCGAAGCCCACAGAGACGCAGACGACCCGACACCCTTGCTTGGCCAAAGTTCTTCACTGACTCTTTGCAGCAACGAACTATTGTCGCCGAGATGCACCGCACGCCTCATCTTCGCAGGACGTCCACGACCCATCGTCGACGAGCACCGCCAAGACCGAAGCTACTGCTTTGCCACCGTTGTTCACCCTTTTCTTCGTGGGGTCTCGACGATCCATGGCTCCTGCCCTAAAGGGACACACTCGAAGGATCTGTCGATGACCCGTCGTCGAACTCTGCTAAACCAGGTACATTGGGGTAGTAGAACATTTGTAGAAAGGAGATAAGACTCTGATAGACAACATATGGACTGGGCTTGTCAATATCCTATTTACAGGTTGCCCAGGTGGTGGAGATCCTCACACAGAACTGTGTCTAGTTAAACAGGGCCAGTATTCTGCCAATTGTTTAATCAACTTCTTTTCCTCCTAAGTCTATTGTTGGTTCACTTTATTAATTGATTTGTATGCCATTTGAAACTCTTTACAGTTGATGCATTTTAATGAAATGTAAGAAGTAATTGTGGTACCACATTGACACCGTATATATTTACTATTTTAGAATTGTTGGAGCACAAAGTGTGTTATTGTGATTGTGTATATAATTGAAACCTTATTTATATAAGAACTGTGTTTTCACTAACAGTGTGTGGACATTCCTGTGTGGGTGCTTGAGAACTACACTGTACTTAAAAACCATCCTGCATCACCTCCTGACAGCTTAAGTCTTGGTTGCTCGTCCACAGCTACCGAATAGATCACCTTGGCTGGGGTGCTCTGTGCTTTTACACTGCCATATAGAGAGCAGGAGTACAGATAACGCCCTCCACTCTTTCCAGCTGCTATCCTCTGCTCCAACGGTGACGCCAGGCAAGACACTGTATTGAGTCTGGCACCTAGGAGCAGTACATTCTGTGATGGCATTAAGCAGGATTTTGGATAGTTGACAGAGAGGGACTCGTCAACAACCTTCCCAAATAGGTACTCTCCGTCAAAGGGCATGTCGAGCACCTCTGCTTGGACTTCCTGATGAAAATTCATGGCTTTCATCAAACCTTGATGACAAAGGCAGACAATGTTCCTCATTTGCCAGGAACCCTGTGTCGGCAACGTCCAATGCCACTGTGATGGCGTGATCAGATGCCACTTCCCTTCCTTGAAGAGAGCGATTGCCTCCATCTTCTAATCGTCGTGGAGGAACTCCAGAATAGGCCCCAGCTTGTACCACAACTCCCTGTCGTACCTGGCCCAGATCGCCAGTGCTTGGGCTGCCTTGATAGTGGTCGCTGCGGTGTAAATCACCTTCTTTGCCTTAGCTGTCCATCCTGTTCCCCTCGCTGTCTGGAGGGACCGAAGACAATGAGGACAGGTTGGCTGACAGTGTCCTTGTGGCCACCAATACCACCGAATCCGGCAATAGATACAACTTCAGGCCCTTCGTGTGGAGTCCGGCACCCTATATTTCTTCTCCAGCCTATCCAGTTTGGCTGGAGCTGTGCAATGGTTCTTCATGAGGGCAGGCCATCTTCCCTAACATCGTCCTGAAGGGGCACCGCCATGATCGTCTTCCTCTTGGCCTTGCGCCTATGGTACAAGAAGCTCTCCTCGTGGTTTCCTCGGGCACCAGATGGAAAAGCTCAGTGTCTGGATATCATGGAGTGGAATGATCCCACCTCATCCGGGGGGGACACCATGTGGAGCATCCAAATGTGAAATTCACTGTCCGCTGCGACGATATCCTCGTCATCCTTCATCATGGCTGTATCCGTCCCAGTACCTGTGTCTGGGTCTGCTGGAGGAAAAGGGACCCAACATGGTGGCATAGGTTGAAATGGGGGTGTTGGATGATGCTTCCTCTTCTTCGTTGGGGGCTGATTAGGGACCAGAGGTACTGGAGCCAGAGGCATCCTCATCTGGATCTCTGGCACCTAGGTGTGCAGAGTCGACAGAATATACAAGGAAATGTCCCTCGGCAGAGAAGGCAGAAAAGGAAAAGTAGGCCCTACGGCGTCACCCTCTTCCACGTCCTCATGGACCGTATGCAAGGACTCCTGGTATTCAATGTCTTTGGACAAGACCTCCGTGGTTTGGGTGACAGCCTGGGAGGGCTGTTTCGTGGCTTCCATGCCCCCTTCCCCCCCCCCCCCTGCAAGGGTCATGAAATGGGCCTCAGCCGTTTTCCCCCTTCTGGCGTGACTGCACACTTTGCCCAAGTCACTGCGGCGGTGTCGCGCCTTGGGGATAGGGACACCTTCTGAGCCGTGGGGGCTAGCCTCACAGGATCAGCGCCCTTAGCTGTTGTGGCAGTAGCAGTCGTCAATGGGGTAACCCGCAAGGTTTTAGTCTGTGATTTCTCATGTAGTTTTACCGGGGTAGATGACTTCCTCTTCGAAGCGGAGCTAGATTGCCAGCTGGCAATGGAGGTCGGAAGGTGATGTTGATCGTGCCCTATCCACTTTGGGACACGCTTCCGTGGTGAACCCGATGGACTGGGACTTGTGGCTCTTAGCCTTAACTTGGGCCCCCATGGATGAGGCGCCCTCAAAGGACTTAGAAGAATGCTCCTCGGACCGGCCGGTCCTGGCTGAGGCATGACCCTGCTCGGAGCACGGGTCGGAGGCCTTGGGGTTAAGCCATGCTGTCAGCCTACTATGCCTGTCCTTCGTCGTCGTCTTGCAGAAACCGAGGCATGTCTCATACTCTACCTCCTTGTGGTCCGGGTGCAGGCAGTAGAGGCATAGCAGGTGCTTATCCTCCACAAACACATTCAGTGGCCTGCATTTGGTGCAGGGCCCGAGGAGGGAACTTCCCCCCCTCCTTCTCCTCCGTCATGGTTGGAGGGCGCGAAGTAGACCCAAGGGACTTGTAGAATCTTTGACGATCTTCACCCTTGAGGGGCAAGAAACTTCACCGACAACGGATCCCCGCCGTTGGCAGATCAAGAAAAGAGCACAGAGGCCTCTTCCATCAAAAACACAAAAAAAAACATACGAACAGCTCAGAGAGCAAACTGATGGACCCTCAACACTGAAGCGTGCGGTAGAAATTTCAAGATGGCTGCAAGAGGAGGGGCTTATGCAGAGGACTGGCACTGGATGGGGGCAGTATGATCCAGGGGACAATGAATGGTTTAGAAGAGAAATACAGTTATTAAGTTAAAGTGAAACTGTTTTTCTGTTAGTGAGGATTCCCAGCCTGACGACGGGGAATATTCATGAGACCGTGCTGGAGAAGTACACATTTACAACATTAATACCGGCCAATTAGAGACACCGAAAAAATACAAAGCCCTGCCGAGCATCACTATTAGCCACTGATATTTAACGCGGCTACAAAGCTTACTTGTAGCCGCTGCTACACACAGCTTACTAGTAGCCGCGGCTACACACATTTTCTACAAACTAAAAACAAAACTAAGCTAACCTTCAAAAGAACACCAAAGCACACAAAATACGACAAGATAAAAATCTGTGCTGTATCATCCACACAATATGATTAGTGCACAGAAAATGTATGTTTTTAGATGCAGCTTTAAATATAACCGCAGCTACGGACACAACCAATAAAATGACGAAGACAAGTCCTTCATGGGGAGGTGCTGTTGCGTGGCTGTAGCAATGGCCGCAGCCTGAGAGCGTTCTGTCGGGAGGCTAAAAATCCTGTCAAAAATATCTAGAAAGGCGTGCACCAATTCGATTTTGCATCAGTGCACTGGCTGTATAAACATCCCGCGGCAAATCGTAGATACGGACACGCTTGAAGACCCCCCCTCCAGTCATAGGCCCAAGGAGGTACATCGGAGGTCCCGCGTGTAGCAGCCCCGCTGTGGTGCGGGCTGGCCCATCCCTCCCAGCCGGCATCTCCAGACTTCTGACCAGACAAAATCCTGTTGTGGCAAGCTTCCACTGTGGTGGAGCAAGACTATCTCGCCCGCCAACGAAGTCTGGGCTTGGATTAGCCGGCCCGCGGTGAAGGTGCTGGGACGCGGCCGGCTGTGTCAGGGGAAGCGAAGACCCTCGCGCCGCCAGCCCGCGTCCAGGCATCGTTGAGGCTACAGGAGGCGATATCCGAGACAGCCTTGGGTGCTGCCGCGCGCCCTGTCACAGTGCCGCCCCCTTTGGCACAAACCCATCTACCCGTAACTCAGAGGGGAAGAACAGAAGACCCGCAACACCAACGGAGGGGCTCCCATCCCCCTCACCCACTCGACGGCAGCATTGTGGCGGGGCAGGACTGCAGAGTGATTCTACGCCACAGCTGGGTGCCTGAGGTGCAGCGGACTGGAGGCTCCGTCGTACCGGCCTAGTGAAGAGGCGGGAGACGTGGCACAGAGTGGGACTCTGCCCCCGACATCACACTGGCAGCCACCGGAGAGGGAGTCAGGACTACACAGTGGGTCGGTGCTGTTCAGAGCCCTATCCCCTCGACCGCCCCCTCCCACTATACACAGCAGCCGGGCGGGAACATCTGTACTGCCTGGGGGACAACTGTGCCCTGCCCCGCTTTCGCAGGGACATACAGACCTGGGGACTTCCAACAAACAAAGACCCCCCTGGTCCCATAGGCCTCATACCAATCCCTCCATATGGAGGGCAGGGGGCAGTGACCACACTGACAACCAGGGGAACGTGGCCCCTATCCAGACCATAAGCCATCAGTAGGAATAAGTATGCGCCATCACATACCAGCGACACACAGGAAAGGAGCTTAAGGATTACAAGCCCTTGCACCAGTAATATTGTACAGTACAGAGAGGGGGTTCAGCTGAGACAGTCATCCCCTAAACAGGCATGGCAGAGATACCCACACCACCCCCCACCAAAATAGTTCACTAAAAATCGCAGCACTGCATACCACCAGTACTCTGACCCAAAGCCCAGGCGCAGAGAGCCTGGCACTGTGCAAGGACGATAATAGCTTGCTTGGCGGTGAGCACCCAGCACCCGAACACATGGCCTACACAGCCCAGAGGCCTCTGAACCCAGCCCATCCCGGGCTCCATAGCTGAACCACTTTTACACACTGCACTGAGCTTGATCCTCTGGAAGGAATCCCGATCCACTTAACAGACCCATCCAGAGCCCCTAGGCCCCATGCAGGATGCTCCCCGATTCCTGGACGTGACCCATCCTGCCGTAGCCGGGCACCCAATATAAACATCTAACTACCATCTGCACTCAGCCCTGAAACAAAGGTGTTGGTGTTCTATGGTGAAGAAGGGGAGCCTGTGGGCCCGTCTGCGTAGCTGTTGGCGCCAGCACCTACAGGATGGGAAACCCCAAGAAACAATCTAAGATGGAACAATTTGCCAGAATGGAGCAGGACACCCCCCCCCCCCCCCCCAACCCAGGATGAAACAGCTGGACCATCTCACCTCGATGTCTCAGCCCTGAATCAAACGCTACTAGCACTAAAGAGCAACACTGATAATCCTGGGGCAAAAATACACACCCTGACGTGCAAAGCTGATGTCTCTGACCCAAATTGATAAACTATGCGGCAGAATGTTGGAGGCAGAACAAAGAATTGAGGACGGGGAGGATAAAGTCGCAGTAACCTTCCAACAAACTATTAAAATAGTAGCAAAAAACGATGATCTAGAAAGGAGATCTAGAAGGAATAACATTAGGATTGCAGGAGTGGCAGAAAGTATGCCCATAGACAACATGGAGCAATTTGTGGAAAACTTGCTCAAGGAGGTCCTCGATTACCCCCATCGCCCCCCCAGTCACAAGTATGTTTATGGTGGAGCGGGCACACCGCTCACTGGCAACCAGGCCTCCCCAGGAACCCCTGAGAGGGCCATCATTGCACAGATTTTCAATTACAGAGACAGGGACATTCTACTCCATGCAGCGAGGGAAAAAAAAACCTACAGTGGGGGTCAGCGACCATACGCTTATTTCCGGACTTCAGTCAGCAAGTACAACACCAGAGAAAGACCTTCCAAAATGTCAAAAACATCCTTAGAAAGGAGATCTGGTACTTAATGATTTTCCCTGCCAAGCTCATGGTGGTACACGACGGCAGGGTTTCATTCTTCACATCACCGGAAGCAACCAAACGTTTCGCCATGGACATCCCGGACCCAGGAGCCTCCCCCTTGCAGGTCCTCATAATATCCGCTTAGTGATTACGATGTGTTGCTCATATTAAAAAAATGCAGTGCACCGCTACCTGAAATGTCCTCACACTGCTTGACCCGCGGCACGCCTTCAGCCAGTGGCGGTTTAATATGTAACAAATGTGGTAGTGAGCCTCCTGACAAAAGGAGGCCCAACACCTGCTGGCACCCCCCGCGCCCAGTAGCATAGTTGAGTTGTTTGGGGTAGTTAATTTGAAAGGTCAGAGAGGGAGAGGGATCTAAAGGCCATTAGGTTGGAGTTCCTGGCATGGGAGGGGTGCTGGGAATTTGTTCATTCTTTGTTCAGTTATGGGGTAAGATAGAATGGGTCGACGGAACACAATTTTCAAAAGGCACATGGAATTCCCAAAGGTCGAGATCAGTTGAGCATGGTTTACACACCAGGGCACCAAGGACACTAAACAGTTTCTCCTTGCCACAAAATTTAGCCCAGATGTAACATGACGGGCACCCAAGAGGGAGGGAAACAAGTAGGTGGTGACATAACATTGCTAACATGGAATATAAGGGGGTTCACAAATGGGGAAAAAAGCGTACCGGATGACGAATTTGGCTTGTAACCACAAGGTTAATGTTTTATGCCTCCAGGAAACTCATCTGGGGAAAGAGCAAAAGCTCCCCAACCTGGGGGGTTGGGGTATACGTAAATATCGATCATCATATACTACGCACTCCTGTGGGGTGGCAATATATATACACCGCTCCCTAGAATTTAAACTCCACAATCAGATTGCAGACGGGGAGGGTCGGTTTCTCCTGGTGGCAGGGGAAGTGGCGGGATGGCACTTCCTCTTCTCCAATATATATGGTCCCAATTTTGACTACGCGGACTTATTCCAAAACTGTGCAGACCACTTGTGAACCTTCCTGAACTATGAGGTGGTGTGGGCAGGGGGCTTCAACAAGGTCCTCTCATTAGATCTGGATAGTTCCTCTTCTGCCCAGACCACCCTCACTCGGGCTGCCGAAAGATGGACGTCCATCGCGACTCACCACAGTCTTGTGGACTCCTGGCAATTCCTCCATCCCGCTTGCCGGGAATACACCTTCTCAGGGGTTCAGGGCAGCTCTCCCAGAACTGATAATATCCAACTGTTCTCTGAGCTGGCCCGAGCAGCTCAAAGAGCCCCGATTCTCCCTCTGACTCTATTCGACCAGTCCCCAGTTGTTGATTCAGTTTACGATCCCCAGCAGCCCACCTAGACAGCTACGCTTGAGATTTAGGGCCTAAGCTCTGGAAGACTGTCTTCTGTGAGGAAATCTGTCAGGATATTTCAACCTACTTCCAAATGAACGTGAGCTCAGTCCCGGACTCCAGGGTGGTGTGGGAAACCTTTAAGTGTACATCCAGGGCTGTTTTATGTCCAAATAGGGGGTTGTGGGGGGGGGGGGGTCCTGAAGTGCATCCGCAGGTCCATATCCACACTGGAATGCGAAAGCAAAGGTTTGAAGACCCAGTAGGGCCTCTGTGATACTCCCGGAGGTGCAAGCCCAGCTGGTGGAAAAAAGGTAAGAGATGCAAACCCTGATGGCTAGAGAAGACTGCTTCCTGGGAGATCCAATAGTAAACGCAACGTACGGGGAGGGGGATCGCCCTAGTAGAATGCTTGCCTGGGCAATTAAGCAGGAGCAACGACTGGATACTATAATAGAAGTCACAAGGACAGCGGGGAGAACACCAGGGATAATGCGAGAATAAACTAGATCTTTCAGGAATTGTATGCACGATTATACACTACCCAAACCACCACAGGCCATGAAGCAATTACTCAGTACCTAGATAGAATAGCACTGGGGTGGCTGAATCCAGAGCAGGGAGCCCTGATGAACAACCCCCAGCGCCCCCCTCAGACGAGGAATTATTGAAGGTGATCCGCTCTCTCCCCAATGGTAAGGCCCCCGGCATCACAATGGAATCACTGCTGAGCTATATAAGGCCTATCCAGATCTGCTCATCCCCCCACCTGAGCGATATGTTCGAGACAGACAATTCCGCGGGCTTACTCCCAGACTCCACCAGGACAGCCCTGATGACAGTCTTACTTAAACCCTAAAAGGACCCAAGCAGATGCTGCTCATATAGGCCCCTCTCCCTGATAAATACGGATAACAAAATCCTTGCTAAGCTCCTGTCAGACAGGCTCCTTCTGCACATGCCTAGCTTAGTCCTCCAAGACCAAGCAGGATTTATACCTAGCCGCTCCACTCAAAATAACCTACAGAGATTGTTCACCTTGATGCACAAAGTGAGCCTGAAAATCCCGATCGTGGTGGGTGCCCTAGACGCTGGAAAGGCGTCCGACTCAGTCGAGTGGCCATTCTTGTTTGAGGTCCTCCACCGCGTGGGCCTGGGTACCACCTTTTTACAATGGACACGCCTCCTATATACAGCTCTCAAGGCCATGTTGTACACCAACCAGATACAATCTGAGGCAATCTTCCCCGGACGTGGCACCCAACAGGGCTGTCCTTTCTCCCCTATATTATTTGCACTGGCAATCAAATCTTTTGTATGCACACTACGCGAGTACCATCCACACAGAGGAGTGAGAATACATTCGCGCAACTCTGTAGACTTCCTATACGCGGATGACATGTTGATATACGTAAAAAAACAAAAAACAAATCTGTGCCCGATGGTGGAGGAGATCACCGATTTCGGTTCTCTCTGGCCTGCGGATCAATTGGTCCAAATCAGAGGTTCTTACACTCACTGCCTGCGTGACCCAAAAAGACATTGAGGATGCCTTTGCTTGGCGCCCAAAGGGAATTCGCTACCTGGGCATACGAGTGTCCACATCCCCAGGGACGCTATATAGGGACAATTATAGGACGGTACTGGAGTGCCTGGAGCATAAAGTAGACATGTGGATTCGTCTACCCATCTCCCAGGCGGCCAGGATCTCACTGCTAAAGATGGTGGGTCCACCTAAACTATTATACATATTTAATAATGTCCCAATATGGCCACCCTCTGGATTTTGGGCTCGACTCAAGAGCATGGTGAATAGGCTGATATGGGCCGGCAGACAGCCCCGGGTATCAATCGACATTATGGCCCGCCCATGTTTACAGGGAGGACTAGATATACTAGACCTCCCTCTGTATTTCTGGGTGGCACAGGGCCAATACGCTGTTTGGTGGTGGACCCCCATGGGAGACCTACCACACACCCAACTAGAAAAAGCGACACTACTGCCCAACGACCTGAAGGGACTGATGTGGGGCACCCGGGAAGCACATGCTGGGTCTGAGGTGCAACCATTGGAGGTCACACTTTGGGCATGGGACCGCTCGGCACAAAAGCTTGGTTTAGGGCAATGGTACTCCCCTCCCCCCCCACCTCCCTCATGGCCATCTACCCCATCAGGGGCATCCACTCACCCATGAGGATATCTTCCGGCAACACTTTACTAAACTACATTTCAACACTCTGGGAGACATGGCACCAGGCAGCAAATGTATCTCATGGGAGGAATTAAAGTAAAGGGCAGAGTGGAACCCGATAACGATGTTCTTGTATTATCGACTCTGGGAGGTAATACAAACCAAATGGCCAGCTTTCCCAAACGCCCCTGCAGGCACTTCTATAATGGCGTATCTCACCTCCCCCCATCCACAGGCAAATTGGTCTCCTCGTTATATAAAATAGTGTGCTCACGTGGAACCATCCAAGTTATCCCCTACAGGGATAAATGGGAGGACAATTTAGGGAAGACACTGTCTGAAGATCAGTGGGATAGAATATGCACACACACAAAAACCATCTCCATAAACAACAGATTTCCCTTGATAAAATTTAAATTTCTACACCAGATATATTACTCTCCACAGAGCCTACATAGGTATTACCCGGACAGGTCCCCAATCTGCAAGAGATGTGGTCAAGGCCCTGCAGATTTCTACCACGTAGCATGGTCCTGCCCCCTCGATACTGCTCCTTTGGAATAAAATAACAGAGGCGGTATCCAAGATGCAGGGCACTCAGAGGCTGCAATCGCCAGAACTATGGTTGTTAGCACTGGTAGAGGATGGCACCCGGTGCGAGAAACGCCTCGCTGGAATGGCATCAGCGGTGGCGAGATTACTCATAGCTAAAACATGGGGGCAAACAGGGCCCCCAACTTCCAGAAATGGATGAACACCAGGTCAAGGTGCGATGCAAGGGAAGCGCAATACACTCAGATGCTCCCACTCAATGGTAGACCTAAAGACTATTGGCCACCATTTAGATGTTATATCTCCGAGATGCCTAAGCCTCCTCGGCCCCGCCTACCGCAGTAGGAACTATCCAGTAATGATTGTTTCTTCTACCCATGCATACAAACCACGCAGTACAATGCCCGTGATACTCTCCAATTGACACTTAACAATCGCTCTGTGTCCCTGCTTGATGTCCACGTGGCACTTGGTGCACCACACCAAGAAGAACAAGCTATGATATATTGAACCATGTAAGTCATCTAGTATAAACTGTTTTTTGTTTGTTCCAACTGCACAATGTCGACCTACCCTGAATTTGCCTAACAGATGGTCTCAGCTGTGTGCTTGGTTGTCAGTGCGTGATAGCGGGACTGAATGTGCCAATCGTCCAGAGAAGGGTAGATGTGAATCCCTTTGCTTTGTAGATGCGCTGCTACCAGGGCCAAGCATTTGGTGAATACCTTTGCTGCCGATTTGAGGCCAGATGGAAGGGCCTTGAATTGGTAATGCTGCCCCTGGACATCAAAACGCAGGAACTTATGGTGCTTGCGATGAATGGGCATGTGAAAGTATGCGTCCTCCAGGTCGAGAGTTGCCAGAAAAACCCCTTGGTCTGGAACATGTTGCAACATGACCATCCTGAACGTTCGGGATTTTAGGAACTTGTTTAGGCGTTGCAAATTTAGGATTGTCCGCCACCCTCGACTTTTTTCTCACCAATAAGTATCTGGAGGAATGTGATGATGAATCCTGCAGAGTCATCACCGATTCCCCAGTGATGATGATCTCCCAGCTGCCACCTGATCCTCACTCTGTAGGTGGTATTATGTGGGAGGGGACGACAATCAGGAGAAAGTGATGATTCCATTGGAAGGGACAGTATTCTCCCCCGTCCCTTCTGAAACTATAACCTCAAATACTGATGGCATATTGTACATTTGAGCAAAATACAATTACACATAATGCTTATTTAACATCTCCTATTTCTGACAGCTTTGATTTTAACAAGTATTCAAAGCAATGCAGTTTTAAAAAATCTAAAACCCCTATGTACTCCCCCTCCAAGAAAACCTCCAGAACCGGGAGGAGGTGAAATGAGTTAATGTGGAGCAGAAGAAACACCAAGCTACACATGCAGACTAGTTGTAATGGAAATCAGCTAAAAATGATGTACCTTTTCACATTGAATGTGAAGGAGGAGAAGAGAGATGCAAAGCGGGCGAAGTGGGAAGCCGAACTGGAGGCAAACACACGAGAGCGAACTGTGTGGAAGGAGGCTGCTGCTTCCTACCGGCAAGTTGAGAGACTGGGAGAAGCACAGCGAGTGCTGCAGGTGAACAGCTGATGAGAGGCTGTCGGTTACAGAGTCTCAGTGAAGAGCAGCAGTTCCACCAGCAGACGAAGGAGAAGCTGGCGGCAGAACTGCAGGAGGGTTTGTAGAGGGGGAAACACTCTCCTGAAACACAGACTTCACCGTAGCCATACGCCATGGGTCGGAAACGCCAGCAAACACCAGAGAGTCTGACCAGAAATATCTGGAGCCTCAGGGCGTACCTACAGGCATACAAACGATTGGGAGCTTATTTTTAATATCAACCAAATGATACAGAAAGAGTACTTGTCATAAAAAATGAATATTAAAGAAGCAATTGAAAGCCAAGATCTGCACACATCTTCATAAATGAAATGTCAATAAGGGAAAGATTGGAACAAATATTGCCACACACCAATGAATACTAACAATGAAGTTAACAAAACTTGAAGTTCCCATATATCAGATGCCTATATTGGGGAAGTTGTAACAAGTAATACCTGGAGCCAATAACGTATAAACAGTGAAGGAGTACATCTGTGTTATATTTAAAGAGAAAGGAAACTGAAAGATTTTAAGAAGAGCTGGTGAAAGAAGTGCACCATGCAGTAACCCTTCGGGGGAAAAGATACCTGGAAGGAGAGTATACCAGGAAATCTACCAAACTCAGAGGGAAATTCCTGGCAGGGGAGTACACCAGGTAATCCATTTACAATATGTCAAAGGAAAATACACTATTAAAAGGCTCCGGGCAGGAAAGTACACCAGGAGACCATCTTTAATAAGTTGCTGTATAGAAGAGATACTTTTGCAATCCTTAAAACGCCATTACTTGGAAAAGACATTCTTTCATCATCCTTAAGAAAGTGTTATGAGAAAGAGAATTTCTACTATTCTTAGGGGACCTTTGTTTGGAAAAGACATTTCTCTCATCATCCTTTAAAAAGTATTAAAACACAGTGGGCCTCATTACCAGTCCGCCAGTCCGGAATGCAGTGATTCCGTGACGAAGGTGACAGTTTCCGCGTCCGCAAGGTTGGGGAATGAGCGGCCGATTACGGCTTGTCGGTCGCGCGCACCACACCAACGCGGAAAGGTGTCACCATTGCCACGTAAACACCCACGGAACCGGACATTATGCCACGAAAAGCACTGCAAAACCCGTCACCGCCCCCGCCGTCACGGACACGGAATCACTGGAAGCGGAAATACCATGACCGCGAAAACCAGAAACAGAGAGGCGGCCATTATTTAAACCACAATCCACTGCCATCCTCAGACCACAGGCCAGATCACCTGCCTGAGCAGCAAAAAGCATCAACCACCATTGGAATCCAGGTATCCCAGCAAAAAGACAGTGAAAGCAGCGCTTCAGTGAGGCAGAGCTGACAGTGCTTGTGGACCATATAGTGCAGCATGCCGAAATGCTGTTCAGCTCAGACCAGCCGCATGCCACCCAGCAACGCCGTAAAGAGGTGTGGGCTGAAGCAGCACGCAAGTGCACAGCAGTCGGGGTGACAACACGCAGCGTGAAGGACTGCCACAAGGGTGGGATGACCTCAGGCTCAGAGTACGCAACCTCATTGCTGCACACTGCCAGCGCGGCACTGGTGGAGGCCCTGCATCCCCACTAAAACTGCAGTCGTGGGAGGAGCGCTGCAGCAGTGTCCTCCACCTTGAGGGCATACATGGAATTCGAGATGCAGAGGCAGGAGTGAGCCCACCTGCAGATGCTGGTAAGTGCACAGATTACAAGGCCACGAGTGTGAATGGACCCCAGGAGTGACCCAATGGACCCACTGATAAGCCCCCCCCCCAGCCAGGGTAGGAGTGACCCAATGGACCCACTAATAATCCAGATGAGAAGCAACACACCCACAATACATGGCCCCTGGACATACACACAGTGCGTGACTGAGTACAAGCGGAGACACATATACCCGAGTGCATCAACAGTCATATGTGTGTACATGCAAGTGCTCACTGATCGTCCCGTTTGATGCATGTGATGGACCCATCAAGTACCAGCACACAACTAACAGCATGCCCTCTGTATCCCCACAGCCATGTCAAGTGACAGCGACAATGCCCAACAGGCGAGGCAACGCTCACCTGCACGTAGCCAAAGCACCACCCTGCCCAGGAGGACGAGGCAAGCTGCTCTTGAACACGGGCACCAGCTGCATCTGGCACGGATGCACCAGCCGACTCCACCATCCCCATGCTGCCTGCCGCCACACAAGTGGCACACCCACCCACCATGCCCACAGATCCCAGGCTGAAGAGCATCTGCACTGCAGAGGAGGCTGCATGCAGTGACGACAGTGCCCCAGCCATGCAGGCTGAACTAGGAGGAGAGTGGGACAACATGGATGACCTGTCATCCCTCCACAACCTACAGTTCAGCCCCCCCCTCATTGCTTAGTCCCATGAGGTCACCAACCCCCTTCATGGCAGAGCTGAGTGCCCGCATGCAGCAGATGGAGGATCACCATGCCACCCTAACACAGGTTGCGGAAAGGCAGTTGGAGGAGGCCAGGCTGCAGCGGGAGGAGGCCAGCAGCAATGCCACTTCAGTGCGTCGGCTCTCCAGGGCCATTGGACGTTTTGCCACCACCATCATCACCTTGGCACGCCATGTCCGGGAAGGCAACAGTGTGACATCCACCATTGCAGAATCTATGTTGGTTGCCCAGAAGGCGTTTCTTGGACGTGTGCCTACAGTAACACCACCAGTTCCGTCCACCAGCACCACCCCATCAAGCTCCACCACTGCCAGCCCACAGAGGCGCTCTAGTCGGCTGAGTGGACCCTCTGGGAAGGACGCACATGCGCACAAGCGCCCCCGTAAATAGTGCCATGTGGAAATGGCTGTCCAGAAGCCATTCAGGGACACACATGGGGGTGTGGGGGTGGGTATCTTTGGGTGGTGGGGGAGGTCCATTATGGGGTTAGTGTTTTGGGGCCTGGTACGTTTGGGTGGTGGGGAAGGTCAATCATGGGGTTAGTGTTTTGGGGCCTGGTTGGGGTGGGCACGTTTGTGTGATGGGTGGGCACGGGTGTACATCTATCCTATCAATATACCTTCTTTCCTGCTTTGTTAAAAATAAAATCACCTTTTAAAACTTTCACGAGAGAAGTGGCGATGATTGCGGTGAGGGGGGGCTTTGGGGCAATCCTCAGACACACAGGTGGACAAGGAAGGGAGGTATGCATTTGCTAACCTCACGTTAGATGGTCTTGGGCTTACTAAGCCAAACACGGGACAGGATGGTTTTCTGAGAGACACCCTGGGGAAACTAGAGGGATTCGCGAATGGGGAGATAATACTGGGAGGAGACCTAAACCTAGCCTGGCAACCGAAGCTGGATAGGAGCACGGGGGGAAGTCATGCTCAGGGAGTCCCGTCCAAACAATTGAAAAAAAAGATGGAAGACTTGGCACTACATGATGTCTGGAGAGGAAAAAAAAGGGCCAGGCCAGAGGGTTCACGTTTTATTCATACGTTCATAACACGATGTCAAGGATTGATTACTTCTGGGTTTCGGTGGGCCTCCTGGGGAAGATCCGAGGTATTGATTTGGGCGCTATTACAATTTCTGACCACGCTCCACTGTGCTTGGACTTCCAGATCCCAGGCAGAGGAAGGGGACTATGGAGATGGAGAATGCCTCCAGACATCCTGGGGGACAGAGCCCTGGGCGGGACCGTGGGGGAAAAAATGAGTGAATACTTTGACCTGAACGACAATGGAGAGGTACCTCTGCCGTCTGTTTGGGAAGCATTTAAGGCTGTAACACGAGGGCATATAATAGCCCTAAAAGCCACTAAAGATAAGCAGACCTATGAGCGGGAAAGGACATTGGAAAGAAAAATAGCAGAAATTCATGAGGAAATGTTAGATCACCCCAATAGAAGCCTCAAGAAGGCGCTGAGGCATGTGCAGGGCCAATTAGATATGCTCCGAAACCAAAAAGCAGAGAAATCCCTTCTGTGCTTAAGGCAACGCTACTACATCAAGGCCAATAAGGCGGACAGATACCTTGCAAGACAACTCAATGGGAAACAAAATGCATTGGCGATTCTGAAAGTGATGGATGCCAAAGGAGAGACTCAAACATGCAACAAGGGCATAGGAGAGACCTTCAAAGCCTTCTACCAAGACCTTTAAACGACGGAGCACCCAAACATACATGAACAGGATAGGTTTCTGCGTTCTTTCCCTATTCAAGCAATAACGGAAGAAGAAAAAAAGCGCATGTATGCCAGGATTACAGAAGAAGAAGTCCACAGGACAATAAAGGGCCTCCCGAACAATAAGGCACCAGGGCCAGATGGCTTCACGGCCCCCTTCTACAAAAAGTATGCAGACATTCTAGTCCCGAGACTAACTAGGCTGTTCAATACATTCAAGGACAGCGGTAATATAACCCCATCCATGTACGAGGCGAAAGTCCTAGTTTTCCACAAAACAGGTAAAGACCCAATCCTCCCTGGCTCGTATCGCCCCATTGCCCTGATTAATTTGGATGCAAAAATGTACACTCAAATATTCGCTGCCAGGCTGTCACCCCTCCTCCCATCCTTAATCAACCCCGATCAATCAGGCTTTATTCCTGGCAGACAAACACATGATAACAGAAGGATTATCCACTTGGGAGAAAAAATAGGCTTTACCCACACTCTGGCAGTATTGCTTTCCCTAGACGCCGAAAAGGCCTTCGACCGGGTGGAATGGTCATTCCTCTTTCGAACGCTGAAACACACGGGATTCGGGGACCAATTTATCAATATGGTAAAGGCCAACTACAACTCCCGGTCGATAAGAATCGCAATAAACGGGGAAGTAACGGATAAGGTTGAGATATCAAGAGGCACGAAACAGGGGTGTCCCCTCTACCCCCTCCTCTATGCTATATTCTTACAACCCCTCCTAATCAAAATAAAGGAAACAGCAGGAATAAGGGGGATAGAGATGGCGGGCAGACAACACAAAGTCATTGCATATGCAGACGATATGCTGCTGGCTTTGGAAGATCCCGAGAACTCCTTTGCACAGACCTTAAAAGAACTGGATGTATTCGGGGGGCTGTTAGGTCTAAAAATAAACAGAAAAAAATCAGAAATGTTGCTCTTGGCGGGAGATAGGGGGTCCTTGGGCAAGGTGGCGGGAAAGCTCGATCTAAAAATAACAGGAGGCGGCATTAAGTACATAGGGGTGACACTCATGAGCCGGGTAGACCTGTTCTATTTAAACAATTTTCCTAAACTGCTGGAAGGTGTAAAGAAGGACCTAGACAGATGGTCCCCACTCAGGGTCTCTTGGTGGGGCAGAGTCCAGTCGGTTAAAATGAACATTCTCCCCAGGGTGCTCTATTATTTTCACACCCTTCCTGTGACAGTCCCGAACTCATTCTACGAAGCATTGTCCAAGGCCATATCGCTATTCGTATGGAACAGAAAACCCCCCAGGGTTGCAAGGGCCATCCTCACGGCACCAATCAAGGCAGGAGGCCTAGCACTCCCACACTTTCAAAAATATCACCAAGCGGCACAACTCTGGATCATGATGGAATGGCTGGCAGAGGACCAAAGCACTACCTGGGCAACACAAGACAGGGCAGTGGCTAGGACCCCTTTGCAGGACCTGTTGTGGAAACACAAACAGCACAGACATCCGAATCTTCGAATTAGTGAGGTCTTGAAAACGACCATCGAGGCATGGGACGCTCAAACCAGGAAGTGAATCATGACCACCACACTGGGCCCCTTTAGGCCAATCTGCCAAAACCCACTGTTCCCTCCGGGATGCGAACCAGGGGGATTTGAAAAATGGGAGGAGGCTGGGTGCAGAAAAATTGGAGAAATGATCTAGGACAAAGAACTAAGGACATTTGCGGAGTGCAAACAAATGTGGAAACTGACGGATGCGGACAGATATAGATATGAACAAATAAAGCACTGGCTCACCATATTTTTCAGGCAACCATGAGAGATTTAACACCAATTTAAAGATATATAATACCCAACCCAGGCAACAGAAAACTGGTGTCAACATTATACCAATTCATTAATGCGCCAGAAGAAGAAATTAAATGGTCATATATGAAAAGATGGGAGGACACGCTGGGGGAAGATATTCCAAGACAACAATGGGAGGCTTTGTGGGTCGGTATTCCCAAACTTACCCGGGCCGTCCAAACAAGGGAAATGTGGCTCAAAATCATTACACAGTGGCACTACACTCCAGAACGGATCAAATCAATGTATCCGGAAATGTCGGATAACTGCTGGAGAGGATGCACGTAAAGGGGCACATGGAGGCATATCTGGCGGGACTGTCAGGGTGTGAAAGGTTTCTGGAGGGAAGTCCAAACGGAGATGACAAAAATATTTCCAGATGCAGCACAAATGGGGGAAGGGTCTGGTTGTGTGGACTAAAGGACCATCTGGCTAAAAGACTCCATATATCACATTGGTGAAGCTTCATGGGCTTACTTATTGCAGCATGGGCCACAATTGCCCAAAATTGGAAAAAACAGGCCCAGCCTTTAGTGTTTACCTGGCTACAAAAACTGTGGTCACAAATGACAATGGAAAAGATTACACACCATCTCCAGGCCCAGAAGAATTTCTTTACGAAGGAATGGGGGGCGGTGTTGGAGTATTTAAGGTCGGACTATATGGAGCAATGGTGCCCGCACAATATCAAAATCTCAGACATTTTTGGTACCTAACTTTTTGAAATTACGACATGTGATCCTACTCTTCCGGGGTGGGGAGGGGGAGTTCGGGGATGATGTTTTTAAGAAAACAAAAATATGTTAAAAAAAAAAAAAAACTTTCATGAGTGGACATCCGTAATTTCATTTGCATTCATTCCATTTATTTACCTGCATCTTCATGTACATGCAATGCTGGTCATGTGCAGGCTCTCAAAAGTAAATGTGAATGAGTGTATCCCGTGCATGTTGTCCATCTTGTGCCCCCCCCACGAGGGAATGCAGCCATCCTATCCCCATCTCCATCTCGATCATCCTCCTCTGTGTCTGGGGGTAGCGGAATGTTCCTGCGCATGCACAGATTGTGCAGCAATGCACACATGAGCACTATTTTACCAGTCTTCACTGGGTTGTACAGCAGTGAACCGCCAGATCTGCTCAAGCAGCGGAACCTGGCCTTCAATAGGGCAAATGCCCTCTCAATGATGCCACGTGTGCAGACGTGTGCCCTGTTGTAGGCCTCCTCATGCCTGTTCCTTGGCCTCGGTACAGGTGTCATCAGCCATGGCGTAAGTGCATATCCTGCATCACGTACATGGGATGTAAATGGAGGGGCCATATCAGTGTTTGTGGTATACATGTCTTCATCAGATGTTGTGCAATAATGTGTCATTAGTCAAACATCCATATGAGGCAGGCAGTGGTCTGACCAGTGGGTGATTACCATTCTTGGTTCATTGTTGTTGACATTGGCTTTTGGAGTTGGCCTTGCGCCCAGTTGTGGGTGGCGAGTACGGCATTGTGCAGTGATGTACCCAGATGTAAGAGTCACTCAATAGACTGTGATGAAGTGGTAGATGCAGTATGTCTCATGTGTACACATCATTTGCATTGGGGGGGCAGTGGTGCATAGTGTGGGTGGCTTCAGCAAGTGGCTCAAGTTCTATGAGCTTGTACTAGTATTGGGTATGCATCTCTTTTGCCAGGGTGTGTATTAGCACACTGTGGCCACCTGTCATGTCTAGCGTTGTGGTAACTGTCCATTACATGGGACATGGGGTGATGCATTTGCAGTTGTAGCAGGCCACTCACACATGTCATTGCCCTGGACACCCCCCCTTCATAGGGCCCATGCATTGGCAGTTGTATTCACCCAATAGCCATGTGCTTTGTCCAGCATAGCGTTCCATGTACCGTGGCAATGTTGAATTCCGCAGGACCATTGAGTCATGTGTTGACCCCGGGAAACGTGCGCAGCAATGTGTTATCACTTGTCCAGCGTCACATACCAGCTGTACATTCAGTGAGTGATAGTTTCCTATTGCGGTATACCATCTCCATTGCATGTGGTACTGTGAGCTCTATGTGGGTGCAGTCTACTGCACCAATGCAATTTGGCATGCCTGCAATGGCATGGAAGGCCAACTTGGTGGAAATGACCTGGGCAAGGGTACAGGGTAGGGTGATGTGTTCCGACACATGGTGCAGCAGAGCATCCAGTACCTGGCCCAGTATTCTTGAAAAACAGGGTTGTGAGAGCCTGTGCAGCTCACCAACAGTGTGCTGATACGTTCCAGTGCCAAGAAAATGCAGTACCGACACCACCTTCAGTAGGGGGGTGGGGGGGCTCGCGGTCAAAATGCCAATGCGGCTGCTGATGTCGTCCTCAATCATGGTGGTGATGTACATAATTGTTGGACAGTCCAGCCGGTATAATGTGTGGATCTGTCCTGGAGTCAGGTTCCGGGGAGAGGTCCTAATGCGGGCATTGCAGGCTGCCTGCGGGGTTGTGCCGCCTGCACAATTGGGTTTGGCATGGGTGCAGGTTTTGGCCTCCTCCTCCTCCATTACTGCCACTATATGTGCAGTGCTGCCTGTAGGTTCAATAGCCCCAGTCCCAATGCTGCTACTGCAGCTGCCTGCATAGTTGTGTTTGGAGTTTGGCTGGGTGTGGGCCTTTTGTAGGCTCCCAGTGGCCTGCTGGGCTCATTTGGTGCACCTGTGGACTGATTCAGCTCACCAGGCACTGTTTAACATCATGTCCGCGCTGGCGCCGATACCGTACACGTGTCCATGGAATTTTCACAATTTTTATGGCGGAGTTTCCATGTCCGTGCTACTTTTAATGCGCACAGTGTTATGTATTGGCGGTAACGGGGGGTTTCTGTGCCAACAAAGTTTTCAGCTGTGTTGACTCCGCGGTGGCGATTTCTGGTGGTGGTATTTCCAGATTTTATGGTTGGAATTTGCCGATC
The DNA here is from genome assembly GCF_040938575.1 of Ambystoma mexicanum. Taxonomy (NCBI): domain Eukaryota; kingdom Metazoa; phylum Chordata; class Amphibia; order Caudata; family Ambystomatidae; genus Ambystoma; species Ambystoma mexicanum. Next base: position 625,668,224 of record NC_090927.1, on the reverse strand, counting down.
CGGTAAACGGTGCCGGTATGGTTATACCGGCAATGATAAGTCCAGACCAGCGGACTCGTAATGAGGCCCCATTACTTAAGTTGCAAAAATACACTTTTGCCTTCCTTAAAAACACCATTGCTTGGAAAAACACTTCATCATCCTTAAGAAAACGTTATGGGAGGGGCGTGGCTAGACGGCACGCCATGCGGCTGTACTTGCCGTGAGCTCTGCAACAAGGCACCCAAATCAAGAGTTATATATGCCCTAAATCAGGACTTCTCACCCGATTTTTACTCCTGGGGTGTAGCTGAAGAAGCGGTGTCGGCGGAATGCAGGTTAGAACGCTGAATGTCTCGTAATAAGTGATTTCCTGCAGAGAGGAGCTGCGCGGCTGGGGAGAAGATGGCGGCACGCAATAACGAGCCTAACCGTTGGTGACTCGAGCACTGCGCCGAACTGCTGCAGCCCATGGGACATCTGACCGGAGACTTAGGATTTTAATTCAGCCACGACGGTCGCTGGCAGTGCGGAGGAGGGAGGTCTGTCCTAGCGTCCCTTGGTGCGCCCCTGCGGTGAACGCGGTACACCGAGCGCAGAGTCCGGAGCTTCCCGCCGCCTTGCTGAGAGGAATGGGAGCAGGAGCGGAGCTCCAATCGGGACACAGCGGGGGTCGATGGCTTCCCCAGCAGCATTCTACCCGAAGCTGACGCTCCTGGTGCCTAGCCTAGGATATTGCATGGTCCGGACGGAAGGGGATTTGATGCCCGCGCTGGAGCAGGAGCGTTAAGGTGCGGGTCCTTGCGAAGCTAACGCACCCTTTTGCCGGCTGCCAATAGAGGTCATTGAGGACAGAGGACGACACAGAGGGTGGCCTTTGGTCTTGGCTCGTGCTCACACCGTGCTCACGCCCTACTGAGCAGCCGGGCATTCAAAAGGGAGTATGTGCAGGTAATGCCAGCGGATTTACTGCATCAGCCCTGACTCCTCCGGCAGACCGGCATGTATAACGCGAGTCGCTCGGACTGAAACTGAAACGGCTGCATAATTTAACATGGGTGCTGCAAATAATGCTATAGAATATTACCCAATCCACTCCGACAGCCCAAGTTGAAGAATTAGCACCAACCCCTGCTTGCGAGAGCTCGCTTTCCCTCCTCTAAGCAAATACAAACATTTGTGCTGAAATTACTGGTGCAATCAAAATTAAACCCACTGGCAATGCCTAAAGCTGCTGGAAAGCGGAAAGCACATGGTATCCAAGCTTTCTTGACGCCGCAACCTCGTCCTGCTCAAGTATAGTTACAGCAGGCATACACCCACCCCAGGCTCTAGGGCAAGATCTGAATATGGCCCTTTCAAGAAAGGACTTGGAAGCAATGTTGAGGTCTTTTAAACAAGACATCACCCAAGAAATTAAAAACAGAGATCAGGACCTCTAAAGACTCCCTAGCCCGTTAATTGGCAGACCTGATGGCACACCTAGGTGGGTTAGAGACCAGAGTCAACGAGCTGGAAAATATAACCTGCGAGCACACGCATGACACTGAGGTCCTCACGGAAAGAGTGAGGACCATTGAAGAACAACTGGAGGATACCTGGGCGAAACAGGCAGACCTTGAAAATAGGTCAAGGAGAAACAATGTGCGCCTTCGCAGTATTCCCCGGCAGGTCTTGGATCAGGTCTTGCCTGACTATGTGGAGGCATCGTTTAGGTGCATCCTTGATATTTCTCCATCTGAAGATCTGCTATTGGTCAGAACCCATCAAGTTTTCTCCTCGAGCCAGCTTAAAAGAAACCTATTGCCAGACGTCCTCATATGTGTGCATTTCCTTCTACAAAAGGAAGAGATCATGGTGGCAGCCAGATAATTCAGCCTCAATACAATTTCGAGGAGCGACTGTACAGCTATTTCAAGATCTTTCCCCGTACACCCTAGCAAGCAGAAGACGGCTGCAAAGGGTGACGGCCCGGCTGAAGGCTAAAGAGATCCAATATCGTTGGGGCTTCCCATGTCAACTACTCTTCAACCTCCATAACCAACACTATGTAATCTCCTCTGAGGAAGATGCTAAAGGGTTAATGGCGGAGACATCTAATGAAAACTCTGAGGTCCTGCACCCATGAATTGACCGAGCCTGCCTGCAGCCCCACCCCAAAAGACAAGTGGAGAAAGCCCAGAGTGTGGCGCCGTCTAGAAACAACCTCAAAGCAAGAGACGAAAGCCATGGAAAGAGCTGAGGAGCGAGACAAATCCAGGATTTCCCTGGCGCCGGAAGGAGACAGCCTTGTGAATGGCTGAACCTGAAAGTCACCTGAACTAATGCTGCTCAACCTGTGGAAATGTGGTCCCCTTGCTTACATGTGCTTTCTAAGAGGTGCCCCCCTTAACGTGACGAGTCCCAGATGGCTGGTCTGGGAGTTCCCGAGCTATAGACTTGTTTCCTTTCTCCTTCTGTTTCCATGCACCGCTCATCTAGCCCCTCGCTGCTGAAGAGCCCCGGGTGGATTCTTGTGATGCCCCAGTCTGTAACCCGGAGGGCACACCAGAGTTTTGTAACTCCGGAAAACTTGACCCGGGATTGACTAAGGGTAGTTGAAGTTCATTTTTCCTGGCAGATTTGGGCGTCTGAGTGGATGGCCCGACATGTTTATTTGTTGGCTTAAGTTAGATTGGGAACTGAGGTTGATTAGATCCTCATTGATGCTGTTTGTCCCAGCTTGCTCTGATTATTTTTTATGTTTCTTGTTTCTTTATTTTTTACATCGTCAATAGGTTTGAGTCCCGACCCTACACACCACGCAATACCCATAACCAGCGCCACGGCATAGGCCTTTTGGGGTGTCTTTTCCCGGGCCCCCCCCCCCTCCGCTGGGTCATGCCTATAAATGGCTGAGTTCTGCGGGGGCCGTCCTGTGGGGATGAACGACTTATCAGGCAGGGCACAAAGGCCTAATCGAACTTGAGATGGCGGCCGAACGTTACTCTCAATGTGCAAGGCCCAAATTCCCCCCTAAAGCATAAAGCACTGTTTCACAGACTAGCGTCCCAAGATACTACATTTGTATTCCTTCAGGAGATCCATTTACGTCCTGCCGATGAATTTCGCCTTAATAATAGGCTGTACCCCAAGAAATGTTTTGCTTCCAGCGGCATTAAAAAACGAGGTGTCGCCATCTTAGTTCGCAAAGGTACTGCTCATCCGGGACCACCTCCAATGTCCTGAAAGGAGGGACGGTTGTTGCTTGAAGGGGCGCAAAATTAGATTGGTTTCTATATATGCTCCGAATGCCAAACAAGATATATTCTTCGCTAAATTGTCTAAAGCTTTGTTTGACAATGCAGAAGGGGAAATTCTCTTGGGTGGAGATTTCAATGCTGTAATTAATCCCTTCATTGGTAAAACCTTGCCCCCAACGGCCATTGATAATAGTAACTTTAGAGCCCTTACTACATTGCTACGGGAGTGCTCATTGAGATCTGGCCATTGTCATCAAGATGAACGAAACTATACTTACTTTTCGGCGGTACATGGGGGGGTTTTCCAGGTTGGACATGTTTTTCATCTCTGACTCCATAACCCCCTTGTTGATTGACGTAGAAATCCTTCCAGATGCTCTTTCAGATCACGCCCCGGTGGCACCATCTCGAAAAAAAAACCTGGAGATTGAATGATTTCTTACTAGTAGAACCATTGATTCGTACTCATATAAGGGAGGCCATGGAATTGTATTACAGTGAGAACCACACAGTTGACATGAACTGGGGCACGTTATGGGATGCAAGCAAAGCAGTAATTAGGGGGCACCTGATTGAACAGGCAGCACAGAGAGGGAGAGCCAGGAAATTACTGCAAGTGCAGTTAGAGAATGAAGCCTGTATACTGGAAGCGATACATAAAGAAAAGGGCTCATGACACTCCCTAAGAGATTTGCGAGTTGCTAGGAACGAGCTTGAGGTTAACCACATGGGGAAGGCAGCCTACTCCATGATGCTCACCAAGCAATACAAGTAATATTTTTACACAAGGGGGAACAAAGCTAACAAACTATTAGCGGCTAAATTAAAAAAACCAGACAAGACAAAACAGGATAGATACCTTGCGAGACGATGCGGGTAGGGGTATTTCTTCGGAAGATGGTAAACTCTAAATTATTGAGAAATTCTTCAGGGAACAAGCATCTCCTCATGTGGCGAACCCACAAACTTCCAAAGACTTTATAGTAAGAGCAAATCTTCTGCAACTCTCACAGGCCCTGCGAGAGCCTTTGGAAGACCGGATAACTACACAAGAAGTAGAAATGGCAATCAAAGCCCCCCCCCCCGCCCAGATGGCTTTACAAACAAATTTGATAAGACTTTCTCTACCGAGCTCACACCCCAACTTACAAAACGGTTTAATTACTTATGGGAAACAGGCTCTGCCACACAATCAATGGCTGAATCTTCTACAACCCTATCTTAAAGCCTAGGAAGGACCCAACTGAGTGCACCTCCAACCGTCCTATAGCCTTACTCAATACTAATGCAAAATTATTTAATAGAATTATAGCCCAGCAACTAGGGGAGGTTTTACCAACAATTATAGATAGAGATCAGACTGGGTTCATCCTGGGCCGCTCTGCACATGATAATATTCGCTGAGTAATAGACTTATTTCTCTTACCCCCTATAATCCCAGGTCCTTTATCGCTCCTGTCCCTAGATGCCCACAGGGCATTTGATAGCATGTCCTGGGGCTATTTGAAATTGGTGCCGAGTGGCTTTGGCACGAAATATTCTAGACTAATCCTGTCAAACTTCCATATCCCTTCAACCCAAATACAAGTAAACTCACAGTGGACGGCCCATATTCCCCTGGGGAAAGGAACCAGACAAGGTTGCCCCCTGTCCCCATTAGTATTCGCGTTAGCTATGGAACCCATAGCCCAGCATATTCATCTCCACCTGAAGATTCAGGGATCCCTGAGAAGCCGGACCTCAATCCCCCACCTTATGGACCTGCTTGCTCAATTTGAGACAGTCTCGGGATTTTCAATAAATATGGCCAAATTGATAGGCTTGAATTTGTCGGAAGCCTCTGATACTCTGAACACCTTGCAAAATGTTTACTCCCTTAATTGGAAAAGCACAACTATTACATATCTCGGGATACACTTGACCCCAACCTTTGCGGGTCTGCTGAAGGCCAACATCCCCACCTTATTGAAAGAATCTAAAGAATCTCTACGGAGTTTGGCATCGCAAGAAATATCTTGGCATGGGCGCATCAGCACTATTAAAATGGTCCTGATCTCTAGGCTTTTATATACATTCCAAGCCCTTCCTATATTGATCCCAGAGCGAGACCTCTTAGACCTTCAGAAAGAAATAGGCTGCTTTGTTTGGCAGCACAAAACGCTGCGGATCCAGCTTAAGCTCCTAACTCGGGGGAGGCTGATGGGTGGCTTGGGACTCCCCCTCAATCTCAGGATGTTATCGTGCAGCTCAAATAGCGGTTATTCTGAGCTGGTCTAGAACCTCCCAAATGGAAGGACATTGAGCAACACTCTATTGGGGTCCCCATGGGTCATGCCCTTTCTCCCACGGGAGGCGCATACCTATGGGGGTTCCCTCCTTCCCTCCACAATAACTACACTTCGTTGCTGGGATAGATCATGCTTGCAGAGAGGGTTCTCCTCGGGTCTGGGACCACTTTCCCCCATATCGCAGAATCCAACCTTTACCCCTGGGCTTCAACTCAACTCATATCTGCTCTAGTCAAAGGAGAACTCCCTGAGACTACGTGACCTATGTGGATAATTCGCCCTTGACCTTTGCCCAATGCAAAGAGAAATTCAATCTCCCAGAAACTGAAAGGTTTAGATATATACAGCTCCGTCACTGGATAACTAACCCAAATGTTAAAAGGGCAGCCACTAGGCCCCCTACGGGGTTGGAATTAATGGCTTCAGAAGGCCAGCATACCGACAGGATAGCTACTTGTTACCGTATCTTGGAAGAGGACTCGGAAGGTGAGAAATTACCCTATATGTGAGCATGGGAGAGACATCTGGGGATAGATGTGCCCCAGGAGTCCTGGCAGAGGATTTGGGGCAGAGCTCATAGATCTTCTAGGTGCACGGCAGTAAGGGAATGCGCGCTTAAGCTGCTTTTTCGCTGGTACTTTTCCCTGCAGAAACTGCATGCGATGAACCCTGACTACCCCGACATGTGCTGGCACAGATGCGGAGGGAGGGGGGGACTTGGGTCACCTATGGTGGCATTGCCCTATCATCCAGTCCTTCTGGCTGGAAATTAGATCAATAATTAAGGACATCTGTGGGGTGCTGCTTCCTATGGACCCACTTATAATGTTGCTGGGTGATGCACCAGAGGATGGGTCATATCCGCAGATAGGCCCTAGAGCTGATCTGATTACTCAACTCCTTATGGCAGCTCGCCTCACCTGAGCCCGATTCTGGAAAGAGATAGAGGGTCCTCATATAGCCTATTGGTGGGTGAAGATTTGGGAGCTACTCGGAATGCAAAAACTAACGGCCACAATAGCAGGCAAGACATCCAAGTTCTCCAGAATTTGGGGCCCATTCCTGGAACACTTAGCTGAAAGAGAACACATGTTTTTTCAACCTAAATTGATTAAATACCCTCTTAAACCATGATAAGCTTTGGATACGGACATTGAGCACCACATACATGGAAGTCTGGACTTATGTGGAATTTACCTTTTAAGAGGGCAAAGTTGTTGATTACGTTGCTAATGTTGTGGGACATTTCTTTTTTTCTTCCTTTTCTTTCTGCAGTTTTAGGTTACACCTAGTTAACCTTTCCTCCTTGCACGTTATGATGACGTTCTACAGAACAGATGAATTGTAACCATGATAAAATGAAATGTCGAAGCTTTGATTAACTGCTATGACCAATGATTTATTCTGTGATATGTTACACAATGAATTTCATGTTTGAACGATGTTTCAATAAAAATATGTTGACAAAAAACAAAAAAAAAGTTATGGGAAAGAGACATTTCTACTACTCTTAAACAACCACTGTTTGAACAGAACATTTACAATATTCTACCTGAAAAAGTTCAGAAGAAGAAAAAAGAAAATTGACCCCTGGATACAAGTATTGTGTTGTTGGATTTGGATTTTTTTTTGCACACTTTTTGCTGAATTTAAAACAGACACATTTACCTTGCACCTTTTGTTGGTCATTTTTAGTGTGAGGGTCATATATGTTTTAGGTACAAGAACAGTTTAAGCAAAAGAATGATCTTTAGTTTTGATTTTCTTGGCAGGGAAACTTTTTAGGATAAGGATCCTTATCCAAACCCTTTGAATGAAAACATTACAACTTTGTGTCCGTCTCTCATTTCTGATCGCTCAGAGTACACTCTCGACTCCCCGGAGGCGCTGTGGGAGATCTATTGGCCCTTCACATAGCATGGTCTGAACCTCCTGCAGCAACTGGGCCATGTGTAGTTCTTAGAACATCCAACAACCATTTGTCTGTGGTGATCCTGTGGCATTGTTGGACAAACTTTGATAGTTGGCCTCCCACTGGGGTGCGAAAGTGGTGCTTGAGTACTGGGCTGGTTCAGGTTTGCTTGGGCATCTGCGTCCTGGATGGGAGGGGCGACAACGCTGGGTGCCACTGCTGAATGCCATGGAGCGACCCCTGTAAGCTTCCTGGGTGGTGGAACGTGAGGGCTGAATAAAGCGGGTGGTGTACCCATTTGACGATCTGGAGATTCTCCCCCCCCCCCCCTTGCGGAAGAAAAGGACTATCTCCTATGCTGCAGGGTCCCCAGAAAGCGCGCCGTCTCCGTGTCAGTCCTGATGGCCGGGAGGGTGTCATCTACCACCTTCCCAAACAGGTGGTGCCCATTGAACAGCATGCCGATCACTTGGGTCTGCACATCCATGCGGAAATGAGTGGCCTTCAGCCGGCCTTGGCATCGAACGGCCATACCATTCCACATCTGGCGGAAGCCAGAGTCCGCTATGTCGAGTGCAACAGTGAGGGCGTGGTACGAAGCGACTTCTCCTTCCCGGAGAAGTGCCAAGGCTTCTGCCTTCTTGTCATCAGGGAAGAATACCAGGATGGGACCGACCTTATACCACAAAGCTGCCTGTCGTACCTTGACAGGATGGGGATGGCGTTGGCCGCTTTGATGGTGGAGGCCACTGTGGGAAAGATGCGCTTGTCAGCAGCATCAAGCTTCTTGCCTTCCAGATCTGGCGGCACCATTAATGGGGATGGTTGACCTCTTCCTAGTGGCAGCTGACACCACTGAATTCGGTGAAGGTTGAGACTGGCGTTCCCAAATCTGTAACCCAGCATTTTTTCCCCAGCCAGTCACGCTTGGCAGGCGTGGTATTTTGCCAAGCCCTCCTCCCATACGTCGTCCAACAACGGGATCGGTAAAAAAAAGTCTTCTTACCGGACACCAGCTATTGAAAAAGGAATCCTCCTTCTCTAGAGGCACCATGTTGAAGAACTTGGATGCTTTTGACATCATGAGTGAAAGGAGCCTATTTCGTCTGGGGAGATTCCCTGGCGGGCTCATCTACATCCAGGAGTTCCCCATCCGCTGGAATGTAATCGTCAAACTCATCTGTGTGAGTGCTGGTGCTGTCTGTGTGGACTGACTCCTCTGCCACACGGTGCAGGGCCTCTATAACTGGCAAACAAGCTGCAGGTGCCCTATGCGGCAGTGTTGGTCTTAAGGGACTCATGACTGGAGCAGGCAACAGGCAGCCGCTGTTGTATCTCCACCACCAATGTATGCAGGGTGGTTAGGATGTCCAGAGACATATCCCTTGGTGTAGGAGCTGGGCTCGAGTCTCTTGGGGGAGGTGGGGGGGGTCTAAACAGCCAGGAATGCCTCCAGGTTGGCGACCTCTGAGGAGGCATAGGGAGAATGGGGTAAGGTTGCTCATTATCCCCTTCTTCCTCCAAATTAACATTCTCAGGCTGGTCCTCCTCAGAACTTCAGGACCAAAACAGGAGCCGTTGTCGATGAGGCTGTTGTCAGGACAGTGGTCTGGGAGGTAGAGGTACCCTGAGCATGATGACCATTGACCTGGTAAAGATGACGGTCTTTGACAAACTTTTTGTGACTGACAAAATACTTGTTCTTGACTTCAAAGATGGGGTGCTCGTCGACGGGGCCTTGGCCTTTGTCGACGACTGAATTGGTGCAGATCCTTTGAAGAAGAAGAGTTCTTCGACAATCAGTTTGGATGGCATCAGCGATTTCCTCGCAGACGAAGGTAACCCATCAGCCGGTAGGCTAACCATTGAAGGTGACCAAGCCTTTCCAAAATGTCGTCCCGTAGCTGTGGGGATCGTTAATGAAGACGCTGATGGAGCTTGGAATTTTGCCTTTTTTTTGGATCTTTGCTGAAGAAGCATCCTATAAGGACCTAGGCCACTTCTTACTAGAGGGTGTATGCTCATGGGACCTGCCGGTCTTGGAAGAGGGATAGCCACACTCCTGAGGTCGCGTCGGATGCCTTCCCTTTCTCAATTCCAGCCACTAACCTCTGGTTGTGAGTCTTCTTGGTCTTCATCGAAAAAGATAGAGCATTTATCCGCATTGTGGTCAGGTGGAAGACAAAGTCACTTGAGATGCAACACAAAGTGAATGGTGTGAAAATCACATTGTGTCAGAGGCAAGAAAACTGCCAAGAAAAAAAAAAGAACTGCAAGTAGACAACTGACAGAGGTTCAAAGAAGGAGCCTGTGTTGGCAAGGAAGTCCAATGAGAGCAAGCAAATATAACAAAGCGCCAAGGGTTATCGGTTGCGTGACCTGTAGTGGATGCACCGTGTGGTCCGACAACTGCACCTAGACCGAGTAAACCCTACTTGGAGTGAACCAAGAAAAGTTTAAGATACTGAAGCTATTGTGCCTGTCAAGTATTACAGTATTCAAGAAAAGAGCAAGCTAAGAGAACAATTGAAAAGCCTGAAAGGTTGCCATGTTGGTTTGAAATACTTATTGAAAGCCCAGAGTACTGACTGATTGTGAAGCTAAAAGAGCTGTCTTCTCAGGAAAGTAAGCCCCAAGATCTTTATTTGGAACTGTGTTGAACTTGGGGAAGGGAACCCCAAGGCCTAGTTGGAACTGTGTTGAACCTGGGGAAGGAAACCCCAAGACCTTTTGAAACTGTGTTGAACTTGGGTAAGGGAACCCCAATGTCCTTGGTGTGGAAATGTTTTGAACTTAGGCAAGGGGCTGTATTACAAGCCAAGGAGCTGGAGCAAGGTCAGAACACTATTTGTTTGGTTGCAGACATACATACAGACTCATTGTATACCTTCAGTTGTGAGGGCAAGTATAGGTTTTGGACAAACTTTTAAGTTGAACTTAAGGACACAGACTGTTAGGGAGAATTCTCTGGTTAGGCTGAATTTCCCTACCTAGTGAGTCCCCCAGCAGCTTTGCTGGATTTCTGGGGTTTATTTTTTTTCTCCTGCCAAGAGTGAGACTCTTTTACCCTCACTCTTGGACATGTGAACTGTGTTATCTTGGACAAACCTTGTGTTGAATGGGCTATGGGGTCTTTTACTCCATAGGGCCTCATGTATTTTTGTGATGTGGGTCACACAGCACCCTCTGTGCCGTGACCCAGGGGTGTCCTAGGGACTCCCCAACATAGACTCCATACCCTGGGACTGACTACTGTCTCCCAGGGCATGTAAAGTCACCAAAGACTTTGCTAGTCTTGAATCCTGAACAGAACCAGTACAAACCATCATATTGTGGACGTACTGGCTGGGGCAATTCGATTGCCCCAGGGTCTGTTAGTCGAGGGGGCACGTCTCCGTCCCCCCTGATCGAGTTTTGGCTGGTGGCAGTGGAAACTACTTTTTATATTCGACCGCGAATATTTCCCTATGGGATTTCCCATTGTTTTAGGCTAACACATTTAATTATTTATTTACGGTAGCCTTAAACATATTGCCGGTTTATATATTTATTTTTATAACTCCGGTTGGGACTTTTTGCCAAAACTTGATTCTAAAATGGCGTTGGTGTTCGCCTCTGTAACTCTGACCCAAAGTGGAGCCCTTTGTCCCACTTTTGGCGGGCTTCTCCACAGAAGCCCTCCAAAGTGGTGCCACTCTGTCTGGGGTACTTAGGAGGGGTGGAGGGGGATTTAGGCACCCTGGACTGAGTTACCTTGGTAACTCAAGTCGCACTCCGTCCTGATTGGCCCAAGTGGTGAGCCGCCCGGCTCACCACTTAGCATGTTTGAGTGACAGCTAGGCTGGGTGAATGGGGGTTTGCTGCATAAAAGCAGGGCTTTGGGGACTGGGACTTCAGAAGTCGCCACAGGACCAAGAATCCGACGAGGGAAGAGCTGGGCCGACCTGCTTCGACGACACCACCCGGTGGAGCCCTGCTGAACCGTCTCACCACTTTTTCCCGACGACCGAGGAGAACTCTTAACGGAGTGGCTCCTTCCCTTGACTGGTGGGGACAACCAGTTTTCGCCTTCTTTCCGTTCCTTTGAGGTATCTCGTGGCCGCCTTGCCTGTGCCAAGCACCCCGGCATCCGGAATACCACACTTTACCCCCATACCGCGAAAGTCGGTACCAACCCTTTAACCGGAGGACTCCGCGGCTGGTTTCTTCCCGGGCAGTGCTACGACCTTTCTCTTCTGCTCTTCAGCGAGATATTCTTCTCCCCTGACCGACGTCGAGCCTTGCTGTCACTGCCTGGAACAACTGCCCCCGCTGGAGGATCCTTTCCGCTTAAGGTACTGTGTTCCGCCTGGCTTCCCTTGCTACCGACTGTACGGGGTAGATTTAGCCCCCGGCTTTCGAACCTGGGAGTGCCTGGGACACTTTGGCTAAACTTTCTAAGCCACTCTAAACTCTTTTTGACTCTTTGCAAGACTTTGAATCTCTAACTAACAGTGTGATCTTGGGCACATTTTCGCTCCGGCTACTCTAAGAGTGGGCCCTGCCTAGTGACTTTTGCTCACCTGTGACTTTAGTCTTCTTTAAAGCCTATTGCAAGTGTTCTGGACCTTAGAGTGGTGTGTCTAACCTATTTCTGCTTTTTCTCTCCCTTTCTTGGAAACTACTAGAGTGTCATCTAACGTTAAGCACTCACCTCTGTTTTAATTAAGTGGTGTTAACCTAGAGTTGTCTAGATAGGAGAAAGGATTGAATTTACTTTCATTATAACTGTGTTGAAGTGTTTTTACTATATTTTTGCTAGAGTGTTTTTAACTTATGTGTATTTTAAATAAAATACTATATTCTTTTGAAACCAAGCTCTGGTCAGTGTTTGCTTGTGCTATTGGGTTTTGGTACATATTGTGTATACTTTGCATACTGCCTAACTCTTCTTGAGAGAAGTCTGACTGCTCAGCCACAGCTACCAGGTAAATCTGGGTGGTACAGACTGCTACCAAAGGGGTTTACTGCTCTACCTGTAGTCTTAAATCTTTTGCAGTGTTCCCCAAGGGAACTGCACAGGTTTCTGCCTAACACTGGTGTACAGCGGTGGGATTTGTATTGAGTATACATTTTATTGTGCTTTAGATACCTTAGTGCAACTAACCACAAAGCTTAGCACTGAAAAAGTAAAACCTCTAACATGTCAGTTATAGAAAGCTATAGTCAAGAGTCCCTTGCAGCCAAAACTGCTGATTGTTTAAGAGTGCTCTGTAAACATAAGGATCTCCTGACTAAGGGCAAGAAAATGGAGCTGATTGAAAGATTGTTAGCTAACCAAAGTCTGGGTGATGGTTCAGAGGAACCTACCACTCCAGCAACTGTAGATGACAGTATTGAAGCTAACATGGAGCAAAATGTTGATGTTTCTGAGGAAGAGTCAGAAGAGGAGGGTGAGGCTGTTGTGACTGTCCCCCCTAGGCCTCTGCCTGCTCTACCTGCTGTACCTACTGGGCCTTTACCAGGTCCCACATTTAGTCCTCAGTACTTTGAACTGGAGAAAATGAAACTGGAATTGGAGTATAAGAAACTTAATGCTCAAACTGACAAAGAACTAAGGCTAAGGGAAATGGAGCTCAAGTATGAGCTAGAAATGAAGAAATTATCTGTCGAGAATGCTTCTCTCTCTGGCTCCTCTAGAAGTTCCAGTCCTAAAAGACCCCGGATGCCTAAGGAATTGGTTGGTATGTATGAGCCTAAGTTGGATGTGTTGGATTGGTTGTCTCTGTTTGAATATAATCATGGGCTCCAGAACATCACAGGAAATGACTTACTCACCTGGTTGTTCTCTAGGCTTCCCCCTGTTGCAACTGATGTGGTAATGGAGATGGGGGAGGAGGATAGGAAGGATTATGAATGTGTGAAACTAGCTTTGATAGCTAGATTTGGGAAGACCCCTTCCCAGTACCTTAAGAGGTTTAGGACCCTCAAAAAGAATGATGGTACCCCTTGGGCTACCTGGGTGAGTGAATGTTTGAAAAACTTAGAGGGATGGATTAAGGGTTACAAGGTGAACACTTATGAAGGTATGAAGAATTTGTTTATGTTGGAGACTATTTATGATGCCTGCTCTCCTGAGCTCAGACAACACTTGGCTGATTCCAGGGAATTAGATTCCCGGAAACTAGCTAAGGCTGCTGACTTGTGGGTTGCCAACAGGGCCACTCACAAGGATTCTGGGGTAACTCAGAAAAAGGATGGGGAGAAACAGCCTAAAACAGACTCCAAAGAGAATTCTAATAATTCCTATCCCAAAGAGGGCCCCAAACCACAAAATAACCAGGGTAAGCCACATGGGAAACCCAGTCAGGCTACTGTACCTTCTGGCCACAAGCCAGAAGGAGGTCAGAACAAGCCACCCTTCCAGAGAGCATTTGGACAATGCTATGTCTGTCAGGGTACTGACCATATCAAAGGAGATCCCAAGTGCAAGGGTAAACCTGCAGGGATCAGCACAGTCTCCTTAGCCTTCACTCCTGAGGATGAAGTACAGATGGCTAGTGCTCACTTTGAACTCTTTGCTGAAGATCCCTTGGGACTTCAAGCAACTGTCAACTTAGAGTCTATGGATCTGGTTAGTAGCCAGAATAGGGAAATCTATACCTCTCTACCAGCAAACTCTAAAGTGTACTATGTGGACAGTGTTCTTGTCAATGGGCAGGATACTCCTGCCAGGAGAGACACTGGGGCCAGCAGAACAGTAGTGGATGAAAGCTTCTTTCAACCTGAGGATGTGGCCAAAGCACCCAAAGGTCCCACTAAGATGTCTGGAGGCCCTGTCCAAATGGTTCCTATTCTACCAGCCCTCATTCAGTGTAACAACATGACAGTAAGGATCCCTGTCAGTGTTCAGACTGAGGTACCTGGGAAGGTCCTGTTGGGGAATGACCTAAGAACTCTAGGAGTAGTGTCACATACCCCCAGGCCTCCCAGTATGGAGAAGCAGAACTTAACCAAATTGGCTAGAAAGGCTACCTTGAAGGACCCTCCTAAGCCTGTGGGACCCTCTATTGAGAACCCCACTACAAGCCCTGGTGTTAGTAAGTTGACCTCTCACCCAGGCACATTTCAGGATAGTATGCTAGGAACATGGGAGCCCCAACCAAGCTCCATCATTGTTCCCCTAGTCTCAGAGTCTCTGACTCCCCCTGCTTCTGAGGAAGAGGTGGATAGACCAACTAGGCCCCTATCTGGACCTGAGAGAACTGGTAATTCTCAGTGCTGGTGGAAAACCAGAAAAGAAAAGTCTAAGGCCAAAAACCTTCAGACTGTTGGACCTTCTACTGAAGACCCCAACTCAAATCCTAATATTAGGGGGGAAACTCCTAAAATAGGGAAGGGTAGATCTAAGAGGAAGAGGAAGCAGGTACATTGCCTAACCCCAACCCCTCCAACCAAGAGGCCTAAGACCCAACCTGCTCCCACAAGAGAGGTGGTGAGGAACCTTGGAGGCCCCTCTAGATCTAAGGGAATCCTTTATAAGGACCCCTTGAAAAAGCCTAACATAGGTTCAGAAGTTGTACCAACTTCTGAGGGACTGGTCAACCAGATCCCCTATAACAAAAAGACTGATGTTCCTCAAAGGGTCTGTAGGTCCTTTAGCTTGCAAAAGAAAACCTTTGAGTTCTCCACTGAACATAGGTCAAGGTGTCACCATCAAAATGCTGATGGACTCTCTAGGATGTATATCATCGACTAGAGGTATGAGGTTCATCCAGGAGTGGATTAAATCCTCCTGTCCCTTAGTCTGGGGGGGGCGAGTGTTAGGGAGAATTCTCTGGTTAGGCTGAATTTCCCTACCTAGTGAGTCCCCCAGCAGCTTTGCTGGATTTCTGGGGTTTATTTTTTTTCTCCTGCCAAGAGTGAGACTCTTTTACCCTCACTCTTGGACATGTGAACTGTGTTATCTTGGACAAACCTTGTGTTGAATGGGCTATGGGGTCTTTTACTCCATAGGGCCTCATGTATTTTTGTGATGTGGGTCACACAGCACCCTCTGTGCCGTGACCCAGGGGTGTCCTAGGGACTCCCCAACATAGACTCCATACCCTGGGACTGACTACTGTCTCCCAGGGCATGTAAAGTCACCAAAGACTTTGCTAGTCTTGAATCCTGAACAGAACCAGTACAAACCATCATATTGTGGACGTACTGGCTGGGGCAATTCGATTGCCCCAGGGTCTGTTAGTCGAGGGGGCACGTCTCCGTCCCCCCTGATCGAGTTTTGGCTGGTGGCAGTGGAAACTACTTTTTATATTCGACCGCGAATATTTCCCTATGGGATTTCCCATTGTTTTAGGCTAACACATTTAATTATTTATTTACGGTAGCCTTAAACATACCGCCGGTTTATATATTTATTTTTATAACTCCGGTTGGGACTTTTTGCCAAAACTTGATTCTAAAATGGCGTTGGTGTTCGCCTCTGTAACTCTGACCCAAAGTGGAGCCCTTTGTCCCACTTTTGGCGGGCTTCTCCACAGAAGCCCTCCAAAGTGGTGCCACTCTGTCTGGGGTACTTAGGAGGGGTGGAGGGGGATTTAGGCACCCTGGACTGAGTTACCTTGGTAACTCAAGTCGCACTCCGTCCTGATTGGCCCAAGTGGTGAGCCGCCCGGCTCACCACTTAGCATGTTTGAGTGACAGCTAGGCTGGGTGAATGGGGGTTTGCTGCATAAAAGCAGGGCTTTGGGGACTGGGACTTCAGAAGTCGCCACAGGACCAAGAATCCGACGAGGGAAGAGCTGGGCCGACCTGCTTCGACGACACCACCCGGTGGAGCCCTGCTGAACCGTCTCACCACTTTTTCCCGACGACCGAGGAGAACTCTTAACGGAGTGGCTCCTTCCCTTGACTGGTGGGGACAACCAGTTTTCGCCTTCTTTCCGTTCCTTTGAGGTATCTCGTGGCCGCCTTGCCTGTGCCAAGCACCCCGGCATCCGGAATACCACACTTTACCCCCATACCGCGAAAGTCGGTACCAACCCTTTAACCGGAGGACTCCGCGGCTGGTTTCTTCCCGGGCAGTGCTACGACCTTTCTCTTCTGCTCTTCAGCGAGATATTCTTCTCCCCTGACCGACGTCGAGCCTTGCTGTCACTGCCTGGAACAACTGCCCCCGCTGGAGGATCCTTTCCGCTTAAGGTACTGTGTTCCGCCTGGCTTCCCTTGCTACCGACTGTACGGGGTAGATTTAGCCCCCGGCTTTCGAACCTGGGAGTGCCTGGGACACTTTGGCTAAACTTTCTAAGCCACTCTAAACTCTTTTTGACTCTTTGCAAGACTTTGAATCTCTAACTAACAGTGTGATCTTGGGCACATTTTCGCTCCGGCTACTCTAAGAGTGGGCCCTGCCTAGTGACTTTTGCTCACCTGTGACTTTAGTCTTCTTTAAAGCCTATTGCAAGTGTTCTGGACCTTAGAGTGGTGTGTCTAACCTATTTCTGCTTTTTCTCTCCCTTTCTTGGAAACTACTAGAGTGTCATCTAACGTTAAGCACTCACCTCTGTTTTAATTAAGTGGTGTTAACCTAGAGTTGTCTAGATAGGAGAAAGGATTGAATTTACTTTCATTATAACTGTGTTGAAGTGTTTTTACTATATTTTTGCTAGAGTGTTTTTAACTTATGTGTATTTTAAATAAAATACTATATTCTTTTGAAACCAAGCTCTGGTCAGTGTTTGCTTGTGCTATTGGGTTTTGGTACATATTGTGTATACTTTGCATACTGCCTAACTCTTCTTGAGAGAAGTCTGACTGCTCAGCCACAGCTACCAGGTAAATCTGGGTGGTACAGACTGCTACCAAAGGGGTTTACTGCTCTACCTGTAGTCTTAAATCTTTTGCAGTGTTCCCCAAGGGAACTGCACAGGTTTCTGCCTAACACAGACTATCCTTAGTTTATTTAGGTAGGGAGATCCCACCGGTGCATCGGGCAAGTTAGGCTCTATCCTGACAAATGAGAAAAAAATCTTTTATTTTAGAAAAAGCGTCTCCTGTGTTACTTCATGATGGCTTCACAGTGGCCAGAGGGCCCCCCCCCTCCAATTCCCCCCTGGCATTACCACCTTTTTTACCTTAAGGTATATGGTATTTGATCACCCCCAAATGGTCCCAGCCGAGGGGGGGGGTCCTCAGGCTCCCATTTTTTGCCCTCAGGTGATTCCATCACCCTACTATGTAGGTTATAGTTTTGGAGGGATGACAAACCTGTGGATGATTGTGGGCGCTGGATGGATTCAATAGTCCAAAAATAGAAGTTTTGCCTTTGGTATTTAATTAATGGTCTGGTCACAAGTGTTATTGGTGCATGTGGTTTTTTAAATAATATTATTTCTGTCGGTTTACCAGAAAAAAAAACTTCAACAGAGTGGCAATAGATGCCAGTTGGTCAACTTTAGTGAGTGCAAAACAGCTGACGCGCGTTTTGACCTAAGTCTTTTTCAAGGCCAAGTGAGTATGTTGGTGGGCTCATGGTAGAGCTGATATCTGGTCCTCCCCGGGTCCGGGTGCCAGTTGGGCTGGGTAGCCTGATCTAATGCCGGGATCGGCGAGGACGGCCGTGGTTCTTGTGTCTGTATGTAGGTTATAGTGAGTAGTTTGGTGGAAGCGATATTTCAGTTCCGGCTTCACAGTGAGGTGCAAGCCATTTTAGTGTCTTGATAGTGTGAGGGGTCAGAAGAAGGAGTAGTCGGGACACGTTGAGGACATTCTAGATCATCTTTAATCAAATTATAAGAATAAGGTCTGTCTGTCCCTATTGCTAGAGGGAACACCCTACCTATCTAAAGGAACTAAAGTTGCTTGCCAGATGTCAGGATGTCCAAAGTAAAAATGTCCTCCATTCAAACTAACTTTAACAGACCCTATCACTATATATAACTAAATTAAATAGGCCAACAGAATGTCTTTTCTTCCCCCAGTCTTCTCTTCTGACAGTCTCTTTATATATAGGTTTCTCTTTGGTACAGATATTTCTTAACGTAATCTCCTTTAAGAGTCTCTCATCAACTCTCTTGCGTTCTTTAAAATACTCTTGGGTTTCATGCTTTATTTGGTCCTATACTTAGAATATATTTCCTCCAAATAGTTTATCTTACTCTTGGCATCACTTATAGACTCTTCCCAGTCTGTTAAAGGAATGGTTTGGTCAAAAAATATTATTGTCCATATGGGTCGGCTATGTGCTTTTAATCATAATTCGATCGATCGTACAAACATTTCCTATGCACCTTACCCGAGTTTTTGTCTCTTGAACACAAGCAAAATTAGGCAGCAGTGCGCAGCCATTTTGTGATAATCCTATCACTTGCCGCATCGCCCTGGGTGACCTGCGTTTGCGGCACTAAATCATATCCCCCGCCCCTGACATCACTAGACGCGCACCGCCCATTTCACAATGCCAAAGCCCGTCTCGTGTCAACATTCTCTGCGCCTCAGCTAATGAGGTGTCGCCATGGAAACGGCAGGAAGCCTCTTTCCTCGACAAGTATAAACAGAGCGTTTCACAACACACAACAGCAGATTTTCTTTTCCATTCCTCTCGCTGTATTTCTTTGAGTATTCTGTGACTCGTTTCTGTGCTCTGGTCAGCTACCTTTGTTGCTTGTAACCCGTGCGAACAGATACCAGTATGACCGCTATAAATTATTTTCGTTTCTTTACCACACAATGGCAACAATAATGCCCTACCTGTACGAGCCTGAGTATTCCGAGGAGGAATTACTGGAAAGAGCAAGCTCTGTAGACAATGGGGATTTGGACAACAGTTGGGCGGACGTTTCAACAGATGAAGAGCCTGGGCCTAGTCGCATGGACGGTGCTTCCACCTGGTGTACCTGCAATCGGTGCGTGCTAATGCCAACCGAGGTGGAGAACTGCTGTTGCCGAGAAAACTCTGGATGCTTGTCCTACATATCGCAAGGCGATCCACAGCCGCAATGTGTTACCGAGCTGCCAGACTTCACGGCAGTCTCTCTCACGGTCCGTGTTGAGGATTTTGATGGTGCTTATGCACGAACTTTGCGCAACAGTTCGCCCTTGTAATCCAAGTAACGAGTACATGTAGTCTGGTTGTGATGTCAGGTAGGCCACTACTATTTCTTGGTTGTACCCTATATTCTCGTAACTTCGAGATATCATTGTCATATACGTTTAGTCTTGCAATTCTCTAATAATAGTCGCATAAAACACGTTCAATATTGTGCAGTGTCTAGTCAGCATTTTTCATGGCAAAAATGCCATTGCATACAATAATTGTCATTGACAACTAAGGTTTAATACACTTATCTTGGTCATTTAAAAACAGATTGTATCTTTCTCTTTCATAGGTGGTACCGGCTGGTGGCCTATCTTTCATACACATTGTGGCTTCATGGGAGGCTTGGACACCGTGTTCGACGAGTAATACCCGCCTGTGTCGTTGGCGCCATTAGACAAACTAGCCCCAGTGACAGTGGTCAGTACAGGGGATTTTTCCCTCGTTGAGCTGCAACCAGACCTTCACAATGTCTAGCATTATTGTGCCATCAAAATAAGAAACCAAATAAAACGCAACATATTTTTTATCAATGGTTGTTTCAGTTTAGTTTTTAAGTGAATCAAGTGTGTCTCCATTCAGCAGTGTTCCGGTGCCTTGTCTGCACGCCTCTCGGCCCATCCATCCCACCCCCCACTATCAAAGGCAATTCGCACCAGTGGATGTGCGCTGCCATGGGGTGCTGTCAGGAACGCGAACGGCCAAGGTGCCAAACAACATGTACACTTCAAAAAGTATCCTATGCCCAGGGGCCATTGCTCACATGGCCTCCTCAGACCCCGTGTCTCCAGGCAGGCCTCCCCTGAAGCAGACCGTGCCCCTGCAATCCACATAATACCACGACATATACACGTCATTCATTCACAAACACACCCCTTTTCATTAGTCTTTATTAACCACTGGATATTTACCATGAGAACATCTTTGAGCACTGCAAGTCAACTCGTGAATGTGCTACTCTGTGACCGCTTCGAGTGAACTCGTCAGTGTGCTACCTGTGAACATCTCCCTGTTCTCCTGCCACTAATTACTCTGCTTGCTGAATCCAACTTTTTGTTGGTCAAGGTAAGGGCATGCATCCTAATCATATCTCCTTCATTTGTAAATTTGTATCTATTCCAAAGTGTCTAACTCCGTACTGCTATGTTAATTTGTATCATTGCTATTGACTTGAGTTTCTTTTATGTTATCGATAAATCAATTTTTATCAGTGTCAAATGGCACCGTATTGCATTGTTCGCGGACCGTGTCTATAGTATAAGCATGTTTCCTTTTCGTGCATGATAGAACATTCAAGTGACGAGTAACATGTTCTGATTTTCAACACATCAATGAATTGTTTGTGAAATCTATCCTATAATACAGCTGCACACGCTGCACTGGTTTTGCAGTGGTGCCCAAAAGAAAGCCTACAATGAACAATGTATGGTCCAATTCATTCTTTCTCACATGCTTATGCAAAAAAATGTTTTAATAATGTTGACCTTTATTTTGCAGAATTTACAACAATGCCTGCGTGTTCTATTTTCGGTTGCCCTTCGAAGACCCATGACAAATCCGAAGGCATTACAATGCATGTATTCTCTAAGACTGTTGATCGAATAAGAGAATGGGTCAGACGTTGCGGATATCCACTGAAAGACCTTGAAAGTAGAGTCAAACAAGAGGACAAGAGGGGTCATCGATACCGCATCTGCAGCCTGCACTTCTCTCCGGATATGTACAACACATCCTTGTACATGTGCACAAAGAGGAATCAATTGAGAACAACTCGGAAATTGCTCCCAAACGCTATTCCGACTTTTTTCGTGAAAATGCCGCCACAGGTGAGTCACTCTTCCAGATTTAGCTTTACGCCTGTATTTTCGGTGTAAATGCCACTTATAGTACTTTCCATATTTATGTGATTGAATAGCTGTTGAAATAATGACTCTTTCGCTAAACATCAGTCCTTGTTTTGTAGAACCCACATAGAAAAATGATTTATGGGGACGGATATCTATGCTATATTATGCATTTCAATAAGTGTAATTTTCTTGTATTCAGTCTCCTAACATGCCATTTTGTAATGTTGGAATTTCTAAATCGAATAATACTTTCCCTTTACCACTCCATGACTATCCACCGAATATGAAGGAACAAGATTCAACATCCATGTCTTGCCTGGAGTCATCAACAACTTCAAGCGCGTATCAGGTAATGTTACCTAGCTATTCTGTTCCAAACTGGTTTTATGCACAGAATTCTAGATAATGTGATCATATTTTCACAACGTATCATTGCATTACACAATGTTTCTTTACTACTTTACTGTCGATATGTACCTTTGTCGTCTTTCCAAATTGTTTGTCCCGTTTTCAATCTTTTCGACCTTACTAATGCAAGTACTGTGTTTCAGGGAGATGTTGAAGCGTCCACTACAATCCAAACACCATTCGTAGTAGATCGAGTGTCAGAGGTATGGGTCTTCATAGCTCAATAGGACGAGATAATCTGATCATATTTTCATATCGTGTAATTGTTTTTCACAATGTTTCAATCTTACTTTACTATTGATATGTACCTTTGTCGTCTTTCCAAATTGTGTGTCCCGTTTACAATCTTTTCCTCCTTACTAATGCAAGTACTCTGTTTCAGGGAGATGCTGCAGCATCCCCTACAATTACATTATCCATTGTGGTTGTTCTGGAACCAGACCTTACAGTTGATCTGGACCCAGAGGTATGCGCACTGACAGTACCATCGAATGAAAGAAAGTCGGTCTAATTAGATGTGTAATGCTAATGACTTATTTTAAATGGATACTATTTTTTGTAGGGATGTATACAAGATCCATATATTGAATCGGAGGAACGTGTATCTGAGTCGGTGCGCCAGTTTGCTGATGTTAGTGTAAAGAAAGTTTCAAAGAAAAGAAATAAAAATAAGGTTAGTTATAAACACTTTCTATTGTTGGCAATAGTTTTGTTCTAAGGCCTTCATTATATGCTTTTTTTAATGTCAATTGTACAACACTGTATGTTGGATTTACACTGAACATCCCTTTTCCTATCTGTCCTGTAGTTGCCCGATGGAGTACGGACTATGCAGACACAGACAGCAATACAAATGGCAGATGCTGCTTGCCAAACTGTTTTCACCATGGAGGAACTATTAATTGAGGCGCGTCGTGTTCACACTTGAGATGCCTATGTCCAATGGCCAGAAAATGAATTTAATAAGACCGTCGATTCCAGCAAAGTGTTCTTGGACCATTGCTACAAAGCGCCCGCTCCGCCAGAGGAAGGTGAAATTGAATGTATAGATGATAGTTTAACATTATCAGATGAGCACTTGACACAATCAACTCCCGCCAAAAAAATGCCCCACAAAAAACAGTCCACATTGATCTTCTCTCCTATCCATCGTCAAGTAACAGATGTTGAAATGACAGAAACTGAAGCATTAACACTATTGACCGACGAAATAGACAAAGATATCGACTATCGTATGTCCGGTTTGGCTGATATGTCCACAACGGTTCACTCCGAAACCACAGTGTTGCCAGATGACAGTATAATAAAAGAGGCCAAATACATAGTATTCGACAGCAGCTTGATGGAGATTACACAGATGCTGAAATGTGTGCATTCAGTGGGAGGGGGAAGTATGTGGAAAGCCATTGGTGAGCGTGACTCGTCTAACACAAGGCAGTAACCTCAAAATACATGCCACCTGTGAAAAGTCACAAAGCATTTTCATGGTCTGCTCAACCGATGCTGGGGAAACTGCCCTACTGTGTGCAGCAGCTTTACTTTTCAGTGGCTCCAGTTTCATGAAGTTATCCAGTTTCTTTCAGTTTGTGGGACTCCATTTAATTTCTAAAATGCAATACTACAAATACCAACATGGTTATCTATTCCCTGCCATTAGTGATGCTTGGAGAATTGAACAATTGGCTATTCAAAGTACATTCCCCGACAAACGGTTCAGGCTAGCCGGCGATGGATAGTGTGACAGCCCCGGATGTTCTGCTAAATACTGCACCTACCATCTTCAGGACATGGAAAGTAAGAAACTTGTGAATTCGGTGGTCGTGCAGGTGTCCCAATGTAAATCCTCGGTGGCCATGGAGAAACTTGGTTTTATAAAATCACTGGAAGATCTACAATCGAGAGGGATGCAAATCGACCTCATAGCCACGGACAGACACGTTTCAATAGCCAAGATAATGAGAGAGCAGTATCCAAATATTAAAAATCAATTTGCAACCATCTTTGGTGGAGCTCAAAAACATGTGATGGGTCTGTGGAAATTCTACTGGAAAAATGGCTGTCACTAATGCAC
This sequence comes from Ambystoma mexicanum, assembly GCF_040938575.1. Classification (NCBI taxonomy): domain Eukaryota; kingdom Metazoa; phylum Chordata; class Amphibia; order Caudata; family Ambystomatidae; genus Ambystoma; species Ambystoma mexicanum. The sequence goes on along the minus strand of NC_090927.1, from coordinate 625,644,401 downwards.
CACTGTTCCAACGCTCACCACTGGACAGAAAACCAACATTTCTACCAATGTGAACATGGCCCTTTGTCCCCACAGCAGGCACAGAAGAAGAAGTGGTTGATCCTATCAAACTCTATCAAAAGATCTTAAGGGACTCACAGAATTCTGTCACACAGGAGATTTGGAGATGTTCCACAATATGTGCCTAAAGTACAGACCAAAGAGATTGGATTTTGGCATCCAGGGGATGAAATGTCTGACTTTACTTGCGGTATTAGCGCATAACGAGAATGTGGGCCGGGAACAATCTATTACTGCAGAAAACTTAAGGATGCTTCGCTACACTATGGCCTTTACGAAAAGGAGCAAAAAATGGGTTGTCAAACCAGTATATGGGAAAATGGAATTTGATTTTGTGAAAGATCTTATTGTTAATGTCGTCGAGATGCATACTCATGGAATCGCGCACAAATCTGTTCAGAGCATACATACATTGCCACAAAACATTGCCAGCGTGCCATGTACACCTAAAGCAGAGCTTGTTAAATCGTTCAAATCCCGGTTCAAATGATTACCGTCTGTTTTTATTTTTGCAAAAAATGTTTCTATAAACTGTACAAATAAAGTAAGCATTTTATCTTTTGAAATCTATCCTGTCAGTCCTTTTCTTAAAAATGTATTACAATTATTACGATTGCTTTCACATTTCACAGTTTAGTTGAGATACTGTGGGACCTTCATTTTTCGTGTTAATGACCAATGGGTAACAGTGTGTAAGAATATTTGGGTTTTGGCAGTTGACTTGCAATAAAGTTCTGCAAAAAGCTGAATAACTGCTGGACCTACAAAAGGGATTAGACCTAGGCCACAAAACATTCTAGGCACGCAAGAAGTACTGACTGTGAAAACATGCCATGGGGTAGGAGGCCATGAGATAAGCAGTGGTGGCCCCATTAGACACATTTTGACTCAGTTTTTGTGTTACACCGACTATAATTTGGGAATAGGGGGCATTCTGTCATTGGCAAATTTCACCTACAGCTGAGCAGCGCCACGAACAACGAGCAGTGATAGTCCCCAATTTTCTGTGCCCGTGCTTCAAAATTCATGTTCTCATGGAGGCGTTGACACGGGATGTTGCAAAGTTAGAGTGTATGTTCATTTTGAGTGAAGGTCACCAGCTTTGAATTTTTGCTTGGGAGCTGGGAGGCCCACGCGTCCAGCGCGCAGTATAAGGTTCTATTGTTTTTTGACCTTGAGAGGCAGGGACCATTCCGAAAGGGATTAAATTGAAGGGGGGTGTAATAACGTATGATATGATAAGGTTGTCCATTCCAAAACTACACCTAGTTACATATATGTTCAGTTTATGAGAAAACGTTGACACGAACGGAGGAGTCTGCATTACGGTCTGCATTACGCCTAGAGAATGGAAATGCCGAATATAATGTAAATTTCTCTTTGAACAATTTCATACCAGAACTAATCGAAATACGAATGGCTGACCGTTACTGCTGGGTGACATTGTACTTGTTCGTTCTGTTTGACATATTGCAATGAAGTGCAAGTACAACCATTGTGTGTAGTGCTATCTACCGGGCACATGGGCAGGCCAGCACCGAGACGCATGTAGACCACCCTTCGTTTCTCCCTGGCTGTACGCCAATAAATCATTACATAGTTTTTGCACCTCGAATTTCTTGCCCCAGTTTACGCATTACGTTTAGAGCTCAACATTCTCATTCGCACTATCCTCGGAAGCAAATAGAGTACTTTGATATTCCACGTTGTATTCTCTCGGTTCACATTGTGTCACCTCTGCGCTAATAAAGGAAATGATTAATTGTAATAAAGATCGGCTACCGAGACACTTTTCAATTTTTATCTTTTGCAAACAGGTACATCGTGCCGTTCTGCAATTGTCATCTATTCCAGACCCCGACCGATGGCTTCTTCAACCGCCAGCGGCAGCTACATGTCAATCACTGGATCTACTTGACCGCATTTTGGGACAGACAAGGTCAAATATGCCCGTACGCGGTCCCAGCAATTAGGAGCAACATAACAACCTTTACGGTGGTCTAGTGCCAAGCTGAAGCACCATCCTTGCAATTCACTGTGCGACCGAAGTGCTTCGTTTACCCAAAACGAACACCCTGTGTACCCAAAAGGAACAGTGCGTGACTCACGATAAACAATGGCGGATTTATGAAACGAGAGCAAAGAAAAAAAGTTCCATGTTAATTGATTATGTCAGACGCCGAATGTTATCGAAACATTTAATGTGAAATAAATGTACCAATTGTACAGTCTTGTTTCCTCCTTTTAAAGTACAGTTTCATATTCCTAATTGTGACGGGCCGCGCTGCGAGACGATGTGTGTTTTCCGGGTTCCGCATCAAGTCGCGCAGGTGACGACTGGGCACGTTTGGCCACGCTGCCCAGCAACGTCACAGAGAGAGGCGGAGAATATAAATGATTTGGTGATGTCAGGCTCAGGGGCGGGGGATATGATTTAGTGCAGCAAATGCAGGTCACCCAGGACGATGCAGCAAGTGATAAGATTATCACAAGATGGCCACGCCCTGCTGCCTGATTTCGCTTGTGTTCAACGAGACGAAAACTTGGGTAAGGTGCATATGAAATGTTTGTACGATCTATCGAATTATGGTTAAAAGCACATGGCCGAACCATTCCTTTAATTTAGGCTTTCTCAATTTGGGTTCATCTTGATCCCTTTTTAGGCTTTCCTTGTCAAGGATTCTCTATTAGGCCGTCTCCTCTTTTATCTTGTTTATTTGCAGTTTTATTTCCTCTCTCTCATTATGTTTCTAGGTTGGAATCTCTTCGGTCTTCAATTCTGAAGACATAGGCTGTTTTCCCTTCCTCCCAGGGTTTTTGTTTCCAGTGTCTGATGGCTCCGCACGTGGGTTGGTTTACTCTCTTATATTTTTTCCACAATTCTTTTTAACCAGTTTCTTCAATGATCTCGTCCTCAGGACAAGTTTCTCTCTTCACACGATACCCGTCTTCCCCGACCAGGTTATTCGCTTTCTCAGGGTTTTAACAGTTCCAATTAAAGTCTCTTATATTTACTCTCCCATCCTTCGGAATGGGACGAGTGTCTTTGCACATATAATGGTTCCCCGGCAGGTTCCTGCTTTACCCGGTTCTGCTAGTAGCTGTTGTTATGCAGGGGAAAGTTGCAGGAGTCGGCTCTCACTCTGGTAACCTTTCTCTCTTCTCGCTCGTCAGTTTCCCGTTATTGGTTCCTTATCATGTTTGTGGCGTACACAGGCACTGGTGATTGGAAGCTATTCACTTTTCTCGCCACAGTAGTCTCGACATCGTTGTTCGGGGGTTCTGCATAACTCTGCAAGTGTGGTCGAACCACCACCAGGTACATTGTTCCTCCTCGTAACGCTTTCCTCGCAGCTGTACACACCAACCCTCAAGTGTCTCGCACTCGCCTTCTGCATATCGTTGAAAGTCGCAGGCTCTGCGACCTGCCTTGGCTCCACCTCCACAAGGCTTCCCTTGGGCAAATAAGTACTAAGCCTTAAGTACTTATTTTGACCAGACAGAATTCTGCGTGATCTAGTAAAGTAAATATTTATTCAGTATATCAAAGTAGTGCTAGCGATATGAGAGTGGACTAAATGTACTATTGTTTCAGACTACTACCTCTACCTGATAGTTCAGCCTTGCTGCTCTGTCCAATTTAACAACCTCAAGAAAGGTTTGACTTCTCTTTCTCATCAGGTGCGTTAGCCTCCCATAAAGGTTAGTGTTGTAGCGTCCTTAATAGTGGGTGGCACAAATACCGCCTTAATAGCCTCATACACAGACAGGCTTTTCCTTCCTTGAGTGAATTTCTTGTGGTCCTGCACTTGTCAAGTGTCTTTGACTTGTGAAGCGCCTTACGTTAGGCTCTGCACTGTCCATGGCTCGCAAAGCTTGAAAAGCTTTGGTGGCTTGTTGGGCAAGATTGTATGCAGTACCTTTTGATTTTATTTTATTTATAAAGCGCAAAAAACCAGGCCCAGGGGCAACCGGGCGCATACTCTTAAACATGTTACAAAAAGCAGTAGTCACAGTGAGTTACAAAAATATACAGCATATATACATGTACCGAAGGGTACCATTAACAGCGTATAATACAGGGACAGAGCGGAGAGAAAATGTATATAAAGTCCTGTACCCCACATGGAGTCTGGACTGTGTCAAGGTCTCATGAGTCTTGGGGGAGAAGCCATGTTTTAGCATTGTTTTTGAAGGAGTGGAATGATGGTTCAATTCTGATAGGTGTGGGCAGGGTGTTCCAGAGTTTGGAGGCCAGGACGGGGAAGCTCACCCCACCAGCTTTTTGGAGTTTGCATCTAGGCACGATGAGGTTGTGAGTTTGGGCTGCTCTGGTAGGTCGAGTGGAGGTGTGGCGTGAGAAGCGAGCAGACAGGTAAGGTGGGGCGTTGTTGCTCAGACATTTGTGAGTCAAAGCTAGGGTTTTCAGGGCAATTCTTTGTTTACGGGGAGCCAGCGTAAGTACGATCTGACGGAGGAGATATGAGAGTGACTCGGGATGTTTAAGGCTGCCCTTAAGGCATTATTTTGTATAGTTTGCAATTTATTAAGGTTAGACTGACTGGTCCCTAGGTAGAGAGCACTACAGTAGTCGATTTTGGCCATAACAAGAGTTCTGACGAGAGTGATTACAGTTGGTGGCGTTTAGGAAGGGTCTACAGGCAGTGATAAGTTTGCAGGTATAGGCCAAAGCTGACCTAACTGTATTTGTCTGTTCAGAGAAAGTGAGGAGTCAAGATAGACCCCTAGCGTCTTAGTATCTTTGGAGACTTTAATGTCATTGCCGTCAATAATGAAGGACTTGTAGGTTTGGTCTAGTTTGTTGATCCAATGATTTGATCCTAGAAGTAAGAGCTCAGTCTTATCATCGTTAAGGCAAAGTTCGTGCTGTGCCATCCAGGCCTGGATGACCGAGTAAACATTGTTAAGGGCTTTGGTGTCAGCTGTGTAGTCTCCTGTGATAGGGATGAGTATCTGGGTGTCGTCTGCGTAGTTAGTGTAGGAGACACCCAGATAGTCAAGCACATCGAAGAGGGGCTTGGTGAATACGTTATACAACGTAGGAGATACACACGAGCCTTGAGGAACGCCACAGTGAATAGGGGAGGGATTCGCTGATGCCAGCGGTGAGAAGACCCTCATGGATCTATTGCTCAGGAATGAGGGGATCCAGGCATTGGCAGAGTTGGAGAAGTGGGCTGCGGATTTGAGATGCTGGCAGAGTATTTGGTGGTTGACCAGATCAAAAGCCGCAGAGAGATCGAGGAGAAGGAGAAGAGCTAGCTTCCCATTATCCTTTAGTGACTCCATCTGAGTTTTCAAGTCGATCAGAGCTGACTCCGTGCCATGTTTAGGGTGGAACCCTGATTGTCTTAAACCCAGGAGATTGTTTAGTTCGAGGTAATCCTGAATCTGCAGGTAGGCTGCGCGGTCCAGGATCTTGAGACGTAATGGGACTGTAGTGATAGGTCTGAAGTTAGTTGGGATATTAGGGTCAAAGGAGGGTTTTTTGAGGCGTGGGATAACCCATGCATCCTTTAGGTTGTCGGGGACAATACCCGTCTTGAAAGAAGCATTTATGAATGCTGTAATGAACGGGGCTAGCTCATGGGATGCTTCCTTGATAATAGGTGCTGGGCAGGGGTCGCCTTGGCAATTGGAAGGTTTTAAATTGTTTATGATGTTTTCTACTTCGAGAGTAGTGAGTGGGGAGAAGGAGAAAGGTTTATGCGGATAGGTTAAATGTGTATTAAGTGTAGGTATGGTCGGTGGTTGGTCAAGCTGTAGGGATTTCCGTTTGTCCCTGATTTTAGATTGGAGGGTAGCAATTTTACCCAGGAGTGCTGACTGAATATTGGTGCACCAAGTGTTGTCTTTGGAGCAAGAGTCAGGGGGGGGCTGCGGGTGTCTGGAGTTCCTTAAGGATATTAAAGAGTTCCTTAGTATTGGACTGGGCTGACATAATGCGGTTATTATAAGAATCTTTTTTTGCCTGGAGTACAGCTTCTTTATAGTTAAGGGTGGCTATCAGAAGACTGTCCTTGTGGGCGTCGGAGTGGTGACTTCTCCAGCGTGACTCTGCTGTGCGTTTCTCTTTGCGTAACACTGTAAACTGGGGAGTAAACCACGAGTTAAGGTGTGCTCGTTGTTTGGGTTTCCTCAGTTTGAGCGGGGCGATAGAGTTGATGGCTGCAAGCAGTGACTGGTTATACATGTCGGCTAGGTTGGTGGGGTCTGAGCAAGTGTCAGGAGCGTTATTTAGTGTGGGAAGGATAAGGGGGAGTAGTTTTCCTGTTGTAATGTTCTTTTTATTTCTAGTGAGGGTGGCTGGGGCGACCAAAGGCCTGGGGACGTGGGGCTGCTTCAATGCTGAAAGTGATGACATGGTGGTCAGACCACAAGCAAGGGGCGTTGGAGATTACGCTAATATTGCAATTAGCATCATTAAGCCAGTCAAGGGACTGCCCTTTAATGTGGGTGGGTTCCTGTATGTGGTGAGTGAAACCTAAATCTGTTAAGGTATTAGCTAGGTCGAGGGCCGCCGGATCATTAGAGTCTTGGTGTCCTAGATTGAGGTCGCCAAGAATGATGGTTTGGGAGTTGGATTTAGCATTGTAGAGATATCATCCACAAAGGATGTGGGTGGACCAGGGGGTCTTTATATTAGGTGGATGGTAGCCGTTTGGTTAGCCGAGAGTCCCAGCTTGACAGAGTAACTCTGCAGTTTCCACTTTAGTGCTTGGGATGGTTCTAAGTCCTAATGAGTTTCTAGCGATGAAAGCAATTCCTCCACCTCTCGAGGTGCGATCATATCTGATGGAGTGATCAGTGGCGATGGCCAATGAAAGTGCCGGGCCGGAAGCCGCGTGCAGCCAGGTCTCTGAGATGGCGATGAAGTCGAGTTCCTGAGTTTTGATAAGATCAGCAATGTCCAGAGCGTGCGCAGCTAGGGATCTTGCGTTAATCAGGGCAGCTTTAATTAAACCAACATTGCTTGATGAAGCTGTGATGGTTTGAGGGTGATGGGGCGTGGGTGAGGTGGTCGTTTGTGGAGGCGGACTGTGCGTATGAGTTTTGAGGTATGGGCTCAGGTACATGGGATGTCCCTTCTTACCCATAAGTCTAGACCCTAATCTTAGGTTTCTAAGAGTGATAGGACATGGTTGGTTGGGTGAGGGTTTTTTGGCGAAGTGGTCGAGCCATAGGGCCGGATCGTTGAGGTAGATGTTGTGGTATTGAGGTGCTGTACTTTGGTAGGTATCAGGAGATCTGTGAGAGTTGGCCATGGATGAGGTGTGCAAGGAGCTAGGTGCAGCTAAGTTGGGAGGTGGTAGGTGTGACAACCTGGTAATTGACCACACTGAGAGTAGTACTTGTAATGAGGAGAGCAGTGACCTTAGGGAGGACCAACGTGGTAGCATGTTACCGAGATTAGAGAGGAAACGGCCACTGGGTCTGTGAGGTAGTTCTGGGTAAGCGTTACAGGCACTATTTGGCTAGGCAGTGCGTGCTCTGTACGAGCAATGCAGGCTAATGAGTTTAAAACAGGTTAAGTCTTCTTATTCAGAGTCAAGCAATGGGGGTGCATCAGATCAGGGTACACAGGCAAAGCAAATACCAAAGCTTGCATATACATTAGCATGTTAGGCAGGGAACAATGCAGAATGCAAGAAGCGTGATCTTATTGTAACGGTGCAACAATTCAGGCAGAGAAGACATTCTAGTGTTGGCAGCAAGTATTGGCAGATCAGGTAAATGTCAAGTTGAAAGGCACGCCCGAGTAAGGCAGGTACCCTGGAGTTAGCTTAGATCATGTCTTTAGATCAAGAGGGAGTTGGGTACTGCTCTACATATGTTTTGGCTTTGTCTGAAAATTCAGTTGTTTTTGGGGAGAAGCCCTTCAGCGCATTGATCTTGTGTTGGGTATTTCCCTCCCCAGCACGTCCATGATCTGTGCTTTTGCTCTGTTCCCGGCTGACATTAATCTACCTGTTGCCAGGCTCTTTTGGGTTTATAGTTCTCTTTTAGTGGCAGAAAAACACATTTAGAAGTAATGTCGAGCCTACTGTTGATGACTGGTTGCATGATTACTCAATTGTCTTTGGCAGAGAGGTGTCTTTCCAAATAAAAAATAAAAAATGAAGACCAATATTCACCTAATTGGAACACTTTTAATGTATTATATGTTTGACTATTTCCCCCCTCCACACCCCTTATTTGTGTACCATTCTGCGTACTTAGTGACTCTTGACATTTTTAACACCTTTTTATATTGTCTTCCTATTTAGTTGCCTGTTGTAATAATTTTACAGTTGTTCTTTGTATTATTATGATATTAATAAAAAGATTATGAAAAGAGGGGAACACATGTTTTATGCGCGAGCTACCTTTATGATAAGACAGGGTACCTTTCTTCTCAATCGTAGTCTCCCCGAAATTAACTCTGTAAATTTATGGGTATAAAGTATACTGACCTGTGCTGTGCCTGCTGTTAGAAAAAAAACTGCAAGAGACAAAGTTGTTGTCCATTCATCTACGGTATGATGTAAACATGTCACTTCAACTAGTTCAATTGGCCTCCTTGAAGTGTTATGGTCCTGAATGTCTTAATTGGCAGAGTGACGTTGCTTGTGTTTCCGTACAGAGAGGACGTGGCCTGGCAGTTTCGCTGATATTGGCGGCAGTACCAATACCGATTTGTATATGGCTGGTCCCCTTCTGCAGTGGTTCAAACAGGCTGAAATCGTTGGCCTGTAAGGTTATCCAGAGCAATGCCAGTGTTTCAGATGCATTCAAAACCTTCCACCAGGGCATCAAGTGGACTGGGGCTGAGCCCCGGCAGTCGCCAAAAAGTGCCAGAGAAACGGGGCCCTACCGATTCTCACATTAAGCCACCCCTTCACCCCCACTAGCCGCTGGCAGTAATTGAGCGCACACGGCCAGTGCTTCATGCTGTTGGTGTGACGCATTGGCTTGCTCGCCTGCGAGGAAGATGATTAATCTTCCTTTCAGATCCTCCCCACCAAACATATGCTGATCAGGTCACATCATTTCCCAAAGTATGCCTGCTGGAGGGGTGGGCACCGCTGAAGGTACAAAACAAAGGGAGATGGGGTGCACAAAAGCAATGATTGCCATGCGCCCCTGTCCCCTTCTCCACCCACCTTGATTAACTTGAAAGAGGATTTTGGCCTGAACTGCATGTCTCTGCGCTTTGCATTTCTCGAGGTGAATATTTGCTAAGGAGGTTTTGGAAAGGAAGTGTTTCCTTTCAAGCGCCCACCCTGCTCGACTTAATTGACTTAATTGAAAATTAAAGCAGCCATCATCGTGTAATGTGTGTGTGTATATAGTAACTACTAGTTTCTGACCTTTTTTTTAGGAGCAGAAGAACAATGAAACCTACATTTGGGGGGGGGGGGGGCAACTGGAGATGGGAAGGGCCACTGGAGATGGGAGGGGCCATTTCAGAAACGGGGCGAGCCAAACTTTGAGGCTTTGTTCCCACTGTTCTACCCCCAAGATCTGGTGTGGGGACCAACTATCAAATAGTACATTTTAAATCGCATTTACAGAGCGGAGGAGTGTATAGACCGGATGAGTGGATGGACCGGATGAAGATATAGAACAGATGAGTGTAGAGAAGAATATATAGAACAGGATATTGCTGTTGAATGCGTGAAAAGCACGAGTGCTTAAAGCAGATGAGCGCGGGGAGCAGATGAGTGTGCAGAGGGGATAGTGCGTATAGGGGTGAGTGCGTATAGGGGATAAGTGCGTAAAACAGGTGAATGCTTAGTACATGTGATGGCATAAAGCAGATGAATACCTAGAACAAACAAGCACAGATTGCATCCAGTACTGATGAGCGCGTAGAATGGATGAATACGTAGAGCTGCCGAATGCGTAGAGCATGGGGCAGACACGAGCGCATACATGGGGCAGACAGGAGTGCATGCATGGGAGCGCATAGAATTTGCGTGACGTATATAATATGGTTTGGAATGCAGAGAACGTCTAAAAGGGCATATAACCCATCATATCTCACCACCACGCTTACTCTCTCCTTACATCACCACTCCACTAGAAAGCAGAGATACTATGACACCATTCGGTATAACTGTTCTCATACCGCCGCTCACTCTACATCACTCGAAGTAATTACTGCTGGTTACACACCCCCCAGCCAGGCGTTCTCCTCAGGCCTAACGCAGCCAAATCCGGTCTGGATAAATCCTGCCAGAACGAACACATACTCCTGATCTCCCAACCCTTCACACCTACCACTAGAAAGCAGCTATTACACGGATACCGCACGAGCTGCACACATACCAGGTGCTCACATGCACCTTTTGACTGTCCCTACTCCCTCTACTGATCTGAACTTCGGTTCCCAAGGGCGTTCAACCTACCAGCGCCTTCAGACCATACCAATGGTATATAAGGCGCTATATAAATGAAAAATAACAATAACAATGTGGACATGCGGACCGGTGCAACATATGCAGGCATAGATCAAGGTGTGGCGCAGCAAATTAGGGAATACACAATGAGCGTATCAGGCAGGCAGAGTAGCATATATCATGGAGCTAACAAGTGGGTCCACGTTGCGGTTCTGAGCAAGAGCTCAATCATTTCAAAAGCAAGCATGGGGTTGGCAGCATAGTAATTTCAAGGCAAGCACAGGCGAACAAAGCCGCAAATGAAAGCGGTGCTGTGGTCATGCAATGGGAAGGTATGGGCTGGGTGGCAATGAGAACAGACATAGGCAATGCAAGCAAATAAGGCACTGAAATGGTGCGATCACTTGGTGGTAAGCAACCGTGAATAGGTAGCGACTAGGGGCTCAAATATGCAGTCGGCTCAGTTGATTAAAGTCAGGACGCTCGTAATAGATGTGCAGACTTAGTACAGAGGTGTGCATGTAGCACGTTGCTACGTTGCTACAGCTCGTCCAGTGGCGTATGTGATTATATTAGCATAGTAAAGGCGGAATTATCAACACAGGCACAGAGTGGGCAACTTATATAGCTATACTAGGTAGTAAGCTCGTGGGAATAAGCATAGCATTCAGAAGCGCTGAAATAGTTGATAACGTTACTAGTCTTACTTTCAGGATGATGAGAGCGCTAGTCCATAGGTTCACGAGGAGGAGAGTCAACTGTGTAACCACAAGCAGGGATTAGTGCGAGGTGAAAAAAGGGCATAGTGTCCAGGCGAACGGCGAGTAAGGCTGAGGACAGGAGTCAGCCTTGTTTCACTGGGCCTTGGTGAGAGTGGGTGCACTACAACAACCCTGACCTCCTGGCAATAGGAACACAACCTTTGTTATAAGTCTGTACTACACAGGTTGTTAGCGTGTTGAGCAGCCAGGCTTTTCTCAAGAGGGGTCAATGTGAGCTGTAGAGGAGTTACACAGAGATTCACAGTGACAAGTATTCAAATAAACTCTTACACACAAGGTTTCTTTTTTTAATCAAAGACTTTATTTGATTTTAGGCATGAATAAGCATTACACATATCTATACATTACAGGGAGAGGGAAGGAAAAGGGGGGATAAAACAACTTCAGGGAAAGGAGGGGGAAGGGAAATATGGGGCCTTAGCCCACGGGACCATCAAGTCTTCGATAAGGGAGCACATGAATCAGCTTGTGCGTGCCGGGTTCGCCTACCTGGCGTCGCCTCGCTCACTCAGTTCAGCCTGTTTGTTACCTCTCGTCGGAAGCTTAGCCGTCCTCTTCCCATCTCTGCCAAATTTTGTCTGCTTTTTGCGGGTATCCCCTCGCTGCATACACCCTGCGTTCCATTATCACACAGATGTCCACGTCTGTGACCCATTGGTCATAAGAAGGTGTTCTCACTGATCCCCATAGCTGTGCAATGTTCCTTCTGAGGACTGCTGTCGAACAGAGTAGTTTCTCATGGCGGGTCAGATCACTTTCGTTGGAAATGCCTAACAGGAGCTGGGCCGGTCCCCATTGTACTGGCTTGCCTATGACTCGGGAAAGTTTGTTAGAGCATTTCCTCCATAGTTGCTGTATTTTGTCGCATTCCCATATGATATGAAAGAAAGTTCCCTCCTCCCGTTTATAGCGTAGGCATCGCGCGTCTGGGGTTCTGCCCCATAGGAAGAGTGCCACTCTGGGGTAGTAGATGCGGTGTAGGATTTTGAGTTGGACGAGTCGAAGTCTCGATGAGATGGCCACTTCCCGAGGATACATCAAGGCCTCTGTCCAGTCCTAGGGTTGAAGTGGGCCCACGTCGCGCTCCCACCTAGCTTTTAGGCTGGTCAGTTCGGGCGTGGCAAAGGATGTGATAACTTGGTACATGGTTGAGGTGACTTTCCGCTGTATTTGGTCCTGAACAATGTTGCGTTCCAGCGGGGTGCACTCTGGAGTATCGTTGAAGATCTGCTGGTGTGCGTGCACTGCATGCTTCAGTTGAGTATAGTGGTATTCCTCAGAAGGGGGAGGGCAAATTCAGAATGCAGTGTTTCAAACGGGGCCATTGTCCCTTCCCTTATTACGTCTCCAACTCTGGCAATACCGCTTCGGGTCCACGCGGGCCATTTAGGTAGTTTCTGTATTTCGGGGAGAAGGCTGTTGTTCCACAGCGGCTGAGCTAGAGTCAGTTTTGCATCCCATCCTATGTAGCGGTGTGCCTCCGTCCAGATGCGTGTGACATGAGTGTTCATGTTGAGGGCTGGTGTGTGGCAACGACCGCGATACAGGAGTTCCAGGGGTGAGGTTCCACACTGAGTATCGATCCCTTTGATGTGCGGCAGATCTCTGTTCCCATGGAGCATGTCATTCACCACCGCCATCTGACTGGCCACAGTAATACGTCTGCAGTCTAGGTAACCCAATCCCACCCTCCCAGATGGATCTTTGAAGGGTCGAGAGTGCAATCCGCGGATGACCTCCGCTCCATAGCAGTTTGCGAAGGATACAGTCCATCTTGAGGAATTCATGCTGTGGGATATGCAGCGGTGCATTTTGCGGGATGTACAGAAACCTGGGGAGTACGATCATTTTGAATAGGGCAGCTCTACCCATCAGTGTTAGCGGCAGGGAGGTCCAATGGCGGGTGCCCTCTGCAAATCTTGTCACGACTGGGTGGAGGTTCAGCGCCACATAGTCTGTGAGACGTTTCGTGACAATTACCCCTAGGTATTTGAAGTGCTCTGTCGTGACTTGGTAGGGGCAGTCCGTGGGGCGAGCGGCTGCCACACTGCCCAAGGGGAATAGGATGGACTTGGACCAGTTCACGCGTAAGCCACTGAAGGCTCCATATTTCTTCAGCATATGTGTTACTTTGTGACAGGAGTTACGTGGGTCTTTTAAGTAAATAAGCAGGTCGTCCGCATAGAGTGAGACTCTGTCCTCCCATGTCTCCGACCAGCGGAAGCCCTCCCAAAGCGGTGTGTCACTTCAGAGAATAGCCAAGGGTTCGATGGCTATTGCGAAGATCAATGCTGACAGGGGGCAGCCCTGCCTAGTGCCTCGGCCCAGATTGAAAGGATCCGATTGCCAGCCATTAACTCTAGTCCTGGCTGTCGGGCATCTGTACAGTAGTTGCACCAAGCTCATAAAATTTCCACCAAACCCCATGCCCCCCATTATGTGCCAGATGGCATCCCATCGTACCGAATCGAAGGCCTTCTCGAAGTCGATGGCCAGCAAGGCCAACGGGCCTTGTATACTGTCAGCTTTCTCCAGTGCCGCATGCAGTCTGTGGAGGTTCATGCGTGTCGATCTCTGGGGCATGAAGCCGCATTGGTCCGGGTGAATCAGAGAGGGTATCGCTTGTTGCAAACGATCTGCCAGTATCTTAGCTGGGATTTTAGTTTCGCTGTTAATAAGTGAGATGGGCCGGTATGAATTGCAGTTGTCGGGGGGCTTGTCTGGTTTGGGCAGTACAATTATTGTGGCTTCTCTTAGGTCTGGAGATAGGATGCCCCGTTCTTTTGCGTGTTGATACATTCTCAGTAAGTGTGGGGCGATTACACTGGACCCCACCTTCCGCCACAGTTCAATTGGGAAGCCGTTTGGGCCTGGGGATTTGTCTGTCTGGAGGGCAGACATAGCACACGACACCTCGTCTTCCGTTATATCCTTCTCCAGCAATTCTAGTTGTGTCTCATTCAAAGTGGGGAAATTAATTCCCTCCACTATTGATGTGACCATGCGGGCGGTGGGTTTCTTGTAGAGCTCAGCATAGTAGTCCGCAAAACCCCGGGATATGTCTTGGTCTGTCACTAGTGGACCTAAACTCCCCACCTGTAACTGATGAACATGGCTACGCCCCTGCTCCTTACGTTCCAGCCACGCTAGCATCTTGCCAGCTTTATCGCCCGTCTCATATACTCGTGCCCTCATTGCAGTGTGTGCGTGTTTGGCGTTGTCAAGTGCTGTGTTCTGGAGCAGTTTCTGAGCTCTGAGTAGGGCTCGGTTCGTCTCGGGCGTGTCATGGGTAATATGTGATTCTTCTGCCAGTCTAACTTGTTGTTCCGCCTCATGTACCTTAAGCAGGTGCTGTTTCCGATATGCGGACGTCCATGAGATGAGTTCCCCCCTCAGTACTGCTTTGTACGCCTCCTATAGTGACCCAGGGTCTGATGCAGATTCCATGTTTAACTCAAAATATGTTTCGGTCGAATCTTGGAGCTTCTCCATCAGGTCCGGATTACCCAAAGAATAGTTATTCAGATGCCAGTTAGGGTGGGGGGACGGTCTAGAAGTTGTAATTTCTAGTACCAACGGGGAGTGGTCAGAGATGCCCCTTGGTAATATATATGCCTCTTGTGCTCTCTGTAAGTCAGTTGATGGGATAAAGAAGTAGTCCAGTCTGGAAAGCGAGGCATGGGCCCCAGAGTGAAAGGTATATTCCCTGGACTCGGGGTGGAGGTCTCTCCATACATCGCACAGACCCAGGGCGTTCGTAAAGGTGGCGAGTTTGATATGAACACCAGGGTTTCTGTTACGCAAGTGTGAGCGGTCTAGGGTTGTGTCCATGACTTCGTTAAAGTCCCCTCCTATTATCGTAATGTTGGAGGTGTCCTCTGTGATCACGGGGGAAATGTCAGTGAGTAGTGGCGTTAGTAAAGTTGGTGGAGCATAGATAGCAAGCAGTGTGACAGAGTTACCCGTCGCATATATGTACCTGCCTCCGGTGTCCTGTGTCACTGTGTGCAAGTGGAAGGGGAGGTTTTTGTGCATCAATATCAGGACACCACGTGAGCCCATTGTGAAGCCTGCATGGAGTGCGAGTCTGTAGCTTGTGCGTTTGAACAGAGAACATTCTGTGCCTGCAAGGTGTGTTTCAACTAGAAAGACTATATCTGGAGCTTGCCTTTTCAAGTATTGCCCTACTAGTCGGCGTTTGATTGCATTGCCAAGCCCATTGACATTCCAAGCCAAAAATGTGATTGTTCTGCCAATGTTGGCCCTAGTGTTGCGTGCTGCGATGACTAGTCACGGACGAGAAAGTGTGTGCCACAGGAGGCGGCGCCAGGCGCCGGGTTTCAGTGCGTTCATTTGCTGTTACTCCCTTGTTTGACTTTAATATGTTTCGTGCTTGACTGGCCCTTCCCTTAACAAACATAACAAACCCATAACCACCCACTCTATACTCCTCCCAACTAGAAGCATCGGTCGCCCAAACATGAAAAACAAGTTGTCAACTGGACAACTCACATAGAACAAACTGAATTAGAAGTACAGATGGCTCCCCCTCGTGAGGTGCAACTAGGGGGGAACTGCCACTGCTAGTGCTGCCGTGGATTGTCTTTGTCGGGGGCGGGGGCCCTTTAACGTACGGAGACAGGGCATTCCCGCAGCCCCTTTAAGCAAATATGAGTTACCTTAGGTTGGACGTTGAGGTGTGCTGCTATTGGGGCAATGGTTCGGCTCGTTGTTAGTGCGGAGTGTCGGGGCACGGTATGGGCCGAGGCAGGGGTCACCCCCCCCCCCGTCCTCTGTTGGAACCTGAGCCGGTGGCCGCAGGAGTGCGTGCTGTTGGTCGGGTGGTGTTCTGTAGTTCCTCCCATTCCTGCTGCGGGAGGCCGACCAATCTCCTATGTGTTGTTCAGCCCAGCGCCATGCCTCTTTGGGGTTGTTAAAGTGAACTGTAGTCCCTTTGTGGTACATTTTGAGCAGAGTGGGAAAAAGCAGGCCGATCTCTAAAGTTTAAGAATCTTGCTATCACTGTTCGTGGGGGTGCCCCTGGCACCGGCCTGCCAGACGGCATTCTGTGCGCTCTTTCTATGGAAAAGAACTTGGAAAAGGAGTCCAGGTCGAATAGGTCGGTGAGCATCTGTTCCAGAAACAGCTCCATGCAGGGGCCTTCCGCTTTCTCGGGAATACCGAGTATGCGCACATTATTGCGCCTAGACCTGCTTTCTCCGTCTTCAATTCTGTCCTCCAGCACCTTGAGTTTGGATGTAACGTGCTGGAGTTGTTGTCGCATGTTGTGAATCCTGTCTTCTGTAGTGGAGATGCGTTGTTCAGCCTCCCCGGTGCGCGCCGTTAGCTTTTGGAGGTCGTGCCTAAGGAGGGATTCATCCATACTTATTCCGTCCATCTTCTGTTCCATGGACGTGCGGGACTCCGCAATGGCGGCCATTACATCTTTCAGAGAGATTACATTGTCTGTCTCTGCTTCTTCTGTAGATAGCGAGTGGGGGTCTAGGGCCTGCGGCAAGGTTATGGTATATTGGTCCATTCTACTTTGAGTGTGGAGCCTTTTCGCTCTATCTTTCCCCATGCTTTCTGTTGTGCCGCGCAGATACAGTCCTTGTGTTGTGGTCCACAGACAGTGTATGCCTTGTCCTCTCGTTTCTTTATGGTCTGTAGGCGCTCTGAATGAGACCCTACGTGTCCAGACCGATACCAGTGAGTCTCGCTGCTTTGTCTGGATTTCCTCTGGATATCCCTGTGCTTCTAGCTGGGGGCTGTGTGCAATGGTGTCGCACTTGGAGGGGGGGGGTCGCCAGTGTTGCGCTGCTGGCAGGTCTGGTGATACGCGGATCAATGGCCGCCCAGTAAGGCCAGCCCGCCGCGCGTCCCCGGGTGCGAGGTGCCTTTTTACCTTGACGTGGGCCCAGCGGTGTGAGGCTGTCGCGGATGCGAGGAGTAACGGGCAGTGATGCGACTTCTCTGTTGATCACCGGAGCAGGGACCAGGTTGTGCGTGCTCAGGATGTCATGGCTGTGTCGCGCTGGAGCGCTCCCGACCTCCCACCTCAGTCTGCGCAGCTGTAGTTCATGTGGGGCGTCGTGCTCCAGTGGGCCCCCTCCGAAGGGTTGTAATTGCGCCTCGGCCGCCACCCAGCGCAGGCCTCCGGGTCCGCCCACGGGCCGGCACGTTCGCCGCCGTCTACGCTCCTCTGAGCCCCCTCGGCGGATGGCGGCCTGCACCGCAGCGCAGGCCTCTTGAGACGAGGAACCCGGTGCCGGAGCAGCACGCCAAAGTGCACTGCGGGTGGGCCGCTAGCGGGCGCACGCCGACTCCACTGCCTCCGGGGCCCGGGCCGCCTCACCCTCCTCCGCCTGTCCGCAGGGCAGGGGGCCCTCGATCTGCCTTCGGGTGCTGGGTTCTCCCCTTACGCTGGGGTCCGCCTCAGGGCCCGGCCGCCAGGGCCCAGAGCGCCGTGCACAAGCGGGGCGTCCCTTGTTCTCATCCCCTCAATCCGTCCAACACCGGCTGCCCACGGGCCGGAGCGACGTTGGAGCCTCCACAGGGGCCGCGCTCCACCTCCACTGCCTTTGGAGAACCGGTGGCGATGAGGGTCTCACCGCCGCACAGCACCGCTCTCCCGCGGCGAGTTGATTACCGCGCGCAGGCGGCCATATTTTGGCGGGCTGATCCGCGCTCGCTCGGAGCTCTTCGTGCCCACAGCTCTGGGATTCAAAGGGGGATTTCTGCCAAAATTGCGCCAGTTGTGCCCCAGGGTATCCGGCACCAGTCAGTCGTTTTGGGTCCAATAGTCCTCAGGAAACAGGCGATTTGGTCAGGATGTTTGATGTGGCTGCGGGAGCTGGAAAGACTCACGTCCTTCGCATCTCGCTGCTGGCCACGCCCCCCCATCACACAAGGTTTCTTGAATGAACAATTATTTATTTATCAGTTAGAGTAAGCCTTCTTTAGAAGAGAGCAATTTAAAACAACACACAAATATATTGCCAAATATGTTCTAAATCAGTAAGTACCCTTTTGGGATGGCCCACAGACAACCTACACCCTCAGGTGACTTCAATAGCTAGGGTGCTGGGGACATTAATATATCATTGTTGCATTTAGAATAGTTGAGGAATAGGTCAAAGGAAAAGGTTATTAGAACACGCAAGAGATCACAAATAATCTTAAGCAGGCAAATACGTTTGGATCCCCCAGAAAAAGTAATTCAGTGGAACAGGCTAAGCCAAAGTCAATGAACAAAAGTCTATTTGAGCTGAAGCACTTATTAGCATGTAAGTAAGAAAAGTCTTTGCACAATGTTTTAGAAGTCTTTGAAGAAAAAGAAGAATCAATGTAGGGCCAGAAGCTGTTAGACTTGTGAGTTGTAGACTATGCAAGCAAATCTACAGCAAGAGGTAAATTCTCTCAGACTTTACAGTATCTTTGGAAGTGCAGCAGATGACTCACTGTTCCTGGGCCTCAGCTGGGGGGACAAGAGGGGGGACTTCTGGGGACTCCTGCACTGCAATGGTACGGTCACCGATCGCAACCGGCAAACTTCAAACAAATGGCAGTGTTTCAGCTCCTCGCGACTGCCTGAAATAGCAAAACTGCGGTTCCTGGCTGTCGAGATGGGATTTCCTTGCATCTGGGGTCCCGCACTCTGTCGAGGGGTCTCAGGCTCGGTCAATCCTGCTTCCTGGGAGTCCAGAGGATCTTCCTGAGTTCTTGGCCAGCTTAAAAGCAACGCACACAAACTGGTGTTCCTCTCCCTGGCTATCCGGTTCCAGCAGCGACTGCAGTGGATACTCGACCAGTTTTGACAGGATGTCCAGCTGGCTTAATTTGGAGCCGATTGGTCCCACCAACTCAAAGGGAGAAGTCGTCCTTGCAGGGGCTTCTCTGTCAATACAAATTTGGAGTTTCAGCACAGCAGCAGGGCTTCACCGGGCAAACCAACAGTCCATAAGTTGCAGCAGGCATCCTCTTCAAGTTCTTCTTCGGATTCCTTCGTCCAGTGGTCGACTCTGCCTTGCAAGCCAAAAAGCCTCTTTTGTGCAGCTTTCTCCCACTCATTTCAAATCTAGCTGTCAGTCACCCAACAGGGTGGCTGTCCTTGCCGGACAGCCAGCCGGTCAATCACCTAAGAGTGCATTCCTGTCTCCTAGGGGACTAAGCACAGAGTTTCGGGCACCTCCCTCACTTCCTGCCCCTGCCAAACACCCTGGAGCCAGAGGCGGGCTTCACTCGTGAATCCCGCCAAAGTCAAAATGAACAAAGGGACCAAACCTGGTTTGGCGCGCAGAGTAAATCTCAAGAAGGACCTTTCCACAAAGAAATGTCAAAAAAAGAAGATCGGCCCATTTTGACAAAAATGGCACCCTTGGGTGTTTTGCTGCAGCTCTGAATGCAGCCCGCGGTAAATGCACACCACAGTAGTTAAAAGTAAACCACTGACACCAGCCATTTAGTGAGGAAAGGGTAACATAAAATGTTTACATGAGAAGCTAGACAAAGGGGATACTAGGTAAACTCTCCAGCACCCTAATGTAAGATAGTGTGTGCTGGGTCTAGAAAGTTACAAATGTAAGTAAAGTCAATTTCACTTCACTGCTCTGGGAAACAGTAGTTTATCCAAGAGAAGGTATTTAAACCTTTGGGAAATCTGAAAGACTTCCCTGTGTCACTGCACTGAAGATGCCGTGTGACACAATGTAAAAGACGATGCCTGCAAAAAAGGGCTGGCACTGTTTGTCTGCACACTGCTCGTGCTGCCTTGGACTCGTGTGTTTTATTTTCAATTTGAACTTTCCCTGCATTGAAGCTGCGAGAGGAGCGGCTCCTTTAACTCTTATGGGAAAGCCCTGATCAGCTGACTGCACACGTACACTGCGTGCTTCTACAAAGGTGTCACCCCTTGGCCCTTGCGGCGATAAGCCCTGGATGCGAAAAGGGCTGGCACTATTTGGCTGTTCGGCTGCCGGAAAACCAAGGAGGATTTTTGTAACAACTCGGGCACCCGTGCCAGTTCTGAGCGGATCACATAAGAGTGTCGAGGCAGAGTGTGGGGTCTGCTGGAGTACGCGGGATCAGCGGATCGAAGGAAGCGACCTATCCAGGTAGGAAACCCTCATTGTACACAATCATCTAGAACACAAAAGAAACCTTGTAATCTTAAAAAGCCAGCTGTAGTTAGAGACCTTCCACGTAATATAAAAAGACTGTACTCGACAGAATTCGACAGCCTTTAACCTTAACAACCTTCTGAATCAAAGCCCTCACAGACATTGAGAGTGAGCAGCGTGGGGGGACTGCGGGACTACGTCCTTTGACCCCCACGCGGTAAACTGAAAAGTTTTAATAAAGTACATTGAAATATATAGAACTCTATAGAATTACCGTACATCATCTCAATATATTCAAAGAAACCGCTAAACAAAAGCGGGCGGCGTCGTAACATTCATCAAAGAAACCGCACAGATCATTATGATCTCAGAAGGAGAACTGTGTGGGGAGACTGCGGGACAAGGTCCTTTGACCCCCGCACACACTCAGGAAAATACCAAACATCCCCCTGCTATTACCTGGAACCGAGGTTGTTTACGGTACGGGCTTGCTCAAGCGGGCTGACGAGGAGCAGGGGCACCTGTGCTGGAGAGAAGGCGGGGGACGTGAGCAGTGCCTGCGGTGCGCCGACGGTTGGTTGTGAGTCGTGAGACCGCCAGCTGACAAGAGGAGAACAGGGAAGGAAAGCAGAGATGAACAGAGAAAGCACTAGCTCCTCCCCCCAAATCCAAAAACACTGATACAATTACTAAAGCTGCAGAAGACACCAAAACAACGTTAATCAAACAATTATCACAGAGAAACACAAGGTTAAGAACAAAATAAATGTCGGAGAACCAGTTGAAACACGACAGTAGCAGCAGTGTAATGGACGAGGGGCACAGACTGTGTCAGTCAGAAGTCCCTGGCTGTCCAACACTTAAAGAGACAGGACTTGATATGAGGGGAAATAACAAAATGAAGGAAAAAAAATCATGACTCCGTGTTGCCCATAAAAGAAAAATCATGTGCAACACAGAAATGCGATGTAACTCAAAATAATTTAGAACAGCATTGCAACAAGGGGCCAAGTCAAAACAAAATAAATACTGGAGAAAAAAATAATCCACAGCTTCAAAGGGGAAAGGAACAAGACACAAAGCCCGAACACATGCAAACTAGAGAGTCCGAAATATATATTGAGCAAATTGACATCTTAAAAGAAATAACACAAGGAAGCAACACTAGTAAATGTGACAACAACTTACTATCACAGAAAGAGAAAGCCATCAAGGCAAAAGAACAATGGAAATTATATTATCAAAGAGCAACCAAATCAGAGATTTGCAAAAGAAACTGCACCAATCAGCAAATGTCGATTGGAACGCCTATCGCTTGATTTAACGGAAATTGAAGCACTTATGGAACCACAACAAACAAATAGGAAAAATAAACAACAAGCTAATTTATCAGGAATAAAGACGGAAACAAGTAACGTAACCAATAGCTCTTTATGCTATTCTGATTTAAGCGTTGCAACAGTAAATAAGACTCAAACATCAAACATCGAAACAAATGCCAAAAAAACAGTCCATAAGACGGAAGAATCAGTCTGTTACTGTGCGCCTAAGCCAGTAAACCAACAGGAGTCAGTTGCCACATCAATGCTGGATCTACAGAATATGCTGATCGCAGTAACAACGCAAACAATGATACCCTACATAAAACTACAAGAAGCAAGCAATGAAACAAACAAAGAACATACCACGATACTTTGCTCGATATTTACCAAACAGTAGAGCTTAGAACAGCTTATATATAAAATCCAAGAACGTCTTAGCATAGAAACAGAAAACAGTTACCTGGCAACAACGTCTCACCGACATAGCAAGACAAGACAGAATGGATAAAGCATCGCTAACGGAAGCCTTAATCTCTTTTACAAAGACATCTCTAACGAAGAAGATCACCCAAGAAAAAACACAAAAGGAGAATGGTCATATAAATGGAGTACCAAAGGCACGCCTTTCTAAGACAAGAATGGCTAGCGCACAGACCATGATCGAGAAGCATCACTCAGATGGTGCGAATATAGATGACATCCTCTTGATTGATTTGACACCTGAAGAGCTACAGAATAAAATAAGCAAAAAGCCCATAAATCGGAGTCTGGAATCAACTGCACACAACATAGAACAACACAGCAAAATAGCGAAAGGGAATCAGAATTATAGCATATTTGAACAACAGCCCCAGAATAATTCAAGCAAAGCGAAAACGACAGCGGCAAAAAAACTGACCAAAAAACAACAAAGAGGCTCAAGAGCATTCCTCAGGAATCTGTCCCAGAGTGCCAAAGAAATCACCAAAAAATCCCGCCCCAAGAACCTAAAGAAATGAGAACAGCTAACCCTGAAATAAAAGAAAGGGACACTGGAATCGGAGGAAAATAAGAATAGGCTCGAACACACAGTCCATAAATTCCACAACTGATCAGGGAAACATCGAATCCCTGATGAACCTTTCCACATATTCAACACATGAACCAGAGTACTCAAAATGAAGAAATTATAGGAATTGAGCAACAGCAATCACAAACAAATACTTCCTCAATGATTGTAATCGACTGTTATGAGGAAACTATTACAGGATCATATATATCGTTAGAACTTTCCTGTGAAGAAATTTCAGATGAAGAACTATATTCCGGAAACAGCACCCTGAGTTCGACAAGGCTAGAGAGATCAGTCTGAAGAAACCTGTAACTCTAGCCACAAATGCAATGACTGGAACAAGAAACAAGACTAACGAAGAAAGCCGCCACTCTGAGCATCCTCAAATTGTAGACCCTTACTATAAAGAAAAAGTAATCAGATTGAAGTTGGAAGGAAAACTCAGAAAAAGAGGCTAAAATTGTACTGAATAGAACTAATATATTACACCTTTTCAAGGCAATCCCAAAATTCGAAACGTTGAAGTCAAAAGATCTGAAATTAATTGAGTTTATAGATGAACAAAGATTGCATAAAATCTGGATATACTGTTGTTCATGGGAACTGCAGAGTTTAATATCATCATGTGCCAAAGAACTCGAATCCCATGGATTCATAGTGTCAAATGAAGACAGACTGGATAGTAGGTCCGAAGAAAACTCCAACATGAGCCAGCAAGATAACAGCAGAATGTATTCTGATATTAGTAGTGCCACAAGCATTACGTGCAATGATAACGAAGGAAAGAAATAAAAAGAGGAGGAAAGATGGCACAAGGACTATCAAAAAAGAATGAATCCCCGACAATATACAGACAAAATACCAACTGGATGGAATTATGAAAAATCTCTTTTGGCGTGAAATTAGTATAGTAATGAACAGGCAAGAGAAGATAGAAAAACTGATGCAATAACAACGAACGGAAAGCATCGAACGCACAGTAATACTTTGTTCGTGGAATACAAGGGGACATTCGCATCTTTTCCAAATGGAACGACCAGAGCTGAATACAGCAAATGTGATATGTTTACAGGAGACATGGTTAACTGAACCACCAGTATGCGAAGGGTCCCTCGCATACATGAATCCTGCAATTACCACCAAAGCAGGTAGACCATCAGCTGGTCTCATTACCTTAATCAGACAAGAATTGGCAATAGAAATTATTGAATACCAAAATATAGGAAATTGGGCACAAAACACGCTATTTAAGACGCAAACTATGATGCAACTAGGGAGCACTGCCATGAGAACAAGGGCTAAATATTTAAACATCACTCACGTCTACTGGAATCCGAGAAAATTTCATGAAGACATAGTAATAGATTCTATATTATTGACTAAGATCAATAACATTTCACAAAAACACCAAGATGTAGAATTTATTATATGTGGCGATCTCAACTTGCATCTATTTGACGGCAACAGAGAAATAATAGAAGAACAGTTGCTCGAACATAGAGACCGAAGATGGACAACAGAGACACGCAATAGAAATTTAGAAAGATGGGATGCATTTAATGTATCAACAAATACACTGACACCCACATGGTCACGTGGGAAAACCAAGTCAATTATTGACTACATCTACACCAGTAAAGGAATCACTCCAACCAAAATCAAAGCCATGAATCTGTTTAGTGAGCATAGCTATCATTACATACTCAAGCGCTCATGGGAAATGAATACAGGCGAACGCCCCAACATAAATATTCCTAGCCTGACCTTATCAAATAGAATGAACCGACTGAGGATCCCGCAAAACAAACTAAGCGAAATCACAGAAAAATTAAAGAATTTAAAAAAAGAAGATTCCAGCAAAATTAATTATGGATGGTTAACTAACCAATTCCAACTGAAGCAGAGGCAGAATAACCATTTACAGCCTGAACGAAAATATACATATAACAAAGCAATTGCGGAAAAGAAACATGAAAATAAATCTATTATAAAAGGAGCCCAAAAGGAATCCCCTCAGACCAAAAAAAGAATAATTGGTCAAGCAAAACAAAAATTCAAAAACTGGCTTAAAAATGTAAAAATGATCCAAGAACAAGAAAATGATGAAATCATGATGGATACCTGTCATGATGCCTATCCCCGGGGACCCAGACCAAGTCCAGCAACCCCGGAAGCAGGCATCAAGTTACCCCAAGGAAACCCGACGACCCCCGCTAGGGGCTATTTGGGTGCAGTCCTGGCGCCTATGGCGCCAGGCTAATAGATTAAAACTTACCTGATGCAGATCATGCTGCAAACTTACCTGATGCAGACCATGCTGCAAGAGCTCCAAGCCAAACGAGGCTTGGAAGGGACTATTTTACCTAGGAACTATTTTTTTTACTCGGGTGGGGCTGGGGAGGAATACTTACCTGGGACTACTTTGGGGGCTATTTGAACAACGCCTGAAGAGCAGCACATGCTTCGCATTATTCTGCATCCAGCAGCGTAACGCTCACTGTGCCTGCAAGTCTGCATCCAGTCTTCTGCCATGCCCGCCTCGAGTTTGGAGCTCCTAGAAAAAGGGAGAAAGAAGGAGAAAAGGTTAGAACAAGAGCAATACCTTTGATCCTTACCTGAATTCCCGATCCATCGCGCCTTCGAGCTGGAAGAAAGAAGTTATTTTATGCGCTTCGCCTTGCCTGCTGCAACGCCGCGCTGAACTCACCGGCCTTCGCAGCAGCTTCACATTTCACCGCATCCTCCTGCATGTTACCGCCGCACTCCGGCACCTAAGGAGAAGACAACAGCAAAGTGAGCCAAGGGAATACACAGAGGAATACCCTGCCATAGACTTACCTGATTTTACCACCGGGGGTACTATTCTTCTTCACGGTTCGGCGCAGCTTCCACTGCATCCTAGCCGAACCCCGGCCCCTAAGGGAAAACAAAAGGACAGCAAGGTGAAACAAGGGACTAACAAGGGGAACCCTCCTCACCACAAAAGACTTACCTAATTTTACCGCCGGAGGCATTATTCCCCGAGACTTCATACTTTCTCTCAGCGCCTGAATAAGGGAGAAAGCAACAGGTTACATATGGACATTATTTTATCGAACTGTGTTGGATAATACAAATCCTTACCAGAACATTAACAGTTGCCACGAGGAACTCTTCAGTAGGGTCAAGCTGCAACCTACAAGGAATCGGACAAGAGTGAAAGTCAGGCATTTGAACTCTGACGAACTACATACTTACGGCGTCTTGCCGGGAATATCAGAGTCAATATTGTCCTGGAACTCACCAATTCCTTCAAGCTAGTGAAGCAACTGGTTATCTACGCGCCCCTGCGCTCAATGCAGGATGGAGAGCTCATCTTTTCAAATCATCAGGTGAGACTATAAGAGGGAACATCCAAGGTGATCAGTGGGGAGAACAGCGGGGTTGGGGGGATCTACGCTCAACTCCACGGGTGGTTAATTCCCTTTCTCCACTTGCAGAAGAATATTCCTACGGAATGAAGCTAGGTGGGCCAGTCCAGTCCGTCATCTCGGCCCTACGCGTCACATTGGTGGAGAGCGCAGCAGTCCAGTCCAGATAGACGCCTCTGTGGGAGCCAGGTGAGCGTAACAATACCCTTAAAAACTAACACCAGACGATTATGGGAATTATTGAAACAGAACAAAAACACAGATGATGCGATGATAGTGGATGTCCCAGAATCAGCTTGGGTAAAGTACTTACGGAACTCTACGACGAAAGACCCACAGTAGGGAACAAATCCCTGCAAAGCACGGAAAAGACATGGAGTGTGAGTTATGACATTAATGAACTTATCAACACAATTAAAAAACTAAACACATCAAGAGCCCCCGGCCCTGATGGCATGTCAAACGCTACATTAAAACAGAACCCTGAAGTCTGGGCCCAATTTTATGGAAAAATCATAGATCTGATCAATCGTACCAAAAGTGTTCCTGATTCAAGGAAAATATGATATATATGATATATATGATATGATATATGGCATTTGTAACGCGCCTATCCACAAGTGTTTCAAGGCGCGATGAGGCAGAGAGGGGGGAACAAGGGGAAGACAGACAACGATCCTAATAGGCCAGGTGTCATTCAGATTGCGCAAGTGGAGGCAGGCAGATTAAGATAAAGGCTGTTACAGTAGTCCAGCCTTGAGAGAACCAGGGCTCGGGAGACAGTGAGCTTCTGGGGGAAGGAGGGGAAGGGAAGAATACCTCTGAGGAGGTGCAGCTGGTAGTGCGACTTCTTAGAGACGTCAGATATATGAGGAGAGAATGAGAGTGTGGAGTCGGAGATAACCCCGAGGTTTTTTGCCTTGCAGGTAGGAGCAGGAAGAGGGCCAAGAGAGGCCGTCCAGAGAGCTGCAGGGAAGGAGGGGGTGGGTGTGCCGATGAGTAGAATCTCAGTCTTACTGGCATTAAGGCAGAGGTCATTGGCGGCGCACCATTCCTGGATAGCAGACAGACAGTCAGAGATGAGGGAAGGAGAGGAGGAGGCAGAGGGTAGCCTGAAAATGAGCTGGGTATCGTCCGCATTGTACTGAAAGTTGGGGCAGAGAGCGGCGATGCGGTGGGCAAGGAGTGCCAGATACTGGTTGAACAGCCAGGGGGAAAGATTAGATCCCTGGGGGACACCACAGGTGGAGAAAAGATGTCAGAGAGGAAGGACCCCAGTTGGACCTGGGAGGGTCGATTGGAGAGGAAAGAGGTCAGCCACGCCAGAGCCTGACCAGTGATACCCAGGTTATCACGGAGACGGTTGAGCAGGATGGCATGGTTGACAGTGTCAAAGGCAGAAAAGAGATCGAGCAGGATGAGAACACACAGAATGTTGGAGTCGAGAGTCAAGAGCAGGTCCTCACAGATGTTCAGGAGAGCAGTTTCTGTGCTTCTGGCGGCTCTGAAGCCAGATTGATGGTCATGAAGACTTCCAACAGATTCAGCATGGAGGTTAAGCTGGGAGATGGCCAGTTTCTCCAGGAGCTTGCCCAGGAAGGGAGTGATGGAGATTGGGCAGGAGGGGTCAGAAGAGGGTTTCTTAAGAAGAGGGTGCACAAGGGAGTGCTTGAGGAGGGATGGGAAGACTCCAGAGGCGAAGGAGTGGTTGCAAAAGTCAGCCAGGGCCGGAGCCAGGGAGTCGATGTGGTCCTTGATAGTTTTGGAGGAACAGGGGTGAACCTGTTTAGACGAGACTTTCATAGATCGGACTTGTCTGGAAACCTCGTCATCAGAAAAAAGGGGAAAGGCAGAGAAGGAGGGAGGAGGGGTGGCTGCAGAAGGGCCAGAGGAAGAGCCGGGAAGAGAGGGAGGGAGGTGATAGGAGGAGAGTGAGGACAGGATGTCCTGAGTTTTAGAGATGAAGTCAGAGGCCAGTGCAGTGCAGAGGGCCCGGGAGGGGACAGGAGAGGTAGAGACAGCAGCAGGGTTGGCAAGCTCCTTGCGGATTTTAAAGAGTTCGGCCGAGTTGTTAGATGCCGCAGAGATGCGGGCTTGATAAGGGCTCTCTTCTTGGTGAGAACGGAGAGACGGTATTGCCTTTGGAGCAGGCGGCAGGCCAGTTTGTCAGAGGATGAACATGAGGCACGCCATTTCCTCTCTGCCACCCTGCACTTGCGTTTAAGGGTGACGAGATCCGAGTCATACCAGGAGTTACATTTGGCTTTGGGCTTCAGGCGGATTCTCATGACAGGGGCAAGGATATCAAGAATATCAGATATAGCAGAGTGGAGCATGGAGAGGGCTGTGTCAGGGTGGGAGTCAGCCGAAGAGGGAGGTGGGGGCGAGAAGGTGGCAGCGAAAGCCTCAACTGACACGCGATCATTAATGTCTAGGCTAATGGGACCGTCTTGGTCCAAGGTCCTCAGGCCAATCTTCACCTCTTTGATAGACGCTTCCCTCGCCTCATCAACTTCCTTTCCTCTCCTGCTGTCCCCCCCTCCTCTGTCCTCGGCTACCTTGCCTCTACCCTCCCTCCCTGCCCCCTCTTGCGCTCCTCCACCTCCCTCTTCTACACCTCCACCTCTGATCTGTACCCCTCCCCGGAAGTCCTTCAAGGATGGCAACCTTCTCCACATTGCCACTCTTAACTCTTGCTCTGCCATCAAGCATTCTTCTGATATCTATCACCTTCTTGATGAACTGGACCTTGACGTCCTCGGTCTCACTGAGACATGGTTCACGGCCAGCTCTGTCACCAGCTTTGACACACTGCTACCTGACGGTTACAAGATCCTCTCCGTACCCAGACCCAACCGTGCAGGGGGGGGGGTGTAGCCCTTATCTTCCCTGAGTGGATTCCTGCCACTGTCACTCCTATGCAGACCTACTCCTCTTTTGAATGCATTGTCTGCCGTCTCTCTCTCCTAGCCATTCCCTTGCTGTGGCTACTATCTATCGGCCACCTGGTCAAATCTCCTCCTTCCTCTCTGAGTGGGCTGACCTCTCCTCCTCACTCCTGTCCTCAACCACTCAACTCCTCCTTCTTGGTGACTTCAACATCCACTTGGATGCTTCCTGTCCCCCCACAGGACTCTTTCGTGACCTCTGCGACTCTCACTCTCTATTCTCCCGTCTGGACCTACTCATTCTGCAGGGCACACTCTTGATGCTCTGATCTCTTCCGACCTTCCCCTCTCTGTCCCTCTCTCCACTCCTCTCTCCTGGAGTGATCACTTTCTCCTATCCTCCCACCTCACCCTCCCTACCCCACAGGCAAAGCCACCCTCATCACAGCCACCCACCTTCTCGGTCATCCGACCCATGAAGCGCCATGACATCAATGATGGCCTTAGAGGAGTGGAAGGAGGCCAAGAGGACATCCCAACGGGTGCCACCATTAATGGGAGAAGAGGAGAAAGGAGAGAGCACAGAGACCATATGAAGGGTCCATAGGTCAGGCGAAGGCACGAAAAAGAGGATGTCAGTAAGAGTTTCCTTGGAGCAGGCACTAGTGTAGGTGTCAGCGATAGGGAGGCCTGGGTTGGAGACAAGGATGTCCTTTTTAAACTTTTTCCTACCAGATTTAGTGAGGAGAGCAGGATAGTCAATAGAGAAGCAGTTAGAGAAGATAGGCGAGAGAGAGCACCATGGAGTAGGAGGGAGTGGGGGGGAGGGGACAGACAAAACGAGAGCACGCAGGCAGGAAGTGAGCGGCAAGCCCAAGTTAACCACATTTCAGAACAGTGAGTGTGTATTAGGTACAGAGGCCACCTAAGTTTGATAGCAATACTAACACCAATATATAAACAAGGATCATCTAAGGAGCCTAAGAACTATCGACCATTGGCACTCTTGGACCTCCTGGGGAAAATCTTTGCCAACCTCCTTTTGACAAGACTAAATATTTGGGCAAAACAAACAAACCATCTTGCAGTCCGTCAGACAGGATTTGCACGCAATGTTGGCACGAATATAAACTTGATAATCCTAAATCTGATGAAGCACAAAGCCGAAAGAACAAAAACAGAAATAATAATAGCGTATGTCAACCTGAGCCTTGCCTACGATAAAATCAATAGAGACTTGCTTTGGACTAAACTTGAGCAATGGAGATGTCCTAGCAACATTCTCGAGCCAATAAAACTCTTGTATACCAACACAAAAATACAAGTGAGAATGACAGCTGATGGCATTATAACAAACCAAATCAATACCTGGCATGGCCTAAAGCAAGGGTGTCCGCTGGCTGCAGCTCTATTTAGCCTCTTCACGTCAGATTTCGAAGCATCTATAAATACACCTAGCATTAATCCGCCGAAATTAAATGCGACTGCAGTACCATGTCTGATCTATGCAGATGACATAATTCTATTGGCAAAAACACAGTTCGGACTACAAACAGCACTCAAAAAAACTCAAGAATACATGGAAAAAAACAAACTTACAATAAACATCAAGAAAACAAAAATTATGTACCTGACAAATAGGAAACAAAAAGGGAAAACGTTTTTTCTTTTTATCTACAGAAAGAAAAATTGATCCAGGTTATAACCTATAAATACTTAGGAATATGGATCAATCCCTTACAGAAACTTCATGGGCAGAGCATTTGAAGTCCAAAACCAGAGCACTAGCACGACAGGATCTGACGATCCATAAGACATTTGGGAAATTTTCGTTAAAACCAGCGGTAACATTTTACAAACAAAAGGTTACAGCGATCCTTGCGTACAGTGCTGAAACTATGATCAATCTGGACCGATCCATATGGACAAAACTGGAGGCGATTTACTGGCGGAAAGTATTGGGCCTACCTCAAAATATGCCGATGGCCCGTATACGTTACGAGCTGGGCCTCCAATCGCTAGAATCAATAATAGAAAATAAAATAATAGATCTATTAAAAAAATTGAACAGCGAAGAAAAGATACCGGCTTTGGAAATATTAAGAACTTCATACTTACAGGTTAATGATACAGAACTAAACAAATGGAAAGAAGGGACAATGATCATATGTAATAAAAAGGGAATCGCATTGGAGATATTGGCGAAGATGCCACAAAACGCAAAAAAGAAGCTGAGTCGAATCGATTGGATTGCGACACAAGAGCAGAAAGACCGATACAAACTGAACTTAAAATGCAACGAAGAGGCACAAGCACTCAACCAACTACCACACTATCTCAATCTATATCCAGATCGAAGAATTAGAGATATGTTCCTAAGATTAAGACTGAACCTTCTCCCAACAAGAGAAGTCTTGGGGAAATGGAGTCAAAACAAAAGTGCAAACAGCGACTGTAGATTCTGTCTAATATCGTGAAAAACAAACTTTAAACCATGTAAATATGGAATGTGAGGCACTCAATCAAAGACTGCTCGGGGGCGTGGCTAACCGCGGGATGTGAAAGACTTAGGTCTTCTCGGCTCCCGCGGCCGCAACAAACATCCTGGCAAAATAGCCTGAATTTTGACGAATTAGGAGCTGAAAACACCCCTAAGGGGTGCCGGACACCATTGGGCACAAACGAGGTGCAGAGCAGGGGAAACCACAGTCGAATCCATGAGAGGCAACTGCAAGAAGTTTGGCGGTGATCAACATCCAGCCTGTCCTTAAAATGGCTGCCAGCGCGCACTGCGGATTGCCTGGTGACTGCGCAGTAAGGCCGCTGCAGATTCACTGATCACAGCGACAAGGGAGCGCGTTCCTAGCGGGGCCCCGGTGGTGTCCCGACAGACAGGGGGGCGGGCCCGCACGGCAGTGGACGCGGGGAGAGCATCTGACGGAGGGAGGTCCCCGGGCTCCCCGACAGCGGTGCTCATCCCCCGAGTGACCCAACAGGAGAAACAGACCTGCACGCCGTCAGCGAAGAGGGACCGCTGGTGTGTGAGGAGAGCGCGGGTGGGTGTCCCCCGGTGGGCCCTGCCCCCCCGATAGCGGCAGTGAGTGAGGCGGCCCTGGAGAAAGGAGCAGAACTGGGGGAGAACCGCTGCGACCCACGTGGCCGCCTGCAGCCCGGTCCCGCAGCTGCCGCTGACCCAACAGCATATGTGCGGACCCGTGGCCGGTGTAGGAGACCTGCGCTCACACTGCCGGAAGAGTGCTCAGCCGTGGAGGTGTGCTGCGGCACCGCTGAAGACAGCTGCAACATTGAGAGACACGGGAAGGAGCTCCCCGGAGGCGCGACCCTGCGAGCAGGGAAACAGCACGAACAATCCTCTGAACGGGACCGCACGACGACAGCTACAGGTCCAGCGGACCGGCAAGGTACACGGGACAAGAGGCGCCCGGGGGGGGGGGGGAGCAGTACCCAGTTGAACGTTAGTTGGACCGCTCACCCACATCAGCCCACGTAGCTCGAGTGGCAGTCGGAGCAAGGTGAGCCTTGGCATCCCCAATTAGCTGGCCGTAACAAAGCAGATAACTGCCGAGGGCAGGATCCATAGGGCAAAACATCCAGATTACCACCAAGCCCTCTGACAGCAAAACACCCTGGCTCAAACCCAGCTGGCACCATTAAAGGCAGAATAGGCTAGAAGTTTCTGTACCCGAAGAGGAGGAAGCAGCTGGGGACGGCCGGAACACTCGGACCCCACCCAGAGTATTCCATACGGAGGTCCCTCATCACAACCCCAATACCTACAGGGTGCGATAGGTGCATGAACATAACACGCAGTGAGACAACCTCGATAAAAGGCCCAACACGCAGGACTGAAAGCGCCCAGTGTATGCGGCATCATGGGGAAAGATAAGTCTAGGAAACTTCCCACGCAGAGCAGAATGGGTCAATACACCATTCCTCCGCTCCAGCCGCCAGACCTCCACCCGCAATCCTCGGAGGAGATGGAGACAGACCAGGGAATTTCTTTGAAGGACATTATGGCTGCTATAACAGACTCCCACATGTCCATGGAGCAGAATATGGACAGAATTAGCATGGATGTTTCTCTCCTCAGGCATGACCTCCAAAAACTAACGGCACATACCGGGGAGGCTGAGCATCGTATATCCAATACAGAGGATAGAATGAATAACATGCAACAACAGCTCCACAACGCCACATCCAAAATGAAAGTGCTGGAGGACAGAATCGAAGATGGAGAAGGTAGATCCAGGCGCAACAACGTGCGCATACTCGGTATACCCGAAAAGGCAGAAGGCGCCTGCACAGACCTTTCTCTAGAACAGTGGCTGACCGACCTGTCTGAACCCGACGCCTTCTCCAAGTTCTTTTCCATAGAGAGGGCACACAGAGTACCCACGGGCAGACCAGTGCCCGGCACCCCCCCATGCACTATAATAGCAACATTTTTAAACTACAGGGACCGTGATGCCTTACTGCAACATGCACGCGGCAAAGGCGCCGTCACGTTCAATGGATCCAAAAATCGCCCCCCCGATTACACCAGGGAGGTGCAAAAGGCGAGGCAATCTTTCGACCACCTCAAAAAACAACTGCAAACAATGGGAGTAAAGTACGCCCTGCTCTTCCCTGCACAACTGAAGATTTACCACAAAGGCACAACAGTCCACTTCACTGATCCTAAGGAGGCCTGGCGCTGGGCCGAGCAAAACAGACGGAGATTGGTCGACCCCCCGCGAAAGTAGGGGGAGGAATCAAAGACCGCCACAGGACCAACAGCGGGAACCCCGCCGACCACCGACGCAGGACCCGCCGAAGACTTGGGGGGCTGACCCCCGCCCCATCGGCTGCTAGGGGCCTGTAGCCCCGTTCGTACATTCAGATCAAACTAGAGTACCTCCTACACTATACACAAACGCGCAACAACAGACAGCATACACCTACTTGATGGGGCTGCGGTATGCCCCAAGCCCGCAACACAAGGCGAGCCCCTCTCCCGATAACACAACAATCTCCATGTGTATCATACGTGAAGACTCCCCCGGGGTTTACCTCTAGAGGAGTATCACCTTCCCCTTGGGTTCCAAGCAGGGGAAGGCCACCTGTACCTGATACCAAGTTCATCGCATGTGAGGTGTCCAGTTGATACCATAGGTTCAATGTTCGGGCGACCGATGCTTCTAGTTGGGAGGAGTATGGGGTGGGGGGTTGGGGATTTGTTAAGGTCAGCTATAGTCGGGACCAGTCAAACTCACAAGGATATATGGCTAGAATTGATG
Organism: Ambystoma mexicanum; assembly: GCF_040938575.1. NCBI lineage: Eukaryota > Metazoa > Chordata > Amphibia > Caudata > Ambystomatidae > Ambystoma > Ambystoma mexicanum. The sequence goes on along the minus strand of NC_090927.1, from coordinate 625,610,069 downwards.
TCAATAACCCACAGGCTCATTCGCAACATGCGCATAACGCAGTCAGCGGCAACATTGGCCTTTATCACCACAAGCACACATGGCAGCATATAGCAGTACTACTGATGCCCTCAGAACACTGAGGTTCATGACATGGAACGTCAATGGCCTGGGCAATGCAGTCAAGCGCCGATCGGTGCAGCAATTCCTAAATAGACAGGGGGCCGACATAGTGTTCCTATCTGAAACCCACCTTGCGGGCACCGAATGTACCCTATTCAGACGCACGAACTATAAACTGCTATTCCACTCAGGTTTCACGATGGGCTCTAGAGGCGTCATAATCATGATACACAAAAGCCTCCCCTTCCACCTTAATACGGTGACCCATGACACAGGTGGCAGATACGTATATGTGACGGGTGAGTTGTCGGACCAATCCATTGCACTGATATCCATCTATGCACCGCCAATCCTTCTAGAGCCACTACTCACTGACATTGCCCCATTAATCGCTAAGGATACTTCCACCTGCATGATATTAGTGGCTGATTTCAATGAAGTCATGAATGTAACTCTGGATAGATCACACTTACGCAACAGAAACCCCAAGGTCCCCACCAGACTAGCCACGTTTGCCAACGCACTTGGCCTGTGCGATGTATGGAGAGAACTCCACCCAGACACTAGAACGTACTCGTTCCACTCAGGGGCTCATGCCTCGCTCTCCAGGCTAGATTATTTCTTCACCCCAGCAACGGATCTACACAGAGCACAGGAAATAAATATGCTACCCAGAGGCATCTCTGACCACTCCCCAGTGGAACTGCTGCTCATAACATCCCAACAGCTCCCACCGCCGAACTGGAGCCTGAATAGTTATTACCTGGGGGACCCAGAGCTTGTGGAAAGACTACAGGAAACCACCAATACATACTTCGAGCTAAACACCCAGACGGCAACGAACCCCGAAACACTGTGGGAAGCCTACAAGACAGTGCTAAGAGGCGAATTAATATGGACGACTGCTAAGAAGAGGCAGCACTGGTGTAAGACTGTTGAAGCGGAACAACAAGTGAAACAGACAGAGGAGAGGCACATAATAGGGAACACTCCGGCCTCTAATCGGGCGTTGCTACTAGCACAAAAAAAGACTTCAGAGCATAGCAATGGACAATGCTAAACAAGCGCATACTGCAATGCGAGCAAGACTCTATGAAATAGGCGATAAGGCGGGCAAATTGCTTGCATGGCTGGAAAGGAAGGAGCAGGGACGCAGCCATGTCCGGAAGCTCGAAACTAGTGGTGCGAACACAAAGGTGACAGATCAGGAAATAACCCAAGGCTTTGCGGAATACTACGCTGAGCTTTATAGTGAACCCACGACCCAGATGGACGCCACGATTATAGACCAAATTGATATCCCTACTTTAAATGAGATGCAACTGCAGCTGCTGGAGCAGGAGATCACAGACGAGATCCTAAGTGCCATGTCTGGTCTCCAGACCGGTAAAACCCTTGGACCAAACGGCTTCCCGGTGGAACTGTGGCGGAAGGTGGGTACCAATGTAATAGCCCCACAATTACTCCGGTTGTATCATCACGCACGGGAAAAGGGCATTCTCCCACCAGATCTACGAGAAGCGACAATAATAGTGATACCCAAGCCGGACAAGCCCCCGGAAAGATGCAGCTCGTACAGGCCCATTTCACTCATCAACTGTGAAACTAAAATACTGGAGAAACTACTTGCGGATCGTCTACAACAGGTAAATCCCTCCCTGATACACCCAGACCAGTGCGGCTTCATGCCACAGAGATCAACCGGCATGAACCTCCGCAGACTACATTCAGCTCTGGAAAGGGCCAACAACATTAACTTTGAAAAGGCCTTTGATTCAGTGAGATGGGAAGCTGTCTGGACCATAATGCGCCGCATGGGATTCGGTAAGAACTTCATGAGTTGGGTGCGGCTGCTGTACGAATCCCCGGATGCTAGGACCAAGGTCAACGGTTGGCGATCAGAACTGTTTAGTCTGGGAAGGGGCACGAGGCAGGGCTGCCCGCTATCGGCCATGATCTTCGCTATCGCAATCAAACCACTGGCGATCCTGCTGCGAAACACTCCAGCCTGGGAGGGTTTCCGTTGGTCCGAGACCTGGGAAGACAGAATATCCCTCCATGCGAATGACCTGCTCATCTACCTGAAGGACCCAAGCACTTCTTGCCCCAGAGTAGTGCACCTGCTAGGACAATACGAGGTATTCAGTGGATTACGTGTGAACTGGTCCAAATCCATCCTCTTCCCTATAGGAGACGCCTCGTTGGCGGTCGGGCGGCTGGCCCCTACCAGACTGAAAGAGAACAGTTCAAATACCTGGGGATACGCATCACGAACCTTCTTACTGAATACACAACCCTAAACCTCTCCCCCCTGGTGGCAAGATTCGCAGAAGACACTCGCCACTGGATCTCCTTGCCATTGACTCTGATGGGCAGAGCGGCCCTGTTCAAAATGATTGCCCTCTCAAAATTCTTATACATCCTGCAAAACACTCCATTATACATCCACCATCGAGAATTCCACAAACTCGAGTGTATCCTCCGGAAGCTGCTATGGGGAGGAGGTCACCCACAAATTGCTCTTGCCACTCCCCAGAGGTCCATCTGGGAAGGGGGGATCGGGCTGCCTAGACTGCAGTCATATTACTGGGCCAGCCAGATGGCAGTGGTAAACGATATGCTCCATGGAGACAACAGCCTCCCACACATCAAGGGTTTCAATTGCAACACCACAGCCAAGTCACTAGAATACCTATATGGAAGCCTGGGTCGCCCTCAAAAACCCGACATGGCATCGCATATATTGAGAATATGGAAGGAAGCGCACAGATTCTTAGGATGGGGCGGAAAACTAACATTGGCCCAACCCCTGTGGAACAACTGCAGCCTTCCCGAAATACAAAAGCTACCCAGATGGCCGAGGGGACCAAGCGAGGAATCTCCAGTATCGGAGATGTGATACACGAGGACAACCTGGCAACATTGGAAACGATGCAATTGAAATTCTCCCTACCAGATACGGAGTGGTACCATTACATGCAGCTGAATCATGCGTGGACGGCCCACCAACAGATTACACAAGACCTGCCGGAAAGCTCCACGCTTGAACGGAACATAGTCCTGGATCGGGTGGAGCGGAAGATCACCTCTACCATGTACAATGTGATAACATCCTTTGCGACACCGGAACTAACCAGTCTGAAAACAAAACGGGAACGAGATGTGGGACCACTTCAACCAGAGGACTCGGTAGAGGCCCTGATGTAACCGCGAGAAACAACCAACTCCACAAGGCTCTGACTCGTCCAATTGAAGATCCTACACCGCACCTATTACCCAAGGGTGGCCCTCTATCGCTGGGGTAAGACCTCGGATGCAAGATGCCTATGCTGTAAGCGAGAGGAAGGTACCGTTTTTCATATCCTGTGGGAATGTAGTAATATCCAGCAGCTCTGGCAGAAATGCTGTGACAAACTATCTAGCGTTAAGGGTAAACCGATACCGAGATGCCCTAAGCACCTTCTCCTGGGGATCTCCAGTGAAACAGACTTATCCCGTTATGAGAAACTGCTCTGGTCAACTGCGATGGCAGTTCTCAGGCGGAACATTGCACAACTGTGGGGCTCGGAACGTACACCTAGTTACGACCAGTGGGTCACGGACGTGGACATATGTGCAGTAATGGAGCATCAGTTGTACAAAGCGAGAGGCTGCCCGCAAAAAGCGGAGAAAATATGGGGAAGGTGGGAAGTGGCTAACTAAGTGTCAACGGCGACCCCGCCACCGCGGAGACTGTGTGACTCCCAGCACAAGTGGGCGCATCGAATCTGTTACGAACAATCTATGCCATGAGGACAACCTATGTTAAATTTGACGGTCTGTCGGACCGCGGTCTCCAAAGCTGGTTTTATAGATGTTATTTGGTTTTATTGTGTTGATTGTTTCTCTCGCTCCATCCCATTATCTTTCCCGGAAGTTGTTGATTTGATATGTTTTTGGCCCTTGCTTCCTTCCCACCCTCCCCCTCCGTCCCCCCTTCCTTCCCGTCCTCCCCTTTCCCCTCATCTCCCCCTACCCCCTTCCCACGTCCCTTTCCTGTAATGCAGAGAGATGAATCTAATGTTGTCTTAACTTGAAAATCAATAAACAAATGTCGATAAAAAAAAAAGACTGCTCTACAGTGACAGATATCAAAGTGCCCTTGTAGAAATGGAACTAGAAGAACGATGGAGTCAAATCCTAATGGGAAACAACAGAAAGATGGGCGCTACCATAGTCCACTTCTGGGAAACCATCATCTTGGAAAACAGTAGTAGCAAACAGGAATAGTAAAGTTAAAGTATCTTAAAAGAGGACAATGTAAATTGATTTGAACCATAAATGTAAGGTTTAAGATTTAAACCAAATGCATTTTATAAAAAAAAAAAAAAAAATTAAAAAGACGATGCCTATGGAGTTTGTCAGACCCCACAACCAAAAGAAACACAGTGTACACAATCACATTAAAACACATGAGAGAGTGGGAAAAAGGGTCTCTCTCTCTCCAGGTTAAGAAAATCAAGTCCTACAAATCCAGCAAAGTTGCTGGGGGTCTCTAAGGTAGAGGGAATTGGCACATTTCAGAGGATTCTCCCTAACATGGCTATTTTGATACAGTGTGGAAGCAACTCCTGTTGTCTTTCTGATGTTGGATGTTACCAGCATTTTGGTAGGTGCTTCCCGAATTGCCACAGTGTTCTCACAGAGTTCCTCATCTCATGGTCTACGTCACTTCACAGCTTCTTGTGAGGACCCCCTATGACCTACGGGACCGTGAGGCAATGAAGCGCTTTCCAAGTTGGTTTTTGTCATGATCACTATGTCTTGGCTGTTAAGGCTCCATGAGTCCCCACAATTGGCAAAGAGGATCCCAGCTGTGAGGATCCTACTGATCTACGACCATATTAAGGCAAACAGTAACCGGCTCTCGCAGGGATCGAAATTAAGATTGGATAAGCAGTAGCTAAAAGCAGCTCCTGGGTATTTACATTAACCAGTGAGCCGGACCTACCATGGAAGAACGAGTACATAGCGTTCCACAAACCTAACTGACATGAGACGTAAACTTAATATGTTGCCATTGTGTGTGGCCCGTTATGCTTGAAATGTCATGTAGATGTGTCCTAATGCTCATTTAAGATCACCCCAAAATGCACAGAATGAATGTGACATATGTATGTTTGTTTGCCATCAGTTGAAATGGGGAACCAAATGTAGTTCCTGGTAGTTGTTGGTATAAAGCTGATTAGGCACTTGTAGGCTAGAAACAGGAGCCAAATAGCCCCCAGCACACTCCTCAAATTCGAACTCGGTCTTGTCCTATTGGCCTCATTTATAGCCGTGAAACAGGATGTTGGAAAGTATGAGGCTACAACTGACTATAGACAAGTCTTCAAATGCCAAGCCATCAGATGTGGACAAGGGATATGAACTGATAGGGAGGGGCTCAGCAACTCCCACTCTGTACTGCCTCAAGGTAGCAAATGGCTCTTGCAACAAAGCCCTGGTAGGGTGGCTTTTCTAGGTTGCAAGGTTGCCTCCAGGCCTTTGGATGGGGCCAGACACGCGACTTCATCACGGTACGCAATACCATGTACGAACACATCTGTTTTGTTTCAAACAAAGGAAATCAAGTGTAGCTTTAAAACTCCTGCAGTTTCTAATGAAAGAGCTCCACCTACGCGCTCTGTGCCAGGGAGGAGGCATGTCCCCTTAGTAGTAGGTACTGCCAAGTAACTGCCAACTGGCTACAGATTAAAGGTTACTCACCCAGGAAAACACCGAGTACCCTCAAGGGCATCCCACATTGGGAAGCTTTAAGTCTCTCGGGGAGCACAACACAGGCTTACCCCCTTATTGAGGCGTTGGTTAAGTACAAGTCACAGGTCAAGACTTTCAACCTAACAATTGCCATGAGGATGAGATTCACATTGAGTAGGTTTTAACACGCCACTTTCTGACTCGGGGTTATTGAAAAGTGAAAATAATGTTTTTATTGCATAGTAGTTTACAATAACATGCTTGGTATACAGGACTATGAAATGGCTATTTCATTCTTCTCATGTGTTTACATTTACCTGTACAAATTTTGCAGTTCAGATCAAAGAGATGTCGTTTATGTTGGCTTGTTGTGTCAGATGGGGATTCAGGCTCTGCTTCTTTTTCTTCTGGAATCTCATCTACCTTATCTACTGGTTTAGCAGCAGTGGTTTCCTATAAACAATTAGACAAAATACACTTATATTATTCAACACCATCAGATGTCATTGAAAACTTGACATATATGAAAAGTGTGAAAAAATTAAAATTGCATGCTCCAAAACACAATAAAGAGGCCCGCTCAGTAGCCTTGGAAAATATTGGTGGACAGTGAAGGACACAGTCCCTTGATTTTGGTGGAGCTCTGGAAGTCAGAGGGGAGGTCCTGAGAATTGGATAATTGGAGTCAACAACCCCACCAACTTTGTTAATCAGCAGGTTAACAAGATGAATAGGAATCTCTCCTGGGATGTGAAAGTGGACAAGTTGCAGGGGCAAGTGAGAGCTTTCACAGCCGCTACCCCATATCTGTGCTCCCCTTCAGCCTTTTTCTGAAACCCTTCTGCGCAGAGTCTGGGCATTCATGTCACTATAAGGCCAGTCAGAGTAGCTCTGGTTTCAACGTTTGATCCACATTTGCAAAAGGAATACCCTAATCAACCTCCACACACCAGCTGGAGAACAATAGTTACAGGTAAGTAACTTGTTCCTTCTCCACCATGGGGTCTGGAATGGATTCACATGCTCATGAATAATAAATACATAGCAGTACAACATTACACAACCACAGGAGGTGGCAAGCCTCAACAGAAGCAATTACTCTTACTTCTGGAATAGATTTGCCTCAAGCCAACAGGCAGCGTAGCACTGCTTGGCTGATTCTGGACTCCTCCCTGGAATCCCTGTCAAAGCAGTAGAATGTCGTGAAGGTGTGCGTGGACCTCCACGTAGCAGACCTGCAGATGTCCAGCAGGGGCACCCCAGACAGGAACGCCGTATGCGCAGCAATCGCTCTGGTGGAGTGGGATATTGGACGGCCGGGCATCAGCCGGTCTGCCAACCGATGACATTGCTGTTACGCTCACCTGATATCCCTGGGGGCGTCTGGAAGGCTCCGAGATCTGGAACCCTGGATACGTAGTTGCCCAGTGCTGAATAATGAATCTGCAATTACAGAAGGGAGGATTTGTGATAACTGTCTCTAATGGTTGAATCTCCCACCTCCCGCTGACCGATTCCCTTCCCACCGGGTTCTTTTCTCACCTTAGTTATTTGTAGGGTGAGCTATCCGTCCTGCGTTTCTAGTGCACGGGCGCTTGACGTTTGTTGGCGAGTTGCCAGAGTTGCTTCACTGGTGCAGTTTGCCTTCCTTGGGCCCAGGCCTGCTGTGACCCCGAATCTGCTGGTAGGCAGGTAGGTTTGTTATATGCAAGTCTTTGTTCTGTTTATGGTGGGAATTTGTTAATGTCTTTATCTTCTTCTTTTCAGGTGCAGTGCTGAGCGGTTGTTTAATATTGAAAGCAAACCTGAATATGTCTCTTTTCCTTTGCAGATGTTGCTGTGGTGCTCCGGATGGAAGTGTGGCGTAGCGTGATGGAATTCAGGTAAGACTGATGGAAGTTGATGTTTTGGAAGCGCGTGTTCTAATATTGTTTTCCCCTTCGAACAGCAGCTGTGGTAGCGGTTCACCGAAGTCCTTAAGCTAGTACCCACAGGTGATTGATGTTTCTTCTTCTCGGTTTCCACAGATTGCAGCCCAGTTGAGATGGTGAGTGCTGGATGGCGTTTTCTCAGGTATGACAGAATAATCTTGTTCTTGCAGGATTACAGGAAGATGCTGAAGACCGGGAGCTGGACACGGTGAGCGTCACGATGCGGGTTGCAGAATAACTCAAAAAACGTGTTCTGCAGTCAGGGTGTGGTTTATATAGCCCATGGTAAAGTAGTGCCAGGGAAAGTAGTTCCAGGCCTGCCACACCCAAAACACTAGACCGCATGGCTTGGTTCTTAGGACTAGACTGTGTGGGTGCTTCCATGTTGGATTTAAAGGCCCATGTACATAAATGGGACCTGGTTTGAACAGCCCTTCCTTCCTACATATGAGTCTGGTGGCAAAGGTGCCAGGACTGGCTCCAGGAGCCCTTTTGCAGTGGTTTCAAGGCCCTCAGGGTTCTGGTGGGAGCCTGCCTGTGGCACACCTTGTGCCCCCTCACAGTGGTCATGACAATTGCATGATGCAGCTGGAAAGTCACCTTCAGATGGAAGCCTTGCACATGGCCTTCCACTAGTTTACAGGACCAAAGTTAACGAACATTTGGAAGTCTTCCGAAAACTCTCTGTGCGCGTCACATAGAACTTCAAGGCACAAGCTAGGTCCAGCGAGTGAAAGGGCTTTTCAGCCGGTGACGAAGGTTTCGGGAAAAAAACAGGCAACACCAAAGGCTTGTTGAGGTGGAATTTGTGACGCTTACCTTGAACTCTGCGGGAGCGCCTGGACCCTCCGATGATGATGATTCCACGCCTCTTGCGCCCCATACTCTTGTTGCAATAAAAGTGGACACCATCCAAGTGTAGAGTGGAAGGAGCAGGAATATGGTGTGCAGCTGCAGGATGCATTAAACCCTAGATGCTTGGCACTGTGCTGGTTTGGACTTCCTCTTAAAAAGAGACCACGTGTATCGCCGACCCTTTCATCACCAACATTTTTTTTTAAATTATTTTATTTATGGGGGGCTGCACCCCCCAAAACCACCCCCCCTTACTTAAATAATCATACCCCAACCCGCACAAACAATCCCCCCTAAAAAATGTTTTTAAAAAAAAAAGGTTGCTGATGAAAGGGTCGGCGATGAAAAGTCCCACGATGAAAAAGTGGTCGACTAAATGCATGTATACCGTGTATAATGCTTGTTTCCTGCCTGTGTAATGCACCCCCTTGGCTAGCTTACCCTCTCGCGGAAGGCTGGATTTACCTGTTGACTAGCACAAGGGTGCTCTCCTTCCTGTTGACTGTCACAGGGGCGCTTGGTTCCTGCTCTTCATCTGCGCCAGTTACTTCACTGGCTCTGCCCAGACCGGCTGCGGCTTGGATGAAGCAATGTCTGTCCTTTCACATTCGTTTTCGTCTTTGTTATGAGTGTCTCTGTGCAGCTCTGCCCTTGTTCCCAGTGTGTTTGCACTGCTCTCCTGTCGTGCGCTGTGGGTGGTTTAATTTGCATGTGCTGCTGCTGCCTTGCACGCATATCTTTGCAACAGCTTAATGCTGCTGTGTGTTCACTTTCCCTTCCTTTCTTTCTCTGCCTTTATAGGCTGTGCGTTTACTTTCTCTTTGTTTTATAGGTATCGGGCCGGAGCCAAAATGCCTGGAGCTAACAAAGCCGGAAGCTGCTAAGGGACAAGAGCGGCAGCGGTGCAAGAGCGGAGCGGAGCCGGAGTCACCGGGGGACCGATGCAGGGCTGGAATCACCAGAACTGTGAAGAAGAGATGCTCAACACAGTAAGTGCTCTGTAAGTGCTCTTGTTCTTTCCGGCGCAGTCCGTCTTTAATCTGTGGTTTCTTTTTTCCTAGGATCGCGCTGCTCCAGGCAGGGAAATGCGAAGCGAGGAGGCAAACATGGGTGTGGTTTAAAGGGACACCCACACATCTGCACTAGGCCGCCAATCTATGTGTAGCGAAATGGCCCTGCCATCGGCAATCTTGGTAGTAATCCGGATGGGCTTCAGAGCAGCGATCTTGGAGGGACAGCCTACACAATGCTAAAGGCCAGATTTATGGCCCTAATGAGCGCCAGGTGCGCAACAATGATGTCCAGCCTTACCTTTTCTTGGCCTTGCTGGCCCCAGGTGTAGTGCGAGTATGTGGGTGAGATGAGGAACTCCTGGTGATCATGACAGAATTCCGACGGAAACTTCGGTAGCATGAAAGAGGGGTGCATCCGCAGCAACACCCTCGATTTGTGGAAAGTCAGGTATGGTTGCGGACATGATAGGGCCTGGATCTCACCCAACCTCCTGGCAGAGGTGATTGCCACAAGGAAAGCGGTTATCCATGAGAGGAACTTGAGAGAGGCCAGATGAGCCTCTTCAGAACCAAGTTGAGTTTCCACGCCGGGGCAGGAGCCTTCACCAACAGGAAAGATCGAAAAAAGTAATTTGAGGAACCCCTCGATGAGCAGATGAGACCACAGTGACGATCTTCCTGGAGACCTGGTGTAGCGGGAGATAGCCGCCAGATGCACCTTGATGGAAGTGCGTGCTAGGCCGGCTTTGGCCAAGGAGAGCAACTATGGAAGAATTTGCAGAGCCGTGACCCACGTAGCGAAACGCTTCCACTTGTGACGGTAGGCCCTGCCTTTGGCAAGGGCCTCTCGGCAGTCTGCAGGCAACTCGCATCTACCAAACTCCAGGGCTGCAGGTGATATAGGATTGTGCCTCGCTCCCTGGTGAGAAGATCTGGAACTACCAGCCGCTTGACCGGGGGCGATGCTGACAGACTGAGGTGGTCTGGACACCAAATCTTCCTTGGCCACGCCAGAGCGGTGAGTATCATCTTGCACGGACCTTGTCGGAGTGTGTTGATGACTCGTAGCAGGAGAGGGAACGGGTACAGAACAGTCCTTCCCACGGAAAGAAGAATGCTGGCAAGCTTCTTGCACTTTGAGTTTGACGCTGTCACAAACAGATCTATCTGGGGCCTGCCCCACTCGGCAAACAGGTGGTCCACTTGATCCTGACAAAGCTCCCACTCGTGCAGGAGTGCAATTCCCTGCTGAGGGAGTCTGCAATGGTGGTCTTGACTCACGCCAGGTGAAGAAGGACGAGGAACATCCCCTGTCCGACGGCCCAACGCCACAAGTCCTGCACCTCCTTGGAGAGCGCCGGGGATCGAGTGCCCCCTTGTTTCCTAATGTAAAACATGGTGGTGGCGTTGTCCGTGAAGATCCTTACCACCTTGCCTTTCAGGGATGGGAGGAACGGCTTCAGGGCCCATAACACGGCCTGTAGCTCCGGGATGTTGATATAAAGATCCTTCTCCTCTGGCAACCACAGGCGTCTGGCGTGCAGACATCCGGTGTGCACTTCCCATCCCTCTGGGGAGGCGTCCATGGTTACCATCTCCTGGTATGGCAGAGTCTGGAATCCTGCACCTTGGGCAATGTTGGAGTGGACGCCCCACCGTACTATTGCCCGCCGGAAGTCGTTGAGCGGCAGCTTGCCTGTGAAGCTTCCAGACACCAGTATCCAGCGGGCGTCTAGGAATTCCTGGAGGAGCCACATCTTCAACCTGCAGAGACAGACTAGGTAGATGCAGGACATCAAACCCAGCAATGACTGGACGACTTGCACCGTGGCCATCCTCGTAGACAGCCGCTGCACCTTCCCCAGAATGGCTGCTATCCTCTCCTCCGAGGGAGTCGCCAGGCAAGTCTTAATACAGAGCCTCACGCCTAAAAACTGTGCGTTCAGCGATGGCATCAAGCAGGACTTCGGACAGTTTACCGAGAATCCCAGATCCGTTGGTAGCCAGGCAGTTGTCTACGTGTGACCTTGGGCCAGCTCCTGCGAGCGGGACGCAAATCAGCCAGTCGTCCAAGTAAGGGTATACATGTATGCCATGTAGGCATAGATGGCCCGCCACTGGTGCCAGGCATTTCGTGAACACTATGGGGGCTGACTTCAAGCAAAAATGTAGGACCTTGTACTGGTAATGCTGCACCTGCACTATGAAGTATAGAATCTGCTGGTGTTTCCTGTGAATGGGGACATGGAAGTAGGCGTCCTCCAGGTCCAACGACATCAAGAAGTCTCCATTTTCCAGTTGGCCGAGCATATGTTACAACGTGACCATCCTGAATTTTTGGGACTTGCAATATTTGTTCAGACGTTGTAGGTCTATAATAGGCTTCCAGCCCCCCCGTCTTCTTTCTGACCAAGAAGTATCTGGAATAGACTCGGTAGCCCCGGAATTGCTAGGGAACTAGCTCTATTGTCCCTTTTCGCAGCATGGCCAGTACCTCCTCCAGGAGCTGAGGGATGTGCTGCTCCTGATAGGCCACCGGAGGGATCTGCAAACACCTGTGCTGAAACTCCAGTGTATGTCCCAGGGCGAGAGCATCCAGCACCCATCTGTCAGTGGTGATCTTTTCCCACTTGCTGACGAACTTCACCAGCCGGCCTCCCACCAGAGAGAACAGGTGGGGGCCCGACATCCTGGTCGGTTCAAGCTTGCTTTGGCACCGGCATCCTGCCCTGTGGGCGACTGTCCTCCGCCACCGTAGGCCTGGGAACAACCTCTGCAGGCTTCCTGAGTCGTGGATCTGGAAGGCTGACAGTACAATGAGGAGAAACCTTTGGAAGATCTGTTCGGCTTTCCTCTGGAGGATCGAAAGGAAGAGCAGTGCTTATCGGGGGTGCCCAGGGAACGAGGCGTCTCTGTATCTGCCTTGATGGCCAGTAGGGACTAGTCGACGACTTTCCCAGTACCTACGCTTGACTTCGTGTCGGAAATTCATGGCCTTCATCCAGCCTTGGCGACAAAGGCAGGCACCGTTCCCCATATGCCGGAACCCTGGCAATGTCCAATGCCACTGTTATGGCGTGATTCAAGGCTATCTCCCCTTAGTGTCGAGGAGGAACTCCAAAATCGGACCCAGCTTGTACCACAGCTCCCTGTCGTACCTGGCTAGGATCGGCAGTGCGTTGACCGCATTGATGGTGGACGCTGCGGTGTAAATCACCTTCCCTCCCATGGCATCCATCTTCTTCCCCTCGCTGTCCGGAAGGACTGACGACAACGAGGATGGGTTACTTTGCCGGTTCCTCGCGGCCACCGATACCACCAAATATGGTGATGGTTGCGACCTAGGGCACTTGGGCGAGGATTCCAGCACCCAGTACTACTTCTCCAGCCAATCCCTTTTAGCCGGAGCCGTGCAAGGGTTCTTCATGAGGGCCAGGCCCTCCTCCCACGCACCACCATGATTTTCTTGCTCTTGGCCTCGCGCCTCTGGTACAAGAAATCCTCCTTCCTGGTTTCTTTGAGCACAGCTGAAACAGGTTCGAGTTTCTGGCGATCATGTAATGTAACGACCCCACCTCATCAGGTAGAATGCCCTAGGCTGTGGAGACGCGCTGCCCGTTGCGACAATATCCTCGTTGTCCGTTGTCGTCATTGCCATGTCCCCATTTCGGGCGTGCCAGACATTGCCAAAGTCACTGCAGCTGTTTCGTGCCTCGGGGGCAGGGACCTTCGGTGCTCTTGGGGCTACATTCACAGGGCCAGCCCCCCTCAGCCATCGTGAGAGCCGCTGCCACCAACTCTATCATCGACCAAGTCTTACCCTGTGCCGACTGGGCCTTCTTGGGCAGTTTGGCTGCCTTCTCCTCAGTCTCTGGCTTCTCCCGCACTGAGCTGGGTTGGAAGATTTCCTTTTTGAGGAGGAGCTTGATTGCCGGCTGGCAAAAGAGGCAGAGGTTGAAGTCGATTGCGCCCTGTCCACCTTGGGACCCGCTTCCACTCGGACTTGGTTTTCTTGGCCTTGTCTTGGGCCCCCACAGATGAGGCGCCCTAAAAGGATTTAGAAGACTGCTCCTCAGACGGGCCGGTCCTGGGTGAGGGATGAACCTGCTCGTAGCAAAGGGCAGAGGCCTTGGCGTGCAGCCACGCCGCCAGTCTACTGTGAATATCCTTGGTCATCTTCTTGGAGAAACCGAGGCATATCTCGCACTGGCCTTCCTTGAGGTCTGGATGCAGGCAGTAGGGGCATTGCAGGTGCTTGTTGTGATGCTGGAAATGCATCGGAGGGACAGGGCCTCCGTATCCTTGTCCTTTACTGCTTTTAATCATGTGTTCTGTTGTGTTTTCCGAGCAGGAGTTCAAGTGGGATTCCTGGCGGTGCAGCTCCCTCTTTTGGTTTGGTGTACAGACCCAAAGGATACCCTTATGGCACCCATGGGTCGGGGTACAACCCTGTGCCCCTAGTGTATGTTTTTAGGCACCTGTGTGTGGCCCAGAGAGCAGGGAATGGGCTGGTGGCAGCTCCTTGCTGAATTTGACAGATGCTCCGAATCTGGAACAAGTTACTTACTTGCAACTGTTGTTCTCCAGCATGGGTCTGGCATGGATTCACATGCTCATGAATATTCCCCGTCATCAGGCTGGGAATCCTGTGTAAAGAAAAAAATCAGTTTCAGTTTCGTTTCTGAACTGTCTTTCTCCTAATAACCAATCACTGGTCTCTGGGTCATACTGCCCCCAGCCAATGACTGCCCTCTACCTAAGCCCCTCCTCTGGCTGCCATCTTCAGATTTGGTAGCACGTAAAGTGGCAGTAGGACCAAATGAAGAGCCGCAGAGGGTTAGGCGGGCGGGTTCGCATTTGAATCCATGCCAGACCCAGGCTGGAGAACAACAGTTACAGGTAAGTAACTTGTTCCTTCTCCAGCATGGGGTCTGGCATGGATTCACATGCTCATGAATCTAAGAATACATAGCAGTACACACATGCACAACCACGGGAGGTGGCAAGGCTCAACAGTAAGCATTTCATCAACTCAACATTAAGCATCTCTTACCTCCTCACCAGGCCCACCTTCAGGCAAACAGGTTGCACAGCACTGCCTGGCCGACTCTGGACTCCTCCCTGGAATCCCAGTCGATGCAGTAGAATCTCGTGAAGGTGTGCGTCGACCTCCACGTAGCAGCCCTGCAGATGTCCAGCAGGGGCATACCAGATAGGAATGCCGTGGTAGCAGCGATCGCTCTGGTCGAATGGGCTCTCGGACAGCCAGGCAACGGTTGGTTTGCCAACCGGTGATAGTGCATGATGCAACCGGAGAGCCATCTGGAAATGGAAGCCTTCGAGAGGGCCTTCCCTTGGTTCACTGGTAACAACAAGGGCTCGTTGAGATGGAAGTCCGACGGCACCTTGGGCATGAAGGAGTGGTGCGTCCTCAGCACCACCCTCATCTCGTGGAAAGTCAGATATGGGGGCTTGCAGGAAAGGACTTGGATCTCTCCCACTCGTCGTGCGGAGGTGATGGCCACAAGAAATGCAGTTTTCCACGACAGGAACTTCAACGGTGCCGAATGCAAAGGGTCGAATGGTGGCCCCATGAGCCTGGTCAGCACCAAGTTCAGCTCCCACGCCGGGGTCGGAGCCTTCACCGGCGGGAACGATCGGAACAGTCCCTTCATGAACTCCTTCACCAGGCGATGGGACCACAGGGATGAGCGCCCCGGAGTTCTGGTGTAGCGGGAGATAGCCGCCAGATGGATCTTGATGGAGGCATGGGCCAGCCCCGCCTTGGCCAGCGATAGCAAGTACGGCAGCACTTGAGGGGCTGTAATCAACAGAGGGTTCATCTAATGTGCCCATCACCAGACAGAAAACCTCTTCCATTTGTGTCCATAGCACTTGAGAGTTGTGGACGATCTGGCCTTTGCAAGCAGCTCCTTGCAGTCCGCCGGGATATCGTACCCTCCAAACTCTAGTGCTGCAGGAGCCAGGCCTGCAAGTTCAGCGACCCTGGGTCGTGGTGGAGGACGGCGCCTCCTTCTCTGGAGATGAGATCAATGTCCGTCGGCAGTTTGACTGAGGGGGACGCTGACATGTCCAGAAGGTCCGGGAACCAGATCTGTCTCGGCCACGTCCGTGCGACGAGGATCAGCCTGCACGGGACCGTCTGAGTTGGTTGATATGTCGCAGCAGCAACAGTAACGGCGGGAACGCATAGAGGAACAGGCCGTCGCAGGGGAATGGAAGGCATCGCCCATGCTCCCCGGCTGGGGAAATCTATTGGCAAACCTCAGGCACTTGGTGTTCGTCGCGAACAAGTCGATCTGGGGATTGCCCCATCGTTGGAATAGCAGATCCACTTGATCCTTCCGCATTTCCCACTCGTGGCACGAGCGCTGCTGCCTGCTGAGTGAGTCGGCGTTGGTGTTCTTTATTCCTGTCAGGTGGAAGGTTACCAGAAACATCCCTTGGGCGAAGGCCCAGTGCCACAGATCCTGGGCCTCCTTGGATAGGGTTGGAGATCTGGTGCCTCTCTGCTTCCGGATGTAGAACATCGTGGTGGTATTGTCTGTGAAGATCCTCACCATCTTGCCCTTGAGGGTTGGAAAAAGGACATGAGGGCCCAGAACATGGCTCGGAGCTCCAGGATGTTGATGTGAAGTGACCTCTCCTGCGGGAGCCAAAGGCCTTTTGCATGGAGATCTCCGGTGTGCGCTCCCCATCCCTCTAGGGAGACATCCGTCGTCACCGTCTCCTGATGTGCCAGGGTCTGGAAGTCCATA
Source organism: Ambystoma mexicanum (assembly GCF_040938575.1). NCBI lineage: Eukaryota > Metazoa > Chordata > Amphibia > Caudata > Ambystomatidae > Ambystoma > Ambystoma mexicanum. The sequence goes on along the minus strand of NC_090927.1, from coordinate 625,593,650 downwards.
CCTGCCGCGAGATGCGCGGGTGCCCCACCACCGGATCGCTTGGCGAAAGGTCTTGTTGAGCGAGATCCTGTCTTCGAAGCTGCCCGCAGCTTGCATCCAACGGGCGTCGAGGAACTCTTGTAGTGGACGCATCCGCTGCCTGCACAGGCACGAGGTAGATGCACAAGGAAATCATGCCGAGGTGGGTTGATGGACCTTACCCTGGCCTCGTTCATGGTTAACAGCCATTGCATCTTGCCCAGGATGGCCTACGTCCTTTCCTCCTATGGGGAGGCCAATCACGCCACTGTGTTGAGCCTGGCTCCCAGGAACAGTGCGACGTGCGACTGAACAAAGTAGGATTTCGCGAAGTTGATGGAAAATCCCAGATCCGTGAGCAGCTGGACGGTCTTCGCTGTGCGTTTGCCGGCGAGTTCTTTTGTCCTTGCTCGGATGAGCCAATCGTCCAGGTAGGGGTAGACGTGGATCCCCTGCAGTTGCAGCTGTGCCGCCACTGGTGCTAGGCACTTGGTGAATACCCTGGGTGCCAACTTCAATCCGAAGGGGAGGGCCTTGAACTGGTAGTGCCGTCCTTTGACTACGAATCTGAGAAACTTTCAATGTCCCTTTAGAATGGGGATGTAGAAGTCCAGCGACGATAGGAAGTCGCCTTCCTCCAGCTGTCCCAGCACGTGCTGGAGGGTGACCATCCGGAATTTCTGAGACTTGATGTACTTGTTTAAACGACAAAGGTCCAGGATGTGTCGCCAGCCGCCAGTCTTTCTTTCTTACGAGGAAGTATTGCGAGTACACTCCAGAGCCCCGGAGCCTCTTTGGGACGAGCTTGATGGCTACTTTCTTGAGCATCGCCCTTACTTCCAGCAGCAGTTGAGGGACGTGGTTTTCCTTCCTGGCCACGGGTGGAATGCGGGGGCACTTTAGAAACTCAAGAGTGTGCCCACGGGCCAGGGCATCCAGCACCCATCGGTTGGTGGAGATGGACTCCCACACGTTGATGAACTTCGCCAGCCGGCCTCCCACTGGGGTGCTCAGGTGGGGGCCAGACGCTATGGCCGATTCAGTCCTGCTTGGTAGCGGCCTTGCCGCCATGACCTCCTTGATCCTCCTGACTTGCCGCGTCCTCTGTAGGCCTCCTGCGACGAAGAACGGGCCGCCTGGCGGTACGTCGAGGAACCGCCGCCGGGACTCCCAACACTTGAACGTGCGGTAAAAATCTGAAGATGGCTGCCAGAGGAGGGGCTTAGGTAGAGGGCAGTCATTGGCTGGGGGCAGTATGACCCAGAGACCAGAGATTGGTTATTAGGAGAAAGACAGTTCAGAAACCCTGACTCTGTCCCTTCCCCCTGACTGGCTGCTGGGTGGAAACTCCATATTTGGTAGTGTGGGGGAAGTACTGACCAGACTGGCTGGAGCCTTCCCAACGACCGCATTTTGTGGGTACGCCTGTGGGAGGCACCTGGGTGAATGGAGTGTGTTATGAATACGCATTCTGTTTTGTGGACGTCTAGTATCTGGTGTTTGACACAATGACTGAGACAGCCCTGCCCGAAACTGGTATGAATGCAGTGTGTAGTGCTGAATGACGTGGTACTTGTCCGAATACACATTCTGTGTTGGGAGTGTCTGGATGGAGAAGAATGGCCTGAATGCACCGTGCGCCTGACTGGCTGACTGACTGCCTGAATGCCCTTCGGAGTGATTGGTTGCCTGAGTGTGAAGAGAAGTATTGCTGCTGCTCTACTTCGTCGATCTGAAAGCTGCTGTTTCTTCAAGAACTGATCCAGAGAGGACCTTGTTAAGCGCCCTCTTCCCGAGCTACGAGGGACCATCGTGCACTGCTAACCTTCGCCGAAGCACCCTGGAAGTCAGCCTATGAAAGCCTGTCAGCTAGAGACGGGGACCTCAGACAAGAAACGAAGAGAAGCACCAGAGAGCAGGTTTGCTACAACCGCTGGAGGCCCGTCGAAGTTAGTTGCCCAGAAGCGGGGACTGCTCGACGCTGTGCCGTCGACGACTGGAGCTGCAACTCTCCATTGATTAAGGCATTTGATTCCCAAACGCGCTCGTCCGCACCGCCGGCCGCCTTATCCCGCTAGGGAAGGCCAGGCTGTCGACATGCCGAGGAGCATCCGCCGGTGGGTTTCCCGCCACCCAAAGACCGTAGAGACAACGGACTTCTCGAGGCCCTTGCTGCAAAGTTCTTCACAAACTCTTTGTGGTCCTGAACTATCAACATCAAGGTGCCCCGCACGCCTCATCCCTGCAGGACGTCATCCACTCGTCGACGAGCACTGCCAGGATCGAAGCTGCTGCCTCAACGCCATCAAACTTTTCATCGAGGATCATCGACGTCAAGTTCACGTTTTTTCAAGGCCCGTCGACGATCCGTGGCTCCTGCTTTAAAGACAGACACTCAAGAAGGATCCATCGATGCCTCCCTCAAGGAACTCTGCTAGTCCAGGTACTTTGGAATGGTAGAAACACTTTAGAAGGAAATAAGACTCATTGAACAATATATGGACTAGGCTTGTAGTATATCTTTATTTTACAGGTTGCCAGGGTGGGGGGGGGGGGTTCTTCACACAGAACTGTGTCTAGTGGTAGGGGCCAGTATTCTGCCATTTGTTCTAACCAACTGCTTTCCTACTATGTCTATTGTTGGTTACCTTTATTAATTGATTTGTGTCTCATTTGACCAGAGTACAGTTGATGCACTTTAATGAAATCTGATAATAGTTGTGGTAACTAATACAGTGAGCGGACATTCCTTTGTGGGTGCTTGGGGACTACACTGTACTTAAGAACCAGCCCGCATCACCTTTTGAGAAGCTAGGCCTTGATTGCTCACCCATGTTTACCAAATTGAGAATCTTGGCTGGGGTCCTCAGTGCCTCTCCTCTACCATATAGAGAGGAGTACAGACACCCCCCTCCAGTCTTTACACTTGTCTTCAACAAACACATTCTGTAGCCCACACTTGGTGCAGGACTTGAAGAGGGTCCTTCCCTCCTCCTCCTCCTCCTCCCCCTTCTTCATGGTCGAAAGGCGCAAAGTAGGCCGGATGGCCTGGAATCTTCGAAGATCTTCGCCTTTGAGGAGCATTGAAATTCACTGACAACGGATCACTGCCGTCAGCAGATGGAGAAGAAAGCACACAGGCTCTTTCGGAACAACCCCCCTCCCTTTTCTGTCAAAAACATGAAAAAACATAGAAGTAACTCGCAGAGCAAACTCAAGGACTCAACACTGAAGCGTGCGGTACAAATCTGAAGATGGCTGCAAGAGGAGGGGCTTAGGGAGAGGACTGTCATTTGATGAGGGCAGTATGACCCAGAGGACAGTGATTGGTTTAAAGGAGAAAGACAGTTTGTAAGTGAAGTATTGTATTGATTTATCAGACCACTGTTAAGACAGAATTCCTATTTTGGGGATGCCAGGATCACCTCAACTTCTACCAGTCTTTTTTTTGGTTCCTAGATTTCTTTTTGATGGCAAGAGAATCCTCTGGAAGTCACCCTACCATTACATCCCTTTATACCTTGCTTAAAGTATACAGTATTGGGTGACCTCTAAAGTACACAAAACCTGGGGTGCCTCTCAGACTCCACATTTGTGCGCTAGGTTGATTTTATCACACTACACACGTTTTAGAGGGATTGGCGGCAACTGTATGCTAGTGTTGGTTTCATCATGGGGGTAAGCCGTTTTAACACATTGTTAGTCCAATGTATCTTTTTGGTAGCCTTTGGCGTACCAATGATTTTTTTTTTTATCCTGCTCTGTCATTTCGTATTTCAGGAATTCTTTTGTTCAAGGTGACAATGAGGTAGGCCAATATTGGCTGTTCTGACTGAGTGAGTTCTTTGTGGGTCCCCATGGCAGTTTCCATATTGGCAGTCGAGGTCCTTGGACTAGCCCTCTCACTTCCTGTGGGGGTAGCTAAGTCCAACTGATCAACCAGCATGGTTGGTCATCTGACCCTCTGCCCTGGACCCATTTTAGTGATTGGCTGGCTGGTCTTCATCCAGCACCCTTTGTGCAAGGGTATTTTGCCTAGGTCTTGCTCTTGTTCCACTCTCTTGTTTTCTTGTTCCTTACTTTGGAGGTGGCTGACCTAGTGAAGTAGTTTCCTGCACACCCGGCTGATTTTGCCATTTTTAAAGTCTTCAACTGGCAAAACTTGATAAGTGCAGTGGCTTGGACAAATCCCTCTTTGGGTTTTTTGCCTTAATTTCTATTATGTTTTATGTACTTTAAGGTAACTGTTCTAAAATGCCTTATTGATTTCTTGGAAGTCTTTGGCTATGATTTGTAAATGTTTCATCCTATGACTATAATGTATTACTATATGTACTTGTCCATTCATTTTAAAATAATATCCTAGGAGGTTGTAATGATTGTAGATTATTTTTATAGGCCTTAGGGATTTTTAACATTATGCCTGTTAAAATGTTGCGTTTCCTTTTTAATCCCATATCCTGACTATATGTGTTAAGTGCTGAACACCAGGTCGAGGGCCTTCCACATATACAGGGATGAAGTTGTTTCTTTAGGACACTGTACAGGACTTCTAGCCTCTGTTGAAGTTCACTCTGGTTTGAGAGATTCAATATTTCAAATGTAGAGTTGTTGACTGTGAAACCTGATGCCACTTCAAATTTGTCAATTTCACGCGTGAAATTGCATACAATTCTCTGCGTCTTGTCAGGGATAAAAATTATTCCATTATCCCTTATTTATTATGCTAGGGCAATAGGGGGAACCCTTGCGATGTCCCCCTCTCACAGAGAAGAGACATTTCACATTTCAATTAGTATTAACACTAATCGTCACACACACAGTGTTATTATTTTTTTTTTTTACAGCTGGCCAGAATCATATTGTATGTTGGGGCCTGTTAGGAAAGATTTATCTTTAGGAAACATTCCGTCCATATTCTATGGCCACCCAAACTTTTTGCTTTTGTTCTTGAACCTGTCCTGGCCTTTTTTTCAGGGAAGTGAAGTCTTCAGCTTCGCTCCCCTGGCCCTTTGCTCATTTTGCCATGGGTAAACTTATCAGTCTGTCAGACTATTAGTACTGGGAAACTATCTTTCCCTTTTGTCATTTTACATTTTAACAGTGCACACAGCATTTTACAATGCATTGCAGTGAGGATGGGAATAGTTTCTTACCTGTAACTCCATTTTTCCAGCATTGGTATCTTTCATGGATTCACATGCTTAGAATATTCCCCGTCGTCAGACTGGGAACCCTTGAGGGTTCCCAGTCTGACGACGGGGAATATTCTAAGCATGTGAATCCATGAAAGATACAATGCTGGAGAAACTTTGTATCACCCTAGGCTTTTACACTTGGAAAGTTTGGTTATTTTTATTTGTGCCCAAAGACAAGCTGGTGGCAGCAGATACATTTGACAATTTTTGGATAATTTTTAGTGTGCACATTTGTGTTTACCGCATTTCGTTACTAAGCATAACTTGTATCCTGCGTAGAGGAGCTGCCGACTGAAGATCGGTGCACGACTCCTGAAGAGGCGTGGCATCCCTTTCAGTATTTGGTCCAGTGAAACCCTACTGGACTACCACATCTACGCAGGCCTTCTGCGGTGCTTCAACCTATCGGCTGGCGGGACCAACCAGTCTTGATGACATCTCGAGGATCCAGCCATCCAGAGCCTTGGGAAGTGTCCCTGGACCACCCCGTGGACTGACCAGCTCACTGGTGGGCTACCTCGCCAGAAGTGTTGCCGTTCTGATTTTTTGCCTGGAACTTCAGTGGTCACCAGCTCGTGCCACAAGTCACCTTTTCAGCTTCCCAGCATCCAGGGATCCTGTCCTGGAAGGTGGTCGTCAACCGTGACTCGAGAGGCGCCTGCCATCGTCGCTGTGCAGTGACCGTCGGACAAAGTCACTTCCCTATGTCCTGTGACATGTCCGGAAGAGTCCTGCATCACTGACCCCTGCTTGCCTTCTTTGCAGGGGTTGCATCCTGCATTAGTTGCCGACAGGAGAAAACCCCAGACCCACAACCTGTGGTTGTTGACATCCTCCTTCGAAACAAAACAGCGGGAAAACCAACAGCCAGCGACCCACCAAGTCAACTAGGAAAATCTGAGTCAGGCAGGTGAGTACTTGCAAAGCATTCAGCAGGATAGTTTGACCCAAAAGCTGCCTGTAAATATAGGAACATAATTTTACTGACCAGTAACATTGTTGAAGTTTCTTCTGGAACATGTTCACTAACAAGAACTCTTCCTACATCTGTCCCTTCTCCTAAGAAGAAGCTTTGTGACTTTTGAACTGGTTTTGTTCTACATCATTACTTACCTTATTTTGAGCTAAGTTATTGTATGTCTTCTTACAAATCTAAAAGGTGACTGTATATTTGTTTTATAATAGAGTGTGGTGTGATAGCGCTACCCATCTTATTTCATTTCCTTGTGTGTGTTTTTGGGCCTTTAATAGAATATTTTGTACCAACCTGTTTAAATTAAATTTTTGTGTGCTTCACTGTGTGGATCTCTACCCCCACTTACTTTATCCTGGGGATGACTGCTTTCCATTACTACCTTGATTGGACCTTGGCTAACCTCTCAAAGTAACCCTGTTCTCCAGAAATGGGTGGACTTCTATAAAGTCCAGCAGGCCAGATTGTAGAAATACATCTTAACAGGGCTAAAGCCAACTCTTTTTAGCACTGCTTTTTTGGTGTGGTCAGTCCACCCTATGGAACGCTTTCTCTGATCTAAAGCCAAAAAAAGCTCTGGACCAAACATCATGCTTTGTTAACCAAATGCAACAGCCCTCCGAATTTGACAGAGGTGCATATAGTTGCAATCAAAGCTGATTGATCAGGATCCACAAGGTGAACCATTATTCCCAACACCCTAATGGTAATAAAATATTAGCATCCAGATTCAGAAGTACAATAGATATATATGAAATACAGAGGCTAGTGTCATTCTCAGCCTTAGGAATTAAAGGGATCTGAGCTAATATTAAGAGCACTGGGTCCTTTACATCAATAAAGGTTGTTTGGCCAGTACCTGAGCTAAGATGCCGTTGGCCTATCTGGGCCAAGGCTCTTACATGTTTGTAAGCCTTTAATAATATAGAATACTTCCTGTATTCCCATTGGGGCCTCAGGTTTCTCTCACTGAAGGACGTGAGAGTAATAGGTATGCCTTCTGCACAGATGCATCAGATGGATCTGCCATATATAGGGTTTAATACAATTTGCAAAGTAACTTTAATGTGTGTTCCTCTTCATCCACTAAACTACCTCATGATTTAGGATGGATCTTATACGAGCTTTGCTTTCTTGGACTTTTATCAAATTGGCTAATAACTTCCCCGCTTTATTGCTCTATTCATTTATATTTGGCTCACAGTAAAGACTTCTCCACTTTGTTAACACACAGGTTAAGGTGCCTTTTCACAGTAGCTAAATGACCATAGGACTATCTGGATTCCTCCTGTATTATGTTCCTGTGGCATGCATTTCTCTCAAGAGGGCAGCCTCAGTTAGCCTTCTGAGACATTGGAGAGAGGTTTCTACCCCCATCAAATTTCCCATAGCCATTGTTTTAAGAATGTCCAGTCAAGGGGGGGGGGGGGGGCATGGCCAGCAGCATTAAAACTCTTCTGTGACGAGCCCCAAAGTAGCTCACCGAAGTGAGAACCTCTGCTGCACTGAATCGCACTGCAACGGCGTGAAACCGGAGCGTGGATCGGTTTCCCGAGTGAGCGCAAAGTCCAGGGACCCGACACGAAGGCAGTTTCCAAGATGGCCGCCATGCGTTTGCAGTAGCCGGCGACCGAGGCAGAGGACGGCGAGCCCCTGAAACGAAATCAGACACCGGGCACAGCGTCTACGGGCGCACGTGAGGAGCCGGCTCTGCGTCTGATTTCCTGATCCCGACGGAGGTGCTGTACGGCAGCCAGGGCCGGGCTTCGCCCGTTCATCCGCGGCGGGTACCGGCCCGCTGTTAACCGCTGGGTAGGCGCCTCTGCATGTGCGGACATCCTGAAGCTGCGAGCCCGGGGCGCGCCAGGAGGATGAAGCGCAGAGTGGCAACGCTCGGACTGTGGAAAGGTGCCCGTCACCTGCGGACCATTCCTCATCGCGAGAGAGTGAGGGAAGCCCAGCCGGGCTCAGTGGTGGTGCAACAAGGGACAATCCACGGAGTGACAGCTGGCGCTCTGCTCGGCGTAGAGCGCCCGCACAGAACCCCCGGCAAACCGAGGCACGGCCCCAACAACCCGACTCCCGAGTGTGCTGCAGGGCGGTAAGGAGCGGGAGATGGTGGGATAGTGAGAACTGGCATCCCCCCTAGTTGGCGGACACTGAGATAAAGGTGCACACAAAGTGCGGATATAAGTAATCGCCTTGTACGCCTCACGTAGTGCCGCTGCAACCACCACCACAGACCCAGCAACAGCGGCCTATCCTATTGACCAGCACTTCCCCCATCAAGACCCGACACCAGCCTCCTGCAACAATATCCTACTAAGCAGAAAGATGGGTAAAGATAAGCCCAGGAAAACATCTACGCAGAGTAGAATTGATCAATATGCATCTACTTCAGTGCCTTGCTCACCAGAGAGGCTCCCAGCAGGCGATCTAGATCATGTGGAAGAAAATATCTCCCTCAGACATAATGAGTGCCATTGCCAGCTCCAGGACCTCAATGGAAAAAAAGATGGACAATATTGGCGCAGATGTTGTTGTTGCACCACGACCTGCAAAAGCTGACCTCCCGTACGGTAGAAGCAGTGACACGAATCTCAGAAACCGAGGATGGCTTACGTGGAGTGAATCAACAGGTGTCGAGCATGTTAGCGCGCATTAAAACCCTGGAAGCAAGAGCTGATGACAGTGAAGGCAGATCCAGATGCAACAATATCTGCATAGTCGGCCTTCCTGAATAAGCAGAAGGGGAATGCATGGAACTGTTCCTCGAAGAATGGCTGGCAAACACCTTTGACGCAGAGTCATTCTCCAGGTTCTTCTCTATCGAGCGTGCCGACCGTATCCCAACTGGCAAGTTTACACCGGGATCTCCACCACGCACAGTCATCGCCAGATTTCTGAATTATAGGGACAGGGACACTGTTCTCCAACTGGTGATATCAAAGGGCACGGTCACATTTAATGGATCAAGGATAGCCTTCTTCCCTGATTTCACCAGGGAGGTGCAGAAAGCGCGCCAATCATTCGACCCGCTCAAGAAATGATTGTACTCGATGGGTGTTAAATATGGGCTAATCGTCCCGGCCCAACTCAAGATATTCCCCAAGGGCACAACCGTACACTTCACTGACCCTAGAGAAGCGTGGAGCTGGACTGAGCGTCATATAGAAGGGGACTGGAGCGCCGAGGGAAGAAAGAGAAGGGAACACAATAGCCCTCGACCAGAGCGGCCGCCGGAACAAGAACCGCAGCAGCAACCACAACCAGAAAACCCACAGCAGGGAGATGTATGATGTAAGAGCAGCTGCGAGCAATACGATAGCGTCACCAAGTAATGTAACGCTATGGAGCCTCCGCTCCCTACAACAGTCTAATCACAGAACACATCCAGGCCGGTGGCTAATCAAACACCCACTCCCACGAACCAAGACTTAAGTTCCAGCACCACACGGAGGTGCTCTAAAGTTTAACTGTTCACATGTTGCTGTTGGGTCGACAGATGCTTCAGTTGAGGGTGGAGCGTAGGGAGGGGGGAGTTGGAGACGTTTGTCTACAAATTTTAGCATACAAAGGTAGCGAGAGCAATGTAAACTTGGCCCATGCAGCAATTTCGCTGCAAAAGCACCAAAGGAAACACACCTGTGAGACTATACTTCACGCACCAGATGCCACCTGAAGTGACTCCAACCACTAGGGCCTAACACTCATGACATGGAACGTCAATGGGCTAAGCTCCAGTATCAAGAGAAGGCTGGTGTTACGGCACTTGAATCGTCACTCCCCTGACATAGTCCTTCTGACCGAAACCCATCTGGCAGGAACCTCATGCAAATTTTTCCAAAGATCTAATTACCGCACAGCAGTAAACGCAGGCTTCTCCATGGGAGCTAGAGGAGTGCCGATACTCGTACATAAACGGCTCCCTCTGGAAATCACGCATACCACACAAGACAAAGGTGGCCGCTATGTACACGTCCAGGCAACAATATGTAATCAAACCCTGGCGATCCTGGCAATATACTCCTCCCCCCCTCATCTCTACTCAGTGCTCTCCTAGCAGACATTACCCCGATCCTTGCAGAAAATGATGTAGATACATGGGTGCTTGGAGGAGACTTTAACAAGGTCATGAACAATGTCTCGGATCGCTCACACCTAAGGGCAAGGAATCCTGCCGCCACCACCAAATTGGCGCCATTCGCCTCCGCACTGGGACTACGAGATGCATGGCGCGACATACACAAAGATGTACGAGAATATTCCTTGCACTCTGGAGTGCACGCCTCTATGTCCAGAATAGACTACTTCTTCCTGCCAAATCAAAATGTGCACAAAATATGCAACGCATCCCTACTCCCACGGGGTATCTCGGACCACTCCCCGCTGATCCTGGAACTAGAAACAGAGACCGTGCCCCCACCTACATGGCGACTGAACACTTACTATTTGGGGTTCCCAGAGCTACAGGAGAAGATAGAGACAGCCACTTCCAATTACTATGAGCTAAATTCAGGATCAGTCGAGGACCCTACCACGCTATGGGAAGCCTACAAATCAGTCCTGAGGGGCGACATCATTTTGTGGACGTCAGCAAAGAAAAAAGCACACTGTGAACATATTAAGTCTGCCGAAGAAGAGGTGGTGACCAGGGAGGTAGAGCACATCGCCAACAATACCCAGAGACGAATCAAGCGTTAACACCAGCGCAAAAGAAACTCCATAACCTATCGCTTGACTGTGCCCAAAAGGCACACCACGCTATGAGGGCACGCCTTTATGAAACGGGAGAAAAAGCTGGGAAAATGCTTGCTCGGCTGGAGAGACGAGAAGAGGGGCATCGAAAGGTGAAATGTATTAAGACAGCAGACGCAGCTGATGCAGAGATGATAGAGCGATTTGCAGATTTCTACAAGCCCCCGGCCAACACACCAGCCAATGACACGCTCGACAACATTGATCTCCCAATACTTACCACGGAACAGGTCACCATGTTAGACAGCAAAATAACAGCGGATGAAATATCTGCGGCCATCCCCCAGCTACAAACGGGCAAGACGCCAGGACCCAACGGGCTCCCGATCAATATCTGGAAGAAGCTGAACCACCTGAACATATCCACGCAGATGCTCAACATGTTCGAGCACTCCCTAACCAAAGGTAGGCTCCCACCAGACCTCCGTAAGGCCACCATAATAGTGATCCCCAAGGAAGGCAAACCCCCTGATGAGTGCAGCTCATATAGACCCATATCCCTAATCAATAGTGAACCCAAAATCTTGGCCAAAGTGCTAGCAAATAGACTCCAAGTGGTCATCACAACACTGATACACCCAGACCTGTGTGGCTTCATGCCCCAAAGGTCGATGAGAATGAATATTCGCAGACTCCATCTGGCATTAGAACGAGCACCCATGCTACAACAATCATTAGCATTACTGGCCATAGACTTCGAAAAGGCCTTGGACACCGTCTATTGGGATGCTTTATGGGCGATCATGAGGAAGATGCAATTTGGTGATTCCTTTATAAAATGGGTCCAACTCCTCTATAATTGCCCACTAGCAGAGGTAAGGGTAAACTGCTGGCATTCGCGTATAATCCCATTGGGTAAGGGTACCAGGCAAGGCTGCCCACTTTCGGCTATGCTATTCGCATTAATAATAGAACCGCTAGCAGTCATCCTACGGAGCTCACCCACGTGGCGCGGCTTCTGTTGGAACTCAGAGTGGGAGGACCTGTATGCCGATGACCTTCTAGTGTATCTAGGGGACCCGGCGGTCTCCTGCCCTATAGTAACTCAATTACTGGTGGATTATGGGGTCTCTAGCAGACTAAGAGTGAATTGGGTGAAATTGGTGTTCTTTCCGGTAAAGGGGATAGACTGCATTCCGCCTTCCGGCTCCCCATACGGTATTGAAACCACACAGTTCCGATACCTTGGCGTCCTAATAGAAAACAGACCTGACAATTATGTAACCCAAAACCTACACCCCCTGATCAAAAGATACTCGCAAGATGTAGCTCACTAGGCATCACTGCCTTTGATGCCGTTAGGCAGAGCGGCACTCTTCAAAATGCTGGCCCTGCCCAGATTCCTCTATATCCTCCAGAACGCCCCCCCCCCTCAGTATTCCCGTTATACAATTCCACACAATAGACAGAACAACATGTAGGCTCCTATGGGCAGGGAAACACCAGAGAATAGCGTTTAAAACCCTCCAACGCTCGGTCTGGGAGGGGGGAATAGGGCTACCGAATATTCAGGTCTACTACTGGGCGGCACAGATGGCGACAACAAATGACATTCTGCACGGAAACCCAAAGCTCCCCCACATACAGGCTGAGATTGCTGCCTGTCATGATATGACCCCGATTGAAAGCCTATACACTAGTGTGAATCGTCATCCTAAGGGCATGATCACAGCGCACACAGCCCAAATATGGAGAGATACTCATAAGTACATAGGTTGGTACAACATACTCACCCCGGTCCAGCCCATCTGGAACAACGTCCATCTTGCAGGTCTCGACAATCTCCCTAAATGGTCGGCTTGGGTAACAGCTGGTATTCATACCATCGAGCAGGTATATGCAAATAATCCCGTTTGCCGAAATCTCGTCCACACACAGTCTCCCTGCCACTGAAAGTTTCCACTATAATCAGCTACACCATGTACTAATGGAACAGAGAGCCTGCTTACTGGAAATGCCAGAGTGCACACCGATAGAGATAAATATAGTTATCGACAGCGTGAAAGCCAGGATCACACCCACCATGTATAACGCCATCTCTTCCTTTGCCACAAGAGAGCTCTCGAGCCTGAAACTCAAATGGGAAGGGAACATGGGCCGATTCTACCCAAAGACTGGATTGAGACCCTGATGTACCTCGGGGAAACGACGATCTCTGCAAGAATCAGACTCATTCACCTGAAAATACTCCACAGAATATATTACTCTCGAGTGGCGCTATACAAGTGGGGCAAGACATCTGATCCAAAATGCTTACGTTGCAAGCAAGAAGAGGGGACATTCTATCACATTCTGTGGCAATGTACACAAGTACAACACTTCTGGCGTAGCTGCTGTGATAGACTCAGCAGAGTCTTAGGCCGACCTATCCCTAGTGACCTTAAACTCCTCCTACTGGGTATTGATACGGAACAGGACCTATCGCGCTTTGAAAAGCTATTATTCTCAACATTCACCGGCATAGCTAAACGAAACATAGCGCAACTATGGGGTTCTGAGATCACTCCACAGTATGAACAATGGAAATCAGACAGACGCAATTATCCCAATGGAACGGCAGATTTACCAAGCAAGAAGGTGCCCAGGCAAAGCAGACAAAGTATGGCGGAAGTGGGAAGAGATGTTGTGAAACAGGTACAATTTGAAATAATCCAGCTTGTAGTTTAACATCCTCGCCGCCTCTGGGCAGAATAGCTAGGTCATTAAATACTCTAGTCATCTGTAAGAACTGAATGTGAAATGTCAATGGACACTTGATATGGTCAATATCCACTGTATTCCTAACCTCACTTGTGTTTCTACATTGGTCCGCGTATAGGCAGAGGTCCCTCATGTAGCTCTACCACTTGTATGCACAGTTTTATGTTTGTAAGTTTATATGTTATTGTATTGTAACACGAAAAGACAATAAAACATGTTATCAAAAAAAAAGAATGTCCAGTGCAGGAACTAATTCAGGGAGTTTATTCTTAAAGAATAACAGCTGTGACAGGGTAAGGGCCTTTACACTGTCAGGAGAGAACAGGGATCCCTCCAGATACAGTGCAGGAAGCCTACCAGGGCAAATGCCAAAAATCAATCCTGCCCCAGAGGTGGGGTGTGTGGGAACTGGAAAGGCCCAGTCCATCACCCCCTAAATGTACCTTGTGTGTAAGGAACAAGTTACTTACCTGTAACTGTTCTCTAGCATGGGTCTGGCATGAATTCACATGCTCATGAATATTCCCGGTCAGGTTCGGAATCTTTTAGGCAGAATTGCATGCAGTACCCGCTGGGACCAGTACGCACACTTAGGACTACAGGTGTTAGCCACACCAACCTTTGGTATAAGTCTGTACGACACAGTTTTTGGTAGCGAGCTTAGCAGCCAGGCTTATATCAAGAGGGAATGTGAGCAGTACAAGTAATTACACAGAGGACTTTCAATCACAGTGGTTCAAGTAGACACTTATACTCAAGGTTTCTTGGTAAAACACTTATTCATTTATTACACAATCATTTAGAAAACATTTCACTAGAAGAAGACAACTTAATATTATATACAGTTACTTAGAAGTGAGCAAAAAGGACAAGGTAAGTAGAATAGATCACACATATTGTTAGACAGTGCAAATAGTTTCAGTTCACCAGACAAGTTCAATTCAAGTCAATAGGCCAGGCCAAAGTCAATGGGCTAGTGTTCTGGACATAAGAGCAGTTCTGGTATCAAACGGTATAGTCTTAGCAAAAGTTCTCAGAAGTAGTTTAGGCGAAAACAAATAATTTGTGGGGTCACAAGCTGATTAGGCCTGCAAGTTGGGAACGTTTCACGAAATTTCACCGTGAGAGTGGAGTTCTCTCAATCAGGTTGGCACAGTACCTTAGTATGAAGAACAAAATGCAGCTGAAAACGTTGGTTCCTGGCAGGTCCTGCAGATTTCACTGTTAATGAGCCTCAGTCGTGGGGACAAGAGGGCGGACGTCGGGGGGGCTCCTGCACTGCACAAGATCGTCGAAAAAGCAAACAAGATGGGAGTCACTTTAGTTCCAGTAGCTGTAGCTTCAAGCACACAAGCTGGTATTCCTCTCCCCTAGTTAATCCTAACCAGCCTTTAGAATGGTATGCAGGTGGTTTACGAGTTTATTGGTCCCACCAACTCAAAGGAAGAAGTCGTCTTTGAAGGGGCTTCTCTGTCGAGATGAACTTGGCAATTCGGACCTGGAGCAGGGCTTCACTGGGCAAGCCAATGGTCCAGGAGTTGCAGCAGCCGTCCTCTTCCAGCTCTTCTGTTCTTTCGTTCCAGTGGTCGACTGCTTTCCAGTCCAAGAGACTCGCCTTTTAAACATAGTTCTCCCTTTCATTCCAGCCTAACTGTCACTTACCCAGCAGGGTGGCTTGTCCTTGCCGGACAGTCAGCCAGCCAGCCAGCCAATCACGCCAGAGTGCATTTGGGTCTCCTAGGAGACTAAGCACAGGGAGTTTCGGGCACCTCCCTCAGTTCCTGCCCAACCCTGAAGCCCACCAAAGGCATATGAACAAAGGGACCAAACCTGGTTTGGCACGCAGAGACAAACACTAGAAGGACCTTTCCAAAAAGAAACGGCGAAAAAAGAAGACCGGGACCTGTTTAAACAAAGGGGCTTAAGGCGCCATCTTGCAAAACATGGCTCCTATGATTTTTAGCTACCGGTGTTAGCGGTCGGGAAAAATTCTGGTCGTTTGTTGTAAAACCACTGCCACCAGCCTTTTCAATAGGAAAGGGTAGCATTTGACTGCTACATGAGTATTTAGACACAGTGGATACTATGTAACCCCTCCAGCACTCCATTGTAAGATGGTATGTGCTAGGTCTAGGAATCTGGAAAGACTAGTAAAGTAAATTTCACTTGACATTCTCAGTAGTTTACCCCAGAGAAGGAATCTAAACGTTTGGGAAGTCTAAAAGACATCCCTGTGTCACTGCACTGAGAGTGCTGTGTAACACACATGAAAAGATGCCTATGAAGTTATCTAAAACTCCATAATCAAAGAACACAAGTGAAAAACACACATCAAAATACATAAAAGAGTGGGGGAAAGAAGGCTCACTCTTTCCAGTCCTCAAAATCCAACAAAGTTGCTGGGGGTCTCTAAGGTGAAGGGAATTAGGGGTCTATGCGATTATTGCAACAGCCGAAAGGACCCCCCGCAATTCCTCCAGATATTAATATTATACTCTAAACCCCATATATATGTGGTGTATTTTTTTTTTTCCGGCCATCACAATTCCCAGGTCGACATTTTTGTACGATTCCGGGAATCAGCACGTTTATGAAAATTCTCCCTAACAGAATCCTCAGTAAAAGAAAAATCTGTTTCATTTCTGAACTTTCTCCTAACAACCAATCACTGAGCTCTGGGTCATACTGCCCCCAGCCAATGACTGCCCTCTACCTAAGCCCCTCCTCTGGCAGCCATCTTCAGATTTGGTAGCAATTAAAGTGGCAGAAGGACCAAGAGAAGAGCCGCAGAGGGGCAGGCGGGAGGGTTTGCATGTGAATCCATGCCAGACCCGTGCTGGAGAACAGTTACAGGTAGGTAACTTGTTCCTTCTCCAGCATGGGGTCTGGCATGCATTCACATGCTCATGAATAAAGAATACATAGCAGTACACACATGCACAACCACGGGAGGTGGCAAGGCTCAGCATAAGCATCTCTTACTGCCTCACAAGGCTCACCTTCAAGCGAACTGGTTGCGCAGGACTGCTTGGCCAACTCTGGCCTCCTCCCTGGAATCCCTGTCGACGAGGTAGAATTTTGTGAAGGTGTGCGTCGACCTCCATGTAGTAGCCCTGCAGATGTCCAGCAAGGGCACACCTGACAGGAACGCCGTAGTTGCAGCGATCGCTCTGGTAGAATGGGCTCTCGGAAGGCCAGGCAACGGTCGGTTTGCCAACTGGTGACAGTAGGTGATACAGCTGGAGAGCCACCTGGAAACGGAGGCCTTGGATAGGGCCTTCCCATGGTTCACAGGACCAAAGTTCACAAAAAGCTGAGAGGGTTTCCGGAAACTCTTTGTGCGGGCCACAAAGCTTCAGAGCCCTAGCCACATTCAGCGCAGCAAGTGCAAAATCGTTTCAGCCGGTGACAAAAGCATTGGAAAAAATACAGGTAACACCAAGGGCACGTTGAGGTGAAATTCTGAAGGGAACTTGTGCATGAAGGTGGGGTGCGTCCGCAGCACCACCCTTGTCTCGTGAAAAGTCAAGTAAGGCTGCTTGCATGACAGGGCCTGGATCTCACCTACTCGTCTTTCAGATGTGATGGCCACGAAAAAAGCGGTCTTTCATGACAGAAACGTAAGCGGAGAATGTATAGGTACGAATGGGGCCCCCATGAGCTTGGTCAGCACCACATTGAGTTCCCACGCCGGGGCGGGAGCCTTCACCAGCGGGAACGAGCGGGACAGTTCTATGATGAGCTCCTTCAGCAGACGATAAGACCACAAGGAAGACCGTCCCGGAGATCTGGTGTAGCGGGAGACAGTCGCCAGATGTACCTTAAAGGAGGCATGGGCCAGACCCGATCTGGCCAATGACAGCAAATATGGAAGTACTTGAGGAGCTGTAACCCGCGTATCTTCAGAGACCGGCACCAAATTGCAAAACGCTTCCATCTGTGTCTGCAGCATTTCAGAGTAGACGATGCTCGAGCCTTAGTGAGAACTTCCTTGCAGTCCGCCCGGAGATATCCACCGGATTCTAGCGCTACAGGAGCCAGGCCTTCAGGTTCAGAGACCCTGGATCGTGGTGAAGAATGGCGCCTCCTTCCCTGGCGAGAAGATCCACGACCACTAGCAGCTTGACTGGTGGGGAGGCTGACATGCCGAGAAGGTCTGGGTACCAGATCTGCCTCGGCCACACCAGTGCAACGAGGGATCATCCAGCACCGTTACCATCCGAGTTGACTGATGACTCGAAGTAACAACGGCAATGGAGTGAATGCATACAGAAAGAGGCCTTCCCAAAGGAATGAGTGTGTGTCCCCCATGCTCCCCTGCTGGGGGAACCTGCTGGCAAAATGCCGGCACTTGGTGTTCGTCACCGTCGCAAACAAATCGATCTGGGGATTTCCCCATCTGAGCAAAAGGTTCTCCACTAGGTCCTGCCGAAAGTTACCACTTGTGGCAAGAGCGAAGTTCCCTGCTCAGAGTCGGCAACAGTGTTCTTTACTGCTGCCAGATGAAACAGAATGAGGAACATCCCCTGGGCAACGGCCCATGCCATAAGTCCTGCGCCTCTGTGGAGAGCGCTGGGGGATCTGGTGCCACCCTCGTTTCCTGATGTAAAACATTGTGTTGGTATGGTCTGTGAAGACCCGCACCACCTTGCCCTTGAGGGATGGCAGGAACGATTTGATAGCCCAAAACACTGCCCGTAGCTCCAGAATGTTGATGTGCAACGTCTTCTCTGGCAGCCACAGGCCTCTGGCGTGGAGACTTCCGGTGTGGGATCCCCATCCTTCCAGGGAAGCATCCATCGTGACCGTCTCCTGGTGCAGTGGGGCCTGAAAATCCACACCTCTGGTCAGATGCGAACGCACGCCACACCACCTCATTGCCAGACAGAACCCCTCATTGAGCGCTATCCTGCCTTGGAAGCTTCAGGACACCTGAATTCAACGGGCGTCGAGGAACTCCTTCAGTAGGCGCATCCGTAACCTGCAGAGCCGGATGAGGTAAATGCATGACAACATCATGCCGAGCAGAGACTTGATGCCCCTTACCGTGGCGATCTTCAGAGATAGCAGCTGTTGCACTTTGCCCAAGATGGCCGCTACCCTCTCTTCCGACGGTGACGCCAGGCATGATACTGTGTTGAGCCGGTATCCCAGGAACAGCGCGTCCTGCGATGGAGTCAAGCAGGACTTTGCATAATTCATTGAGAAGCCCAGATCCGTCAGTAGGCAGACGGTCCTCGCTTTGTGGTCGACGGCGAGGTCTCTTGATCTGGCCCGGATGAGCTAGTCCTCCAAGTAAGGGCCTTGAATTGGCAATGCTTCCCCTCAACGACGAAGCGCAGAAACCTGCAGTGTCCTTTGTGAATGGGGATGTGGAAGCACGCATCCTCCAGATCCAACGACGACAAAGTCTCCCTCTTCAAGTTATCTGCGCATGTGTTGAACAGTGACCATTCAGAAATTCTGGTACTTGTTTGTTTAGTCGTCGCAGGTCGCGAATGGGCCTCCAGCCCTCGGTCTTCTTTCGCACGAGGAAGTACCTCGAGTAAACTCCAGAGCCTGGAGTCACTTTGGAACTAGCTCTATCGCCCCTTCCTTTAACATGGCCCAAACTTCCAGCAGCAGCTGAGGGACGTGGTTTTCCTGCCGGGTCACCGGTGGTATTTGGGGACACTTTCATTGGAACTCTAGAGTGTGTCCATGGGCGAGACCGTCCAGCACCAAACGGTCGGTGGAGATGGTCTTCCACACGCTGATGAAGTTCACCAGCCATCCTCCCACAAGGGTGCACGGACAGGGGCCCGACGTCCTGGCTGGTTCATTCTTGCTTGGAGGTCGGTGGGCTGCCTTGGGATCCCCTACGATGACAGCGTCATCGTAGGGGATCCCAAGGCAGCCCACCGACCTCCAAGCAAGAAGGCCTTGGAGCGGCCCCTGTTGGTTTCTTGGGCCGAGGAGCGGGAGGGTTGGCGGTAAGAAGAGGAGCCCCCGCTGAAACCCCTCAAAGATCAGGTAGACTTGCCTCCTGAGGACCGAAAGGACGGCAGTCGCTGCTGTAGCATGCCCAGGGCATGGGCCGTCTCAGTGTCCACCTTGATGGCCTGTAGGGACTCATCCACCGCTTTCCCGAAAAGATTGCCCCTGTCAAAGGGCATGTCCAACACCCTTGCCTTGACCACCTGTCGAAGGTTGGTGGCCTTGAGCCAGCCACAACGGAGAACGCAAATGCCATTGCCCATCTGGCGTAAATCCGCATCCGCGATGTCCGTGGCCACCATGATGCCGTGATCCGACGCCACTTCGCCCTCTTTTAGAATCTCCAAAGCCACTACCCTCTTATCGTCTGGGAGAACGTCCAGGAGAGACTCGAGCTTGAACCACAGCTCCCGATCGTATCATGCCACGAAAGCGAGGGTGTTGGCGGCCTTGATGGTCGTTACCGCAGAGTAGATAACTCTCCTACCAATTGCATCCAACTTCTTCCCCTCGTAGTCAGGAGGGGTGGACACTGCAGAAGACAACTTGACGATTTCTTCTTGGCCGCTGCAGAAACCACAGAGTCCGGTGACGGTTGGGCCCGCAAGCACTTAGGTGCAGAGTCCGGAACCCTGTACACTCTCTAGGCAGTCCCTCTTCGCTGGGGCTGTAGAAGGGTTCTTCATGAGCGTCAGTCCTTCATCCCAAATGTCATCCAGGAGAGGGACTGAAAAGATTGTCTTCCTCTTCGCCTTGCAGCGCTGGTATAAGAAGCCCTCCTACTTCTCCTCTGGCGTGAGCTGGAAAAGCTCTGATGTTCTAGAGATCATCGCATGGAACAATCCTACCTCGTCTGGCGGGAAGGATCTGGGCGGAGGCGACGGGAGGTCCCCCATCCCGCTGTTATCATCTGTGCCTGTCGCCGTGCCCGACTCTGTCTCACCTGCACGGGGTGGCAGAGGAGGAGATGAAGGGTGGCACAGAGGCAACGGGTGCCTCTTCCTCTTCTTTGTTGGCAGTTCCTCCGTTGTCAACGGGGCGACCGTCACCGGCGCTGCGGGGGGAGCAGGTGGCAGCGTTGTCGGCTGTTAGGCAGAATCCTGTGCAGTGCCCTTAGGGACCACTACACACAATTAAGACCACAGTTGGCAATACAAGTTTTGTTATGTTAAAGTGGTAGCAGTAGCGGAGCAGCCAGGCTCATCTCAAGAGTATATGAGCAGTAGTAGAGATTACACAAAGGGACCACGATTACTGTGACTCAAGCAAACACGGACTCAAGGTTTCAGGTAGAAAAATATAAGTACATTTATTTTTTAAACCATTTGTTATAAACACACACTTCTATTAAATGCAAAAGCACACATAAAATATACAACTAACCAATTCACTTTGTACAGTATGACTCAAGATAAGTACCCTGTGTCTGAATGGACCGGTGTTACGAAACTAGACACTTTACCGTGAATACGATTGTGATCACTTTTTGACAGTTCGGTCTACTAAATAAACGCGTATCCATGACAAGAAATGCTACCGGGGCAAAAACACACTTAGCACCCGAGATACTCAGAGGGAGTTGGAGGCAAAAATCATAGGCAATATTATAGTTAGGCAGGCAGAATCGAAGAACACTCATAGGCAGGAATTCAAGAGTCAACGGGCCGGAGCCACGGTCAAGTGACACCGGGTGCCTGTTGGGGAGGATCACACAGTCGGACAGTTCAGGATTCAACATAGCCAAGAGTACTTTGATATTGTCAATGTTCGGAAGCAAAAGTTATAAGAAGGAGGGAAGACAAGGGCAAGCCTTGGAGATTAAGAACAGGGATTCACCCTAATTCCTCGAGCAGGACACAGTACCTTATTCAATGGAGAAGCTGGTGCCCTGGCAGTTGTTCCTGTTGGTTTCCCGCAGACCCACGGTTCCTGGAGCTTCGATGTGAAGGAGGACGTCTGGAGGGGTCTACACCACACAGGGATGAGGCAGGCAACAGCGACGATGAATAAAAGGTGTGCTCCTTAAAAACAGGAGAGGCTCTTCAGGTGGCTATCCGGACCACTACAGCAGTGTGCAGTGATTTCGACCAAGAAGAGGATCCTCTGGCTGTAGAAGATTAGCTGGTTATCCCCACCAAGCTCAAGGGAAGACGACTCCGGACTGGATCTTCTCTGGTCGTCGAAGGGTAGATAGCTCAGGACTGCAGCAGGGCTTCAACGGGACGGGGTAGTTGCAGCAGTCGACTTCTTCTCCGTTTCTCTTCGGTTCCTTGTAGTTCCATTGGCGACTCTGACTCCTAGCCCAAGAGACCTGCCTTTTATGCGAAAAACCCCCATTCACACAGCCTGGCTGTCAATCAGGCAGCAGGGGGGTTGTCCAGCCCGGACAACCACCTCAGCCAATCATGGCAAAGTGCGACTTGGGTTTCCTAGGATACCCTGTGCAGGGGGTGACTACACCCCTCCCTCACATTCAGCCCACCTAGACACCCAGGCGCCTGGAGAAGGGCTTCTGAGCAGAAGCCCACCAAAAGACGGTGAACAAAAGAGGCAAAACTGGTGTGCCGCGCAAAGTAAGACACAAGAAGGACTTTAACAAAAAAAAAAATGGCGAATAAACCCGACCGGAGCCAAAAGAAAAAGTATTTGGTCAAGCGGGTTTAAGTTCGAGGCTAATATAAAAGCCTAAAACAATACCACAGTTATCTAATATAATTGAGGTAGAAAGGTTAGGGTAGATACCACTGCCACCAAGAGCGAAACAATGCTCTAGGAGGTACAGACAAAAAGGGATACGAAGTAACCCTTTCCAGTACTCCATGGAAGATGGGGTGCACTGGATCTGTGGTAATTTGACTAAGTAAAGTCAATGGCAACTTTACCCTTTTCTGGGGGACTATAGTCAGCCCCAGAAATGGAGTCGTTGGGAAGTCTAAAGGACAACCCTGTGTTACTGCAATGAAGGTGCTGTGTTACACACAAAGAAAGGGGCTACTGAAGTGGTGTGCTCCAGAGCCCACAATCACAAAAACAGGAGAAAGACATATGGCAAAACATGGTTAAGAGTGGGGGAAAAGCTCACACTCTTACCAAATGCAAATAATAAACTGCAGAAGTCCAGCAAAGCTGCTGGGGACTCACTAGGTGAGGGGAAATTAGCCATAAATGAGAATTCTCCCGAACATCGGCATCCTCCTCTGTATCTCGGATACCAGCATATGAAGGGTCTTAAGAATGTCCATTGAAAGATTTCTAGGTGGCAACTGAGGCGTAGGAATAAGCGGCTGGGGGGTAGTAGCAGGGCCAAGGCACTCATCGTCCTGAGGCCCTCAGTCACCTTCCTCAACAATATCTTCGTCGTCATTGTCCACATCGTAGGGTGTAACTCCGGCGTCTCCCTCATCAACGTCTCCCTCGTCGCTATAGCCCTCCTGGGTGGTCTGGAGGTAAACTAGGTTGTCTGCCTGAGTAGAGGAGATATCCGTGCCCTGGAGGCCCTCAGCGCCTCCCCCACTTTTCTTCACGTCCAGAGGGGACGTCTCGGGAAAATGATCGGTATCCTCTTCTTCCGGGGTCTTCTCAATGGCTTAAACAAAGCCTCCCTCCTGGGAGGAAGGGACACTTTTGCCGTCAGAAGGGCGCCCTGCGGGTCCGCACCAGCAGCCTTCTAAAGGGACGCTACCACTACCACGATGGAGATCGCTAACTTCGTCTGGTGCACCTGGTCTTTCACGGTCAGGCCGGTTCCCTTGTCCTGCTTGGCCTTCATGGTTGCCCCGGACACATTGTCCTGCTTGGCCTTCTCCTTAGGTGTTGGGTCGGACCCTCAATCCCCTTTTGCCTTCTCCACCGAGGGTAGACCGGACGCCGTACCCTGTTTGGTCTTCTCCTTGGTCGTCTCCGGGCCACCTTTAGCTTGCCCCGCGGATCAGAATTCCTCTTGGATGAAGATCCAGAGCGTTGACTGGAGACCGATGCAGCTGGGGATGCCCAACGGGCCCTGGCCATCGAGCCTGCCGCAACCGCGCTCCCGACGGTAGCAGAGTCGCAGTGCTTGTCCTTTTGTTGGACCTCCGCGGGAGGGGCATCCTCGAAGCACTTAGAAGCCCGCTCAGCTTTCCTGGATCCAGGAGAGGCATGCCCCTGGGAACCAGCTGGTGCAGAGGCCTTGGCCTGCAGCCACTCTTTCAGCCGTTTACGCCAATCCTTCAATGTGCATTTCAAGAGTTCACGGCAATCCCACAATCCTCCTCCTTATGTTTGTTTATTTATAATGCGCGCCAGACCCAAGGGTATCAGGGTGCAGAAGATAAAAGAAGGCTTTAAGCTTAGTTACAAATCAGCCAGGGAATGCAAGATGATATTCTAAATATGCAGGCTAAAATAGATACAGAGAAAAAGCATGTAATAGTATATGACACAGCAGAGGTAGGAATGTAAGTTACAAGGCAGTTAGAGGCTATTTACAACAGCTAGATAGCTAGGGGCTGATATGTTACTTGTCAATATCTTTAAATCAGTTGATGAGGTTCTGTCTGAATTTTGTAAATGTTTGCTGAGCTCTCATTGGAGGTGGCAGGTAATTCAAAAATTCTGCTTCCTTGACTGGGAAGCTAGTGCCCCCGATAGTAGATAATTTGAACCGTGGCACAAGGAGACAATTAGTATTGACTATACAAGTGGGTCTGTTTGAGGATTTTCTGTTAATTCTTTCTATCAAGTAGCACGGTGCCCTATTGTTTAGGCATTTGTGGATGAGTGATGGCGTTTTCAGTCGGATTCTGTCATGGGTGGATAGCCAGTTGCATTGTCCCTAGTCTCAGAGATATGTTCTTTCCTTGCTATGCTTAGCGCAGCACTAAGGGCATTGTTCTGAAGTATCTGTATTCTCTTAATAATGTATTTGTTGGCGCCAATATAGAGGGCATTGCATTAGTCCAATTTGGACAAGATGAGGGCTCTGGCCAAGATAATACAACTGTTAGAATATAGTACTGTTTGTCAGCTCTAATGAATTTACATGTGTTTGCAGTGGAGGAAGCCAAAGTATTGACTTATTTGGTGAATGTAAGCGTGGAGTCTAGGTAAAAACCTAAGGAGTTGGGTGAGGAGAGTTGAGTCTGCTGGAGTCTCTCTCCCCTGTCTACTACAGCGTGTGGGAGGGCTTAAAAACCCTGCACCCAGAGCGGAGCGGTGAGCCGAGTTGGGTGAGGAGAGTTGAGTCCGCGGGAGTCCGCGGGGGCAGAGGCAGACGCAATATGGACGCAGCCCAGAAATCTGAGAGACCACCGTTACATCAAGGGCGGAAAAATAGCAGAAATGAAAAATCGGACGATGTGGTAGCAGATTCAGATACTGACAACAGCAAACGGCGTCTAAGGAGTGTGAAATCGCCAGCAAGGCAGCTGAAATCCAAGACGCCTCTCAGTGAAGAAACTGCCCACGAGGGAAAAAAGGAGCTACATACTCCGAGGACTCGTTATAACAGCGTGAACAACGAGCTCAGAGAGGCTTGCACGACGGCAGCCTTGTGCGTCTTCGAACCAGAGGCGGAAGACGCACAAGTAACAACAGAACCACAAGTCCCGCAAATAAAACCAAGCGGTGAAAGAAAACAAGACCTACCAGGATCCGAGGTGACCAATGCCCTGCACACCACCGTTAAGGCGAGTGGGTTTCCGGGAACGACAGCCGGAGGGCAGCCGCTGACGGACCCTCAGCAGGAGCGCCGCGACGCCGAAGACCGGAGGGAGAAGAAATCACCGGAACAGCCAGCAAACCGCGGAGCAGGACAGACAGGCTTGCCTGACCCAGGGCGGGCCGGGAGGAGCCCCACGCGGATGGGGAACACAGAGGGGAGTGGCCTAGAGAAACGCTGTGAGAAAGTCCGAGGTCAAACAGATAGCCCCAACGAGCATACCAAAGGGACGCAGATAGCGGAATTGGCAAAGAGCCAGGCTAATAGTCTGACTGCCACTTAAGAAAGGGCAAGTGTGGATGTGGACAATTTACCACAAGAGAATGAGGAAGGAAGTAGGCCTGACTGGCCACAAGAGAAGAATCCCAAAACAGTCGTACAAGCAAGCGTACACAGGAATCCAGGGTCTGCTGACATTGTTGAGGAATTAGGCATAAGTGAGAACGCCATAGGAGAAGAGACAAAACAAAGGGAGGAAAATCGGATGCAAATGCCACTCAATAAATTCATCAGGCACGAAGGGAAAGAAAGCAGCACAGAAGAAAGTTGGAGAGAAAGTGAAACGGGGACGTCAGACTCAGATTCGGAAACGGAACTGGAGAAAAAAGCCCTAGAAGCAAAACGGAAAAAAAGGATAGCTACCAATAAAGCAACAACACAAAGAAAAAAATCAAGAAAAGACAAATATAATGAAAACAGCAAAGTACACCCAAGAAAGAGGATGCGCACAGCTAGGAAAAAGTGAAAACGACAGGAGAAAATATAAAAAAGAAACCTCAAAAAAAAAAAAATGAGGGAATGCAAAAAGGACCATTGCCAGTATCCTTGTCAGGAACATTGAAAGCATTTTTCTTTAACCAGCAGAAACGAAAATTAGACCCGGAAAACGATCTATCGGACGCAGAACTGCTGGAAGCGGTCGAGGTAAATTCCAGAGGGGATAGCCAACAGACCCCCGGGGTCACCATGGGGCTAGAAGGATCACCAGCTATAGGTTTGTCGCAGCTCTTTCAGGAAAAAAGGAATGTGGCGAAAGCAATCCAGCGGCAAATAGAAGAAAGACGGAAGCTAAGCACCTTAAAAGAACACCAGGAGGCGCCCTCTGAAGGAGGGGGGAATACCTTAAGAACTGAAGAGGACAACCAAAGGCAGGCCCTGGCCCGGGAGAGGGTGTTCCAACTAAAAGACCAACGTCAAAACGCGGCTTGCCCAGATTGGGCAAAAGCACACCCGAATTTAGACCACCTACTTCGTACCCCGGAGAAAGCAAGAGATCTACATGGAGTGAACCAGCAAAGAGAAACACAGAAAGAACAACCTAAGTGCGCAGGGACGGAGGAAAAATCGCACAGAACCAGGTTAAGCGATAGCCTATTTATGGAAGCAATGGCAACGCCAGGGAAAATAGCCAGCACACCGAAATCGCCGAAAAACAGAAGGATAAGTGAAATAGGCACGCCGATACAAAAGGAGTCCCCAAATAAAAAACCGGATCTACTAACAATCATGTCTGCAATAACGATCGCACTGGCCCCATATTGCAAACTGTACGAAACAATAAAAGAAGGAATACAAGATAATACATCAGTTCTGGCCTCTATGTCCACAAAAATCACACATATAGAAGGATACATCACAGCTGTAGAAGAAAGAAATGACGCCTACAAGAAAGGGTGGGAAAAAGAACTGGAGGACTTAAAGAAACAAATTGAGTGCTTAAAAAGGGGGACGGAGGAGGAGGATCAGAAAACTAAAAAATCGGAGTCGGAAAGTAAGAAGGCTGCAACCACAGATAGAGACAAAGGAGACCATGAGATAAAGGAAGTGATGGAGGAAAGGTCCAAACCCCCACAAATATACCCAATCAAATCGGGACTCCGAAATCATCCTCAGAGAAAAGCTCCAGTGATATTGAAACTAAAGAATAATGACAAGGTAGAGAAAGCTCCACCGAAAGAGAAGGCGGAGCAGCAGGAATCAGAAAAACCTAAAGAAACAAAAAAAGAAGGAAATAGAGAGGAAAGTTCAGAAAACAGGCCGATCGAAGGGAAGAGACAAAACTAGAAGCTCTCCCCTTTCGGTTGAAGATTTTATGAGTGATACTAACTTGATGAACTTATCCCAGCATTGGGAGACCGCCTCCAACAACTCAGTGATTGAGGTGAACACAGATCAGCAAAGACAAAAACAAAAATAATCAGAGAAAGAAATAGAAATTAGACAAAACATGAAAGCCCAAACACCAAAAAGAAGCCAAGAGGCAAGTGAGAGCCAAAAAAGGGTAGAATTGGAGATACAAAAAAGAACAGAGAAGAAGAACGAAAGCCCTCAAGAGCAAAGAATAAGTGAGCGGTCACCAACACACCGACAACAACACACCGACAACAGGTGATAAAAAGCTCGGAGGACAACAGAAGAACTGGTATGTCGAAAGCTGAAAAACAGGAACGTATATTCAAACTTGAGCAACTAGATCCAAAAAGAGGATATATGATCCTAAATAGGAAGACGATTTTGAAACTAATGAGCAAAATGAATGCGCTGAAAATGATAAAAACAGAAGACATCACGTTAGTAGAGCCTTACCATAGAGGAAAGATCGCAAAGGCATACATTCACGTGAAAGAACCAATCCGGCAAGACACGGAGGCAAACGCAGCTATTGAAATGGGCCAAAATGGGTTTGGGTTGACAGAAATAAAAAGAGAAATACAAAAAGAAAAGAAAGAACATCAGTACGATCAAAAAGAAAAAAAGGCCACACCATTTTACTTCACGGACAGAAGAGCGGTATTGATTTAATAGAATAGGAAAATATAGAGAAGAAAAGGGTACCGACTTGGAATTGGAGTATGGACGAACGGAAGACAGAAAAGATAACGAAGATACCACAAGGACGAAAAACAACAACAAAACACGCAGGCAATGAAGGAGCACCAGGACACGGGCTCAGGATATCATAACCTACACCGGAGAGCGGAACCAAGATGCTTTCAGAGACATTTTAGCCCAGAGAGAATTGGCCGCCACAGTAGAAACGAGAGAGCAAAGAAATCACCCTCGAGACAAACAAAGGAGACGTCAACGGACACGGGCCCGCTAGCATGGCTAAAAGCAGCCTTAATGCGCAAAACAGAGAACTAGCAATTAACACGGTCACCGGCACCTTCGTGGGAGGAACAAAGTAGTGGTGACCAAAAAGAAAGCAAGAAATGTTTCATCCTGGGGTCATGGAACACAAGAGGATACACTCATTTAACCAGACCGGGCGACGTGGACTTAGGCGCACTAGACATCATAGGTCTACAAGAAACTTGGTTACAAGAAAAACCCGGCCTAGACGGCTATGTAGTGGAAATAGCACCTGCAAGCAAGGGCTTGTTAGGCCGACCATCCTCAGGTCTGTTGACAGCAATGAAAATGGGAGTGGGCCTGGCAACACCGATAAAACTGCATGAATCATATGAGATGCTAGTAATATTGACCACATGGACCAACGAAGGAAAATCAAAGAGTAAGGTGATTTGCAACCAAGTCATCATAATAAACACGTATTGGAACCCCCAAAAGATGACAAACAAAACGTACTGCGCAAAAATGGCAGAGATGATAGACGAAATCAAAACAGAACACGTGAACGCGGACATCATCGTGTGTGGTGACTTAAACGCCGACTGAAGGGAGGGGAACGAAGAAACAAGTTGGGAAAGTGTCAAGGCACGATCCGAGAGAGAGGTATCGCATGGGAGACCTTGATTAAACCAAGAAATCTTCATAACATCGCAGCCCTATTTCCGAAGCAAAGGAACATTCCAACTTGGGAGAGCTTGAATGCAAAAGCTACCCTAGATTACATCTTCGTGTCGACAGAATTCCTACCCAGGATTGAGGAATACAAAGTTCAAAGAACCACACACAGTGATCATAATTTGCTGACATGTAAATGGACAGGATCACAAACAGAAAATCATGTGTACAAACACAATCTGGAAATAAACAACCAGCAATCTAGAGTCCGTCTGACAGAAGAAGATGTAAAAACGATAACAGCAAGATATAGACTTCCAGATGAAGCCCAAGGACAAGAACCACAAATTCGACCAAACTACCTAATACCATATAAAAAACCAGCGAGGAGTCAACAGAAGATAACGTCAAATGCATTGCACAGACCGCATATTGATTAATGGGGCTAGCTCTGTTAGCCTGACAAAGAAAGTAAGTAGCTTTGATCAGAGACGTTAAAGGATAGTTCCGGGACTTTTTTTTTATTGTTCCTATGGTTCGGCCATGTGTTTTTAAGCATAAATCGGTAGATCGTAGAAAACTTTCCTATGGACCTTACCCGACTTTTCGTCCATTAACGCACTCGAAAACATCCGCCATTTTATGATAATCCTATCATTTCCCCCCATCGCCCTGGCTCACCTGCTTTTGCGGCACTAAATCAAATCCCCCGCCCCTGAGCCTGACATCAGCAGACGCGTACCGCCCATTTCCCGTTTCGTGTCAACAATCGCTGCGCCTCAGCTAATGAAGTGTCGCCATGGAAATGGCAGGACGCCTCTTTCCTCAATAAGTATAAACAGACCGTTTCACAACACACAGCAGCAGATTTCCGAATCCATTCCTCTCTCTGTGTTACTTTGAGTATTCTGTGACTCGTTTCTGTGCTCTGGTCAGCTACCTTCGTTGATTGTAGCCCGTGTGAACAGATACCAGTACCACCGCTATAAATTATTTTACTTTCTTTACCACATAATGGCTACAATAATGCCGTATATGTACGAGCCCGAGTACACCGAGGAAGAACTACTGGAAAGGCAAGCACGCGAAAACGATGGGGATTCGGACGGCAGTTGGGAGGACCAGTCAACGGATGAAGAGCCTGGACCATGTCGCATGGACGGCGTCTCCACCTGGTGCACGTGCAATCGGTGCGAGCTAATGCCAACTGAGGAGGAGAACTGCTGCTGCCGAGAAAACTCGGGATGCCTGGCCTACATTTCGGAAGGCGAGCCAAGTCCGCAATGCATCACCGAGCTGCCAGAGTTCAGGGAAGCCTGCCTCTCACGGACCGTGTTGAGGATGATGATGGTGCTTATGCACGAACTTCGCGGCACTGTTCGTCCGCGTAATCCGAGTAACGAGTAAGTATACTCTGGTTGTGATGTCAGTGATGCCACTACTGTGTCATGGTCGTCTCCCACATATAAAATTACATCTACATATCATTCGAATGCATGTAAATTGGTTCCATATTGTGCATTTTCTAGATAGAATTTTTTTCAAAGCAGAATGACATTTTTTACCTGAATCGACAGTTTTGTCATTTTAATACAGTTTGCATCTTTCATTTTCACAGGTGGTACAGGCTGGTGGCCTATCGTTGCTTCACTTGGTGGCTTCACGGGAGGCTCGGACACCGCGTTCGGAGAGTAATACCTGCCTGTGCGGTACTTGCCATTAGACAACATTTCCCCAGCGACAGTGGACAATACCGCGGATTTTCCCTGGATGTGCTGCAACCGCAAATTTACAATGTGTAATGTTTATTATTTATGTTCAATTGAAATTAAGATCCAAAATAAAACCCAATATATATTTTAACAATGGTTGTTTTGATTTGTTCAAGCGTTGGCAATAAAAGGAAGGCCGTTGTATTTTATTGATACAAAACATGGTTATAGGTAAATATGGTTGATCATAATAAATCATCCTTTTGGGCACCGGGTACAGAGATGACCACCTCTGGCCCGTGCCGCCTTGCCACCACAGGCCAGCCTGCTGCTGACTAACTGCCTAGGCATCCAGGGTCTCCAGGGTGAACTGCACCCATATATTCTCCTGGGAGGGCGAGGTATTTATAAACTCACCCCCCTGCCTTCCATGTACTAGATCCTGCAGCCAGCCTCTTACATGCAGTTAGATGGCCTCTCCTTGGTGAGGCCCTGCGGCAAAAGAGTCTTGTCTGCACGACCACCGCCCCAATCCACCCCCCGCCCTATCAAAGGCAGTTCACACAGGGGTACTTGTGCTGGCAACTGGAGCAGTCAGGGCGCGATAAAGGCCAAGAGGTGCCAAAGACCATGTACACTTCAAAGTGGTCTATAGAGCATGGGTTGTTGTTCCCATGTCTACCTCCAGACCCCGTGTCTCCTGCCAAGCATCCCCCCTCACGCTGGACGGCCCCCTGCAATCCACATAAGTGTGTCTCCATTCACGAGTCTTCCTGTGTCTTGTCTGCACGACCACCGCCCCAATCCACCCCCCGCCCTATCAAAGGCAGTTCGCACCGGGGTACTTGTGCTGGCAACTGGAGCAGTCAGGGAGCGATAAAGGCCAAGAGGTGCCAAAGACCATGTACACTTCAAAGTGGTCTATAGAGCATGGGTTGTTGTTCCCATGTCTACCTCCATACCCCGTGTCTCCTGCCAAGCATCCCCCCTCACGCTGGACGGCCCCCTGCAATCCACATAATGCCACGACATATACACGTCATTCATTCACAAACACACCCCTGTTTCGAATTCTTTATAACCCACTTCATATTTCTAATGAGCACTTCTTTGCGCTTTGCTAGTCAACCCGTGAAGGTGCTGGTTATCTGCTCTTCGTCTCTGTGAACTTCCGTGACCACTTCGAGGAAACTCGTCAGTTTGCAACCTGTGAACTGCTCCCTGTTCTACGACAAGAAACTACTCTGATCCCTGCATCTAACTGTTTGTTCGTCAAGGTAAGGCCATGTACCATAATCATTTTGCGTCCAATTTCTTTTCGTTCAAGACAGTACATGCAAGGAACTAGTCACATGTTCTGAGTTTACATTGGTATTCATAAAGAATTGTTGATCTTTACTTTTCAGAACTTTCCACAATGCCTGCCTGTTCCATTGGCGGTTGCCCTTCGAAGACCCATAATAAATCTGAAGGTACTAGAATGCATGTTTTCCCTAAGACAATAGATCAGATAAGAGAATGGGTCCGATATTGCGGATATCCACCGTCTGAGCTTGAAAGTAGAGTCCTAGAGGTCTTTGCGGACAAGAGGGGTGATCGATACCGCATCTGCAGCAGGCACTTTACCTCTGACATGTACTCCACATCATTGCTAATAAAGAAGAACACACCGCGAGCGAGGCGAAAATTGCTCTCAACCGCTATTCCCACTCTATTCGTCCACATCCCTCCACTGGTGAGTCAAGTTTACGTATTTATCTCTTGGCCTTGCGGTAGTGTGTAGCATTAGCTAACAATAATTTCCCATTTATGTATCCACTCAATATGAAGGCGGAAGATTCTCCATCCGTGTCGTTATTGCAGTCATCAGCCACTTCAAGCGCCTATCGGGTAATCTTACTTGGCTATTCTGCCACTGACTTGTTTTAGGCATGTAAATCAATAGTTTTAATTTATCGTGTAATTATGTTACCTAATGGTACACCCTTGTACTCGTCCTCTAGTCTTTGTTTTCAGTTATAATTATTGTTATCCAAAATAATGCAAGTACTGTCTTTCAGGGAGATGCTGAGGAGTCCAACGTATTGACGACTACCGTTGATGTCACTCAGATGCTCGAGGTACGTTTCAGGACAGTTCCGTCGCCCTCCTATGTGTCTTCTTTTTTCAATTTTGTGTTCAGTACTAATGAAAGTCCTATGTTTCAGGGAGTCGATGGAGCATTAGTCCAAGAAGAAGGGGGAGCATGCAGTTACGGGTCGGCGCAACAGCTTGCAGAAGTGTGCACCGCAGTTACATCGTCCCTTGATGTTCTTATGCATTTCGAGGTATGGATACTGACAGTTCGATCAAGCGAAATCATATGACGTGATTACATCCGCTATACTTCCTTCTTTATTAACGCAAGTACTATGTTTCAGGGAGATGACGGAGCTTCTTCTACAAGAACATCACCCCTAGTAGATGATGCAGATCTCTGGGTGGTGACACTTCCAACGATCAAGCAAATCGAATCATATTTACATATCCATTATTTATTTTAGACAACTGATCATTTGTGCAGGTCTATTTAGATGAGCCGTTCACGCCTGCACAAAGTTTCTGTTCTTTTTATCAAAATAGAAAACCATACTAATGCAATTACTGTGTTTCAGGGAGTCACTGAAGCATCATCTTCAATAATATCATCAATGGAAGTCTATGAGGAGCCCGAGGTATGGATCTTGACAGTTCCATCTAACTAGATCAACAATGCGTGAATAATTGTCGTTTGAATGTTCTACACAAAGCGTTCATTCGTGTTTTGCTATTGAGATGTACGTGGGTATTGGTCCCCAAGTACATTTTGTGTTTTCGATATTATTATACATACTAATGAAAGTTCTATGTTTCAGGGAGTCGATGGAGCGTTAGTGCGTGATGGATGTGCTTATCATGAAAATGTAGTCGTTGCAGCGCAAGAGGAAGTGGAGACATGCACACACGAGTCGGAGCAACAGCGTCCTGATGTTGAAGTTCGAGGCAAGAAAGTTTCAAAGAAAAGAAAGCAAAAGAAGGTTAGTGTCCTGGTCACTATATTTTGTTGTTTTTCACTGTTAATAGTTCAATACTGTAAGTTGTGTTTAAACTGAACATCCCTTTTCCAATCTGTCCTCTAGTTGCGAGTGGGTGTACGAACTAGATCTACACAGACAGTGAAGCGAACGAGAGATGTTGCTTGTCAAACCTTTTGGCAGGGACTTGAGACTGGAGATGCATCATGCCAATGGGAAGAATATGAAGTGATTGACAACGGAGCTATACCACCACCAGCCATTGATAGTGAATGTCCTCCTGGTAGTTCGGATGCAGTTGGAGATAAATTCACAGAATCCACACCCGCAAAAACTAAGACCGCGAGAAAGTTGAAGAAATTGTCCTATTCACCCATTGCCGGAGAAGGAACAGATGTTGCAATGGAAGAGAATGAAGTGGACTACAATGAAACACCTTCAATATCACTGAACATAGCGGAAGACGATATCAGAGATTCTACCTTTCATGTGAGTGACATGTCCTCAACGTTACAGGCCGAACCAGCTGGGATGCAGAGTGACAGTATAAGGAAAGAGGCCAAATTCATTGTATTCGATAGTTGTTTGATTGATATTATTATTCGGTTGAAATGTGGACATTCGGTAGGTGGGGAAGTATGTGGGGAGCCATTGATTAATGTGACTCGTGCAATTCGAGGCACTAACCTTAAAATACATGCCACCTGTACAAAATATCATCCTTTCTCATGGTCTGCACAACCCATGCTGGGACAACTGCCAGCAGGCAATCTACTTTGTGCAGCGGCTGCACTTTTAAGTGGTTCAAGTTTCAAAAAAATTAGAGTCTTTCTTTCAGTTTGTGGGAATCCGTTTCATTGCGAAAACTCAGTTCTACAAATACCAAACCGATTATCTATTTCCAGCCATTAGCGAAGCTTGGAGAATGGAAAAAATGTCTATTGATAGTACATTCGCGGGCAAACGGTTCAGGCTAGCCGGTGATGGACAGTGCGACAGCCCAGGATTTTCAGCCAAGTACTGCACCTACCACTTTCAGGACATGGAAAGTAAGAAAATTGTGAGTTCGGTGGTTGTGCAGGTGTCACAAAGTACATCCTCAGTGGCCATGGAGAAAGTTGGCTTTGTAGCATCATTGCAAGAACTACAATCGCGGGGAATGGTGATCGACCTGATAGCCACGGACAGACACGTTTCAATTGCCAAGACAATGAGAGAAGAGTACAAAAATATAAATCACCAATTTGACGTTTGGCATCTTGCAAAAACAATCAATAAAAAATTGTCGGCTGCAGGTAAAAAAAAAGATATGCAAGGTATTTCACAGTGGTCCAAGTCAATCAGCAACCATCTTTGGTGGAGCTCAAAAACATGTGGAGGGTCGTTGGAAATTCTACTGGAAAAATGGCGGTCAGTAATGCTACACTGTACAAACGTGCACAGCTGGAACACGAACCAACATTTCCACAATTGTGAACATGGCCATTTGTCCACAGAGGAGGCACGGAAGAAGAAGTGGTTGATTCCTTCATCACCCACTCACAAAGCCATTGAAAAGATTGTATTTGATAAAACTATAACAAAAGCTTTGAGGGGACTCACGGAATTCTGCCACACAGGAGATTTGGAGGTGTTCCACAATATGTGCCTAAAGTACAGGCCAAAACGATTGCATTTTGGCATGGAGGGCATGATAAATCGGACTCTTTTAGCGGTCTTGGCACATAACCATAATGTCGGCCGTCAACAAAGTAGGACGACCGGAACTTTAGGGACGCTTCGCTACAATAAGGCCTTCACTAAAAGAAGTAAACAATGGGTGATCAAACCAGTGTTTGAGGATATGCAATATGAGTTTATTGAGAGACTTATTGTTGACGTCCTAGATAGGCACATAAATGGAGTTGTGAACGAACCTGTGCAGGTGACAACTGCATTGCCACCCAACATTGCCTCTGTTCCATGTCCACCTAAAGAAGAGCTCATTGAGAAATACACATCACGGTTTAAATGATTGTAATTTGATTGTCTGTTCTCTCGAGTCTCCTCATGTCGCAGGCCCATTGAATATGTTTATATATCCAAACTTGTTCATTTGCGCATTAAATTAAACCAAACAATAATATAAATGATTTTTCCAAAAATATAGAATGTCTCCGTATTTATGGTTCTGTGGGGCAGCAAAGCATGCAGACAAAATGCAAAGATGGAGTGTAAATTTCAAGTCCTGTAAGACGGCCTTACACTGAATGTAGCTAACTAGGAATGTGTGTTCGTTCAAAGTGAAGGTCAGCTGCTTTGATTTTTTCTCGGGTGCCAGAATGGCCCACGACTCAGTATAAGGTTCTATTGTTATTTGACCTTGACAGGCCGGGACCACGTAAGAAACGATAATGAATATAATTTCAGAAACGAAAGCCATTTCATGTTCGTTCATTAGAAGAAATAAAACGTCGGCATAGAAGGAGTGGTATTTCGGGGCTGCCCTACGCACAGACACAATGGAAAATGCAAATATAATGTAATTAACTCTTTAGATGAGTTTATACCGCAATTTAATTACTATACAGTAGCTTTAAAGACGGGTTAAGTTGTACTTGTTCATTCTATGTGGCATATTGTTTTGTACCGCGCACTATCTTGGGGAGAACCGTCTCCTTTTACGGAAGCACCTCCAAACCTTCCTCTTTGCTTCTGCTTTCCCTCTCCCTCTCCCCTGCTACAACTTGTCCACTGTCTGCGACCTCGGTCCTGGGCCCTTCCACTCTCCACCTGCACTCCCTGTCAACCCCTGCACTGGGGGACTGTCTCAGTATCCTACAGCCCCCCCTTGACGTATAAAACCCAGTTGCACTGTCCTAGCTATGAAATAATTTCCAGACCTAATATATAGAATGAATAATTTTAATAAAGATCTGATGGTGAGACTAATTTCCTTTTTTTATGTTTTTCAAATTGATACATCGTCCATTATTGTCTGTGTCACGAGTACCAGACACCGGCGGATGGCTTCTATAATCGCCAGTTGCTTCTCCGCGTGAACAACGTTAGCACCCTGACCATTTTGTGGGACGATCGCCAAGTACAAGTATGCCCTTACGCGGTACTAACGGCTAGATGCAACATACAGACCGTTGTGGTGCCCTAGTGCCTCGTTGTTGGAATAGCCATGCGATTATCAGTGCGACCGAAGAGCTTATTTTATCGTAAACCAACACCCTGTCTACTGCACACGAACATCGCTTGCCTCAAGACGAAATATTTTGGATCGAGAGCAAATAAAAATTTATTGATCTAAGACCCTGTGTACAGCAAAGGAACATCGTGTGCCTCGAAACGAACTTTTCGGAACGTGAGCAAATAAAAATGCTAATCGCTGAATATTCTCAAAACATTTGATGTCAAATAAATGTACTTTACCAAATTTACAATCTTGCGGTTTAATTTAAAAGTACAGTTTCATATTCCCAATTGTGGCGCGCTGTGTTGTTTGAGCTCATCTGTGTTGATTTCCTGGTTCTGTGTGGAGTCGCGTAGAAGACGCCTGGGCGCGTTTGCCTACGCAGCTCAGTCACGTCACGGATAGAGGCGGGGAATATGAATGTTTTGATCAAGTCTGTTTCAGGGGCGGGGGATTTGATTTAGTGCCGCAAAAGCAGGTGAGCCAGGGCGATGCGGCAAGTGAGAGGATTATCATAAAATGGCGGATGTTTTCGAGTGCGTTAATGGACGAAAAGTCGGGTAAGGTCCATAGGAAAGTTTTCTACGATCTACCGATTTATGCTTAAAAACACATGGCCGAACCATAGGAACAATAAAAAAAAAGTCCCGGAACTATCCTTTAAGATCAGGAGGTAAAACCTCTCGGCTCCTGGGTCAAAGGGAGAAGCCAGGCGGCAGCAACCCACAGTCCCCAGGCATACAGAAAATTGTTGTAAACCAACTCCCCAGCCAGCAGTAGAGCAGCTTAGTATGCGGAGCAAAGAGGATTAATGGCTGAAGCAGGAATTAAAACCAGGTACTCGATAAAGGAGTAGAAGCTTACCGGCTGGGTGCGGCTAATACAGCTGACTGTCGCTAACTGCCAGTAACTGCTCTCGACTCTGCTCACGACTACGCTTCACTCCGAAAACACAGTATTTATTAGCTCCTCCTGCAGGTACAAAAAGCAAAGACAGCTTTCCAAAGCACAGCGTGCTGCCAGTAACTGTTCTCGACTCTGCTCACGAATCCCTTGTTTGCTTTTCGTTACAGGACCTTCAAGACCAGTACGCCTTACCGTGTTGGGCGAGCCCAGTGGAACGCTGAACAACAGTAATACAAACAGTGATGATCTGGCGCTGGTCACTAAGTAGTAAAGGGGTGAGAAAATAATAGCAGTAGCTGGGAGAGAAGTGTGAGGAGGCCAGAGGGACACAGGAGATGGAAGGTGAGGTGGGAGGAGAAAAAGGGAATAGGAGGTGAAAGCAGAAGGTGGTATGGTAGAAGGAGAGAAAATGTATGGAGGCAGGGGGAGCAGAAGGAGAGAAAAGAAAGTATTGAAATATATGGGGAGGACAACCACAGGAGGAGGAGGAAAACCTAGCAGGGAAACAGAAATAAGATCAGGGAGAGGTGGTAACAGGACTGTCAGATCGGGTTGATCTAGACATGATGCAGATGCTTCCTGGGAGTCACAGAAGTATTGTCCTCCACTTAATGAAAAATAGAGACCACTCACACAGGGTTACACAAAATGGGGGTAGCCTCTTGACCCCGGGCAGAGGCAGCTCACGTTATGCGCCTCATTTCGGGTACTCCTGGTACACAGGTCAGACGCTGCAAGTTAGAAACCAGAAGAGCTACGATCAGAAAGGAGACGCCACAAAATTAATCAATAGCCCTAATTTCCAACCCAAGAGGCAGCTTTTCCCTTGCTCGAACCAGCAGGAAGTAACAGTGAATAGCCTCCGTTAGTTCACAGAGGAGAGTCGATAAGCATAAGGGCATGGGAAAGGGGATAGTAATAGGGATAGGGATAGGGATGAGCACTTGGTTATTCCTGTGGGCAGTAGAAATGAGCAAAGACTGCAGGAGAGTGTCAAGAGCAGAAGAAGAGGTTAGCAAGAAATGGCTAATTAACTAGAGGATGAACGTGGCGACACCCAAATGCGGCACTTATCCAGTTTGCAAGACGCGGCAGTATGCGCATCGTCTTCTTTTAAGTGTTTGGGTTCGGCTTTGTTAGATCACGGTGACAAGGCCGACTTGGTCACGTCTTCACGCCTTGGTGGTCCTTTTGGAATGGGTCAGCATGACACTACTTCGCAATCTTGGAATGGGATCTGGCGTCTGGATCAACTGCAGGCTGATAATAAGCATGTCCAACTGCCACCAGGTAGCGACGAGTCAACGTGGT
Source organism: Ambystoma mexicanum (assembly GCF_040938575.1). Lineage (NCBI taxonomy): Eukaryota > Metazoa > Chordata > Amphibia > Caudata > Ambystomatidae > Ambystoma > Ambystoma mexicanum. The sequence continues at coordinate 625,554,419 of NC_090927.1, read as the reverse complement.
TTCCATAAGTGGCCCGGAAGGAGAGGGGGCATGTCCACCGAGACAGGAGTTCTTGACAAGGAGTGAGAGGGAGAAAGTGAACGTGCGAGTGTCTGAGAGAAGACTGGCAACCTTTTATCATTGACTACAAACATTTGGGGGAAATTAGCGTAGGATACCCCTTAGGAAGTCCCAGAGGGAGGCGGATAACCCCTCCCACTGTGGAGGGGATACAATAGGAGTTCGCAATCTCTAGTGAATTAAGTGATCTTGGGTGTTTGCCACTCAGAGACTGAGAGGCCAACTAGAAGAACACTTTAATCACATTACCCGACAGCCAAAACCAGCTTGCGACAACAACATACAAAGACTATTTAAAAAAACCTTGAACCTTCCTTTGGATTTGAGAGTTTAAGGCCATCTGGGACACAGCCTCTTCAGTAGTTCCATTACAAATATACACTATCTCATCCAACTTCCACCCGTTTCTCCTGTATAAAGGCCCTTGAGATACAATACCAAGTTAAGGAGTTGCAAACTGGCATTCTCTTACGTACTATGTGAACAGCACTGATCGCACTAAACAGTCCAACAAAAAGTAAAACAGTCGGGTCGATGTACAAGTGACTCCAATGAAAAGGAAGTCACTGTAACATAAAACTTTGATACCCTCATACCCCCTTTAAGCAACATCCACAAATCAGGAGGTTTCACTAGCAATATAACAAGCCGTACCTCAAATGGCCATGTTCCTGCCATCAAAAACGTTCTCTTGTTAAGTTTTTGTTTGTACGGGGGGTGGGATGGGGGCTGGTACATCCACTATCAGGCTAGTAAATATCCCCCAAAGAAATAAACAGAGCAAAGTATACAGTCAGCACATTCTGCCCCATGGGTGCGTTTAGGTGGTAAAAGACAGAAGAGACACTAAATATGAGCTACAGAAGCAGGTGTTGGGGAGAATTTTCATTTTAGTGCTTAATTCATCCCACCTTCGAAACCCCCAGCTCTTTTGCCGGACTTTAAGACTTTTTAATCTTAACCCTGGAGTGAGTGAGCCATTTTTCTCACTCACTCATGTGTTTGGATCTAATTTGGATTTATATTTCCATTGTTTTGGAGTCTGACAAACTCCATAAGCATCTACTTTTTGTATGGTGACACAGTACCTTTAGTGCAGTGTCACAGAGAAATCCTTTATATTTCTCGTAAGGTTTAAATACTTTTTCTTGGGTGAACTACAGTTCCCAAGAATAGTAAAGTGAAATTGACTTTACTTACCTTTTCTCTTTGTAGGTCCAGCACACACCATTGTATGTGGAGTGGTGGGGGTTACTAAGTAGCCCCCTTGCCTAGTTACTCATTTAACATTTTTTATGTTACCCTCACGACATTAAATGTTTGATGGCAGTGGTTTAATTTTCCTACCATTTTGCTTTTCGACCACATGCTGAACTGAACCCTCAGCTGCAGTGTAGCACCCACGGGTGACCATTTTGTCACAATGGCCCCAGTCTTCTTTTTTCGCCATTTCTTGTTTGTGAGGTATTTCTTGGGTTTTACTCTGCACGCTAAACCAGGTTTAACGCTTTTGTTCATTTTGCTTTTGGCGGGCTTCAGTGTTGAAACCCGCCTTTGGCTCCAGTGTCTGGAAGGGCAGGAAGTCAGGGAGGTGCCCGAAACTACTTTCCTTTGTCTCCTTGTTTACCTGAATTCACCCAGTCTTCATTGACTGGCTGTCCTTGCAGGACAGTCGCCCTGCTGTGTGATTGACAGCTAGGCTGTGCATGAATTTGAGGAACCTGCATAAAAGGTGAGGCTTCTTGAACTGAAGACAAGAGTTGAGTACTGGAAGAAACATCCGATTAAGGAATCGTTAGAAGCTTGCTGCATCCTCCTGGACCGTTGAGCTGCCCGCTGAAGCCCTGGGGAGGACGGCTTCTTCTCTTGGGTTGGTGGGACCACCTAACCCCAAGAAGAACTTTGCTAGAAGACCTTCCCCCAAATGGCTGTACTTATTTGCTGCTGCTGGAACCAAGTGCCAGGGATCGAGAAATCCATAGTCTAGTGCAACATCTTTAAGCTGGACCGAAGCTCCAGGAATATTGCGAGGACCCCGCCCAAAGCAGGACAACCCAAATTCGAGTCACATCACCAGAGTGCTAGACTCAAGGAGAGAAGGAAGCCCATCCAATGTCCAAGATGCACAGTGGTACTATTTGCTGGTAGCAGAAACCATCAAGTGCCCCTGAACTGAAAAGAGCCATAGCTGCCGCCGACCTCCAAACTGCTTTGCAGGAGTACTCCAGACGTCCTCCCTCTTGTCCCCACGACTGAGGCCCAGGAACACAGGGTCTACAACCAGGATAGAAGCCAGCTGGATCCTCTTCTTCTAACGCAAGCTACTGTTCTGACTATAGGGTACTCACCTCTATGTCTGTAGCTCGCTTGTCTCAGTTGAGATTTGCAGTAGCTGCTTTTCTAGAGTTGGTTATAACTAACTTTCACAAGTGTAACAGCTTGTGGCCCAACAGTGATTTTCAACAACAAACATTAACTTTGTGCAAGAACTTTTTGCTATCTAAGAAGTGCCTCAGCTCGATAGACTTTGCTCCAAATGGACTTCGGCTGAACTGGCTCCCTGCAGACTCCTCTAACCCATTGACCGATTCTCAATGTCCCTCATAGATGATGCATCGGTTTTTATCTAATATTGCTGGGGAAGGTTTATACCTAGACTTCATTGGGAGATTTAAAAGTGCTCACATGCTCGGAGAACCTGTAAACCTTTTCCTTCCATTAACCTTGCCTTTTTGCCAACCTCATAATTTTACCAAGTACAAAAGCGATATATAACTGCAAATACTGTCCTAGTTAGTGAAGTCACCTCAGGGTGTAGGAAGTGTGTATGAAGCTTCTCTAAAGAGTATCCACTTGCTTTGACCCGATTCTGAGAACGTATTTTGAAGTGTATTCTTATTTTTCAACATTGCCCTTTTTAAAGAATGCTTACTTAAAACCAACCTTTATATAAATAATTATTTTTCCAGAAAACCCTTTGTTATTTGAATACTTGCATTTGTGGATTTCAATGCTACAGCTCACATTTACCCCTCTTGAGATAAGTCTGGCTGGTCAGTCACACTACCAACTTGTGTAGTACAGACCTATACCAATAGGTGGGTTAACTAATATAAGGAGGACCAGACTGGTGTAGTCTCCCACAAGGTTACTGCATACAATCTTGCCTAACAGCAGGTTTGATAACCAGAAGTCTGGAGACGAGATACATCACAGCAGAAATCAGCTCCAATACAAGTTAATGGCAAAATGCCCTGGCGCCAGATAAGGCCCACCTGTGAAAAGACCCAATCATTGGACCAGGACCTGCATGACAAAACGCAGGAACCTCCTGTGTTTTTGATGAATGGGGATGTTGAAGTATGTGTCCTCCAGGTCTAGAGTTGCCAGAAAATCCCCCTCTAGCTGGTCAAGCAGATGCTGCAATGTGACCATCCTGAATTTTTGGGATTTTAAGTATTTCTTTAGGCGTCGCAAGTCTAGGATCTGTTGCCACCCTCCTGACTTCTTCCTTGCCAGAAAGTATCTGGAGTACACCCCGGAGCCCTCGAGGCGTTGAGGGATCGGTTCTACTACCCCTTTTCGTAGCATGGCCTCAACCTACTGTAGCAGTTGGGTCATGTGAAGTCTGTAACGCGCAACAGGCCAAATGCGTGGGCGCCTATCTTGAAATTCTAAAGCGTGCCCTTGCTGAAGAACTTACAGCACCCCTTTGTCAGTGGAGATCTTTTGCCACTGATCGACAAAGTTTGACAGTCAGCTTCCCACTGGGGAGTAGAGGCCAGGGACATGTCCCTTGGTGCAGGTGGTGCTCACGCCACTGACTGCGTCAACGATGGTGGGGCCGCAGACAGGTCCTTCGAACATCCGCTCTTTGATGACTTATGCTTGGACGGTGTCAGCAAATACATCGCGGACGGCGGCAACCCACCAGCCAGCAGGCTAACCATCGAGTAAGATGGTGACCGGGGCCAACCCCTTCCAGAACTTGGTCCTGCAGCCACCAAGACAGTTGACAAGGATGCCGATGGGAGCATAGGATTTTGCCGGCTTTTGGATCTTCACAGAGGAAGCATCCTCAAAGGACCTCAACATCTTCTTACCAGGGGGAGAACGCTCATAGGGAGTACGTTCAGAGGGCCAGCTCGCCAGGGATGATGCATAACTGTGCCCGTAGGCCGAGTCAGCAGCCTTCCCTTCCTCTATCCATGTCACCTACCTCAGATGCCGATCCCTTTTGGTCTTCAACGAGAAGGACTGGCAGATGTTGCATTTGTTCGCATCGTGGTCAGGGTGAAGACAATAAAGGCACTTCAGGTGTCGTTCATCGACGCAAGTGTTCTTCAGGCCAGAGCTCTCACAGGCCCTAAAGAGCCTACTTCGTAGCATCAGGGCATGGTCGAGGTGTCGAGATTTAGGCCCAAGCCTGGGCCTGTTAGTGCCACGGCCTGAAGATCAAATGATAGATCTTTGCCGACAACAGGTCCCGGCTGCCGATAGTCACAGCATGACGGTAGATGTAAAGATGGAAAATATCTTCTAAAAAATGTGAAAAACTGCAAAAGAGCGAAGCACAAGGACACCCAACACTAGAAACATGCAGTAAAATCTGAAGATGACCACCAGGGGTGGAGTTTAGGAGGAAGAGTATCATTGGCTGGGGCAGTATAATCCAAAGGACACTGATAAGCTATAGAGGAGACTAGCCGTTTTAAAGTTTAGCTTTAAACTGCTTTCTTTTTACCGAGGATTACCCGCATGACTGCGGGGAATGTTCATGAGCATTTGAATCCATGCAAGACCTCATGCTGGAGAATAGCAACTCCGATAAATGATCAAAATGCATTTGGTATCGCCCATTTTTAAAAAAGCATAAGCGCAAGGATTGTATCATATCCTCTTATGCTTATGCACATAGGATCAACTTGGAAATAAAATGGGTACATTAAAGCCATTTAATTCTCTGAATCAATGTTATCAGAAAGAATTTGACAGCATTGAATACACAAATCGAATCTGCAGTCTTAAGAAATGTGCAGACTTCGTGCCACATCCTAATACTAAGAATTAATCATTAGTTTGATCAATTTTATTGTAATCTCAGAGTACAGCGGGCAGGTAAATAACATGGCATTCATCCTCAGTACAGATTTTACAGAATGGACAATTTGAGGTTTGTTTACTAGCCCAGTTACTAGTGAAATTTGCAATATGGAATATGCCCATAGGCAACTTCACAAAAAGTGGAATTTCTCACATGGGTTGTCAATGTACTTTTCAGTACCCAGGGTAAGCTTAGCTGTCAAATGGTTCGAAGCCAAATGAAGACGGGTGCAATTATCCAATTGGTCCTTCAGTGCCCGGTCTTTAAAAGAAGCAATCAACATGGATTTTGATGTATTCCCGTATTTACTGGGATGGTGGTTCCACAAGGACAGAATAACCAAGATGGTAAACATTTTCTTCACATACATAAACCATGATAATGATATGCCCCCTTGGTTTTCGACGAGGTCTATAAGTCACTTGCGGAATGGATTCAGATAAGGAACAAGTTACTTGCATGTAACTGTTGTTCTCCAGCATGGGTCTAGCATGGATTCACATGCTCAAGAATATTCCCCGTCGTCAGGCCGGGAATCCTCGGAAAAAGAAAAAAATCATTTATGTCATTTCTGAACTGTCTTTTTCCTAATCAATCAATCAATCAATCAATGAGATCCGAGTCATACTGCCCCCAGCCAATGACTGCTCTCTACCTAATCCCCTTCTCTAGGGCCAAGTTTAGATGAAAGTCTGACGGCACCTTGGGCATAAAGGAGGGGTGCGTTCAAAGCACCACTCTCGTCTCGTGAAAAGTCAAGTAAGGTGGTTTACATGAGAGGGCCTGGATCTCCCCCACTCGTCGTGCAGAGGTGATGGCCATGAGAAAACTATTTTCCAAGACAAAACAACAACTTGAGTGGTGCAGAATGCATAGGCTCAAACGGAGGTCCCATGAGTCTAGTCAGCACCACATAGAGATCCAAAGCCGGGGCCAGAGCCTTCACCGGCAGGAACGAGTGGAATAGTCCCTTGACAGATTCCTTGACCAAACGGTGCGATCACAGGAAGGATGGTCGCCCTGGGGATCTGGTGTAGCGGGAGATAGCCGCCAGATGAACCTTGATGAGGCGTGGGCCAGTCCCAATTTGGCCAATGACAGCAAATATGGAAGTACCTTAGAGCCTTGACACTCAGTGGGTCGATCTTCTGGGAACACCAAATAGCAAATCTCTTCCACTTGAGTCCATAGCATTTCAAAGTAGACAACGCTCTAGCCTTGGCGAGAACTTCCTTGCAGTCCGCCGGGAGATCGTATCCACCGAATTCTAACGCTGCAGGAGCCAGGCCTTCAGGTTCAGAGACCCTTGGTTGTGGTGAAGAATGGCGCCTCCTTCCGGAGTGAGAAGGTCCACGACCACTGGCAGCTTGACTGGTGACGACATGCTGACAAGGTCCGAGTACCAGATCTGCCTCGGCCACGCCGGTGCGTCGAGGATCATCCGGCACTGACACTGTTTGAGTAGATTGATTATTTGAAGTAACAACGTCAACGGAGGCAACGCATACATAAAGAGGCTGCTGGCAAACTTCGTCACTGTTGCAAACAAGTCGATCTGGGGACTGCCTCATTTGTGGAACAGCTTCTCCACTAGGACCTGCTGAAGCTCCCACTGGTGGCACGAGCAAAGTTCCCTGCTCAGGGAGTCGGCGACCGTGTTCTTGACTCCTGCCAGATGAAACGGGATGAGGAACATCCCCCGAGCGACGGCCCAATGCCATAAGTCTTGCACCTATTTGGGGAGCGCTGGGGACCTGGTGCCCCTCTGCTTTCTGATGTAAAACATTGTGGTGGTATTGTCTGTGAAGACCTACACCACCTTGTCCTTGAGGGGTGGCTGGAAGTATTTGAGGGCCCAAAACACTGCCTGTAGCTCCAGCACGTTGATGTGCAACGTCTTCTCCTCCGGCAGCCACAGGCCTCTGGCGTGAAGTCTTCCAGTGTGGTCTCCCCATCCCTCTAGGGAGGGGTCTGTCGTTACCATCTCCGGATGTGGTGGGGTCTCAAAATCCGCACCTCTGGTCAGATGAGAGCACACACCCCACCCTCTTATCGCACGACAGACAGAACCCCTCGTCGAGAGCGATCTTGTCCTGGAAGGTGCCGGCCGCTTGGATCCAACGGGTGTTGAGGATCTCTTGCAGTGGCCGCATTCATAGCCTGCAGAGTCAGATGAGGTAAATGCATGACGACATGCCGAGAAGAGACTTGATGGCTCTCACTGTGGAGATCTTTAGATCGAGCAGCCGCTGCACCTTGCCCAGGATGGCCGCCACTCTCTCCTCCGACAGCGACGCCAGGCACAACACCGTGTTGAGTAGGGATCCCAAGCACAGCGTGTCCTGCGATGGAGTCAAGCAGGACTTTGCTTAATTCACAGAGGACCCCAGATCCGTCAGTAGGCAGACCGTCCTCGCAATGTGGTCGACGGCAATGCTCCTTGACCTGGCCCGGAAGAACCAGTCCAAGTAAGGGTAGACGTGGCTCCCTTGCAGTCGCAGATGGGCCGCCACCAGCGCCAGGCACTTGGCGCCCACTTCAATCCGAAGGGAAGGGCCTTGAATTGGTAATGCCTCCCTTGAACGGCGAAGCACAGAAACTTGCAGTGTCCCTTGTGATTGGGATGCGGAAGTACCCATCCTCCAGGTCCAACGACGACAAAGTCCCCCTCCTCTAGCTGTCCGAGCACGTGCTGAAGCGTGACCATTCAAAACTTCTGGGACTTGATGCATTTGTTCAGCTATCTGAGGTCGAGAATGGGCCTCCAGTCCCCTGTCTTCTTTCTCACGAGGAAGTGCCTTGAGTACACTCAGAGCCCCGGAACCGCTTTGGGGCGAGCTCTATCGCCCCTTTCTTCAGCATGGTCCGAACCTCCAGCAGCAGCTGAGCCACGTGGTTTTCCCGACGGGCCACCCATGTTATTTGGGGACACTTGTTTAAACTCCAGGGTCTGTCCAAGGGCGAGAGCGTCCAGCACCCAATGGTCGGTGGAGATGGACTTCCACACGATGACGAAGTTCGCCAGCCAGCCTTCCACCGGGGTGCTGTGGTGGGGGCTCGATGTCGGGGCAGGTTCATTCCTGCTTCGACGTCGACGGGGTGCCTTGGGGTCCCTGGCGACAAAGACTTCCACCTCCGAAAGCCTTGCATGGCCCCTCTTGGTCTCCTGGTCCGAACAGCGGGAGGGATGGCGGTATAGAGAGCAACTCCCTTGGCAGAACGGGGACACTTGTTTCCCGAGGATCAAAAGGACGGCCGCTGCTGCTCTAGCGTGCCCAGGGCTCGTGCGGTCACCGCCTTGATTGCCTGTAGAGACTCATCTACAGCCTTCCTGAACAGATGGTCTACGTCAAAGGGCATGTCCAAGTCCTGTTGAAAGTTGGTGGCCTTGAGCAAACCACGACGACGAAGGCAAACGCTGTTGCCCATCTGGCGGAACCCCACATCGGCGATGTCCATGGCCACCGTGATGGCGTGGTCCGACGCCACCTCACCTTCTTGCAGAATTTTCAACGCCTCTGATCTCTTGTCGTCGGAGAGGAAGTCGAGGATGGGAGCGACCTTGAACCACAGCTCCCGGTCGTAGCGCGCTACGATAGCGAGGGCGTTAGCAGCCTTGATGGTCGTCGCAGAGTAGATAACCTGTCGTCCCATGGCATCTAACTTCTTCGCCTCGCTGTCCGGAGGGGTGGACGGTGCTGAGGAAGAAGCACCAGAGGATGACTTCTTGGACGCTGCAGAGACCACAGAGTCCGGTGACGGTTGGGCCGCAAGCACTTGGGCGCAGAGTCCGGCACCCTGTACTTCTTCTCAAGACGATCCCTCTTTGCCAGGGCCGTAGAAGGGTACTACATGAGAGACAGGCCTTTGTCTGAAATGTCATCCAAGACTGGGACCAAAAGGATGGTCTTTCTCTTTGCCTTGTGCCGCTGGTACAAGAAGCCCTCCTTCTCCTCTGGAGAGAGCTGGAAAAGCTCTGAAGCTCTGGAGATATCTCGTCCGGCGAGGAGTATCTGGGGGGCAGCGATGGAAGGTCCCCCATCCCACTGTCCGTGCCCGTCTTCATCGCTGTGTCAGGGTCCGTCTCATACCTCTGGGGGTGGTGGGGGGGCGGCATGGGGGCAGCGGGTGCCTCTTCCTCTTCTTGGCCGGTGGTTTCTCTGTCGCCAGAGGGTCGGCCGTCACCGGCGCCGCAGGAGGTGCCGCTGGCGCAATAGGCATCCCCATCTGTATCTCGGAGACCAGAGTATGCAGTGTAGAGAGAATGTCCAACGAGAGGTCTCTAGGAGGCAGCTGAGGCGGAGGTAGAATAGGAAGCTGGGGCACAGGCAGAGAGCTCAGGCCCTCGTTGCCCTGCTGCTCTCGGTCACCTTCCTTGATGATATCATCGTCACCTTTGTCGGGGCCCTCGTCGTAGGGCCTGATCCCGACGTTCTCCTACTCATGGAAGGTCTGAAGATAGACAAGCTCCTCCTCCGAGGAGATATCCTTGCCCTGGAGGGCCTCCGCGCCCCCCCCCCTTCGCGTCCAGAGGCGACGGTCTCAGGGAGATGACCGGCATCTTCTCCTCCAGGGTCTTCTCTATGGGCTGGAAAGAAGTTTTCCCTCCTGGCCAGGAGGGACACACTTGGCCTTTGTGGGTCCGCTTCAACGGTCTTCTAGAGGGACGCCACCACCACCTCAATGGAAGGTGGGGCCTTCGTCTGGTGTACCTGGGCCTTCACAGTCAGGACTGGTCCCTTGTCCTGATTGGCCTTCTCCTTAAAGGGAGGGTCAGAGCCTCGGTCCCCCTTGGCCTTCTCCGGCAGGTTGGTCTTGGGCTTCTCCGTGGCCGTCTCCGGGGCCACCTTGAGTTTGTCCGGATGGGCCGACCTCCTCTTGGACGACGATCACGAGCGCTGACTGGTGAATGAAGTTGCTGGAGATGTCAGACGTGCCCTGGCTGCCGAGGAGCCCACCGCAACGGTGCTCCCGGTGGCAGTGAACTTGCGGTGCTTAGCCTTTTGTTGGGCCCCCGCGGGAGGGGTGCCCTCAAAGGACTTAGAAGCGCGCTCAGCATTCTCGGATCCGGGAGAGGCATGCTCTAGGGACGCACCCAGTGCAGAGGCCTTGGCCTGTAGCCATTCCTTCAGCCATCTACGCCGATCCTTCATCGCGCGAGTCGAGAGCTCACAGCAAAAGGCACAATCTTCCTCCTTGTGCATTGGGCACAGGCAGTAAAGGCATTTGGAATATATAAACATTTTGCAGTCGGTACAAAGCTTGAAAAGAGAGGGGGATTCCTTCTTCTCGTCTGCCATGATCCACATGGTGTAGGCCTTGAAGAATCTTCTGGAAGCCTCCACAAATAAACTCAACGAAATTCACCCTTGAGGGGCGATGAAAAATAAACAAAACTCATCCCTGTTAATCTGAAGGTTGATCGATGAAGCGCAGGGGCTCGATTGACCAAAAAATACAATAAAACTCGAAAAAGCAGAAAAAAGCTCAAGAGCTAAGCACGAGGACTCCCAACACTTGAACGTGCGGTAAAAATCTGAAGATGGCTGCCAGAGGAGGGGCTTAGGTAGAGGGCAGTCATTGGCTGGAGTAAGTATGATCCAGAGCTCAGAGATTGGTTGTTAGGAGAAAGACAGTGCAGAAATGAAAGTGATTTTTCCTTTTACCGAGGATTCCCAGCCTGACGGGGAATATTCATGAGCATGTGGATCCTTGCCAGACCCCATGCTGGAGAACAGTTGTTCACATTAGCAATATCACAGGGAAGCCCATAAACCCCAGCTATAAACCTGCCTTCTCCATCAATCTCAAGTTCTGATGTTGCATTTCAAGTTCTTCTTGAATAAAATACATACAACTCTAGATTTTGATTTGAAACAGCTTGAACATGCCAAATTAAAATGTTTGCTAAAAACATATTCTTTACTCCCTTCTAAAACATGAGCCTCCTTTAATATCACCATGTCAGCCCTACATTTAGGAGGCATTCTAAAACCTTATGATTCCAAGGACTATTAAGCCCATTCGCATTCCATTATAGGCGTCTTAGCAGTATTCTCCTCAAAGAACGTGAGAATGAGCAGTAAGGCCCCAAACATAGCATTATCCCCACTGTAGCCACTGTCCTCCTCAAATAAAGTGGAAGGGCCAAGAAAAATGAAGGTGCAGGAAGCAACCCCGACTTCTCAAACTAAAAAAAGGGGCAGGATTGGGGTGAAACACAAAGGAAAACACAAATCTACTCTTACCGACTCTGAGACATTGTAGAGTTCAAATGCTTTTGTCTGTAGGGGGAATAGTTTATGGATTTATTTCGGAAAACAAATATATAATTTTTCTAAATGCGATACAGTAGAACACAGTAGAAAATAGACATTAGGCATGAAACTCCACACTGCACAGCCATATGTGTATCTAATGAGTTAGCACTGGAAACAAAACACCAGCAGAAATGTAGAAATGCAAATATTCAGAGAACATATTTTTCAACAGTAAGTTACAGTATGTGTGGTTATTTGCAAAATCAAAAGAGTAAAACATCAAGAGAAAAAGTAGTAACCGTGATGTTTATTAAGCATCAGTGATGACTGGTCAATTTAGAGCTTTTGAAACAAAAGAAAAAACCATGTAAGAACATATTTACGCTATAAACAAGCCTTGTAGCATATCTGTATTCAATATATAGTTGCTTTTCCAGAAGCTCATTTGTCTCTTTTCTTCAAAAATAAAATATCTATGGGAGGTTAATTTATGGAGCCGTACACTACTTAAAACTACTCAAGTGGAAATTAATTTCCACTTTGCCTTTAAGAAGTAAATAATACAACTACAAATATGGAAAATATAGTCATCAATAGGAATGTTAAACAGTAACGTGTAGGCATATCAGGTCAGAGCACTGCATAGGATTAAATGACTTGTGTATCCAAACTCAGACAGATAGGGTAAGTATCTGGTTGTAACCAACAAAACAAATTTAGATATGCTTGTAATCATGCCAAATATAAACAGCCATTATGCAGACAGTTTACTACCCGCTGAAAAAGTTGAACATATCGAATAATCACCAAGCCATTTTAAGAGGTCAACCTGTGTCCCTTCCGAAGCAGGTCTGAAACGTTTATATTGAAATTATTAAGATACACATTATGATATCAAAACAATAAGGACTGGGTGTTGCACTTTCATTTATTTTGGCGACTAGACACAGCATTGCATTTTGATATCTTCTCACCTCAGTTTCGATGACTTCAGCTTCTTTCAATGAGGATTCACTTTCTATTTCAATCTCACCTTTGTGAGTGATTTTAGTGATTGGACGTCTTTCAACGTCCCTCTGTTCTTTTTCAATCATTTCAATTGTCTGTGGAATAGGCAAACAGAAAACGTATGGTTTGTAATGATGCTGGGTAACTTTGGGTGCTTCATTCCACTATTACCAATACCTTGTAAGGAATAAGTTACTTACCTATAACACCTGTTTTCCAACATTGGTATTTTTCATGGATTTATATGCTCTTGAAAATTCCCAGTAAAGATGGAAATCCTTGGTAACATTAAAGCAGCTTCCCTTTACATTTCTAAATTGCTTGTCACTTTAGTGCTCAATTGGAGCTATTTTGGGCCATATGGCCCACAGTCAATTAGACAGGTCCCCTTAGCTCCACCTCAGATGGCCATCTTCAAATTTGGCAGCACACGTAATGTGGCAGTAAGAATCAAGAGCCAGAGAGGGGTAGTAGTGAGGGTCACATGTGAATCCATGAAAGATGCCAATAGTGGAGAAGAAGAGTTACAGTTAAGTAACTTATTCCTTCTCCAGCATTGGATATTCCATGGATTCACATGCTCTTGAATAGGATTATACAGCAGTGCATATACACAACCAAAACGGGCAGAGGCACAGCTCAACACAAGTAACCAACTCACCTCTATAACACTCACTGCATGCAAACTGGGTGCAAAGCACTGCCTGGCTGACTCGGGACTCCTCCATGGAATCCCTATGGATGTAGTAGAACCTAGTGAAGGTATTGACAGACCTACAAGTGGATGTTGAGCAGACCACTGTACGAAGGAACCAAAGAAGAGCTTGAAGAGGACGCCTGCTGCAACTCCTGGACCATTGGTTTGCCTGGTGAAGCCCTGCTGCAGTGCTGAAACACCAAGTTCACATCGACAAAGAAGCCCCTGCAAGGACGACTTCTCCCCTTGAGTTGGTGGGACCAATCAACTCCAAAGTAAGCCACCTGGACATCCATCTCGGAGCTGGTTGAATTTCCACAGTTGCTACTGGAAACCGTAGGACCAGGGAGAGGAACATCAGATTGTGTGCGTTGCTTTTAAGCTGGCCTAGAGCTTTTGAAAGATCCTCCGGACTCCCAAGAAGCAGGACTGACCAAGCCTGAGCCCCCTCAGAGTGCGGGACCCCAGAAGTAAGGAAAGTTCACCCCAACAGCCATGAACCGGGTTGTTGCTATTTGCGATAAATGCGAGGAGCTGAAACTCGAAACAGCCACTGCAAGTGAAATTTGCCGGTTGTAAGTTTTGACCGTTCCAGTGCATTGCAGGAGTCCCCTGACGTCCTCCCTCTTGTCTCCATGACTGAGGCCCAGGAACAGATGGAGCCTGAACGGAATCCGTATGTGAGTACAGAAGGATAGAAAGGTGTAAGATGTCTATGTTCCTTCAACTCCAAGAGGGGAGGAAGGGTGGGGGGCATGTGAATCTAAGCAGACAAGCACCAGAAATACAATTACATTAAGTAATGCATGTCTTCTGATGCTTGTGAATCTGCTTAGAATCATATGCTGTGCATAGACTAGCGAGCAGTACCAGGAGATGGAAGTGGGATGTTTGAAGGAACAGCGGCAAAGAGATGTCTTAACACCACCTGACACACCTCAGAATCAGTCTTAGAATGTGTACCAAAGCAGTAATGTTGTGTAAAGGTGTGAACATAACTCCAGGTATTTACCTTACAAATAGCAGCTAGAGGAATATTTGCAATGAAAGCTATAGTATTCTATGCCTGGAGTTGAATGTGCTCTAGGTGTAAAAGGTAAAGCTCTCTTTGACCGAGAGTAAACATTTGGATACTTTTAACGATCCATTTAGAGATTGCCGACCTAGAGACAGGATCCCCTTCTCTACCAGTGGCAATGGAGACAAAGAATTGATCTGTCTTCCAAAGTGGTTTTGTTTAATTGAGGTAATACATCGCTGCTCCCCTAACATCTAGCGTATGGAGTCTTCTTTCAGCTGAATTAGTAGGATTTATTTGAAAAAAAGTTTTTATTGGGTTTGTAACAAGTTTGACATAACACATGATAACAGCACAGTAAAGGTCAGTTGCGTGTACATGTAACAAAATTAAAGCAGTGGGAAAAAGACCGAAACTTATTTATGTTTCCCTTCCCACCTCCCCCACCCCTTTTCCCGCACCCAACAACGAAATAAGGAAATAAGGACCTTCAACATAAAAAACAAGGTATTCAAAGCACGTGTCGTGTCACTTGGCTTAGCTCACATTTCTCATGATCCCACAATGCAGGGAAAAAACAACAGGTTTTACACTTTACTGGGCCGTGAGTCATTGACTGTAGTATTAGACAGTTGGTCTTAAAGAATCCCAATATGCTGTGTAGAATTCTTGAAAAGGTAGACAAATAAGGCGTATATTCGTGCGGGATTCGAGTACTGCTGCTGTTAGGCAATCCATTTAATAAATAGCGTGTGCTTTGGTCAGCCATTCCCTCTTTATGGGAAGGGCTCCAGATTTCCATCTAATAGTTAGACATACTCTTGCAGCAAGTAATAAGTTGCGCGGCATGTGTGCTCAAGAGCATCCGACTCCACCCCAAACAGGATCAGCATTGGTGCGAGTTCTCTGGTTATCCCATCTATGGCCTGGATCCACCTTAGGACCTCTTGAGTACGCCTTCACCTTACTGCATTCCCACCACTGGTGCCAATAGTCACAGATTTCTCCACAGCCTCTCCAACAGTAGGGGGATGTGCGCGGGAACATTTTGGATAGTCTACCTGACTAGCAAGCATGCGTTGTGCATTGTATATTGCACGGAGATGGGTGATTTCCATGCAGCTCTATATATGGCTTTCAATGACCCAGGTTGGTCTGTTAGCCCCAATTCTGCCTCCCATTTGTATTCGGACGATGGGCGCGCCAGGTGACCTCTAGTAATCAACGCTTTGTACAAACAGGCTATTAGGCCCTTTGTCATTTGGGGGACACTGAGGATTTGTTCGAATGGAGTGAGGGGGCGCAGATGGGAGCAACCCCAGCGGGGATCTAAGGGCACTGAGCAGTTAAAGGTAGTGTAGGGGGGAAACGTCAACACCCTGCAAGGCTTCTTTTAAATTCTCTCTGGAGATGCAAGAGCCCTTTTTCCATACCTGTCCCGCCCTTACCAGTCCGGCCTCGTACCAGGGTTGGAACCAGGAGACTTCACTTATCAGGTCACGAAGGGGGGCGAGGGGCAGATACTGCTGAGCGGGCAGGGCCATGTCATGACCCCCTGCATGGCTCGAGAGGGACGCACACATTGTCCATAACACCTTCAAAACTGGATGTTCTCGAATTCTACGTGTCATGGCTGACCGAGGGACCCACAGCCGTTCCCCAGCGTGACAGGCCACCCACTGCTTCTCTGGGTTTTCCCACAGGGGGTCAGGAAGAACTCTGAGAGGGCAGGGAAAGATATAGCAGAATGTCATCAGCAGGCATAGCTAACTAATATTCCTTGCCGCCACGTGCCATTCAGTGTATCGACGGATTGCATCGAATGGCTTGGGCGAACGGTTCAATAACTAGGGCATAAATCAAAGGAGAAAGTAGGCAGCCCTGCCTGGTGCCCCGCGTGAGAGCAAAGGGATCCATAGAGACACCATTGATGGAGACTTTAGCCTGGGCAGTGTGGTATAGTGCTTTAGCTCCCTGAGTGCACCATACTCCCAAACCCGCCCACTTCATCACTGCCCGCAGAAAAGGCCATTCAACGTGGTCGAAGGCCTTCTCAGCATCAACAGGAGGGGGCAATCCTCAGCTTTCTGAGGGCAGGCCATAAGATCTAGGGTTTTCCTAATATTGTCAGATCCCAGTCTATCTCTTACGTAACCGACCTGATCAGTGTGGACCTGTTGGGGGGAGGATGTGGTCCAAGCGGGCAGCCAGGATGCTGGAAAATATTTTAGCATCAACACTGATGAGGGATATCGGCAGTACGACGCACATTCTAGAGGGTCTTTACCTTCTTTGGGAATCACAATAATTATCGACTCTGAACGATTTAGGGGCTTGTCCTGACATCAGAATTGAATTAAAAAAGCTTAGTAAGGAAGTGAGAGAGAGTGCTACTATTTGATCTGTAGAAAGCTGGTGTGTAGCCATCCTGCCCTGGCGCTGAGCCCGCTTTCAGGTTAGAGATGGCTCCTTGGACCTCTAAAGTAGTGACCGAGGCATTTAACATGTCCAGCTGCTCTAGTGTTATGGGAGGACGTGGGAGAGACGCTAGATATTCTTCGATCACAGAGGGAGAGCTATCTCCATCTGCCGATTATAACTTTGTGTAAAATCTTGAGATGCGGTTCACATTTCCTGGGGGTTTGTGAGAGCTGTACCAAGCTGGTCGTTAACCTTATTCACGGCTCTGGGGGCGTGGCGAACCGCCATGTAGAACAGACACACTCTCGGCTGGCGCTGCTAGATGTGACCATAGATACGCTGCAATATATGTTCTTGCGACCGCCTGTAAACCTAACAGGCTGCTGCATCCGTCGGTGAAGCCATTAGTCAACTTCAGCCTGTGTTTGGTGACCAACGGACCGCGTCTTGACCGAGTCTGCTGTTGTACCAACAGCCCTCATATTGCAAGGAAAATGGCGCCTACCGCGAAAGCGGCCGCGACTGCACTGGACCCGCCTGCCTGTGCCATCGGACCAGCGCCCAGCAGACCCCGAGGACCGGAGGCGCAGCAGAGGAGCTGCGGGAGGTACCAGTGTGCGGATTGGTGGAGGGAGACCGCACTGTATGGGCCAAGAAGACTGAAGCGACCTGCGATGCCGGTAGCTCCCAGCGGCCCGGCGACCCCGGCAGAGGTGAGGGACACCTTGGCACTAGTCGGAGAAAGGCCCACGGCGATGCGCACATAGCACGGAATCCGCCAGGAGGCAGCCGCCCGGAACGCAGAGTGTGGGTGAGAGCACATATTCAACCCACAATTGCTTAAGGAGGGCGCCGCCCGCCCCGCAACCCCGGGGGGGGGGTGGGGGGGGGGGGGAGTAGGAGCCCAGGCAAAAGGGGCCCCCACACTAGAGAGGACTGGAGGCCCCCTCAGTATTCTGGTGAGGGCAGCATCCCATAACAACGGGAAGGACTACGCCTTGGCAGGACAGCCGACTGCGCCTAAGAACCCAGCTACCCAGCACACGCTAAGGGAAACATGAACTTTCTGAACAAGTGGAGCCTAGCGGCCTAGGCGGCCACGTTTGAAGGTGCTACACAACAACAAAGCACTCTTGTTTGATACACTGACTGTGGCCAGGGACTGGATGGATAGGGAACAGATTCCGGATCTCGACAAAACCGAGCGAAAGCCGCGCTGAACCTCACCCAGAGCGACCACTCAAAAGGCTAACATCCGGCGCGGCACACACAAACAGGCAACACTATCACTCGTGTGCAGCAAGATTGATGATCGTCAGGAGCCGAGCCGGGATGGGACTGCTCCTGACGAGTGAACATCCGCAGCGGAACTCTTCCGCCCCCAGTAGTTCTCATTTTTGGGTTTGTTAAACCCGCCCTTAGGGCACCACAAGATCACTCCTTGATCAAATGGAGCGGAAACGGGACAGTCATAGTGGGGGAAACCCCACTGGACAGTTTTGGTTACAGGGGACTATAAAGTTGAAGGAGGGAGGGCACATGGGAGTTGGGGTTAAAGTTGGGGAATTTTTTGGGTACAGACAGGACCACTTAGAATGTCGAAAATCGCCAAAGCCAGAAGAGATGCCCCTGGAGGCGTCACCCTTGCGTTCACTTGGACACTCAAAACACATGGCTGACAAGATCAGAATTATTTCATGGAACGTCGGGGGAATGAACAGCTTTGCCAAACGCCGCTGCATCCACATTCTAGTCAAAAAGAACAAGGTCGGAATCGCTTTGCTACAAGAGACATCTGGATGCGCGTAAGCTAGAAACACTAGCCAAGTCCTGGAGAGGGACCCTGATAGGCTCCACTTATTCCACTTCAAAAACCTTACACACGGCTCTGACTGCCCTTTGCATTCGCAAACGGTTAGCAAGCATTTTATGGGCCTGATCCCCTTTCTCGAAAACTTCTGCTTGAGATATTTCAGTTGGGCGAGTGCCTTACCATTCCATAGGTCTCTTAATTCCTCCCTAAGACCCTTATCTGGTCTACAATGTCCTCACTCTGGGCTGGACGTCTACGAAGATCCCTTTCCCAATGGGAAGTTTCAGAACTGAGCTCTTCCTCCCACCGCTGCCTGAACCTTTTTCTGGATGCCCCCTCGGCTATCAGGATACCCCTTACTGTGGCCTTCCCGGCCTCCCAGACCGTGTTCAGGGACATCCCATCCACGTTGTTTGTTTCCAAGTAGTCTGTGATGGAGTGATGGCGTCAGAGACAGTCTCCCTGAACACAGGATCCCTACACAGAAAATCATTGCAAACCCACCGTCTATCCAACCTAGGAGAGGGACCCAAATCTAGATCAAGTGTACATAACTCATGATCAGTCCAGGCTACAACTTCTATGGATGCTCCCAGGATTTCGTTTGAACTTTCCACCCCCAGCAAGAGATAATCTATTCTTGAAAAAGTTTGATGGGGGAGGGGAGAGGGGGAGAGAAAAAAGCAAAAGCCCCATCTCCCGGATGGGTCGAGCGCCACGTGTCTATTAAGTGGTGCTCTCTCAGTTGGCCGAGGAAGCTATTCCCTTGTATGCCGCTCGGTGGGTGGGAGCTCTGCTGTAACAGGCTCCAGTCCAACTACTCCCACTCTGCTGCTACTACGCTGAAGTCCCCCCCACAAATTCGAGTACCCCCTCCAA
Source organism: Ambystoma mexicanum (assembly GCF_040938575.1). Classification (NCBI taxonomy): domain Eukaryota; kingdom Metazoa; phylum Chordata; class Amphibia; order Caudata; family Ambystomatidae; genus Ambystoma; species Ambystoma mexicanum. The sequence continues at coordinate 625,535,159 of NC_090927.1, read as the reverse complement.
TCTCCCAAAAATTCAAATAAGGGTTCAAGAAGCACGGTTGGCTCCGATTTGGGCCATAAACCGAACAGAGAGTGATCTCGCAGGTCCTCAGTTTCCACTTTAGTACCACATATCTACCTTGGGCATCTCTATGCATCTGCTCTATTTGGAGCCCCAAAGATTTCCTGCACAGGATACCAACCCTTCCTCTTTTCCAGAGACCGGAGGCCCATACGGTTTCTCCAATTTCTCTTATTACGCTCCCCACCCTGGGTGTATTTCGTCTCTTGTACAAACAGCACATCCAATTTGGATTGTCAAAATTGTTGTGCCAACAATGACCTTTTCTGGGGCGAATTAAGACCCTTCCCATTTAGGGATCCAAAGACTATACTATCAAGCCCTGCCATGCTGGTAGCTGAACATCCTACGTGAAACCCCCGTAACATGCATTGTGTGTGGAGGACTAATACCTGCATGTTTGGTGATCCGCATTTCCTGCCTTGCAAGAACAAATGGTGAACAAGATATAGTGTTGTGAACTCGATAGGCCCTTATGTCAGGTTGAGTGTACCCTTCTCCCCACCTCCCCCCCCCCCCAACAGGAAATGCCAAAGATGGCATATTCCTGAAAAGATGAGACGCCCTAAACTAAGAAGGGCCACTCTGGTGAGGCACCTCTCCAGGCATGTACAGAGTAAGAGAACATGCAGTGAGATCTACATGCAGCAACATAGGCGAGTCTAATGCATCCCTCATACATCTAAATGGACAGACCATTTCATTCAACATGAAAACCTGAGTAAGTGACTTGAAGAAGGCACTGTCATGATGCCTACCTCCAAGGAGCCAGGTCCGACCCAACAACGCCAGAGGCAGGCATCATTTCCCCCAGGGGAGTGCCAGCGGGCCCAAGCTGGGGCCCTTGGACACAGTCCTGGCGCCTTAGGCGCCAGGCTCATGTTGGACCTCTGTCCTGGCGCCTTATGCGCCAGGCTCATAAAGCTAGACATGTGTTCAAGTGTTTTAATGTGCACTTACCTGATGCAGACCATGCTGCCACATCCAGGCCCTCTTGAGGCCCGAATAGGAACTACTTTACCTGTGGGACTACTTTCCACCCGGGTGTGGTCGGGGAAGGATACATACCTGATCGGTGGAAGGATACACACTTGGAACTTCTTCCAAAGATATTTAAACCACACCCGATCAGCAACTCACGCTTCGCGTTGATCTGCTCCTCGCAGCTGGACGCTCACCGTGTCAGCTCCTGCATCTGGACTTCAGCCACGCCTGTCAGCATCCTGGGTCACCTGCAAAGGGAGACAAGAGACCTACCAGCTAATCTGCACCACGGAGACATCACCGACGATCCTGAAAGGGAAGACATTATTTTTAAAAGCATTTCGTTACGATCGCTGCAGCGCTGCATTTCACTCACCTTTCCTGGGTTCCTCGTTCTTCAGCAGCGATCATCCGGATACACAGCCACTTCCCAGAGCCTAGAGAGAAAGACAAGAATTAGAGGTGAGAGAAGGAAGGGAATAGGAAAAGCCCAGTTTCCTTCTAAGACTTACCTGTTGGGTCATTCCCATTTCATTTCGGGTCTTGCTGCTTCCAAGCAGGACCCCGGCCCCTATGGGGAAAAAAGACAAAGACATTAGATGAGCGAATGCAAAAACATCACCTGAGCGCTCATCTAGGACTTACCAGATCTTTACTGGAACTGCACGTTTCACTTCGGGTCGGCGCCATATTTCTGGCATTCCGAACCCCGGCCCCTATGGGGAAAAGACATCAACATCACCGCTTTGTTGCAAGAAGTCTCCAAAGGAATCTTCATTCATCACCTGAAAAAAGACAATGAACATTATTATTTAAAGCTTGAACTTTTGAACTTGCAACAGAACTTTTATAGCGCCTTACCAGTATAATCAAGCTTACCTGAAATCCCATCCAACCTCAATCCAGTGAAGTAACTGGGTTCAACGCGCCCCTGCGTCAGAAGCAGGATGGAGACCTCGTCCTTTCAGACCCTAAGGTGAGACTTCACGGGGAATCGTGGAAGGGTATCGTGGAGGGTTGGAAGAAAGTGGGAGGCTTGAGCATAACTCAGTCAGTAGGTAATACTCCCTTTTCACGCACAGGGGAATATCCCTGCGAGCCGGAGAAGCCAGAGTAGAGGGCCCTTCCTGTCCATCTTCAGAGTCCTGCGCTTCACCATTGAAGAAGCATCAGCACTCGAAGCCAGACCTGCGCCTCCGTGGGAATCAGGTGAGCGTTACAGGCACAGAGCAATTACAGGATATGAGGGCGTGATTCCTTGCATCATGGGGTATTAAGACATTTATATTTCCACTTCGTTTGTGCATGACTCCTTCTCGGGAGCTTTGGCACTGGTTCTTATTGCGGTCCTGTGGGCTTTCTGCGGGTGTTGGTCTCTAAGCCTGCAGCTGGACCTCGGAGGTGTAGCAAGGCTCTCTCTGCTTCTACTAAGGTCAGTCTATAGTCCTCGCCTCCAATGAGAAGGAGAACGGGTGACCCCATCGGTAGAAAACTCCCCGTTCCTGCAGCCAAACCATAAGGGAGCGGCACCCTCTCATTTTAGCCAATGTTACTGCTGAGAGGTCTTGGTAGAGCTTCACACTTGAGCCTTTGAATTCTATTGTATCCTTTCCCCTCACCTTCAAAAGAATGTCCTGTCGCTGTGCGTAGTAGTGGCACTTCACAAGAACTGATCGGGGACACCAGTCCTGTGCACTCTGTCAAATTCTAAGCTGGGGGGGGAGGGAGGAGGAGGGGTGGGGGTTAGTCTGCTTCACTGAATAGGGACATAATCAGGGCTTTGACCTTGCTTTCCAGGCCCGATGTGGTCTCACCCTGCTCTTCGACAAGGCCCAGGATGCACATATTTGACCTTCGCTCTCGATTTTCGAGGTCGTCTAGCTTTAGCTCAATGTCCCGTTCCTTCTGCTCCAGGTCTTGAGTCGTGCCTCATACTGCATTGTTGCAATGTCCCCAGATTGCTGGTTACTTTCCCTGGCTTCGAGCCAGTCTTCCACCTTTGCCATCTTAGTCTGCAAGTCAGAGACGGTCTCTGTGAGGCTGGACTTGATCGACCTAATCTCACCGAGTAGAAGCCGTATATCTGACTTAGTGGCACTGCTGAGGTCATTGTTGGGAATCTCAGAAGAGCTCTGAACTTCGTCTGGTTCCATGGCGGTGCGCCCTCGGCTGAACGTCTGCAGAGTTGCTAGGGTGCGCATGTCCAGCTTTATCCCTTGGGGGGTTGGTGACTTGCTGACACTATTCGGATACAACAAATGCAATGAACAAATGTGCCTCTGTTGGATGTCACTTGGACCTTTTTTTGGAGGAATGTGTTTCCACCTTCTTCGCATCAGGTTTATTTTGGGAGCGATATCACTCGCGCCTTGCCTCGCTCTGCAGAAGTGTGGTCAATTGGCGTTGTCGCAGCCACCCCTCTTCTAAGCATGTTAGGTGGTCGCCTCTCCAACCCCACTAGCTCAAGGGTGATCTCAAGTAGGTCAGGCGCGTTGACTTGGATCAGGCACCCCCTTGCAATGGAAGCTCCATGTCATCGTCAAGGAAAGTGGGTTTTAGCACTCCGACAACAGGCAGTTTAATCAGTGGAGCAAGCAGAGCGGGGGCCTGTGCGTCTCTCTCCGGCGCTTTGAGATCGCTGGCGCCAGGGGGACCTATGAATTTCCTACAACACCGGTATTCAGAGGAGAAATCTAATAAAAGTAGTAACTCCTGGCCGGCGTTTGTCCCCCTAATTGCTGCCAGCTTACCGACTCCAGGGCAGTCTAAGCTCATTCAATGTATAGGACCGGTAGTCAGTGGTAGCAGACAGCAGACTCAAGTTTCTGGTAGGTAGGCTGTAGGGCGTATCAATATCATTGCCTCAATTCCCTCCTGCAGTGAGTGGAGACAAAAGATCTCCAGGGACGGTACTCCTATATTTGTGCTTACAGCTCTATGGATCTTGCTTTGCGCCTCAGGTCGCGTATTTGGCTGGTTACACTAGTGGTCAAGTTCGGTTGCAAATCGGGACAAAAAGACGCTCCGGCGACTTAGACGCTCCAGTGCTGGGAGGACTTTGAATATCGTGGTTAATGCCAAAGCGGAGTGTCCGTATGGTAACAATCAAAGTCTGAGGCCCAGGGGCCTCCACTACATCAGGTGTGACTTCTCAGGAGAGGCATGCACACAATGCTGTGTGCGCGTTGCAGTCACTTCATGGCGGGGACTCCGTGCAAGAGGCCGTCCTCGGATGCCCCTGGACCTTTTACCAGCCCTGTAATATTATCATGCAGAGAGAGGAAGGGGGGGGGGGCACACTTCCTGGGTCGCCGCTCACTTGGTTTCAAGCACAGGTGTCCGGTGCCACTCCCGCCGCCAGAGTCCACCCCGTGTGTGTGGCCTCAACTGTAAAGGACTAGACGCGCAGGGGGATGGGGGAGGGGCGGCCCGCCGCGTGCAACCATGATCGCCCTATCACCTTACCGGGTGTATTGCTGGGCTCTCACCGTTACCACCCAATGTGGGACTGCAGTACAAGGTGCTCACCGCTGCCTGCCCAGGCTGAGACAAGTTGTTCCCTCACCAGCCGGGAACTCTCTGCCTTGCCGCCATATTGAGACTTCTTTCATCAGGCTGGAGGCACATCCTTGTCGTGTAGTATTCACACAGGAATCCTTTACGATTCTTCACAAAACTTCAGCTGCAGATGCACAAGTCACTCATAGTGCCAAACGTTGCTTCTCAGGGACATGCATCTCATTTTTCTGCATTATTTCTCGGCATGTCTTCCATCACGTCTGTGCCCCCTGGTGGTCCCCCCATTAGCAGGATTTTTTTAAGAAAGATGAAGTTCTATGGACTGGTTGATATGGAACTTGGAGATGAATTTAGGTGCAAAGCGTGGATGTGCAAATCACTTTCTCCTTATGAATGGTAACAAATGGGCTTGAATTGAGAGCGCCTGCAGTTCACTTACCCTTCTAATCGAAGTAATGGCCAACAGAAAATCAGTCTTATAGGTGAGAGCCTCAAGACTAACTTTGTGCATTGGTTCAAAAGGAGGACCCATAAGGTAAAATGACATTCAAGTCCCATCCGGAAGTTGGATTAGAAATAGGTGGGTGAAGTATTTTCACCCCTTCCATGAAAGCCTTGATTATAGGGACCTTCCACCAGAAAACCTTGCTCTGAGAGGAGGTGTAAACAGAAAGGGCAGCAAGGTGGTTAAAAACGAGTCCTGAGTTTAAGAGGTGAGTTATGCAAAGGACTGTGTGTGGGGGAACAATCATTTGGGTTGATGCTACGAGTACCACACCAAATGACAAAATGTCTCCATTTGCTGGAATAACAGTGCCTGGTATTTTGTTTAGGAGCCTCCTTAAGACTGTCCATACATCTTTGAGGCAGTTGGAGATGCCCTATGACTTCAGGAGCCAAGCTGCTAAATTGAGAGTTTGAGAGCATGGGTTGTCCCCTGATCCTGGGACAACATGTTGTAGGTGCACGGTAGTTTCACTAGAGGGCAAAGCGACATTCTCATGAGATGCAAGAACCACGGTTGACAAACCTACATTGGTGCTATCAGGATTAGTGTAACTTGTTCATGGCGCATCTTGTGACTTATCCTGTTGAGGAGAGGAGTGGGGGCGGGGGCGTACATTTCCCTGACCATTTGATCCAGAGACCGATCCCCTTGGACATCTTTTGGGGATACCTGGATACGTAGTCTGGGCATTGTGCATTCTTCAGTGTTGCAAAGAGGTCTATGTCTGGATGCCCCCATTCTGCAAGGACGTTGTGCAAAATATGTTCATGTAAAATCCACTTGTTATATGGGTAGCTGAACGTCTCTGCCAAGCACATCTGCAAGAAGATTGTGTTGTTCTGCAACGTGTTGTGACAGAAGGAACATGTGTTTGAGTGCCCACTTCCAAATGCGTTGTGCCAGCTTGAAAGTTCCTCCATGCTTGTTCTTGTAAAACATGGTTACATGTCTTTATACCAAGATATAATATACCAAATCACTTATATATTGAAACATATTCCTTGAAAACCGTAATATTGAATTAAAAAAAAAACAGTTCTTGTACATTTTATTTTTGGGGGAGGTTACCCTCCCAAACTCCGTTTCGGACAAATAAAAAGCCATCCCGACGTTTCCCAAAATAAATCAACCCTTTACCCACTATAAATATATTCGATATATGGGTTTACAAGGTGTTTGTTTAGATATAGAAGTGATTCGGTATATCATTTTTGATATAAAGACTATCCCGAAAATCATGGCCGTGGCGATGTCTGTTAGGACTAAAATGGACTTCCGTTGCAGTTGATGAAAAACGTTCAGGGCTTTGAACAATGCTAGTAGCTCCGACAGGTTGATGTGCTTGCCTGTTACCGATTGTGACCATGTGCTGCGCGCCGTCTGGTGGAGAAGGTGAGCTCCCCACCCTGACATGATGTGTCTGCGGTAAAAATAGCCTCTACTGCAGGGGTGGTGAATGATTTCCCTTTGAAAAGGTTTTCCTTTGTCCACCACTGGAGTGCTAGAATGAGGGCTTTCGAAACAGCGCCTAGATCGTCCCACTGACTCCTTGCTTAACACCATTGGCTGAAGAGCCACTCTTGCATAGGACGCAGATGGCCATTTGGTACCAGAAAAATGCAGGAAGCCAACATTCCTAATAGCCACATGGCTCTCTGTATAGTTATCTGATGACCGGCTACATATTGAGGGATCAACATGTTTTGGTCCCTCTCATTGGAGGGGAAGACAAGGGAGTCTTCTGTTTGAATTAGGGCTTCCAGAAATTGTCTTCCTTGGCTGGGAACAATGCTTGACTTCTTTACGTCGATATAGTACCCCAGTTGAAAGATTAGGTCTACAGTCTTTTGGGTGTTCTCTAGACACGTATGAAGTATGTCTTTTGTTATGAGCCAGCATCTAAATAAGTGTACAGCGGAACGGACTGTCTGCGTAAGCGAGCTGCTGCCACTGCCAGAACCTTGGTAAAAACCCTTGGGGCTGAGACAATGCCGATGGGGAGTACTTTGAATTGATAGTGAGTGTACTCCCTCTTGAACCTTGTATTTTCTGTGTGCTGGCAAGTGTGAAAAATCCTGTGGATCCCTTACTGAAACCCTACCTAAAGTCTCCTCCCAGGTAGACAGTGGAAGGCAGACGCTTCCTGATCCCAACCCTGGGGGTGGTATACTGTGGGAGGATCACCTGGGTGGAGACAGGGCCCATGGTAGTGAGGAGACTCGTTGGGATGAGACAGTATTTTTCCATTGACAGGGAGACTCTTACTCGCTGTACCACAAGAGGTTATGGCTTATTGTCTTTTTAATATCTCTCAACCACATATTTAATCTAAGGTGGTACACCCCAAGGTTGTAACAACAAAGCTTATTATGCCAAAAAGAAGACCTCTTTTTGGTTCCTAAAATCAAATGCCCTCCTCAATACCAGGGGTACACTACAAAGGATGGCGGAAATGTCTTCTCCAATCCATCTTCCTCTAGCAAAGTTAATATATAGCACCTCTTAAAATTGCTAAGGGAAATAAATCACCCTTAAAAGTAATGAAGAAGTAGAAAAAACTAACTTTGAAACAAACTACATGTCCCACAATCCTATAGGGACTCAGATGAGGACGAGGGCTGGAGAGGCATGTAGAAGTAGTCAGGCAATTAGACCTCACAGCCATTGCAGGAGTTAGGCAATTGAAAATAATGGCCCACACCTGAAGCCAATTGCCAAACCTGAGAGGCATAAAAGGCTGAGGCACAGGAGAAGGAAGGAGCAGGAGTTGGAAGGCTGGTGGTGGTGTAGAATAAGAAGACGAGGTCAGCAATTCATGATTAAGTGTGATCACAGAAGTAACGCCAGAACGTGGAGACTGAAGATTTTGCATGAAAGTTCAGAGAGGGTCCTGTGTTTTCAAAACTGCCATTGCCGTGGCTGCACTGAGGAAGACGTCCTGAGAGTGGAGTTTTCCCCATGTGCGCCAAGGTGCTGTGATTACAGAAGCCCGAGGCCCGTAGCAGAAGACAATCCGAGGGACTGAGAATTGAAGGAGACTCCCAAATGGTGTGGCTGGAGACAACAGTGCTGCAGAAGGATGTCGGTCCCAAGTATGCCCAAAGCAGTAGTACAAGTCGGAGAAGTCGGGAAAGTGAAGCAGCCCGCAACTGCAGTGTTCATGGAAACGGTGAGTGAAGCCCGGAGTTAAGGTTCACAGGGTAAACCTTGTCTGTAACTGTAACCTGCTCTAAAGTAATACATGTATATTTAAAAGTAATTATAAAACAGTTTGTCGCATTGAATCCATTACTAACAATGGAAATGTAGCAAGCACACTAATAGTGAAATCTGTAGTGTTCACATAGACATTTAAAGAACATTACACCCATTGTTGAAAAATGTACTGTTGCCGGAGTGGTCGTGTGTCCCTAATTGAAAAGGGAACGTCTGCGAAAACCATTCCAAAAAACTAATGCTGACTTTCACAAGAGTTCCAGGTGAATACAGAATCAAAGGAAGTTCACGTGTGGCCAAAGGGAGTCTGAAATCATCTCTGTGATATTATGCGGGAATACAATCATTTGCAATCCTTTAAGGTTAAAGATCTATCTTAACGAGTGGTTGTGTGTGCCTAAATTGATTTCCCGTTTCAAAACTGAACCTTGTAGTAGTTTGAACAATCATTTTATAATTCCAGAAGGAGTTGTACTGACGAGAACAAGCATCAGCCAAGCCAAGAGGCAACCCCTTTCCATACTGAAACAAGTCCTATTTAGATCCATCCACCTGATCTGTGAGGTTGTTAAAGGTCCAGTGTCCTCTGATACAAGTATGGCATTGTTACCTGAAGCTGGAAGAGTGGCAATACAGATTCGGGGTTATTACTGGAGCCAAGAAGGTGTGAACAAAGCTAGGGAAGGGAGCCGGGTGCTTGTTAAGAAGGAGAACATAACCTGTAATGTTGAAGACCACTAAAGTTGAAAGAAAGCAATTCTTGGGGTAGAGGTAATTTATACTTGTGGCAGTAAGGCAGACAGAAGAGGCAAAGAGGCTTCCCTTTTCCTGTTGCATAGGAAAGAAGAGTGTCTTGTCTACCTGTAGACGTCGAAGTTTCTTGTCGTTATATGCCTAAGTATAAAATTGAAGCCGAAGTACCTGAACTGTGGTGGTGTAAAAAAATTCAGTGGATATCACATTGAACTTGATTGGAGTAGTGGCATACTGTGGAACAAAGGAGACTGTTCTCACAGTAACAGTAGTAGAAGGGTGGTGGTTAAGAGGAAAGCAACACCCCGAACAGAAGCATCCTGACAATTATACCAAATATACTGTAAAGGTCCTAAACAATTGTAAAGTAGTAGAAGAAGTTGCTTTGGAAGAGTTTTCTTTCCTTTTGAACATTTTGGAGAATGGATAAGAACTGGTTCACGACCTTTCTTTTTATGTTTGAATACTTTGAAGCAGACTTTGAAACCCTGGGGAAGGGATTTTCCCAGGACAGGGGAAGGTCATCTAAATATTGTTCAAGTATTGTTTAGAACCTCATGTTATTTTATTTTATTTATTTGTATATAGTTATACAATAACTTTTACAAAATGTAATTTCAAATCAATTATTCAACTATATACAATTCATACACAATAAAATATAAGTGTTAAAAATGAGCATTTCACAATTACAGTCTACAATGTGCGACAACAGTTACTAATTAACAATTTCAACAGTGCTTTCAATTGGTACATATAGTTTATGCTCGTTTACAGGGGATTACCACTAAGCAAAGTGCTAATCCAAGTTTATCAGGTGCCACTTATCAGACATCTTTCCATTAAAATAATAAAGATTATTAAAATGCATCTAAAATCTAAACATTTGATATAGCAAAATATGGGTGGAAGTCTTCCACTATGTTATTATATATTATTATTTTCCCCTGGACACGACTTATCTGATGGTAGCCGCTCTCGAATTATATACCACAGGCGGTAGAGTGCAATATGTGAACTTTCAGTTTCTGTGTTTAGGTAATAAGGCCAAAAGGCTTCATCCTTAATAGAATCATAACACGATACCATGTATACTATTATATTCATGTAATCAGTACACATAGTCGGACCTCACAATGGCTTCTAATCGTGGCCAGGTGAGTAGAATTGTTAACCCAGTCCTATTGTTTAACTTAATGCTTGAAAATAAGTTTCAAGCATAAAAAGCTGGTCCCTCGTGAAAAATCAGGGTACCAGCTGATAGCCTCATACATTTTACGAACCAAGTCGTCATACTGACATTTCCCACCAAATTCGGCGCTGAACTAGACCACAGCAAAGAAAGTAGTTCACATTTAGGGAGTATGAATTTTAATATGAAAAGTACCCCTTCTAATGAGCAGCTTGCGCCGGAGAGACACAAACCCCAACTCCAATCTTATATATTCCATAGGAGTGGATATGTGCAATGTCAAAATGGATTTCCAGAATGCTCCTTCTATTGATCCCAGCCATTGTAGATCTCTTGTGGCCAAGGCCTCTAGCCCATAAAGGACCATAGGGCAGAAGCATTGCTTATAGAGGGGGAAGAATTCCCTTCATAGGAAATCCTGCAGTGTTTCCAGTGAAATTACAAATTAAGTGGGTAGTATGTTTCGCCTTAACTTTCTTCATGGTCACTAGCTCAAAGGAGCTTTTGACCATTCTTAAAGAACTTGAATCTCCATGTACCCCGCCTGACTCCAGCATAAAAGATGCCTGTTGGTTTACCAGCATCGAAAATGCCCTCCTCAATAAAATCACACTATTGCAATCAAAAGTAGAAGCTAAAAAATCTAGCCCAGAATACACCGCCAAAACTGGTAACACAGACCCTAATCAGACTGATCCAAGCTCACTACATGCCTCACCTACTAATTTAGTCAAAGCATTCAAATTCTCTCGTCCCTGTCCCAGAGGTCGAGTCTATCATCAGAAGTCTTAAACCATCTAGGTGCCAAGAAGACATATGCTCAGCCTCCATCATAAAAGAGGGAGCGAAGGAATTTGCCCATTTTATCACCCTACTTTATAAATGCGTCCTTTGCCTCCTGCACTGTCCCTAAAAATCTTAAAGACGCATGGGTCATGCCCCTCATCAAAACACCCATCTTGATCCCAATATCCCTACCAATTTCAGGCCAATCACCACCGTGCCTTTTCTCCAAAAAATCTTGGACAAGGCTGCTTATATCCAGATCCAAAATCATCTTGAGACAAACATCCTCCTAGGCCTCAGACAATCAGGTTTCAAGCCAAAGCATGGGACAGAAACAGCCCTCTTGGACCTGAAAATCCAAATGGCTGAGGCCAGAGACCATGGAAAACCTGCTCTACTCTTATTGTTGGACTTATCGGCAGCGTTTGATTTAGTCGACCATAACACCCTGACCAACCACCTCACTTCAGCTGCCTCACTCTCCAGCAAAGCTGCAGCCTGGGTCAACTCATTTCTGGCAGACAGATCTATGATGGTCTTCTCGTCCATCACTTCAGCCATCCCCCCTCCTATCAAATCACACGAGTCCCGCAGGGTTTCTGTGTATTCCCCCACTCTATAAAATATATTCACTGAGCTCCTATTTGACCATCTAGATGAGCTAGGCATATCATACACTAATTACGCTGATGATACACAAATACTTATCACTCTGTCAGGCGACTCCCAATCAGACTCCACCTACCTAAATGAAATCTTCACCAAAATACAGGCCTGGGTGGCTAATCACGGCCTTGGTCTTAACGACGACAAAACCGAGATCCTACTCATCGGCTCCAAGTTAAGACTCAACAAGCTAGGCCCAAAATAGTCCTACTTTAACATCTATGGTAACATCATTAAAGTCGACAAAGAAGCAAAGACCCTAGGCTTCCATCTAGATTCTGTCTTAACACTTCAAAGGCAAATCAATGCCACTTCATCCTCAACAGCCTACAGAGCAAAACTCAAATGCCTGCAGACCCTTCTTGACCCCCAACATCTGTGTCAGCCTTGCAAAAGCTCTCATATTGTCCAAACTGGACTATTGCAATACTCTCTATTTGGGCACCAGCTAGAAGAATCTCCTCAAGCTACAAGTTCTGCAAAATAATGCATTCAGATGTGCCATCAATATTCCCTGACCTAACCACATCTCACAAACCCGACGAAAAACTAACTGGCTCCCGATCCAAGACAGGATAACCTTCAGAACTCTCATGATCACTCACAAGTGCCTCAACAACTCAGCCCCCATATACTTTATGAACAAATTCTCCAGAAAACAATCTACCAGACCTACTAGAACCAACTATGCCCACTGTCTCAACATTCCGAAATACAAACTCATCAAAGCAGGAGGCTCCAGCTAAGACATGGAATAAGCTAAACCTCGACACTAAGATCCAAACCCATATTCCTCTCCTTCCGAAACAAAGTAAAAACATGGCTGTTTTTGCAATCAAACTAATGACTCTTGTTCCATAACGTGACCTGACCTTGACACTTCGCAGACTATGTCCATAGCCTAGGTATAATCAGATCACATGCCACTGTGGCCTGCTGCTAGCTCATACAACAACTATGCCATGAACCTGTAAATCTTGTATATTTTCTGCACCTTTTAGATTATTGTATAGTTTTGCGCACACCATGTATTTTATTACATTTCACTCTATCTTCCCCCGCTTCTGTATTTCACTGTAACTTTGTACCTAAGGAAAGCACCCAGATACCCATGGGTTTGGCACGCTATATAAGCAAATAAAACAAACAAATATATACGCAAGCCCTAATGGCACTCATGTCAAGATCCAGGTATGGGTAGAATGTCACGTAATCAACCTTACCAAGTTAAGTGGGAAAAATCGAGGAATTTCACCTTTTTTGATTTAACAGCCATGATATTTGTTTTCCCCATATTTATTTACATCTCATTTATCATGTTATTTTAATATTTGCCTTAAATGTTTTATTGTTTAGTGTGAGGGCCAGTTTACCTATGTTAGGAGTTATTCCCTTAATCTTTAGAGTATCAGGGAATTCCCTGATAGAGTAAGGCAAGCAATAATTTATTTATATATTGTGATTTCGGTTTGAAACAAACCTTACACAAAAACAAATTTATCTTGAGAAAAAAAAGAAAAAAAAAGCTTAAAACATTACATATCAACAAACTTCACATCTTATAAAAATCACATATTTCATATCAATTGATCCAGAACACATTTTAAAACGTTTTTAAAGATAAAATCAGAGTAGGACAAGCAAGGATTTATTTGCAAACCTTTTCTTTAATAAAATGTCTAATCTTAACAAAAATACATGGTTATCTGCCTCGCACTACTGACCCCTCACACAACATTGAAATATGAAAGTATGAATCTTTCATATCCAAGGTGCTCATGTAATCCCTGTGCTTCAGCAGTGGAATTACCTCCTGCAGATTTGTCAACCTGAACATTTGAGGCTTGACATACTTGTCTGTAGAACGCAGATCTAATACAGGGCACATGGCTAGGTCCTTTTTGGGTACAAGGAAGTATTTGAATAGATGAAGTTACTTCTTACCTGGTAACTTTCTTTTGATGGGATGTTCCTCCGACGTATTCCTTATCTTTGATAATTCGTCTCCAGCTTGCTGGCCTCGGAAAATTTGTTCTCAGCAGAGGGCGCTGCACATCGACGTCCGTCGTGTTGGTGTCCCTCGACAGCCACTGTATCAGTGCCGACATAACCATGCCCATAAATAGCCACGCGCAGCGTCCGTTGCTCAGTTCCGTTTTGTAGAATAAGCTAAGTCATGCCTGAATTGGTTATTGACCTTGAAGGAGCGTAAGCTGCAACCACAAGGGAAGTATTACTGCGGGGATGGATGGGAGGGACGATAAGGAATACGTCGGAGGAAAATCCCATCGAAAGAACGTTACCAGGTAAGAAGTAACTTGTTCTTCGAAGGGATTGTGTCCTTCGATGTATTCCTTATCTTTGATAAGACTCCCATAGCAGTGGTGTGTAATTGGAGGTGGGAGTAAAAACGCCATGTTTCCCTTTAGGAATGAACAGAATGTAAAACTGCTTTGCCAAACCTAGTCTCTTGACTAGAAGAGGAATCCAGCTTGTAAAATCTTGTGAAGGTATGTGCGGACGACCATGTGGCAGCCGCACATATGTCTCGAACCGGAGCCCCTCTTTGGAGGGCCGAAGAGGCTGCGATACCCCCTGGTTGAATGAGCCCTGAGATTTTGAAGAGGCTCTTTCCCTGCCAGTTTGTAACATTCCAGAATGGCCAAAATAATCCACCTGAAATGGTCTGTTTTGTTATCGGCAGTCCCAATTTGTGCCCCGAGTAACCTACAAATAGTTGATCTGCTTGCCTAATCCTAGCAAGTCTGCTGATGTAAAAGTTTAAAGCCCGCCTTGGGTCCAGCCTGTGTAGTCTTTCTTCCTCTTTCCCCAGATGGGGAGGAAGATAGAATGAAGGTAAGGTAATTTTTTGAGTGGTGTGGAATTCAGACACCACCTTTGGGAGGAAATTAGGCTTCGCCTGTAGGACAAGTTTGTCTTTATGAAAAATTGTATGAGGGGGTTTACAAGATAGAGCTTGTAATTCGCTCACCCTTCTAGCAGATGTTAGTACCACTAATAAGACAGTTTTAAGGGTGAGAAATCTTAGCGAACAAGAGTGGAGTGGTTCGAAAGGAGTACCCATCAGGAAATTTAAGACTAAATTTAAGTCCCATAAGGGAACTTGGAATGGTCTTGGAGGATAGACATTAGTTAATCCCTTTAGAAATTGTATTACTAAGGGTAATTTGAAATACGATGGCTCTTCTGCAGTGCGCTTGAAGATCGATAGTGCTGCGAGATAGCCCTGGATAGTGCCAACTTGAAGGCCTGAATTTGCCAAATAGAGTAGAAAGGATAACACCGTTGGTGTACCACATGAAAAAGGGTCGATATTCCCTTCTCTACACCAGTTGCAAAATGTGTTCCAACGGCAGCGGTATAAAGACTTTGTTGCTGGCCTTCTGGCCGAAAGCAACACCTCCATGACGTCATCAGGGAGGTCCCAATCCTTGTATCTCAACCTTTCAGAAGCCAAGCGTGAAGGTTGAGGGTTCTGATGTCTGGATGGAGAACCTGACCTCCCCTTCTGTGAGAGAAATTTCTCCTTGAGTGGAAGGCGAATTGGAGGGCAGATGGACATGTCGAGAAGGTCCGGGTACCAAGTTCTCCTGGCCCAGTCCGGGGCAATTAGGATCATGGTCCTCTGGAATCTTCTCAACCTCCTGATCATTTGAGGAATGGCAGGGACTGGTGGAAACGCGTACAGGAATGGAAACTCCCTGTCCACTACGAACGCGTCCCCTAGAGCTCCCCTCGGGGGAAATTCCCTTGAACAAAACAGATTGCACTTCCTGTTGGTACTGGTGGCGAACAGATCCACTTGAGGCGTTCCCCAAAGGGCGAAGATCTCCTGAAGGACTTCCTGAGCTAGTTCCCACTCGTGGGAGACTGTGCCCTGCCTGCTCAGAGCGTCCGCCGTCAAGTTCTTCTCTCCGGCTAGGTGAACTGCAGATAGAAAGATTCCTTCTTGGATTGCCCAAAACCAGAGCTGCATCGCCTCTCTGCACAGGGGCAGTGATCCTACGCCGCCTCTTTTGTTGAGGTGGTGCTTGGCCACTGTGTTGTCCGTCATTATCAGGACATTTTTCCCCTGTACAGATGGCAGAAAAGCCTTCAGCGCTAGTCTGATTGCTCTCAGCTCTAACAGGTTGATTTGTAGTCTGGACTCCGATGGAGACCAACGACCGCTGATGGCCAAGTTGTTGGTATGGTCTCCCCACCCCGTGAGTGAGGCATCTGTGACTACCGTTATCTCCAGCCATGGTTGTCAAAACAGTTCTCCTTTCAAGATGTTCTCCCGGCAGGCCCACCACTGAAGGTCTCGAGCCACCTTGTCCGGAACCTGAAGGAGGTCCGTCATTCTCCCTGAGAATTGCGACCACCGAGTTCAGTGCCCACTGAAGAGATCTCATTCTCAGGCGAGCCTCTGGCACAAGGAAGATGCAGGATGCCATGAGGCCTAGCAACCTCAAAAAGGCGAAGGCTGGGAGACGTTGGGCATTTTGAAACTTGGTGACCATCTGCAGAATATCTTGAGCCTTCACCTCTGGTGTCGAGGCTTTTCCCAGGGAAGTGTCCAGGACCGCTCCAATGAACTGGAGTCTCTGTGATGGTATCATCTGTGACTTCTTTAAATTGAGGGAGAAGCCCAGTTTGTGAAGGAAGTGGCAGACATAATCTAGCTGGATCTGAGCTTGTTCCGAAGATACAGCCCTGATCAGCCAATCGTCCAGGTAGGGGTAGATGTGAATCCCTCCCCTCCTTAGACTTGCCGCCACTACCGACACTAACTTGGTGAAGACCCTCGGGGCGTTGGTCACCCCAAATGGCAGAACTCGAAATTGATATTGAGAGCCGCCAATTGCGAACCTCTGGTATTTCCTGTGTTTGAGATGGATTGGCACATGGAAAGAAGCATCCTGGAGGTCCAGAGATACCAGCCAGTCCTGGAGCTGGAGGGCCTGAAGGATCTGATAGAGAGTTACCATCTTGAACTTGTCCTTCCTGAGGAACTTGTTCAATTCTCATAAGTCCAAGATAGGTCTCAGTCCTCCGTCTTTCTTCGGGATGAGAAAGTGGGGGAGGAAGAGGGGGGTGGGTGGGGGGTGGAGTACCAGCCCTTGTTCCTCTCCGCTACAGGTACCGGTTCTATGGCACCTTTCTCTAGCAGGTCTACAATTTCCTGCAAAAGGAGCGGATCTGGAACTTTCAGAGAGCTGTTCCCCGGTGGATGACTCTGAGGGATGCGTAGAAAAAGGCAGGCAGTAACCTTGGGCAACTGTCTCCAATGCCCAAGCATCTGACGTAATAGCTTGCCATTCCATCAGATGTTGAGTAAAGCTGCCCCCTACTGGTGTCCTGTGAGGAGAGTCCTCGGAGCGGTTTGGAGGCGGCTGATGCAGATGCCGAGGGTAAAGAGGCACCTGCTGCTGCTGCGGCTTTTGTATTTTTAAACCGTCCACCTCGGGTGAATTTTTTCTGACCCCTTTGAACCGGCTGTCCTCTGCCTCTTACGAATGCGGAATAGAAGCGAAAGGACTTACCTCTCCAAGAGGTTCCTGAGGGGCGATATGGTGTCTGATGGATTGCAGCTCCCAGGGATTTTGCTGCTGCTTTTGATGTTTCAAGCTTTTCTAAACTGTCATCCACCTTCTTACCAAACAAAGAAGAGCCGTCAAAGGGCATATTCAAGAGTCTGCTTTGCACATCTGGAGCAAAACCAGACTTTCGCAACCAAGCAAATCTCCAGGTTGTTGTACTTGCCGCCATGGCCCTGCTGATGCTGTCAGCAGAATCGATGCCAGTTTGAAGGGATTCGCACATTGCGTCTTTACCATCCTTAATGATGTTTAGAAACGCTTCCCTTTCTTCTCCCTCCGGGAGGCAGTCAGCCGCTGATGAAGCACATTCCCAAAGTGTGTGGCTGAACCTTGCGAGCGTACAAGTAGCATTGATGGATTTCAACGTCATGCTTCATGCAGAAAAGACTTTTTTGGCCATAGAGCCATATCTCTTGTCATCCCTGTCCTGTAAACAGTAGGGTAAGCCAATTTACTACCTGATGAAGTTGCTGCCTGAACAACCAAACTCTCCGGAGTTGGGTGTTTGGATAAATATTCAGGGTCAGCAGTAGACACCTTATACTTGGCCGATAATTTTTTGTTAACCGCCGGGATAACCTCAGGGGTTTCCCAGTTTGCCAAGATTTTCCTTTGTAATGCCGCATGAAATGGCACCACAGGATCCTCCTGTGGACCTTTAACCAAAATGTCTGTGAGGTCGTCTTGCTGAAAAGCAGGTGAGGGTGTAGACCACCCCATAAACTCTATTATCCTTGCCATCAAAGTTTTATAAGGGGTTTCAGCATGTTCCCCTGGGTCTGGTCTGGCAAATTCCACTTCTGGGAAAGTGTCCAACCCACTTGCTTCATGTAAGGATTCTTGGAGGTCCTTAAACCTACCTTCCTCAGAGGTAAATTCCTCTGGTACAGGAGTTGCAGATCCCTGCAACTCAAAAGGTCTCTCCTGATCCGAATTCTCCCCTTCTTCATAAATAGATGCCAAGGCTCTGGAATGATCAGGTCTTGGAAATGGTATAAATCCCATTTCCAGAGCAGAAGGGGCCAAATTCGTCATAATTGGCTGAGAAAACGTCGACATCGTCGACGCGGACGTCAAAGGCTTCGAAACCATCCAAAAAGGTGTCGAGAAAGTTGGTAGAGGCCTCGAGGAACTCGAGAGTATCGGAATTCTACTCAAGGTTGTCGACGACATTCTCGTGATCGAGGCTCTGGGTATGGCCACTGGCTGTGAGGTGGCCGTGGTTTTGTCCTTTCTCGGCGTCTACGTCGAAGAAGGCGTTGAATCAACTGACCTGTGCGTCGAAGAACCCTTCGGTAATGGAGTCGAAGACGCAGATCTATGCGTCAAAGGGATCTTCGACGACGGCGTCTAAGACGCGACCTTGCCTTTACTCGACGGTTCGTGACGCTCTCGAGTAGCTACTTTCACCGGGTGCTGCGACACGCGGAGTTTTGACTTTTCGGGTCTTTCACCCAGGGTATCACCCTCAGCAGTCTTCGAGGGGGTCGAGGCCACTTTCTCGAAGACGCTAAGCATCTTTTTCCTGAATTCTTCCCACTCAGCCTGAGAGCTATGTTTTGTGGGGCAGGAGACCCTTTTCAAGGAAACAGAAGAAGACGAGGAAGGGGATCTTCGACCTCTCTTTTTTGAATGCTTTGATCTCGAAGAGTGATGGGAACTGCTTCGAGACATAGAACGAGAATGTCTCGACTCCGCCGAGGAAACTTTTGAAGAAGTTTTAACTGCCTTACCTCTCTCGAGCTTCCCCTTACGCTCCTTCAAGGCTTTCGCAGTCATGGACATGCAGTCCTCGCACTCCGAACAATGGTGCTGGACTCCCAGGCACCACAAACAGATCCTGTGAGGATCCGTCAATGACATTTTCTTTCCACAGTCTCGACATTTTTTGAAGCCGGACCGTGGAGTCGTCGGTTCGGACGAGGAAGCCATCGAGTACGAGTCGGTATTCACAAGGAATAAGGAACAAGTTACTTACCTGTAACTGCTGTTCTCCAGCATGGGTCTGGCATGGATTCACATGCTCATGAATATTCCCCGTCGTCAGGCTGGGAATCCTCGGTAAAGAAAAAACCAGTATCAGTTTCGTTTCTGATCTGTCTTTCGTAGTAGTAACCAATCACTGGTCTCTGCGTCATACTGACCACAGCCAATGACTGCCCTCTACCTAAGCACCGCCTCTGGCAGCCATCTTCAGATTTGAAAGCACGTGAAGTGGCAGTATGACCAAGTGAAGAGCCGCAGAGGGGTAGGCGGGAGGGTTCGCATGTGAATCCATGCCAGACCCATGCTGGAGAACAACAGTTACTTGTTCCTTCTCCAGCATGGGGTCTGGCATGGATTCACATGCTCATGAATAAAGAATACATAGCAGTACACACATGCACAACCACGGGAGGTGGCAAAGGCTCAACATTAAGCATTACATCAAACTCAACATTAAGCATCTTACCTCCTCACCAGGCTCACCTCAGGCGAACAGGTTGCGCAGCACTGCTTGGCCGACCCTGGACTCCTCCCTGGAATCCCGATCGACGCAGTAGAATTTCGTGAAGGTGTGCGTCGACCTCCACGTAGCAGCCCTACATATGTCCAGCAGGGGCACACCAGAAAGGAACGCCGTGGTAGCTGCGATCGCTCTGGTGGAATGGGCTCTCGGACGGCCAGGCAGCGGTCGGTTTGCCAACCGATGACAGTACATGATACAGCCGGAGAGCCATCTGGAAATGGAAGCCTTCGAGAGAGCCTTCCCCTGATTGACAGGTCCAAAGTTCACAAAGAGTTGTGACGTCTTCCGAAAACACTTCGTGCGGTCCACATAGAACTTCAGCGCTCTAGCCACATCCAGCGAGTGCAAAGTCCTCTCAGCCGGCGACGAAGGCGACGGGAAGAACACAGGCAACACCAAGGGTTCGTTGAGATGGAAGTACGACGGTACCTTGGGCATGAAGGAGGAGTGCGTCCTGAGCACTACCCTCGTGTCGTGAAAAGTCAAGTATGGGGCCTTGCAGGAAAGGGCCTGGATCTCTCCCACCCGTCGTGCGGAGGTGATGGCCACAAGAAACGCTGTTTTCCACGACAGAAACTTCAACGGGGCCGAGTGCAGAGGCTCGAACGGAGGTCCCATGAGCTTGGTCAGCACCACGTTGAGCTCCCACGCCGGGGCCGGAGCCTTCACCGGCGGGAACGATCTGAACAGTCCCTTCATGAACTCTTTCACCAGACGATGAGACCACAAGGACGTCCGCCCCATGGTTCTGGTGTATCGGGAGATCGCAGCAAGATGAATCTTGATGGACGCGTGTGCCAGTCCAGCTTTGGCCAGCGTCAGCAGGTACGGCAGTACCTGGGGAGCCGTAATCCGTAGAGGGTTAATCTTCTGTGCGTGGCACCAGACAGAGAACCTCTTCCATTTGTGTCCGTAGCATTTAAGAGTCGAGGACGCCCTGGCCTTTGCAAGAACCTCTCTGCAGTCGGCCGGTATGTCGTATCCTCCAAACTCTAGCGCTGCAGGAGCCAGGCCTGCAAGTTCAGCGATTTCGGGTCGTGGTGGAGGATGGCGCCTCCTTCCCTGGAGAGTAGATCCGCGTCCACCGGCAGCTTGATTGGCGGGGACGTTGACAAGTCCAGAAGGTCCGGGAACCATATCTGCCTCGGCCACGCAGGTGCGACGAGGATCATCCTGCACCGTGACCTCTTGAGCTGGTTGACGAGCCGGATTAGCAGTGGCAAAGGAGGGAACGCGTAGAGGAACAGGCCCTCCCAGGGGAACGAGAAAGCATCGCCCATGCTCCTCGCCTGGTGAAACCTGCTGGCGAACCTCCGGCACTTGGAGTTCGTCGCCGTCGCGAACAGGTCGATCTGGGGTGTGTCCCACCGTCGGAAGAGGCGATCCACTAGATCCTGCCGTAGTTCCCACTCGTGGCACGAGCGCAGCTCCCTGCTGAGTGAGTCGGCAATGGTGTTTTTTATCCCTGCCAGATGAAACGGCACCAGAAACATCCTTTGGGCGACGGCCCAATGCCACAGGTCCTGCGCCTCCTTGGACAGTGCTGGGGACCTGGTTCCGCCCCGTTTCCTGATGTAAAACATGGTGGTGGTGTTGTCGGTGAAGATCCTCACCACCTTGCCCTTGAGGGACGGAAGGAAGGACCTGAGGGCCCAGAACACTGCACGGAGCTCCAGGACGTTGATATGGAGGGACTTCTCCGTCGGGAGCCAAAGGCCTCTCGTGTGTAGATTTTCGGTGTGCGCTCCCCACCCTTCCAGGGAGGCATCCGTGGTCACTGTCTCCTGGTGGTCTGGAAGTCCATGCCCGCCGTCAGATGCGCGCAGGTGCCCCACCACCGGACCGTGCGGCGGAAACTCTCGTCGAGTGTGATCCTCTCCTCGAAGCCGCCCGTCGTTTGGATCCAGCGCGCGTCCAGGAACTCCTGCAACGGGCGCATCCGGAGCCTGCACATGGGAATGAGGTAGAT
The DNA here is from genome assembly GCF_040938575.1 of Ambystoma mexicanum. Classification (NCBI taxonomy): domain Eukaryota; kingdom Metazoa; phylum Chordata; class Amphibia; order Caudata; family Ambystomatidae; genus Ambystoma; species Ambystoma mexicanum. Next base: position 625,513,394 of record NC_090927.1, on the reverse strand, counting down.
GCAAGAAGACATCATTCCGAGGAGGGACTTGATGGACCTCACCTTGGCCGCGTCGGGAGCCAACATCCGCTGTACCTTGCCCAGGATGGACCTGGTCCTTTCCTCCGACGGGGAGGCCAGAAGGGACACTGTGTCGAGCTTCGCTCCCAGAAACAGTGCGTTTTGCGTGGGTACCAGGTGGGACTTGGCGTAGTTCACGGAGAATCCCAGGTCCGTGAGAAGTTGGACGGTCCTTGCCGTGTGCTCCACGGCGAGCTCCCTCGTCTTGGCCTGGATGAGCCAGTCGTCCAGGTAGGGGTAGACGTGGATCCCCTCGCGGCGCAGCTGCGCCGCCACTGGTGCAAGGCACTTGGTGAATACCCTGGGTGCCGACCGTAGTCCGAAGGGGAGGGCTTTGAACTGGTAGTGACGCCCTTGGACCACAAACCTGAGGAATTTTCGGTGCCCCTTTAGGATGGGAATATGGAAGTAGGCATCCTCCAAATCCAACGACGACAGGAAGTCTCCTTCCTCCAGCTGACCCAGGACGTGCTGGAGGGTGACCATCCGGAACTTCTGCGCCTTGATGAATTTGTTCAGACGTCGCAGGTCTAGGATGGGGCGCCATCCTCCCGTCTTCTTCTTCACGAGGAAGTATCTCGAGTAAACTCCGGAGCCCCGAAGCCTTTTTGGGACGAGTTCGATGGCGCCCTTCCTGGGCATCGCCCTTACCTCCAGGAGAAGCTGAGGGACGTGAAGCTCTTTTCTGGCCACGGGGGGGACGCGCGGGCACCTTCTTTGAAACTCGAGCGCGTGGCCCCGGGCTAAGGCGTCCAGCACCCAACGGTCGGTGAAGATGGACTCCCACACGCTGACGAAGCTCGCCAGCCGGCCTCCCACCGGGGTGCATCGGTGGGGGCACGACCCCACGGTCGGTTCAATCCTGTTTCGACGAGGCTTTGCCGCCTTGACCTCCTTGGCGACGACGGCGGGTCCGCCAGACTTGCCTCGTCCTCTGTAGGCCTCCTGAGACGACGAGCGGGCCACTTGACGGTAGGTGGAGAAACCGCCGCCGGAACCTTTGGAGGCGCCCTTGTCTCCGCTGCTCCGAAAGGGCGTCCGTCGTTGCTGCAGAACCCAAAGGGCCCGGGCCGTCTCAGCGTCCGCTTTAATGGCCTGAAGGGAATCGTCCACTGTTTTCCCAAACAGGTTGTTCCCATCGAACGGCATGTCCAGGACTCTGGTCTGTACGTCTTGACGGAAGTCCGTAGCCTTGAGCCATCCACGCCACCTAAGGCACACGCCGTTGCCCAACTGGCGAAACCCAGTGTCGGCGATGTCCGTCGCAATAGTGATGGCGTGGTCCGACGCCACCTCACCTTCCTGTAGGATCTCCAGGGCATCCGCCCTCTTGTCGTCCGGTAGGAAGTCCAGCAGGGGAGCCAGTTTGTACCATAGCTCCCTGTCGTAGCGGGCCACGATAGCCAAGGCGTTGGCCGCTTTAATCGTCGTCGCTGCAGACGAGATGACCCTGCGTCCCATAGTGTCCAATTTCTTTCCCTCGCCGTCCAGTGGGGAAGTCGATGTGGAGGCTTTCTTCCTGGCCGCCGCGGAGACGACGGAGTCCGGGGTAGGCTGCGCCCGGAGGCACAGGGGGGCCGCGTCCGGGACCCGGTACTTCTTCTCGTACCGGTCTCTTCTAGCTGGCGTAGTGGAAGGGTTCTTGAGGAGGGCGAGGCCCTCATCCCAAATGTCGTCCAGTAGAGGCACCGCGAGGACCGTCTTCCTCTTGGCTTTGCGCCGTTGATAAAGGAATCCTTCCTTTTTCTTCTCCTCAGGGCAGAGTTGGAAAAGCTCGGATGCCCTGGCGATCATGGAGTGGAACGAACCAATCTCGTCGGGCGGAGAAGCCCTGGTGGGAGGTGACGACGGTAGATCCTCGTCGTATACCTCGTCGTCCGTACCCGTCGCTGCCGTGTCAGTCCCCGTATCATCCCCTCGGGTGGACAGGGAGGAGGGCTGGACGGTGCGCGACGGCTGAAAAGGAGGTGGAGGGTGAATCCTTCTTTTCTTGGGCGGGGGAACGCCAGAAGGTCCCGGTTCAGGATCTCCCGACGGGAGAGGTTCCTCCGTCGGCAACGGTAGTCTCGTCCTTATCTCTGAGCATAAGGACTGTATAGCCAACAAAATGGCCGCCGAGTTGTCTTGCGGCGCTGACAGAGGGGAATCCGACGGGCGATCAGGGGCCCCGCCGGCACCCTCGACGATGTCGTCGTCACCTGCGTCGGGATCCATCCCGACGGGCCGGTCTTCTTCCACCCTGAGGCCGTGGCTTAAGACCTCGACCAGCTCCTCCTCCGAGGTTGAGGCTGAATCTACGACGACGCCCTTCCCCCCCCCCCTTTTTCTTCCCCACGGGGGATTTCACGGGGGTCCTATCGATGGGCACAAAAGAGGACTCCCTCCGAGGTGGCAGGGAGACTCTGAGCCCCGAGGTCGCCACCACTGGTGTAGCCTCCACAGGCCGAGCCAGGGCCGCCGCGACAGTATCGATAGAGGGCTTGGCCGGATGGATTAAGGCCTTCACCACCTTAGGTGCGCTTGGGGGGGGGGGGGGACTGCCTCGCTCCCCCTCCGATGGGGCCTTCGAGCTCGACCGGGGCCTCTCCAGGAGCTTCACCGGGTGCTCGCCCTTCCTCTTACCCGACCCAGAGCGTTGGCTCGTAGTTGAAGGTGCCGGGGAGGGTGCGCCCTGCCTGGCGCCCGTAGAGCCCGACCGTTCGGCGCTCCGGGTGCCAGCGGACTTGCGGTGCTTGGCCTTGTGTTGGACCCCCGTCGCCGGGGCGTCCTCAAATGTCTTAGAAGACCGCTCGGATTTCTTCCTCTTCTTCTCGCCTGACGGGCTCTTCCCTTCCAGCCAGTTGGCGAGACGTTGATGGCGGTCCTTCATGGTCCGCTCCGACATATTGCCGCAAAACGCACAGTCCTTCTCCACGTGCGTCTTGTCCTCATGTAAGCAGTAGAGACAAAAGGAGTCTTCGTCCTCCTTAAAGACGTTCTGCAGCTGGCATCCAGGGCAGACCCTGAACAGCTTTCCGGGCGTCGAGCTTCCCTTCTCCTGGGCCATGTCCGGGCCTGAGAAGCTTCTGGAGTCCTCCAAAGCGTAGCTCGACGAAATCTTCACCCTTGAGGGGCGCAGACGAATCCGACACGGGTCCCCGTTGATCGGATGGAGAGTCGGTGGAGCTTGAGGCTCTTTTGACCGAAAAAACGAAGTTTTTGAGCAAAAAACATGAAAAAATAGCACTAACGCTCGAGAGCAATAGCACGAGGATCCCAACACATGAAAGTGCAGTAAAAATCTGAAGATGGCTGCCAGAGGCGGTGCTTAGGTAGAGGGCAGTCATTGGCTGTGGTCAGTATGACGCAGAGACCAGTGATTGGTTACTACTACGAAAGACAGATCAGAAACGAAACTGATACTGGTTTTTTCTTTACCGAGGATTCCCAGCCTGACGACGGGGAATATTCATGAGCATGTGAATCCATGCCAGACCCCTTGCTGGAGAATGAAGTATATTTGACTGAAAAACTGAGCAACGATATTCCGAGGCACCACGAAGCACGGAAAAACGGAACTGAGCAACGGACGCTGCGTGTGGCTATTTATGGGCATGGTGACGTCGGCGTCCGATACGGTGGCTGTCGAGGGTCACCAACTCGACGGACGTCGATGCGCAGCGCCCTCTGCTGAGAAAAATGTTTCCGAGGTCAGCAAGCTGGAGGCGAATTATCAAAGATAAGGAATGCGTCAGAGGAGGAATACGCCAGAGGACACAATCCCTTCGAAACTTTCATTTACCTGATGCTCTGGGATGAGTTCTATCACTCCCTTTTGCAGCAGGGCCTCCACTTCTGCTTGAAGAATAAGGAAATGGTCTGGAGACATTCTTCTTGTCTTTGGCGGGTGATACCGAGGTGTCTGGAGAAACTCGATACAGTATACCTTTCCCACTGTCTTGAGCACCCACTAGTCTGAAGTAATCCCCTCTCATGAAATATGTTATCCAACCTCTTACTGGGGACGTATGCAAGGGGACCCGGACCGGAGAGTCATTTGTTGGCAGGGATAGGGAAATGTCTGGCAGCTGCATTCCAACCCACTTCCTTTGCCACGCCGAAACCCCCGCTGTTGAGGAGCTTGATAGGCGCTGGACGATCCTTGAATGGAGTACCACGGCAAACCTACTGTGCCATAAGAGGCTTATGCGAGTGTGGTAAAAGATTTCCCCCAAAAGGAGCGGTGGGTGTTAAAAATCCTGCGCTGCACATACGGATTGCTCAGAATTTGGTTTTAAGACTTCAGAGTCTTGTGTTCTTTCAGCATCGTTTCAAATTTGTGCAGTGCTTTACCCAACAAAACAGACTTCATCTGCTTGTTGATAAGGGAGACCTGTGTCTCACGATTGAAACCAGAGCTTTTTAACCAAGTATGGCGCTTTAGAAGAGTTTCCCACTCTAATAGCTGTCTCAGTAGAGTCCAAAGTGTTTTAAAAATATATATATATATTTTGGGTGACTTGCTGTCCTTCTTGAACAATAGCAAGCAGCTGTGACTTGGCTGGTGCAGGAATACTCTCCAGTCCGTCCTGCATAAGGCCCCATTGGACACCACTAAAGCTGACAAGCAAGGTGGTGTTATTCGCAGTATGGGTACTATAGGCCGCAAAAGACGTAATCCTTTTAACTAAGGCATATCATTTTTTACAGTCCTTGTTGGAAGCAGCCAGCACTGATGACAAAAGGAACACCTGCACGCATCCTGGTTGTGGTGACCACCAGATAATCAGGAACAGAGTGTCCCCGAATATAAAGGGTATCCGAAGGAGTAGGCCTGAACATCTTCTCAATGCGCTGGCCAACTGCCTGTGTCAGGGAGCGCGTGATCCAAGAAACGGCAATACAAATCTTTATAGAATTAAGAAGGGGTATTGATTGACGGACAAGCTTTTTCTCTTTGAGGATATCCTCCACAAAGTCAGAGCCAGGCACTGCCTCATAAGTGAGTATTTTAAAATTATCTGCTGCCTTCTTAAGTTATTATTAAAGAGCATTCATCAATAGGAGAAGCGTCTCGAGACTGCACGACAGTGTGCCATCTACAAAAATGTTGTCAGGCTCTGCCTCACTAGTAGGAGCAATGGGCCAAGCCACCAGTCATCAGTGACATCAAGCCATGCGTCTGGGTCCTGGAAGGCAGGATCTTGCGAGTCATCTCCTTGGTCTGGGACAATATAATTCTTCATCTTGATCATGTTGATCATCTTGAAATATATCCCCTGAAGGATCAGCCAGTTTAGGTACCGGAGATGTAGTGTGAAAAACTAGGGACTGAAGTCTAGGTGACTTAAAGGGCCTAGGATCCTCATCAAGGGAAAGGGTCCACTCAGTGAACCTGTGAGAAAGTAATACACCTTGCTACCTTGTCCAGCAGTCATCAAAACTTTCCCTAGTCCAAGCCCCTGTAGCTGGGGTTTCAGGGAGAGAGGAAAAAACCTCTTGAACAGAAGCTTTGTGACCCTGTAAGGAAAGTGATAACAGGGAGGAGGCTTGGACATACCCCTTAGGTAAAACTGGAGGAGGCTGGGGGCCAGAATCATGGGATGGTTTAAGTTACTTACTTGTAACACTTGTTCACCAGCATGGGTCTTGCATGGATTCAGATGCTCAAGAATATTCCCAGTCATCAGGCTGGGAATCCTCTGTTAAATGAAAGTGGTTTCGATTTAGAATAAAAAATGCTTGTCTCCTCTATGTCCATTCATTGTCCTTTGGGCCATACTACCCCCAGCCAATGACACTCGTCCACCTAGCGGCCATCTACAGATTTGGTCACCCAGGTAATGTGGCAGTATGAACCAAGAAGAGCCAGACGGGAAGTAGGGAGGGTTTGCATTTGAATCCATGCAAGAACCATGCTGGAGAACAAGAGTTATAGGCAAGTAACGTAAACCTTCTCCAGCATGGGGTCTTGCATGGATTCACATGCTCATGAATATGATTACACAGCAGTAGATCTACACAACCACAGGAGGTACCAAGGCCCAAGAGAAGCAATATACTTAACCCTGGAACAGACTCACCTCAAACAGGTTGCTTAGCACCACTTGGCTTACTTGGGACTCCTCCCTGGAATCCCTTTTGACGGAGTAGAAACTCCACTTAGCAGCCCTGCAGATGTCGAGCAGGGGAACACCAGAGAGACACGTTGTTGCTGCGATGGCTCTGGTGGAGTGGGCTCTCGGCCAGTCTGGAAGAGGTCTGCTGGCCAGACGATGACAGTGCATGATACAGCCGGAGTGCCAACTCTATACGGAAGCTTTAGACAGGGCATTCCCATGTTCCACAGGTCCAAGATTCACGAACAGATGACATGTCTTATGAAAATCCATCATGCGTGCCCCATAAAACTTCAATGCATGAGCAAGGTCCTGCGAATGCAAGGCTCTTTCAGCAGGAGTAGAAACTTTGGCATAACGGTGGGATGAGTCTGCAGCACCACATTTGTAGCATGTAAGGTCAAATACGGCTGGTTGTCGGGGAGAGCCTGGATCTCCCAGTCTCACCTGGCTGAGATGATGGCCACTGGGAAAGCAGCCTTCCACGAGAGAAACTTCAGAGGGACCCGACGCATCAGTTTAAATGGAGGCCCTATGAGCTCAAAACTACTTTCAGCTTACAAGCCGGGGCAGGAGCCTTCACTGGCGGAAAAGACCTGAAGAGGCCCTTCAGTGAGGGCCTGCCAGGTGCCCAGGTGAACCAGGGTATGGCAGCAGATGAACCTTGATGGAGGCTCGAGCCAGTTAAGCTTTGACTAGCAAAAGCAGGATTCTAGCAGTGGGACTGGGTGCACGGGATGAGAGGCCTCCCCATCGTGAAAAACCACCCACAACTACACAAAAATCCCAAGAGACTTAAGGTAAGTATATACCCAAGCCAACACAGTACCTCAGCATTGAAGAAGATTTTGCAGCAGGACTACTTCAGGAGCTGCAGCCAAAAACCTGGTCAGTGGATTCCTTGTCGTGGTGACTGAAAACAAGACCTCAGAAGGGACTTTGCAGCAGGGATAGATGAAGAAGGCTCTAGGCAAGGTTTTCCTCGTGACTTGAATGCAGTTCTGCGGATTTGAAGCCTTTTCAAGGAGCACAGAAGAAGACAGAAAATCATGGTTCAATTCTCGTCGTTTCAAAGGTCCAGCACTCTTTTGAGAGGACTTTTCGGACTCTATTTGTGTTTCTGAAGATCCATTAGGACGCCCACGAATTTTCAGCAAGATTCGGAAGACGGTCCACAGCACAGTGGCTTGAGGTCCCAGGGTATTGCATCAACACAAGGTCGCAGCAACACGTGTGATGGCTCACAATGCAGGTCTTCTTCAGTCTAGTGAGTATCACCAGGCTCTGGGTCAGGGATATCGTGTTCGGAGTCCCTAGGTCGAATGGAAGGAAGGGCAGGCTCCGGATACACAGCAGGCTCTCCGGTTGCTGGAAATCATTTCTGACGCTTTTCCTTCATCATCCTCTTCGGTTTTGGTGGTCGACTTCTCTTCAGCTTTCAGGTTCGCAGTATTTAACAGGAACTACAGCACAACCTCTGCATTCCCATCCTCGCATTTACCAAGAAGGGGCAGTCAGGTTGTCCAATCAGGACAGCTAGCCCCCTATTGGGATTTGTCCCCATTAAGGCAAGGAGGAAGACCAAGGGTTGTGGAGTTTAGGACTCCTCCCTTGCTTCCTGCCCTCACAGACTGAAGCCTGGATGGGGGAGTCTGGGGTACTCCTGCCGAAGATAAAAAAAACACACTAAGGAATTTCCCACCATGGATGAGCAGGGAAGGAACAAGAAAGGACAAGGAACACTGAAATGGAGAAAAAAAGACCGGGCCATTTTGGTAAAATGAGTACCCTTACGTGCCTTTACTGCAGCTGTGCACACAGCCTGTGATAAGGGTGCATCAAATTAATACGCGGTATCACTGCCACAAGCCATTGAAGGTCAGCTTGTCCCTGTAACAGAAAAAGGGGATACATTGTATCTCCCAAGCACTAAACACAAGGTGTGGTGTGCTGGTTTAAAAATCTTTTTTAAATGGATCCAAAGATCCTTTATACCCTTGGGAACTGTGCTTCACTCAAGATTAGCCAGAGAAAGTTAAAAGGGGAGCCCCTAGGGCAACCCCCAGCAACAACAGGCATTTATTTCCAATAAGTTGTTAAAGAGGATAACTTTAAAAATACACTATGGAGAGTTAAAAAAATGATACACATAAAAAGAGTAAAAGATTCTGTGAGTGTGGAAAAAGTTTCCCACTCAGAGGTATTACGGAAAAATATCCCACTAGATAAGCAAAACGTTCTGGGGTTGACCCAGGCCAGGAAGATTTACAGTTCTGTGAAAATCTTACCCAACACGTATCAACGCCTGTAGACTATTCTTGAGCTCAGATAGCTGCATCACGATTGCCAGAGCCCTCATCCTATCCAGGATGGACTACTGCAATGCCCGCTTTCCAGGCTCAAATACCCACAATATCAATAAACTACAGGTTATCCAAAATAATGCATTAAGAGCTGCCCTGAACATCCCCAAGAAAAATCATATCTCAGCTGCCAGACATAACGTCCACTGGCTCCCAGTACATGAGCGATTTGTATTCAAAACTCTCTCCTCGACCCACAAGTGCTTGGCCAACACTGCCCCTAAATACTGGTCAAGCAAATAATCAAAATCACACTCTAGCAGACCTACATGCGCTGCCTACACGCATTTACTTACCATCCCCAGATTAAAGCTACAGAAAGCAGGAGGGTGCAGCTTCCTAGTGGCAGCTGCTAAACATTGGATCAGAAAACTTCTACTGGACCTTCCGTAAAGCCCTCAAAACATGGCTATTCACACAAGATCTAAAAGATCAGCATTGATATCGCCGCTTAGCTGTGTTTTCAAGATATCAAACCCTTTCTTTCTGTATGTACCTAATGAATGGGTCTGCCTCCCACAAGGATTTCAACCCAACAACTGTATGCATGCATGTACCCATCCTCTACAATGATTTCAATCCAGCAACTGTATGCATGCATGTACTTCTACAAATCAGTGCACAGATCCCCTTGGGTTCGGCGTGCTATATAAATACATATCCAATAAATAATGGTGGCTCCTGTTCTAGGAGCAGCTTTCTAAACCATGCAGGAAGAGAGTGAATTAGGACATATATAAATAATCTGCAGAATTTGAACAGATTAGAGGGGGAGAGGCACACCAAAGGGTTCGGATTTGTACCTTAGAACAGTTATTGCATTGAGATTACAACCCTGTAATCTGCTTGAGAGCTGTGGCTTGTCCAATCAACTTGGCTGTTAATTTAGGTTCTATACATTATCAACACCTTACGTCACTGTAAACTGATTAAATTCAATAAAAATATTTTAACAAAACAATATTGCCACAAACATTTGAAACTGAGAGCCGATGGAGGGGAAAGTAGACCACACATCAGGTAAAGTAAGGGCATGTCTAATACAGTCAGCCCACAGGGATTCTGGTTGGAGACTGATTTAGAGGAAGAAGCAAAATAATAACAGCTGAATAATGTAAAGTTTAAGCCTATTACAAGAAGAAGCCCCTTAATTGTCAAAGCTAAGTGAATACCTGCCAGGTAAAAACATCAAATAAACAATCTGACCCGGCAAAGAACATTATGATTCTCATAATTACAGATGCCAATGATATTGACAAGCACAAGCAATACATCCATTCAGAGGGAGGCTTCCCTACAGCCAGGTTTCCCTGATCAGATCTAGTATGCAAGATAAAAAAATAAATCAGTTATGTCTGCAATGATATTTCAACAGACAGAAGAGCAAAGGTCCCAGGCTCGCAGGCACAGAGGCCCTTGAAACAGGACACCTTACAACTTCTGGCAACAGCCGCTTCTTCATACTTGCCCCAGGCTATTTTGGGATCTCATCACCCTGTAGTGATCTGCTCAAAAGGAAGAGGGAATGGAGTTAAGAGTAAAGGAAAAACTAGAGAAGTGATTAACCCCTTTGCAAAAAATACAGTGAGGCGGACAACTCCAAAGAACAGGGCTTTCCAGAGTGCAAAAAAAGGGGAGGAGGAGGACTTAAGAGCAATACTAGCTGTACACCATTAAAAAAACTACATAGGAAACTTTGCCTGTCGCAGAAAAAAGGTACCATCGGAAGGGACGTGAAAAGATCTGGCATCTCAGTAGTCAATGTCAAATTATAAATGGCATATTATGCAGCACGGGTGTATGAATAATATAAACCTCTTACGTGTCGGTTTTCTCTTTGCCTCCAAGCAGCTAGTTCCTTAGATGCTAATTCTCCCGGGCTCATTCTTATTAGATGATCTGGTGAAATATCCCCTTTGAGTACTCTTTTATAGAGGATCTAAAAACAAAATTTTAAAAAATCAAATGCATACATAAATAACAAGAAAGAGGAATATTCTTTCGGGGGCGAAACAAATGCATGACACTATGTATCATTGAGAATTAACATACGTTATTTTTAGGATCTCTTAAATTGAACGTCAAACTTCGATATTTGCTTTTATATTTTGTATCGATGTCCCGATAAAAGGAGAACAGCTCTTTCTCAATCTTTGCTGCAACCTTTGCAGCTCTTTCTTCCGGAATCTTTGAACTGGATTCTGATAACCTGAAAGAAATAACAATTTGAGAAGGTTTCAGAAAATAATAGTTATTTGTTTACTGTGGTAAATTCAACATTCTTAGCCATAAACATTTGCAAAGAGTAGCAATAACACTGCCATAAGGATGGTACAACATAAGGAACAAGTTACTTACCTGTAACTACTGTTCTCCAGTATGGGTCTGGCATGGATTCACACGCTCATGAATAAAGAATACATAGCAGTACAACATTACACAACCACGGGAGGTGGCAAAGCTCAACAGAAGAACAAGTTACTCTCTTACCTGGTAACGTTCTTTCGATGGGATGCTCCAACGACGTATCCCATATCTATGACAGTAATCACCACAGCTGTGCTGCTTTAATGTCACAGACTCCCAGAGGTCTACAGAACTTGATTATGCTAAGATAAATCATCTAATAGTTAACCACTCCAAATCTCAGATCTTGGTTTGTAGACCTCTTGGTAAACATAAAACTTACAAGGGATGTTGGTGCCTGCAACAGGAACCTATAGAAACAGTTTTTGAATATAAATATCTGGTTATCTTCATTCAAAACACTGTCAGTGATGGTAAATTTCTGCATACTTTACAGTTAAAATTACTGACTTTGACATCACAGGCCAAAATTCCTGTATATAAGTATGGGAAATTCACGTTGAAACATCTGCTCATGTTTTACGAGCAAAAGGTGGTTCCCACTCTACTTTACAGTGCTGAATCTAAGCTATACTCTAATGATGGCTCATGGAATAGACTTGAGGCCAACTTTTGGAAAAAGGTTTTGCATCTTCCAGATTGTTCACCTTTGCCCATACTGCGGTTCGAACTGGGTTGAACTCACTATGTAGCAGAGTTAAATGGAAAATGTGTTCCTTTTTTCGTAAAAGCATGCTTGGAGTGGCCAATAACAACATTCTGAGCATGGTAGCTCGTCATCTGCCAGCTTCCACTTCTGTTTTTCCCTTAAAATGGCGCAATCATGTGTTGGACACCCTAGCCGAAGCTAACATCTCATTACAGTTCCTCATTGAAAACCCAATCCGTGCTAAAAAAAATACTACCAATGGGATTGGATTAAAAACTATGAATTATGTGTAAAATACAGATACTTTGATGCCAACCACTTTGGGATAAAATGCGTGGGTCAAGCGGCGGGCTATCTTTTGAAATGTCCATCTGCAAAAATCTGCAATAAATTATTGCGGCTGAGACTAAATTTATGGTCGACGAGAGAAGTGTTGGCGAGGCGCAAAATTATTCACGCCGACTTAAACTTCTGTCGCTTTTGCGAGAACCAAAGTGTAAAAGAAACCCTGCAGCATATAATTGTGTCCTGCCCTAATCTGAAGGCTATCCGAGAGAAATATTTTAATAATTTGCTGAATTTGTATATGGAAATGGATGAAAATGAGATATGGAGCATTTTATTTAAGGGTGTCAGATTTGCGGTTATGAAGGCGCTGGTGCATTTTTTTGGAAGCTGTTCTACCTGCTGAAATATGTATCTAATCTTGACGTAAATGCTAAGATACTACATAGCGGTTTTGTGAACTGTGAAAGAATTATCAACACCATCGCCTTGTAATTTGTCACCCATTTTAGTTTTCTCATTCTACTGCTCGTTTGTATCTCATTCTGTGTTTTAATTTGTAAATATTTTCCTTTTCTTAGCATGATTGTCTGCTATTGTGTTAAATGAAATTGTCATTTCAGATGTGTTATTGCTTTTGAAAAGTTGATTAACTCAGCTGTATCAAAATAAAAAAAATAAAAAAATAAAAATAAGTACATTTATTTTAAAACCATCTGTTACACAACACTTATATAAATTCAAAACAACACGTAAAATACACTACACAACCAATTCACTTGGTACAGTATAACTCAAGGTAAGTACCCTATAGTATAACAGACCGGTGTTGTGAAACAAAAGACGTTACCGGGAATACATTTGCGATCACTTTTGACAGTAATGACAGTTCGGTCTTACTAAAGATACGCGTATCCGCGGCAAGAAATGTTACCGGGGCAAAAACACACTTTCACCTGAGTTAAACAGAGAGAGTTGGGGGCAAAAATATCATAGGCAATACTTTTGTCAGGGCAGACAGAATCAGAGAACGCTCGTTGACAGAAATGCAAGAGTCAATAGGCAGGAGCCAGTGTCAAGTGGAACCGGCATCCTGTTGTCGAGGATCACACAGTCAGACAGTTCAAGATTCAACGTTGCCAGGAGTACTTAGATATTGTCAACAGAGGAAGCTAAAGTTATAATAAGGAGGGAAGCTAAGGACAAGCCTTGGAAGATGAGAAATGGGATTCGCCCTAGTTCCTCAAAGCAGAACACAGAGAAGCTGGTGCCACGGCAGTTGTTCCTGGTAGTTTCCTGCAGACCCACGGTTCCTGGAGCTTCGGTCGTGGAGACGAGAAGGACGACGTCTGGAGGGGTGTGCACCACACAGGGATGAAGCCAGCAGCAGCAACGGTGAATGAAAGGTGCGCTCCTTTAAAACAGGAGAGACTCTTCAGGTGGCTATCCGGACCACTACAGCAGTGTGCAGCGATTAGGACCACAAAGAGGATCCTCTGGCTGTGGAAGATGAGCAGGTTGAAACCACCAGGCTCAAGGGAAGAAGACTCCGGACTGGATCTTCTCTGGTAGATAGCTCAAGGCTGCAGCAGGGCTTCACCGGGACAGGGTAGTTGCAGCAGCAGTCTTCTTCTCCGCTTCTCTTCGGTTCCTTGTAGTTCCAGTGGCGGCTCTGACTTTTAGCCCAAGAGTCCTGCCTTTTATGCGGAAATTCCCTATTCACACAGCCTGGCTGTCAATCACGCAGCTGGGGGATTGTCCAGCCCAGACAACCACCTCAGCCAATCATGGAAAAGTGTGACTTGGGTTTCCTACGATACCCTGTGCAGGGGATGACTACACCCATCCCTCACATTCAGCCCACCTAGACACCCAAGCGCCTAGAGGAGGGCTTCTTGGCAGAAGCCTGCCAAAAGACAGTGAATAAAGGAGGCAAACTTGGTTTGCCGTGCAAATTAAAACACAAGAAGGACTTTAACAAAAAGAAATGGTGAATAAACCCGACCGGAGCCAAAAGAAAGTATTTGGTCAAGCAGGTTTATGTTCGTGGCTAATATTATAGCCTAAAACAGTACCACATTTAAATAATATAAACGCGGTAGAATAGTTATGGTAGATACCACTGCCACCAGCCAAGTCTAAATGTAAAAAGAGCAAAACAAGGCTCTAGGAGGTACAGATGAAAAGGGCTATGGAGTAACCCTTTCCAGTGCTCCATGTAAGATGGGGTGTACTGGATCTGTGGTCAAGTGACTAGGTAAAGTTAATGGCAACTTTACCCTTTTCTGGGGGACAGTAGTCAGCCCCAGAAATGGAGTCGGTGGGAAGTCTAAAAGACAAACCTGTGTCACTGCACTGAAGGTGCTGTGTAACACACAAAAGAAAGGGGTTACTGAAGTTGTGTACTCCAGAGTCCACAATCACAAAAACAGATGAAATACACTTGGCAAAACATGGGTAAGAGTGGGGGGAAACGCTCACACTCTTAACAAGTTGAAAAGAAATAACTCCAGAAATCCAGCAAAGCTGCTGGGGGACTCACTAGGTAAGGGAAATTGAATGAGAATTCTCCCTAACAAATACTGAATTTGGTGTAATAATTCATAAAGTTAAGTACTTTTGGTACCTTCCAATGCAGAATAAATTAACCCTTTCCAGAGGGAAAGGCCAAAGAAAAAGAAGAGTCTTTCAGGGAGCCAGGACAGCCAATGTTAATTGAGCAATGTCTAGGGGAGCTGAAGATCTTCTTTGCAGGTAGGTAAAAAGTCTTGCAAAGTTTTCAGAAATGTTTGTTGAAAATAGAACACTTGAAGGGCCACATGCTGGGAGGCTTGTGAGGGGCAGAGCTTTAGCAACTCTGCAAGGTAACCAAGACAGGTCTCAACTGAGAGCAAGCAAGGCTGCACAACAAGAGGTAAGTTCTTAGACTTTACAGTACCTCTGGTTAGAAGAAATGGTTCCAGCTGGCTTCTGTTCCTATACAGCTCTGCAGATCCTGTTCCTGAGCCTCAGTCGTGGGGACGAGAGGGAGGATGTCTGGGACTCCTGCTCTGCAATGGGAAGGTAAGCAGCAGCAATGGGCAAACTTCAATTCAGTGGTTCTTCTGTGTTTCAGCTCCTCGCGTCAGACAGCAAATAGCAACACTGAGGTTCTCCGATACCACTCTGGACTTTCCTCGCATCTGGGGTCCAGCATTCTGTTGAGGTGCCTCAGGATTGGTCAGTCCTGCTTCAGGGAAGCCCGGAGGATCTTCCTGGCACTCAGGCCGGACTTAAAAGCAACACACATAATCTGGTGTTCCTCTCCCTGGCACTTCGGTTCTAGCAGCAGCAGTGGAAATACAGCCAGCTCAGAGAGGATGTCCAGACAGACTTACTTTGGAGTTGATTGGTCTCACCAACTCAAAAAGCGAGAAGTCGTCCTTGCAGGACTTCTCTAGTCGAGGCGAATTCAGAGCTTCAGCACAGCAGCAGGACTTCACCAGGCAAACCAACAGTCCAGGAAGTTCAGCAGGAGTTCTTCTTCGGATTTCTTCGTCCAGTGGTCGACTCCGCCTTCCAAGCCAAAAAGCCTTGCCTTTTATGCAGGTTTCTCCCATTCATTCCAGCCTAGCTGTCAATCACACAGCACGGTGCACTCATGTAACCAAGGGAGTTTCGGGCACCTCCCTCACTTCCTGCCCCTGCCAGACATGGTGTCCGGACATTTCGTCGACGTAATTTGGCCGAAAACCAAATGGTCGAATTATTTTTTTTTTTATATATAAATATTTTTTTTAGGTTGTAGTTTAGGGAAAAAAGGGGTTTTTTTTAGAAAAAAAGGGGGTTGTGGGGGACCCCCCACCCCCAAAAAAAGTGACAAAAAAAAAAAAAATTCGACCATTTGGTTTTCGACCATACTGGAGCAAGAAGGTGGATTTGCTCCTGAATCCTGGCAAAGACAAAATGAACAAAGAGACGAAACCTGGTTTGGCACGCAGACTAAATCTCAAGAAGGACCTTTCCAGCAAGAAATGGTGAAAAAAGAAGACCGGCCATTTTGATCAATTGGGCACCCAGGGGTGCTTTACTGTAGCTGAGAACGCAGCCCACAGTAAAAACACACAATGGTAGTAAAAAGTAAACCACTGCGACCAGCTGTTAATAGTAAAAAGGGTAACAAACATGTTACATGAGAAACTAGACAAAGGGAATACAAAGTAACCCCTCCAGCACCCTATGGTAAGATAGTGTGTGCTGGGTCTAGAAAGTTACAAATTTCACTTTACTGCTCTTGGAAACAGTAGTTTCACCAAGAGAAGGTATTTAAACCTTTGGGCAATCTAAGAGACTTCCCTGTGCCACTGCACTGCACATGCTGTGTGACGCAATGTAAAGATGATGCCTATAGAGTTTGTCAGACTCCAGAGTCAAATGAAACAGAAAACACATAGTATTAAAAGTACAAAGTCCCAAAGTTAAGCAAAAGAGCTGGGGATCTCTAAGGTGGGAGGAATTTAGCACTAAACTGAAAATTCTCCCTAAAAGTTGTCAAATGGATTGAATGTGGCAGTCCCTAGGAACCCAAAATGAGTAATACTTGGAATATCAGGCGATGGGGGGCTTATCAAGCATGATAAGACATTCCTGGCATTTGCCCTGGGACTAATACAGAAAGTTATTGATTTGTTGTGGGGGTCACCGGACTGCTGGGAGGCCGAAATGGACATGGAACTGGAGAATCCAGGAAGAAATAATTAGGGACCCAATTTCAGGGAACTCCCTCCGAGAACACATCGAAGAAAATCTAGAGCATAATAATCTACCCGAGATATCTATTGAAACCCGATGGGAAGCCCTGAAAGCAGTCATTAGAGGCCAGCTAATTGCACTTAAATCCCAAAGAGATAAACAGAACAATCAATGGGAAAAGGAACTAGAGGCAAATATAGCCAAAATCCAAACTGAAATTATGCTGTCACCTACAATTAAGCTTCAGAAAGCATTACATGTCCAAGGCCAACTAGACTCCCTTCGGACCAAAAAGGCGGAACAACTTTTGAAAATAAAACACTGGTATTACGTAAAGTTCAATAAAGCAGACACACTTTTAGCCAGACAGCTTAAAGGGAAGGGGAAGGACCAGACGGTGAAGGCGCTGGAGGACGAGAAGGGACACAGGAAGACACAACAGCAGACATAGCGCGAATATTTAAGCGCTTTTACGGGCCCCTATATACATCGGACCAACCAGAAGGGATCATGCAAAATCTGTATCTAGAGAAGGTAAAACTCTCAGCACTAACGGAGGCCGAGAAATTAATAATGGAAGAAGATATAACACAGGAAGAAGTACAAAAAGCAATCAGAGAACTCCCCCTTCGGCTGACTCCCACCCTGACACAGCCCTCTCCACGCTCCACTCTGCTATATCTGATATTCTTGATATCCTTGCCCCTGTCATGAGAATCCACCTGAAGCCCAAAGCCAAATGTAACTCCTGGTATGACTCGGATCTCGTCACCCTAAAACGCAAGTGCAGGGTGGCAGAGAGGAAATGGCGTGTTTCAAGTACATCCTCTGACAAAGTGGCCTGCCGCCTGCTCCAAAGGCAATACCGTCTCTCCGTTCTCACCAAGAAGAGAGCCCTTATCCAAGCCTGCATCTCTGCTGCATCTAACAACTCGGCCGAACTCTCTAAAATCTGCAAGGAGCTTGCCAACCCAGCTGCAGTCTCTACCTCTCCTGTCCCCTCCCAGACCCTCTGCACTGCACTGGCCTCTCACTTCATCTAAAACTCAGGACATCCTGTCCACACTCTCCTCCTATCGCCTCCCTCCATCTCTTCCTGGCTCCTCCTCTGGCCCTTCTGCAGCCACCCCTCCTCCCTCCTTCTCTGCCTTTCCCCTTTTTTCTGCTGACGAGGTTTCCAGACAAGTCCGATCTATGAAAGTCTCGTCTAAACAGGTTCACCCCTGCTCCTCCAAAACTATCAAGGACCACATCGACTCCCTGGCTCCTGCCCTGGCTGACTTTTTCAACCACTCCTTCGCCTCTGGAGTCTTCCCATCCCCCCTTAAGCACTCCCTTGTGCACCCTCTTCTTAAGAAACCTTCGTCCGACCCCTCCTGCCTCGCTAACTATCGCCCAATCTCCATCACTCCCTTCCTGGGCAAGCTCCTGGAGAAACTGGCCATCTCCCAGCTTAACCTCCATGCTGAATCTGTTGGTAGTCTTCATGACCATCAATCTGGCTTCAGAGCTGCCAGAAGCACGGAAACTGCTCTGCTGAACATCCGTGAGGACCTGCTCTCGAACCTCGACTCCAACACTCCGTGTGTTCTCATTCTGCTCGATCTCTCTTCTGCCTTTGACACTGTCAACCATGCCATCCTGCTCAACCGTCTCCGTGATAACCTGGGTATCACTGGTCAGGCTCTGCCGTGGCTGACCGCTTTCCTTTACAATCGACCCTCCCAGGTCCAACTGGGGCCTTTCCTCTCGGACCTCTTTTTCTCTACCTGTGGTGTCCCCCAGGGATCTAATCTCTCTCCCTGGCTGTTCAACCAGTATCTGGCATTCCTTGCCCACCGCATCGCCACTCTCTGCCCCAACTTTCATTGCTATGCAGACGATACCCAGCTCATTTTCAGGCTACCCTCGGCCTCCTCCTCTCCTTCCCTCATCTCCGACTGTCTGTCTGCTATCCAGGAATGGTGTGGCGCCAATGACATCTGCCTTAATGCCAGTAAGACTGAGATTCTACTCATCGGCACACCCCTCCCTCCTTCCCTGCAGCGCTCTGGCCAGCCTCTCTTGGCCCGCCTCATGCTCCTACTTGCAAGGCAAAAAACCCCAGGGTCATCTCCGACTCAACACTCTCCTTCTCTCCTCATATATCTGACGTCTCCAAGAAGTCACACTACCAGCTGCACCTCCTCAGAGGTATTCTTCTCTTCCTCTCCTTCCTCCAGAAGCTCACAGTCTCCAGAGCCCTGGTTCTCTCGAAGCTGGACTACTGTAACAGCCTCTATCTTAATCTGCCTGCCTCCACTCTACGCCTGCCTCAAGCCCAGGGACCATATCTCTCCAGGACTGAAATCTCTACACTGGCTCCAGTGGCTGCGAGGATTAAGTTCAAAACCCTCTGCATTGTCCACAAGGCCTTCTGGGGCCTGGGGCCTAAATACCTTCAACTCTCTTCCTAAATATCTTCCTTCCGAAGCCCTTTGCTCATCTGTCCCCAACTCCCTCAGGGTCAGCCGTTTCTCGAAGCAACGAGCTGGGGGTAGATCTCTCTCTGCGGCAGGGGCCTCCCTCTGGAACAGCCTTTCTGCCTCCCTGAAACTTGAGGAGAACCATCTTCGGTTCCGGAAGCACCTAAAAACCTTCCTCTTTTCTTCTGCTTTCTCTCCCTCTCCCCTGCTAAATTCTTCACTGAAACTGCACTGAACCTGCACCTGGGCCACTCTCACCGACCTCGGTCCTTGGCCCAGCCACTCTCCACTTGCACTGCCTCCCTGGCAACCCCTGCACTGCGGGACTGTCTCTGCATCCCTACAGCTCCCCCCTCCCAGCACTTGTCTGCACTTACCTTGCCACCAGCTGGCCCTATTTATTTATTTATTTATTTTTATTCTACTTACCCTGTTCAGCACTCCCCCCCTTCCCCTTGCACTTTTTCCCTTCCCCCCTACCCCTGCACTTGCGCGATCTGAATGACACCTGGCCTAGTAGGATTGTTGTCTGTCTTCCCCTTGTTCCCCCCTCCCTGCCTCGTCGCGCCTTCAAACACTTGTGTATAGGCGCGTTACAAATGCCATATCATATCATCATAACTCCCTAGAAATAAGGCACAAGGTCCAGACGGCTATACCGCAATGTTTTATAGGACCTATAGAGAACTGCTCACCCCGATCCTGACCGCCCTATTCAACTCTTTTAAAGATAAAGGGAATGTCACCCAAACCATGAATGAGGCGAAGATGCTGGTGATTCATAAACAAGGGAAAGACCCGCAACTCCCGAGCTCATATCGCCCGATAGCCCTTCTAAACCAAGACGCGAAACTGTATACAAAAATTTTGGCCACAAGGCTAAAGCAAGTACTTCCAAAATTGATCCACCAAGACCAGTCCGGGTTTGTCCCAGAAAGACAAACACATGATAACATCAGAAGAGTTGTCCACCTGGTAGAGAAAACAGGCATCACACAGAAACCGGCGATACTACTGGCCCTGGACGCAGAGAAAGCGTTCGACCGGGTAGAATGATCTTTTCTCTTCCTAACACTTAAGAAAATGGGAGTAGGGGATAACTTCATAAAGATGGTAAAGGCAAATTATAATACCCCTAACATCAGAGTGGCTGTGAACGGATCCCTATCTGACAGAATCACTATAGAGAGAGGCACGAAACAAGGCTGCCCGCTGTCACCGCTACTATTTGCAATTTTCCTGGAACCGCTACTAGCGAAAATAAGGGAAGACCAGCAGATATGAGGCATGGAAATGGCAGGAAGTACCCATAAAATCGCAGCCTATGCGGACGACATGCTAGTAACTCTTGCAGACCCAGAGACATCCCTTCCAAATCTCATCCAGGAGATAGAAATGTTCGGCTCGGTGTCAGGATTAAAAATCAACAAACAAAAATCAGAAGTACTAATCCTGGCGGGAGACACAATGCAAATACAAAAAACAGCGGCAGACCTGGAACTAAAAGTGGCAAATAAGGGGGTCAGCTACCTGGGAATCACCCTGACAGGACAGGTACAGGAACTATACGCACAAAATTATCCAAAAACCCTTCAAAACATAAAGCGAGATCTAGCCAGATGGAACCCACTAACAATATCTTGGTGGGGGAGGATTACAGCCATCAAAATGACGATATTGCCAAAATTATTATACCTATTCCAAGCCATTCCAGTAAGGGTCCTGCCATCCTTCTTCAAAACCTTAACGAAAATCACCACAACTTACGTGTGGCAAGGGAAAACCCCAAGAGTCTCGTCAGCTGTACTCACAGCCCCGAGGAACGAAGGGGGATGTGCGCTACCACATTTTAAGAAATATTACAAAGCAGCTCAGCTATGGGTCCTGAAAGAATGGATTCCTGACAACTCCCAGAAACTATGGGCGTCTCAGGACAGAGCCGTGGCTACAACACCTACCAGGCATATGTTATGGATAGGGAAAACACACAGACACGTTAATACACAAATCAGTAAAATAATGAAGGCCACCTTAGAAATCTGGGATCAGGCAACGCAGAAAGAAACGCTGACCAAATACCCTTCCCCCTACATGCCCTTATTCAACAATTCCGAATTCCCTCCTGGAATGAAGAAAAACGCATTCTGGAAGTGGGAAGAAGCCGGATGCAAAATGGTCGGAGATATGTACCAAGAGCAAAGAATATGAACGTTCGAGGGAACCAAGTCTCTCCTAAATCTGAACAACAACGACAGATACAAATATGAACAATTAACCCACTGGCTAGAAACCCCCAAAATGGTAGAAGCAGCAACCAGAGAACTAAAACCGTTTGAGCAGTACATAATGACGAACACAGGAATGAAGAAATTCGTGTCAAGCACCTATAAATACATAAATACCAGGGGGGGGGGAATAAAATGGACACATATCAAACAATGGGAAAAGACCCTTCAAAAAACAATCCCCAGAGGACAATGGGAGCACGCATATGGGGGACGATACCGAAACTAACTAAGGCAATACAGACAAAAGAAATGTGGATGAAAATTCTCCTGCAATGGCATTATACACCTGAGAGACTCCATCAGTTCCTACGGAACTCCCCAAATAAATGGAGGGAATGCGGGGGGGGGGGGGGAGGAGACTGGCGTCATTTCTGGTGGGAATGCCCGACTCTGCAGCAATACTGGAAGGAGATCCAATCGCATATGAAAGCTATGTTCGCAGCGTTGCAAATAGTTGGAGAGAAGTATGGCTTTGTGGACTATGGGACCCTAAAGATAAACTCACCAAAAAGCAGAATAGAAACTTTATGGGCCTTCCGATTGGTGCGTGGCTTGAAATTGCCCAGAAGTGGAAACAAAAAAATCCGCCTCAGGCCCTCGACTGGATAAGGAGGGTCTGGTCACATATATCTCTATAAAGGGTAACATATAATCAGCAGGGCGCATACCAAAGCTTCCGGGATGACTGGGGAATAGCCCTGGAATATCTCCAGAGTGACTATATGGAGCAATGGTGCCTGCACAAAATAAGAATTCTGGACATGTTTAACTGAAGCACTGCATGAACCTTGGTCATAACGAACAGCATAGGGATGATCCTGGCAAGGGGGCAAGGGGGGAGGATGGGGGTGGGAGGGAATGTTAGAAGTTATTTGTTGTAAAACCAATAAAAACATGTTTTTAAAAAAAAGTTGCATTAAAAAATAAAAAGCTTGCAATCCGGAATTGCTGCCTCTCGTTTCCCCAGGTCATAAGGTTAACGCTGCCCAGGAAACAGCTCCTTAACTGCGATTCCCTGTAGCTTCAGTGGTTTTCTGGTTACGTTCCTTGTGTTTTTCTCGACCTACTGTTGCTGAACTCTTCTGCCTTGCTTAACCGACTGTCTACCTGAACCTCCCTTGCTTCACTTGGTTGATCGCTTGTTGCTGACCTCACGCTCGGTTTAGTGGACTGCTTGCTGAATGACCCTCCCTTGCCTGTCTTGGTCGCAGGGGTGTTGCTAGGTCTGGAAAAGATCTGAGGCTAGGCTAATGTTGGCCCTGCCAGGACTGGGGGCTAGCTAGCCTTTTTGGTTGCAACCCCAGAGCTTCTATACGGGGCTACAACCAAAAGACCCGGGGCTATAGCCCGCTCAGCCCCCCCTAGCAACGCCTCTGCTTGGTCGATCGCTTGTGGTCACACTTAGATGGATTTTGGGGGTAGGAAATGTATTCTACTTAGCTGTATGTTGGGAGCAGGAAACGTGTCGCACTTAGATGGGTTTTGGGGTAGAAGATATAGGGGAGGTTAACATGTTTTGTACTTGGAGGAAATTGTGTAGATTAGCAGATGTATTGCATATCAAGAACTGTGAAAGGCTAGCATATGTAGGCTTGCGCATGTATTTCTCATAGAATGGAATTGAGTAGGTTAAGCCTAGAAGAAACTGGGAAGTGTATCAAATGTATGCCTCTCGAAGAAATTGGGAAGGTAGCACAAATATTGCACTCAGATCTGTCAAGATTAGACAGATTTAAGGGGGGGGCAGTGTGCTGCACTTAGATCGACTTGGGAGTGGGCACTTGTGTTGCACTTTATAATGTTAGCCTGTCCATTTCGCTCAAAGATATACGACAATAACAAATCCATTGCACTTAGAAGATCTATAAGTTAGCCATTGTGACAAAGCTATTTACAAGTATCCTTGATATTGCACTTGGAGGATGGCTGAAGGCAGCCCATTATAAAACTTAGCAAATATACAGTAAGACTATAAGGGTAGACTGTCTATTGCGTTTATAGATTCCTATGATCCCTAAGATCTTATGGTAGCTTGTCAGCCACGCCTAAAAGATGTACCTATTTAGCTGGTCTAGTATGCTTAGAAGACTGAGGGTAGGCTGGCCACTGTTCCTAGAAGAGCATATGAGGGTGCCTTCACTTTTCACACTGACAATCTGATCACACAGCGAGATCAAAGCTAAACTCCCTCTGAGCTTGAGGTACGTATAAGACAACTTCGGTGGACATCTGCCTCAGGCACGGCTATCCATCCACACACGTAGAATGCAGCTACAACTCCGACAAATTCAGTTTAGCTGGATACTTCAGCCTTTGCCTCCTTACACCAGACGTGCCTCAACACTGCTGCCATTAGAATATGGCGACAACCTATGACAAATTCAGACTAACCAGACACACAACAAATCTCTTGGACTAACGCACCCCGTGACCTCCCTCAGCACCCATGCACGTGCCGGACCTCTTGGGTTGCTTACTGGAGCCTAGCCAGCTAACAACTTCTAATCTTGGCCAAATGCACACACATTCTAAGCCTTTTCTGAGAATATTCCCATACCTGGACTTCAGTCCCCAAGGGCGTTCCCACCTCAAGCTCATTGAGGCCATACAAAGGGGAAAAGGCGCTATATAAAAATACTATTAACACCCAACAACTACCGCTCTGTTTAACGGACTGCTTGTTGAATCCTCTGTGCCTGCTCTGGCAGCTGAAAGTCAGACTGCTCTGTGCTTTTTGGAATCCCTCCTGCACTTTTTGTTTGCCTCTCGTTTTTATTTTGGACCTTCCAACTTGGAACTGCATCTCTAAGTTGTCTTTTGGATCAAAGAGGACTACTCCTCATTGTTTTCAGTTGGGTTTCTTCCCTTCCAAATAGACTGTGCCCTTATGCCGTTCGGGTTAGGTTCTTCCCTTGGGGGGAGGGGAGCAGAGGGGCTTGGGGTGTCCCGTAGAGAACAGGAAATGTCTCCATGGTGGAGCATACACTAATCCGGGTTGGATACACCATCAGAGGGTGGTTTGTTATTGATTGGTTTGTTGTTTGGGTTAAACGTTTTAGTAGAATGCACATCAATGCTCAAGCGGGAACAGTAAAGCAGAGGTGGGCCTTTGGAAAAGCTTACCATTCGATTGGAAGACCTCAGTAGCAGACTCAGTTTGGCCTACTTTGCTAGGATGAAACAGACACTGCGGGTGGGTACGTGGAACGTTACGGGCCTCAATTCCCACATGAAGCGCAAGACAATCCTGGGAAGGATGGGATGGGATGTGGTGATACTTCATGAGACCCAAGATGACAAGAGATTTAAAAGCAAGGGGTTCCCACACAGGTATTTTAGTAGTGCTTGGGGTCAAGAGGAGAGGTGTGAGGATACTGATCAGAAGGGGAATCAACTTTATAGTAGCGGTCAAGAGGGACCAGTGTGGAGATACTTATACCTACATTGCTTGATGGAAAGATAACCAGATGACGATAGTGGGGCTGTATGGGCCGAACGATAACCAACACCAATTCTACCGAGACCTGGTACCTATAATCCTGGGTTTCAGAGAGGGGGGGCCTTGATCATAGGGTGGGCGGGGCAAGGGGGGCTTCAACACTGTGATAAACCCACAATTAGACAAGACATCTCCGGCCTCTCAGGTCGACCTCTGAAACTTCAGGGCAATCACATGTATGTTGAGGGAGCTAGCTGTGATAGAGGACTGGCGGATTTATGACCAAGAAGAGCGGGATTTCACGTTTTACTCGTCGGTACATAGGTCCTTTTTGAGAATATATATGATTCGGGCAGCCACTGCCCTTGGGAGCAACACTACTGCCGTAACGATAGAGTCCATGCAACACACGGACCATCCCAGTGACACTCACCCTACAAGGACTCTCAGCACCACCCATGGAGCAGTCCCCATGGAAGCTAAATAGCACAGTTTTGCCAGACCAAATGTTAAAAACGGTAAATGGGTGAAGTAATCAAACATTATTTTAGAGAGAATGTCAAGGGTGAAACTGAATTAGGTCTGATTTGGCATGCAGGAAAAGCAGTATAGCGGGGACAGTTCATAAAAGTGGCAGCCTTTAACAGGCGAAGGCCCAGGTGACAGAGGTGCTAGAAATGGAACTCGGGGAGAGGGAAAGGCAACACAAGCAGAGGAACACATTGTGCTCACTTAGGGCTCTCAGGGTGACATCGGCTAAGTCAGAAGTGCTCCTGGGGGTGCAGCGGCACAATCCCTTCTACATCTTAAGCAATACTACTCCACCAGGAGAGACAAAGTGAACAAAATCCTAGTAGCTAAGTTGAGGTCAACGCAAACACGACATAGGATCAGAGCCCCGCAGAATCAGGAGGGGAAAATCGGTGCTGGGATGAATTAGCCAAGGCCCAAATAATTGAATCATACTTTATGGAGGATGGGGCTAAATGAGGTGCCAGTCGGTCCTTTCTCGACTAGCTCCAGCTGCCCAGAATCTCGGAAGAGAAAAAAGACTGGTTACAGCCTTAGAGGTTGACTCTTATCAGAAACCTGCTGGGTAATAAAGCCCCAGGGCCTGATGGGTTCCCCAATGCCTTCTTTAACCCTTTAAGTGCCATGGGTTTTTCCCCCCCAGAGCCAAGGCCTTTTTTGGAGATTTCGGTATGTCACCATTCAATGCCTTGTAACATTTTTATTACACCATATATCTCGGCCAAATTTGGCCCCTTTTTTCCCCACATGTAGGCGGTCGTAACGTCACCCAGGAATCCTAGGTTGCTGTAGGGATGTGAGAGAAAATAACCAAAAAACGCGAAAATGTTGTGTTTTTTCAAAAAATAGCAATACAATTATGTACAAAGAAGCCTGGAGTTTTTTCCTTGTAAGAGCTAGGAACAAATGGTTTGCTGTGCTGAATTCCCCAATTTCCTGGCTTTCAAGAACAGGTTGCGTGGAAACGAAAAAAAATATTTTGATGTGGTTATCAACCGTTTTGTGAGAGGTAGGCGATTTTGGCCATTTTTGCCCATTGGACATGCATGGACGGAATGGAAGAAAAGGGTAGGAAAGCCGAATTGGAGGACAGAAAGGCATCCATTTCTGAAAGTAGACACAATTCCAAGTTTAGGAAGGGGTGATATGCGCAGTTCGGGCAATAACTAGGTAGGGGAAAATGCCATAGATTGGAGAAAAAGCAGGAAAATGACAGAAAAAAAAAGGTATGTGGTGGACATGGTTGGCTTGGTACGGAAATGGCTTCTATGAATTTTGAGAAAAACAATGCTCCGCTACATTCCCCTGATTCTTGCAGTTAGGAAAGCACACATTCGTTGTAGTGTTTCACAAAACAAGCAACACCACAAGCCAAACACTGAGCTCACGGCCTGGACAGTCATACTTAGCATGTGTAAATCAGGAAAACCAATGTGGTGAGGAACGGAAAGCATACATTTTTTGAAAGAGCACAGGCAGACCTTTTCAAGAGTAGGTGACTTGTGCAAGTTACAAAAGTGTATGGCGCTTAAAGCAGCGACTAAATGTAGGGCACATTTGGGAAATGAAAGGGTTGTATGACAAAGGGCACCAGCAAATGGGTTGAAACGTTATGAAACCACACAAACACAACAAATATCATACCTTCCCGCGTTCACACATGTCCCGATAAAAACGGTACCTCACATGTGTGGGTGCACCTACCTAGGCGCCAAGGGGAAAGCCTACAACACGGGTAACCCCAAGTCTTTTGGCACAGCATCATTTCAGGAATTCTGCTCATGCGCACACCCTAAAGATTTGGGCCTAGGGTGTCCAAGCCACCAAGGAAAACAGGAAAATGCATGCATTTCCGAAAAGAGGACACCCGTGGGAATCCGCAGAGGTCTGACTTGTGCAAATGGGCCCAGAATGTATTACCCAGAAACCCTGGCAAAGTCCAAAATGTGGCGAAAAAAAAACTAATTTTCCGCACATTTCACTCGGCTCACCCACCGAAACACGCCGCCAACAACACATGGCCTACCGTCCCGCATTCCCACAGGTGTACCGATGAAAACGGTACCTCACATGTGTGGGTGCACCTACCTGGGCCCCAAGAGGAAAGCCTAAAACACTGGTAACCCCAACTCTTTTCGCACAGCAGGATTGCAGGATTTTGACTAATGTGCACACCATACAGATTTGGGCCTAGGGTATCCAAGCCACCAAGGTAAACAGGGAAGACCATGCATTTCTGACAAGAGGACGCCCGTGGCAATGCACACAATCCCCAACAAAGTGTGATATTTGGTGGGGAAAAAACACAATGTTCGCTTTGTCGGGATTCTGGCCCGCTTCGCGCAAGTCAGACCTCTGTGTATTTCCACGGGTGTGCTCTTTTCAGAAATGCACGGGGTTCCCTGTTTTCCTTGGTGGCTTGGACACCCTAGGCCCATATCTGTATGGTGTCCCCGTCTGAAAAGATAGTGAAATTCAGCTGTCGGAAAAGACTTGGAGTTTGGGGTCTTTTAGGCTTTCCCCTTGGCGCCCAGGTAGGTGCACCCACACATGTGAGGTACCGTTTTCGTCGGGACACTTGTGGGAATACGGGAAGGCATGTCATCTGTTGTTGGTGGCGTGTTTCGGTGGGTGAGCAGAGTGAAATGTCTGAAATTTGTGTTTTTTACCCCAGGGGGTTCTGGGTGGTAGATTCTGGGCTGATTTGAGCAAGTCAGACCTTGTGTTTTTTACCCCCAAATTTGAACGGGGTTCTGGGTAGTAGATTCTGGGCCGATTTGGGCAAGTCAGACCTTTGTGGATTCCCACTGGTGTCCTATTTTCGGAAATGCATTTGGTTCCCTGGTTTCGTTGCTGGCTTCGACACCCTAGGCCCAAATTGGTAGGTTACCCACATGAACAAAATGTGGACTAAGAAGGTTTTCCACGTTACTTTACTTCAAAATAAAAGTCTGTAGCCACAACCATATCCCTCTTGTATCAATCTCCTTATTCTGCACCTTTACACAGGTTGTCAAGTAGCAGTAACATAACTGTTCATCAGACTAAAGTGGAGTACACAACCGCCAACAGCCTAAGGCAGTCACGTGCAATAATTAATTCTGATTTCCTACACTTCCTGAACAGCATCATGGACTCCTTAACAATGGTTCTAGATATAGTAGGAAATTATATCACTGGTCAACAAAAGCAACCCTCAATCAACTGCCACATAAAACCACATAATTCTTCACACCAGAGTCCTAGAAAATGATAAATCAGCAACATTACCAACCATGTATTAGGACACGTACCTTTTCACCAGAATATCTTTAAGAGTTTGGCGGACACTCTGTCGGATTTGATCTACAGTCTGTTTGGGAGCAGGAGGTGTTGTAGGATGCACATTACCGACAGACAACCTCTTTTCAGTCTTCTTTTTGCCTTCTTGTTTATCAGGTGTCCCTGAAATAAAAAGAAAAAAAAATCAAATTGATAAGAAAATTAAATGTGCTTTAATACATTCATTTAAAATGATCAGCTTAATCATCTACGAAAATCACTGTTTCTGTGATTTTTCATTTGCAAAGCATCAGTGTGTGTGGTTTGTAAAGTCACTATAGCATCTACTTTCAAACAGAACTCACTAAGAACAGTACATACACTTAAGTAAATTCCAAACCCTCTTCCCCAGACTCTTTCTTCATGTCTAAAGATAGCTAAGAAAGAATTCCAATTTTGGGGATTCTAGGGCCCCTTTTTAAGGACCCCTCAACTTTTCACCTCCCCATCCAGTGGGGAGCCAGTAGGGCCGCTGCCATGAGACCCAGTAGGTGTTGGTACCACCAGGCCGATGTCATTTCTTGGTTGAACAAGTGAGCAGTGGCCCTCTTGATGGCCGTGATCTTGTCCTCCGAGGGAAAATCTCTGAGCACATGTTCCAGAGGAGTCCCAGAAAAGTCTGTCTCTGCGTAGGCTGCAGCTGAGACTGAGGTTGATCGAAAAAACCCAGGTTGTGGAGCGTGCTCACAAGAGCGCAGGAAGTGTGGTGCACCTCTTCCGGTGATGTAGCCTTGACGAGCCAGTCGTCGAGGTACGGGTAGATGTGGTGGGTCCCTGGGCCCTGAGGAAGGCCGCCACTGCATTCATGAGCCTGGTAAAAACCCTTGGGGGGCGAGTTGAGGCCGAAGGGAAGCACATTGTATTGGAAGTGGCAGCCAATGATTCTGAATCGTAGAAAATAACTATGTGGCTGCCAAATCAGGACATGTACAAGCGTCCTTCAGATACAGGGAGCACATCCAGTCCCCCCTTGCACAATGCCTCCACTACGAGTGCTGGTAACCATCTTGAATTTTTGTAGAGGTTGAGGGTGGATAGGTCCAACACAACTCTCAAGCCAGCCTGGTTCTTTTTCTGTATGCCGAAAATCTTGGAGTAGAAGCCCAATCCTCGCTGGGAGGCTGGGAATTCTTCCACTGCCTGGCTCTCGACGAGCGACTGGAACTCCGTCAAAAGAGTTACTGTCCCAATCTGTGGAGGGGAAGAGGGAGGAGAGGAAGGAATAGGTAGGTGGTACCCCGTGGATACTACCGGGAGGTTCCAGGGGTCTGCAAAATTCTGATGCCAGAACTGAGCGTGGAGAGCAAGCCTGCCTCCCAGCAGAGACACATGGTCCTGAAGGGGCGAGTCATGCCTTCATTCCCTCTGAGGCTGTTGCAGAGAAGGGGGAATGGAAAACTCCCTTATTCCCCCCCCCCACCCCTTTTCGTTGTTTGTGTCGGTGTTGACCCAGCAAACTGTCAGGCTTCCTGGACCTCTGCTCTTGGAAACCGGATGTACGCCCCTTGTCTGAGTGTTGCTGTGACTGAGTGTACGCCTTGGACGTGGCCTTTTTAAGGACAGATAAAGACTTCACAGTTTGCAAGCTGTTTTACTTTTTATCTAGCTCCTCGTCGGTGGAGTGAAGGAGCTCACCACCATCGAAAGGCAAGTCTTATATGCATTCCTGGACGTCTGGGTTAAATTTAGTAGCTCGGAGCCAGGCCGTCCTTCTCATGTCCGTGGTGATCCATATGACCCAGCCAGAGGTGTCAATGTGGGCCAAGGTGGACTCCATGATGTCTTGTGCCAATATTTTAGCTTCTGCCAGTCCCGCCTTGAAACGTGACTGGCTCTGCACTGGAAGTTCTGGAAGGAAGTCGGATATTTCCTGCCAAAGCCTTCTGGTTGACGGCTGTCAGAATGGCATCCTCATTGGCCCGACGAAGATGCAGCGAAGCATTAGAATAAAGCTTCTTCCCGTATGCCTCCAAGATGTTCTCCTCCTTGCCTAGCAACGCCGAGGACGACTGAGCTTTGAATAGAGTGACACTGCAGCAATCACTGAAGAATGTGGCTGAGAATGGGCCGACAGCAAGAGTGTATCCCCCTCCATTTGCCTTTACTTGGCATCCAGGCGTCAACTGACCAGCTGGACAGAATGGGGTTTAGCCACCCCTTTTTAGCCGAGGCGACAACATCCTTTTGCATCGGGATCCCGGTTCTAGCCGACGGGCGTAGTGCGAGGACCTCAGCCAGCACGCCTGCCTCCGGTTGTTTGACTTTGGGTTGAGGAAGGCCCAGATATTCTGCCAGCCCTGCAAGTCGTTTGTGGTAGGCCTTGGCTGACGATGGTGTGTCGAGGTCTTCTTCCTCGTCTGTGTCCACCTGGGCGTCGGGCTGGTCCGGCACAGGAGGAGGAGTGTTGGGCGCCGAGGGCTGCGGAGTGGGAAGCAGAGGCTAGTACAAAACCGCCTGACCTGTGGGAGGCAGGGAAGCCGGAATCATAGGAGCCGGCATGGGCAGCGGGGGCTGTACTGGGATGACTCCATGCGAGGAATGACTATGGGCGCGGGCAGAAGGGTCAGAGGGAGCAAGTCCCTGAGGTCATCCTTGAGGATGGCCCCCATCTGAGGAGATCTCATGAGCTCTAAGAATCTTGTGAAGAATCTGTCCTCACAGGCTGGTGTGTTGGCAGGTGATATTGATGGGATGGCGTGCGGCTGCTGAAGCCGTTGCGTATCCTGTCTAATCGGTCGCAGAAGGAACCTGCCTGCGCCAATGATGGATAGACTGCACGCCACATACCTGGTTGATACCAGTCCCACTATGACACTTGTTCCTCCAACTGCTCCTTGCTCGGTGCGGTATCGGGCAAGCGTCCATGTCATCCAGCGCTCCGGCCATCTTGTCGAGCCGCTTGCCATGTGCCAAAGTCATGGTGCTCTGCTCAATGGGCC
Source organism: Ambystoma mexicanum (assembly GCF_040938575.1). Classification (NCBI taxonomy): domain Eukaryota; kingdom Metazoa; phylum Chordata; class Amphibia; order Caudata; family Ambystomatidae; genus Ambystoma; species Ambystoma mexicanum. The sequence goes on along the minus strand of NC_090927.1, from coordinate 625,481,858 downwards.
CAGCCTCCTCCAGGACTCTTGGCGGTGGAGCGTGAGGCCTATCCGGCACCTCAGGTCGGGACCTGGTAGGCACGTCGCCCTTGGCGGATCCGCCGTTAGTGCTGCATATAGGCACCCCCTCGGCCATTACGCCGGTACAAGGTCATAGCCCCTCAGGTGAACACCCGGTAAATGAACCTTTCTGGTCCCTCAGCACTGTGTTCAGGAGGATCTAATGACCCCTCGGCATGTCGGCGGTAGCTGAATTAACCTCAGTACTATGCTGGTATGAGAACCTGAGAGGTTCCTCCAGCTCGGGCGAGTCCTTGGGAAGGAGTCTCCCTTGTGGGGTGCACTGGAAAAGAGCGGCCCTACCTTGGGCCTTGATCGATGCCTCCCCTCACATCGCAGACCTTGCCAAGTAGGCCCACTTCCAGCTATACCTCCTCAGAGGCATTCTCCCTTTTCGCACCTTCCCCCAGAAACACAATGTCTCCACAGCTCTGGGTCTCTCCAGGCTGCACTACTGCAACAGTCTCTTTCTCAATCGGTCTCTTTCCACCCTCCACACTCTGCCCTCTCCAACTAATCCAGAATATGACTGCAAGACTTATCCTTGGCCTCAAGCCCAGGGACCGCATCTCCCCTGCCCTAAAACCTCTCCAATGACTCCCAGTGGCTCCAAGGATCAATTTCAAGACTTTCTGCATCATACACAAGGCTTTTTGGGGCATGGGACCAGGCTACATCCAATCAAACATTCCCTCTCTATATACCTCCCTGCAACAGTCCTTCGGTCCTCTAGCTCTAACTCTCTGCAGGTGAAACGATTCTCCAAAGAGAGAGTGGGGGTAGGTCTCTTTCCTCGGCAGGTGCCTCCCTCTCGAACGGCCTCCCTGCCCCTCTCAGACATAAGCCAGATCTCCATAAGTTCCAGAAACTCCTCAAGACTGTCCTCTTCTCCTTCACACTCCCCTACTAATGTCCCCCCCACTGCATTGACTGGCTGCCTGGTCCTTTCCGAGTCCTACAGGGGCCAGGTAATTCTCCTACCAGTCTTCCACAGTACCGCACTACCTGCACTTACCTTCGAGCACCTCTCCCTGAGCAGCCTTCCGAGTCTGGTCCACCACTTTATCCTCGCACTTTACCCTTACCACAGCCTCCCTGCGCACTTTCCCTCCATGGGCTCCCCTAGCACTTAACCTTCCTCAACCCTGGGGCATCCTCTCCCCCCATGCACCCATTACTGCACTTGCACAATCCGAATGTCAAGGCCTAGTAGGACCGTTTTCTTGTTTTATTCTCCCCTGTCGTCGTCGTCCCCCCCTCTCCCTTTTGTCTTGTGGTGCCTGGACACACTTTCTGCAGCATAGGTGCCATACAAATGTCCAACAAACAAATAAAATAAGCATAAAGTCTTGTATACTTTAGCACGGGAGGCCAGGTGGGCTGGTCTCACAGTGTCGGTTGCAACAGGTGCTGTGTTCCCTGGGATCAATCGTTAAGAAATGATTGCTCAAGACGCATCAACAGTAGTGCAGCGTCTGTCTGTTTTGCAAGCCTTTCGGGAGAAGAGGACAGAAATTCCCCTGGCCCATCCATAAATGCCTTACAACCTTTCCAGGGTGTCACGAAGGGGTGTTCAAGTCAAGTATTCTACTGTTTTGTACTGCCTTCTGCTTACCACCTCTGGGAACCACAAAAAGTATGAATTCAGTTACCAGGAAAAGGAGCCCCACTTTGGTGCAGTACCCATTGAAACCAGCAACAGAGAGTGATCAGAAATGCCTCTCGAAAGGAGCTGTGCGTCGTGACCATATGTGAATCTGAGTTTGGCACACAAAAGTAATTGATCCTTGAAAGGGATATATGTGCTACCAAGCGAAAAGAATAGCTGGCTTGAGAGGGTGCACGTTACACCAGACATCCATCATACCATTTTCACTCACAAACACGCCAAGTTTTGTCACAGGAACCTATTCCAGTCCCTGTCCATCACATCATTAAAGTCTCTGCCCACACTCCAGCGATCCACCTGATGTTCTCTGAACAACCCCTAAATCTATATTCAATGGCGGCAGGGCATACACATTAAGCAGCCCCAGAGTCTTCCCTCTAAGTGACCCTGTGAACAATACATATCTCCCCTTAATGTCCCGAACCACAGCTGAAACAGTAAATGGTGTATGGAATCCGCACCATCACTCCCATGGACCTCCTTGTGAAACCAGAGTGGACATTAAATGCATAATTGGATCATTCAAAAAAACATACATTATGTCCCCAACAAATGCGTCGCCTAAAAAAACGGGAATGTGGGTTTATACATGTTCAGTGTCTGCAGTACCATTGCCTGTTTGATCTTATTGCAGAGACCACTGACGTTCCAAGACACACATACTACCATCTGATCATTTGTATCACTCATTCAATCAGCTTTGGTAAAATATATGCAGGACGCAAGTACTGTGCGACTGCGAATCAGGGCTAGTGACTGTTCTAACATCCGACATACGTGTGCCCTAGCTGTAAAGCACAACATTATCATCACTAACCAATTCCTGCACCCCAGAATGTATCACCACTGTTGATTAAGTAGGAGTCCAATTGTTTTAATATGTATGTGATTGTAATTGATTATGTATTTACTGTGAAAAGTTAATTAACTGCGACACATTTTTTTTCTTTTTTAAATGTCTAGGGCTTCTTCCTGACCTGGGAAAAGTGGGAGTTTAGACAATCTAACTAGGAACATGACAATGGGATAAACCCATCTGAAGAAAGTCTGGATAGCAATTCAGAGACTGAGTTTCAAGGAAGACTTATATTGTACGGACATATGGATACTTCAGGTAGTTTATAAATGTCTTTATTTAAGATGCTTTATAGCAAGCCCCCAACACGATCTTCAACTCCAGCTCCTACTCTCAACTGACCAGCTTGTTACACAGAGCTTGGTTTGCCCATATAGATTCCAACCCCAACGTTTCACCCTGAAAGCCATGACATGCCTTCATCCTGGTTTACAAGCTTTTACAAAATATATCCTTTCTTTCGCTCAACATCTCCAACCCTTTACAATGGCAATCCTGTTATTCCAAACGTGGCCCCTTCTTACTCTCACGGCACCATCCATAACTTTTCCCACTTGCACAGGCTCAGAATATAATGGGTCACCTTTCTTCCTCACAACCTCTTTCTTGCTCCTTACCCAGTCTCCACACTGTATCTCCGCCTCTATTCCACTACTCTTCTCATTCACTTTCTCAAGCCACACTTCTTCCTCTCCGTCAAACAGCTTTTTCAAAACCTCCAACACACACAATCAGTTTCTCGAGCTCTTCCCCACCAGTGAGCACAACGTTGGTATTAGACCTTTACCCCTCATCACCTCAAACGAGCACCAGTTAAACCACTCGGACATTCTCAAAGCATACACCTTCTCCTAAACAGCAACCTTCTTGTCCTTTCCACACACACCCGCCATCCGTATAGCCTCCATAATATACCTATTCATACTCTCCACCCTGCCATTACATTCAGGGTGATACAGCGTTGTTTTCTTATGCTGAAGACCAAATGTATTCACATATGCTTGAAAAACACCACCTACACATTTTTACCTAACTTGAAGACTATTAGAAGACTGTCACTGCGCACATAAAAACTTGTATAAGTATGTTCAACCAAATATTAAAGTGTTCAGAAGATAACAATCAAAATCCGATGCTGTAAATGATTAGAGCCACACATCATAACTTAAAGAATTTCTTCATTGAATTGTAAGGTAATAGCCGACACGTGTTTCGACCCCGACGGTTGTTTTCAAGGCTATTTGTTACCCATGATACAGTACTTTATTGAAATACATAAAGCATATACATCAAAGTCCACCCATAATTGAAACATAATACAAAAACGAAAACTGAAATGAAGTTATAGCATACCACATCAGTTGGTAGAAGGTTCGGGATGAACAAATGTAAACAAAAGAAAATAGAGAGAAACCAATGAATTCATATTCGCTATCGTGAATATTTTGCTAAGAAAAATAAAATGTGTTGTATGTATACATAATCCAAAGAGATATATCCGTATTAGTGTGTCCATATATAAACCTCACGCTGTAGGACATGTGACCCGCGCCCACGATCACCCGTCTAGAGACCACAAAAATCTAACCCATGTGAGGGACCTCATAGAAAGTGAAATCTAAAATTACAGAGTGAAATACACCTCTGCCACCGTGGCATCATTTATGTAATACGACACTACTGTGCAATCATGGGAGACAATTCCTTACCCTCTGGATGCACAGATTTTTGTTCGAACCTGTAATTGGTATTGTGTATTTGTAAAGTTCATATTGCCAATTGCAAATGACATAAGCAATATGTTATGAGCTTGTATGTAATGTTGCCTACCTTAAATAAGATGTTTTTCAATGACCTTAAGTCAAGATATCGCCTGGTCAGTTAGAACGAGGTCAATGGGTTAAATCCCCGCGTCACTGCAATCAATATATACGCATAGTTAGCATGCCTGATTACAAGTACGAGGTATATAGCTCCTATAGAATTGAAATTTACCTTTCATGGGTAAGAAAATCCCCGCAATCAATAGACTAACTCCCCAGAGCCAGGACGCTGTTGTTCAAGTAAATACTGCGGCCCACTGCGCTCGGGAATTACGTGTCACGTAACGACATCACGCGCACAGATGCGCGTGACCTCACAATGTAAACATGACACGTAATAGTAGAAAGATGTGTTTTTGTACCATCCTAATCCTCTAATATTCTCTAAGTGTGGGTTTGTCAAGTTTAAAAAGTTAATAGACATTATAGTTTGGACGTTGGATTGTAACAATTGAATGTACCAGATATATACTCCTAAAATAGGTGTCGACTCTAGCTATTTGAGAGCATCAAAAAGTTCATGAATCAATGGAATGGATTGTATGTCTTGTGGTCTCCAAAGGAGTTAAACCATAGACACCGGGCACAGGCCCCCACCCCACGCATTAGAAGGAAGATTCCATGTTGTCATAAATCCTATGAACATAGTTATTCATAAGAAAACATGCATCTCATGATCTGAATTCAAACCAGTCTCCGTTATTCTCAATAGGCAGATTGTTCTTGACTCCATTTTACGTAATTTCAATTGAATATCACCTCCCCTCTTTCCTTTTTTAACTTTCATCAGACCCAAAAACCGTATTTCTTCCGTGCTATCCATTTGGTGTATTTTCTGCCAATGAATGGCCAATGGTGTTTTAGGTTCAACATTCCTCAAACTCAGTAAATGCTCACGTATACGTATGCGTAGCTGCCTGATGGTACTGCCCACATATTTACCACATACACATACAATGACATATACAACATAGCTTGTTTTACAGTTGATATGATCTTTTATAGTGATTTCGTTATTGAATGAAACTCTAAAGATATGTTTTATCCATAGCATATTTACATTGGTTACAATGACCACATTTATGAAAACCATCCCCTTTTATAAGCCAACTTTGTAGTTCTGTAGTTGGTATATTTAAAAAGGAAGGACATAGTTTGTTTCTTAATGTGGGTGCTTTAGTAAAGGTAAGTTTAGGCTTGTCCGTAAGGAATGGTGTCAGATCTTTATCCAATAGGAGAATGTTCCAATGCTTGGCTGCCAGACGATATAATTCAGCACTGTCTCTAGAAGAACAAGTTACTTCTTACCTTGTAACGTTCTTTCGATGGGATGTTCCTCCGACGTATTCCTTATCTTAGATATCTCTTTCCAGCTTTGCTGGCCTCGGAACATTTTTCTCTAGAGGGCGCTGCGCGTCGACGTCCGCCGAGTCGATGTCCCTCGACAGCCGCTGTATTGACGTCGACGTCATCCTGCCTATAAAGGCTGCGCGCAGCGTTCGTTGCTCAGTTCCATTTTGTAGCCCACAATTATTCTTTCTGGACTAGACTATCACCCTGAAGGAGCGTAAGCTGCAACAACAAGGGAAGTAGTACTGCGGGGATGGATGGGAGGGTCGATAAGGAATACGTCGGAGGAACATCCCATCGAAAGAACGTTACAAGGTAAGAAGTAACTTGTTCTTCGAAGGGATTGTGTCCTCCGACGTATTCCTTATCTTAGATAGGCTCCCATAGCAGGGTTCTGTTATTGGAGTTGGGAGTACTGACTTCATGCTTCCTTTTATTGATTAATAAAGTGCAATACTGCCCTTCCAAACCTAGTCTCTTGACTGGAGGAGGAATCCAATTTGTAAAACCGTGTAAAGGTATGGACGGACGACCATGTGGCAGCCGCACATATGTCTTTAACCGGCACTCCTCTTTTGAGGGCCGATGAAGCTGCGATACCTCTGGTCGAATGAGCCCTAAGATTTTGAGGGGACTCTTTTCCTGCCAGTTTATAACATTCCAAAATGGCTAGAATGATCCATCTGGAAATGGTCTGCTTAGTTATCGGTAACCCCAGCTTGTGACCTGCGTAGCCTACAAACAGCTGGTCTGCTTGTCTTATCCTAGCCAGTCTACTGATGTAAAAACTTAAAGCCCTTCTTGGGTCCAGCCTGTGTAACCTCTCTTCCTCTTTCCCCGGATGAGGAAGAGGATAGAAAGATGGAAGGGTAATCTTCTGAGTGATATGGAATTCAGAAACCACCTTTGGGAGGAAATTAGGCTTCACTTGCAGAACAACTTTGTCTTTGTGAAAGATTGTAAGAGGGGGTTTACACGAAAGTGCTTGTAACTTGCTCACCCTTCTAGCAGATGTAAGTGCTATTAATAAAACAGTTTTAAGGGTAAGAAATCTTAACGAACAAGAATGGAGTGATTCGAAAGGTGTGCCCATCAGGAAAGTTAGGACTAAGTTTACATCCCATAGGGGGACCTGGAATGGTCTTGGGGGATAAACGTTAGTTAACCCCTTTAGCAACTGTATTACCAAGGGTAACTTGAAATAGGATGGTTCTTCCGCAGTGCGCTTAAAGATGGATAGCGCTGCGAGATAGCCCTTAATGGTGCCAACTTGAAGGCCTGAATTCGCCAAATAGAGTAGGAAGGACACAACCATTGGTGTATCACATGAAAAGGGGTCGATATTCTTTTCTCTACACCAGCTGCAAAATCTATTCCAACAGCAGCGGTATAAAGACTTTGTTGCTGGCCTCCTTGCCGAAAGCAACACCTCCATAACATCATCAGGGAGGTCCCAATCCATGTACCTCAGCCTTTCAGAAGCCAAGCGTGAAGGTTGAGGGTTTTGATGTCTGGATGGAGAACCTGACCTCCCTTCTGTGAGAGTAGATTCTCTCTGAGTGGAAGTCGAATTGGAGGGCAGATGGAGAAGTCTAGAAGGTCCGGGTACCACGTTCTCCTGGCCCAATCCAGGGCAATTAGGATCATGGTTTTCCAGAATCTTCTCAACCTCCTGATCATTTGAGGAATGACAGGGACCGGTGGGAACGCGTACAGAAGCGGAAACTCCCAGTCCACTATCAACGCGTCTCCCAGAGCTCCTCTCGGGGGAAATTCCCTTGAACAGAACAGATCGCACTTCCTGTTGACACGGGTGGCGAACAGATCCACCTGAAGGGTTCCCCAAAGGGCGAAGATCTCTTGAAGGACTTCCTGAGCTAGTTCCCACTCATGGGAGACTGCTCTGCCTGCTCAGAGCATCCACTGTCAAGTTCTTCTCTCCGGCTAGGTGAACTGCTGATAGAGAGATTCCTTCTTGGATTGCCCAAAGCCAGAGCTGCATCGCCTCTCTGCACAGAGGTAGTGATCCTACGCCTCCTCTTTTGTTGAGGTAATGCATGGCCACTGTGTTGTCCGTCATTATCAGGACATTCTTCCCTTGTACAGATGGTAGGAACGCCTTCAGCGAAAGTCTGATGGCCCTCAGCTCTAACAGGTTGATATGTAGTCTGGACTCCGATGGAGACCAACGACCGCTGATGGTCAAGTCGTTGGCGTGGGCTCCCCACCCCGTGAGTGAGGCATCCGTGACTACTGTTATCTCCGGCCAGGGTTGCCAAAACGGTTCTCCTTTCAGAATGTTCTCCTGACAGGCCCAACACTGAAGGTCTCGAGCCACCCTGTCGGGAAGAAGAGCTGTCATTCTTCCTGAGAATTGTTCTCAGCGCCCACTGGAGGTATCTCATTCTCAGGCGAGCCTCTGGCACTAGGAAAATGCAGGATGCCATGAGGCCTAGCAACCTCAAAAAGTCGAAGGATGGGAGACGTTGGGCATTTTGGAACTTGGTAACCATCTGTAGAATATCTTGAGCCCTCACCTCTGGTGGCGAGGCTTTTCCCAGGGAAGTGTCCAGGATCGCTCCGATGAACTGGAGTCTCTGCGATGGTATCATTTGTGACTTCTTTAAATTCAGGGAGAAGCCCAGTCTGTAAAGGGAGTGGCAAACGTGATTTCGCTGGATCTGAGCTTGTTCCGAAGATACAGCCCTGATCAACCAATCGTCCAGGTAGGGGTAGACGTGAATCCCTTCCCTCCTTAGACTTGCAGCCACTACCGACATTAACTTGGTGAAGACCCTCGGGGCGGAGGTCAGCCCAAATGACAGCACTCGAAATTGATAATGAGAGTTGCCAATTGCGAACCTCAGTTATTTCCTGTGTTTGAGATGGATAGGCACATGGAAATAAGCGTCCTGAAGGTCCAGAGATACCAACCAGTCCTGGAACTGAAGGATCTGAGAAAGAGTTACCATCTTGAATTTGTCTTTCCTGAGGAATTTGTTCAATTCTCGCAAGTCCAAGATGGGTCTCAGTCCTCCGTCTTTCTTTGGAATAAGAAAGTAAGGGGAGTACCAGCCCTTGTTCCTCTCCACTACAGGTACCGGTTCTATGGCACCTTTCTCTAGCAGGTCTAAAATTTCCTGCAAGAGGAGCGGATCTGGAGCTTTTTGAGAGCTGATCCCCGGTGGATGACTCTGAGGTATGCGTAGGAGAGGCAGGCAGTAACCTTGGGCAACTGTTTCCAATGCCCAAGCATCTGACGGGATAGCCTGCCATTCTGCCAGATGTTGAGTTAACCTGCCTCCAACAGGTGTCTTGTGAGGGAAGTCCTCAGAGTGGTTTTGGGGCGGCTGATGCAGATGCCGATGGTAAAGAGGCACCTGCTGTTGCTGCGGCTTTTGAATATCTACCCCGTCCACCTCGGGTAGTTCTTCTTTGTCCCCTTTGAGCCGGTCGTCCTCTACCTCTTCCGAATGGGGAGTAGAAGCGAAAGGACTTGCCTCTTGCAGAGGATCCTGTGGAACGAAAAGGTGTCTGACGGATTGCAGCGCCTAGGGATTTTGCTGCTGCTTTTGATGTTTGCAGTTTTTCTAAAATGTCACCCGCCTTTTTCCCCAAACAAAGAAGAGCCATCAAATGGCATGTTCAAGAGCCTGGCTTGCACATCTGGGGCAAAACCAGACTTTCTCAACCAAGCGAATCTCCTGGTTGTTGTACTTGCCGCCATTGCTCTGCTGATACTGTCAGCCGAATCAATGCCCGTCTGGAGGGATTCGCATAGCGTCTTTACCGTCCTGTATGATATTTAGGAACGCCTCCCTTTCTTCTCCCTCCGGGATGCAGTCAGCCGCTGTAGAAGCACACTCCCAAAGTGTATGGCTGAATCTAGCAAGGGTGCAAGTAGCATTAATAGATTTTAACGCCATGCTACATGACGAAAAAAACTTTCTTTGCCATAGCATCATATTTCTTATCGTCCCTGTCCTGTGGGACGGTAGGGTAAGCAGTCTTGACATCAGTAGAAGATGCTGCCTGTAGCACCAGACTTTCTGGGGATGGGTGTTTGGACAAAAACTCTGTCTGCAGAAGATACCCTGTATTTAGTAGACAGTTTTTTATTTACTGCCGGGATGACCTCTGGGGTTTCCCAGTTCGTCATGATTTTCCTTTGAAGAGCTTTATGAAAAGGCACTACAGGATCCTCCTGTGGACCTTTATCAAGAATATCCGTGAGGTCATCCTGTTGGAAAGCCTGTGAAGGTGTTGACCACCCCATAAATTCTGTGATTCTGGCCATTAAGGCTCGATAGGGGGTTTCAGCATGCTCCCCCAGGTCTGGCCTAGCGAACTCCACCTCAGGGGAAGTGTCTAACCCACTTGCCTCATGTAAGGAATCATGGAGATCCTTTAACCTGCGTTCTTCTGAGGATAACTCCTCTTGAACTGGGGTTGCAGGTCCCTGCAACTCAAATGTCTCTTCTTGGTCAGATAGTTCTCCCTCTTCCATAATTGAGGACATAGTTCTCAATTGGTCTGAACTCACAAAGGGTGTGAAACCCATCTCCAAGGCAGAGGGTGCCAAACTTCTTGTAATCGGCTTCGAAAACGTCAATGTCGTCGACGCCGAAGGCTTCGAGCGTGGCGTCGAAAACAAAGGCGGAGGCCTCGAGGTCCTCGATAGAATTGGGATTCTGCTCGAGGAAGTCGACAATCTCGACGCCATCGTCATCGAGGACCTGGGGATAGCCACTGGGTGCGCCGCAACCATGACTTTCCTTGGCGTTGACGTCGAAGATAGCATCGAGTCGACAGACCCGTGTGTCGAAGGTCCCTTCGACAACGGCGTCGAAGACACCGACCTCGGCGTCGACGGAACCTTCGAAGAAGGTTTCGAGGTCATAGCTTTACTCGAGGGTTCGTGACGCGCTCGAGAAGCTTCCATCGCCGGGTACTGCGACTCGCGGAGTTTTTGACCTTCGGGTCTTTCGACCAGAGCATCGCTCTCGGCAGTCTTCAAGGGGGTCGAGGCCGCTTTCCCGGAGACTCATCATATTTTTGCGGAATTCCTCCCATTCAGCCCGGGAACTATGTTTCGTGGGGCAAGAGATTCTCTTAGGAGAAACACAGGAAGAGGAGGACGGAGAAGGGGATCTTCGACGTCTCCTCTTCGAGTGCTTCGATCTGGAGGAGTGATGGGACCCACTCTGAGACCTGGAGCGCGAATGGTGACGAGGAGACGAATGTCTCGACTTCGTCGAGGAAGAAGAAGCTTTTGAAGTCTTACCTTTTTCCAGCTTCCCCCTACGCTCCTTCAGGGCCTTAACTGTCATGGACATACAGTCCTCGCACTCCGAACAATGGTGTTCAGCTCCCAAACACCACAGACAAACTCTGTGAGGGTCAGTCAGCAACATCTTTTTCCCACAGTCTCAGCATTTTTTGAAGCCGGACGGAGGGGTCGTCGGTTTCGACGAGGAAGCCATCGAGTATGGATCGAATATCTCGAGGAAATAGGATAAATTCTCTACGAAACTGAGCAACGATATTCCGAGGCACTGAGTAAGCGCAGAAAAACGGAACTGAGCAACGGACGCTGCGCGCGGCCTTTACAGGCAGGATGACGTTGACGTCGATACGGCGGCTGTCGAGGGACATCGACTCGGCGGACGACACGCAGCGCCCTCTAGAGAAAACTTTTCCGAGGCCAGCAAAGCTGGAAAGAGATATCTAAGATAAGGAATACGTCGGAGGACACAATACCTTCGAATATTGAGTTATGATCGCAGCCGGTTGTGTATCTGTTTTTTCTTTCCTGCATTTGTTGACTAATTCTTTCTGTGTGGTATTCTTGTATCTCTTAATGATTTTGGAACTATATCCTCTTTCCAGAAATCTATTCTTGAGCAACTGACATTCTTGTTGGTAATCACAGTCGCAACTGCAATTTCTACGGGCTCTATAGAACTCACCCCCTGGAATATTATTGACAGTTGCCTTTTGATGGCTGCTATGTGCGTGAAGAACTGAATTTACTTCTGTTGGTTTGCGATATGTGTTGGTTTGAATTTGGTTGTCAGAAATAAAGATGTGCAGATCCAAAAATCTATGTTCAACGAGCTGGCATATCCCGTAAGCTGAATCCCAAATTTATTGTTGTTGGCATATTTGACAAAGTCAGAGAAAGATTCCGATGTGCCTGCCCATATTAAAATAATCTCATCAATAAATCGTTTCCATCCAATTATGTGATGTGAGTATGTATTGTGTTGATATATGTGTTCTCTTCCCCCGGACGAAGCACCAACTTGCATCCGCTGCCAGGAACAACTGCCCCCGCTGGCGTGTTCTCACCATTTTAAGGTACCGTGTCCGTCAGGCCTCCCTTTCTAAAGATTGCTACAAGGTAATAATAACCCCTTAACCTTCTGGACTGGGCTGGCCGCCTTGACCCTCTAACTGGTCCCTTTCTTTGGTCCAACTCCTTTTTGAACATTTACAAGACTTTTGTGCACTGCAACCGTGTGACCTTGGACACATTTCGTTTGGATCCTCTGAAAGTGGATCCGGCCTCTTGAACTCTAACTTCACGGTTTTACTTTGCCTTCCTCTCTTGTTATGTTCTGATAAAAGTGTTGGGATCTGTTTCAACTTGTTCTCTGCTCTTCTCTCCCTTTTTAAAACAAATTATTAGAGTGCCATCTACGTTAAGCGCTCACCGCTGTCTGAAAATAAGTGGGGCTTTACTTAAGACTTGTCTAATATTCTTTTAAGGGAGTGTATATCTTTTAGTGACCGTGTTTTTGAATTGTTTACTATTCGTGCCTGTGTGTTTTTCTAGATGTGGTTTTAAATAATTAATCTCTTTTACATCAAGCCCTGGTCAGTGTTTACTTGTTCTACTGTGTTCTCTTGATCTATTGTGAATACTCTGTATACTGCCTAGCTCTTCTTGTGGGAAGTCTGACTGCTCCGCCACAGCTACCAAGTGAATCTGTGTGGTGCAGACTGCTACCAAGTGGGTTTACTGCCAAACACCTGTAGTCCTAAATCTTTTGCAGTGGTCCCAGAGGAAACTGCACAGGTTTCTGCCTAACATGTACTATGGGTAACAAATAGCCTTGAAAACGACCGTCAGGGTCGAAACACGTGTCGGCTATTACCTTACAATTCAATGAAGAAATTCTTTAAGTTATGATGTGTGACTCTAATCATTTACAGCATCGGATTTTGATTGCTATCTTCTGAACACTTTAATATTTGGTTGAACATACATATACAAGTTTTTCTGTGCACAGTGAGAGTCTTCTAATAGTCTTCAAGTTACGTACATGTATTGTGAACCATTGAGTGGAGGGTTCACCTTTAGTAGGACTCCTGCAGCAGGAAACATTTAACGAACTTTAAGGCTGGTGAATAGGTCACAATTCCAAGTATCTTTCACACTCAACCCAATTTTCACTTGTTACACATTTTTACCATTGACGGTCAGAAGCCTATAAGGTAATTCTTCCTTTGCAAATATCTCCTGTAAAAACTCAATCTGCACTTCTCCAGAGGCTCCCCTTACAATTGTATATTCCATCCATATTGACAGCTGGTCCATCAGGTCTAGAACAAACATTCCTTGACCGCGCCCCAAATTTACAGGCCCAAGAACATCCATGGCCAAGTCTTACCACAAACCTCTAGGGACCTCCCCATTTTCACCAAGGGCTGCCTACCGGCACACTCACCCTTGCCCGTCAGACTACACAACACATTCGCTCAACCTCCTTTCAACATCACAGTCATAACCTGGCCACCAACACTCACTTCTGAGAACAGCTTTGGTTTGTGACACTCACTGGAGTATAAAGGTCCACATGCAGCTCCGATTTAGTGCAGGAAGCCTTTTTTCCACTGGGTCCACTTTACTTTAACTGGAGATGGCATAAAAATAGCCGGACCCGGAACGCCTGGTATAGCCAAACCTCTGTGCTTTGTAGGATACCAACAACAAAACACTTAAAATTGTAGAATCTTTCCACAAATTTATTTAACCTGTAGCCTTTGCGTGTCTCAGTGAAATCTAACTTTTTTTTAAAAAAACATGGGACGAGCAGGAGTCCTCTGGAGCAAATTACAGTCTTTGCCAATCACACGGGCAATTCCAATTTGGCTGCATGCCTTGTGGGCCCTTTCCTCTAATGCACAATACGAGAGCAACCTTAAATCATAACGCTTGCATAAAGCGGAGGCAGCCAAGGGGCATCGGGCACAAAGAGGCAACAGATGTCCTTCAGACGGCAAGGGGTGCAAATTATCCACACAAACTGCAGCGGAACGCACTGCATCTATAACGGGAGGCCCCTTTATTTTATTTTTTTACAATCCCCTTAGCACTCGTAGCGCCGCTCGAATGTTAGGGAGAATTCTCTGTAAAGGCTAATTTCCCAAATCTAGTGAGTCCCCCAGCAGCTTTGCTGGATTTTTGGGGTTTATTTTTTTCTCCTGCTAAGAGTGAGACTCTTTTTCTCCCACTCTTACACATGATTTGAGGTGTTCCTTTGACTTAGTATGTGTTTTATGGGCTATGGGGTCCTTTACCCCATAGGGCTTCATGTGTTTTTGGTATGTGGATTAAACAGCACCCTCCGTGCAGTAACCTAGGGGTGTCGTAGCGACCCCCAAACATAGACTCCATACCCTGGGACGGACTACTGTCTCCCAGGGCATGTAAAGTCACCATTGGCTTTACTAGTCTTAAATTGTGAACAGAACCAGTACATACCATCATATTGTGGACGTACTGGTCGGGGCAATTCGATTGCCCCGGAGTCTGTTGTTCGAGGGGGCACTGTCGAGTCCCCCCCCCGACCGAGTTTTGGCTGGTGGCAGTGGATACTACTTTTTATATTCGACCACGAATATATTCCTATGGGATTTTCCCATTGTTCGAGGCTACCACTTTTTAAAATAGCCTCGAACATACCGCCGGTTTATTAAATTAATATAAATTCACAGGTTGGTATTTTGTGCCGAAACTCAGTTCCAAAATGGCGTTTGTGTTCGCTTCTGTGACTCCAACCCAAGTCGAGTCCTTTGTTCCACTTTTTGGCGGGCTTCTCCACAGAAGCCTCCAAAAGTAGTGCCACTCCGTCTGGGTTTACCACTACCGCGAAGAAAAGGGTAGTACCTTTTAACCGGAGGACTCCACGGCTGGTTTCTTCCCTGGCAGTGCAACGACCTTCATATTTCCGCCACGTCGAGACCTCCTCTTCCTCTGGACGAAACACCGACTTGCACCCGCTGCCAGGAACAACTGCCCCCGCTGGAGCGTTCTTCCCATTTCAGGTACTGTGTCCCACCTGGCTTCCCTTGCGACAGATCGTTCGGGGTGACAGTAAATCCTTGACTTTCTAACCTGGGTTAGCCTGGGGCCTGTTAACTAACTTTTTCTGACTTGATCTCAATCTTTTGTGAACTATCTACAAAGACTCTTTGGGCATAACCCCACTGTGTGATCCTGGACACATTTCGCTTGCTCTCTCTAAGAGTGGGCCTGGCATTTGAACTTCCTTGCTCTCCAGTAGACTTTGCCTAACCTGCCTCACTGTGGTTCTTTTAAAAGTATTGAAATGGTGTGCTTTCATAACTCTGCCTTTTCCCTCCCTTTTTTTATAACTTATTAGAGTGCCATCTTAGTTTAAGCGCTCACCTCTGTCTGAAAATAAGTGGTGTTTCTAACTCAGACTTGTCTAATAAGTAATCAGGGTTGTATATCTATAATAGTGACTGCGTGGAATTTACTTACCTCTTTTTGTGCTAGTGTAATTTACAAGTGCATCTTTAAATAAATAATTATATACTTTTACACCAAAGCTCTGGTCAGTGTTTGCTTGTGCTACTGTATCTCTGTACCTATTGTGTATACTCTATATACTGCCCAACTCATCTTGAGAGAAGTCTGACTGCTCAGCCACAGCTACCAGGTAAATATGGTTGGTACAGACTGCTACCAATCGGGTTTACTGCCAACCACCTGTAGTCCTAAATCTTTTGCAGTGGTCCCTAAGGGAAATGCACAGGTTTCTGCCTAACAGTCCAGCTACACGTGAATACCTCGCTTCCACCTTTCCACAACTAGACAGGATCGGACGCCGAGTTGAAGCAAATGGCTGCGGGAATTACATCAGTAGAAGCAGTGGGCCACAGGACATCAAATAACAATCATAACAGGCGGTCAGCGGCTGCAGACGCTCGTCACCAAGATTGTAAAGAATCTGGATACTTCAAGTAGGTTATAAAAGTCTTTAAGATGCTGTATTGCAAGCCCTCAACATGACCTTCAACATCAGCTCCTACTCTCAAATTATCAGCTCAGAATACAGAGCTTGGTTTGCCAATATACTGTCAACCACAACGTTACACCCTGGAAGCCATGACATGCATCGCATTCCATCCTGGTTTACAAGCCTTTATAACAACTTCAAAGAGAGATCAAAGGGCTCTCAAGGGATACCCAGAACTATAACGGAGAGAGAGGAGGGGATTTTCTAACTGACAAAGCTAGCTGAAGGAAAACATTTTCTAGCAGTTTCCACCCCCTCAGTTAGAAAGGAAGAAGGGGACAGAATCCTTTAGGGAAACTTCCAGCGAACTCCCAGTTGCATGAATGTCTAATTCATTTGAGACTATCATGTCAAATCGCAGCCATGGCCAATGATTGGATCCAGAGAACAGGCAGAGCTGACACTGAACCCCTAACCTCCAGACTAGACCAGCTATGTCACAGGCAAAATACCACTAATGAGAGGGAAATATTAAAAGGAGGTGGAACGTTACCGTCAGAAGGGATAGGCGACTATCAGGAGAGAGAAAGTGATCAGGAATTTGAAGACCATGACAGTCTGGAGTAGGAGGATACAGAGGAAGACAGATCTCAGTCTCCTAAAAGCTAGGACATTTCCAAATTGGAGATGGATGGCCAAAGGCACAAAGGAGTCATCGACCAAAGAACACCAGGGGTTCTTGTTCGGGCTCCTGTTCTCTGAAGCGAAAGGTGCCAATAGGGGTAAAATAAGACATGCCCAAAGGGGTGAAGGAAGTGCAGGAAAGGGAGTCATGGAGAAGGAAAGAGCAGGAGACAGATTAGTAAGATGAGGGGTTCACCCAGAGCCCCAGAGAAGTTGCAAGGTCCAGGGGGAAAACAAGCAATAGATAGAATGATAGCAGGGGCCAAAGGCCAGGCCTAGGGGTGTCGTTTAGCCTAGTGTGATGAATATAGCGAGGTCGTCACTACTTCACCCAGGAAACTCTACCGTCATGTGACCAGGGAAAGGCAGAAGCTACCCGACTCTGACCCTGGGGTGGCAATCTGTCGGAGAACCACATGAGGGAAGACAACCCTTAGGGAGGCGGAATAGACTTGTTAAGTCAAAGGCAGGCATTTTCCTGTTTCTTTAGCCTCTGCTAACACTCACTTGCCTCCCTATTCCTGTATGGCATACTGTAGTGTGGGTTTAGAACCTCCTGTCATGACCAATCACCAACTGCATTAACATTTCCATTTGCTTGATAACGCCGAGACGAGGAAAAGGACTGGAATGATGAAGAACACGAACTGGAAAGCAAACACTGCGCTCTAGTTGTTGGAAAAAGGAAACAGGTGCCGGGACATTTAAAAATACCACACCTGGAGAGAAGGAGAGACTCACTTCTCCCGACGTCGGTCGGGACAGAGGAAGGGAGCAGACTGCAGTGCGGAGATGTTGCTGTAGGTGCAGTACGGGGAAGTTTGAAAGCAGAAGGATTGCTGCGCTTGTGCAGACAAGCCGATGGGACGCCATCCCAGCCGACAAACAAGCAGCA
The DNA here is from genome assembly GCF_040938575.1 of Ambystoma mexicanum. Taxonomy (NCBI): domain Eukaryota; kingdom Metazoa; phylum Chordata; class Amphibia; order Caudata; family Ambystomatidae; genus Ambystoma; species Ambystoma mexicanum. Next base: position 625,464,259 of record NC_090927.1, on the reverse strand, counting down.
GTGAGAACTGAGACATGAGGAACCCTGACACAGCCAATGGAGACTGGTGAGCACAGAGAGCAAGGTTGTGGCGCTGGGGTGCTTCATGGCAGATGTGTAACATTGATGAAGCTGGTACACCCAAACAAGGGGACACCAGGGTGATTGAGCAAAGAGACTAAGACGAATGAAGAGGGGTCGCTGACCCAATATATGAAAAGTATAATTAAAGAATCTTGGACTATATAAAAAAGAGAAGGTGATTACTGATGAGAAGTGTGAGTCTTGGACCTGCAACAAAATACTGAACCAATTAAAGTCTTGGCAGGAAAGTAAACCAGGCATACAGCAAGTCTGTAACCTGCACCCAATCAAGATAGTTGAACTTGGGATATGGGGAAAGCAGTTGCCCAAATGTGTGAAATCTAAGGGAAGGGAGTTTCCCTCCCCATTTTCAAGGGATCTGAACTGTGGTAAAGTCAAGAAAGATCACGGAAAGAAGCATACCCCTTGAGCCTGTGAATTGTAAAACTGACCTGTAAATGGTGGAAACGCTAAGAAAGTTCAGGGGAAGAAGCATAATCCTGGAAGCTGGGAATTGTGGAACTGTGAAAATCTCAAAGGAGGGGTCATGCCCCTTTAGATTATGGAATGGTATAACCCTAAAGGTACAGTGAGCAAAAAGCAGATGGCTGCGAACTCTCAAAGTGGTTACAAAACCACTGAACAGGTTATCATGCCGTGTTCTTTTGAGAGGGGGGCGCCTGCTACCCTTTTTGTTTTTTTTTAAGGAACTTGGGGTTGGTCACCCTAAGGTACCTGGGGGCAACCTGACGTGGACTCCCCGCTCGCTGTGCTCAGAGAGGCACAGCTTCACCTCACTGATGAGGCCCACCAAGGCTGAAACACGTGCATGGGGTTGCTGTTGCTACTCTTGTTCAGAGGGGAATTGTCATTGCATTTCGATGCTGGACTGCCCATGTGGATGGGACAAAGACTGATATGCAAATTAATATTTCCCATCTGTGAAAGGTACAGTGAGCAAAAAGCAGATGGCTGCGAACTCTCAAAGTGGTTAAAAACCAATGAACAGGTTATCATACCGTGTTCTTTCGAGAGAGGGGCGCCTGCTACCCTTTTTGTATTGTAACCCTAAAGGAGATCAAGAGTGAAATCGTATTTCTTGCGTGTAAACTGGAGGAAACTCAGGGGAAGAGTAATCCCCTTTAGATTGTGGAGTATGGTAATGTGAAAGTGAAGAACATTGAAAACAGAGAAATCCAGGGGAAGGGAAGACCCCCGCCCCTTTAACGGGTAGAACTTTTTTTTTTTTTTTTTTTTTTTTACACTTTGGAACTTTATGTTGGAACTTTGGAAAGGAGCTGTAGGTGATCAGCTAAAAGACATTTACCCCTTCTAGTTATATTGAGTTTAGTGTGTGAGGGTTAGGTAAGATTTGGGACACAGGACAGAGAACGTGTTGTTTTGGACATTCTGAGACAGACATTCCTTAGTTTTGTTGAGGCAGGGAAGCCCGTCCTAGAGTTAGGGATAGGTCGGCTTTCTGCAACCCTCTCTTTAATTTCATCAAGAAAAGTCTTTAACAATCACCATAATGTCACTGTGTCAGAGTCTTACTCTTGATCCCTTACACTAATAAAAGGTAGACTCTGTTCAGCTAGCCATCCCCTCATCCTTCCACTCTCTCCTGGCCTGTCTCAGATGCACTAAAGATCTGCTGCTGCCTCTTTGGCCAATTTGCCATAGACACCGACCCTCCTTTGAAACACAAGGAGAAGAGATTTAAACTAATAAGCGTGATCCTGTCAAGTGACAGACACTGTTCCTTTAAGCACAAGGAGGAGTAAGGCCTATGCCACACCAAGCCTTTGAGTATTAACAATGTTGACTTTTAAAAAAGAAAAAACTTTCCACCCTTATCTCCCTACCTTCCCAGATCCACATCCACTCTTGTTCATTCCCATCTGACATCAGTTTATCAGGAACCTGGAAAGAACTCTGGCAGTACCCTTTTTGGACTGGTTTCACAGCCATCAGCCACTGCCACGACTTCTGCTGATGCGTTAAACCGGGAGAGTAGGGCATACAGTCTTCCACCGTAGGGTTCCCTTTTCCTCCTGAAGATTTGCTTCCTATGCCCCATTAGGGGGTTTCATCTGAAGGGGGCTTCGAGGTATTTTGTGGCACAATCATTGCAGATCCGCCCACCCCTAACAAACGTGATTGACAGCGCCTCTGTACATTCCACCCTCCTCCTAGGCTTGACACAACCTTTTTTCACTTATTCAATTGTTTTGTGTCTTGTTTCTATCCCTGCATTTTATCTGTAATTTACAGTTTCATTTAACAAACCTTGTACAACTTCATTTGAGTACCAACAATCCTTCTAGAAGACCTACGAGAGCTCTATTGAACAAAAAAGAAAGTGAAGGAAAGAAATTCCACAATTTAAAAACACAATATTGCATTCAGAAATACATTTTCTCTACAATATTTAATTCACTTTACCTGATTTAAGTAACTTTTCTTCTGCTAGTGAAACATTGGGAGAATGCTTAAGCAACTTATCATTTTTCTCTTCAGAAGACAGACGCGGCGATTCCAGGTTCTGCGATGCTCTCCTAATGGGAGTACTGTGCACAGTTTTGCCCGCCAATGCTTTACTTTCTGATGTGTTTCTGCTATCACCCAAGTCCTGTAAAATGTATTGTGTACATTTGTTTTAATCTTTGTAATGTGAATTTACACAATTGTATGGAAATAAAGCTAACTAATTATCAAATTCTTGTTCTTTTTCATAACGCATTCTCCACTTTAAACCTTTAATAGTCCACATCTCATGATTTGCAGTGAGAAGAGGTTACTTCATTGTACTTGCTGTACATTGAAATGTCAGATTCTTAACAATAAAATACAATTTAGCTCACAGAATTATTTCCAATAGATCTGTAATCCACATTCAAGCGCAATGTTCAACCTGGTGCATCAGTCTTGTCGTTCCAGGTACACATCTCATTTAATGACTGCTTAATCTGCCATTAAAAACAGCAGACATATGACATTTGTATTTTTCTCCTTTTTTGTAACTGTCAGTTTTGCACAGAATAGCATACCAGTAGTCTTCGCCAATACACATTAATTTTGCACTGATAACTGAACATAGGTGTCCCCCTTTAGCTATGTCCGTTCAGGATATCAATCTGCACCATACACAGTCATCTTTAAGTAAAGCCACTTTGACATACAGTACTTCAATACATGCCCTTGGGTCCTCAGTCTCATTTGGCAATTCAAGTAGTCTGGCTGTTGTAAGAATTATTATGCAGGCCCAAATACAAAGATTGGGTACTACTCAAGAGATGGGCAAACTGAACTCACTCAGCTGCCCTTTCCACACCTATGGAAAGTGCAAGTCTGGCAGCCAAACCTAGTTTATAGGAGCGGAATGGCGGTTTTGAGATACAGGGTAACACGTGAAACAGAGGTGAACTATACACACGTTGTTAGATTACTTAGAAGCATGATACATAGGAAGGGAATAGTTTCTTACCTGTAACTCCATTTCTCCAGCATTGGTATCTTTCATGGATTCACATGCTTAGAATATTCCCCGTTGTCAGACTGGGAACCCTCGGTACACTTATAAAGCCGTTTTTCCCTAGGAAACTTCAACACTTGTGTCCTATCCACGTCGTTATTTGGGCTGCCATGCATGCCCCAATGGGACGTGGCAGTATAAATGCCCCGCCCCCACGGCAAGTAGCATGGGGGATACAGCATGTACACTGCATTCAGGGGAGGCCGGCGGGCGCATGTGAATCCATGAAAGATACCAATGCTGGAGAAATGGAGTTACAGGTAAGAAACTATTCCCTTCTCCAGCATTGGCATTGGATCTTTCATGGATTCACATACTTAGAATAGATTGCACAGCAGCAACTCTGATCCGGCGGTGTGAATGCAATTAACATTATGAGCACACACTTTATATACCAGTATGTATGTATATATGTACAAGCAGAGCGTTGCAAAAGTGTCGTAGGTTGCAATGCCTTTGGCGAATGATGGATTGATTTATTTTCCGGAGATTTATGCTGGTGTCCTGACCGCTTTTGAGTGCTGTCCCTGTGTGGATAAGTACATTTACTTCTCCTTGTTCTTTGAAATATAGTCATTCCCGCTGGACGGGGTTCACCTCACTGAAACAGATCGCTCAAGACTGTAATGGCGGGTAAACGTGCGCGGCACCGACCAGGATGCCGCTTGGCAAATGTCCGTCAGCGGAATCCCTGCCCACAGCGCCGCCGAGGACGAAGTTGATCTCGTGGAATGAGCCCTCAGACGTCCTTCTAGCAGTTTTCCCGCCTTGGAGTGACAAAAAGCAATCGTCGACGAGACCCATCTAGCTAGTCCTTGTTTTGAGATTGCCTTTTCTCTCGTCGACGAGCCATAAGCCACAAACAGTTGCTGCGTAGTTCTGAATTGCTGAGAACCCGATGAAGGTAAAATTTCAGAGCCCTCTTCACGTCCAAAGTATGGAGGGCCTTTTCCGCAGCCAATGAAGGAGTTGCAAAGAATGTAGGTAGAACAATTGACAAATGTTTATGGTAAACAGTAGGCACTTTTGGAATAAAATGAGGATTAGTCGACAGCACCACTTTGTCCTTAAAGAACCTCAATTACGGCGGATCTATGACCAATGTTTGTATCTCCGAGAGCCGCCTAGCTGATGTAATAGCTAATAGAAAAGCCAACATCCACGATAAGAACTTCATAGACGAGGAAGCCATCGGCTCAAAGGGAGCTTTCATTAGCCCCGCTAACACCAAGTTAAGACTCCATGTCGGTGGAAAATGCTTAAATCGGCGGGAATGTACGGAATAGACCCCTCATGAAGTGTGTTATCAGCCTATCACTAAAGAAGGGAGACGACTGCCTTTTCCTCGTGAACCTTGATATGACCGCTAGGTGCATCTTTATCGAGGAAAAAGACAATCCACTCTTCGCCAAATGCAGCAGATATGGGAGAAGCTGCTCCGGAGTTACATTCAAGGGGTGCAATCCTGGCTGACCTTGACACCACCCACAGAAACTTCTCCACTTGCATGCATACGACGTGTTCGTGGAAGGGGCCCGTGCGGCCTGCAGGATTCTCCGACAATCTGACGAAATACTTAGGGCACCAAACTCCGAAAAGTCAGGAGTCAAGCTGTGAGATTGAGACTGTCCGGGTCATGATGCCGCACAGTCCATTTTTGGCTTTCCAAAATGTTATCAGCTGCTCTATTGACAGTTGAAGCAGGTTGGAAAACCATGCCTGTCTCGGCCAATATGGAGCCACTAGGATGACTCGACACCTGTATCTGCGAATCCATTGCAGGGTTCTCCGTATGAGAGGAAACAGGGGAAAGGCATACAGAAACTTGCCCGTCCACGGGAAGGTGAACGCTTCCCCCAGAGAGCCTTTCTGTGGCCACCTGATGGCGTACAGTTCGCACTTCTTGTTCTCCTTTGTTGCAAAGAGATCCAGAGGAGGTTGCCCCCACTTCTTGAAGATCTTCGATAACTGAAGACTGTCTATCTCCAATTTGTGTATTTGGTCCATTTGCCTGCTGAGGGAGTCCGCTTGCTAGTTCCTTACTCCAGGGAGATGGTCAGCTAGGATAGTTATATCGTGCTTCAGTGCCCAATGCCATACTTTCTGAGCCTCGGTGTAAAGGGTTCCAGACTGCATGCCTCCTTGTTTTCTCAAGTAAAACATTGCTGTCGTGTTGTCTGTCAATATTCTCAATACTGAGCCTTTTATGTGTGGTAGGAAAGATTTTAGGGCCCAGCGCACTGCCCTCAACTCCAGAACTTTGATGTGCAGGAGCGATTCCCTCAGAGACCACCGAGCTTGTGTTTGCAGAGTGCCCATATGTGCTCCCCAGCCCGTCAGGGACGCATCCGTCACTATGGTCACGCAAAATTCCGGTTCCTGCAGGGGTACCCCCCTGGATAGGTTCTGAAAGCTCTGCCACCATCGAAGAGCTCGTAGGAGCTTGTCGTCGTCCATGACCAGTTTGTCCAACCAGAGTCCTTGGGTCTGGGTCCACCGGTCCGCCAGGAATTGGCCTCATGAACAGGCAGCAGTTCACCAGAGGAATGCAAGACGCCATAGCACCCAGAATTGGCATATTTCCTCACTGATACTCTGGTATTGATCCTCCACTGATTGATCCTCCACTGACCTGCTATCTGATTGAGTCTGCGGATTCTGTCGACGGATGGCTTCACCTATCCCGACTGGGTTTCAAACTGTGCACCGAAGAACACCAAGTTTCTCGACGGAGTCAATGAAGACTTCTCGAAGTTTACTGCAAATCCCAGCCGTCGTAGAAGTTGCATGGTGGCTTGCAAACTTGTTTGAGTTGCCATAGGGGAGGATCCCCTAACCAACCAGTCGTCGAGATACGGGTACACGTGATGGCCTTGCTTTCTCAACCAAGCTGCAACTGGAGCTAAACATTTCGTGAACGTCCTGGGAGAGGATTTTAGTCCGTCCTGGGAGAGGATTTTAGTCCAAAAGGAAGCACTGTGAACTGGTAGTGAGTCCGTCCTACCACAAACCTTAGGAACTCTGTCGTCGACGCACTGGTATGTGGAAGTACGCGGCTTGAAGGTCCAGAGACCTTCAAAGTCCTGTTCTTGGACAGACCGGATCACTTCCTGGAGTGTGAGCATCTTGAATTTTAGGCTTTTCAACGTTTTGTTGAGGTCGTGAAGGTCAAGAATGGGATGCCATTTTCATTTGGCTTTTTCACTACAAAGTATCGGGAATAAACCCCCTGACCCCTCTGTGATGCAGGGACCAATTCTATAGCCCCTTTTTGTAGCATAAGCACTACCTCCTGTTGCAACACCCTCAGGTGGGGTTGAGCCAAAAACGCTGGTGGAACATGCAGAGGGTTGCTCTTGAATTGCAGGGAGTGTCCAAACCTTACAGTGTCCAGCACCCATTGATCCGTGGTTATTTGCTCCCATTCGTCGACACAATGCGATATCCTGCCTCCCAGGACGTTCTGACGCCCGTCATTGTTGGTCTTTGGCCTGCTTATCTCTCGACGACGAGTAGCCCGTCCTCTTGCTGGAGGTCCGGCAGTCTCGGCATCGCTTCGCCGCTTGAGAAGCTTGTCTGTAGCCCTGCGAGGAGTACGCCGGCCTATTGAAAGACCTGTCTCTTGATGCTGAGAATCGGGAGTTCCCTGATGCTCCCCTAAAGGGGCGAAAAGAACGAAAATTCCTTCCACTCTGGAGGGCACCCAAAGAACACGCTGTGTCAGAGTGCTCCTTCATGCCCTTTAAGGCCTCATCCAACTTTTCGCCGAACAGGTGGTCTCCCTCAAAGGGCATATCCAGCACCTTGTATTGCACCTCAGGTCTAAAGTTGGTGCATTTAAGCCACGCTTGTCTCTGTAGAACTACCCCGTTGTTGACTTGCTTAAATCCAGATTCTGCAAGGTCCACAGCGATGTTTATAGAATGATTTGAGGCCTCTTCACCCTCTCGGACGAGTAACATCGCTGCTTTCCTATGTTCTTCTGGGAGATGCTCTAGTATGGGTGCCAAATCTCTCTATCATACCTGGCCATTATAGCCAGAGAGTTGGCCGCCTTCACTGTCGTTGCCCCCACCGACAACACCTTCTTGCCAAAGGCATCTTCTCTCCTGGCCTCGTTCTCTGGGGGGGGTCAAAAGGGGGGGGTCGTGCCTTTGTGCTGGGGCTTGCTTTTCTCGCCGCAGCCGCTGACACCACCGAGTCTGGGGCTGGTTGGGAGGATAGACATTTGGGGGTGGATTCTGGAGCCTTAAATTTCTTCTCCAACCTACCTTTTATTGCGGGCTCCGAGAAAGGATGATACATCGTCTGTAAACCCTCCTGCCACACATGATCCAGGATGGGTACTGAGAACACCGACCTCCTCTTTCCCATGTGGTCGAATAGAAAACAGTCCTTTTTCTCTTCCTCCTGAGCCAATCCGAATTCGGTACACGCTTTGCTCCTCATGGCGTGGAACGACCCAATGTCGTCCGGGGGAGACGGCTGAGCTGGGCTCCTTGGGGTTTCGAATTCTGCCTCCGACTCCCAGGTTGGATCCCTAGACGGGGATAACGAAACATCTGATAATGACCCTCTGTCTGAGTCCGGCAGCTCTCCTTCCTCCTGGCGTGCACCTGTGAGGTCCTCATGCGTCGGTACAGCCATCGACATCGTCGGAGTTGGCTGACGGGAAGGGCCAGGTTCGTCGACAGTCGATTTGGCCGGAGTTGCCACTTGAGGTAATCGCTCGTCCAATTTCTTTAACAAGCTCTGCAATGTGGATAGAACTTCCAGTGATAGAACAGACTGCGGGTTAAGAAGAGGGGTTGTAACTGGGATATTAGTTCCGCTGGAAAGAGTCAGCTTGCTAACCCCTTGTAACCCAAGCTCTGCAGGCCCAGCTAGCCTCTCACACTCCTCTTCCACAGAGGACACAGACAAGGCCGCCTCTTGTTGCAGCAAAGATTCCGGTAAAACCGGGTCGAATACCTCCAGTCGCCAGGCCTCCTGCGGGATCTCCGTCGACGAGGCTAAAGTTGGGCCAGCCGTCGTCGTAGCCACCACCTGCGGCATAACAATAGAAGAAACCAACTGCATCATTGGTAGTGAGGCAGTCGACGATCTCCCCGCCGTCGACAACGGTGGTGCCTGAGCAGTTCCCTGAGGCGTTCCTGCCTTTTTTGAACTTGACCTGTGTTTCTCAGACTCTCGACTTGAGGATGATCTATGGTGATCACCTGAGGAGGATTTCGGCTTTTCCTTTCTCTCCTTCGACGATGGTAATGATGATGAGGTTTTCTTCAGTAAAGATTCCCTTGCGGAATGGCTTCCCGACGACCCCTTCTCCGCCGGGGCGTGGTTTCTTCACCCGGGGTTCAGCCGATGCCGAACGGTGGGGGCCCCTGAAGATTTCGATGCCGAGGCCACGCTGCGCGTGGAGCCTACCTCCGAAGGCGGGTACGCACCCGCTCCATCGCTCAACCAGGCCACTAACCACCGACTCCGGTCTTTAAGAGTCTTTTGGGAGAAGCCCATACATATGTCGCACTTGTCTGCCAAGTGGTGAGGGTGTAGACAATATATGCAGTCCATATGTCCATCCCCCTCATACACTTTCTTCAGCCCGCATGTAGCGCACGGACTGAACAGAGCTTTTCCAGACATCAGGAAAAAATACAACGAACAACATTGACAAAATAGTAGATGATGCAAGGTGATCCCACTACTTTGGAAGACGGTTGAAAATCTGAAGGGAGCCACGGGGGCGGGGCATTCATACTGCCACAACCTATTGGGGCATGCGTGGGCAGTCCAAATAACGACGTGGATAGGACACAAAAGTGTCGAAGTTTTCCTAGGGAAAAACGGCTTTATACGTGTACTGAGGGTTCCCAGTCTGACGACGGGGAATATTCTGAGCATGTGAATCCATGAAAGATCCAATGCTGGAGAACAATGTTAAGGGCTGAGTCCAAATGTGGCGGAAGCAAATATGAGTGAAGCTTTATGAGGCCATTCAAAATGTTTCTTTCCAGCAGGGTTTAAATGCAAGTTACAAACATCTACAGCTACAAAATGTGCCAACGTAAAGCCGGACAATATCCTAAATTAGACAGTGCACTGTAAAATGCAAATTGAAGTAGACTACACTTCGACCCGGCTTCCACCTCTTGTGCTGGTCTCACTCCCCCCCCCCTTCTCTCCCCCCTGGTCCTCCCCCTCTCGCTCCCTCCGTGTCCCTCGCCCTGCCTCTGCCACTGTGTGCCCCCCCTCTCTCTCTCCTCCATTTCCCCCTATATCACCCGTTCTCCACACTCTTCCCTCTCTCCACTATGAAGGCTAACATTTTAAAAGTAATTCTGGTTGTTATTTTGAATAAGATGGGGACTGAAGACAATGCATTACTTACCGTAAAAGCATTTCTGATGGTTGTATCTGCTTAGATTCACATGCTGAGCATAGTCCGACATCCAGTGGTCACTGCGGAGTATTGCATTTTGTTTTTCGTAGTCGAAAAGGGGACGTCAACAAGGCGTGTCTGTAACACTATCCCTATAGTGACGTGCAGTGTACCCACAATCCCTCACGCGTCAAGGTCACTCTGTTTGGATTTTTTCTGCCCTGAGGGAGCCTTCTATACGTGAGCGAGTACAGAAAAGATAGAGAGATGTAGAAAGATGTCTATGTTCCTTCCATCCGAGCGGGGAGGAAGGGTGGGCGCATGTGAATCTAAGCAGATACAACCATCAGAAATGCTTTTACGGTAAGTAGTGCATTGTCTTCTGATGTTTGTTAATCTGCTTAGAATCACATGCTGTGCATAGACTAGCGAGCAGTACCCGGAGTTGGAGGTGGGTTGTGAGAAGGAACAGTAGAGAAAAGATGTCTTAATACTGCTTGTCCCACCTGGGAATCAGATCTAGAGTGAGCATCTAGACGGTAGTGTTTTGTAAAGGTGTGTACAGAACTCCAGGTTGCCTCTTTGCAAATGGACTCAAGGGGAACGTTTGCAATGAATGCTATGGATGCCATAGTGCCTCGAGTAGAGTGTGCTCTTGGCTTAAAGGGTAGTTCTCTCTTAGCAAGAGTGTAACAGAGAGATGCATTGAACAATCCATCTCGAAATAGTGGACTTTGAGCCTGCATATCCTTCTCTTCCTGCTGCCACCGAGACAAAGAACAGATTAGTCTTTCTCAGTGGCCTAGTTCTTTCCATATAAAACATGACAGCTCTGCGCACATCGAGTGTATGCAGGCTTTTTTCTCCCAAATTGGAAGGGTTTTGAAAGAATGTTGGTAGTGCTATTGACTGGTTGACATGGAATTTCGATATGAATTTCGGTGCAAACCTTGGGTGTGTGCGTAGAACCACCTTATCTTTGTGAACTGTTACGAAGGGGTCTAGAATAGAAAGAGCCTGTAGTTCACTTACACTCGTAATGGAGGTGATAGCTATTAGGAAAGCAGTCTTAAGGGTGAGGTCCTTAAGAGTTGCCTTGTGCATGGGTTCAAAGGGTGAGCCCATGAGCCTGGTAAGTACCACATTAAGGTCCCAGCCGGGATCTGGGTTTGCTATCGGAGGGTGTATTCTCTTTACCCCCTCCATGAAGGCTTTGATAACTGGGACTTTCCACCATGACACCTTAAGTTGAGAGGTGGTGTATGCAGAAAGTGCCGCTAGATGGACTTTAATAGAATTGAACACTAGACCTGAGTCCGGTAAATGGGTCAGGTACAGGACAATTTGTGTGGGAGAGCAGTGGACTGGGTTGATGCTCTTACCTCTACACCAGATGACAAATCTCTTCCACTTGCTAGAATAGCAGTGGCGAGTGTTGGGTTTTCTAGCTTCTTTGAGAATGTCCATGCATCTCTGAGGGAGTTGTAAATGGCCAAATTCTAGGACCTCAGGAGCCAGGCTGCTAAGTTCATGTTCTGTGGGCATGGGTGTAGTGTCTTGCCCTTGTCCTGTGACAGCAAGTTGTACGGGCAAGACAGTTTCACTGGTGGGGACAGGGACATCTCCATCAGGTGCGCAAACCATGGTTGACGGGCCCACATCGGGGCTATCAGTATCACGGTGACTGGTTCCTGGTGCATCTTGTGCACTATCTTGTTCAGCAGGAGTCGGTGGAAAAGCGTAAACAAATTTCCCGGACCATGGCATCCAGAGACCGTTCCCCTTGGAGCGGTTCTGTGGGTATCTGGAGGCATAATCTAGGCATTGTGAGTTCTCCAGAGTTGCGAACAGGTCTATTTCTGGGAAGCCCAATTGTGTGAAGACGTCGAAGACGATGTCTTCGTGTAACCGCCATTCGCACTCTGAGGGCAGAGGGAAGTCTCTGCTGAGTTCGTCTGCTAGCAGATTGAGTTCCCCTGGTACATGTTGTGATAATAGGAACATGTGTCTGAGAGCCCACTTCCAGATGTTCTGGGACAGCTTGGACACTCCTGGAGAGTGAGTGCCCCCTTGCTTGTTGAGGAAGTACATGGCTGTGGTGCTGTCCGTGAGGACCATCACGGTCTTCCCTTGTAGGTGTGTCTGGAAGGCTTTTTGTGCCTTGAACACCGCAAGTAGCTCTAATATGTTTATGTGTTTGGACGCTACGCTCGGAGTCAAGACTCCGTGAGCAGTCTGATGGGGCAGGTGAGCCCCCCATCCTGTGAGGGATGCGTCTGTGGTTAGAGTGGCTTCCACTGCGGGGGTGGCGAATGGTTTCCCTATTACCAGATTTTCCTTCGACCATCACCGTATCGAGAGAACCAAGGCCTGCGAGACCACCACTAGATCGTCCCATTGTCCGCTGGCCTGACACCACTGGCTGTTGAGCCACTCTTGCATTGGGCACATGCGCAGGCGCGCGTGAGGTACCAAATAAATACATGACGCCATCATTCCTAGCAAGCGCATTGCTTTGCGTACCGTCACCTCTCGACCGGCCACATATTGAGGGATCTGAAACAGCATATTTTGGACCCTCTCGTTGGAGGGGAAGACGAGGCTGTCCTTTGTTCGAATTAGAGCCCCTAGGAATTGTTTGATTTGGCTGGGGTCTAAGCTGGACGTCTTCTCGTTGATGGAGAAGCCCAGTTGGAACAAAAGGTCTACTGTCTTCTGGGTGTTTGAGAAGCATGTCTCGTAGGACTCCCCTGTTATGAGCCAATCGTCGAGGTAAGGGTATACCGGTATGGACAACCTGCGCAGGTGGGCCTCTGCCACTGCCAGTACCTTCTTGAATACCCTCGGTGCAGACGCTATGCCGAAGGATGGCACTCTGAACTGGTAGTGTTTGCCCTCTATCATGAACCTTAGGTATTTTCTGTGCGCCGGCAACATTAAAATATGAAAGTATGCATCTTTCATGTCTAGTGTTGTCATGTAGTCCCCCTGAGATAGCAGGGGAATTACCTCCTGTAATGTGACCATACAAAATTTTTGTGGTTTTACAAATTTGTTCGCTGGGCGCAGATCTAGTACAGGGCACGTGGTTGGGTCCTTTTTGGGTACAAGGAAGTACACTGAATAAATACCTTCCATTACCTGAGATAGGGGCACGACCTCTATTGCTCCTTTCTGTAGCAGCTGTTCTACCTCTTGCAGGAGGATGAAGAGGTCTTCTGGTGACAGGCGTCATCCCCTTGGAGGTCTGTAGGTGGGGGACCGATTGAAATCTATACAGTACCCGTGGGCTACGGTTGACAATACCCACCGGTCTGATGTTATTCCCTCCCATGCTGAAAGGAACGATGTTATCCGGCCCCCAACCGGAGACGCATGGGAGGGGACCCGAACCTTCGGGTCATTTGGTGAAACTTGCCGGGGTGCCTCTGGGGCTGGAGCCTCGGCCTCTGCCCTTGCCACGGCGTTGTCCTCTTTGGTTATACTGGTTACTGGTACCCTGATTAGAGGGCCAGTTGCCCGCAGTGTAATGCTGTTGCTGCTGCTGCTGTTGGCGTTGGTCACGAAAAAAGTGCTTGTTCCCAAAGCCCCGTCTGTTTGGAGGCTTTGAGATTTGGTCTAAGGTCTTTATGGTGTTGAATTCTTTCCTCGCATTTTCCAGTGCATCGTCCACTGCCCTTCCAAAGAGATTTGACTCTTCTATTAGCTTATTAATGAGTGACGCCTGCGTTTCTGCCTTGAAACCGGAATTGCGAAGCCAGACGTGACGCTTCAGCAAAATTCCCTGCACCAAAGAACGGCCAGCAGTTTCTGCCGCATCAAGAGTGTTCTTAATGATGCTCTGGTTGACCAGAGCTCCTTCTGTAACTGTAGCCAATAAGCGTGTTCTTAGAGGTTCAGGGGCTTCTTCGATGTCCTGCTTAAGCTTTCCCCATTGAGCATCGGCATAGCTTGCCAACAATGTATTATTATTGGCAATCCTAATTGAAAATGCTGCCGAGGCGGAAATTCTTTTGCCCAAGGCGTAAAGTTTTTTCCCTTCTTTGTCTGGGGGTGCCTCGCTGGTTGACAGTGGAACCCCAGCCCTCTTCCTTGTGTTAGTAACCACTAAGGAGTCCGGGACTGAGTGGCCCCGATATATAATGGGTCTGACTGCGAGGGTGAGAACAATTTCTCGATTCTTGGATTGACCCCCTCTTACCAGCACGGGGGTGGACAGCGATGGGGTGAGTCGTCTCTTAACCGAGGAGAGGAATAGTTTGACTAGTTGGAGGTTTTTCCTTAATAATCCTTTCGACGAAAACAGTATCTGGGGTGACTTCCCCAGTTTCAACTTCAAAATGCGCTGCTGCCTTCCTCAGTAGCGCATTGAAGGTGGGCTGATCGTCTACTGGAGATGGGTTCCTGACCGGTGTGGTCTGAGGAGAAGAAATGTCTATAATGTCGGGGTCTGTCGACCCTGATGGTGACTGCCAGGGCTGTGAGCCACCTTCACCTGGGTCCTCCTCGTAGCCCTCTTCACCTTCATGAAAACCTTCTTCCTCTTGTTGGTCTTCATTATATACAAACCCATCCTCTTCCTGGAAGTGAGAATCCTCTTCAGTGAGGTCGTAAGAGTCCATGTCTTCCTGTAGGGGGTTAAAGTGCTTCCGATATTTAGCCCTTGGCCCTTCCTGGGGTACCTCCCTTGGCCTCTTGGGTGTCCTATTTTCTGAGATGGCCATGAATCTGTCTAGCTTGTCCATACATGACTGGAACCTCTCTACAGTCCAGTAAAGTAGGCCAGAGCGATCTGGGAGTGAAAAGGGAGGTTCTTCTCTTTGCAGTTGCTTAGTTCTGTCCCATAGCGTCGAAGATAGCGTCCCTTTGCCTTCTGAGAAACCTTCTCGCTGGCTAGGGTCTTCTGTCGACGGTGGGAGCTGTCCCAGCCTACCCTCCGGCGTCCTCAGCGTTTCTTTGGCCTTGTGAGCGGTTATCGACATGTTACCCGCCGTCCGTCTCTGGCCGTCTTTCGAAGCTATATGCGCGAGGCTTTCGGAGAGCAGCTTCTCCATCGAGGGATCGCTCGCCGTCGCTGTAGGCAGTGCAGAGTCTTTACTGGCGACATACGCACTCTTGCGAGGCGCGTCGCCTGAGGATTTGGGGTTAGCGCCCTTATTTACAGAAAGCCCAGTCGCGGAAGCAGATTAACAAACATCAGAAATATATGTTCTTGGAGTAGGACCTGAATATAACTCATAGGTGTCAAAATTGTTATTCTAGTACGATTAGAATCTGCATGACTCCAGCCACATGTCATCTGAAGGGCGCATTAAGCTGATTGGCAAGTTGGACTAGTGGAACCAACTAGTCTCAACGTCTTCTCCCGGATCCAGCCCTTCAGAGCCTTTAGAAGTGTCCCTGGACTGACCAACTCTCTCATGGGCTACCACGCCAGAACAGTCGCTGTTCCGCATAGCCCGGAACTTTGGAGGTCACCAGCGTGCGATGTAAGTCACCTTCTCCCTGTATTCCCCGAATTCCAGCTTCCCATCTTCAAGGGAACTTGTCCTGGAGCAGATTCTGTGACCGTGACTGGAAGGACCGCTGTCATCTGAAAACGGTGATCATCACTGGAACTTGCCTTCCTCCATCCTGTGAAGTGCCATGAAGAGATCTGCATCGTTGGATTCTGCATTTCTTTGCATAGAGATTGCATCTTGCAGTTGCATCTGACTCGAAGAATCCTCAAACCCTGCAACCACTGGGCACCTCTCACCGGAACAAAAGACTGAGGATTGAGCCCCCAGCGACCCCCAGACGATACATCATGACATCTGGTAAAATCGCAGTCAAGGGGGTAAATGAGCATACCTACGCCTATGTCCACCCTGCCCTCCATACCATAACAATGGGAACAAGTCCCTTTGTCTCCTGCCTCACCTCCATTCACCTTTGGTCGTCAAACCTGGGTCAGGTATCCTGCCCCTGGATTAGCCTTGGGTCTGGAACAAGGGAGAGAACTCGTCCATCCCTGGGTAAATTGTTAAACTTTTAATTAGCTTGAAACTAATCAACACCACAAGCCCATTGCATCCTTTTTAAAGAGAACTCATACCTGTGAGAAACAGCATTTAAGACCTTTGGACACAAGACCCCATTCATCTTGGGGTTTGACTTCTAAAGTTAGGATATTGTACTTAAGACTGGTTCCCAACATACTACTGCATCTGCATTACTTACCTGCATTGTTTGGTTCTTATTTGATGAAGTATACCAACTGAATATATTGGTGATTGTATATATTTTTATTTTAGAGCATTGTGTGATAGTACTACCGGTATCATTTTACTATGGGTTCTAAAGGCCTAAATAAATAACTATCCTTATACCCGACTGTCTACACTGAAATGTGTGCTATCCCGTGTGGCCTCAATGAGGGCTCCTGACCCCACACACACTACTGAGAATAAGCCTCGACTGATCATCCGTGTACCTTGATTGGGTTTTGGCTAACCTCTCAGAGCTCTGTTCATCATAACTAGGGTGGCCTCCTAAAATCTATACACCAGGCCAGATTCTAGAAATCCATCTTAACAATGGGGAGGGGACAAGTGGGGTAAGTAAATGGGGGTAGGGAAATGGGGGTAATCTGAACTGTCTGATGAACACAGGGTTCATAGATAGATTTGAGGTGATCTCTTTCTTCTGTCTCAGCAAGTGGAATCCCAAACCCCCCAGCCCCTTGTATGGGTTGTTCCCCTACCAAGGAATTGTAAATCTTTACAACTGGCGGTCAAGGTGGAGATAAGCCAGGCTGATCCTATGCCTGGCTTGAATAATAAAACAAGGAGCCAAGAGCTGCCAGTTCTTGGCAGGAGTCCTTTTTCTGGGAAGATGATATGTTCTGCTTCAGCCTTATTATTGAAGGCAGAGATATTGCTGTCAGTGTGTCGATGTATTCTTTGGGGAGGACCTCTTCACTGGTGGGGTGGGAGAGCCTATCAACCGCAAGCCTCATGAATCAACTGGGTGCCTTTCAGACAATCACCACTCCTCACATCCAGTGCAAGACTCGTATCTGTTGCAGAGGTTAGCAGGTGAGTAAAGTGGATCATGGGCCAATTTGTTAGCATCAGCTATCCCTGACAGAGGCTGCAATGTCTTGGGGAATATCAGTGACAAACATTGCAACATCCTGCCAGTGATTAACATTTCAGACTACCAGAACGGCATCAGTGTTGACATGTCTCAGTGAGAGGGTGCTATTTCGATTTAATCTTAAACCAAAATGGTCAAGTGCCTTATCCACCTTCACTGGGGGCACGAAAGAGCATGGGGATACACTAGCAGTGTTGAAATGTCAAATGTCTGCTACTGACCATGGCCATAGATAAGTGAGGCACACTTTCTACACTGCTGGGTAAATTAATTGGCATCTAGGCGCTTGTTCACTGGTATGGTATTACAGTCAGAGGGGGAGGCTATCCTAGACCATCTTCATCTCCTTCAAGATGTCAGACCATTGAGATTCCTCATTCTATCTGTCCTGACCGAAAATTAACTCTACCATTACCTCAGATTCCACCAGTGGGTGCACCAAAACTGTCAGGTTCAAAAATGCAATGATGAATAGAACTTGTTCTTGGAATGCCCTTTTTGATTTTGGTACTCCGTCATCCTCTGCTACCCATTCACCTTCTGCAGGTTTACTAGGAGATATGTCCCATGCATTAGAGAGCACATCCAGCCATCGGAGGAGGAGGCAAATATACCTTAGGTGGCAGTGAAGGCTTTCCAGGGAGTACCAGAGGAGGCAGAGACAGCTGTGGTGTGATACAGAGGTTGGTCGGTAGTGGAAGCTGCAATAGTAGTTGCTCCGGGGAAGCCAGCTGTGTCTGCAGAGGCTGATGAACCAGAGGATGTACTGGAGGAACTGGTTGTGGGACAGCTTGGTATAGCCTTAAAAATAATAACCTATCGTGAATAGCTTTATTTTTTATTTTGAGAAGTGTCTTCATCTTGGCCATAGGATGGTCTATCAATGATGTGATGAGCTGTCCCAAAAGGAGAGCACTTATTTTGTATGGCTCCGCTGATCGCGCTGCCAGCACAAGTGGCTCAGGACGATGGGTACAGCATGGAGTAATGCTTAGTAGGAATGGTAGGTTTGAGTACGATGGTTGTGCCCAGTCTCACACTGTGAACCCCAATCCCCTGAAAGGCATCACAATGCTTGTGGGAGCATCTTCCTAGCTGTCACCTTCCTCAATGAGGGTTACCCTATAGTCAACGGTCAGATATTCATGTTGAAAGCTTTTTCCCTTCTCTACCCTCTTTCTTAATACGCGCAGAGACCTGTGGCGAGTGCCAAATGCATCTAGGGGTTGCTTTGGTGTGGTATAGTTAAAACGGTTTCCACAGCAGGCAGGTTTATAGATACATTTGCAGCGGCTACTTCAGTTGTCTGCATCACTGGTTCAGGAAGCGCCAGGGTTACAGCTACATGTCTGCTCTTAGAGACCTCAGTGCTCGTAGAATAAGAGTCAGTTATAGGGATTCATGTATAGGCCCCCTGAACAAGGTTTTGATCCACGACCATAAAGGATCTTAAGGCATTCAGCCTCTCGAACAGTCTTCTCCTGCTCTTGCAGTACCTCGGGGCTTTTGCCAGTATTAAGTTGTGTGGTGCCAGTACCTTTTCTTAGGCTCTTCACAAATTAGAGTACTTTGTGACTTGCGAAACAGATGAGCCCCTCTGATGAACCATTGAGGACTAATCAGTGAGATGGGGGTTTGAAGAAAAAGTGGTGACTTCAGTAACCTTCACAAAAGAGCGTTGCAGGCCCCAAACAGTTTCCACCAATTATCTGGGCATAAACACTCATGTCCAGGCCAAAGAAAAAGCTAACCATAGGGCACGCAGTGATGAATCCTGAGCTATGGGGCACAGAAAGGGGGAGGTTTTTGTTTTGAGAAAAAGAAAAAACGTGAAGCATCAAAGTGCTGCAGCTGCCAAGGTTGGAACTCCATCAGTGAAGAGAAAACACTGGCAATTAATGGGGTGCAGGCATGTGGGAGGTAAAGTGTCAAGGTTGTGGCTGCATAGGCAAATTCACCCCATACAGTCTGTTGCATTTATGATAAACTACATTTTAATAGAAACTTCTAGAGTGTCGCTGTATTAATCTTTCAAAAGGCAGCATTATAGATAGAAGGAAGACCTGCTTGGGTTGATTTTTCTTGCAATTGCTTTAACTATTTCAAGACACAGTTAATTGTCAATAAGATCTACAACTCTTTTTGATATGGTGCACTCCATGTTCTATTACCTTTCCCATTTAATAAAATAATTAGATCATCTCCCAGTAGGACAAAAATACACCAAGGGTTTTAGTGAAAAGTACATCAGCCGATAAATAAGGACCAAATTCATGGGTGAATAAAAACAATACAGTAATATAGTACGCATTTCAGATAAACACATTCTGCTGCAATTTTACCCCCAAAAACAAATATGTTAAATTACCTTGTAAAAATGTTTAACTTTGTGCTTCACTGGTTCTTCTATCTGCTTTAATTCACCTGGTGAAACACTAAACAGTGGTTCCTTAGAAATTCCAGTGCTTTTGTAGTCAACAATTCTATTTTCTAAAGGCGGGTCTGTTTTTTCTGCGTGTTCCAAAGTGCCCTGATCAAAAGATTCAACCTTCTTATTTTCATCAACAGAACATTTCAGGCAGATGTATTCTTTACCATCGTCTCGCATTTGCTGTGCTTGAGAGAGGCTCATTCCAACACAGTCGCTATGAAACCAATCATCACATCCCCAGCAGCCCACCATAAACCTGAAAGAGAAAGAACACTCAAAATCACTTTAAAAGATCTACTCGAACTCAAAGTCTAACAGAGAAGCAGTTATGGTTAGCATGGTTCATAAAGGAGATAGATGAGGACAAACGTCAGTGAGGGTTCCAGCCTGCATTGCATAAAATCAAAGAGCAAATTAAGAACCTACAAATGAAAACAGATCTTTATATTTTATATTAAATTCATGGCCAATACATAAGAGAATAATCATCCATCCTACTGTAACTCAAAACCGTGCAGTAGTCCTGTTATTTACCAATTAAACTAACATTCAGAGGGAGCATTAAGCGTTTTAATTGTAAAAGTACCATAGAAATTCATATAGGAGATATAGAAGACTAGCTGCATTTGCAGATTTTAAGAGAAAAATATCAACGCCCGAGAACTTAACAGAAATCCTCTAGTTACAATGTACAAACCAATTCACAAGGATTACGAACGGGTTACAAATACCCCTCCAACAAGGCCACTTTAGCCAGCTCATGTATACATTGATGGGTGAAAAAACATACAAAGGAATTTTCAGGGGCTGTACATTTGGATGAATAATATCATGGTAGTACTGTGAGAGTGAACGGTTCCATTCTGGCCCTGTGGCACAAGTACTGAGAATTCTGATGGTCTTCAAACGTTTGTACTGGATTTTCCCTGCCAAGTCCTCACCTGGCACATCAGACACAAAAACAGATCTGCAATCCTTACAAACCAGAACTCGAGTTCAGTGAAGTGATAAAAAAATTACCCTTTCTGCCTTCTCCAGTGGTAGGAGTGCCCTTTAAATGGGCACAGCTCTACAAAAACTCCTCTACCTATAGGTGAACTTGAGTTGTACCATGGCATCATCCACGCATATTTCTACATAAAACTGAAAAGGAAGTATTATTACTCCAATGTCCATCTGTGCTGGCCCCAATCCATGTTTGGAATAACCCTCTCCAATACCCACCTGGGTGACGTTTCCACTTTCACTTTCAAAGCATGGTGGCAAGCTACATAAAAAAAGTGTCAGTGTGGGATGTATTTACCCATGCATCCGAGCCCTACCTCAAAACTGTGCAGTACTGACATGAAAACATCATGATGGCCAGAGCTTCCCAGAAAATGCACAGGGAAATGCAGGAAGAATAGGCTGCCACCCATTTTTGCCGATGTTATGGGCACAGAAGGACACTGCCTAAAACCACCATTGGACTACCCGCCCAGTAGTCTGAAACCTATGGAAATGGCAATGCTGATTGCCAAAAGCAAACCCATAATTGTGGGGAATTCATTTTCTTAAATCCCAAAAATGGGTGCAGTACCAGTACTCACCACTATCCAAAAGCCGGCAGTTTAAAACCACCCTGTGTTTCTCTGAAGGCAAGCCAAAGTGCCTATTTCAAACATTGCAATATGTGCAAAATATTCACTGAACACCAGCAGACATTTGGTAGAATGGAGTTTGGTGTGCCTACAAAATCTGGGAAATGAAGAGCCCAGAACAATGCTTATAACAAAACTGGCTGCGCTGTGGATTTCAGCAGTTTAAGTAAATTTGGACTGAAAGACACTAAAAAAAAATCTAAATGTTTAAATTGACTGAGTGACCTACTTTTGAGTGTCACATAGGTTGCAATTGTTTAAATGTCATAGTTTTAAACTTAGAATCAGCCTTCTAGCTGCATATGTAAAAATGTTTAGTTTTATTTGAATGCAGGAACTAGGGAACAAAAAGTAACATTTTATCTGAAACCTGGCTTAAGGAACTGAATTCTGCCTGGCAACTACCCCCATCAGGAGTGAAACTTGAGTCACAGCTGTGTTCCCAGGCCTAGCTGCCCTTTTGCTGCTCACACTAAGGATATGCCATCTATCTGATAATTGAATTACCTGTGCTCTGCAGGAAAGTGAACAAAGCCCTGTCCTGGCTCAGGCAAAGGTTTTATTGGCAGGAGTCGTAAATGGTCGTAAAAAGTGGCTTCCTCCTGAGGAAAGGGGAGGGGCACTGCCTGTGAGAGCAAGCTGGCTTGGCAGAACTGGAAAGACCAGTATTTCTACCTTGTGCTGAGAGGAAACCACACCCCTTTGTAGCCAGAATATTGTTTAGAAAAAGATGAATAACTCATAGTACGGACATGTGAAAATTTTATAAATGACACCATAATTCTTGTGATTTTTCTGCCCACATTTTAAGAGGTTTTTCGACCCGGTGGCGTGTTCAGGGGGGTTTTAGCGGAAAAGTGGATATTACTCTAAATGTATGCATGTTAAAAATCTGAAACTTCATCAGTTAATGTCCCTACTCCCTGCACACATGTATGTAAAGTTGGGTCAATGTCAGAAATTGCAAAATCAGTTAAAAAGTGAAATATGTGCCATTTCTGAATGCAAGCTCCCAGGAAGAGCAGAGTTTGAACAGGGGATACCTCCTGTAATGCATGATGGGTGCATATGATTTTAAAACAATATGTACCTCTGCAAATATGTATTTGTTTCAAATCTAGATTTGTGTGTAAGTTGACAGGAGGAGTGGACTTTCTGCAGGCTGTAAAATGACATCACTCTGACCCAACCTAGCTCCCCCATTCAAATGATAAATGGAAGTTTGACCAATTAGAAGCTGAGAGAGAGGTAGGGTCAGTGATGCTAGAACACACCCACATTCTAAACACATAAAAGCAGACAGACAGGACAGATAGGGACCTTCAAAATCCATCTGCCGCTGGAAGCTCTGCCGGAAAAATCCATACTTTACCTCCATCAAACCTCCAGAGAGCCAAACTAGAGACTTCAATCTATCCAGAACTAAGAGACCAGACCAGAGAGAAAGCAGTGCTGTACCCAGAGAGACCCAGACCAGCAGAGAGAGCTGACCCAGATCACTGTGAAGTGCAGAGGCCAGACGAGACCAGACCAGAGTCCAGTTTAAAACCCTGACCAGATCCGTGACGAGGCCCATTTCACTCAAGAATATAGTGTGAGTACATAGTAAAACTGTGTAGAACCCATCTCTTAGTTAAAATAATATAATTCAATCCATTTTAACCTAAGTAGAACTGCAGTTTAGCAATTGTGTTATCCTGCCATCATTTTTAAAGCTGAAAAAGTGTGCGTTTAAAATTTCAAATCTGAAAAACGACCTTTATTCAATCGTTCATATCTCCGCAACCGTTTGTGCTAGAGACTTGCAGTAACTTTCATTTTGAAGCTGAGATCCTAGGCTTTCCTAGGACCCCAAAACGATAGAGATAGTCCTTGTGGTTCCTCTGTAATAGCGCTCGGCGCATCCGCGAATTTTACCGCGATTTGCAAATTTCTTCACATGTAAAAACTGCTGCTGCTTGCCTTCCATTTGCCAGAATTTCGTTTAACCTGCTAACTATCCCTGCATCATTGCTAGTGTGAGCCTGGACTAATATTAACTAGATACCACTCACCCTGAACCTCTGAAAGGGAATGAAAAGCAATTTAGCATATTTTTTAATTCATTGCCAGCACATATCAAAGCAATTTGGGCCTGTGTTTTTAAACTTCTGTTGTCTAAGCTTGCCGGGGTGAACTGATTTACATTGATTGCATTTCTGAGAACTGTGTGTTTTCCTTCCATTTCCTTGCCTTGCATCAAGGGGGGGGAGGGGATTGCCAGAGAAAAGTGATTACATTGTTTGGTTGAAATCATATTGAGTATTTTCTGTACTGCATTCATTGAATATTGCATCCACCTGAGCTTACATAAAGCATCCTCTACCACATTATACTTTTGTTCCTATTTACCAGTGTGCTACCTTATCCATTTCATGTCAACTCATTAGTGATTATAAAGAAGTGTGCTAGTGCCAGATTCTCCGTTGTTGATCTTTATCATATCAGATTAAGTGTGCTATTCAATTATTAATTTATTATAAAGTGGGATATATATATCTATTGTTTAATTTATCAAATAAACCTTTTAACTTGCAAAACAGAACTACTTCTTGGCTCAGTGGGGTCAGGGGGATTCCAAGAGAGGGGTGTTATATAGGGGTAGTCATCCAGAACGCATGAACTGGACATAAAGATATATCAATAAGGGTTTTCATTCAGTATTATAGACCAGGCGTTGACTTAGCTGTAGTGTTGAATTGAATCCTCTTACAAATTGGGGGCTCGAGCCGGACGTTTGGGTTAGATTTACCACTTGTGCAGCTTAATACAGTGTGCTAACTGACGGGATACATACATCCGGTCGGATCACCACGCTGCATTACGCTGTGAAGCATTCCTCAAAAGGGACACTCCAAGAAAAGTTCTGTTCTGCAAAAATAAAATACAAACTTCTGTAAGTCAGGACAGAGACCAATCTCTAGAATGACGACCTTAGTAGACATGAAAATAGCCAGAGAGCACCTCTTGCATAAGCTATTTGTGAGAGGTGAATGGACCGAACAGGGCCAGGATGTGTGGTTGCAGGCCATCACACAACAGGTCACTGAAACAGGGTCAGATATATATAGAGATCAGGGTCCCTTACATGTGGCCCTGAGTGAACTATATATGGCTCCTAAAGCCAAAGAGGAACACAATAAGATTGCCAGGATAGCAGCATACCTGTACCTATATATGGGAGACATGCAGGATAGATGTGCTGAAAGCCAAAATCTGGCAAATAGGCAACAGATGGTGTTAGAGAAGGTCCAATCTGACCTGGTCTCTTCTGAGCAGAGGCTGCAGAGGAGCCAGGAGTCAGAAAATGACAGCAGACAGTACATCACTAAAATAAAGGAGGATATGGATGTGCTGCAAAAGGAAAAGTCAGAACAGGATACCAGATTTCTGGCCTTGCAGAAGGAACACCAAGAAGGTTTGGACTCCCTACTGCAAAGCCAGAAAAAGCTGGAGCAACAACTGGACTTCAACAGGGTATGTGCTGAGCAGGTAGTCACCCTGCAAGGCCACCTAGAGAGAGTGAAGGCAGAGAGCAACAAACTAATTCTGAAAGACCTGGATACCCAGGCAGAGTTTGATCAGGAGCGCCAGAATGCTGGTGCCTTCCAAAGGCAAAGGGACGACCTGGCGGCACAGATGCAGGCTCTTAGTCAGGAAAGGGATACCTTAGGCCAGGAAGTCTGCCATTTAAAAAGAAAAATGGAAGAAAATCACCTGGCCCACCAGGGACTGGGTGACCTCCAAAAAGAACACCAGAACTTGTTAGAGCACACCAGGAGGGTGGAGGATGCTCTAGCAAGAAAGGAGCAGGCCAATATGGACATTGCTCAGGAGGTAACCCTCCTGCAGCAAAGACTGGCCCAGTTCTCTAGGACCAACCAGGAAGCACAGAGGGAAAATGAGGCCCTCTGTCAACACAATGATAGGCTCCAACAACAGGTAGCGATGCAGGAGAGACTGATAGAGTCGAGTAAGGCCTTAACAGAGGAACTGAAAGCACTAATGCAGGCTCTTGCATTGCAACAGGGAGCAGGGGCGGATAGAGATGAGGTTCGCTGGGAAATGGAAACTCCGGAGCATAACCTCAGGAGCCCTAGTACCAGAGGCCCTCATACCTCTCAGTCCCTGGACTCTGCCACCCCCATGTCCCCTGGCGCACGTGAGCACAGGGCCGCAGGGATGGCAGATTACTATCCAGCTAAGAGTATGGGGCTCATAGGCCAGTACCACTCAGGAATGGAGGGGTGGGCATCCGGGTATGGGCACCCAAGTACAGTACAGTTCAATGGGGAACCCCAGGAGAGTAGGCCCATTAAGGGCATCCTGAAAACCTCTGCCCAGTTAGGTCAGTGGAGGGGGTACCCATCAAATCCTGGCAGCAAGGAGGAATCTGAAGACTCCTCTGAACTGCGCAGGACACAGAAGACCAGGTCCCCACATTCTGCCAGCCATTCCCAGGCTCGCAGAATCCGGGAAAACCTGGAAGAACAGACGGGAACCTCTGGGAGCAGTGCCTCTGAGTCCGAGGAAGAATGGACAAGGGTTACCCGAACCAAAAAGGCCAATAAGGCAAAAAGGGCCTTGCTTAAGGACCCCTTAAAGCAGATTAAGGCGATCAGGAGCGTCATCACGCCTTACCATAAGAACGCTAAGTATTCTGTTTGGGAACACTTAGAGTTGTTTGAACAAATGATGGAGACTTTCCATTTGAAGGACAGCCAAAGCTGTATTCAATATGTAAAGTGGACATTCTCCCCGGAATACTCCAGTTTCTTTGCGGGGCTGGAGGACCAAAATCATTTAAGATGGTCCACATATAAGGCGGCCATCCTGAAACATTTTTCTGTTCACAGAAATCCTCAAGAGGCTCGCAAGGCAGCCTACAATTTGCAATGTGGGGAGGATCAGGCCCCACAAGAATTTGTGCAGGAGTTAAAGCGGGCTTTTGCACAGACCACAAGAAGGGTGCGCACGGATAGCAGGGAATTTATAAATACGTTTTTCCATGCCTTGCCCAAATATATCATGACCCAGCTCGTGAGGGATTTTCACGAGAAAAGATCTTTAGACTGGGTCATTGAACAGGCTACCCGGATCTATGAGGTGCAGAAACCGATAGATAGCAAAAGTAATGCCCAGAAAAACCCCAAAGCCAACAGCACCCCTGCTGCTGCCAAGGTGGCAGAGGTAAAGGTCACCCCCGTTTTGGATTTGGAAAAGGGGGGGCCTAAAAACCTGCCTGCACCTAATAATGCTAGGCCCAGGAGGTCCTCGGGTCAGTCACAGACAGGGAGCCAAGGAGGCAGCCCCACAAATGGGGTCCCTCGCTCTCCTGATTATGTAAGTCCCCGTTACAAGGGAAATCGACCCATCCTGGGTTATGTGTGGACTCCTCCAGCCCAAGGGGGGGATCCAGACAAGCACCTAACCCAGGGAACTTCCCTCCAAACTTCCCACAGGAGGGCAGAAATTTACCAAACCCTGGGCAGAACTTTTTCCCCAGATATCCACCCGACTTTCAGCCCCAAAACCATCCATCCTTCTTTCCCCAATTCCCTGAGCCCAGACCACTGAATCCGGGAGAGGGGAGGCCAAGGGTGGAGGGGTACCCAAATCTTCCCAACCCGGGGTATTACCAGAGGAGGGACAGCTACCCTTCCCGGGATCAGCCCAGGGGAGAAAACAGGGCCCCGTATCAGCCTGAGCGGGTTTCCCAGTTAGAGCGCCAGGTTCAAAACATGGCGCGGGATCTGGGTCACATACTGAGGGCTCAGCAGAACCCTCAGACCGGCATGCCGGCGCAGAACGCACCCAACTCTGGACCTGGTGCCCCAGAACAATGACGGGGGCAGCACCCCGATAACTCACCGGTTCCCAGGGAGGAGGCACAAAGGGAAGGGGGGTGTAAAGCCTTGGAGGAAGCTTCCTTCCTTACTTGTAAACAGCCCCTGGAAACCCAGGAACCGGAAACAAAATCTCTTGCCCCTGAAAGTCTGCCTCCCAAGGAGCAGAGGGGGGGTAGGAGAAACAAAAGACCCAAACAGACTCAGTTTGAGGAGGAGGTACAGATCTTCCAATTTGAGGGAGAGGGATCCTCAGAGGATCCTGAGAAAAGGATCTTCTCCTTCAGAGAGGGGGGAACTCCTCCCAAAGAAAAATGGGTCCCTAGGAATGCAAATCCAGACTGGGGAGATGTGGAGACTGAGCTACCGCCGCCCACCATCTCATCCCAGAACCAACAGCAAGGAAATCCCCTGGTTCAAACCCATCCTGGTGACTGCCTCCAAAAAGGGGGGGGCGGCCCAGAACCGGAGCCAGGGGAACCCACAATGGCTCTGATCTCCAGTTGCCAACTTTTTCTTTCAGATTCCCAAGGCTCTCCACAGAATTCTGCCCAAAATTCTTCTCTCGCGATGTCCAAAACCAGAAAATTAGCCCACCAGTTGTCCAAAAATGTACATTATCTGTGCCCCCTTGAGGAGAAGGAGGGAAGATATTATGCCCCGGTACAAGTACAGGGGCAGGGTACAATCTCGGCACTGGTGGACACTGGATCTCAAGCTACCCTTCTGTCCAGAAGGGCCTTTGACGAACTGAATGCAGGAAGGGGAGAGAATTACCAAATTCCTCTCACCTCTCTTCCGGGACAACTACAGAACTTTGACGGGAAGGAAATTCCTGTTGAGGGGACTGCAGACTGGGACATTAAAATTGGGCGACATAAGTTGAAACACCCGGTCATAGTTGTGACCCCAGAGGGCACCCCTTGTTTACTAGGGAATGACCTCCTGAGAAGGTTGTCACCCCTAATAGATTGTGTAAACGAGGTCCTCTGGACCCAGACTAGCCGACCAATAAAATTAAAACAGAGTGTCAACCATGTTAGTTTAAACAGCACCTGCCACATGGTTGAACAAAAATCTGACCAAGTAGAATTTCACTTCCAGAATAACCAGATTCCAGACGTGACAGTAATAGCAGTAGGACAACAGACTGGTGATGGGGGGTCCTCTCTATTTCTGAAAATCAACCTTCCTTCCAGTTTAAGGTGGTATTCCACGCTGGAAGGAAACACTCTGAAATTCTATACCAATCCACAACCTGAAACTCCCACTCCTATAGTCCAGAAAGATGTGAAATCAGCTCAGAGCCTGGCTGATATTCAGCAAATTGGAGAGCAGTTGTTCATCCCTGTTCAGTTAAATGATGGGAAGGACTCTGTTCTCGCTCGAGTGTGTGTGAACAACGGTAAGAGCTTCATCAGCGAAGCCATGTTTCGCCAACTCCCAAAAGATCCAGCCATTCCCACCTTCAAACTGATAGACAAATGGGAAATGGACCTGGAAGCACCTAATTCCAAACATCTCCTGCCAAGCAGGTGTATGCTCAAAATCTCCATTGGCAACAAGAGCATAGTCCACAATTGTTGGGTCGTGCGAGACGTCCCTGCCGCCTTTTACTTAGGCAGTGACATTCTCAATCGCTTTGCCATTAGTTTGGACCTAATAAACTTCAAAGCTTGGTCCCGATTAGCGGATAATCCCATGGGCTTTGATGATCCAGAGAAAGCATTTAGGTCAGCTCAATTGCTACCTTATGCAGTTGAAATTCAGATCAAAGAGGAAGTCACCATCCCAGAAAGGACTCGACAATTCTCCCTGGAAGTGAAAGTTAAAAGAGGACAACATTTGAAAAACCCTGATGCTTACATACATCTAAACGCTTCTCTCCGACAGCAAGGGTTGGGGGGAAAACCCAACTCCATTAGTCAACATAGAACATGACACCATTCTAATAGAGGTGGATAACAGCGACTTAAAGAGTATTACTCTAGCCGCAGGCACCATTATTGGAATGGCGGTTGATGACCGACATTTTTCCATTGATTTAGGTAATGAACTGTTAGGACCAATCCCCAAGGACTGTGTTGACAGTGACAGTGAGGACAATACAACACCAGACAGGATTTTCACCCGGCATGGGGGGAACTTCCTGGTGTACACTTCCTGCCCCTATGGTAAGGAAGATGTGACGTGTGACTTCAGGAGGGATGAGGTGATTTTCCAGGTACATGAGGGCTGCCTTTCCCACCTGAAGCCTCCGGTCCAAATCAGCACTCTGACCAGGGACTTCTCCACCCAGCTGGAGGAGGCCGCGGAAATAGCCAAACCAGAAGTCTTTCCAGGCTTCCGGCAGATGGTGGAAGAGAGAGTCAACCTAGCTGATGCCTGTGTGACTCTGGAACAAAAGCAAAAGTTGAAACAAGTTTTCTTGGATTTCCAAGATCTCTTTGCGGTAGACTCATTTGACTGTGGTCGCACTGACATCCACACAACAACAATCCCCACGGACCCTGGCATGACTCCTGTATTTGTGAAGCAATATCGTTTGCCTCTCGCATCAATGGAGTCCCTTACTGAAATAATTAAGAACCTTGAGTCCAGGGGAATAATCCGTCCAGTCCACAGCACCTTCAATAATCCGGTGCTGGGAATATTGAAGCCAAACGGCCAGTGGAGACTCTGTGCTGACCTCAGGGAGCTCAACAAACGGGTCCATACTTCCCGATGGCCTCTCCCCTACATTGACCAAGGGCTGGCCCAGATCCAGGGGTCACAGGTATTCACTGCAATAGACCTGACCAATGGATACTGGACTGTGCCTGTCAGTAGGGAGGACCAATACAAGCTGGCTTTTACCTTTGGGGGCCAGCAGTACACATGGACCCGGACTCCCTTCGGATACCTCAACTCCGGCAATGAATTCAACATTTTCCTACATAAGGCCATGCCCGACCTGGGTGCGAGGGGTAACCTGGCTTATGTAGATGATGTCCTCATCAAAAGTTCATCTGTGGAGGAACACATAGCGGAGATCCGTTATGTTCTGACACAGTTGAGGGCCGCCGGAGCAAAACTTTCCTTTCAGAAAGCACAGTGGTGTAGAACCCGTGTTAATTTCTTGGGGCATGAGATTACTCCTCAGGGCCTCTGTCCCCAGGAAAAGAAAGTGGAAGCACTTCAGAAACTGAAAGACCCCACAACTCTGCGGGAACTAAGGAGCCTCCTTGGACTGACTAATTACAGCAGAAAGTTCATTGAGGGCTACGCAGAGATCACCAGACCCCTGATTCATCTCCTGAAGGGGGGGGTCAAGTGGGAATGGGGTCCAGAACAATCCGAGGCAGTAAGACAACTCAAGAGAAGCCTCTCACAAGCGCCTTGCCTAGCTTACCCTGTCAGAAACAAGGAGTTCTTCCTGGAGACAGGGTTCTCTAATACGTGCTTGACGGCCGTATTATACCAAAAGCATGACAAGGTCAATAAAGTAATCTCCTATGCGAGCAAAACTTTATCCTCTGTGGAGGAAAAATTCAACGATTGTGAGAAGGCACTCCTGGCAACGGTGTGGGCATTGAAGAATTACCGCCCGTTTATCCAGGGGGAACACATCATAGTGGAGACTCCACACCAGCCTCATGTGAGTAATTCCCGAATTACTTCCTGGATTCTGTCAATGCAAGGCTTTCCTGTGGAGGTCAGATATGGCCAAAACAAGAAGAGTCCCCTCGCGCAAGGTCTGGCTGACTTGCATGATTGTGCCAGAGAAAACTGTCTCGAGGACGAAAGTCTAAAAATAAAGGACAACATGGAGGCATACCTTAATTCCCCACACAAAGTCTTTGAAGAAGACAAGTGTGGGGGAATGCCCACTGTCTATGTGGATGGATGCTCTTACCATGTTGACAACGACGGGGAGAAAGAACTGGTGGCTGGCGTAGGGAATGCATGGGTGAATGAGTCCCCAGAACCCTCCGCTGGATACAAAATTGGTCCCCGAAGTAGTCAGGTGGCAGAATTGATGGCTGTGCATCAGGCCATCCTCACTGCTGTCCAGCATCAACTCCACGAACTGGTCATAATCACAGATTCGGATTATGTACGGAACGGGTTCGTGGAGCACCTGGTTAATTGGAAAACCAGAGGCATGTTATGTGCTAACAACAAACCCTTGAAACATGGGAAGTTGATCCAAAACATTGATGATCTGGTCACATCGAATGGGATGACCATCTATTGGAAGAAGATTAAGGGTCATTCCAAAGTAGAGGGACCAGACAAAACTGGAAATGACTTAGCTGATCAGCTGGCCAAAACCGGGGCCATCCAAGGGGATCGAATTGAGATTGAGTCCCTGTTGGGGGAAATCCAGGTCACTGCTATCACTAGGTCCCAGACAAATGCTCACAACGACCTTTCAATTGCACAATGGAGTAAGGAGACCCCTGATGCTGATTTGATTACCGCTCAGAAGGGGGATCCAATAATTGGTAAATTTTACCAGCACCTTGAGGACCCTGAGAACTTTCCCCTGACGGATACCGATTACATTGGGAAAGAGGACCTAAGAGTGTTGATGAAATGTCCAAAAATGTTCCGGATCCAAGACGGTTTGCTGGTAAGGAAATCCAAATCTGGCCACGATCAGTGGGTGGTTCCTACCTCATTCCGAAGCCTGATGTTAAGTCACGCCCATGATGCGGCCACCGCCGGTCATAGGGGGTTTCACACAACACTGGAAATCTTAAGAGAGGTTGCATACTGGCCACACATGGGCCAGGACCTCAACCAATATTTGAAGGGTTGTCTTGTGTGTGCACAATTTCAGCCATCATCCCTTACGCACCGGGCGCCTTTACAAAAGAGGGGAATGACACTGCCATGGTCGGATTTACAAATCGACTTTGTAGGCCCTGTGATTCGCTCGGCTAGGGGGAATAAGTACATGTTGACTGTGACATGCTTGTTTACCAAGTGGGTGGAATGTCTCCCAGCCCCAAACTGCAAGGCAGAAACGGCAGCTGCCTTGATGATTAACCACATCTTTTCCCGTTTTGGTCTACCTCAAAGGATTGAGTCAGACAGAGGTAGCCACTTCACCAGTGAAGTAATGACAAAGATGTGGGAGATACTGGGGGTCAAGAGAAAGCTGCATATTGCTTATAGACCAGCTTCTTCTGGGGCAGTAGAGAGATATAACCGGACAATTGTGAGCATATTAAAGAAGTTTGTGGCAGATTCTGGGCCAAGTTGGGATATCCGATTACCTCTGGTCCTAATGGCCATCAGATCTACCCCTTCATCTGCAACCAAAATGTCACCATTTGAGTTGATGACTGGGCGCAAGATGGTGCTTCCTCAGCATTTGCTCTACAGGACCCAAGAGCAGACACTGATAAATGCCTCCACTACTCATGAGTATGTAGAGAATTTAAGGAAACACCTCCAACATGCTTTTGCTTATGCTCAGCGGAATCTAGAAAGATCGGCTGATAGCATGAAGACCCATTATGACCTGAAAACTTCCAGGAAGGAATATCAGGTGGGAGACCGGGTCTATCTATACAACTTCCAAAGGAACCAGGCCAAGCTCGCAAATTTTTGCCTACATGGAAAGGACCCTTTGAGATCATCGACAAGATCTCCCCTGTGGCCTACAAAATCCACATCCCCAAAGGTCCTTTGGCAGCGGGGGAAGACAAGTGGGTCCACATAAACCAGTTGAAATGTTGCCATCCCAGGCACACTCTGCAACAACTGGAGGAATCCTCTGGAATCCTAGCGGGTACTGTCTCAGACTAATTCTGTTCCAACCATAAAACATACCACATCTAGTCTCTAAAATATTGTGATTTGCATGAAACTGTCTCTTAGTTATACTGTTTTTATTTTTTCAAAATAAGAATGTAATGTTTCGTGATGATGAAATGCATATGCTGCCCCACTATCTCAACAGTGGTGGAAAAAGTCTATGAGTAGGTATTGCCGCTCTTCCTTTGTCGTCCTAGGAGAAAGAAAACCTGAAGACGGGCCAAGGAGGATGATACGGAGACCGGGAACGAAGATCCAATGGGCCCAGTGGACCGCCCAATATTCCCATCAGGACCGG
Source organism: Ambystoma mexicanum (assembly GCF_040938575.1). NCBI lineage: Eukaryota > Metazoa > Chordata > Amphibia > Caudata > Ambystomatidae > Ambystoma > Ambystoma mexicanum. The sequence goes on along the minus strand of NC_090927.1, from coordinate 625,431,077 downwards.
CGAGGAGAACCGATCGATCCGACCGGATGGAGGAAAAGATGCTGAACTGTGCCATCTATTGGAAGAAGATGAGGAAACATCCCAGGTCTTGCGAGTCCCATTCGTGAAATAGAATGGCCATCGCAAGAGGGGGGGCTTGTGGGATGTATTTACCCATGCATCCGAGCCCTACCTCAAAACTGTGCAGTACTGACATGAAAACATCATGATGGCCAGAGCTTCCCAGAAAATGCACAGGGAAATGCAGGAAGAATAGGCTGCCACCCATTTTTGCCGATGTTATGGGCACAGAAGGACACTGCCTAAAACCACCATTGGACTACCCGCCCAGTAGTCTGAAACCATTGGAAATGGCAATGCTGATTGCCAAAAGCAAACCCATAATTGTGGGGAATTCATTTTCTTAAATCCCAAAAATGGGTGCAGTACCAGTACTCACCACTATCCAAAAGCCGGCAGTTTAAAACCACCCTGTGTTTCTCTGAAGGCAAGCCAAAGTGCCTATTTCAAACATTGCAATATGTGCAAAATATTCACTGAACACCAGCAGACATTTGGTAGAATGGAGTTTGGTGTGCCTACAAAATCTGGGAAATGAAGAGCCCAGAACAATGCTTATAACAAAACTGGCTGCGCTGTGGATTTCAGCAGTTTAAGTAAATTTGGACTGAAAGACACTAAAAAAAAATCTAAATGTTTAAATTGACTGAGTGACCTACTTTTGAGTGTCACATAGGTTGCAATTGTTTAAATGTCATAGTTTTAAACTTAGAATCAGCCTTCTAGCTGCATATGTAAAAATGTTTAGTTTTATTTGAATGCAGGAACTAGGGAACAAAAAGTAACATTTTATCTGAAACCTGGCTTAAGGAACTGAATTCTGCCTGGCAACTACCCCCATCAGGAGTGAAACTTGAGTCACAGCTGTGTTCCCAGGCCTAGCTGCCCTTTTGCTGCTCACACTAAGGATATGCCATCTATCTGATAATTGAATTACCTGTGCTCTGCAGGAAAGTGAACAAAGCCCTGTCCTGGCTCAGGCAAAGGTTTTATTGGCAGGAGTCGTAAATGGTCGTAAAAAGTGGCTTCCTCCTGAGGAAAGGGGAGGGGCACTGCCTGTGAGAGCAAGCTGGCTTGGCAGAACTGGAAAGACCAGTATTTCTACCTTGTGCTGAGAGGAAACCACACCCCTTTGTAGCCAGAATATTGTTTAGAAAAAGATGAATAACTCATAGTACGGACATGTGAAAATTTTATAAATGACACCATAATTCTTGTGATTTTTCTGCCCACATTTTAAGAGGTTTTTCGACCCGGTGGCGTGTTCAGGGGGGTTTTAGCGGAAAAGTGGATATTACTCTAAATGTATGCATGTTAAAAATCTGAAACTTCATCAGTTAATGTCCCTACTCCCTGCACACATGTATGTAAAGTTGGGTCAATGTCAGAAATTGCAAAATCAGTTAAACAGTGAAATATGTGCCATTTCTGAATGCAAGCTCCCAGGAAGAGCAGAGTTTGAACAGGGGATACCTCCTGTAATGCATGATGTGTGCATATGATTTTAAAACAATATGTACCTCTGCAAATATGTATTTGTTTCAAATCTAGATTTGTGTGTAAGTTGACAGGAGGAGTGGACTTTCTGCAGGCTGTAAAATGACATCACTCTGACCCAACCTAGCTCCCCCAATCAAATGATAAATGGAAGTTTGACCAATTAGAAGCTGAGAGAGAGGTAGGGTCAGTGATGCTAGAACACACCCACATTCTAAACACATAAAAGCAGACAGACAGGACAGATAGGGACCTTCAAAATCCATCTGCCGCTGGAAGCTCTGCCGGAAAAATCCATACTTTACCTCCATCAAACCTCCAGAGAGCCAAACTAGAGACTTCAATCTATCCAGAACTAAGAGACCAGACCAGAGAGAAAGCAGTGCTGTACCCAGAGAGACCCAGACCAGCAGAGAGAGCTGACCCAGATCACTGTGAAGTGCAGAGGCCAGACCAGACCAGAGTCCAGTTTAAAACCCTGACCAGATCCGTGACGAGGCCCATTTCACTCAAGAATATAGTGTGAGTACATAGTAAAACTGTGTAGAACCCATCTCTTAGTTAAAATAATATAATTCAATCCATTTTAACCTAAGTAGAACTGCAGTTTAGCAATTGTGTTATCCTGCCATCATTTTTAAAGCTGAAAAAGTGTGCGTTTAAAATTTCAAATCTGAAAAACGACCTTTATTCAATCGTTCGTATCTCTGCAACCGTTTGTGCTAGAGACTTGCAGTAACTTTCATTTTGAAGCTGAGATCCTAGGCTTTCCTAGGACCCCAAAACGATAGAGATAGTCCTTGTGGTTCCTCTGTAATAGCGCTCGGCGCATCCGCGAATTTTACCGCGATTTGCAAATTTCTTCACATGTAAAAACTGCTGCTGCTTGCCTTCCATTTGCCAGAATTTCGTTTAACCTGCTAACTATCCCTGCATCATTGCTAGTGTGAGCCTGGACTAATATTAACTAGATACCACTCTCCCTGAACCTCTGAAACGGAATCAAAAGCAATATAGCATATTTTTTAATTCATTGCCAGCACATATCAAAGCAATTTGGGCCTGTGTTTTTAAACTTCTGTTGTCTAAGCTTACCGGGGTGAACTGATTTACATTGATTGCATTTCTGAGAACTGTGTGTTTTCCTTCCATTTCCTTGCCTTGCATCAAGGGGGGGGGGGGGGGATTGCCAGAGAAAAGTGATTACATTGTTTGGTTGAAATCATATTGAGTATTTTCTGTACTGCATTCATTGAATATTGCATCCACCTGAGCTTACATAAAGCATCCTCTACCACATTATACTTTTGTTCCTATTTACCAGTGTGCTACCTTATCCATTTCATGTCAACTCATTAGTGATTATAAAGAAGTGTGCTAGTGCCAGATTCTCCATTGTTAATCTTTATCATATCAGATTAAGTGTGCTATTCAATTATTAATTTATTATAAAGTGGGATATATATATATATTGTTTAATTTATCAAATAAACCTTTTAACTTGCAAAACAGAACTACTTCTTGGCTCAGTGGGGTCAGGGGGATTCCAAGAGAGGGGTGTTATATAGGGGTAGTCATCCAGAACGCATGAACTGGACATAAAGATATATCAATAAGGGTTTTCATTCAGTATTATAGACCAGGCGTTGACTTAGCTGTAGTGTTGAATTGAATCCTCTTACATCAGGCAGTAAAGTTGGAATTATTTTCTCTCCATAGGTTGCAATATGAGCTGCTCTTTTTGCTTGATGGGAATAATAACATGATTTCCAAGGCCCAATTTATTTTTCCACACTCTGGTCAATACATTTTAGATATGAGGAATTATCTGCACAGCGTTTGGTCTCAGAAAAGCAGGAGAAAGAATGTAACCCCCCCTTAGCCAGAGCCAATACACAGAGGTCAAACAAATAGATTTCCTCTTAATAAACCAATCCATCTAGGCAAACAAAGGAATGTAGAGATTTGCTCAACTAGTTTGCCCCTGTGCTCTCCCTTGGTCCAGGTCTTACACCATGGTTTTAAGGATGACAGAAAGCCTGTGAAACACAAAACCTAGCTCATGTCTATGATCTCGTTAAAGCAGTGGTGAGAAGGATGTGGGATCTAGGGGCGACTGCCTACTAGAGTCCTTGCACATGACCGGTTGTGTAAGTTCCTAATTCAGCCACCAACAATTTGAGATTCTGCAGGGAATAGGAGGCTCAATGCCGTCACCAAGACAGATGCGCACCGTTAACCACAAGCATACAAGCTTGAAGACAAGTTAGGAGCAGCTTGGTACAAAGACAACTGTCAATTTGACAGCACATTATTAGCAAATTGGCTTAAATTGGCATGAAAAGGAAACAACTGCATTTGCCACACCTGCTCACGGTCACATTCTGTTAAACAATGTGCCTGCCACTTTTCAGATTCTAGTGAACCATGATCGCATTGTGCTGGGCCGCTTATCTAGATTGCATAGCAATCTTCAGCTGCATTTTGGAGAAGCTTCTGAGCCACCTCCAAAAGATGCTATATGCACTTCAGACAGCTAAACACATGATCACAGCATCTACTAAGCGTCAGGCAGGGCAAAGCTAGTCGAATTACCTTGTGAACGACAGCAGCAGGTGACGGCTCACAAGAGTCTTTATTGGACTCCCTGTGTGCTAGAGGAATTTCACAGCTGCTCCCTTGACTCATCTGAATCCTTAGAAGTACCCAACAAAGGAGTCCAGACAGACTAGCGTCAGCAGAGTCATCTAGGGGTGAAAGACCTATCTGCTATGCCATGCCCCAGTTCTGAAGGACACATAGCCAACCTTCTGAGCAAAGAGTGGGTGCAGTTCTAGCACAACTAAATGAAAAGCTCACGGAACACCACATTGCGCATGCGCGCCGCTGCCATGACGACCTTACAACAACTCGCAGTTGCAAGCCGTGAGCCTGCTTGTCAGACGTCTCTTACACTGCGTCTGCTTCGTGAATGCAGGTGAGAATGGAACCAACCACCTAGACCTAGGAGCCGTATGCTCCACCTTAATGCTACACATACTAAAGTATTTACCAGCTTTCGGATTCGTGTATGACACTCGATCCTATAGATGTTGACTTCAAAGCAGATCTTGCTAACTTTGTTAACTCTGCCATTTTGGACTGCACGTAGTTATGAGAGGGATTCTCCCTCGCCACTGAAATCAACTTATCAGTAAACCTTTATATACTTACATTTTTTTTTTATTTCCCTATTATTTACAGCACACGCACTGTTCGAGCAACCGCCTAACAATTCACTCACACCCGGGGTGACCTAGATGCGCCTCTGGACGTGGTGAGTGACTCTTCTGTTTAAATTTACGAATTCTAGTAGAATCCAACCCTTTGGCTCATAAGCTGACATTATATTTCTTGCTTCCCGAACTGATTGTAGTACATGATCCCTATTTTCTACACTAAGGTTAGTGCCTATTCTTGGGTGTTACATGCAACCTTTATTATCTATAATTCCCTATGAGCTAATTAGTCTCCTTACATCTCCCTAGGAATACCCATTTATGTACGAAGGAACTTCACATTTCCTGCCCTGAAGATGGATTCAACTGAATCCGAAACGCGTTTGCACTTGATTACATCTAGGAGTGTTTAGGACAAAAACATTATTATTCCTGAATGTGAATTATTGGATGTTATGTTACAAATCATCCACACTGCTGGATTTTCATACACTGTGTTAATTTTGAATCTGAACTATCATGTGAATTGTACACTTACATCAAATGGAGAGTCCTTTGATGTTATCTGTGATTTGTTAATTTGTCATCCATGTGTATGTTTGAGACTTGGATTTGAACTGACCCATCTCTTATTTTTCCTTTTTGTAATGTGTTTAATTACCACGTTATATATACACATATAAAAATAGGTTGTGCACCTGTAGTGTGAACGTTCTTGATGGTTCTTGAACTGACCTTATCAGGTGGACATCCTTCTTATTTTAATACATAGCCTAAAACGGCTATGAAGATACATGAGTACTAGGCTACCCTGTTTTTGAAGAGTTTCTCACATACTATTGGGAAGGGGCCTTCCGATCTACAGGAGATCCCCGTCTCTCGAATTGTTATCAAAACCAATAGGGGATTCTATCCCATTAGGAGTGCAACATAGGGCTATCGGTTGGCAACACCCCATGTATGTCTTTCTTGCTGGTGAAGGATAAGCCAGACCAGAGGTGAACAGCTGTTGAAAAAGAACAATTCACCTTAATATGACTACCTTCAAGCTCCAAACAGATTATAAGGCCCTTACGGTGGTTTATGACTATCAAGGTGCAAAATGCCATGTACTTTGACATATGGACGAAACTAGTCATTGCAACACAGATGGAATGTCTAGGTCTACAAAATGTGTTGAATTAGAAAATGGCGCATTTTTGTGGTGATTAGCTCCCATCGTTCTAATCTGTAAAGGGCATAACATGAATCCCAAAAGCTTCATCTAAGCATTCCGGCATGAAGCCACCAGCATTTATGCTGTTTGCGGTTTTACAAACTTTGTCACCAAGGGAGTCCTTATTTGAGGCTTATCAAAAAGGTGCGACTAGTGATGTGCACCCCTGAGAGTAGCATAGGTCCCTCAGGTGCAGACAACCTAGGGCCCACTGGTTTACTGTGCATGTATTTTACATGGCTGGCTCTGTGGGCTCCTCTAGTTGGTGGCAGTCCGAGTCTAGTGGGATACAATCTGCTGCACCCTGGGTGTTCCGACTGTCACTTCCTACATAAATCCAGTACAGAGGCAAACAGACAGACATTGTTCCTACTGACAGAGTCAGATCCAATCATATATGGTCAAGGTTCTTTCCGGATCCACAGGGAAAGGTCGGCAGGCCTAAAACTAGAAATTACCACCTGGTGATTACTGAATGCCTTTTATCAATTGTTGAGTGGATTAGAACTGGTGCTGTGAATGTATTTTTATATTATTGATCAATATGATTCATGTGGTTGCATATTGTTATATATATATTTAATTATTATTCGTATATAATTGCATTAATAATTTTTACAAAAAGGTGATGTTGGTCAACTAACAAGAGCCACACGAAGAGCGACAGAAGAAGACAGAAAAGTGCAGCAGTCCCACAGTTGAGAACCAAACCGCCTGGTTTCCTCCTCTTCCCTGTTAGAGTGTCGATTCCAGGTCGGGGGCCTCGTCGTTGGTCAGCGTCGGGACTTTAGAGGCAATTGCTTATAATGCACATTCCAAAATGTTCACGGTCGCTATCGTCCATTTAGTTTTCTCCTCTGACATCAGCCTATTCCACCATGTTGTATCTGCATCTTCTAGTGTTCTAGAAAGATCTGTAGGTATGTGGCTCTTGTTTTACTTAACTCTGGGCAATATAACAGCAGATGTTTTATCGATTCAATCTCATTTATCTGTTTGCAGAGTCGGCAGGATTTCTCGATCGTTTGTCTTCTGATCGCCTGGATTTCCCGGGTTGGTAGGAGACTGAAACGTGCCCTCATGAACATTTTTCTTAGTTGCTTATTTGGAAGTTTGCTGCAGTATCTCATTGGTTCTTTTAACTTATTGAAGTTAGGAGGCAGATCTTTAGTCAGTTTGTTCTTCTGCACTTTTTCCAACGTTTCTATCCAGTCTTGGTCTTCCAATTTTGACTTCACTCTTGTAGGGTTATTTATAAGGTCCTCTTCATTGCAGGCGATATCAGTGAGCTTTTCTCTCAGGTTGTATGTCCAATTGTTTAAAATAGCCAGGCTATGTTTTGCTATTTCATCGGCCACTATCTTGTAAATAGGCAAGCTGTCCTTAATGAGAGTGTTTCTCCAGAGTTGCATTGCATTTAATTCCACCGTGGCTTCTAGAGAGAGTATTGTTATTTTGTGTATGCTGCTTCAATGATTTAAATTCAAATAACTCTGAAGATACGTTTGTTGTTCTGATCAGTTTAAGTGGGCAAAATAACAGCTTCAAAAAAACGTTTGTTCAACAAATTGGATAACACTTTGTAACTGGATTTCGAGAGGCAGAAAATGTTTCCTTTAATACAGCTTGTGAATACATTTTGTTTTATTGAGCCATAGTTTAAAACACTTCACATAACAAAGGAGCAAATATGATAAATATTACATAACTACAATAGTCTTTCTGATGTTTGTGTCGGCTTAGATTCACATGCTTTGCATAGGCCAACATCCAGTGATTGGTGCAGATTTTTTTTTTTAGGCAACTTTATTTATTCAAAAACATTGTCACATTCAGATATTGTATAGGCCAGTGATTTAACTTAGCGCATGTCATTTGTTGAGGCCACATATCAACCTTCGGTATTACAATTTTGGTGTAGCTTTGAGCAATAACTTAACTTTAACTGCAACCGTTCAACAACCCCTACCCTGATCCCCGCCGCCCTCCCGGTTCCCCAATGGCATGGATCAGTTCTTCTGTTGTCGGCAGAGGATGTTGTGCTCTGATTAGGTGGCTTCTGCGTAGAGTCGTGGCTCCTGTGCTTAGTTTGTCAGTATTCAATTGTGAATTGCTCTCAGCAGGGTTGGTCTGAAGAAGTATGCTTCTCTGTCTCTGACATAGTCGAAGAAGGGGTCCCAGATTGCTCAGAATTTCAGGTACTTGCTGTCCCTGAGGGCCCCTACCTTCTCCGTGGCCATTACGTTCCAAGGTTTTACCCACCAACATGCTGTTATTGGGCCTTCTGGGTTTTTCCATGCTTGTGCCAGGGTCATATTTGGAGGAGAACACAACGGCAAGACATGAGAAGAGATGAGAGGAGCATCTGTTAACGAGGGAGAGTCCCAGACAAACGAAGTTGAAACCGAAATCTAGGACCCCGAATGGAGTAAGACAGTGGAGAATAGCCATAGACAAATAGAAGCTGAAACATACGCGACAAAAGAAGGATTGGCTAACACAGTGCTGGTCGTACAGTAGGCAGTAAGAGCCCAGAAGTCTTGAGCCCAACACAGCAGTGAGAATCGGATTAATACACCAATAAAGCAGTGGAAGAACGGGGAGGAATGTCCCAGATGGCATTCGGGAACTAGCTATCCAGGTGGATATAGCAAAGTATCCTGGAGTTGAAGGTGATACACTAAGAAGATAGACAAAGTAACATCTAACAGGATCAAGCTATCCGTTTGATGGTTGGACCTCAGTGAATGGCAAATGGAACCTCATTTATAGTGGATCCATAGAAAGAACTCTAAAAAAGAAGAAACAAAATTGCACATCTGAATGAAATGTGGTAGAAAGAAGTTTTTACCCCTGAAGAATTTCCTTGTTGGTGGTATGAAAGAGTGTAAGGAATGAAACATGTCGGGTATGGTTTGAATGCAGTATGAAAGTAAGCATGGGTGATAGTGATACAGAGTAAAGTGGTTTTGGGACTGGGAGGCACCTCTCTATGATAGAGGGGAGCAAACAACAGATCCTTATGATATTTTTATCTCGAAAAAAATTGTCAAAAAATGCATTACTACACATTTTTGGATGTGCATAATGTAATTGAAAAGTATTGATATATATGTTTGTTTGCCAACCAATTCTATTGATTTTTCCCACAATTGAACAAAAAAGAAAAAAGAAGAGTGTTGAAGTGTTTTACGAAAAATAAATAAATTGCTATTTTTGATAAAAAGCTGGTGTGATATATGACAATATAATGATCATAAAACATATAAGAGAGGAATAAGAAAGTAGGGATAGTGGGGAAGCAAGTGACCCTTTAAACCTGATGTATTGTTTGAATCAAAGTCTATTGGAGGGCTGTTTATAAGTGGTCGTTAAAAAAGTACCTCCAGTCTCTCTGAGTTATAGTGTGTAGGGTCATATTTGCTGCCATTAACAGATGGGTGATAAGTGTTGCGTTGTTTCCTGTTGCCGCATATATGTCTTCGACCGTTGTGCCCAGGAGGATATAGGTGCTGCTGGCAGCTGCTTCCCCTGTGATTTCCTTTATGTGGCCCAGGATTTCCTTCCAGTACATGGCCGCCTTAGGGCAGGACCACCATATGTGGTATAGATCTCAATTGCCGCTGCAGTTTCTCCAGCACATAGGAGGGTAAATGAGGTTCATTTTGTGCAGTATGTGGGGAGTTAAGTACCACCTAAAGCAAATCTTGTGTGTGGTTTCTCTAATATGTGGAGGATTTTTGTGCTCTTTTCCAGATTTGAGACCATTCCTCCTCGGTGATGGGGTTGCCTATGTCTTTTGCCCGGCTGTCCATATATGGGAAGGTGTCACTCGCTTGTGCTTTGTCCGGCAACTTGTATAGTCTGGAGACAGCTCCTGCTTCGTCCCCTTCGTGTAGCATTAGTTCCAGACCCACCGGTTCCCTAGTAGCTGCTTTCTTGATTTCCCTATCCGTTATCCAGTGTCGGATCTGGATGTAGGTGTATCTGTCCGTTTCTCCTACCCCAAATTTCTGTTTGCACTCTTCGAACAGTAATGGGCTTCCCTCCCGGAAAAAGTGCTTCAAATACAGTGATTGTTCCTGACCCCAGTTCTTCCAGAACCTGGGCTGTTTATTCGGTGTGAAGTTTTGGTTATGCGCCATTGGGGTGTAGGTGCCCAATCCTGGAATGATGTTCCGTTTTTTCAATGCTTGGTCCCATCCTTTCAGCAAGATCTTAGTTGCTTCAAGCAGACGCCCCTCAGCTCCCCTATCGCCCACCCGCAATCCATGTAGGGCCCCCAGTGGAATCGTGGTCACCCCCTGTTCAACTCCCACCCATCCCTTTGTCATGTCCTCTCTCTTCCAAGCCAACACTGGTGCTATTTGTGCGGCCAGGACATATCTCTCCATGTCCAGGACCCCCAGGCACGATGGCCTAGTTAGGATTCTTTGTTGTATTCTGGCTTTACCCTTGTGCTATATGAAGGAAGTCAAGTCACCCTATAGTGCTTTGCTTATTTTGGGGGGAGGGGGAAACCTCTATTGGAAGCAAGTTTACTGTATATAATAGGCGTGGTAACAGGGTCATTTTGAGTGCCGCGATACGTGCGAACCAGGATAGCTCCTGGGTGTCCCACCTATGTAGATCCTCCCTCATTTGTTTTAGCAGTGGGGTTATATTTGCTCTGTAGAGATTTTTATTTTATGACCCTTTGTTAGTTGGATCCCCAGGTATTCTATAGATTCTTTTTCCCATGTTAGTGGGTATCTAGACCCCAGATCTTCGGCCACCTCTTCCCTCTCCGTAATGTTCAGGGCCTTAGATTTGGTAAAGTTTATGGTGAAACCTGATATCATGGCAAACTCTTGTAGGGTATCTAGTGCTCTTGGTATTGTATTCTTCCCTGAGGAAAAGCAATAGATCATCTGCATATAGTGCTATTTTATGTATGCTCCCACCACATTTAACCCCTTGTATGTCAGGATCTTGCCTTATTATTTCAGCTATAGGTCCCATTGCCATGGCGAAGATTAAAGGCGAGAGTGGGCAGCCCCGTCTAGTCCCTCTGCCTATTCTGATCTTTGCCGTGGGGTTCCCATTAACCATGAATGTCGTGCTTGGGAGGCGGAAGTTTGCCAGGACCATTCTGCTAAAACTGGGGGCGCATCCAAATTTCGGTAGCACCAGTTCCAGATATTTCCAGTCTAGGCTGTCGAATGCTCTCCTGGCAACTCGGGCAGCTATGGAGAACCTTTGCCCTGTCCTACTTCCCAGGTCCAATATATCCACTGCCTGCCTAATATTATCTTGAGTGCGTCTCCCTTTTATAAACCCAGCTTGGGTTGGTGCTGATTATTACATACTTTTTTTATTTTGAAAATGGGCCGCAACTAGACGATACTGTAATATTATCCTTACTGTGACGTGTACTGTATCCATGATATCTCAAGTGTCCAGGTCCTTGGATTGTTACTTTTCTGACCCGAGGTTGCGTGAAGTATATGGTGAAGTGTGAACATGAAGAATTGTTTGAAAAACCTCACATTACATACGATTTTGATTTTATTATTATTATAACGCGCTCCAAGACAGACTAAACTGTATCCAGGCGCAGATGGTAACTACTGCAAACAACTGACAAAACTGAACATTGTGTGGAATTCATGTTAGAGCTGCCTATCGAAACAGAGCAATTTAGAAAGATGCTGAAAACTCATCCAACGACTGGCAGGCTCGGATTTCCAATGGGAGTGGATTCCAGAGCTTAGGTCCAAACACTCCAAACCTCCTGTTCCCCCTGGAAACTAACTTGGAGCATGGAACAATCACCAGTAGTTTATCTCCAGAGCGTAGGTCTCTGGCCGAATGGTACAAAAGGACCTTGGCACTGAGGTACTCTGGGGCTAGCCCACTGAGGCACTTATACATCAAGCAGGCCACCTTAAACTTAATTCGCTCCTCTACCTTTAGCCAGTGGTAGTGGGAGCAATGACCTTCGATAAGACAGATCATCAGATTATGCTACAGCGTATCGGAAGAAGACGATACATGTTGTCTATTGCACTTCTAATTCCAACGAGGGGAGGCTGGGTGGGCACATGCGTATCTAAGCAGATACACGCATCACAAATTATAAATTATTCACCGTAGTGACTAACATACTCCTAGTCCCCTTTCTCCATACTGTATGGGCGTCCCTCGCTAGAGATGGGAGATGGAACCTTTTTCAACAGAAAAAAACATCTTCCCTTTAAATTTAGAGGCGCACAGGGGTGCGGCCCTGGGAGCATGCTCTCCTCTGACTCCGCCCCCCGGCGCCACTCCTCCCCACTGACGCATCAACAATATTACCATTGCCTAATCACACCTGTTTCATTAGGGGGTGGGGGGATGGTGGGACGTATGGAGGAAAGGGGGACTATGGACTAGGAGTACGTTAGTCACTACGTTGAGTAACTTATAATTACTTCTACGTCCCCTCCCCTTTCCTCCATACTGTATGGCTGATTACAACTGAATGTAGCCACACGGTGGAGAGGTGCATATAGGAGGGGACCAGTTGCCACCCTGCTTGTTGATGGCCGTTTTGCCACTGATGAGGGGCAGGAAGGCCTTGATAGCCAGCCAGATGGTCTTCAGCTCTAGCCAGTTGATATGAGCCTCTTGTTCCCGAATATACCAAACTCTGTGGACGCTGTGGTTGTCCAGGGTAGCTCCCCAGCCCTCCAAGGACGAGTCCGTGGTGATGGTAACCTGCGGTGCAGGTTGACTGAAGGGCCTGCCTATTCTCAAGTTGCCGTCCGTGCTCCACCAGAACAGTTTCTGGTGGAGAAAAGGAAGAAGGCTGACAACTTCCGCTTGGGAACCCCGCTCCTGACTCCATGAGGCCGAAATCTCCTCATTTTTATACAGTACTGCCAGAAGACAGGCCGCCATGATACCCAGGAGATGCTGGTATCACCACGCTGATGTCTTCTCTCTGTTGAGAAAATTACTTGTGGCCCTCTTGATGGCTATTATCTTGTCTTCCAAGGGAAAGACTCTCTCGGGGTTCGTATCCCAAATGAGACCCAGGAACAGTAGACTCTGCGTCGGCTCCAGCTCAGACTTTCTGAGATTAAAATCCCAGTTCGCGTAGCGTATTCATGAGGGTAGAGAAGGTGTGCTGAACCGCCTCTGGGGATCTCGCCCTGCCGAGCCAGTCGTCTGGATACAGATAAACATGGTGCCCTTGAGCTCTGAGGAGGGCCGCCACTGCATTCATGAGCCTGGTAAAGACCATGGGGGCTAAATTGAAGCCAAGTGGTAAAAGCTTGTATTGGAATTGGAAGCCCATGATCCTGAACCTCAGGAAGGACCGATGGGGCTGTCAAATCGGGACGTGTAAATAAGTGTCCTTCAGATCCAGGCAGCACATCCAATCTCCCTTGCACAGTGTCTCTGCAATAAGCACTGGAGTAACCATCTTGAACTTTTCAAGCGGGAGGGAAAGGTTCAGGGTGGATAGGTCCAACACAACTCTCAGGCCAGCATGGTTCTTGTGTACGGCGCAAATTCGGGAATAGAAGCCCATGCCCCGCTGGGAGTCTGGGACTTCTTCCACTGCTGGACTCTGGACAAGTGAGCGAATCTCCGCCGATAGAGTTGTTGTCCCAATATGTGGGATTGGTGGAGAGGAAGGAGGGAAGGGAGGGACCTATTAGGCGGTAGCACGTGGACACTACTGATAGGATCCAGGTATCCGCAAACCTTGTGCGCCAATGCTGAGCGTGGATGGCAAACCTGCCCCCCCACCGGAGACACATGAACCTGGACTGGAGGGGAGTGTCATGCCTTTTTTCCCCTCTGAGGCTGGGGTTGAGGAGGGGGACTGAAAGAAGCCCTTCTTCCCCGCCTTGTGCAGCTTGCGGTGGTGTTGACTAGGAGACCGGTCCGGCTGCCTGGACTGTTGTTCCTGGAAGCCCTGGCTGGAAGCTGGCGCGTCTGCCTGTACGCCTTGGGAGTGGACTTTGTGACGATAGATAAGGATTTCGCAGTCTGGGAACTATTTTTCTTCTTATCAAAAAAAGAGGTCACTACCCTCGAATAGAAGGTCCAATATGCGTTCCTGGACATCTGGTTGAATTTGGTAGCCAGTAGCCCGGCAGTCCTTGGCGATGCAGATGGCACGGCCTGAGGTGTCTTATATGCGCCACTGTAGACTCGATGTCTTAAGCCACCATCTTTGCTTCTGCCAGTCCCGCCTTGAAACATGCCCGACTATGCACCGGAAGTTCTGGGAGGAAGTCGGCTATTTCCTGCCAAAGCCTGTAAGCATGGGATCCGCATTAGACTGATGAAGTTGCAGCGAGGCGTTGGAATATACCTTCTTGCCATTTGCCTCCAAGATCTTCTCCTCCTTGCCTAGCAGCACCGAGGATGAGGTGGTCGAAGACTGCAGCTTTGAGTAGATGGAGGCCGCACAGTGGAGTGCGGTTGAGGGTACACCGAGAGCAAGAGTGTATCCCCCTCCAGCTGCCTGTAATTTGCAACGAGGCATCGGTTCGTGGGCTGCGCCGAATGAGGTTTAAGCCACTCCTTCTTGACCAAGGCTACAATGTCCTTTTGCATCAAAATCCTCGTTCTAGCCACGGGGCGCAGAGTGAGGACCTCTGCCAGGACTCCCACCTCCGGCTGTTCGACCTCAGGTTGTGGAAGGCCCAAGTACTAAGCCTGCTAGCCGGTCATTGAACGCCTTGGCCGATGGAGTGTCGGGGTCCTTCTCCTCATCCGTGTCCACCAAGGTGTCCTGCTGGACCGCAGCGGGTGGAGGAGTACTGGGGGCCGAGGGCCGAGGTGTGCTGACTGGAGCTTGACGCTGTGGAGGCTGGAATGGAGCCGCCAACTGGGTGCACAGGCACTGGCACCGGGGCTTCTGGAGCCGGTAGCCGGGGCTGCGCTGGGGCCTGAGGTGCCAGAGCCACAGGCGGGTTGACTGTGGGAGCTGGCACAGGCAGCGGAGGCAGCATGTACTGGATCGCATCCGGAAGGATGGCTCCCATCTGCAGGGATCGCATACGTGTGAGGAATTCCTCCAAAAACTGGTCCTCACAGGCCGGTGGGGCGCTAGGTGACCTGGGAGTAAGAGCAGAACCCAAGTGTTGCTGAAGCCTGGGTGTACTCTGCCCTGCGATGTTGAAGGATATACAGTAGGCCACGTACCTGGTGAAGACCAGTCCCACCTTGACACTCGTTCTTCCAACTGCTCCGTGAAGGGTGGTGGCATTGGACCAGTGGCCATCTTTTCTGGCGCGGCGGTCATCTTGTCGGGCTGCATGCCACGTACCTGTGTCATGGTGCTTGCCGCGTTGGGTCCAGCCTCCTCCAGGACTCTTGGCGATGGGAGTTTGAGGCCTAACGCGCACCTCAGGCCACGGCCTGGTAGGCATCCTGCCCTAGGCTGTGTCGCCGGTAGTGCTGCATACAGGTGCCCCCTCAGACATTTGTCCGGTAGTAGGGCTACTCTGTTCTTCAGAGCGCACCTGGTAAGCGCGTTGCAGGTGCTACAGCCGTCCCAGCCCTGGTCGGGCCAAGGTAGCGGAGGCAAGGACATCGGCATGTGCCGGGGAGGATCATGGCGCCAGAGGACCAAGTACGTGATTAAAAACAGAAGACAAAAAGACCGAATCTGGGGAAGAGCGCATGGAATTACAAGGCTGAAGCCAAACCCAGGAGCGCTGGTGAAAGCTGTCTGTTCCTGTTGATGCAGAAAAGAGGCCTGAGGAGTGGCGCCGGTGGGCGGAGTCAGGGGAGTGCATGCTTCCAGGGCCGCACCTTCGCGCACCTCTAAATTTAAAGAGGAAGAAGATTTTTTTTTCTGGTGAAAAAGGTTCTGTCTCCCGTCCCTACGAGGGACGCCCATACAGTAAGGAGGAATGTGGACAGGACGCAGGAGTAAGACTATTACAGGTATGTCAATATTTGTCTTCTGATCTGCTTACAATCATATGCTTTGCACAGACTAGCAAGCAGTACCAGAAGGTGGTGGTGGGTTGATGGGAAACTAGGCAAACAAATGTTTTAGCACTTCTTGTCCCACCTGTGAGTCCTTTCTGGCCTATGTGTCAACTGTGACGAATCAGAGGATGCGCCACTTCTCCACTAGAGGGAGACCTCTCCCAGTGAGCCAGGCGGGTGCGTCCACAGTACAATAGTCCCCCTGGGGGTGGTGCACCGAGGGAGTATCACTTGGGGAGGAACCCTCTTATGGGCTTGGGGACGACCACGCTCAGACAACGCAAACCCTTCCTCCATGTTAAATACGCCTTGTGGATAGGGCCAATACCTGCTATTGTCTGGTTTGTCCATCTACTATGCTTGACAACGTTAAAACCCCGGAGAATGCAAGGTATACTGCATATGGCTCTAATACAAGTATTGGGAATGTAATCTACTTCACAAAACTGAAATATTGAAGAATGCAAAGTATGTTACATCTGATTGTCATGTACTGAGAAGATGATCAGGAGTCCAAGGATCACTCTGGAGAAGCAGAGTGAGCGCTCTAGCTTCTCAATGAATGATTGGCCCAGAGCAACTCCCTTTTCGAACACAGGAGTTTAAACGTCCCAAAGCTGAGCTGCAACAGGACAGCTATCCTCCACGGAGGAATCCAGTAAGCCGTGCAGCGGCAAAAGGGGCGCAAGCCAGCAGGAGGGAAGTCAGGACGTTGCTGTGTGAAAGTCCTGGGCATCCAGAGCACCAGGGAAGCATCCATGAGAGAGACGGCACACTGTAGGGAAGAAGTATATGTCAAGGGAGCCGCTGCAGAGCGACAAACCCCAGAACGCTACCGGAGCCTCAAGAGACCAAGCAGCTGCTCGGGAAACGCTGGCACCTACCAAGAGAAGTAAACAGGTATGCGGGTTACCCGAGTGGTGCTGGAGGTCCAGGGGAACAAGGGGGTAAATGCGGAAGCCGGATCAAGAGGGTCTGGGACCCTGGGAATGAAATGTGAGTCTGAGACATGCACTTATATGAGAAACTGAAACAAGGCCAAATAGAAGATTCCAAGTCTGGGACCCGCACCCAAAAAGAGATGCACTAGCTACTTAGCCCTGGAGAGGTTCTTTCGACTGGATGTTCCTCCCACGTATTCCTCATCTTTGATATTAGATATCCAACTTCAGAAAATAAAATTCAGCAGAGGGCGCTGTGCGTCGATGCAGTCGACTCAATGTCCCTCGAGGGCCTCCGTCTCAAAGGTGATGCCATTGAAGGTATATATAGCACGCACAGAACCTGTTGGCTTCAGTTCCGATTTTTCATTCAGTATAAACTACCCACATAACCACAGGTTTGACCGTATTAATCTTTGAAGGAGCAAAATCCGTAATAGCATGGCAAATTCTATTGTGGGATAGGCTGGGAGGGCGATGAGCAATACGTGGGAGGAACATCCAGTCCGAAGAATGTGACCAAGGGTAAGTAACTTGTTCTTTGAATGGATTGTGTACCCCCACATATTCCTCATCTTTGATAGACTCCCAAAGCAGTGTTTGTTCTGGTGGAGGGAGTAAGAGTTTAGCTATCAATGGTTTCCACGAACCGAATGGAGGACAGCTTTTCCAAAGCTTCCATCCTGACTGAGGGAAGACTTGAGGCAGTTGCCTACAGCTGATTTCCCATTTGGGGCTCTCGGGCTCCCCACATTGGCCCGAGAGTCCCAAATGGGAAATGCTAAATGCTGCAGCGTTTCTGCCTAAATCTGCTTTCCCATTTGGGGCTCTCGGGCCCCCCGTGGGGAGCCCGAGAGCCCCAAATGGGAAAGCAGATTTAAGCAGAAACACACAACTGCGTTGTGTTTCTGCCTGCCTTGGCTTTCACTTTGGGTCTCCGGTGCTCCAGCAGAGGAGCACCGGAGACCCAAAGTGATAGCCACAGCAGGCCGAAACACAACGCGGTTGTGTTTGAAAACGCTGCGGTTTTTCTTTCCAAGTTTCTCAGGCTCCTCCGAGCCAGAGGAGCCTGAGAAACTTGGAAAGAAAAACCGCAGCGTTTATAAATAAAACGTTTTTAAAGCTGCCGTTTTATTTCTAGGTTTTCCGGGCTCCTCCAGCCCGGAAAACTTAGAAAAAAAACAGCAGCTAGTGCTTATTTTAAAAAAAAAATAAATAGCACTTACCGAGATTCAGCTGCAGCTTTCCTGCACTGGTCTCCGGTCCGCATCCTCAGAGTCCCGGCACCAATGAAGGAAAAGCCACCCAGCGGTAGCTTTTGTTTACTACAGCTGGCTGGCTTTTCCTTCATTAGTGCCGCAAAAGCCAGCACAGGCGGGCATCCATTTCACAAAATGGATGCGCCCATGTGCTTGCCTTTGCAAATTTTGAGCTTGAATAGCTCAAAATTTTACATAGGAAGTTTAAAAAAAAAAAAGTGCCAGTATTTTTTTTTGATGTTGCCTATCTATTTTTTTAAATAAAAAGGTTTACTGGACTATTCCTTTAAAGATGGATAGCGCAACCAAACAGCCTTTAATTGTTCCAACCTGGAGCCCCAGATTGGCTATGTATAGTAGAAAAGAGAACACTTCTGGTGCTTTGCATTGTAAAGAGTCTACATTCTTGTCCTTGCACAAGCTGCCGAATTTGTTCCAACAGCAAAGGTACACGGACTTTGTTGCTGGCCTTCTGGCCGAAAGCAAAATCTCCATTACGTCATCAGGCAGGTCCCAATTCTTGCATCTCGGCCTCTCAGAAACCATGCGTGAAGGCAGAGTGTCTTGACGACAGGATGGAGAACCCAACCTTCCTCCCGCGTGAGATGGTCCTCTCTTTTTTCGGAAGATGTATTTGAAGACAGCTGGTACCACGTCCTCCTGGCCCTAAAATCGGGACAATTAGGATCATGAGTTGCCCGTACTTTCTCAACCTCTTGATCACGTGAGGAATGACATAACTGGAGGAAACGCGTACAGTAGTGGAAACTGTCAGTCCATCACAAATGTATCTCCTAGAGCTCCTCTTGGAGGAAATTCCCTGGAGCAGTACAGTGCACACTTCCGGTTGGCATTGGTCGACTACAGATCCACTTGAGGGGTTCCCCAAGGGTGAAGATTTCTTGAAGGACTTTCTGAGGTAGTTCCCACCGAGCGTCTGCCGCCGTGTTCTCCTATCCGGCTAGGTGAACTGCTGATGGGGAGATTCCCTGTTGAATTGCCCAGTACCAGAGCTGCATTGCCTCTCTGCACAGTAGTAGTGACCCTACACCTGCTCTCTTGTTGAGGTAGTACATGGCCACTGTGTTGTCTGTCATCATCAGGACATTCTTTCCCTGTAGAGAAGGCAGAAAGGCCTTCAGCACAAGTCTGATTACCCTCAGCTCCAAAATATTGTTGTGTAGTTTGTCAGATCATTGGCGTGGGCTCCCCACCCCGTGAGTGAGGCGTCCGTCACTACTGTTATCTCCGGCCATGGATGCCAAAAAGGTTCTCCCTTCAGAAGATTGTCCTTGCAGGCCCACCACAGAAGATCCTGTGCGACAATGTTTGGAACCTGAGGTAGGTCTGACATGTTACCTGAGAACTGAGACCATTGTGTCCTGAACGTCCATCGACGGGATCTCATTCTCAGGCGAGCCGCTGGCACCAGGAAAATGCAGGATGCCATGAGGCCGAGCAACCTCAAAATGTCGAAGGCTGGGAGACACTGGGCAATCTGAAACTTGGAGGACATCTGCATAATGTCTTGAGCCCTCACCTCCGGTGGCGAGTGCTTTCCCAAAGATGTATCCAGTACAGCTCTGATGAACGGGAGCTTTTGGGATGGAGTCATGTGGGACTTCTTGTAATTGAGGGAGAAGCCCAGTCTGTGACGACAGTGGCAGGCAACGTTGAGATGATCCAGTACTTGTTTGGAACGATTTGAGAAAGTGTGACCATCTTCAATTTGTTCTTCCTGAGGAACTTGTTCAAGTATCTCAAGTCCAAGATGGGTCTCAGTCCTCCTTGGATATTAGAAAATATGGAGAGTACCATCCTTTATTCCTCTCTGCTACAGGCACTGGTTCTATAGCGCCTTTCTCTAGGCGGGTCAAAATTTCCTGCACAAGGAGCGGATCTTGAGCCCTCAAAGAGTGGCTTCCCGGTCGATAGTCCTGAGGTCTCTGAGTGAAGGGAAGGCAGTAACCTTGGGCTATGGTTTCCAATGCCCAAGCATCCAAAGTAATGTCTCGCCATTTTTTCAGATGTTCAGACAGTCTGCCTCCCACTGGTGTTTTGGGACTCAAGACCTCCGAGAGGTTTTGAGGCGGCTGAAGCATGGCTGTTAAGGATGCCCCACGTGAACAGGCTTTGCATCTCTCCCTCTTCCACCACGAGGGAATCTTCTTTGGGCTCTTTGACCAGCCATTACTCTCGCTCTTACAACTGAGTAGTAGCGAAAATATCTACCCCCTCCAAGGCATTCCACTGGGGCGAAAGGGCTGAGGCTGCCTTACAGCAGCACCTAAGGATTTGGATGCTGCCTTCGATGTGTGCAACTTCTCAAGGCTTTTGTCCGCCTTGTTGCCAAAAAGGTGAGACCCATCAAAAGGAGTATGGACTGCACATCCAGTGCAAATCCTGACTTCCTCAACCATGCAAATCTGCATATTACGGTGCTCGTTGCCATTGCTCTGCTGATGCGGTCAACAGAATCCAGACCCGACTGAAAAGACTTGCGCATTGCTTCTTTGCCGTCTCTAACAGCCAAAATCCATCTCTTTCCTCCCCCTCGGGAATATGCTCAGCCGCCATGGAAATACAGTCCCATAGAGTGAATGAGAACTTTGCTAAGGCGCATGTGGAGTTGGCAGATTTAAGAGCCATGCTCCCTGCAGAAAATACTTGCCTTGCCCATGCATCTACTCTCTCGTCATCCCTATCTGGAGGGATGACTGCGTAAGCTGCCCGTTTTGAAGTTGCCGTAGCTGCCTGCACCACCAGACTTTCTGGAGTGGGGTGCTTTGACAAGTAATTGGGGTCACTACTAGATGGGCAGTATTTTCTAGTCAGGTCTTTGTTTCCCACCGGATTAGACTCTGGCATTTCCCAATTTGCTGCCATCCTTTTTTGGAGAGCAATGTGAAATGATAAAATGGGATCCATTTGCGGACCCTTTTCAAGGATGTCGGTTAGATCATCCTGTTCAAAGGAGAGGGTAGGTCTACTCCATCCCAAGTAATCTACAACCTTGGACATTAACTGTCTATATGATGCATCTCCATGCTCACCAGCTTCCGGTTTACCAAATTCAAGCTCTGGTGAAGTGTCAACTCCACTGGCTGTATCTTTTAGTCTCGTCTCTTCTGAAATAAAAATCAGGCACATTTGGTGTACCATATTGTAGCCCAAATGGCACATCGTTATCGGATGGCTCATTTTCCTCAAAAATTGAGGTTAGTGATTTGAAATAATCTTTCCTTGGTAAAGGAATTATCTGGAATGGGCATTGAAGGTTTCAGAAATGTTGAAGTCGACGCTCGAGGAAATGTCAATATTTTTACTGAAGTTGATTTCGGCTTCGACGGCATCGAAGACTTTGATGGTGTCGAAGGTGCCAATGGCGTGGATGGCACAGCTGGCATCAATGGTGCCACCGGTGTCGAGGGCGCAGCTAGCGTCGATGGTGCCACCGCTGTCGAAGGCGCAGCTGGTGTCGAAGTCGCAGCTGGCGTCGACGACCTCCATGAACTGAATTCTCATCGCACATCGACTGACATTTGGAGCATCCCGAGGTCTTGTGCTCCACTCTGAGACACCACAAACATACTCGATGTGGGTCGGTTATCGACATCTTGAAGCCGCAGTCTTGACACTTCTTGAACCCTGTCTTCGGGGTAGCAGGTGTCAAGGAAGAAGATATCGCAAATTGAACAATCGAAGAGTGCTGTAGCTTCTCTAAGCTTTGGCTTACTCTGATAAACGGTACTGAAGCCAACGGGGGCTGCGTGTGCTATATAAACCTTCAATGACATCACCTTTGAGACAGAGGCCCTCGAGGGTGTTAGAAATTCCTTCCATCCAAGGACATGCCCTGCGCTCCTTCCAAACCGCATATGGCAACCGCGATGGACAAGGCGATATGTAGCTGCCATCGCCAAGTTTTCCCATTCCGCATTGTTCGTGGAAAAACAAACTGCCACCTCCAAGATGGCCATCCTGTTATATCATGCTACCCAAACCAGATGGCCAACAAGTGGAACCATGCTGCCCAACCCAAGATGGCCACCGGCATCGAGTTTCAGCCGGCAGTCGTTATCAGCAAGCAGTGAGTATAATAAAAGCAGGACACAAGCAAGAATCAGTGTGTTGCTATGCACATCCTGAGATGGCATTTAGGTTTCTTATCTGTACAGAACACTTTCCTAAGTGATCGTTACTAAGCCCTTTATGTGTTTGTCTGAAACTCTGGACCCTTGACTATAAACCCTTTTTCTTAAACTCGAACTCAGTTTGCATACCTTTTCAAGATACCCTGGTGGTTTGAGCTCCAAGACTGGAGATTAAAAGGTGATTATTCTTATACTGGGGAAGGGGGGGGGGGGACTCCCTAACTGACCACTATTGCCAACACTAATTGGTTATTTCCACTACAGCTCCTGTTTTGAGGTGCCAGGATAGCTACCTGAAGCGTCTACGTTCTGTTGCTTCTGTTTTGGTAGTCCTAGTCGCCTCCTCGGTCTAATTGCTGAACAGGGAGTAGTCTCTGATGTCCAAATTCGGGGTAGTCCTTTCTTTGCGACTCCCAGGAGGTCGTCGCCGTTTGCAGAATCGCAGTTCTGACAGAGGGACATCGAGTAGACGGCATTGACGCACAGTGCCAACTGCCGAAAACAGATTTCCAAAGCAGCTGAAGCTGGATATCGAATATCAAAGATGAGGAATACGTGGGAGGACAGAATCCATTAAAAAGTCCATTTTGGGACTATTGCCTGGCAGGAGAGTAAACCAAGCAAATGTGAATGTTACGAGTCTGGGACTCGCACCCAAAGAGGGACAGTCTTTAAGAGGACAAAAGCTTGGCAAGAGAGTATACCAAGCCAGTTTGAATATTTTACGTCTGGGGCACCCAAACAAGAAGTTCATGAAAAAAATAGCTGCTTGGCAGGAGTGTGAACCAAGCAGTTATATTGTGAGTCTGGGACCCGCACCCAAAAGCTGGACAGCCTATGAGAGACAGTTTGCTTGGCAAGGAAGAAACCAAGCCAATACTGCGAGTCTGGGATCTGCACCCAAAATAAGTGAAGAATAGATTGTAAAAACAAATCCTACGCTTGGCAAAAGGAGTGTGCCAAGTTGGTGGGAGAAACAGGAGAAGCATAAGGAGCATATTCTTGTGAACTGCCTATTGACATTTGAATAAGCAAGTACAGGCCTCAGAGGCCTCTAAAGGAACACTATAAGAAGGAATTTAGGGGAAAGGATCAGAACCCTAACTTTGGAATCCTACTGTTTTGAACATTTCTTTATTTTTGTCACTTGTGATTACCCAAGAGACTGTGAACCTTTCTGTTGGCTAGATCTACAAATAACACTACAAAAAGGAATCTAGGGTAAAGGATTACGAGCCTAAAGGTGGAGTCCTACATTTGGGAATGTTGCTTAATTGTGTGAAGGGTCAGTAATGTGAGGCTCACGACTTTGAGTTCTCAGGATTTGCCATTTTATTATGTAAAAAATAATATCAAAAATCCTAACAAAACCTTCTCTACCAGTGGATTCCCTAACTATTCTAAGATCTAAGGGAAAACCTCCTAGCATTCACAAAACTAACTCTCACCATAAACAATATCAACATTCAGATAACAAACACAACATAAATAAAAGATTACCAAACAACCAGTGTCTTGGATGACTTCTCGTGGTCCTGGGCATATCTTGTTCTCCCAAGAATGTCGAAAGTCAATTTTACCCAAGTAACAAAGTCTCAACAAAATTCTTGAAATGTTCCAAGGAAACAGAGTTCACACAAATAAAATCCACTGGTTAAAGTATCTTCTTTGTTTGTTGAAATACATCCTTTACAGTTCCACAAAGAATTAACAGCACCAATGGAGTTTCTAGGACGACTTCCTTCCAAAAAAAAAACAGATTAATTTGGCAAAAGTTTCTTCTCCCATTTTGCCAACAACCACTTCACTTCTGGAGTCTGCAGTGTCTTTTGTACAATTGTCAAGATGTTCTTGTTGGAGATGCACCCTTCTCTCAACCAACTTCCTTCTACAATATGACTGTGAGAACAGCTCTCTTGGCCGCACAGTTAACTTCAACAATATCGACAAGCACTGTTTTGTTACTGCTACTATAACTTATACTACTTCTCAATATACTGCTTCAACAGCAATTTTAAAGGTAGGCATTACTACAAGACATCTTCTACATCCACAGACTGGCAAGGCATTCTTCTTTCTATCTCTCCAGAAAGGGCAGTCTCTTTGCCTGTCTTATGCACACATGGTCTTCAGTGGTTACCCCAAAGTGGTTGTGCCCCTCTCCCAACTGCGGATGTAGACATTTGGGTAAACACGTTCAGCAACTTCAAAACCACCAGTGTACCTTTCTTATGTGCATGGGACTTGGCTTTCATAGAGATCCATCGATGGGCTTGGGCATTGCTTGTTCTATCTTCAACTTCTACTACGTTTTTCTTCTGCTGCTTCAACCTTTGATGTGTTGCGATGTAATTGTTGACAAGGGAAACCAAAATAAGTCGCACGTGATCGCGTTTTAATAATGAACTGCCACTTCAAACAAATACTCGTTCCCACGTTCCAAGACACAGGGAAAATTGTCTCAGAGCAGTCCCTTTAACAATAGCTGCAATTCTTCAGGAAAGTCAGTTTCGCTTTGCTTCATCTACCGGCAGCATTCTCTGTGCTAATCAGAGACACACGACCGCTCAGCAACAAAGAATTCCTACTTCTCAGGAAAGAAAGACTTTTGATCACACCCAAGCGTGTCAGGTACGTGCATGCTACTTTACCATTATTAAAAGACTTCCCACTTCTACGGTTGATTCTCACTCACTCCAAACTAGAATCTAGTACAACTGAAAGCTGGCTACAGTTACGGGCAAGAAATTCTGCTTCTTAGGAGTACGGAGCTTCTTCAGACTCCCATTTACAAAGGTTGTGGGCTGCGGCAGCTTCCAGACTTTGCTGCTTCTCCTGCTACTGCTATGGGCACTTGAGGAATCCACATCCTTCCACTGCATGGGCGTCTGTGATCCGGCCTCATTAAGGGAGATCAATAGGGTTGACATTTGTTTTTTTAACAAAAGAAAAATAGTTTCAATTTGTTAAAATAGCAGTGTCTAGTGTTTGGTTTACAGGCTAGTTTTAGAATGCCCATGCATCAGACAGGCAAATTAAGGTGACCAAACTATGACTTCACAAGACTTGGGGTTGCGGATGAAGGGTTAACCCCTGATTGTTTGCCAACATATTGTAATGGCGTTCCAGTTTTATTGGTGGGCAAATTGACACCTTGAGGTGGTCGGAGAACCACATTGGACTAGCCCACATCAGAGCTATTCGAAACTTCTCCTGGTCCTGCTTACAAATTACTCTGTTTAACAGTGGAGTCAGAGGAAAAGCATAAGCAAACGTCCCTTGACCAACTGATCCACAGTGTGTTCATCTTGGATTCCTTCTGTGGGAACCTGGGAGGTGTAGTTTAGGCATTTTGCATTTTTTTTTTGTAGCAAACAGATCTAGGTCTAGTTGCTCCCAAGTGTACGAATGTTGCTTACACCTGTAACCCCAACTTGTGTTCTGAAGGTCGATATGCGCTTCTGCCTACCATGTCTGCTGGGCAGTTATGTTCCCCTAGAACATGTTGGGATTGGAGATGTCCTCTTTGGAGGCTCCAGTTCCAGATGATCTGTGCTAGTGTGGACAGACTGATTGGGTGAGTCTCGCCCCGTTAGTTGATTTAAAGCATGGCTCTTGTACTGTCTAAGGATTAGCACATTCTTTCCAATTAATTTATGTTGGAAACTTTGTAGCGCCTTGAAAACTGCTAGCAACTCTATGGTGTTAATATGTTTCATGGCAAGTCTGCGTGGCCGCAAGCATGCTCTGTGTTTGGTGGAGACAATGTGCTCCCCAACTAGAGAGTGGTGCGTCTTTTGCAATTGTAAGGTGTGCTGGTGGATTCACAAAATGTTTTGCCTGTAACATGTTTACTTTTGTCCACCATGGGAAGAGCCAACACCAGTGTTTGCGAAACAACCACTAGATCGTCCCAATTGCCCTCTGCTGCGAACACAGTTTCGCTTACCACTCTTGCACTGGACACATATGAAGCCTTGCATGTGCCACAATGAAGATGCATGACGCCATTGTGTGGAGAAGGCGCACAGCCTGACGGTTATCTGTCGATCAGATGTATAACAAGTGGGAGGAATCTGGGGGGCGTCCTCACTTCTTTCCCCAATATATCCTCCTCCTCCCAGGCGGCATGGGAAAGGCCATTGTGATCGGATCCTGACCCTGGGGGTGGATATGCGAGGGCGGAACACCTGGGTGGAGGAGACTTACGGAGTGGGGACGAGGCACCCTTGGGTGTGACACAGTATTCGTCATTTCCCTTTTCTAATGAATCCAACATCCCCCAGGCTTTTGTAGGTTATTATCTTTTCCCAAAAACATCTCAGAGTGAATATCAGTCAGGTACTGGGGCGAGGAAGAGACACCAGAGCCATACATCCTCTTGCTTACTCACATGCACACTAGTTAGGAACGGATATGAGGAGGCCACCATTAAGACAGAAGACAGTCTGGAAGAAGAAACGTGAGTGGTCTAGTTGTTAGATGGAGCCGGGAACTTTAAAAATGGCTCAGCTGAGAAGCACAGGGAGAAGCATGGGAAGAAGCAGGACGAAGAGTGCTAAGGAGAATTACAGAGCAGACGCTGTGGCAGCAACAAGGCACCTTCCCAAGATGCTGGGAGGTACAGAGAGCATGATCCAGTGCAGCGAGCGAGAGGGGATCGTTGGCATTCTGAAGCAGAGCTGAGAAAGCAGTGCTGCACTGAGCGAAGGTAGGAGCGTTGGAGAGACTCCTGAACCCTCACAGGTGCAGGACCGCTGACTGCAGTTTCACTGGAACTCCGACGTGAGCAGCAGGGAAGCGAGGAAGAAATGGAAGACTCTGTATGCAAGAAGGAACCAGCACAAGCAGAACACAAGTGAAGTCGATTCTCTGGAAAGCTGCAGAAAGTGGAAAGCATAATGACAAGACATAAAAAAGGCAAGCATTGGCAAGAATAATTGTGTTAAATGAGCAAACCTTGCCAAAAGGCAAGAAAAATTGTGCAGAAGAAATATAGTAACAAAGCCTGTATTCAAGAGAAACCTGTTAAAAGGGCACCAGGTGCTTTTATCTAGAAACGGGACACAGAGAATAAGTTTCCTAGCACAAGACTGTATTAGGAAGCTTGTGATGGATTGTGTAAAGGGACAATAATCAAGTAACCTGAAACAGAGAAGGTTTCCTAGCAGGAGAGTGTACTGGGAAGCTTCTGGTGGATTGTACAAAAGAACTGCAACTGAAGTTCCTAGCAGGAAAATGTACAGGGAAGCCTATGTTCGTTTGAGATGTGAAAGCTATTCAACAAGTGAATACTGACAAAACAAGTGATACTAAAGCTTCAAAGGCACTTGAAAGGATATTAGGTCAAGCCTCACTGTGGCAAGATATTTATGAAACAGATCCAGATAAGGTGCGTTGCTTGTGTGACCTGTAATGGGTGGACCATGTGGTACGACAACGGCGCCTAGACCGAATACACCAACCTAAGGAAAAGCCACTTGGTGATTGAATAAAGGAAAAACCATGGTGAACTACAATTAAGGAACTGAACTTGATATTTTGAAACATTGAATCTCCCCAGGAATTGTGTTATTTGAAGCTTGGGGAAGGAAACCCCTCTTTGATAATGTGAACAATTAGAACCTTGGAGAAGTGAAACCCCTTTTCCCCCTAAGAGCTGGTTGAAGCACTGAAATTTTAACACTTCTCATTTGATGTCGACATGCCTACATATTGTAGGGATGTGAGGGCAAGTATAGATTGTGGACAGACATTTGCTTTGGACTTCCTGACACAAACTATCATTCATTTCAGTTAGGTAGGGAAATCCCACTGTAGCATAGGGCAAGTTAGGCCTTCTTCCAACCTTATTTTTATTTTCATAAAAGTTTGTGACCCAAGCTTTACTCAGTTGCCTGCGTCTACTTCCTGATGCCTTCACACACGGTACTTTTTGAATTAGGGTTTGGACTCTCGCGTTGGAGGGGAAGACCAGGGTGTCTTTTGTCCGAATCTCTGTACTCCCTGCCCCCCCTCTACCCCCACCCCCTAGCTCCCCCTATAATGGTTTCTGATGACTGTGGATCAGGTTCGACTTCTTTCCGTTGATGTAAAAACCCAGTTTGTGCAGAAGATTTGTTTTCTGTGTGTTTAGCCGACATCTTTTTTGAGATTCTCCTAATATTAGCCAGTCCTCCAGATAAGGGCACACTGGAATACTTGCTCTATGTAGGTGTGCTACCACCGCCACCATGCTGATGCGATACAGAAAAGGAGCACTTTGAATTGACAATGCACTTGACCCACTTTGAATCGTAGGTATTTTCGATGCACAGGCAGCATTGAAATATGAAAGTATGCATATTTCATATCTAGTGTTGCTATAAAGTCTTCTTTCTGGAGCTGTGGGATGACTTCCTGAAGCGTTGACATCCTGAATTTTTGTGGCTTTACATATGTGTTTGCTGGCATTATGTTTAGCACTAGACGTTCTGTCTCATTTTTGTTTGGCCCAAGGAAACAAACGGAATAGATACTCTCGTTTACCTTGAATTGTGGAACGGGTTCTATAACTCCCTTTTGTAGCAGTATCCATATTTCGTCGTGTAGAATCTATGGATGATCTACTGGTATCCTTCTGTGTCTTGGCAGGTGATTGCATTGTTGTTCTTGAAAGTCGATGCAATACCCGTTTTATACTGTTGACAGCACCCACTTGTCTGTGGGGATCCTCTCCCAATTGTGGGCGAAGATCATGCGGCTTCCTACTGGGACGATATGGGAGGGGATCTGAAACAGGAAGTCATTGTTTTGCGGAAGCGGCCAAACCTATTGAGATTTGGCCTCTCACACTGGCCTTTCTGGCGGGGTAGTCCGAAGATGCCTCAGTCTACATCAAAAAAGCCGTCCTGCATTTCGACTACCGATCTTTCAGTGTTTTGGGCTTAAAAAGGTTACATGACTGGCATTTTTCTTCCCAGTGATCTCTAGGAAGGCAATAATAACAGACCTTATGTGTGATTTTCGACTGAAACTTCTTGTTGCACAGTGGGCAAAATTAAAAAAGGGGTATTTTCCATGTCAGAAGCCGGACATCGAGATAAGAAATATTATAGGGGAAATTAAGGAAGCATTCTCCCCAACTGTAAATTTAACTGTCCTTCCCCCCCACTCTCCCTAAGGCCTGTTAGTTGTCGAGTGCCGATTTTGAAAGCCGCAAGATGTCCAGTACAATGCTGGTTTTGAAGTCGTCGTGCTCGAGCGAGAGCTATCTGCAGTACGGTTATACTAAACTTTAATATCTGTATAAATATTAAACTGAAAAATGTCCTCAATAATTGAGGACATAATCACATCGAGAACTCAGCACAGTGTGACAAACACGATGGCTGAAAAAACAAACAAAACAATCTGAGGGCATGCACGCATGAGGGATCATGGGTACAGTACACATCACAATAAGAATATTACAGTAACGCCCGGTCGACATCCCTATTCAAAATCGAAAAAAATATTATGTAATACTCTGCACCAACCACTACATGTCGGCCTATGCAAAGCATGTGATTCTAAGCAGATCCACAGCCTCAGAAATACAATTGTATACAACCGGGTGAAATCAGAATTATGATCAAAACAGTCCTCAGAGCTTTGCATTATTATGAAAAAACATTATAAATAAAGATATTCTAATTAATTCAATGGTTAAGCCATTGTGAAACCCGTTAACAAGAGAATACCAAAAGCTGCCAAAACGTTCATGTAGGAGACCTAAAGTGGCAGGACAATTAATTAAAAGAGGTTTCAGATTTTCTATGGACGTGAAGGGAGGAAAAATCTAACAGACCCTCTGTTCGATGGGAATACCCCGATGGAGCCCCATTGCTGCAAAGTACTCAATAAGTTAAAATAAAAACGCATAAAGTTGTGTCTAAACTTGGGATTTGGAAATCATACCAGATAATTTGGGAGTAGATGCAGATTTATTTTCACATACTCGGTGTTCAATTTATATTTACAGATTAAGTCGTAGTCCTTAGACCATCTGCAGAATCTCAGATTATTTTATGTGGGTCAGATTCACAGAGAGATCCTGAAGACTCTGGTCCATCTGCTGCAACACATTTTAGCAATCAAGGACAAAAAGATTTAGTGGGGCATTATCAGCTCAAGGAGACATTGTTAAAAGACAAACAAGGATTGCCCTGGTGGCTCCAAGACTTTATAAAAACAGATTCAACTTCATCCACATTATGAATCATACCATGACTGAACCACAAGTTCATGCCGATAATCACCATTGGTACAGAAGATGGAAAACCTAGAAGTCTAGGTCTTTCTCAGGGGGAGCTTCCGCTGTACATAGTGGAACCCGTGCCCTCTTTCTGGTGGTTTTAACAACCAGGGAGTCCAGAGTGGCGTAGCCCCGAATATACATAGGGTCAGATGGAGCGGGCGAAACAACTTCTCAATCGGAGGGTTGACTGCCCTTGTGAGGGAGCGGGGACAATAAAAAAGGAGCAAGACAATTTTAAGTAGCGGAATAGTCTAGCTAGTGGGAGGCTTCTCCTTGAGAACGTTTTCTACAAAGGCGCCATCAGGGGCTGTCTCCTGTGTAGCACTATCAAATGGATCTGCAGCTCTTTTTAGAATGCATTAAAGAGCATTTGATCATCCACAGGCGATGACTGTCTTTGTTGAGGTGAAGCTGGTGGGTCGAGAAAAATAACGTCAGGGTCAGGGGTATGCGTGGATGAAAGCCAAGGTCCCTGATATGCTGGCTGATCCTGCTCCCAGTCCTGGTCCTGGTCAGCTCTGTCCAGGTCTCCTATTGGTGGACTTGTATAGGAATGGGAACCTTTTGCAGCATTTTGTGGAAAGGGGCAGGAGTATCCTCCCTATGTCTCTTGGGAGTAGTGTATTTATCAGAGAAATCTATAAATTGTGCCATCTTGTTCATGTAATTCTCAAATCTTTGCCTGGTTCACAGGGAAAATGCAGAAGGGTCTGGGAGGTGGGAAGGGCTGTTCAGAGGAGGGATTTCGCTGAAAAAGCCTTTGAGAGGGACTTGGGGGGCCTCTGCATACTCCTCTCGACGAGAGGGGGCGCTTCTTTGTTCTCCTGCTGCCGAAACAATAGCAGCAAGACTCTCGCATATTTTCAGCAGTTGAATACTAGATTTCAACGTGCCTTGCAGCGCCATTGTGGTTGACGACTCTACCAAAGCCTTAGGTGCTAGCGTGCCCTTGGACCGTGTGTTTTTCGTAACGCCCTTATGAGAAGAAAGCCCAGTCGCATGCAGAGAAGATGGTTGCATAGAGGGCGTTGAACCGCGAGGTTTGGAAGACACTGTCGAAGATTGACAGGCCTGTTAGCATTACACACTTCGACGTGTCAGTTGAAGAGGCCCTAGGGGTTGTGTGTTTGGGTTTAGGTGGTGCGTGTGTGCCTCTGTTGCTGGCGTGTGAACTCCCCATAACAGCGCCAGCGGCCGGTCTGTCGGTGCAGGGGACAGGCATCTGGGAACCGGAAGGTTCCGCCAAAAGGTCTACAGCTTCCAGGCTGGAGCCATGGCTGCTGCTGGAATCCTCCTCATCCAAGCGACGGCGCCAACAACTTTCAGCCTGCATTGCGTAGGCCGCCTACTGTTTTGTCAGCATGTCCTTTAACGTCTTCGGACGGAAAAGATTGCAGGACTTACAAGAATGCTTGCCATGATCATGAGGTAGACACCTATTGCAACGGCGATGGGTGTCCTCCCACAGGAATCTGCCGGAACACGACGGACAACATTTAAAGAGTATCCTCTCCATAGCAGAGGTAGACGGCAGCCAGACTGAAAATGGAAAGCGAAGGGAAAAGGAAATGCATTCTTGAAAAAGAATAGCCCCTGGGCCTGGCCGGAAGGCCGAGGCCACCCGGTCGACAGACGTCGATCAGTACACCAGTCGCTGAGCAGAGGTGTATGTCATCGGCGACAGGAAATCCACAAAGCAGTCGTAGTAGGGAAGAGAATTAGTAGTCAGGGAACTAGATGACCATAGGTCGTGGGAAAAAGTAACAATGTTGAGCAATATAAACTCTTGTGAGCTCCGCATAAGGCGACCAACTAGTTGGGCAGGAAAAAATTATCTGAGGGACGTCGACGCGTGAGGGATTTTAGGTACACTACACGGATACAATACTCTGCAATTACCATAGGATGCACAGCATTCTAAGCAGATTAACAAGCATCAGAAAAAACATATTACTTTATTGTTTCATATATAGATACATCCAGTTACTCTTCAAAAGGTAGATGACCAAGAACTCACCTGCAATTTGATTCTCTCATTGACAGCTTAGGCCCAACTTACATTCAGAGAGAATTCACCCATCAATACTTATACAACATCCCCTAAACTGTCATTCATTGACAAACACAACATTATAACAGCATGCATGAAGGACCCGAAGGGCAAGGAGAATGTATCCATGCATCTCACACTAATGTAAGATCCAACAACAACAACAAAGACTCACACTCACGTACCTGTTGACATGGTGTTTTTTACAAGAGGCGCACAGCTTGCCATGTACCCATGCATTCTTGTGGTCACCTGCTGAGCTGTGATCAACACCATCCTTCTTTACAGCAGCAAGGTTATCTGGGATGAAAAGAGGAGGTTCATCCAAGGAAATACTTTTACTGCTTCTTCTTTGGCGAGGTGGGAGTCCTTTTTTCAATTTGTTTCTTTCTTCTTCCCTCAAATGTTCTACAGCAGCAGGATCCTTAAGCTCTCTGCAATCTTCCTTTGCCTGATCACTTGCTTTCAAATGCCCGGTTAGCTGTATTGGAATGTGTCTCTGGTTAGAATGCCCTGTGTATTCTGGGTGTGAATGGGTATGCAAGGAGACTGTTTGGTGGGCCTGATTTGGGCTACTTGTGCAGAGTTTCGATTGATCGTCCATAATATTGGAGAATGGCTTCTGAACTTGAGTTTGATGTGCTTTTTTCTTAGCTGTTGGTTCCTGCTTTCCTGATACTTTATCCCTTGAAGCAGAGCCATGTGCCTTTGCAACCCTTGCTTTATGCCTCTTTATGGTTTTGACTGGTTTAGCTTGCTTAACAGATGCCTTATGTGCAGGCTCACCAGCATTCACTCTGCCATGAACTGCAGCTAGATTCTCAACAGGTCGGATCACTTTAATCTGGATTATGCGTGTTCTACCTTTATTCATACCTTCTGGTGCTTCTATGCATTTCTCTTGCACATCTACCTTTAAACCTTTCAAAGATTGTGCTACAGATTTTGTCCGTTTGGGTCTTGCTTCTCTCGTACATTTTGAAGATGTTATACCCAGGATATTGCCACCAGCCTGATTGTTTGGTTTTGCTTGACGTTTTTCCCTGAGAGAGGCTTTAATGGGTGGATTATTTTGCGATTGGTAATCTTGAGCACTGCCACCTTCTAAAGCATCTGGGACTGCTTTTTCAGAAGCACACACATTGTTCTCAGCCCTCGTATTAAGCACTAACGTTTTTAAACACATTTTAGAAATGCTTATATTTTTGCCTTCATGTGTTGCACCAACCAAACCCTCCATTTTACAGTCCTTTATTAACAGTGGATGTTTTACCACAGATGTTTCCAACCATGGACTACATACACTTTCTTCACCCACTGAGCAAGATAGAGTTAGTTCTGCAGGCCCTTCCTCTAGGGTCACTAATGTTCTACTGGATGGTTCGGCCAATTCACAGCTACTGTTTTCTTTCAGGGATTTCATTATTTCTTCCATTTTATAGTCCCCATCACCTCCCAAAGTGTTCTGAGGAGCAATTAAATCAACAAGTGTATCATGTTCAACCATACTAATATTTTTAAAATTATGACGTGTAACATGCTCAAATGGTGTACCTATTGCAGGTTTAACTTTGATTTTATTTTCATTAGAGTCAGACTGAGAGCCTGGCACAAATGAGCAGTTAGCCAATGCATCAGATGTAAGCTTTGATCTTTCTTGATGTTTTATTTCATCTATGCCTTTTGGTTCTTTCTTAATTTCATCACCAATATTCATGGATTTCTTTACAACTGGGAGAGGTTCATTTGTTGCTTGCTCTGACTGACTGGTGCGCCGGATGCTTCTTCTCAATGGTTTA
Organism: Ambystoma mexicanum; assembly: GCF_040938575.1. Taxonomy (NCBI): domain Eukaryota; kingdom Metazoa; phylum Chordata; class Amphibia; order Caudata; family Ambystomatidae; genus Ambystoma; species Ambystoma mexicanum. Next base: position 625,396,624 of record NC_090927.1, on the reverse strand, counting down.
GGATCTGCTTTATATTCAATAGGGTCACTAGACATCAGGCATGTGTCGTTTCCTCCCATCGCTCTTATGGATGCCGACTCTGCAGGGGGTTTCTTGGGACTCAATGCAGGTGCAGTGTTAGAACGCTTGGCAACAGTGCTTTGACGCAAGTTTCTAACCGGTTCTAAAAGCAGAAAAATAAACAAAAGCCTCAAAGTCATGTATCGATAAATCAACGAAAGATCACATTTGCCATTACGTTCCTAAAAATAGATTACAAAACTATTATATGTGGGATAACGTACACCCTGCAGTACATTATAAGGATATTGCAAGTTACAGAGGAGTTCCGTAACCAAATAGAGGAACGAGGTTGAAGGCGGAGTTCCTTTATAAGGTCACAGAACTCTGAAGTGACTTGAAATACACTTTTACTTTCGGCAGGGGGTATACGATTACTTATAATACTTGGCCATGCACGCCATCCCCTTTAATAACTGGCCACTTGTTTAATCTAATGATCTTTCATTTGCTGATCCATATAAATCGACGTAAAATCTGTTTCGATTTAAAACCTCAACATGAGGCTTTGAATGTGTTGCAGAAAAATAGTTCAAACATTGACTAAAATGCATTGAATTTTCATTTCCACTTTGTACTTTGAGGAATAACATGCAGCTTCTTGCTCACATGTGTAAACTTTCAGCAGTGCACAAATTAAACATTCTACCATAAACAGTTCCTTGGCAATCGATCGCTGTAAAGTGTCACAGAAAACTATTTAATATACAAGGAATTTGAAAAGCTTGCAACAGCTTTAATTAACTTTTTCAGTGAAAGCTAGAATTCTGACATTTGCTGGCTCAAGCAGTAGGCATTGCGACTTCACAACTGAAGCATAACTGATTACGGGGCAGTTGTGATGTCATTTTATTCATTTTAACATTTGTAGAACGCCCAGACCCACAGGTTTCAAGCCGTTTGTACAGCATGGTAACATACGAGAGAGGCATACCAATTTATTATAAATGATAGGTCAAAAGCATAATTAACAGTTCATGGTTAGGTGTTGATCCGATGTCTTGAATAACCAGGTTATCTGTCTTTTTGTTAATGCTGGGTAGGAGGGCTTGTTTTTTACATGGTCAGGTAGTGAGTTTCGCAGGCAAGGGGCCGAAGACCTGGAATGTACCCATTCTGCTCTGGCAAGATTAGAATGTGGGACCGTTAACGTTAGCGGATTGAAGGAGCGGAGTGGACGACCATGCTGTTTCTTTGAGATGCAGTGGATCAGGTTGGAAGGGGCTTCATTATAGACGCAGCAGTGAGCTATCGTCAAAGTTTTGAAGTCAATCTGGGCATTGATTGGTAGCTAGTGGACTTCGACGGGTGGAAAAGATGTGATCTGATTTTCAGATACCCAGAGCCGCCTGCAGGGCTTTGTTTTGGAGCAGCTGTAACTTGGCTAGATTTTCTTGTTACATGTCAGTTGTGATGTCGCAACTGCCAATAATAAGAATTATTTTCTGGCTTTTAGACAGATATTGTAGGATGCCATGTGTTAAAAACCACACAAAAAGTTTAGAAAATACAGTTTATATGTTCAATCGCATTATGCATAGTCATTTAAAGGCATCATGTTCAAAAGTATGCATTTCTTGTTACAGGATGAAAATGCGATTTCTATGTAATAATCCCAAATTCCAACAAGGTTAGCTAACTAAAAAGGACAACATGATTCAAACAAGAGACCAGAACATTTCCTTTTAAGATGAGCAGGGATAACACAACAATCATACACTGGCAGCAAAGATTCAAAGTCAAACACCATTTAAACTAGAGCAATCCACTTTCAAATAAGTTTTACTTGAAAGAACGATCTCTGCAGAGCCTAAACTTCACTCTGGGATGCTTGAAGTGTACAGATATTTCAATGGCAGAACAGGTTGGATTAGTGACCAACATTGGCTATTATAACTATTGCTTTTAGATCAATACTAAGTTAGAAAGTGCATGGTTTTGCATGTGACATCAGTTGGCCGAAATGTATAAAACAAAGATAAGGTTTAAGTTACTTACCTGTAACTATTCTTCTCCAGCATGAGTCTGTCATGGATTCACATGCTCATGAACATTTCCAGTCGTCGGGCTGGGAATCCTCGGTAAAAGAAAAAACATTTTCACTTTCACTTTTAAACTGTTTTTCTCCTCTAAACCAATCACTGTCTTCTGGGTCATACTGCCCCCATCCAATGACAGTCTCTCCCTAACCTCCAACCCTGGTGGCCATATTCAGATTTGGTAAGCACACAAAGTGGCAGTATGAACCAAGAAGAGCCACAGAGGGGAAGGAGGGAGGGTTTGCATATGAATCTGTGCCAGACCCATGCTGGAGAACAATAACGATTACACAGCAGTACATATAGATAACCCGGCTGCAGGAAAGTGCGGCTGTTGCAAGCCGCGGGCTGAGGGCCGCTGTAACCCCCGGTGTGTTCCTGCTCCTGTCATGCCCCTAGCCCCAGCTGCATATCATCAATGTGACCTAGCCGCAGCGGTCAAGCCCGGCTGCAGGAAAGGGAGGCTGGATGACAAGTGCAAAACTACAAACTGTGATTGGCAAAATTCTATCCCCCACCCATTCATTCATTAACCAATGCAGGGGGGCAAGGGTGCGGGTGTGTGCGATTTGCCCGGGACTGGTACTGGAACTCTGTCTGCAGCTGTTGTGCATTACTTCCCTTGCCGAGGAGTTAAACATCTGCTGTCTTTTCCATCTCGCCTACGTGGGCTAGGGGTGTGGGTGTTTTGGCCCCAGGGAAGGTGTGTGCCTCCCTTGGTGTATTCTGGTGCATCTTTCACCTATTCATTGGCCAGTGTTGTTAAAAGGTTGGAGGCCGTGGGGGGGGGGGGAGCTTTTGTCCTAAGGCGCTGAGCCGAGTCGTGTTGTTCTGGGTTGGTGTTCCATTTGGTTACCAGTCAATTGGTCGAAAACATTTGGTCGACAGGACAACTGGTCGACACCATTTGATCGAATGCCAAATGGTCGAATTGTTTTTTTTTTTTTTTTTTTTTTAACCCTTTTTTTGTTTTTTTTTTGGGGGGGGTCCCCCCCAACCCCCTTTTTTTTCTTTTTTTTTTCCCCCACACGAAAACCCACAAAACACATATATTTAAAAAAAAAAAAAAAAAAAAAAAAACAATTCGACCATTTGGCATTCGACCAAATGGTGTCGACCAAATTGCAGTCGACCAGTTTGCTGTCGACCAATTGACTGGACACCGTTCCATTTTCTACCCAATGTAAGGGTGGCCCTGATTACGCTCACACCAAAATAAATACACCCCTCTAGGGAAATAACGCCAAGAATCTATCTTGTAAGGATAACAAATTTAATCTTACAAAAATGAGGATGGTAGCAAAGGACTCTGCTGTCTGAACAGTCTTCTCGTGTCCCTCTTCCGTTACTTTTCCTGCCACAGTGGTGCCAGGAGGAGTTTATATCGTCCAGTCTTGCTGTAGTGGCGTCACTGGATATGGGCCATGGCTCCATCCCAATCCAATCCAATCTTCTTCCATACAAGGGATGCTCCAAAGCCTTCCTTTCTTCATTGTCAGCTGTTTCTGTCAGAACATGCTGCTCTACATTTTGCTAGCTTATGCAAGAATACACTGTAGCTCAGGCTTTCTTTCATTTTGCTACCTATGAATGTTTTATCTATAAAAACATTTTCCAGTCATTCTCTCCATATCCTCTCATTCTGCTCATGTTTAACTGGGCCCTGTAGGTTCCCCTCACCCTTAATACTCCAAATATGTACCATTTCTGCATTTTGTGCATCAAACATGTAAATCCCATTTTAGCCTGCATGGGATCTTGACAGACAGAAGACAGCTGGTGAGTCACTTGTGTGCTGCGAACACTGAGGAGCCTGTAGTCCAATTTTAGCACAGGCTGCATTCTTTCCAGGAAGGAGGGGGAGTTTTTGGGTCTGACATGACAAATCTATCCAACTAATAATTACTTGTGCTTTATATTTAAATAATAACTGCCATTTTCAGTGCCTGCCCATGCCTGTGTATGTGATTATATCCGTATGAAAAACCCTACACAGTGCCCCTCCTCCCACCTAGTCCATTATAGTGCCTAGAAGAAGTATTGCCCAACGCTAAAGCCCTTGGGGGTGCGGGAGGACCCTGGTTCCTTCCCAACATTCTGCCCTTTTGCTACTACTACAGTAACAAACTCACCCCCCCCCGACATCTATATAACCCCAGAAATATTAGTTTGAGATTCGCTGTTTATTGTATGGCAAGATGTTTTAGATCCCCCAATTGATACCATCATCTTTTCACTATTAGGAACTATATTGACACAACATCGGAGACCCAATTGGCAAGTGCTGAAGAGGACCAAGAAGAATATGATCACAGGCACCAGTATTTTTACTGCTGCCCCCTGCCATGACGGGACCCAATCAAAGGCAAGTAACTGTAGAAATGCAAAGGGCTCTGGTCAAACGCATAGAGCTCTGGGATGGGCTGGAGAATTACGCTCATCTCCAGAAGCTGAAAAGCTACCAGTTTGTCCAGTATAGACTGTATAACTACAAAAATCTGCAGAGCTATCTCAATTTATGCCCGGATAGGAGACTTAGACGTTTCATATTACTTCTAAGGCTAGAACAACTACCTACTCTAATGATAACAGGCAGAAGAGACATGATCCCCCCAGAATTTCGGCTTTGCCGGTTATGTAAAGGAGTGAATCAGCTAGAAACGGCCAGACACGTATTGACTGAATGTCACAAAATGTCAAGTACCATAAACCTTGGCTTGGGTCAGCTTGTGCATAACCAAGGTTACATTAAAGAGGAGCTATTTTGGCATCAGTGTATTAACTCCAACAGTATAAGGCTCCTGATGGCACTGTACAATGTTTGGCTGAAGGTGGAAACAAGACTTAATATAACCATATAGGAGGATATAAAGAGGAGTTGAGGTATAGCCATCGTTGAAATCCATGAGGGGCTGTTGGCTAATACAGGCCCCTATTTATATAGGAATTCTAACAATACTGAAATTAGATTGATATTCCATCTGTAACCCCTAATGGAGAATATACGGTAGGATGTGGTAAGATCTGGTTCCAGAACTATTGTAAATGTGAATTTAAAATGAAGCTGTTTTATATGGTTTTTAGGAAATGTATATTTAGAGAATTTAATGTATTGTCTTTCTTGGTAACTTCTTATGCAACGTTTTTGTTAATTACTGATGGTTTTCTTATTATAATTTTGTTCCTACTTAAGGTATATTTTATGTGTAAAGTTTCATTGTAAACTAAGTCACAATAAATTATTATCAAAGGCAAGCGATAGCCAATCCGTGTTGTGAACTTCACCTTCTTTCTTCATTTGAACACCTAGATTGTGCACCGCCTCGATCACATGGGATAGTGACCCATTCTCAGCATACTCTGGGGTACAAAAGTGCAGTAGCTGCTTCCTACATTTTTACAGACTCCTCCTTCTATGGCTGTTAGCAAATCCAGTATGTAGCGATTTTGCATCATCATGAGTCTCAATGCACAGAGCTCTACTTTCATGGCGTTGAACCCATTCTCGGTCATTGGCCAGCTGTACTAGCTCCCATCGGATGATCTGAACCCACTTGGCGTTAGCAGCTACTTGAACCCCAGGAGCCAAAAACAAATGAAAAAAAGTCTCTGCAGAGCTAAAGTCGATACTTGTCAGGTATTCCTCTGAAGCAGTGTGGAAGAGTCTTTTGATATGTAGTTTGATCTCTTCTTTCTTCTCAAGTGTTGAATTTGTTCTTTTTCTGGCACCTTACGAAATTCTGGTGTGATCTGCAAGTCTGTTTCTGCTTCTTTAGGTGCTGGCTTGTAGACACTTGCTTTATTTTGTACTGCCATTGCATAGCGCTGGGTCTAGACCAATGTTCCTTAACTGCTTGCTGTGTGCCTGGAATGTGTCCTTTATCCTACATATTGCAAGGTGTACCAGGCATTGTGCCTTTATAATCAGGACTGGATGTGGACTTAAAACCTTAGGAGCGCCTGAGGCATGTGGGATTAGTGCACACACGTAACAGCTTTCATCCATCACATTCCTTCCTGCAGTACGCATATCGGACTACCAACTGTTTGAGGATTCTGAATACCGAGTATCGGAAATGGCGTCAAAGCCCAACCCCTTATATAAATCCTACGTCATTCATACTTCCCTTTTTATTTGTTTAAGAAAACCTGTGGGGGTGGCCGGCAAAAAGTGAGACATTGTTTGAGTCTTCCTCATCATAGACATATTCATACCAACATTATCCTTTATATGCAACTGTCCATTCCCCACCCTTTATATGGCCACCACATAAAACAGACATACCTTCATAGACTCCAACAGCCACAACCAGTGTCATACAAAACAATATAATACCTAAAAAGCATAATACATAATTGCTAGAACAAATGACATTCATTTTAACCTTAACCCTACATAACAGAGCGGTTAAAACACAGTCAGGCATCCTTGCTTATCCCTGGGGAGGCAAGTTACCAAGATAGAAAAAGAGGTAGAGAGCGGGCGAGAGAGGGAGGCAGCGAAAGAGAGGGAGAGGGAGAGACCCTTTTCTCACCAGGACCGACTGGGTTCTGGACCTTCAAAATTTGAAAAATCAAAAACTGGATAAAACAAAAAAAAAAAAAACATTGAAAAATGAAAAAAGAAAGAAAAAGAATCCGGCGTCTGCCACTGCACACCACCCTGGCATTGATCCTTACTAAACATCTTCTTCAATTATGTCCTCACTCTGTTGATTTAGCTTTACCTTGTGCCAGGTGCTCTTCAGATATCCGAGAGATGCACCCAATATCGTACCTCCTTTACACGGACAGTGAGGCGTACAGAACACTAACTCATATGGACCTTGAAACCTGGGATTGTTCTATCGACGCACAACATTTTGTATGTAAATAAGCTCCCCAGGTAATAATGGCCCAGTTGTGGCAGATCTGTTTGCAGTTGCTGTCCCTTCCCGTGTGTCCTGTCTTTCACTCCTGGGTGGCGCAATCTGCCAAGAGATATATTTGATAGCACGTGTTAGTGCTGTTAAATATTCCCTAAATTCCTCTCCTAGTACTGTCGCTGCATCTAACGCTTTCCTCACAGGGCATACAGGTGTCTTCATGTGCCTGCCTGCGACTAATTCATGTGGTGTCAAATGGTGGTCCTTACTAGGCTGTGTGCATAAACTTAAGAGGACCAAGGGTAAACAGTGTACCCAGTTTTTCTTGAACATGGATCATCAGTTTGACAGTTAACTCTTCCAAAGCCCATTGATCCTCTGCACAACGCCATTAGCCGGAGGGTGCTAAATTGAGCACATTTGTTGTTTTAGGCCCAATAGCGCTGCAACATGCTGAAATAGCACATATGTGTGCCATTACCTGATCGCAATGCTTTGTACACGCCTTATCATGGAAACACCTCTCTGACCAGGAACCGTGCTGCACACTTTGCATCTGGGTGTGCACATGGTCCTGCCCCTCCACCGACCTTGAAAAGGGGCAAACCACCACAATACATGTGCCTATATCCATTGCACCTTTCCACCATATCTGCATAATCCATATGCAGTTCACGGAACAGCGCCATAGGGCAAGGCAATGTACCTCTTAATGTCTGTAATGTCATTGCTGTGCTGAAACATTGGCATGTCAGAGTGTTTCCAAAATGCTCTCCTGGAGATTTGATACAAACCAGTCCTCTTGAAAATCTGCCACAATATGTTGTTTGGAGTTGTGGGAGGGAAAATGGAGTTGCTCAAATGCCAAAGAGTAGTTCTTGGGACACCACCACCACCTTCCCAGAACTCTCCTGCCTCCACAATAGATCAGTGGGATACTGTTTGCACCCCCCCAACCATAGCTCCTTTTCCTCCTCCAGCGTTTTCCCTCGCAACTCTACAATCTGTGATATGGGCAATGCTGTGTATGGAACTGTGGTCTCGCTTTCTACAGGGGTGGTCACTATACACTTTGTCAACATTGTATCTGGAAGATAGGCTGCCAACTTGGCCGCCTAGTCTGCAGCCGCGTTGCCTTGGAGATTTAATCCGCGGCATTAGTATGGGCATCGCATTTGACGACTGCCATAGCAGAGGGCCATAAGGCTTCAATAAGTTCTTCCAACAGCCTTGCATTCTGTACTGGAGAGCCATCTGCCCTCCGAAACCCTATCCTCTTTCACCTAGTCAGACCTGCATGCACTGTTGTGACATATGCCGAGTCCGAGTAGATGGTTACACAAAGACCTTGAGAGGCTCTCAATGCCTCAATGAGAGTGACAAGTACCGCTGGCTGAGCTGAATAGTGCATAGATAATCTTTTCATGGTCAGAACTTCATGCTCCCCCCTCTATACCGTGCATCACTGCTGCCACAGTGTGCTTCCGTCCCATCTCCTGGTCAATTGTTGATGACCCACCAACATAGTAGCTCTCCTTTTGTCAATGCACTGTCTCCAGCTTTAGATTTACCCTCCTCTTCACCCTCGTATGTAGCACAGTCATGCGTTTTCAGGTCATCAGTGGATGCATCTGTCAAAAATGTGGCGGGATTCACCGTCCTACACCTGACTATATGAATATGAGGTTTGGATATTATAATATCATATGTAGAGGATCTCAGTCATCAAGGTCGATTTAGAGTTTTCCAAAATGGTGAATAGTGAATGTTCCATAAACAAGGTAACCGAGCACAATCGTGAACTTTTCTCTGTTGCAAATGCAGCCGCTGCGAGCGTCCCCCTATAATAAACCAATGGCTTGTGGCCCATTGTGCTCGTTTGGGTCAATACTGCAGTCACGAGCCGTCCAACAGAGTGGGAAAATAAATAAAACTCCTGGGTATAATCCGCCATTGCTAAACAGTCAGTCCATTCCAATTTACCATTTTTTGTCTTCTGTCCTTCTCTTACACTTTGTAACAGTGGCCTTGTGTAGGCTGCATAGTCTAGGATCCATGCCCACCAATAATTACGTAAGTCCAAAAACTGCTGCATTTCCTTGACAGTACTGGTCCTAAGGTGGCACGTACAGCCGCCAAAACTATGTGGTAATATTTTTTCCCTGTTTGCAGAAATGAGTTGCCCCAAGTATAGTACCTCCTGTTGGCAGTATTGTAGCTTCTTTTTTATCTGTCTTGTACCCTTTGTGAGACAGCAATTGCAATAATGCAATAGAACCCCTCCTCCATACCAGCAGATCATCCAATATCTGGATGATTTTGCTAGGCACCTGGATATTTCCCAAGTCGGCATGCAGTACTCCATTTAAAATACTTGGACTTTCACAGTACTACCCTTGAGGCAATCTCATGTCCTCGAAGTGCCGTTGACCATGCGTAAATGCAGTGAGATACCATGACACAGGGTGGAGTGGGATTGAGAAGAATGCATTCTTCAGATCGACCACTGAAGTACGTCAGTGTCTTGGGAATGCTATATAGTATTGTTGCCGGATATGGAAATACTGGAAACTCCTTCTGCACCATGTCATTAAGAGGATGTAGATCCTGTATCATCCTCCAACTACCCCTTGTTGCTTTCCTGACTGGGTATATGGGCGTATTACACAGGGACATGGATGACACAATGATCCCTTGCTCCAATAGAGCCTGAATAGTGTATTTTATTCCTTCCTCTGCTTCCTTGACAACGGGTACTGCCGCACCCTGGGGAGTACTGCTCCTGACTTCAATGTAATTTGTACTGGGGTCACATCTCTCAGTAACCCAACATGTGGATCACCAGTCCATAACTGTGCTGGCAAGTATTGCATGTCCTCCTCAAAAAATAAAGACTGGGTCACCACTGCCATCAGGGGGCACAGTACCTTCCTATACTGCACCATATCACATCACAGGGAATGCAGATTTCCAAAATGATCTCCCCATTTTGCTCACTGTCCTTAAATAACTCAGTCATTTCCTTCAATTGTACTGTTCGGTCTACACAGTACCGTGCGCTACTCGCACCTGTCCTGGTCTGTTCCAATCAGGACTACTCTTGCCTGATACTACTAGTCCTTGTTTGTTGATTCATTTGTATTGCGCTCCACACCCGGCGGTATCAGGGCGCAGGGGTTACAAGGATATTCAAAGCTTAGTTACACAGTAGAACGGCATATATACATTGCATTATATTCTATACATTACATATTTACGAAATGGAGAAGCAGAAGTACATTACAAATATATACAAGAAAAGAGCAGGTGAGAATAGGTAACAACAGATATAGTTAGAGATATGTTAAAGGAGAGATACATAGAGTAAAGCATTTTAATAATCAATGGAGTTGGGATCGTTAGTGGTCGGTCGATTTGAGCCATTTAATGCAATTAGATTTGAAGCTCTGATATGATTGGTCTTTGCAAATAGAAGGTAGCAGGGAGTACCAAAGCTGGGCTGCTTTGATCGGGAAGCTACTGCCTCCAATCTTTGAGAGTTTTAAGCTGGGGACGTGGAGGCAGTTGGTGTAAGCTAGTCTGGAGGGTCTAGTGGAGATCCTTCTATGGAATCTCTCTATTAGATAGCTAGGTGCGGCATGATTCAGGAATTTATAGGCAAGTGAAGCCATTTTCAACTTGATTTTGTCATTTGTGGAGAGCCAATTATTCTGTCGTCTAATTTTAGCGATATGGTCTCTCCTGGCTACTCCAAGGGCCGCTCTTAGGGCATTGTTTTGAAGTATTTGGATTTTTTCAATGATGGATTTGTTGGAGCCAAAGTAGAGGGCATAACAATAGCCCAACCTCGACAGAATGAGGGCTCTGGCTAGGATAATACAGCTATTGTTGGAGAGGAAGGGTTTGCCAGTTCTTCTAAGTATGCACCTATAAGCAGTGGTAGAAGCCAAGGTGTTAGTTTGTTTAGTGAAGGAGACGGTTGAGTCGAGGTAAAATCCAACAGTTTTTACCTCTTTTGCCACTTTGATAAGGTTGCCATCAATTATAAAGGAGGCTTATTCTGGTCCTAGTTTCTTGAGGTTATTGGGGGTGCCCAGGAGGATGATCTCTGTTTTGTCATCATTCAGGCATAGACCATGAGTAGCCATCCATGCCTGGATGATGATATACGCCCTATTCACCAAGGCCAATCCTCATCGTAATCCCCTGAAAGTTGGAGGAGAAACTGTGTATCACCTGCATAATTAGTGTAGGTGATACCGAGATTATCCAGATCATCGAAGAGGGGCTTAGTAAATATGTATAATTTAGGAGAGACGTATGAACCATGGGGGGCACCACAAGTGATAGGTATGGGATCGGCAGCTGCGGAGGGAGCGAATACCTGCATGGTTCTCTCGCTGAGAAATGGTTCAATCCAGATTATGGCCTCCCTGGAGAAATGAGCTGCAGAGTCAAGATGACTGCATAAGACCTTATGAATCACAAGGTCAAATGCAGCCGAGAAGTCAAGGAGGAGAAGGAGGGCTGATTTCCCCTTATCCCTTAGTTCATCGACTTCAGTCTTCAAATCAATGAAGGCTGTCTCTGTTCCGTGTTGTGGCCAGACCCCAGATTGGCATGCTCCAAGGAGCTGATGTAGTTCCAAGTACTTCTGGATTTGTGTGTAGGCGACCTTATCAAGAATTTTTAAGAGAAATGGTACGGTTGTGATGGGCCGGTAATTGGTGGGTATTAGAGGGTCAAGTGTTTGTTTTTTGAACAGGGGGAGTTCCCAAGATTCTTTGAGGTTAGTAGGGATAGTGCCGGATGCAAATGAAGCATTGATAAGTTTAGAGAGAAAGGGAACTAGATCCCTTGCAGCGTCCTTGATGAGCTGGGCAAAGATCACCCTGGCAATTGGATGGTTTAAGTGAAAGTGTAATTTTTTCAACCTCCAGGATGGATATTTTAGAGAAGTTGAAGCGAGTGGGTGGAGGGTTGATGAGTCTTAGTAGGAGAGAATGGTGCATTGGTAGGAAGAGTGTTAGGTGGCGGTCAATTCGCCCGTGCGTTCGCAGTTGAGTTCAGAGATGCTTTTTTTGGGCTATTTTATTTTGGAGAGTAGCTACTTTATTGGAAAGTGCATGTTGGATGCTGGAGCACCAGCTTTTATCTTTGGTGCAAATGTCTGGCGTAGAAATAGGGTTTTCCAGCTCTTTAAGGGTTGTAAACAGCTCCTTCATACTGGAGTCAGCTTGAGAAAACCGATTATTGTAGGGTTCTCTTTTAGCTAGACAAATTTATTTTTTATAGCGGGTGGAAATCTTAGTGAGTTTCAATTTGGTATCTACACTGATGGGAGCAAACGCCTTGTATGTTCTTTTTTGCCTTAAATCTTTAAGTTATGGGATAAACCATTTGACCAGCTGAGATTGGGGCTTGTTTGATCTCAGTTTAAGCGGGACAATTAATTCTAGCGAAGTTGCCATGATTTTGTTATACTCATCAACCAGTGTTCCTGGATCAATGCTGTCCGAAAGAGCGTGGAGGTCAGCAGTAATGTTTTTTTTGTTTCTGGTTAAGGTAGGTGGAGTGTTGGGGATCGTGGTAGGGAGAAGTCTGTTGGTGTTCAGTACAAAAGACTCAAGGGAATGGTCTGTCCAAGTTAGTGGGGAGAGGGACGTGATATTGGCATGGCAGTCGAAATCCGCCACCAATCTAAGATTCTTCCTTTATTGTTGAGTGGGTAAAGCGACTTTTTGGAGTAGGCCAAGTTCAGTCAAGATGTTAGCAATATTAGTAGCAGGCTTATCAAGCAGGTCATTAAAACCCAAGTTAAAATCATCAAGAAGCAGGACTTGCAATGTGTTTTTAAGATTGTTAGAGATTATTGTAGATATATCCTCTTCGAATGTTCCAATGGGACCAGGTGGTCTGTAGATCAAATAGAGGGTTTGTAAATGAACCAGAGTTTAACTGAGTGTTTCCCACGAATAAAAATGTTGGGATGGGACAAGTCTCTTGCTAGGCTAGATTTGAAAATGAAGGCGATACCTCCCCCTCAGGCCTCATGTCTGTCTCGTCTCAGAATAGAATAACCATTGGGTACTGCTAGCATGAGTATGGGACCTGCTGCATCGTGTAACCAGGTCTCGGTTATGGCGAGAAAGTCCAGGTTATTTGCTAAGATCAGGTCTGCAATTTCTGTGGCATGGGCCACCAGGGATCTAGTGTTTAAGAGGGTTCCCTTTTGTGAGGGGGAATCTTTGTCAACAGCGTGGCAGGGTAGGTTGGGGGTTTTAGGTTGACTATTACAGAGTTTAGTATGCTGTGGGTAGTACAATGTTTAGTGTTGTTAGTAGTTTGACTAGGGGTGCGGTTATTATTTAGGTTGCTGGGTTGATTAACAGACTCACTCAAAATTGTTTTTGGGGTGACAAACCCCCCCCCCCCCGCCCCCTCCATTTAATGGTCATCCTCGCAATCAGACGTAAAAGGAAGCAAACCATAGGTTACACTCTGTCTAGGGCCTGGTATGTTGGGAAAGGGGGCTCGACCCGAAATAACCAGGTGGGCCAAGCACACTCCAGCCCTAAAAACACTGCACTGGCTCCCAGTCAAACCTCGCATCACCTTCAAAACAATGTGCATAACACAGGGAAATCAGCGGACAAGGAGCTGCATTCCTACAAAAGAAAATCTACAAACCAGCGAGACTCCTCAGATCAAGCAACCAAATCCGCTTGCAAGGCATAAAATAAGCAGTGTCGCATAGCAATTTGCTATGCAATTCTGTAGGTTTGCTAATCAAATTGACAATTGTGTAGCAAAACTAGCTATTTAACTTGCAATCAAAGCACAGCTAGCTCTGCATTCCTCTCTTGCTCTCGGTGCTCTCTTTCCTTTGGTGTTCTCTTCACTCCCTGATCTCTATTCACTTCAAGTGCTAATGCAGAGAAGGTGCAGCAGTAATGATCTCCTCCACTCTTCAGTTACCAAGGTCTCTGTGGGAGTGCTAGGCAAGAATTAAATTTTTCTTTTTCAAATAATTGCAAACCGGAAGGAAATCGGGATGATACTTTTAGTGATACATTTATTAACTATATCCTGTCTGGCAAAGGCCAGTATGTATTAACTTTATATTTTTTTTTTTAAATACAGTCATGCAATTCCATTCCTAAAAATGTAAGTTGTTAGATAATGCATAATGCGTGAATCTAAGCAGATACAAGCATCAGAAATACGATTACGGCGAGTAATGTATTATATATATATATATATATATATATATATACACCATAATCATATTTCTGATGCTTGTACCTGCTTAGATTCACATGCTGTGCATAGACCGACATGTAGTGGAAGCTGCGGAGTATTACAATTACAATTTGTTTTTCGAAACTCGAAAAGAGGCGAACTAGGGCGTGCCAGTAATACTATCCCTAGTGTGAAGTCCACTGTACCCATGATCCCTCACTCGTTTTCATGACTAAACACTGTTCACAAACAAATATAATGCAATCGATAATTTAAAAAAGAATTAATACAAGACAACAAATGAGAGAGCGACCGCAATACATTCTTACACATAAAGAGAAAGAACATGGAGCACTTAAAACAAAATACAGCTAATCTAGAAAACATGCCTTCCAGACCCAATTCATCCATTCAAAGGTGCCATATTGTTATCAAATTAAAAATCTCCCCCCCTAAATCCAACGCTTTTAGAACTGCAACTACTTCAAATGTCAAAAAAATGTCTTTGCCAGATGATATTCGCTCCCAGCACATTTCGGAATTCAGCCATCTCACATCATGAACGAATCTCTGAAGTGTAGATACTGTTAAGGCCCATGTACCTGGACACTTTGAGAGTAGATGGTAAAGAGACTGGATTTCCTTGTCATCACATTTATTACAAAAAGCAGTAGGAAACTCCTCTCTGTTTCTTATTGACAAGATTTCCTGCGTGGGAAGTAAATTCAGTCTGAATCTCAACAAAAAAAACAATAAATCAATCTAATGGCTGAGTCCGATAACCTATTTAAATATTGTGGCAGAAAGGATCCAATTTGTTGGTTTTGTTGTGTAAAGCAGAAAGCTATGCCATCCGCATTTTGTCAATTGCCCTAATCCAGTCAGCTCGCTGCATGCAAATTTTGACTTGCATAGGATTTTGGACAAGTAGTTCCAATGAACGATCTGAGTCTACCAATATTTCTTGGTGCCTTAAATCAAGATTACTGAGGAAGATGTATCTCCACTGTGTCTTGTCAGTGCTAAATCTTCGTACAATGAACCTTTGGGTGGATCTAAAATTAATCTCAACATTGAGACTCATTTCCACTCCAAAATATCCCTAAGCGAGGTCAAACCTATTTCATATCTTAAACAACTAATGGGAACACAATTAGGCAAATTTAATTGTTTCTTTTAACAGTTTAGCCTCAATTTTATCCCAATCTATATGGAAAGATAAGGGACTGGAGTCGAAGCCAAACATAATAATCGGGACTACTTTGCGCATACTAACAATTTCCACCTTTGCACACACCTCTCAAACTCCAAACCAAACACAACGAACCGCACAAACTTCACTACACTGCAACAACAAAACAAAAACACACAGACCACCACAACAGTACACGACGACTACTGGCTGCAAACACCCCAGGCCCAGCCAACGGACCCACCGGGCTGTGGCCGTCAACAGCACATCACTGCTCTCTTGCTCTTTTCCTGCTTCCTCCCACTAACTCACCCTCCCTTCCTTTTCCAGAGCCGCGAGTGCGCCAGGGGACCACTCTGGTGGTGATAATGTTAAAGGACATTTGTACCGTGCACTAACATAACATTAACATATAAAATGAATAGAGAACTGACAGAATTTGTAGAGAATTTTTCTCATCTGCGCCCCCATATTGAGCACTTAAGTTTAATTGTTCCAAGGACATGACCCATAGTCGGGAAGGATTCAATGCTCGCCCCTAGGTAGGTGATCTCAGTTACTACCTCTACGGGCCGGTTCTCCATCTCCCAGGTGAATGGCTTAAGTACCTTTTTTGGATGTTTAAAGACTAAGATTTTAGATTTTTCCAGATACATTTTTAGTTCATTACACTTGGCATAGTCAGCTAATGCCAAGAGTAGACGTTGAAGGCCCACTTGTGTGTGGTCCAAAACCACCACATCCTCGGCATAAGCCAACCAATTGGTTTTCAAATCTCCTATTTCTGGAGTAACCAAACCCTTATCTTGCAACCACTTAACCACTAGTCAAATCTGACATGAAAAGGATAAAAAGAAAGGGGGCAATCAGGCACCCCTGCCGGACTGATAGTTTGATCTTAATTGAGTCCGACAGGGCACCTGCTCTGGACAACCTGACTCCCATAGAAGTGTCATGATGGAGTTTAATGAGGATAGATAACAAGTTGGGTAGGACCCCCCCAGATGTTCAATTTTTTCCAAAGCAGATTTCTACTGATGTTATCGAACACGCCTGCGAGAGATCAATCAAAACTTCAAAAAGGGGCGACCCGCCTTTCCCCCAGGAACATGTACTTAGACAATTTAGAACCAGACCATTAAGTGAAGTGAACAACCCCCTTCTGAACCCAGTTTGTTGTTTGGGAATAATGCCTTTTAACTTGGCCCAACTCTCCAATCCTGCCAAATTCAAGCCTACAAAGATTTTGCTATCCGCATCCAAAAGGGATATCGGACGTAGTTTGAGGCTTCTAAGCGGTCCCCCTTTTTATATATTTGTTTCACCACGGATGATCTCCATGATTCTGGAAATTTCTTAGTCAACAAGATATTATCGAACAGACATTTTAGGATCCGCACCCAAAGGGCAGGGTTCCTTTCTAGAATAGAGTTACTGAGCCCATTTGGGCCTGCCGCTCTAGACGTGGACGACTTCTTGATCAAGTTTTCAATGGTCTCACAGGAAAAAGATATGGACCAGGCCCCTCAATTCCGTCCTCGGAATCGGGGTACACGTATTGCCACAGACATCAGTAAAGTTTCTGACCCAGACCTGTTGCTGCAATATCATTTCTTGACTATCTGCTAAATGGTTGTCCAAAGAACCTAGTATTGCCCAGAAGTTTCTAGAGTTTGAGAGCTAATGCCCTCAACATCTTTTCCCCATCTTGCTGATATATTATATGTCTATGTGAGCATACCCAATTCCTATATACATTATTCACAAACCTAAGATCTTCATCAAGAAGCTCTTTATCATAGCCCATTCTTTCACCCAGGCTCTATGATTCTGTTTCAACCTCTTTTGTTCATGGATGTGAATATCATACAAATGTTTATGGGACACCTGTTCTTTTGTACCATTTTACCATAGACCGTTTGGGGACTTAATTCCCACAAAAACGCCTGAAAATTAGCCGGGACACAGCAAAGGGAGAGGGGACCGTCTGACAGCTGTTTTGATCATTAAGACAGGTTGTTATTTAGAGTCAGACCCCTTCTATCAAATTTTCTTAGACGGTTACCAGCAGAATTTACTGAGACCATAGGGCTATAGACTGATTGTACAATCGCCCTTTCTCAAGATAATTTAGCCATCAACATATCATGATCATCTGTGTAACCTGTAGATAATATAAATTTCAAGCAGCTGTCAAAGATCCTTGTTACAAAAAAATAATCTAAAGTAGAGAAAGAAACTCTCCTGTGCCAAGTGGGTTCGCACAAGAGATCTCCCACCACATTTCCATTTAGTAACCAGAGATCCCTCTCCCTCATGAATTTTAACCAGATTTTTGCATTCCTTGTACTTGATTTACTTTTGCCCGATAATCTATCTGTGACATCAACACATTGAGAGCTTAAATCTCCCGCTATTAGTTGATCATCCAGGAATAGAGAGGCAAATTTGACAAGACAGTCTGATAGATCTTGTAAAAATGCAAATAAGTTGGAAAGCAGAGGGTTCCAATACAAATTAAAAACCAGCCAACGGCCGTCCATCTTACTACCCGACAAATCAACTCTAACAATCTAGATTCCCTGAAAGCAATTCAGAAAAGGAAAAGATGTCATTTTTGCAAGCTATCAGGAGCCCCCCTGTTGGCCTCCACCCCACCAGTTGCTGAGCCAGCTGTTGAAAAGTTGAGAATCCATCAATTTCCACAACATACGTCAAACACGTTTCCTGAAGAAGAATTAGGTCTGAGCTCTTAATAGTCTGGAGTCTCACACTGTCTGAGGTAAGTGAATTATATCGCCTAATATTCAGTAGTGGTGGGCAACTAGAGTCTTTGTTGTCGGATACTCAATTTAAGAAGAACTTGAGAGATGACCTCTGGGAACAAGTTTAAAGAAGATGGATTTGAAACAACTGGACCGAGGGAGGATAAATTAGATCCCAAGGTTGGGGGAAGAAATTATTGCGATTTATTCATCAGAGAAAATAGTTCCAAAATTATTAGACCCCTCTGGTCCCAGTCCTCTTTGGCCCCCATGATCATTTCTTTGCCCAGTCTTGAGCATAACTGCAGTTCGACTATATTGGTGTTAGAGCTGAATGAAAAGCTCAAAAGTTTAATATCAGCAGTCGAGAAATATCCATTAAGATCGCCAAACGATTCAGAGGAGAATTTCCAGTATCATTCAGCAATTTTCTACAAAGATATACTGAGCTCCTTGTTTTGCAGAGCTGTTTTTAAAGTTGGCTGTCGGTTATCAATGGGTTTACTTTTCAAAAGTGAGCCAGATTCAAGGTTTGAAGAACAGGACCGACCACAAGCCGCTCCCAAGCACAGTTTCATCAAATAGATAATCTACACAGTTCAATAAAGTTATTTGTAATATTACTAATTATTCATGTTGTAGGGCTCAAAAAATATGCTGGCCCACATCGGGGAGATGTTATTAAGGTAGAGTACCATTTGAATTGTGCTTGACCTTCCTTGCGAGGATGGGAATGTTTGGAACTTTTATTTGACATTGTGGGCAAACAAATTTCCTTTGCAGAAGACGGCAAATAAAAGTTTCACTGTACATGGGCAAGCCTCTACGTGGCAACAATGCACCAAATATGAAGTGAGCTTATGATGACATGCACCATTTTACATAAACAACCGGTAAAAATTGAGACCGTAGCTCTATTGCATATTTCTTAGGTCGAGTAGGTACACTAAGTAACTCAACCTGCAGGTCTGGAGGGGTTGTTGTGTTTTCTGAAAGGCCTGTGTTCCGAATCAGTCTTGTCCTTACTATTGGCTTCGGCCCACAAACTCCATGCAAATGTTGTTTATATGTTATTTGTATAGTGCCTACTGTCATTGTTATGGTTTTGAAGCACTGTTGCGGAGGCAGGCCCTTTGCAAGGCTGTAAACATGGAAATAAAAGAACATTACATTGCAGGCAATTTGTAATTAGACTTAGATGACTATTCAATTACTAGCAAAGACGACTAGTTTAGAACATTAGAAAAATCATGCTGAGCATTGTGTTCAGGTGCAGATATGATTTGACAGCTGACCAAATTGTTCATGGGACTCTGCTGTATTCTATGGGTTGCTGTGCAAGAGTGGGAATGGGAATTTTAAATAGTCTATCAACCCCTAGGGCAACTGTCTCTGCTATATTTAACACGCAGAACACATATACACTGAATAACATTTAGGCAAGGCAAAAAAACTGCAACCCTCCACTCCCACCACTGGATTCTTGCATTCAAGTCCCATTTCACTAGCTCACACTGGCCCTGCTCTCTCGCTCTCTCATCGGTACATTGCACCCCATGTGCAGCAACAGCTAGGCAATGTGTAAACTCCAGTCAATTACCATAAGCAACAGCTAAGGGTTATAGGCGGCAAGAACCTTTGGCTTAGAGGTAAAGTCTACTTGAAATGTGGGGCCGCAGTCACCCATTTTGCCTTGCTTAGCGGATTTGTTGGCAGGCTGAGAGCTGCCTTAATGGTCACTCTACCATGCCCAGGCGCCCTGCTCAGTGGCATGCTGGGAATTCTGCCCATCAGGGCAGGGCCAGTCTTAGGCAAGGCAATAAAGGCGTTTGTCATGCATTGGTTCGGGCAAGGCTGGAGTCACTTGTCATTTCGGCGTGGCGGGGGGGGGGATTTGACTAAGTGAATATCCCACCCTACACCACCAACAGACACAAACTCACCAGGTTTTGACATGGCACCAGGCCTTTGGTATCAGCAAAATGCTGCATGGGATTCCTCCTGATGAAACGCAGAGCAGAGAGGTGGAGGGAGGGGATTCCTAAAATAAATGTGCTGCACATAGATGTAAAAAAAGGGGAAAGGGAGGTGCAATGGCCTCAGGATGGTGAAGAGCAGTGTGTTGGCAATGGCAGATAGGTGTTATGGGGCTGATGCATATGATGGGCTTTCCAGTGAGTCTGCTATCTTGATGTTGCAGTCTCTTTGGCCCCTTTCTATCCGAGGGTTGCAGGGGTGTTTCCTTACTTGTGCCACAGCTAAATTGATGGGAGCAGAGCAAGGACAGCCATGCTTTCTTCAACCAGATTTTAAGTGCTGTCATTCCAAGGGTATCATTTTGCAGAGTCCAATACTAAGCAATGAAAGGGTTCCATGTCTGAGAAAGAGCCAACAAATCTTGGGGAGGCTTACTGTATATGGTTGGAGCAAAAGGGTAGCTACTAGTATTACTTGGCCTTTGGGATTTAAGTGTTGCCTCAAAGATCTGCAATATAAATTCAGGGTCGATTGTGGCATAAGCAGCAAGAATAGAGAAGAATGGACAATGTGTATGAGAATCTGTGGGTGAAAGAAAGGCTACTATAATGTTGATATAGCTGGCACTAAAAATTATGAAAGTAAAATAGCAAAGGCACTGTTCACCACCAAATCAATTGTAAAACATCCTCCATGATTGAAGAGAAAACATACCTTGTGTTATTAAACGTGGCGATTTTCGTGGAGATTTGACAGACTTATCCAATCCTGGACTCAAATTTTGGCTTGGTAAGAGAAGGTCATCTTCGTCAATTGTGTCATGAGCACGTCCTTTTCCGCAAGCCTCATCCATTATATCATCCAGACCTACAATTTTACAAAGTTAAACTATGAAGAGAAATAAAACTTGAAATGACATTATATGGCATACAAGGAACTAAATAAATTGGAGACATTTTGAATATTTACCAGAGCTTATACCCGCCAGACAACCCAAACATAGGAGAAAGTGGATGGCTATTTAAACGGGATACAGCTTCTGAGATTGGAGCCAGACATGGTGGAGGACCTGGAGGAACTTCTCCGGGGTATATCTATAGTTAAAATCAAGCAATCCCACAGCAACACACACACACACACAACCACACACACACACAACCACACACACAACCACACACACACACACACAACCACACTTTAAGGAGAAACTGTTGCCCTGCTGAGCCAACATTGTTAAATAGGTTTGAGAGGGCACACTGTCATTTGGTAAATGGTGGGTGTCATTAGAACAGTAAGTCTCAAATTGGCAAGGGGTTGGGGGGGCACTGTATTTATTTATTTAGGCATTTATTTCAGCGCACAAAACCCTCAGGCATCAAGGTACTAGTTACAGAAAGCGCATAGTACATTATTGCAGTGCAAGAAAGTGCGTAACGGGTACAGACAGAAATAGCATGCAGACCAACATATGAGACAAAATAGGTGTGTGTGTGCAGACTGGGAAAGCCTCCCCTCATGGTAAGAAGGTTACATCAGGCATGCAGGCAAGTATAAAGGTAGGTAGAGTGGCCAACATTAAAGACGCATCTGGTAGATGAGCAAGCAGATAAATCCTCTCCTCGTGTAGCAGGGGGCTATAGCTCGTGAGCAGAGAGGAATGGTGAGTAAAATGCCTGTGAATGCGCAAACAAGTTAGGCTATAACCTCATGGCACAATGGGCAGCAGATGCAGTATACTGTGAACACCAATAGGCAACGAGAGAATTACATCTTTACAACAGTCTAAGTGAACAATGCCTGGTATCACAGTATGGTACGAGCACCACACGATCTGAGGGAAGCAAGTTTGAGAAAACATTTGTAGGCGGATATAGGCGAGGGGATATTCGATCCGGTAGGTCAGCAGACAGTCATGGAGGTGGATGGTCTGCAAGGGTGTAGAAGCCCTTACCTGGTGTAGCTCTACAGGGTGTGAGGTGTAGGTGGCAGTGGAGTCCATGTGGATAAGCATTGCAAACATCACCTTTAACTGCAGCAGCAAGATGTGGAATCTATGTAGAAAAGGCAGTCATGACGAGAGTGGTGGAGCAATGCCCACAGTGCGAAAGATTTAGATGGGGACTAGCGACTATATATCACAGCCCACAAGCCAAAGACCACACACACACTCTTGAATGTGATGCACCAAAACCCCGGTCCATAGACAGTTTGATGATGCCCACAGAGATTAACATAATTGTAGATTTATCTCAGGCGGACTAGCAGCGGATAATGTTCAAAAGGTTGCCAGTCTGAACGACAGTGCCCACTGGGCAAAGATTCCTGCTGCTCTGCTTACACTTGATTAAGAACATGCCTTCACGACAGTGGAAAGGGCTTGATTTATTTACTAGTATGTTGGTTCCGTGCTGGCCCTACCCAGAGAGTCTTGCAGTGCCTTACAAGGTTCAAAGGTTGAAAAGGTGGGAAGTGAAACTGAAGTTAAAAAATATTTTCAGGATAGGAAGGTTAGAATAGACAAGTGGTAGTTGAGGAGGAGGAGGGACAGGATTATGTTTGGATTAAGTTTGCAGAAACATGTATGTTCTCAAAGTGGTGAGGAAGGCTGCAGTGCGGCTATGAAGAGGTAGGGTGTCCCACACTCTGGTGCCCACTGGGTAAATGCTCGTTTTTGTGTGCATGTTAGTTTTCAGAGTGGATGATTCGCTTCTCTTGCGTTTTGTGTGGGTGATGGGTTTGAGTTTGTCATGAAGGTAAGATGAGGTTTTGTTGTGTATCGCTTTGGAAACAATGCAGAGTCCTTTGAAGGCAATTTACTGGGGTACGGGAAGCCAGCAGAGCTGGGCAAGACCTTAGGAGATGTGTGCATTTTTGGGTAGGGATAGGACATTTTGTATGGCTTGTAGGGGGCCAAGGCTGCTGTTGGGAGTCCAGTGGGGAGATTATTCCTGTAGTCCAGCTTTGGGAGAATCAGTGCTTGGACAGCAGCGTGGAAGTTGTCAGGAGAAAGGATGGGTCTGATCTTTAGTAGGAGGTGTAGTTGTAGGTTGCACACTTTGGCGACAGCAGCTATGTGGTGTATTAAGGAAAGGTGGGGGTTGATGGTGAAACCAAGAGATCAAGAGATTTTACAGGTGTGGAGAATGATGTGTGGGTTGCCCTTGGCAGATTCTTTGATCCAGAGGCTGAGTTTGGATTTGTGTCTAGGGCGGGGCGGATAAGGTAGATGTCTGTTCTGGAAGGGTTGAGATTGAGGACATGGTTGACCATCCAGGTGGTGCTGATGGAGAGACGGTTTTTGAGGGTGTGGTGCTGAGAGGGATCATATTTGGAAGTATATTTGCGTGTCGTCTGCATATTGGGAAATACACATTGTGTTAAGTGTCTATCCAAGGGATTCGACATATAGTTGAAGAGGAGTGGAGATAGGGAGGAGCCTGGCAGGATGCCGTACTTCAACTTGACAGGAGTGGGGTCAGGTCAAAAAAAGGGGGCATGGAGACAAAGTGTTTCCTGTGCGTAAAGAAATATTTGAACCAGTTGAGCACAGTGCCTAAGAGTTTCATTCTGTGGTCTAGGATGTCGAGTAGAATGGTGGGGTTAATCATGTTGAAGGGTGCAGAGAGTGGAGGAGTACAAGTAGTGCTGAGCGTCCTTTGTCAGTGATGTTACGAAGGTCATTGAGGACTGTAGCAGTCTCTGCTGTGGCCAGGTCAAAAGTCAGATTGTAAGGGGGTGAGTCAGTTGTTTGTGATGTGTTATTGCAACTGAATAGTGACAACGCATTCCATGATTCTGGTGAGGTATGGCAGGATAGTGATGGGGTGGTAATTTTCAGGGAGCATGGGGTCGAGAGATGATCTTTTGAAGAGGGATGAGATTTGTCCAGTTTTATGCGCTCAGTGGATAGTGCCATCTGAGAGACAGGAGTTGATGTTGAGCCAGTGGAGACAAAAAGTGTAGTGATTAAATTGGTTGCAGCTTGAGGTGGACTTGCATCATCCAAAAGTGTGCATTTCTTGTTTTTTGCAGGCAGGATGATGAGGGTGCCTGTGTCGATAGGGTGGAAGGAGTCCCATGTGTTGTTATGCCCAGGAGCGGGAGAGCAGAGGGGAGGGCGGATTGGATTTCTTGGGGGTAATGGGTAGCATTGGCATTGCGTATGACCGTTTTACATTTGTTGCAGCAGTGTCCGAGTGGTGTTCTCGTGGCGGGGCATAGATTCCTTTGCCAAGCTCTTTAGACATCTGGCTTCCTGCTTGATAGAGAGGAGGGAACTGTTGAACCATGGCTGATGGTGATGGCTGCAGGGTTTTTGTGTTTTGAGGGTATCAATGTTGAGTGCTTTTGTGGTGATGGTGTTCTAATTGTTTTGGAGAATGGAGGACTGTGTGTTTGGGGAGGCAGGGGGAGTAGGAGTGCTCACAATGTGTCTGTAATGTATTTGATTTGCCTGGATGGGAGGGGTTAATGGGTATGTGGCAGGTGGGGGGGATTCTGTGTGCTTGAGTGAGCATTAGGGGGTTGCAAAGTCGTCTGACCACAACACCCAGATCAGACTTTCCACAGAGACGTGATGTTTGCTTGGAATCAAAAGGTCCAGGGTGTTTCCAGCTGTGTGCATGGGGTAGGTGAATAGTCGTGCAAGGTCATGGGAGTGTGGGGGCGAGGAGATTATTTAATATGGTATTACAGTGAAGGCTTATAATGGAAATGGCCTTAGTAGAGAGGTCAAATGGGACCCAGAGCTCAAATCTGGGACCCTAGAATGGTCATGGCTCATCAGGACCCTTGGCTGACACTAAAAACACTAAAAGATCCTAGCTTAATGCCCTCTCTTGCCCGGGCAAAATTGGGATGGCCTCATGGAACATCAGAGGTTTCGGGCATTTGACAACTGGAAGTGATGTGAACCTGGGAGGTTTTGACCCACTATGCTTACAAGAGACATGGTTATGTCAAACACTGCCCCTGGACAGGTATTGAGTGACTTTAAGTCCAGCTGAATAAGGCCTGAAGGGGCGACCAAAGTCAGGCCTGTTAACTGCACTCAAATCAGGTAGTGGTCTTGGCTTAATTAAAGTGGTAAGCAACAACCTGTACGCCCAAGATATCATTGTGGGCTGGGTCCCTTCGGTGGGGTCTGTTAATGACTCCAATCAAGCATTCCCACTAGGTCAGTGCCTTGTCTGGGATTGCTCAAGGGACACGTTATACTATGGATGATAAACCCTTATACAACGCCCCTCTCTTTGAATTCCCCTGACCTCACTGAGCCAAGTAGGAGGTTTGTTTTGCAATTTAAAAGATTTATTGAATAATTAAAAAATATATATATCACACTTTTATAAATAAATTGATAATTGATAACACACTTGTGAATATGAGCAGTAATCAGCAATAGGTAATCCTACAGTGGCACAGTTCTTGGTTACCTATGAATAAGAACAGAGGACTAAGATAGCAGAGAATGCTTTATATGGGTCAAGGAAATGCAAGGTGGGACAGAATGCAACACAGAAATAATTAGATATGACTTCAGCAAAAGATAATATGATTACTTTTCTCTGACAATTCACTCCCCCCCCCCCAATGCAATGTAAGGAGATGGAAGTAACACACACAGTCTTCAGGAATACAATCACAGTACAATCCGAATTCAGTTCCCCCTAGCAAGCTTAGATCACAAGGATGATTTTAAACACAGGCAAAGTACTTTAAATGTGGTATGCAAAGAAGGGAAAAATAGGCTAAAAATGATTTTAATTCCCTCGAGAGGTTCAGGGTGAGTGAGATACTTTAAATCAGTTCAGGCCAGCCCTATCAATGATTCAGGGATGGTTACCAGGTTGAAAATGGCATACCGTAACGGAAGCAAAAGACAAATGTTTTTACGCGTGGCTGGAATGAAGCAAAATGTCAAATCGCAGCAATTTAGTCGAGCACAATTATGCACACTGGTGGAGCGATTTATGGTTGCTTAGCTTACCATAACTGTTTGGTACTGCAACGCAACCATACCGTCCCGTTAACGGTTTGTTATATTCCTTGGCTGCCCTCATGATAAAACGTGTGGAAAGGCCAAATTGTCTGGTGTATGTATCCATTTGCGCTACCCCTTCCTTTTCCGAACAGTGCTGGTGTATCTTTTCAATTACAGATGTACATGGTAAATGTTGGTGAGTGTTTCAGTAGTTTCTCTTTGTGTGTTAGCATTGCATCGGACTCAAAAGAACTGTACTCCATTCTCAGAGTTGGAAAACCCTATTCCACGCACCACCCTAGCCAACTCCAGCAAAGAATTGTGCACTACCATTCAAGACGCATTAGGCTCCAAAATTGTTCTACTACAAAAGAAAATGGTTACTAAAAGAAAAATACTAGCTGATAAAAACACCCCACTTAAAACCCCCTCAAATTCCAACAACCACAATACTACACTATTCCACTTCACACCAGTAACCCAAGAACTAGTGAACAACACTATTGCCAAGCTGAAAGCCTTAAATTGCAACAGGGATAACTTCCCAGCCCACCTAGTTAAATTATGTGCATCTACCCTTACCCCCATCATTACTAACTTTGTCAATGCTTCCTTCAATACAAATATGGTCCCAGTCAGCATCAAAGAAGCTTGGGTCACCCCGCTTCTAAAAAAAAACTCTCGACCCCGCAGTGCCTACTAATTACCGCCCAATAACCACGGTCCCATTATTTACTCAAAATCATAGATAAAATAGCATATTCACAAATTCAAAACCAGCTCCAGGGATCCAGACAATCTGGATTCAGGCCAAACTATAGCAAGGAAACGGCACTTATCGATTTCAAAATTCAGATGTACACTATTAGAGACTCAGGGAAACTCTGCATACTACTACTGTTGGACCTATCGGCAGCGTTTGACCTTGTAGATCATGATAAACTATGTACCGATCTAACCAATGATTTTAGTTTCTCCAAAAATGCTACTCTTTGGGTTAAATCCTTTCTCTCTGAACGTACGTCCAGAGTCGCCATCGGCAAAGATGCTGCCGACTCTGTAGCAGTCCCCATCGGGGTACCCCAAGGTTCCTGCCTTTCACCAACTCTATAAGAAGCTTCTCTTCTTGGCATTAGATGATATGGGTGTCATCGACACCAATTTTGCAGATGAAACCCAGATCCTCACACCAATCTCAGGGAACTACGACCAGGATACATTGACCATCAACAAAGTCTGTGCTATTATCCAAAACTGGATGGCTTTGAACAGCCTTTGACTTAACAATGAGAAGACAGATTCTCATTGTGGGCTCCCAAAACAAAATAGGTACCCTTCACCCAGATAACTTCTCAATCAACATCGATGGTACGATGATTCCAGTTCTTAAACAAGTCAAAACATTTGCAGTGTACTTAGATGCCAACATATCTCGGCACTCTCATCTTCCACATCATACACATCTAAACTAATTGCATTGAGCCACCAGTTCCTCACACCCATAAACTGTATTACTCTGGCTAGAGCTTTGATACTATAAAAACTGGACTGCGGTAATGCACTGTTACTAGGAACGTCCAACACCAACATTAGCAATCTACAACTAATGCAAAACAAAGCATTACGGGCAACTCTAGGAATAAATAAATCTGATCACATCTCCAATATCAGGAGGGAGACGCACTAGTTTACCATTAAGGCCAGAATCATATTCAAAACACCATGTGTCATATAAATGCCTCACCAACAAAACCCCGACCTAAATGAACAATACCATCAAGAAAAAAACATCCAGTAGGATGCTCAGATCCAACAATAATTCACTCCTTGAGATCCCTCGTTAGAAATGCTCAAGAGCAGGAAGGAGGTAGCAGGTTCCTAGTCCTGCCCCCCAAACACTGGAACTCTCTCCCACTAAATATTAAAAATGAGGGATCGTTCCTAGGATTCCAAAAATCTTTGAGAACCTGGTTATTTAACCAATTTTAGCAAATAAAAATCAGCCGCCATAGGTCCTGCCAGCTGCCCTAGGGTTTATAGGCAACATAACTATTGGTAGCATGAACTGATCACTGTAAATAAATCTGACTTCTGTATTGTCTGATCATATGTATATTAATAATCTATGCCTCTGTTTATTCTGTAACTGTGTCTAATTGCAAATATGTAAGTGAACATTCCTAAATTCAATGCCAAAGATGTCTGTAACTATGCCGTGAAACCCTAGGGTTTGGGCGTGTAATAAATAGCACACGATTTGGCAACACTACCCACTTCCAATCAGAAACCATTGTAATAATGCCAACCAAACACAATCGGCGCATCAGTTGTCCTGCTCTCCACACTGTACTACGTACATAAAGCAGTACTGCATAGTGCACTTCACCACTTACTATACCGCGCAATGCACACTACGCAAGCATATGTAATAACCTTTTGCATCGTAATCTCTTCCATATTTCCACTATTGCATTAGTGCACCCAGTGGACAGTACACGACTGGTCACTGCAGCATCTCCACCCATAGACCGACAACTGAACACTGTTCTACCAATCACCACACCCATGCAACCAACAATGTGTGCAATGCAGCCAAAATACAAGGACAAAGCGACAATGTGGCACAGACTTTCAACCAGTCGACATACCTTTTGAACCAGTGGACATACTTTTCTGTGCAAGTGCTGCAGCCATGCATTAAAGGGGCTACAGACTTAGCACACAGCACACCATAGTACATCCTATCTGTAAATGTGCATGTCTTCTGCAATGCACTCCCCTCCTGCAAATGTGCCTTCCACCACTCATCACAGAAAGACATTGCTGCTGCAGCTGGCATGCCACAGCGAAGGCTGCCTGCAATGACCACACAAGATTGTTGCCTGTTGAGGTAACTGCAAATTGGCGTAGTATGCACGCATCCCGCAGGCACACCACCGTCTTCTTCTAATGAGATGTATCACTTGCAGCACTTCACTCCCCCGCCCTTTCCATCCCTTCTTTCCACCACCAGATGCCGTGAACTATTATTTCCACGCCCTTTCACCGCCTCACTGCCCTCGGAAACAACATGCCGGCATTATCGAAAACTATTCACGCACAATACGTCACTGTACACTGCAGTGCAATCACATTTTTGACCCTGCGGCAAACAGGGAAAAAGGACGTCGTAGCGGAACTAGATAGGACTACTTTTAGTGGCCACACAGTTACATACAAAAAGCCCAGCCATGAACACAATGCATTAGGGGCTTGGCACACACACCACAACACTGTCCTCAGATACACCATGGCGGCGTATCCCAAAACCTTTGACGCACAGCACGCTTCCCTCCAGCCAACCACCGGCCACGTCCAATGTTAGCCGACAGCACGGCGTACCGCAGGACAATGAGACTTCGGTCCGCAGAGCAAACAGGAAAATGAGTCCGTGGAGCAGACCCAGATATCACTAGCTTTTTGGGGGAGTACATTTCAGTTCTTTGCAACAAAAGTACTGGTTCGATTTCCACCAAGCACACAAAAGCACGCTTTCTGACCCAAGCCTCCACGCCTGCCGCAAATTTGGTGCAAATCCATCCAGGCGTTCGGGCTGTAGCCGTGCGCAAAGCTTTTGCCCATCCAGTCAGTCTACGAAAAAAAAAAAAAACAATTCCAGAACAGAAGTGTCCTTGGCTTGTGGTACGGCGTGCTGTCGGAGAACTTTGGACGCGGCCGGTGGTTGGCTGGAGGGAAGCGTGCGGTCCGTCAACATTTTTTGCCAAACTACGCCATACTGTATCAGAGTACAGTACGGCGGCGGAAGGGTCTGGAAAATCTGTCTGTAGAATATCTTGAGCCCTCACCTCCGGTGGCAAGTCCGAGGGATGTGTCCAGGACTGCTCCAATGAACTGGAGTCTCTGTGATGGTATCATCTGTGACTTCTTTAAGTTGAGGGAGAAGCCCAGCTTGTGGAGGAAATGGCAAACATAATCAAGATGAATCTGAGCTTGTTCCGGGGACACTGCTCTGATCAACCAGTCATCCAGCTAGGGGTAGACTTGAATCCCTTCCCTCCTTAGACTTGCAGCCCCTTTGCGCTGGCTGTCCTCTGCCTTTTCCGAATGCGGATTAAAAACGAAAGGACCCCCCCCCCCTCCAGGATGTACATGTGGGGCGATTTGAAGTTTGCCAGATCGCAGCCCCAAGTGATTTCTCTGCTGCTTTTGATGTCTGCAATTTCTCCAGGTAGTCATCAGCCTTTTTGCCAAATAGAGAAGTGCCGTCAAAGGGAATATTCAGAAGTCTGGCTTTCACATCAGGAGCAAAACCAGACTTCCGCAACCACGCAAATCTGCAGATTGTGGTACTCGCCGCCATGGCTCTGCTGATGCTGTCAGCAGAGTCGATGCCTGTTTGGAGGGACTCACACATCGCATCCTTGATATTCATTAATGCTTCTCGTTCCTCCCCTTCTGGGAGACAGTCAGCCGCTGATGAAGCACACTCCCAAAGGGTGTGGCTGAATCTCGCTAGTGTGCAAGTCGCGTTGATAGACTTAAGCGCCATACTGCATGCTGAAAATACTTTTTATGACATGGCATTAAATCTTTTGTCATCTCTGTCTTGTGGTATAGTAGGGTATGCCGACTTACTACTAGACGATGTTGCTGCCTGCACTACTAAACTCTCTGGAGTTGGGTGCTTATTCAGGGTCTGAAGCGGACACACTGTATTTAGCAGAGAGTTTTTTTATTTACTGCAGGGATAACTTCAGGTGTCTCCCAATTTACGGATATTTTCCTCTTCAATGCAGCATGAAAAGGGACTATAGGGTCCTCTTGGGGCCCTTTATCTAAGATGTCAGTAAGATCATCTTGCTGGAAAGAGGGTGCAGGTGTAGTCCACCCCATAAATTGTAGAATTCTAGCCATAAGGGCTCTGTAAGGTATTTCTGCATGTTCTCCGGTTCTGGTCTAGCATATTCTGCCTCTGGAGAGCTATCTATGCCACTGGCATCTTTTAAAGACTCTTGTAGAACTTGCAATCTATTCTCTTCTGAAATTAGTTCCTCTGGAATGGGTACTGTTGTTCTTTGTAACCAAAAAGGTCTCTCATTGTCAGAGTTCTCCCATTCCTCATATATAGAGGATAAAGCTCTGAAACAATCAGATCTTGGATAAGGGGTAAAACCCATTTCCAGGGAAGAAGGAGCCAAATAGGTGGTTACTGCTTGTGAAAACGTTGTGGTTGTCGACAAACGTTGAAGTCTCGACAAACCCTCAAAAGGCGTTGAAAAGGGCCTCGATTTACTCGAGAGGATCGGAATCCTACTCGATGTCGTCGAAGTTGTAGATGCCTTGGTTAGAACCTTCGACACCTCTGGTGCCCGTGGCGTAGTTGAAGTTTGAGGCCTCGAGGACGTATCCTTCATTGGGGTCGACGACGGCGTCAAAGACGGCATCGATGAGACAGATTTGTGCATCGAAGGTACCTTCGACGATTGCGTCGACGCAGCCTTATCAGATGAAGTTTTACCTTTACTCGAGGGTTCATGACGCTCGAGAGGATTTTTGCTCGCCGGGTTCAACGACTCACAGCGTTTTTGTTTTTCGGGTCTTTCACCCAGGTTATCACCTCTAGGCATCTCCGAGGGTGTCAAGGCCGCTTTCTCGAAGACCCTAAGCATCTTTTTACGAAATTCTTCCCACTTAGCTGGAGAGCTGTGTTTAATGGGGCAGGTGACACTTTTCGGGGAATTTGAGGAAGAGGGAGATCTACGAGGCCTCTTCTTAGAGTGTCTCGATCTCAAAGAGTGATGGGAACCGCTTTTAGATCTCGATCGGGAATCTTTCTTTTGACGGTGAGTAGACTAATGTCTCCACTCATTCGAGGACAATTTTGAAGGGGTCGAAGTTTTAACAGCCTTACCTCTCTCTAACTTCCCCTTACGCTCCTTCAAGGCTTTCGCCGTCAGAGACATGCAGTCCTCACATTACGAACACTGGTGCTCTGATCCCAGGCACCACAAACAGATCCTGTGAGGATCCGTTAGTGACATCTTTTTTCCACAATCTCGAAATGTTTTGAAGCCGGATCGTGGCATCGATGGTTCGGACGAAGATGCCAACGTAGAAATTATAGATTTTCTAAGATGTGAAAGATTTTTCGAAGACTAGTGTAGAACCGAGTGTTGCGTCTCCGAGGCTCATGAAGCGTGGAAAAACGGAACTGAGCAATGGACGCTGTGCAAGACTGTATATACCTATGGTGACGTTGGCGCCGATACGGAGGCCTTCGAGGGACACCAACTCGCGGGACGCCGATATGTAGCGCTCTCTACTTGGTAAAGAAATTCTGAGTCTAGCAAGCTGGAAGTGGATTTATGAAAAGATAAGGAATATATGGGAGAACACAATCCATTCGAAATAGCTTTCTCGCCAAATCTGTGCCTGCACCAACTTTTCCAAGTAATGGCCACCAGAGCTTCTGCTACTACCTTCGACTCAGAAGCACCCACACCCTCACCACCAACACCTCGTTCTAAAACTCTTCAGCAAATGGACAGGCGTCATAATGGGGAGGGACATCGAAAAGGCAACAAGAGTAGAGTAGAAGGAATCCCCATTGCCTACATCCAGCGGCAATCCTGGGTGTGGAAACTATTTAGGACCATTGGAAATGTGCCTAAATCTCCTGCTGGCCAGGTGCAGTGCACCGAGTACTCAGTCGGGGGAAACCAGGCTTGTACAGCTATGGGACCACTTCCATGCGGCGGCACCTTAAAGCGCACCACCAGGCAGCCATTTGGAGAGTTGTCCCCTTCCAAGCAGGCAGTGCGTTATTGTCCACTACAGCATCCTTCGCATCTGTTCGTACCACCACTAGAGAAACTCCAGTGGGCCACCGCATCCCACAAGCAACCTTGGAGGACATACACAATAGAACAGAGCCTACCTTTCAAACGGTCACTGTATTGTGCATATACTGTGACGCTGTACTGTGTAGGGGAGAACATTTTCGAAGTGCTTTTGAGACAGCGGTCCGGGACAATGGCAAACGCTGCCCCTGACCCAAGTAAGGTGCACTTTACATCTTCTACTCTCCATTTACCATTTCTTATCCCTGTGGTTGGTACACTTTGTGAAATCACCCTTCCACTGCCGTCTTTTCTGGCATCTCTAACAGGAAAAATACTACACAGCCATAAAGTGGGGCAAACAAAAAGGCTCTTTTCAGAGCTACCTTCCAGGGCTCAAAAATAGAACTTCAAATGAAGCATGCAGGCGGTGACGCAGCCTATAAGCGCTGCATACAGGCATGGCAACAATTAGCAACGAGACAGCATCAAAAGCATTGTACGAATTTCCACAAAAAAATTAGTGGCTTTGAAAAGAGCCTTTTCGGTATCATTTGTAGTTTAAACGTTACAATTGGGGAAGGACCACTGGGAAAATGCACCCTACACTTGCAGGAAGCACTGTACAGCATTTTGGATATTACGCAGAAAGATCTCGTTGCCAGCATCAGTCAGATGAACTCCATCCGAACGAAAAATGTTCCCAGTATGAAAGGTAATGTTTTCATTGTGGAAGCAGAAACTGCATACTTTGTTCAGAAAAGCGCACACAGCCTTGTTCACATTGTGCCACACTTTCTCCATTTGTGGATCACAGAAGGAAGAACGCAGCCACATCTGCCTCTGGGCAATGAGAGAAAAGATTGTGTGTGAATTTGGAAACATTTCCATTAGTTGGCAAATGTCTCCAATTGCAAAATGCAGGGAAATGCCGGTAACATGCCCTAGACTGTTCCCTCCACAATGAACAATAATAATGTCTGGATGAGGAAGCGTCACCAAACTAGCCCAAAAAGGACCCACATGGACCCACTGCATTCCACGTATTCAGTACCACTGCAAAGCAACATTATCGAAACCAAGGTGTGCTGCCAGTGCACAACACTCTGCGTAAAGTTGTACCCAATATATCCACGAGTCACCCAACAGCCATATAGTCCGCCTACTTAATGGCACAACCGTCCCATGTCCACTCCTATTGGCAAAGAAACGTTATGCCACAATCTGTTTCTACACACCACACCCACAAATTCATATTGACCAATCCCAGCTCCTGCATAGTCCCATTTCCGTTGCACCCACCCTCACAATTAAGGACACCCAATCGTCAGCGATTGCTCTGACCTTGAAAGAGCTGGGATTCTCCCAAAAAGTTAAACTACCCACCCACAACAAAGGTCGCATCCTTGACTGGATAGCGGAACATAATTGCGATGTAAATATTACAGATTCTGTACCGCAGATCTGGACTGACCACCACCTGCTATTATTCTCAGTGACAACCTATCAGGTCACTGCCCCGCCCTCACTTGCCCCACCTATGCCAACGAGGAATAAAAAACTAATGACAGCAGAAAATCTGATGCCCGTTATACTACCTAAATTAAACGCACTATCTGACTGCATGGACCCTAATCTGCTAGTCGAACATTATAATGCAGCCATGTCCTCAGCCTTGGATCACATAGCCCCGCTCAAACTAAGAAACAGCAAACCTAAAAAACACCTCAATTCTTGGTTCACGCCCCACCTAAAAAATCTTAGGCTGGCTAAAAGAAAACTTGAAACCATTTGGAGACTTTCCCCATCAGTCAAAAATAAACTCAACCTCTCCAAAGCCTCCTCCCAATACAAGAAAGAAATACTATTAGCCAAACAAGAAACCTACAATACTAGAATATCCAACTCAAAATCTAGTGTCAAAGAACTGTTCAGCATTCTGAAAGAATTAGAGACACCCGTTGTACCCCAAGAAAATTGCACCAAGGATAAACAATGGTGCTCTAGCATACAACTTGCCTTAATAAACAAAGTAGCAAACCTACAAACCAAAATTGCCATCAAGAAGGCATCACTAACACCACACATCCTTCAGAGTTCAGCGCCACCGCCCCAGCCCAAGTTGGGAGCCCGATTCTGCTTCTCTAAGGTATCGACCATAGAGGTAGAAAAGGTCATCCTGGGACTTAAACCGTCCAACTGCAAAGGCGACCAATGCCCAGCACAACTCATCAAGGATGCTGCGAGAGAACTGTCGCCATTTATAACCAAACTAATCAACTCCTCCTTTACCTCAGGCTCAGTACCGATCAACCTAAAAGAGTCCTGGGTACTGCCACTACTAAAGAAGCAAACCCTTGACCCTGCCATTCCGACTAACTTCAGGCCCATCACGACGGTGCCCTTTCTTCTAAAAATCTTAGATAAAGTGGCTTACTCGCAAATTCAAAGCTTCCTAGAGACTAACCATTTACTTGGAACCCGTCAATCAGGCTTCCGGCCGCAACATGGGACCGAGACAGCGCTAATAGACCTTAAGGCCCAAATAGACGATTGCAGAGACAATGGCCAAGCGGCCCTACTTCTCCTCCTGGACCTATCAGCGGCATTCGACCCACAAAGTCCTCTGTAATCACCTCGACTCGGCAGCCCACTTCTC
This sequence comes from Ambystoma mexicanum, assembly GCF_040938575.1. Lineage (NCBI taxonomy): Eukaryota > Metazoa > Chordata > Amphibia > Caudata > Ambystomatidae > Ambystoma > Ambystoma mexicanum. The sequence continues at coordinate 625,361,003 of NC_090927.1, read as the reverse complement.
AAAAGAGGCCATAATTTGGATCAAGTCATTCCTGAGCAATCGGACCATGAGAGTCTTCGCGCCATCAGCCTCAGCAGATCCAGTCCCCATAACCTGCGGTGTTCCACAAGGGTCCTGTGTATCACCTACCCTCTATAATGTCTTTACGAAGCCTCTCTTTGATGAATTGGATCATCTGGGTATCGCCTACACTAACTACGCAGACGATACCCAGATCCTCCTCCCGCTATCAGGAGACTACGCCAAGGACCTGGCCCTAGTGAACAGAATTTATAGCATCGTTCAGGCATGGATGGCCACACACGGCCTATGCCTGAACGATGATAAAACTGAGCTTATCATCCTGGGCACCACTACCTATATATCCAAACTCAGCCATGATTATGACAACTTCATTATCGATGGGAACAACATAAAAGTAGCCCATGAAGTAAAAACCTTAGGATTTTACCTAGACGCCACCATGAACTTTACCAAACAAGTTAACTCTCTAGCTTCTGCCACAGCATATACATGCAAACTTATCAGAGCGAGCAAACAATTCCTCTCCACAGACAGTTGCATTACACTTGCCAGAGCCTTGATACTATCCAAATTAGACTATTGTAATGGACTTTACATTGGAGCTAATAAACAGACCATCCACAAAATTCAAGTGCTCCAGAACAATGCTTTGAGAGCAGCACTCAAGATAAACAGAAACGAACATATATCCTCCACAAGAAGAGAACACAAATGGCTCACCACCATAGACAAAATTCATCTCAAAATCGCTTCCCTCACCCACAAATGTATCAACAACAAAGCTCCACCTTACCTCATGGATAGATTACGTAAAAGAACCTCCTCCAGACCTACCAGAATAGCCAACGCAAACTGCCTTCAAGTCCCGCGTTTCAAACTTGCCACTATAGGAGGTAACAGCTTCCCGGTTAAGGCGGCGCAGCTATGGAACTCCCTCCCCCATGACGTCAGAGAACCTCAGCCTTTTGCTAAATTCAGACAAAACCTCACCAGGTGGCTGAGAGCCAATGACAACTAACTAGTCCACTTGTCACATTGTACAATACTGTATATAACTATATATTACGTGAACAGGAGCATGCTCCTCGCACCCCTGTCCTGGATCTCTCCCTGTTCATATTTGCTTGCTATAATTCTGCTTATGTCTCCCTGTTCACATTTGATTGCTGTAATATTGCCTATGTCTACACTTCCTGCCTTTTTTTCTGTACTTGCAATGGCTGAGCATATCTGTAACCAAGCTCAGCACATCCTTGTACCCCCATTTCTATGTACCTGTAACTAAGTTGAGCATATCCTTGTCCGCTTGCGCCCTGATACTCCAGGGTATGGCGCGCTATACAAATTAATAAACTAACTAACTAACAATACCCGGATGTAGCACGTGCGTTCCCCCAAAAGGCACGGCTTTCGCCAACATATTGCCCTGTGTACGAGGCTACCAACACATTTGAAGCGTGATTAAAAAAAAAAAAAACTTTTTTTTTTTAAAATCGCCGTCTTCGTAGAAGTTAAGCAAAGTGTTTATTTCCAATTTTGCTGAAGGGGCGTGTCAAGAAACACCTTCTGTGCTCCTTGTTATGGGTTGCTCTTGGCTTGTCCTCCGTATATTACTACATGTGTGTCTGCAGAGCACATAGTATGTACTGCAACAGATTACTAATTGCAATACAGGAAAAGAAAAAATCACTGCCACTAACAAACATCACACTATAAGCACTGACGTTAGCATGGCCACAAAACATCCTACCATGGAACAGAAAAGCATACATACACGTGAATCGCTCAACCGTAGTCCCTTTTCCATACCAAGCATATTACAAAGAACACTATTTAGCACGTGCAATTTCCCCTACTATCGCGAGGGCCGCTGCCCAGTAGAGCAGGGCCAGGCCTTCTTCCCTTTCAACTAGTCTTTCAGCAGCACTCCCTGATTGGCTACTGTTAAACTATTACATATGCATAAACCAATTACAACCAAGAAGTGTGCATTTAATTCCATCACATCTAATGAACAGTGTGTAACAACCGTTACTCACACAGAGGTGACATATCTTCTAAATGAAAAGCACCTCCACGAGAAATTACGGGTGAACGATCAACGCGTTCTGCACCCACAAACATCAGCATCACTACCCATCAGCACACTCAGTAGGTATACTATTTTGTCTACAGTGCAGTGCAAACTGTTATACGTCTGCACACCCCTCAAAACACACGTTTTTGGCGGCTGTCACCCGCCAAGCTCCCTAAACGCCCATAGCAATCAATGGGCTTTCACACGCCAATTTCAACATCAGTTTTCACCGCCCACGAGCCATGAAAGGTTGACAACTATACACTATGCGCAGCAACAGAGTACCTAGGTCTAAATCTCCATAACGTACTCAAAATTTGTACTATAGTGCCTCCCATCACATACCATGAAATTGCTCCTACAGTGGTAGGAGGTGGCAAAGGTTCCATTTGGCCGCAACACGCATTGGTAGATGAAAAACGTTACTGTGTTCTTTTGTTCCATCCTTTTTACAATTGCTTCCCCCATTACACCACCTGCTAGCACCTTTGAACAAATCGCAAACACAACTATCAGGCAGCCTTTTCGACCAAACTATGCAAACTGCATACAATTCAAGCATAACGACAGTTTCCACCCGTACGTCATCCATAACAAAAGCAGCTAAGCAATAAAAAAAGCTATTGCCACGTTGAAAACAGTAACATACGTAAATGTGCATATTCAAATTAAAATCCCTTGCAATCCCTGCACTCCGGTACTGAGCATACGTATGCACAGAACTGCATGCAAATAGATGCCCAAAAACTCTGTACATCTTTCCACACCTTTGTCTCATCCTCCCACACTGCACAGTACTTCCATTTGTTAAGAAAATTGGCCTACGCTAATAAACACACGTTTTTCATAACCTGTGACACACTTAACTCCCAAGTAGGCAACCTACTCCCTTAAATATGCTTTTACTCCCAACCGCCCTTCATATTGTAGACCTTCCATTTACACAAACACACTTTGTCTTCCTGCCAAGACATCCCCCTACAGGACTCAAGAATGTAAAGTACAAATATAAGCAGTATATCATTAGCCAACATTTTCTTACAGTTTTCTTGTACAGGAGCAATACCCATCAGTCTCTGGGAATCTACTGGACTGTACACTTCAATACAACCTAGAAGACACCTACTCTCCGCAATCAACAAAGTACGTACAATACCAGCATACTCTTGTATGTCTTACTAAACCAGTGCACTAATATTCTACTGTAGCGTATTCATGTGTGCCCATCCAGCAGTATGTACTTCGTTGTTACTAATCACACCTCTACAGGTGCTAAGTGTTTCTTATGTCTCCACCAATACAATACCCACATACTAAAAGTGTCCCCAACCTAACCTTACACACCACTACACAGCCACACACTTGCACTTAAATAGCTGCCTACCCTCTTTTCACCCACTGACGCACATTGTACACATATGCTTATGATAATTTGCACACCCACACTTCTTTTTTCGCCAACAGCTACTCCATAATACCTACCAAGCGGCAATTCCGTCGAAAGCAAAGGCAGAAATAGAGCCACGCAACCTACAAACACAGAACGTACCCATCACTGCAATCTGAACTTAAACAGAAAGGTTCAGAAAAAGAGTTAATTCAGGCATTAAGGAAAACAAATCCATCTACCAGTAAAGACAGTGTAGGTGATCTGGCAAAATGTGAGAATGTACAGGAAACCACAAAATACAGTCCAACGCAGACTACTCCTAAATAGCACGTACAAGTAGTAGTGTAATCACAATCAAGCATTCAAAAAAATTAATTTTACAAAAAGTGTTGCACCATAGACTCCTTCACAATCTTACAAGTAGTCGACAGAAATCACGCTTAACCCCGAAACCTACCACAGAAAAGTCATCCTAGAAGCTCTTGTAGATACTGCTATAAGTGTGAAGCGGAAATTGTTTATAGTAACTTTAAAGAGAATTAAACCACTAACAAGATTAATTGGTAAATTACAAGCAGTACTATGAAACAAACGCAATGTTACCATAGATACCTATGGCCACATATGTACTGGTAAGTGGAGTCACACCACCAACACAGAGCCATACTTCAATGAAGAATCCTACAAACAACAACTAACCAAATTGCCTTACATCAGAGTGGACGAGGATATGAAAAGATAGCCAATATCATAATGGAAGAAGAAACACTTCTTTCACAAATATCCCCATTAAACTTAGATGGCACTCTCCAATCCACCAAATCAACACGCATCACCTACAAATGGCCTTGCACATCAATGTGCAACGTTCGCCCATGCCTAATCAAAAATTTGCAGCAATTCCTCAATCAGTATGTCAAAGGCACCAACAAAAGAAAATGAATATACTACAAAGTATGGACTGCTGTCCAGTGCGCAAGTACACTGGAATATGCAGACATTCCTTAGCCTGCATTTGTGGAGCAGCTTGCAAAACGCACCTTCCACTGTATTAAAATGTTAGCAACCCACCATTCAACAATTAGAAATCTAGTCCTCAAACTGTACAATGCAAAAACTCCAGCTTTAGCACTCATACATTTAAATCATTCTCCTACGCGGTACAGGCAAACACGTGTGTAATGAAATTGAGCACATCCCAAGGAAATACTGTGAAACTGAAGAGCACTTACCGACTGCCACATTGCCAGCCAACAATACTGACAACAGTGCAACTATCAACATTTTACATCACACATACACAAAAGAAATACAAAATTTCAAAAAGCACTTCTGCTGAAATGCCAAACCAAAAATGTGTGTTTTGTCGTAGAACTTTCTATAAAAAGAGCACCAAAACTGTTGATATAATTCAGAAAATAGAAGGCAATGAGGAATCCCAATGATTTCAATTAGCTTTGTACCTTCTAGCAGAAAACAGGTACGACATTACCAACACCTCCATACTGTGCGCATACTGCACTTCAAAACTTGAAAATAACCAAAGGCCTTCATGTGCAATTAGTAATAATGTGGAACAGTTTCCAGTGCCAAACGCACTGCAGCAGCATAATTTGTATGAGAGCATTATGATACAAACAGTGCACCCATTTCAAGCAATAAGTATTCAACCAAAGACGGGGGCGTGGCTAACCGCCATGTAGAGTGGACGTGTCTCCTGAGAGTTCCGCGCTGATGTGCCATGATAAGCTGTCTTTAAGTGACTTTAAAGTGCTCCGGAACCCTACAAGTTGCACCATCCGCTGCAGAACCTCCTCAGCAACTTTTTCACCGTCTCCCAAGCGAAGTAGAGACGGCTAACACCTCTATCCGGCGAGCGAAGAGGGACACCGAGCGGATTCAAAATGGCGGCTCCCGCGCCCTGATCCCTCGAAAGGCCGGAGCACACTACCATCGCTGGCGAAGCTGCCCGCCGGCGGGAGGAGGGGATCCTGAGCTGCCGACTCGCGCTTGGACCCAGAGGAGGGGATCGAACAGCTGACCGAACAGCTACACTCATCGATCGAGAGGACCGACCCGGACGTCCTGACCGGACCGCGCCCTGCCCGCGGCGCGCGACCGGGCTTGGGTGTGCCCTGGACAGTCGAGAGGGCCCCTGGCGTGAGCGGTGGCCGACCGGTACAGCAGAGGTAGGCGGGGGCGGCGGAGGACCACCCCGGACACCTACACCAGAGGCAGGGTGAGGGGGGGGGGACTATTCTACCCCCTGCGCCCGACTTTGCCGCTGATGGCAACGCAAGAACTTGGGATGACCTCCTCGAGGCGTTGTAACCCCTGCTGTCTCCCTTCCCCCCCCCCGCCTGCTGATCCTTCAACGGGGGGAGGTGTGGGCGAAAACACCTGACCCCTGCCTGCAGACTGATGCTCCGGCGGACCGCGAGGCCCACTCCTAGGGCCCCCATCACTTCACAACTGACAGCGGAGGGGGCCGACCGCGCCTGCCTGATCCGAGATACCTTTTGTTTCCCGACACCGGCCTGCTACCCCGCTGCTTTTTAACATCGCCCTGTCGGCCCTGCGACGGGAACGAGACCTAGCGGCCTCTCGATTGCGCCCCGGTTTTTTCGGTGCGGGAAGGCCCTGTGTTGACGACATGTCCGGCAGGAACAGTAGGCCCAAGCAGCAGCGCCTGACCACGATGGACACCTTCGCAGCCTGTGAATCCTCGAATCCTGAGGGCACAAACAAAGCGGTCCCGGACGCTCAATCTAACCCCACGGTGGCCGCGGCTTCAGAGCCTAGCAACACCCAGATACTCGAAGCCATCAAGCTTTTCCAGGCAACAATGGAAAACAAAATAGATGCCGTTGCCACAGACCTGGGCCTCCTGCGTCAAGATGTCCGCTCCCTGGCCGGCAGGACTGAGGCGCTTGAAACACAAGTCCGGGAAAACACTGAGTCCAAAACTCACCTTCTTTGAGACGTCGACGAGCTTCAGCAAAGGGTCAAAAACTTGGAGGACAGAGCTGAGGAGGCAGAAGGAAGGGCTCTCCGGAACAATATACGCCTTCTCGGTTTGCCAGAGGGTTCCGAAGGCTCTGAACCCACCAACTTCATAGAGAACCTCCTGCTACAAGAGGTGGGAGCTGGCAAACTCTCCCAGGGCTTCACCATCGAGAGGGCCCACAGATCCCTGGCCAAGAAACCACCGCCGGGGGCCCCACCCAGGCCGGTGATAGCGAAAGTTCTCAACTACAGCGACCGTGAGGTCATTCTGGCCTTTTCCCGAGCTGGCGGCCAAATCCAACGGGACTCTGCTAAAAATCGCCGTATACCCTGATTAAACCTTTCAGGTTCAAATGAACAGGGCACAGTTCATACATACCAAGGGCAGATTGAAAGCCGCCGGGCTGCGTTATATGCTCCTGTATCCTTCCAGACTTAAAGTACTGCATAACAACAAGGCGCACTTATTCGACACCCCAGCCCAGGCCAGGGACTGGATGGACGGATTACAGATCCTTGATATTGAGGAAAGGAAACGGAGACTGAGATAACGATCCTTCTGTCATTCAGGGGGAACTATATTTGCTTGAACCGTTACACAGCTGAATGGATCCTCCCCGCGGAGAACCGGAGTCCTTGTTCACTCCACCCCCTGATTGTTTTTCCCTCTTTTTTGGGTACATATACCCGCCCGTAGGGCACCTGGAGACCGATGCACGGTCCAACGGAGCAAAAACGAGACAGTCATAACGAGGGTAACCTCGCTGGGCCGGTTCTATGTTTCGAGTTTTTTTCACAGTTAAGTAAGGAGGGTGGGAATAGGGGAGTTTTTGTACAGATTTTTGCACAAATTGGAGACATGCACTGGGACATCGAGACCACGGGAACAATTCACATGCAACGCAGCTCCTCCTAGATCCCGAGCTCCACCCGCTACACAGAATAAACCACACCACGCCTATGGCTGACACAATAAGGGTCGTTACCTGGAGCGTCAGGGGCCTGAACAGCTTTAATAAACAACAACGGGTCAATACTTACCTGAAAAGATGAAGGGTCGGAATCGCCATGCTGCAAGAAACTCACTTAACACCCAAGAAACTGGAAGCCCTGGCAAAAACTTGGTGGGGTACCCTAATGGGTTTGACTTACTCCTCCTACGCCAGGGGGGTCCTGATTTGGATTACCCCTACTGTTCCTTTCAAACTCACTAGCACTAAAACAGACAACGAGGGTAGGATGGTGGTGGTGGTGGTGGTGGTGTGCGGCTCCATAGAGGGCAAAGAGGTTTGCTTGGTCAGTACCTACGCACCCAAACATGACGCGACTGCCTTTTTCCACTCCCTTCATGCGCGACTCAGCCTATATGCAGAAAGAATTATGATATGGGGGGGGTGACCACAACCGTCCCCTTGATCCTCTACTTGACAGATCCGATAACAAACACGACCGTCCCTCCTCCCCAGCCAGAATACTTTCCAAACTAATCCAACAGTTGCAACTCAGTGACCTATGGAGGGTCCAGCACCCTGAGCAACGGGAGTACTCCTACTCCCCACCCCAGGCTGTACACACCAGGCTGGATTACATCTTTCTCAGCCTAACGCAACAGTCCATATTTGTTGATGCGTGCTACCTGCCTAGGTTGCTGTCGGATCACTCTCCCCTTCTGGTAACCTGGGAGGTGTTTCCGCCCACACCCCCCATACCCACATGGAAGCTGAGGTCTGAGGCCCTACTTGACTCTGCATTCAAGGAACGCATAAAAGATAGCACTGAAGAATATTGGCAAAATAATCTGCATAGCGTTAGACACTTGAGCACAACTTGGGAAGCATATAAGGTGGTCATGAGGTGCGAGATGATTGCAGCAATTGGGGGAGCCAAGAGATCTCTTACATCCTCGCTTGAGCGCGCAGAAAGGGACCAGAGTACGCTCGAAGGGTGGGCAGACCCATCCCCTGACCACTTACAAAAAATGGCCGAACTCAGAAAAACCTGCCTAACTCATTGGGAATCCCTTGGTAAACCGAGTTATGCCAAGCACACAGAAAGAATCCATGCCCTGGGAGACAAGCCTGGGAAACTCCTAGCTTGGCTCTATAAAAGGGAGACCCCCAGGCCACCCATCTGCCACATACACAAGCCCGACGGCACGGCCGTACATACCCAACAAGAAATCAATTCAGTCTTTACTGACTTCTATCGTAACCTGTACTCCGAAGCCCTGCCCCCCTCCGATACCAGGATTGAAGACGCCCTTGACGTCATCGACCTACCTAAACTAGACTTGCAATTGGCTGAGACCCTGGATTAGCCCGTCACCCCCGACGAGGTCAGGGTGGGAATTAGATTGCTACCAGCTGGGAAAACCCCAGGTTCGGATGGGCTCCCGGGGGAATTCTACAAGACCTATGAGGAAACTCTTGCCCCAATATTGGCCCAGGTCTTTAATGAGGCCTTTGAGCGTGGCATCCTCCCGGACTCCATCAACGAGGCTGTGATTATACCCTTGCTTAAACCGGGGAGGGACGGGGCAAATTGTGGTTCTTACAGGCCCCTCTCTATGCTTAATGTTGACTGTAAGATCCTCACCGCCCTGCGCAGAGTTATCCCTCTGTTGACCCATCAGGACCAAATGGGATACGTCCCAGGGCGCTCCATCGCTGAGAACCTGCGCAGGCTGCATCATGTCATCTTTAGCACTGAGGGAAGGCCGCAGAAACTTGCAGTGGCATCACTTGATGCCACCAAAGCTTTTGATTCGGTGAGGTGGGACTGGCTGTATGGTTTACGCCAGCCCCTCTGCGAGGGTACGTACCAACAAAACCTATTACGCTAAATGGTCCCTACACAGAGGCACCCGCCAGGGGTGCCCTCTGCCCCCCATGTTATACATCCTTGCCTCTGAACCAGTGGTGGCCTACCTGAGACAGGAATATGGAGAGAGGGGCATTAAGATAGACGGGGTGACCCACCTCATCTCTATGTACGCTGACAACACCCTAGTGTACCTACGGGACCCCGAGCACATCCTTCCCTACATCTTGGAAACCCTGGACTGTTTCCACAAGCTCACAGGTATCCAGTTCAATAGGAGCAAGTCTAGCCTTTATGCCCTCGCAGCACTCTTCACCGATGAATACAGGTCCCTCCCCCTCTGGATCTCGAATGGCAGGCAACTTCCTTCAAATACTTGGGGATAACTATACACCGCAACCCAGCCACCGAACACATCCTTAATACCGTAAAGGCCAAAGACTCTCTCACGAAATCTATGGTGTTCTGGGGCCGGCTCCCGCTTTCGATGGCCGGGAGGGCGGGACTCATCAAAATGGTCGCCCTTCCCCGTCTATTACATAACTTCACTAACGTCCCCTTCAACACCCCCCCCCCTCTTTTTTCAAAGATCTCAACAAACTCTATAGGGGCTTCCTTTGGCAGGGAGGCAGGCACAAGGTGGCATTGGAGACTCTCCAAAGATCGTACCAGAGGGGCGGACTTAAGATCCCCAAGTTTGAACTGTACTTCCTCGCCAGCCAGCTGAGACATGTCACGCAGTGGATGGCGGACGAAAGCACGACAGACACTTGCCTCCTTCAGCCGGCCCTCCGCCGGTTGTTACTCAGAGACATACTGTGGGCTGGGGAGGGTGCTACGAGTGAGTCACTGCCCTTACCTCGCCAAGCTCGGGATCCGGCTTTGGAAAAGGGCCTGCAAACTGGTCGGGTCGGACGACCCATTCTACCCACAGATCCCCATCGCTGCACTCATGGTTAATCACTCTTGGGGGCATGTCGAAACACGCACACAATGGGAGCCCCTCGGGGTGGCCACGCTGCGGGACTTGATTCAAGAACAGGAAATACTAACTTTTTCAGATCTCTGTGAGACCACGGGCCTCCCGGCGGGACAGTTCCTGTTGCACAGGGTGGTTGTACAGACCTTGTGCAGCAGATGGCCTGTCGCAGCTAACCTGACTGAGGAGAACGAATGCATTAAAATGATATTGTACTCTGCTGAGGGGGGCCACGAAACCTCACGAATCTATGAAGCCCTGTTATGGAGTACGACCAGGGGAGACCTCAAATGTAGGAGTAGGTGGGAAACTGAACTGGGCCTCGTTTTTGAAGACAAAGATTGGGGTGACATAACCCACTATCATAAGAAGGTCTCCAGGAACGCCCGCTTACAGCTCATTCAACTGTATATCACCAATAGAGCGTACCTCACACCGGAAGCCATATCGAAATTCACGGGAGCTGGAACCCAGTCATGCCCCAAATGCAGTGAACCCAGAGCGGGAATGACTCACATGTTCTGTGGCTGCACAGTAATCGGGGATTTCTGGTCACAAGTGAAAGACAGAGTGGATGGCGCAGGCATCGTAGTAGAGGTGGACGAGCCTACGGCCTGCATCCTTGGCAAATACAGGCGAAACAGGAAGAACAAACCCCTATCCAAGCTCACTGACCTTATATACATTACAGCCAAAAGACGTATTGCCATGGGGTGGAAAAGCCCCAGAGGTCCACATATGCCCCTATGGTGGGGAGACCTCACGAAGTGGATCATAGCTCAAACCGCGGCATGGGAAACGGCTATTCATGTACAAAGACTGGATTCTAGCGAGGAGCTGCACCGCTGGGTGGCCCTGACTGTGCCCTTGCTCCACCCTGAGGCGGATGATACGGAGCGGAGCGAAGCGGAGAGAGTTGCCCGGATATGGGCACAAACTAGAGAGGAACAGTAAACTAACCGTGGTCTTGGGGGGCAGGGGGGGGGATTTTGGGTTGTTTTTTTTATATGCTTAACCAGTCACCAATGATGCTTTCTATACTCTTTGTTTATTTCTTGTTATGAAACTAATAAAATATTTAACAAAAAAAAAAGTATTCAACCAAAAACTGCAACATTACCTCCCACCAAATTACTCAAAAGCATTTGTGGTAAAGTAGTTTATTTACCGTTAGATCTAAAAGAAAATGTGACACTCTACGAGTGCAAAGACCAATACCCAAATCTTTGATTATCCTGGTACATGGTGTACCTACAAAAGACAAAAAAATCTGGCAACACCTAGTGGACTAACCAAAGTTAGAGAGGCGTTGCAGTACCTTAAAGAGCCTGGCTGGCTGGCAGTTTCTCCTGGAGGATGTCCTCCACAAAGTCTGCTTCAGCGACTGCTTTATTTGTAACAATTTTAAAGTGATCAGCTGCTTTACACAACATTACGTTAAAAGTCAATTGATCATCCACTGGCGAGGGTTGTTGCCTAGTGGGTGTGGACTGGGGAGAATCCAGAGACAGGGCATCAGAATCTTGAGGATCTGGGGAATGTCATGGTTGAGGGTCACCCACATCTGGGTTATCATCCCAGCCCTCTATGGGATAATGCATTTCCTCAGGGTTGATGAATTCCTCATCCTGAGTGTTAGCAGGAATTTCATCCTCAGTTAGGTCGTAGTTGTATATATCCTCTTCTGAAGAGGGGTTAAAAAGCCTTGGAAATTTAGCTTTGGGGTCCACACGCTCTCATCCCTTGGCCTCCTTGGTGTGGGTTGTTCTGAAGGGGGAAACAAACCTGTCCAGCCTTTCCATGCAGTTCTGAAACTTTTCTCTAGTCCAAACTGAGGACCTAGAATGGTTTAGAGGTGGAAAAGGGTCTTGAACGTGTTAAGTCGTTGAAGTGTCTGGATTTTTGTCTCATCGTCCAGAACAGCCCTTCTTCGCCCTCAGAAAACTCCTCCTGAGGTACAGACCGAGGCAAGACGTCTCTGTGCTTCCCTTTCAACTTATGGGTGGGTTCCGGTACCTCCCCTTAGGCCATCCTTAGACCTCAGTGGAGCCTTGGCCTTTTCCGTAGGCCTCGGAGCATCCTCGGGCTGCCGCTTCTGAGAATTGGCGGCAACAATTCTAGCTAAATTGACAGTGACTTCTTCTGCGGTCGGGAGGTGTGTAGCTACAGCCTGCGATTGCGAAGGGGTCCGCGGTGCTGGGGCCTTGTCTTCGGCGGAACCGGAAACCTATCATCGCCGGACGCCTTCTTGCGATGCGTCTCAACTGAACCTGGTATATTCAGGGTAGCGCCCTTTGTTTTCCATGGCCCAGTCGCTAGGCGCATATGCGGCTGCAGGGAGGGCTGCCGATCCCGATGGTTGGCGGGTGCAGCCAGAGCTTCAGGTGTACCCGTTGGCGCTGACGACTTCTTGGACTTGGTCGAAGATTGACTTGGGGTTGTGTGCTTTGTGCTGTGTACATGTTCGTCTTTGTCGACGGGGTGTGACTTCCCCATAGCAGTGCCAAAGCCGTGCCTAGCGGGGCCGAGGACAGACTATGCAGAACGTTAAAGTTCCATCAAAAGGTCAACAACCTCCGGATCGGAGGTGTGATCGTCACTGTCGCCGTCGTCACATTCGGTGGCTGCAGCAACAGGAGAAAATGCCTTCGACATACCGTAGGCCACCCACCGCTTGACTTTATGCTCCTTTAATGTCTTAGGACAGAGGAGCTTGCAAGCCGCGCATCCTTCTTCCTTGTGATCGAGGGGCAAGCACCAGTTACACCGTCTGTGTTTATCGTCCCAAGGGAATTTACTCTTACACTCAGGGCAACACCTAAATGGAGTCCTCTGCATAGCTGAGGATGGATAGTGACGAAGACCAAAAGGGAAAGAGGAACGAAAGGGAAAGACATTCTCAGTTTGTATAGAAATGTCCACCCCTACCCCACTCTTCCTACTGTATAGGCCGGCGGAAGGCCTGGCCACGTGGTCGGCAGCGCCGACTGGATCACCGTCCGTCGAGTTCTGAAGGTCTTCGGCAGAGGTCTGTAACAGCCGTCGAAATAAGGGACGGATAGGGTGATCTGATTATTTTATACAATTATTTGACCAAAGGTCAATGGGACAATAAACAAAGTCTTTGACGAACTCCACATCAAGGCGACCAGTATGCTTTTCGGAGAAAAACAATCTGAGGGACCTCGACACGTGAGGGATCTTGGGTATACTATACGCATTGTAGGGATAGTGTTACAGGCACGCCCATGCCGACGTCCACTTTCAATTCTCGAAAGACAAGATGCAATACTCTGCGGTTACCACTGGATGTTGGACCATATGCACAGCATGTGATTCTAAGCAGATTAGCAAACATCAGAAAGGCGGTTACCCTGTAAGTTTACCCCCAGATTGACCCTTGATTTGTCTTTCTGCCTAGAACTGGAAGGAAGCATCATGGAGAGGATTCCATGCTCACGTAAACGTGTGGGAGAAACATCCTGCACCTGATTGAACAATAACAATAAAAATAAAATCTATTCTGCTAGCGTGCAAGTCATTGCACCATGTAGGTCTAAAACCTCCATCCTTTAGAGGCAGAGTGTGCATGTCGAATTCCGATAAAATGTCACCAGTCATCACTCAATTTCCCCCTGCGAGACTTAGGATTTCGCCCCCAGGTGCGGCTTGGCCAAACAATCAACATTGAACTCATCCGCTATAATGATTAAGCCCTTGAGTTTATTGGCCTGCCACTCACGCAGAGAATCTTTAACCTGCTTCATTAATGTGGATGTACAACTACCATCCGGGGGTCAGAGTGTCACCAGTAATGAAGGCCGTGTGTCAAAAGGGGGGTGGAACATCTCCCCACAGAGAAGATTGCTATGCAACCAGCTGCCAGAAAAGAGCTTTAGTCTGTATGCTGCATTGGCGCCTATGCAAAGACCACCTTTAGGGCAGCCCGTAATCATATCCTAGAAAGACTAAAGAGCAAAGTGTAAACGTCTACATCAAACCCACTAATCAGCCAGGTCTCCAGCAAGAAAAATGTAACCATTCTTCAGTTTAGCGAGCCCATCGCAATTTGTCAAGAAAGAGTTGTGACCTTGTGTGTTCCAGGATATCAAGTGTGTTGCCCGTGTAAAGGACCCTTATGTCATTGCACTATTGGAGAAATGTTAAACCAGGTAACCTGGACACTGGCATCATTCCTAAACTGGTGCTTTTTGATGTTAACAAAATGGAGACCTCTCGGGTAGCCCTTTGGCCTCAGGTCGTAGTCGCTATCGAGCACTTTGTGAGGTCTAAATATTGCCACCTCAAAACCCAACTCAAGTTCACCAGAGTGCTGACAAATCACTTCCGCAAGTTCAGCTGAGGCTGCGTTTGCCAGTTGGTTACGCTTCCCGTCTGTGGCAATTCAAAATATACAATGTCTGTGGACGTCAATTTAGATAGGGTAGGTATGAATCTAAACAGTTGGAAGAGCCATGTTCGGTTTAAAAATTGACTTTGTCTGTAGGGAATTTCTCTACAATTTTAATAAACCTTAAATCCAGTCTGCTGTGTGATTGCCCATGCCCCAGGTGTCCTTTTCGCTGTTGTAACTGCGCCACAAACTTAAGCCAGGGTGGTCAGCCATTGTTATCAACCTTTTTAGTGTATTACGTTAAGGGATCCTGCAATTAACGTTTGTGGGGGCAGGTCAAGTCATATCAATCTGTGTCATTTGTTAACTTTGTTTCTGGGAGGCTAAATTCCAGAGGTCAGTGTTTTCTCACTTCCTGGGTAGCCTGCCACTGGCTCACACCTTTGTCTGTGATCTGGCTGTTGGAGCCGGTGATCACCTTGTTGACCTCGACTGGGATGAGGGGTAAGGTGATATTAGGTTGGGGTCTGCCAATGATATCAGCATCCACCTTTGTCCAACGGACATATTCTTTTTGGCGGGTTTCCTGCAAGGAACAGTCAACCTTGCCATTGGCTGCTGTAATCAATCTATCAAGGGGGCCTCAAAGGCGTACCTGCCTCATTGTATCTTCACCCAGTTCATTCGTAATAGTATAGTAATCAGAAACTGGTGGAATATTGTGGTTACTTTGAAGGTGAGAGTTATGTTAGGTTAACTAAACTTATAAAGTTTATCATATTGGAGGGTGTCAGTGCTAGCTGTCTGGAAACCCACAATTGAGGTTATGGGGGGTGGCTGTCTTCTGCAATTAGCCTTGGCAGGAGTTATCGCCAACGGACTGTTTAACATTGACATCTCTGCACACAGTGCTTCAAGGGGGTGATCCTCAGAGTGGGCAACAATGTTGACAATGACCTGTTCATTACCTGCCTTTTTTGGGGCTGTTGGCTCCACGGTTATTGCCGTAAACAGCAAGCCACTTCTGTGCTTTTTGGTCACCAGAACCTGGTGCATGCTCGCCTTTTTTTGGGCGGAGAACTTTTTAGATTGCAGTTGCTCATCAGCCACCAGTCTCTGCATGATGATTTCCAAGAGGGAGGTGGTGTTAGATTGATTTTCTGCCAGTTTAGTAACTAGTAGCAGGAGCGCTTCAAGCTTAGACTGGATAGCTTGAAGAGTTCCGCTTTCATCCTCCCCAGAGCCCGGGAAATCAAGCTCATCAATGTAAACAGATTCTGCTTCAGAGTTACTGTCATCATATACAGAGATAGACAGAGGCAAATGTATCCAGATCCAGTGTACCGGACAAATTAGTGGCAGGTACTACCGTTGGGAGATAGCTTTGGTGCCGAGAGATTCTCAAGTTTTCACACAAGTTGAGTAGGGACCTGTTGTTGTCTATGGTAAAAGAGTAATCACGAGGAACGACCTGTGCTCTAGAGTCAGAGGGTTCCCATACACTTTCAGGTATTGAGGGGGGGGGGGATACCCCTCTTGGTTCTTTTGACGGAGAGCCTATGATTTGTTGAAGTAACCCATGATGTTTGTTTGCCATGCAGGCCTCGTTCTTTACTTTTCCCCTCTTTGCTTGAGGAAGCCCAGCTTTTTCCCGTGCCTGGAGTGCTGGGCTGTGTCCCAGGTTGCCTCTCAGGGTCGTCATGCTCGAGAGGCCATAGCTTGTTTTTTTTTTGATCCATCAAGGCAAGTGCAGTTAGACTAAATTAAAAGTATGAAGCGCTCAGTCAAACCATCAGTTGCTTGAGCACAACACTAATCAGTGGAACCGAGGAGCGGGAAAATTCAATACTTCTTTTGTGATGAAGAGATATATGGTGTATGGGAGAAGCGGCTCTTGGGCAACACAGCTCGTACAGCCCCAAAGATGTTGGGCGGCAGCTGAAAGTCAGATAACCAACAGGCGGCACAAAGGCATCAAATTCCAGCAGTCACCGCCTAAAGTTAAGAATATCTAGCTCTTGGTATAGCTTGCCCCCAACAATAAACTGCTTCTGGGGCCAATAAGGAGACGCCAATCATTCCAATGAGCCTGAATGGCTCAGGTAAAGCAGTCCTGTTTCAGGTATTGCTGCAGGTGCAGATTGCCCTCGCCGCCGCCCGTACTGGTGCTTTTAAAACCGCTTTCCGCTCCACTTTTAAAAGCGTAAAGTCTCATCTTATGTGAGCTACGGGTCGCCTTATCCCGATTTTGTCGGGGGAGCTGCTAATTAGCCACTGCCACTATCTCCGCAACTCTGGGTCCGGGAGCTGAGCAGGTCTATGCTTCATGTTAAACGCCCTAACGTGGCGTACCACAGCACAAATTACCTCCCTCGATGCCGTCACTGGAGGCCTGTGGGGGGTAGGGGGGTCATCCGATGAGATTTGAGGAAAGGCACAACGAACGTGCCAAGCCGCACTGCTCTCACCAAACGCAATCTCGCAAATAGTTTTTTGTTTCAAGCACTATGGTCAAATCACGTGTACCACGCTATTTAGATGCGTTTGCTTGTGAACCTTGCGAGTCATGGAATGGAAGGTCTGCCGCAATGCTTTATGCAGGGAAATTACATTAATCTCAACCAACACCTCGCCGAATTGGGGATTATTACTTATTAAATCTTGACTGATTATTAGCATTGAAATGGAATCAAAATGGTCTAAATATCTGAGTAGTATTGTTCTTCATTTCAAAAATGTCTACACACAGCTCTTTCTCTAGCCCTTTCTTCATGCGTAAAACATGTGGGCTTCACAATAATCATGGACCTCTCATTATACCCCAAAATTCCAGCAAGAGAAATTAAAATGAAACTGTTGTAACCTTAGATCTTCCTACTTTTTACACACACCCAGCCCTACTCAAAAAAGAAATTGGGTGGAAGCTCCATTTTCATTTCACCCCCAAGCTTTCAAACACCCTCCAACCAAAAATCACGACTGGCCACACCGTAGGGAGTGAACATTTCTTTCTATTCATCAGATAGAAAAAAAAGACCAATTTAGAATAAATTCTGGGATGAGGTGCGGACACAAAAACTGTTTGATCGGCTGGGTTGGGAAATAAAGAGTGTAAGGGTGAGGATGAAATGGAGAGGGGCAGAAACTGCCTTGAGGTGCAGAGAGGAGGCTCCACTGAAAGCAGATGATTCTCATGCAGAGGTAGAAGCCCCAGAGACATTGGGTGCTGCAGGGGACACTGAAGGGTGAATCTCCGTAATCTGATTGTGAAGGAAGACTTTGGGGCTACTGTAAAAATGTTACATGTTGAAAGAGAAATCTGATCTTGTCCTCACTTGACTGTTGTGAGGAAGCCACACATGACAGTGATGTTCCATGGGGCCATATGTGATCGTGTGGGAAACCAGAGCTGGAATCCTAAGCGTATTGCGCCAGCATTTAGACTACACAAAAGGGGAGGATGTAGGCAGAAACTAGCATGGAAGTTACACCAATATCACAGGTGCCCAATACACTCATGGTAAAGTTAAGGTTAGAGTTAACCGCACCCGCAAGAATGAGGAAGCTACCCCACCCTTGGATATTCCTCTCTGCGAGCAGAGGAAAAAGTCCAGAGGCCTCCACAGATCCTTAATTGATAGGGGATAACAATGGTGACCAGATTTTGCAAACCATTTTGAAGGACTAGTATGGCAATTTTCCAGAGCTCCGGCACATGTCTAGGAATTCAGTGGTGAGTAGAGTCTGTCCTCAGCTCGGACCCTATGTTTATAGCCTTCTGTGGGCCCACAAGTGCAACAATGGTAGAACCAACAAAGAGAACCTCAGGGAAACCTTGGTGGAAGACAGTATCCGGCCTTCGGGTGTGAACACTTGTTAACATGATTTTAGGGGTCCACTTATTTTTTTACATTTTTGTAGAGCGCCACATGCCCCTAGTCCTCAGAGTGCACAGAATAAACTAGGCCACAACAGACAAAAACATAAAGAGGCAAAGGAATTAGCAGGAAGTCATTCCGCAGGGGAAGCTAGAGCAGCTAATCCGCCGAGTTAAACAAGAGTGTTTTTATCACTTTCTTGAAATAAACTGTGTAGGACAATGATCTAGTTGCCAAGGACAAAGCATTCCACTCTTGTGGGGCATGGGTGTCAAAGCAGGTGTCACCAAATGTCTTTAATCAATCGAGGTTGGACCAGAAAGTGGTTATTGTTGCAACGCTAAACTCTTGTGGGTTGTTTGGCAGAGAGTCCATGCACCACCATCAAGGATTTTCTGGTGCATGACCGGGTTAGGCCCCTGAAGCAAGATGTAGTATTAGCCTATAATAGGTGAACCTTGAATTTGCCCTTGAAAGATAGCACAGGTCTCTCCCAAAACCAGTGACACCAGGCAGAATTATGCCCAGATGGGAAGCTAGGGGAAAAAAAATAGGGGATATATGTACTACCATGGTCTTCGCCCAGACAACATCCTGTTGTGAAAATTAAGTTTCTTGAAACAGGTCCTTCCATCCACGCAGGTGCATTTTGAGATCTCTGGTAAGTGTGCCAAATGTAGTGGACAGGAGTGGTGTGGACCTCCAAGTAAAGTGTTTTTCTAAATCCAATAGCACATACAGACCGGTGCATTAACTACAAATTGTAACCCACATGTTTCTAGATGCAGGTGAATCATTTGTAGGGAGGACCAAATGGGCAAGAAAAAGTCCATGCGTAAAAGAAGCTCAAAGGTTTGCTTGAGCGTCTAGTTCCACTGGTGCAGAGAAAAGGATTGGTGAGTAAAGCCAAGGGGAGAAGCAAGCAAGACTGATGCCAGGCAGGGAATTTTGTTTTATTTGTGAATATGTTTGCTGTGCAAAATAAGTACACACCTATCCACGTTTAGGTCGCCTTGCCATAGGTATCGAGGAAATGGGAAGGGCCCGGACAAACATAAGGCTGGGACAAATGCAAACAGCAAATGAATTGGATTGATTTGAGGGGATTGGACGTTCGTATGCACAACACAAAGCATTTGGCAGAAGAAAAAAATAAATTTAAAAAAAAAGACCAAAGAACTATAAAACATGATTTCCAATTACGCAGCTAACATACAGAGAGATCGAAACATCAGTGAGGGACAACAAGAGGAAGAAGAACAAACAAACAGGTGGGGAGGTTGCGATTTGTATTTGGTCAATGTATTATTTTACTGAAAATTGCATTTGTTTTTGTGCAGTAACGAACAAACTTTAGCACGAAGAGACACAGGATAACTTACCTGCTGTACATGTTAGTTGGAAATTAGGATCACTGGTCTCCAAAACGGGAAAACAGAACTGTGTGCTTGCGGATCCTAGCATAGGATCCTTGTCACTAAGCATGTTCTTTAGAGAGTCTTCTATGACGTTATGGCTTGCAATAAAGTCATCACAGCCTTCAGTCTCCAGGTTGGGTCCGAGGAAAAGGGAATCATCTAAGTGTTCGGGAATTAAGTGGGTAAAAGCATCAACTATATCCATTAAGCCCTCTGTGTGCCCTTCAGTTCTGTAGATAAAACAAGGAAAGAAATGTAAACTAGTTACTTGGGCAACACTGGAAGGAAATAAAGTACACATACATATTTTCTGTTAAAAATGTTGATTTATAACACAATCACAGAATTAAAAAAGGGCACAGGGATATCAGTCAGCCCTTTTGTTGCCTACTGTGGATACCTGTTGCCCTTCTCTGTCTAGATCTTTACTCTTTCAAAACCATTTCTCCTGTTTTAAATACTCTGAGAAGCCTTTCATTGTTCAGTCTCTTAAACATTCATAATTATATCACTTTCCAAAGAAAACAGACCACATATTTGTGTATATCCCCTTTACCTATATTATATTACAGGTTCCTCCAAGTACAACCAACAAGAGAAGAAACTTGTATCCCGTAGCAATGGGAGGTTTTAGTTTGCAATTTCATCTGTACTCCTACCCTAATGAATGAACATCCAGAATTTCTACCAGTAGGTTAATGTCTCAACAATGCTACCTTGTAGAATGCCATTATTTAAATAAGAGTTGCTCTCTGTAGAGATCCTTAGTCCTAGCCCATCAATGCCTTTCGTCCAGGCTCTTGGGAGTTCCGTCTACAGGTACGAAAAGACACTTTTTGATACAGAAAAAAAAGTAGAACATCCTCATTAATTTCACTTTATAGAATGAGGGGCGTGTCCACGTATCTCCAAGCACCACCTTCGCCTCGCACACTAGTCCTTTTTCATACACCCTAGCCTTACCCAACTGATGTTCTTTGTAGCAGGTTAAGTGGGAGGGCTTGTGGTGGAAAGAGGAATATGAACTAAGAAGAAGTCCAGCAGTCACTAGAGTGACTGATATATTTAACTCCTACAACTTGTTAGTTTTTCACCGTACCCTTGAGAGATTACCAAGCATAAAGGAACCTAGAGGGAGGTTGGACAAAGCCAAATCAATACAATTTTGCAAAACAACTCGACCAAAGCGAGCAACAGCTCTAGCACCAGCATCCAAGCAGTAATTTTTTCAAAAATCTGTATAAGAGGCCCAAATGGCAGCCTAGCAATGACAACCTTGTGGATGTGGCTCTGAAAGGCCAGGAAGGCTGTACTGCTTCTTACAGAATGAGCATGAACCACTTTAGGATGTGAGAGCTTCTGACTGGGATAGCTCTCATACATGCATCAAACTGTCCATCAGCCCATTGTGTTTAGATGCAATTTTGCGGTCTACATGTAGGCACCTTTTCAGAATACTGGAGTTAGCCGTGGGCCATAGGTTGGAAGGTTTTGTGGGCCAAGGATGAGAAGAGAAAGTTCGGTCCCAAGTTGTATGGGGGGGTGAAGGGGAGGGCGGGGTTAGATGAGGGAAGAGACGTGCAAGACTCAAAATGTCTCTTGCCCACTGTATTTGAGAGCGAGAAACAAACATTCCCAAAACTCCAGTAGACACCCAAGGCTGCAAGTAACTTCTACATAATCTATCCAAAACTCTGGACCAGCCAGGTGTGAGATTCTCCAATCTAGAGGACAATAGGTTAAACTTGCAGTGAACACACCAGTGAACTGATTTTTTTATTTATATCATGCTCGTACACAGTGGCAGAACCTGGTCCACTTGCTGTTATACCAAGCCTCAGTCTATCCTAGCAGCCGTAAATATATCCATACATGTCACTAATGGACCTTGCAGACTTGGCTGCAGTCATCAACCAGGCCTCCGACATCAGAAATAGAGTGGAGAGGTGCACAATCACACCATTCTTCAAAGAGAAGGTCAGTCTTCTGTAGGCAATGGGTGGGAGGGGCAGGAGTCAGGACTTTGAGGTCGGAGAACGAGCACTTGGCTGGCCACCTTGGGCGACCAGGAACATCAAACATGCTTGCGAGGCCAGAAACCTGAAGTACCTTCTGATACAAGGAGAGGCAGAAATTCAAAAAGGAAAAGGCCTGCCAAAATAATTCCAATGTATATCCCAGAGACCCAATGCACCAGCCAAAAATGGGAGATACACAGGGGCACTTGCGATTGGTCTGAGGGGCAAACATGCCCACTGAGTAAATTTCCCAGTTTAGGAAAATAGCCCTTTGTGCTAAAGTCTACTGACTGAAGCCTGCAGAGAGGATTCTAAATCTGTGTTGGGAACCCGCAGCAGATGGAGTTTCAACACAAATGTACATCCCCAAAAGCGTTATCGGAGGAGAGTTGGTACCGCCCTGTGTGTCGATATAAAATATGGCCAATGTATTGCCTATGAACAGAAGAGAATGGTATGCAGTGTTAGGAACGAAGACCAGGAGGGCATCTTTGACGTTGGCCCATCACATCTAGCCTGTTGATGGATCACTCTTAGAGGGGGGCCCAGAGATTGTGCACGTAAATGTGGATGCCCGGCCCAACAGGCAAGAGTCTGTGGTGATCACGAGTGAAGGTTAATCCTCTAAGAAGGGTACCGCCAAGAAGATGGCAAATGTGTTTCCACCACAGACATTTTACAGTCAGCTCGAGAGGTATGGGTTTTATCAAAGATTGAGGCTGATCTGCCTGGTCCTAGCTATTCGCCAGGTTAAGTTGAAACCTTCTTATCCGGATACTAGCATAAAGTACTGACAGCATGCACAAATCCAGAGACTTCTGCAACATGTGGAACACCAGTCGCTGCCATTCCACACAAGTATCCCATATGCCGCTAACCAATGAGAAGCTAGATGCTGCATTGTGCAGTTTTAAAAATAGTTTTAAAAATGACCTAACGGAAAGCAGAAGTGGCGAGTATTTAGGGGGACTTCACAGAGGCAGTTACAGCAAAGAAAAAAGACAGATCGACTTGGAGCAAGGTTGAATGACCTGGAGGAGCTAACAGAAGAGCATACAGGAGCACCAGAGGCCTCTATACATACAGAATAACTAAGAACACAATATGGAAGAAATGTGTGAAGACTAGGATAACAGTTCCAGGGCAGACATCAGGATTCGAGCTATCAAAAAAGGAACAGAAGGTGCAGCATCATGAGATGCATGCAAAACTTGTTCTTTTCTCTCATTAAGCAAGTGCCAAACAAGACGATCGACATAAACGGGCCACAGGGCGAGGAGAGCAAGAAACAACCCGGGAGCCAAACCACAAGATTTCCTGGTTAAATCTCACAATTGCGGAGACTAACTAAGCATGAGTTATGTCAAAGCTATGGAAATAATTATCTTAAAAAACTGTGTCCTAACAAGATTTTGCGTGAATGCGAGCTCTGGCGGAATGACACCTTCCGCTGGCAGATTTAACATGGAGGGGCAAAGGTGATCCCTGACGGGTCACCCTTAAAGGAATGGTTCGGTCAAAAAATGTTATTGCCCCTACGGGTCGGCCATGTGTTTTTAAGCCTAAGTCGCTCGATTTTAGAAAAATTTCCGATGGACCTTACCCGAGTTTTCGTCCATTAAACGCACGGGAAAACGGGCATCAGGGAGCTGCCTTTTTTTGATAATCCTATCATTTCCCACATCGCCCTGGCTGACCTGCTTTTGCGGCACTAAATCATATCCCCCGCCCCTCAGCCTGTCATCAGCAGACGTGTAACGCCCATTTCACGCCAAAGCACTTCTCGTGTCAACATTCGCTGCGCTTCAGCTAATGACGTGTCGCCATGGAAATGGCAGGACGCCTCTTTCCTCAATAAGTATAAACAGACCGTTTCACAACACACAGCAGCAGATTTTCTATTCCATTCCTCTCTCTGTGTTACTTTGAGTATTCTGTGACTCGTTTCTGTGCTCTGGTCAGCTACCTTCACAGCTTGTAGCCCGTGTGAACAGATACCAGTACCACCGCTATCAATTATTTTAGTTTGTTTAACACACAATGGCTACAATAATTCCCTACATGTACGAGCCCGAGTATACCGAGGAGGAACTACTGGAAAGGGTAACATGCGAAAACAATGGGTCTTCGCACGGCAGTTGGGAGGACGATTCAACAGCTGAAGAGCCTGGACCTAGTCGCATGGACGGTGTTGCCACCTGGTGCACATGCAATCAGTGCAAGCTAATGCCAACCGAGGACGAGAACTGCTGCTGCTGTGAAAACTCGGGATTCGTGGCCTACATTTCGGAAGGCGAGCCACGACCGCAATGCATAACCGAGCTGCCAGACTTCAGGGCAGCCTGCCTCACACGGTCCGTGATGAGGTTAATGATGGTGCTTATGCACGAACTTCGCGCAACTGTTCGTCCTCGTAATCCGAGTAACGAGTAAGTATACTCTGCTTGTCATGCCACTCCTATTTCATGGTCTTCTACTATATCCAAAATTACATATACATATCATTGTAATGCATGAAAGTCTTTCAATAGTGTGCAGTGTCTAGATCGCATTGGTCCGAGCAGAATGCCATTAGTTACAAGAATTGTCATTGACAACAAACGTTTATTAAACTTATCTTGGTCATTTAAAAACAATTTGTTTCATTCCTTTTCACAGGTGGTACAGGCTGGTGGCCTATCGTTCTTTTACATGGTGGCTTCACGGGAAGCTTGGACACCGCGTTCGAAGAGTGATACCCCCTGTGCCCTTCGTGCCATAAGAGAAACGTTCCCGAGTGACAGCGGTCAGTTAAGGGGATTTTCTCTCGCTGTGCTGCAACCTGAACTGTACAATGTGTAAAGTTTTGTATTTGTGTGTCATCAAAATAAGATACAAAATAAAACCACATTTATTTTAACAACGGTTGTTTCGATTGTTTAAATAAATCAAGTGTGTCTCCATTCAAGGATGGACATCAGACATCTGTACTCAGAATGGGTGAAGTAGGGTGGTCACTATCTAAGCTAACATAATATGTTATCAATAATGCATGCACTAAATAACACTTGTTCAAAGTCTTTCAGTTGGTTATGTCTCTATAAAAGTCACACATATCTATACGATCAGTTAACATGGATTACAGGCCTTAGGTCAAGGGTCTTGACCACTATAATACACTGTTTGAAGTGTGGGTCTGTGCTCACAAGAATCTCCGGTATGTGGCATTTGTTATTGATAGGCAACGATATAGTGGAGTAGGGGTCTAATGTTAGTTGGGGATCTGATAGGTGGGCATCATGGCGTGGTCAGTGGTCTGGCACATGAAGAGAATACCTTGCAGGGACACAGGGTCAGAATGGCAGTAAGTTTCCACTGACGAGGGTGCGTGGGCAAGGAAATGTTTGTGGAGATGAACGAGCCATATGCTTGGTTCAGGCCGGTTCACGTGCAGGACTGTGATCTCAGAGAGTGATGTTACATTTACTAGCTGTTGCAAATACCTCTGGAGTTTTCCAGTCAGAGTGGGAACGAGGGTGTGGGCCATGTGCTCTGCGCGCTGTACTATCGCAGTGAGGCCTGGTCACCAAGATGGAGTGGAAAGGGGGTACAAAAATGGATGCCCCGTGTCCTGCTCAGTGTTCCCATCTACGCAAATGTCATCCAAAGTTAACATCACATAAGGGCAAGGGGCAAACCCACTACTGGAGGCACTTGGTACGAGTTTCTACTGAGAAGTAAAGGATGAGAGGGGCCTGATGGCCCCTCGCTCCCACACACTTGCCTGCACGCCAAAAGGAAGTTCGCACCCGGGGATAAGCGCTGGCATGGGGGGCTGTCACGGGCGCAAACGGCCAAGGTGCCAAACAGCATGTACACTTCAAAAGGTATCCCACGCCCAGGGGCCATCGCTCACATGGCCTCCTCAGACCCCGTGTCTCCAGGCAGGCCTCCCCCGAGGCAGGCCGCCACCCTGCAATCCACATAAGTGTGTCTCCATTCAGCAGTCTTCCTGTGCCTTATCTGCACGCCCCAGGCCCATCCATCCCACCCCCTCTATCTAAGGCGGTTTGCACCCGGGAATGAGCGCTGGCATGGGGGGCAGTCACAGGCGCAAACGGCCAAGGTGCCAAACAGCCTGTACACTTCAAAAGGTATCCCACGCCCAGGGGCCATCGCTCACATGGCCTCCTCAGACCCCATGTCTCCAGGCAGGCCTCCCCAGAGGCAGGCCGCCCCCCTGCAATCCACATAAGTGTGTCTCAATTCAGCAGTCTTCCTGTGCCCTATCTGCACGCCCCAGCTTTTTGAATAATGCCATTTATCAATATATTCTTTTTGGATTTCATAACGCACAAACAAAATCTATATATGGGCACAGGCAGCTGTGCTACATTGCGCATTACTCAAGTATTCTGTCTCCTTACATGGCAATTTTAAATATTGGCATTTCATTATCAAACAATAATTTACCTTTACAATTTCTTGACTATCCCTTGAATCTGAAGCAAGAACATTCTACTTCCGTCACGTGCTCGCAGTTATCAACCACTTCTAGCGCGTATCAGGTAATCATACTTGGCTATTCCGCTACAGACTTGTTTTATGCATGTCAAGTAATAGTTTTTATGTATCGTGTGATTATTTTACCAATTGTTTGGTTAGTGCTTTCCAATTGATATACACCTTAGTTGTCGTTCCCTGGTGTTTGTTTTCAGTTATAATTAGTGTTATCCATACTAATGCAAGTACTGTCTTTTAGGGAGATGCTGAAACGCCATCACATTGACAACAGCCCTAGATGTTCTTCAACAGCACGAGGTATGGATACTGACAGCTCCATCAACCGTGATCGTCAGGTCTGGAACACTTGCCGTTTGATTGTTCTGCACCATGTTTCATTCGTGGTTAGCCATTGATATGTACCTGTGCGGTCGACCCCAAGCGTGTGTTGTGTTTTCAATATTGTAATCCTTACTAATGCAAATACTGTCCGAGGAGATTCCCTCCCATACTTGGGCAAAGTATGACATGCGGCCTCCTATTGGAGTGGCAAGAGAGGGAACCTGTAGCGGGTGGTCATTGTTTGGCGGGTGTTGAGCCGCCTCTGGAAGAGAAGGATCTACCCCTCCTGCAAGATCTTCTCTGGCCTCTTTGAAAACCTTGCGAGGACTGCCCCTGTGGTGAGCCGCAGGGCGAGCTCTGACCCTGGTTGTAACCTGACCCCAGTTGTGAGTTTTGCCCCCTAAAGCGGTGAAAATTGTAGCCCCCCTCTTTGTCCGGAAGGTTCATTAGTAAGTTGCCCTAGTAACTTTAGGATATCATACCCTTCTTTGGCGCTCTTGAGGGTGTCTTCCACTGCCTTGCCGAGCAAGACGTTTGGATCCATGGGCATATTAAGAAGGGTAGCCTGTGTCTCGAGCTTAAACCCAGGCTGGCGTAGCCACGCGTGGCGTTTGATTAACGTGCACTCAGCTATTATTCTCCCTGCATTAACCACCAAGGAGTCCAGCTTTAATTGGCCCCTGATGTAAAGGGAGACTGAGGGAGCTAGCCCGAAGACTTTTTCAATGTGCGCGTTAACAACCTGTGTTAAATTTGGAGTCACTAGAGAGGGTTGAATCCGCCTCTGTACTGATTGGAGAATTGGAATGATGGGTAGCTGGCTTTTTATCTCCAAAAAATGTTTTCAACAAAGGCCTTATCTACCCTTGTCTCCTATGCATTCATCTTACATGTTCTGCTGCTTTTAGGAGCATGTCATTATTCTGAATTTGATTGTCGAGCAGCGAGTCTGCGTGATCCGGCGACTGTATGACGCAGACCACGTCATAAAACTGATCAACATCACCCATGTCCCCTTGGTCTTCGGTGTCAGTGTAAGTTGAAGTGTCCTGGAAGTCTTGCATGTAATCACAATAAGCAAGCTGCCCTGGTTCCTGCTGAGAGGTGGGTGCTTGTGTGGTGTCTGTGCGGACTCTATTGCTTGGGGGCTGTGTAACTCCGGCCCCACTAGCTGGTCTGCTGCATGGAGTGCCCTGAACATTTACTAAAACCTTGGGATGGTCAAAGAAATTGGCTAGGGAAGACATACGTCTCATGACCTTATCAATTTCCTCTGCAGACCATTGGGATGAACTTTGGATAATTGAGGGGGTACGGGGATGTGGGTGTTGGCTCAGGTGCAGGTTTTATTTTGTGCCTCATAGCCCCTGAAATGGTTCCCTCCCCCTGGGTCACAGTCTCTAAACTAGAGCCCTCTTTTGTGTTTTTGAGGACTTGTGGTTTTTTGACGTCCAACCTTTTAATAGCATGCCCGGGATGTGGTTTTTGATGAGCTCACTCATTTTCGAGCTCGGAGTGGTCTTCGCAGGGGACTTCGACGTTGCCCTTCGACTGTTGTATATCGTCATTCGTGTGGGCCGTCGATGTGTCTTTCGACGCTCGGTCGTCCGCGTGTGTTGCCTGTCGATTTCGGGGGCCTGTAGTGAGGCAAACGCAAGCGCGATGGCCCAAAAGGGCAGGGAACGGTCTGACCACCCCTTGACACCAGGTGTGGCCTTCCGGTCAGCGTTAAGGTCTACTTTTGGCCGTGGAATGTGTGTTGTGTGGTGGTGTTTGTTCGTGCCAGCGCCGCCAGGTGTCGTCGCCATAGCAGAGTCGCCGGCCTACCTGATGGGTCGGGGGCTTGTACGCGGGTATCTGATGGATCCTGTTTGCCCTCTGCATCACTATAGATATCGATGCTACCGTCACAGGAGGCACCCTCAATGTCCACGGCAGATTCGGACTGCATGGCATGGTGGGCCCAGCACTTTGTCTTGCAGTCCTTAAGAGTCTTGGGCTTGAACAGCTTGCAAGATTTGCAGTGGCCCTCGTTATAATCCCTTGGTAGACAAAGATTGCACACATCCGGTGAGAGTCTTTCCAGGGAAATTTACGGTTGCAGGTTGGGCAACCTTTAAATGGTGTATTCTCCATTGTGTATTTGGAAGGCAGCCTGGTGACTTAAGTGGGTAGAGAAGAGAATATGCATTCTCTTAAGAAAACTAAGAAATGAACCACCCCCCACTCTCCATACTGTGAAGGGCGAGGCCCAATGCGGCCTTCCGAGGCCGTCTGAAAGGTTTGTCGAGACGAGTCGGAGTAGTCGTCGACAAAAGTAGTCCTCGAATCCGTCGCCAAAGGTCTTGCAGGGGAACGGCTAACAAAGGACAGAAAGAGTATACTAGAATTAATTATTTTTATAAGTAATGGCGAACTCCACTTTCAGGGACCGACAATGAGGGCAGAACAAAATCAGAGACTTCGAAGCATGAAGCACCATGGGTACAGTAGACGTCACACAAGATATAGTATTACTGGCACGCCCTGTCAACGTCCCTTTTTGAGTTTCTAAATCAGCTGTAATACTCTGCAGCTTCCAGTGTATAAATCAGTGAAAAAAACGTTAAAAGGACGTTATGGTTACAAGTAAAGTCGGAAAAACCCAGAAATTATGGTAAGGTCAGAAACCATAACTCTCGACACCACTGTACACTGCTAAGACTAACACCCAGGACATCAAAGATGACATCACAATTTTCATTTATGACATCACTGATGACATCAGAAACCTAGGCCACTTGGTTTTGTTCACGGACGGTAAGAATTTTTAAATGGAAAATTTGCTATATATGTAGACGTTAACCTTCTTGTATATTGTAGAAATACTTTCCTTAGGGTTTGGTGTCAGCTCATGATGCACAGATATGGGCCAATAAGCAGGCCTAAAAAAAAATTCATTTGTGTACCTGATGATGAACTGTAATGTTATTGACATTTTCTATTGATGTTGTTTCTGTCTTCTATACTTTCCCCGTATGTGCCTCTAATTTGTATGCATTGTGGGTCTTTAAAGGTGTTTGTACTAACCTGTATGTAGCAAGTCCTGACATATTAGCTATATATTCCATGATTAACATTACTCAAAACTCTCCAAGGATATCTTTCATTATTTTACAAGCCAGAATAAAAATATTGTACTTCTATAGTGTATGCTGCAGCCATTTCCTATGTGTATGTATGATTAGGTTAATGTATTAACAACAACACTATAATATGTTTTGTTTAGATAAGTGTTATGCTCACCTGGCTCCCACAGGGGCATCATTCGGACCCGGACAGCTGCGGTCTCCACCCACGTGATGCGTAGTGCAGCGATGACTGACTGGCTCTGTCCTCCTAATCTTGTCTGCTTAACCCGTAGAAATATTCTCCTGCAAGTGGAGAGATGTATTTAGCCACTTGTCGATTCAAGTGATGGCACCCCCACAGTCCTCCCCAACTAATCACCTCAGAAATGCCCTCACAGCAATCTCACCTTATATTCTTGAAAGATGAGCTCTCCAACCTGCGTGGATTTGCAGGGGCGCGTCGATTCCAGTTACTTCACTGGTTTGAAGGCTCGGGAGAGTTCCGGAGAGTATTGACTCTGAGGCTCCTGGTGAGGACCAGTAAGTATTAAGTTCATAGAGTTCAATATGTCCGATGTTCACTCTTGTTCCCACCTTCCTTTCTTGTCTTGCAGCTGGCTCGTGAAAAGATGCTCTTGTGGCAGCTGGTGGAGCTCAGGTAAGAGTCTGTATTACCCGGCGCTGTCCGGTAAATGTTGCACGAGGAAAACGTGTTGTTTTGTCTCTCTTTACAGATGCGGCACGTGAAAATATGGAGAGTCACAAAAGGATGCCTCCGGTGGTAAATCAGGTAAGTCTGGTAAGAATTATATTTGTTGGTTCCCTCGGCTCACCTTGTAGTTTTCTTTTATCTCCTAGGTGCCGAAGTTCGGTGAAGAAATGATGGAGGCAGCGCCGACCCGAAGGATGCTGTGAAGACTGGCGAGTATGGCGCGGCACTGCAGCTGGAGGTGCGGCGCGTGCAGAAATGATGTTCTTTACAGGTCCGGAGACAAGATGGAGCCAGAATCAGGTGTGGAATAGAAATAAGTTAGTTTCCTAACCTTGTCCCTTTCTTTCCTCTTTGTTTTAGGAGCTCCGGATTCGAGGTGGGCGTGGCAGAAGACTGGATGCAGGCTGCAGGCACGGTGAGTGTTACGCAGCTGGATGCAGAATAATGCGAAGCGTGTGTTTCTGTTCGAGCGTGGTATAAATAGCCTCAAAAGTAGTCCCAGGTAAGAAGTCTCTAGAACTACACCCGAGTAAAAAATAGTCCCTGTAGAAAAATAGTCCCTTTCAGGCTTCATGTTGGATTGGAGTCATTTGCAGCATGGTCTGCCTGAGGTAAGTAATGACTACGAGCCTGGTGCCTTAGGAATCAGTCCTGGCGCCTACCGTGAGCCTGGCGGCTGAGGCGGCAGGACTCAACCCAGATAGTCCTTAGGCCCATAGGCTGCTGAGGTTTTACTAAATGTCTAGATGCCTGCTGATGGGCTTGGTCCGGATGCCTGGGGGTAGGCATCATGACAATAAGTACATTATGTAATGCATTAAGTAGTTTGTGATAGGTCTCCCGATCACCCCCGATGCCTGGTTACCAACATTATAAATGCAAACCCTTGTAGGGACTTGAAAATTGTGATGTCATCTTTGATGTCCTGAGTGTTGGTCACATCAGTGCATGGTGGTGGTGCAAGTTATGGTTGCTTACCTTACCATAACTCAGTGGCCCAAGGTGATGTCATCTTTGATGTCCTGGGTGTTGGTCACATCAGTGCATGGTGGTGTTGCAAGTTATGGTTGCTTACCTTACCATAACTCAGTGGCCCAATGTTGCCGTAGAGCCACATGGGTGCAATAAATGGCACCAAGCACTTTGGGGAAGTGTGCCACCCTGTAAAAGTCCTGTACCACGGCCTGCCTTTCTGGGGTTGTACTGGGCATGTATATGTGCCTGCGGACTGAAGGGCGTGCAGTCATGATTGCCAACACCTGGTGTAGGCATTGTGACTGCGTGGGCTGTGAGACGCCCTCAACTATGACAGTTGTCCGCATAAATGACTGTAACGCTCACCTGATTCCCACGGAGGCGCTGACCCAAACTGGACTGCTACAGTTGCTTCTATGACTATGATGAGGCGTAGAACTCGGAAGACGCTCTGGGCAGGACCTCCGAATATTGACTGTCTGGGTTGTAAGGTGAGTTTTCTGCAGGTGGAAGAAAAAGGGGTAATTACAAGCTGGTTGGATAAATTCTCCCACCAATCTTCTGCTTTTCCCACTTCTTGGTTCTCGACTGGTCTCCAAGAACTCTCACCTTTGGTTTAGTAAAGCCGAGCTCTCCATCCTGCTTCTGGTGCAGGGGCGCGTGGAATCCAGTTACGTCACTGGATGATTTCAGTGTTTAGGCTCAGTGTCCTCTTGTGGCTTGTAATAGTCCTTCAGGTGCCGAGGAGCTGTTGGCGACACCACCACTGCTGTGCAAGAAGAGGCTCGTGAGTATAGAAGATCTGAGGCCGCTTCTGAAGGAGCACCCTTTTATAATGTCCCTTTCTGTCTTTCAGGTGCCGAGATGCTGTGGGCGATGCCGCCGCTGTTGCACGTGCGGTGGCACGTAAGTATTACTGAATTGTGGCCACTTCAAAATGGGCACCTCTAATAATGTCTTTTCCTTTCTTTTAGATGCCGAAATGCTGAGGGCGATACTGCCGCTGCTGCGCGTGCAGAAGCGCGTAAGTATAACTGAGTTGCGAACCCTTCAGCTCAGACACCACTAACAATGTCTTTTGTCTTCCAGGTGCTGGGATGCTGCAGAAGCGAAGGCCGCGGTGAACTCCGGTGTGATCACGGATGGATAAGGTAAGCGAGCGCAGCTGCAAGCGTGTTGCCCGTTTTCTAACCTTATGTCTTTATTTGCAGGTTGTCGGAGACTGGACTCTTGTGGCTGAATTCTGGTGAGTAGAGGTTCCTGTGCCTTTTCTTCATCCACAGGTTGCTGCTCGAGAAGCTGAGGGTGTCTCTGGACCTGGAATGCAGGAGCCGACTTGGTGAGCGTCCTGCTGCTGTTGCAGAATAACGCGAAGCACGTGAATTCTATCGGGCGTGGTTTAAATAGTGGAGAAGTGCTTTGGTGCGTATTCTTCCTCCAGCCTCACCCAGGTAAGAAAAGAGTTCCAGTGTCAGAGGATTAGCATCCGCCCCACCCAGGTAAGAAAAGAGTTCCTGTAACAGAGGATTGGTCCCTCCCAGCCAGTGGCTGGGACTTCACCCAGCTTGGATTGTTCTAGGTGAGTATGCAGGCGGAGGCAGGGCTTAAGTATCTCCCTCTGCTATAGGTGTAGAATGCACTGCGAGTTACCTTATCGGATTAGTGGCTGCCATGTTGAAGATAGGGAAGATAATGTAAGTGTAGATAATGTAAGTGTAATCAGCCTATGGGTACAATGCGAAGAGTGAGGCAAATGCCTCTTGCGCCATGCTTGAAGCTACTGTTGAACCAGTGATAGAAATAATGTTCTCTGCCGCTCAGTAATTTCTGAATGGGATCTATATTTCTGTGCTGGGATCAGGACACCCTGGGTATCAACGACGAAAACTTCATTGATACCGTTTTCACAGCCATGGATGACGCAATAGGGAAATATCAGAAAATGGAATTCATACTCTGTGGAGACCTAAATATTAATCTTTTGACTTATGATATGATATGATATGGCATTTGTAACGCGCCTATACACAAGTGTTTCAGGCGCGACGAGGCAGGGGGGGGGGAACAAGGGGAAGACAGACAACGATCCTACTAGGCCAGGTGTCATTCAGATCGCGCAAGTGCAGGGGTGGGGGGAAGGGAAAAGTGCAAGGGGAAGGGGAGGGGGGGGGAAGTGCAGTACAAGGTAAGTAGCATAAAAAATAATAAATAAGGCCAGCTGGTGGCAAGTGCAAGGTAGATGCAGAACAAGTGCTGGGAAGGGGGGGCTGTAAGGACACAGTGACAGTCCCGCAGTGCAGGGGGGTGCCAGGGAGGCAGTGCAAGTGGAGAGTGGCTGGGCCCTGGACCCAGGTCACTGAGAGTGGCCCAGTTGCAGATTCAGAGCAGATTCAGTGAAAAAGTAAAGCTGTTCAGCTGGGGAGAGGGAGAGAGAAAGCAGAAGCAAAGAGGAAGGTTTTGAGGTGCTTCCGGAACCGGAGGTGGTTCTCCTCAAGTTTCAGGGAGGCAGGAAGGCTGTTCCAGAGGGAGGCCCCTGCTGCAGAGAGAGATCTACCCCCAGCTCGTTGCTTCGAGAAGCGGCTGACCCTGAGGGAGTTGGAGACGGATGAGCGAAGGGATCGGGAAGGAAGATATTTAGGAAGAGAGAGTTGAAGGTATTTGGGCCCCAGGCCCCAGAAGGCCTTGTGGACAATGCAGAGGGTTTTGAACTTAATCCTCGCAGCCACTGGGAGCCAGTGTAGAGATTTCAGTCCTGGAGAGATATGGTCCCTGGGCTTGAGGCCAAGGACAAGTCTCGCAGTTCTGTTCTGGATGAGTTGCAGAGGGCGGAGAGTGGAGGCAGGCAGATTAAGATAGAGGCTGTTACAGTAATCCAGCTTTGAGAGAACCAGGGCTCGGGAGACAGTGAGCTTCTGGGGGAAGGAGAGGAAGGGAAAAATACCTCTGAGGAGGTGCAGCTGGTAGTGTGACTTCTTAGAGACGTCTGATATATGAGGAGAGAAGGAGAGTGTGGAGTCGAAGATGACCCCAAGGTTTTTTGCCTTGCAGGTAGGAGCAGGAAGGGGGCCAAGGGAGGCCGGCCAGAGAGCTGCAGGGAAGGAGGGAGTGGGTGTGCCGATAAGTAGAATCTCAGTCTTAGAAACTTGACTATATAATGCATTACTCACCGTAATCGTATTTCTGATGCTTTTATCTGCTTAGATTCACATGCTATGCATAGGCCGACATCTAGTGGAAGCTGCAAAGTATTACAGTTGTTGTTTTTCAAACTAGAAAAGGGACCTCGAAAGGGCGTGCCAGTATTATCCGTAGTGTGACGTCCACTGTACCCACGATGCTTCCCTCAGATTGTTTTGTTTCTGATATGAGGTAACTGTTAAGCGGCTTCACTTCAACACTACAGCTAAGTCAATGCCTAGTCTGGGATGCTGAGGGAAACCCTTATTGATATATTTTTAGGTCCAGTTCATGTACTCTGGATGACAACCCTTATATAACACCCCTCTCTTAGAATCCCCCTGACCCAAGAAGTAGGTCTGTTTTGCAAATTTAAAAGGTTTATTTGAGAAATATAGCAATATATATCTATCACACTTTTATAATAAATTAATATTGGATATCACACTTAAAATAGGACAGTGATCAACAATGGATAATGTTCTACTGGTAAACTGATTTGGTTACTTAGAAGTAGTATAGAGGATGAGGTAGCTGAAATGCGTTATGGTTTCAAGGAAATGCAAGGTGGAATAAATGCAGTGCAGAAAATAAACTGATATGGTTTCATAAGAGATAATATGTTCACTTTTCCCCTGTTGGCAATTCACCCCCCCCCTATATACAATGCAAGGAGATGGAAGTAACACACACAGTCTTCAGGAATACAATCAAATACAATACGGAATTCAGTTCCCCCCCCCCCAGCAAGCTTAGACAACAGGTATGCTTTTTAAAACACGGGCAAGAGTG
This sequence comes from Ambystoma mexicanum, assembly GCF_040938575.1. NCBI lineage: Eukaryota > Metazoa > Chordata > Amphibia > Caudata > Ambystomatidae > Ambystoma > Ambystoma mexicanum. The sequence continues at coordinate 625,325,449 of NC_090927.1, read as the reverse complement.
CTTTGTAATGTGGTGGCAAGGAAGTGAAAAATGCTAAAATTGCTTCCCTATAGGAGGTTCAGGGTGAGTGGTAAACACTTTAAATCAGTTCAGCCCTAACAATGGTTCATGGATGGTTATTAGGTTGCAAACAAATTTTAGCAGTTCAGGCAAAAGCGGCTATCTTTTTTACAGATGACGAAATCCGGCCAAATCGCAAATCCCGGTAAATTTTGCGAGTGCGTAAATCGCGATTGCGGTAAGAGTATAAGGAAGTCAGCTTGTTGGAAAGCTTAGATTCTAAGCTTTCAGATGAAAGTTAAATCTTGTTCCTAGGACAAACGGTTCCAGAGATATGGACGATTTAATAAAGGTAGTTTTTCGGATATAAAGTAAACTCAAAATGACAGGTGACAGCTTGCAGCTGCAGAATTGACAGGTGACAGTTGTGCAGCTTTAAAAATGACAGATGACACGATTTCTAGGAGGCTGTTCTAATTAGGTTAAAATAGTTTGGATTAGATTATTTTAACTAAGAGATTGGGTTCTGCACAGTTCTGGCGGATACTCACTCCTAATTTTGAAATGAATGGGCCTCGTCACGGATCTGGTCAGCTTGACTTTGGGCGGTTCTGCGCACAGCGTCTGGGTCAGCTCTGCTCTGCTGGTCTAGCCTCTCTGGCTACAGCGGCCTCTGGTTCTGGATACTGCTCTGCTTTCCGGTCCGGATCAAGTGGATTCTGGATGTAACACTGCTTTCTGGGTATGTAACGCTCACCTGATTCCCGTAGAGGCGCCGGTCTTGACTGGGCGTATACCGTATCTTCAAAGGTGATGTGAAACACACGGCTGGCTCTTTGGGCTGGACCTCTGTGCACTGTATGTCTGGCTCGAAGGGTAAGATGTCTGCAGATAGAAAATGTGGGATTAATGAACTGGGTAATTGAATGTCTCTCTCTTCTTCCCTTTCTCTTCTCCTGTAGAACCCCAAAGGTTAACGCTCTCACCTTAGGTAAGTGAACGCCGTGCTCTCCATCTGCCTCGAGGCAGGGTGCTTTAACCAGTTTCTTCACTGGATAAGGGGAGCAGGCCTCTTGACTTCAGAGGACTGCTGTCCGTCGTTTACTGCACGAACGGTAAGTTTTGAGTAATTCTAATGTCTTTAAAGTCTTTAGTAATGATGTCTCTTGTTTGGCAGGGTTCCGGCGATGGCGGATGGCGGGCTGAAGTGAGTTGAAGATGGAGCCCGTGTGATGAATAGGAGCGCCTGGAAGCACGTAAGTAAGCGCTTGTTGCCTGCTTCACGATGCGCTCCAACTGTCTTTTTATTTTGCAGGTACAAGTTCGGGGCGGCTGCAGGGTGCCGGAATACCCACTGGGTTAGATGTGGAAAGGAGTAATGGCACGTGAGTATTAAAGTTCCCCAATGTCTTTAAACGCACCTTGTTTTGTCTTTCAGATGCGGGATGCAGCACCGAAGGCCTCCGGAGCGTGCGAAGAGTTGGTAAGCTTTTGTCTTTCAGATGCCGGAATGCAGTGTGAAGACCTCCGGAGCGCACGAAGAGTAGGTAAGCCTTTGTCTTTCAGATGCCGGAAAGCAGCGCAAGGCGTTGGAGACAGCCGATGGACCAGGTAAGTGAAGAGCTGTCACTGAAGACCGTAATGCTAACCTGTTCTTTCTTGTCTTTATAGGTGTTGCTGAAGACTGGATTCAGAATGGTAAGCCTTTTTCCTTAGGCCCAGGATCAGATGCAGAAGACACGATGAGCGTTCTGCTGCTGAGAATGCAGAATAACGCAAAGCAAGATTCATCCATCGGGTGTGGTTTAAATAGCCTCCTGTAGTGCTTAGGTATCTCCTTCCACAGCCACGCCTAGGTAAGAAAAGAGTTCCTGCTTTCCAGAAGAGTTCCAGTGTTCTGAAGCTAGGGAGTGGCTCCTGCCCCACCCAACAGGAAAAGTAGTTCCAAACAGAAGAGGATCAAAGACTCAACTGGCAGGCAAGTAAGCAGCATGGTCTGCTGCAGGTAAGTCCACCCAAGCATTATGAGCCCGGCGCTTCCAGCGCTGGGACTGGGCATATTTATGAGCCTGGTGCCACTGGCGCCAGGACTGGGTCCAAAAGGTCCCAATTGGGACTGGTTGGCACTCAGAACCTGGGTTATGGATCTGCTTCCAAGGGAGTTGGGAAAACCCTGACCTTTTGGAAGCAGAGATCATGACAGTACCTCCCCTCAAGGCCCCTCCCAAACCGGGCTTCTCCGGGGGTTTTGGCTTGTCAGGAAATGTTCGGTGAAATCTTTTGATTAGGCGAGGAGCGTGGACATATCCAGCAGGTTCCCAGGATCTCTCTTGGGGGCCGTAGCCTTTCCAGTCAATTAGGTAGAATAGTTTAGATTTGGAGATCTTGGAGTCCAGAATGCTTTTGACTTCAAACTCGAGTTCTCCATCAACTAGGATAGGTTTTGGAGATTTGGTTAGTCGGGTTTGCGGTGGCACGGGTTTTAATAGAGAGACGTGGAAGACCGGATGTATCTTCATGTGCGGGGCCAAGTCCAATTTGACCGCTACTGGGTTTACTATGGTAGTGATGGAATAGGGACCAAGGTATCTTGGGTTGAATGTGCGTGGCCCTTTTAAAGGTAGATATTTGGTGGATAACCAGACTTGATCCCCTACTTGATATTGAGGGGCTTCCTTCCGATGTTGATCTGCTCCTTTCTTGTATTGTTCTTTAGCCCTTTGAAGGTGAGAAACAGCTTCCTTAAAGGCTTGGGTGATTGTAGAATGCAGGTAGTCTACTGCTGGTGTTTCAAGATCTTGGAGGGGATCCAACTCCGAGGTTCGAGGGTGACTGCCGTACAAAAGAAAAAACGGGGTTTTCCCAGTTCCCGAATGGACAGAGTTATTGTAGGCATATTCGGCTATCCAAAGGATGTCTTTCCAAGTTTTTTCAGTTTGTTGCAGCATGCAGTGTAAATACTGTTCCAGAGTTTGATTGGTCCTCTCGGTTTGTCCGTCGGTCTGAGGGTGGTGACTGGTCGATAGTCTCACATCAATTTGAGCCGACCGACAGCAACTTCGCCAAAAATGAGAAATAAATTGACTACCTCGATCCGAAATTAGAACCGAAGGAAAACCGTGCAGTCGGACGATGTTTGAGAAATTCTCGGGCCAGAGTTGCTGCTGTTGGCAAGCCTTTGAGCGGAATGAAATGCGCCATCTTGGAGAATAAGTCCACGATTACTAGAATCGTATTGTATCCGGAGCATGGAGGTAGATCGGTGATGAAGTCCATAGAAAGCGTATGCCAAGGGCAAGGTGGGATGTCAATAGGGCGTAAGAGTCCTGCTGGTCTTTCCTTTTGACTCTTGTTTTGGGTGCATACTCCACAGGACATTATAAAGTCTCTGATATCTTTTTTCCAAGACGGCCACCAGAAGTAGCGCTTGATCTTTTCTGAGGTCTTGGCCATACCGGGATGTCCTTCCATTAAAGAATCGTGATAACAAGAGATTACTTTTTTCTGTAAATCTGTGCTGGGTAGGTATAATTGTTCTTGGAAATACAATAAGTTGTCCTTTACTGCAAAGTCCTTTCCCTGCAGATGCCAATTCTGTATGTCTGCTGGAGTTACAAGTTGCCTGGCTTTATTCTTAACTTCCTCTATGGATTCTGTGGCGATTACACCCAGAATTCTTTGTTCGGGAATGATTGGTACAGGTTTAGGGTTGATCAAGTGTTCTTCTACTCCCATCCGAGAAAGGGCATCAGAGCTTTACCGTTTTTTGTACCAGGTCGATAGGTAATTATGAAGTCAAACTCGGCAAAGAATAATGCCCAACGGAGTTGTCTAGAGGATTGGGCTTTTGCGGTTTTCAAATATTGCAGGTTTCGGTGATCCGTAATCACAGTAACGGTGTGTCGGGCCCCCAACAGATAATGCCGCCAAGCCTTAAAGGCAGACTTGATAGCCAGAAGTTCCTTGTCAGTAATCGTGTAATTGATTTCAGGAGGCGAGAATTTGCGGGACCAAAATGCCACGGGATGCAACTGATTGGTTACCGGGTCCTTTTGTGATAGAACTGCCCCCATGGCAAGGCTTGAAGCATCAGTTTCCACAATGTAGGGGAGTTCGGGGCGAGGGTGTTTTAAGATTGGTGCAGAGATAAATTTAGTCTTCAAATCCTGGAAAGCTTGTTCCGCCTCGGTAGACCATTCAAAACGTTTGTTTTTCTTTAACAAGGCAGTGATGGGCTGGACTATTCTAGAGAATTCGGGGATAAACCTGCGGTAAAAGTTAGCGAAGCCTAACATGCTTTGCACACCTTTTACGGAGGATGGTGATGGCCATTTGAGAACTGCATCGACCTTCTTTGAATCCATACGCACTCCGCCAGGTGATCATATGAATCCCAAGAATTCAACTTCAGTCACGTTGAAAACACATTTTTCCAACTTAGCGAAAAGTTTGTGTTGACGCAATCTTTCGAGGACCATTTTCACGTGTTTCCGATGTTCAGATTCCGATGAAGAATAAACGAGGATGTCGTCAATGTAAACAACAACACACACATCTATGAGCTCTCTGAGGACATCGTTCATAAAATATTGAAAGGCGGCCGGGGCATTACAAAGTCCGAAGGGCATGACCTGATATTCAAATAGCCCATACTTGGTGCGGAAGGCCGTCTTCCATTCATCGCCCTCTTTTACTCGTACCAAGTGGTAAGCTCCTCTAAGATCCAGCTTTGTATATATGCATGCTTTCCTGACTTGGTCCAGGAGTTCAGGGATCAAAGGTAACGGATATCTATTCTTAACGGTGATCTGGTTCAGGGAGCGATAATCTATACAAGTTCTAAGGTCTCCTTCCTTTTTTGGAATGAAGAACAAAGCTGAAGAAGCAGGGGACTTGGAAGGACGAATAAACCCATTTGCCAGGTACTGATCCAGGTATTGTCGAAGGTGAAGGTTCTCAGGCTCGGTGAGGGCATAAATTCTACTACAAGGAGGAGTAGATCCAGGTATCAGGTCGATCTGGCAGTCATAAGACCTATGAGGAGGTAGAGAGTTAGCCTGATCCTTCCGGAAAACATCTTGGTATTCGGGAGGTAACTGGGGAGTCTCTGAAGAAATTGCTGCCAGTGCAACACCAGGTGGAGGGTGACAAGTAGAGACACATTCTGGAAACTGGACCGTTCTTGCTCGCCAATCGATCAGAGGATTGTGTTTCTCTAACCAAGGTATTCCTAGAATAATCTGAAACTGAGGGGCCTTGATCACATCGAACACGATCTTCTCATGGTGTCCATCTTGACTTACTAGCGTCACTTCTTGAGTGGTATGCGTTACTGGCCCGGAGGCTATCTCCGTACCATCCACCGTAGTAATGACGTCCTTTACAGCCTTGGGACAAAGAGTTAGATTCATCCTCAAAACCATTTCATGATCCACATAATTGCTGATGGCACCGCTGTCGACGTAAGCTTCAATTGCATGTAATCGATCCGGATTATCAGGGCTGATGAGGACCCTAGGTATCACGAAATGCGAGGTCACGGAACTGGTTTTCACGCTCGGCAAGAGGACCTCTATTCTTGTCGGGCGAGGTCGTTTCCCTGCTCAGAGTTTGTAACTTTGGTAACTGCAGCTCCTACTGCCTTCTTGGCAGGTTTCACCGGACAGTCTCGAAGAAAGTGCCCTGAGTTTCCGCAATAGAGGCATAATTGCAACTGTTTTCTCCTTTCCCGCTCCTTTTGTGTTAGAGGACCTTTCAGACCCCCTATGTGCATGGGTTCCCCGGAGTCTACTCCTTTGGAAGGAGTTGGCGGTTTGGAAAATACTCGAGCATCAAACTTGGAACGATCGGCCTTCCTGTTCTGCAGTCTGTGATCTATTTGAACGACTAAGTCTATATAGTCCGAACAATCTTGTGGGGGATTCACTACTTGGGCTAACACATCTTTGAGCTCTCCGCGTAGACCTCTATAAAACAGCGTAATCCTTTTGTCCTCAGACCAGTGAGTTTCCACTATCAGCCTGTTGAAAGATGCAATATAAGCCAAAAGGTCTTGATTACCTTGTCGCAACGAAAGAAGCTCATTGTCCAAGGCCTGCCCCTGTGAATGTCTTGCGAACAGTTTTTCCATACTGAGCTGAAAAGCTTGAAAATCATGGAGGACCGGTTCATCTCGATTTACTAGAGGGATCGACCAGTCTGCCGCATTGCCACTAAGGTACGAAAGCACGAAAGCTACTTTAGCTTGATCAGTTGGAAAGGCTGCTGGCCGGCATAAGAAATGCAACCGGCACTGATTAATAAATACTGCAAACCTCTTTGGGTCACCAGAAAATCGTTCGGGCGGAGCCAGAGGTACATTCCCAGGTAGGTTGATCTGCACTGGATTCATAGAGGATGTAGAAGGAAGATTTCCCCCAGATGCGGGTAACGGGGTCTGTCCGGCTTGTGACTGTAGCAATTGTCTAGCGAGATCATCTGTTCGTTCCTTGGAAATAATCAGTTCCCTTCTTAGAGCATTCGTTTCCTGACGAGCTGCATGCACTTCTGCCCTTAGTTCCCCAAGTAACTGGGCTAGCTGGTCGGTATCCGAGGTTTCCAAAGCGCCTGGACGGGACTTTTGTGGTAGGCTTTGCGTTCTGTAACGCTCACCTGATTCCCGTAGAGGCGCCGGTCTTGACTGGGCGTATACCGTATCTTCAAAGGTGATGTGTAACACACGGCTGGCTCTTTGGGCTGGACCTCTGTGCACTGTATGTCTGGCTCGAAGGGTAAGATGTCTGCAGATAGAAAATGTGGGATTAATGAACTGGGTTATTGAATGTCTCTCTCTTCTTCCCTTTCTCTTCTCATGTAGAACCCCAAAGGTTAACGCTCTCACCTTAGGTAAGTGAACGCCATGCTCTCCATCTGCCTCGAGGCAGGGTGCTGTAACCAGTTTCTTCACTGGATAAGGGGAGCAGGCCTCTTGACTTCAGAGGACTGCTGTCCGTCGTTTACTGCACGAACGGTAAGTTTTGAGTAATTCTAATGTCTTTAAAGTCTTTATTAATGATGTCTCTTGTTTTGCAGGGTTCCGGCGATGGCGGATGGCGGGCTGAAGTGAGTTGAAGATGGAGCCTGTGTGATGAATAGAAGCGCCTGGAAGCACGTAAGTAAGCGCTTGTTGCCTGCTTCACGATGCGCTCTAACTGTCTTTTTATTTTGCAGGTACAAGTTCGGGGCGGCTGCAGGGTGCCGGAATACCCACTGGGTTAGATGTGGAAAGGAGTAATGGCACGTGAGTATTAAAGTTCCCCAATGTCTTTAAACGCACCTTGTTTTGTCTTTCAGATGCGGGATGCAGGGCCGAAGGCCTCCGGAGCGTGCGAAGAGTTGGTAAGCTTTTGTCTTTCAGATGCCGGAATGCAGTGTGAAGACCTCTGGAGCGCACGAAGAGTAGGTAAGCCTTTGTCTTTCAGATGCCGGAAAGCAGCGCGAGGCGTTGGAGACAGCCGATGGACCAGGTAAGTGAAGAGCTGTCACTGAAGACCGTAATGCTAACCTGTTCTTTCTTGTCTTTATAGGTGTTGCTGAAGACTGGATTCAGAATGGTAAGCCTTTTTTCCTTAGGCCCAGGATCAGATGCAGAAGACACGATGAGCGTTCTGCTGCTGAGAATGCAGAATAACGCAAAGCAAGATTCATCCATCGGGTGTGGTTTAAATAGCCTCCTGTAGTGCTTAGGTGTCTCCTTCCACAGCCACGCCTAGGTAAGAAAAGAGTTCCTGCTTTCCAGAAGAGTTCCAGTGTTCTGAAGCTAGGGAGTGGCTCCTGCCCCACCCAACAGGAAAAGTAGTTCCAAACAGAAGAGGATCAAAGACTCAACTGGCAGGCAAGTAAGCAGCATGGTCTGCTGCAGGTAAGTCCACCCAAGCATTATGAGCCCGGCGCTTTCAGCGCTGGGACTGGGCATATTTATGAGCCTGGTGCCACTGGCGCCAGGACTGGGTCCAAAAGGTCCCAATTGGGACTGGTTGGCACTCGGAACCTGGGTTATGGATCTGCTTCCAAGGGAGTTGGGAAAACCCTGACCTTTTGGAAGCAGAGATCATGACAGGGTACTGGCAAATGTTCTTGGCAAAGAATTCAGACAGCTCGCCCGGCTGTGGAATAGTTTGCAAAAGATTTTGAGGCCTGCTGACAAATACTTTTGCTTGCAGTGGGCCTTCTTGGTTCAAAGTTCTGTAGTCTCTGTTTAGCTTGTAAGTCTAAGTATTGGATCTCTGGATGTGAAGTCGTCGGTCAGCACGCTCCGCAGCAAATGGAATTGAATGTCTCTACCTGTCCCAGCAGTCTCTTTTTATGTGCTTTGGAAGTGGGTGTGTGCGTGGCATAACTGAGCCTGCCCCTCTCTACTTGTCATTGGCCCAATTCTCCCCTCTCCCATGATTGGGGGAAGGAAATGGATTGTCATCATGATGAGGTCTGTTTATGGGTCAGAGGATCCTCCCCTGGTCAATTTGCCCACAAATCTATATTTGATTCAAATACATATTTAACAGATACACAATTTGTTGAAATTACATGTACACATTATATATTCCTTATGGTCCATGCTTGTCCGCCTCTGATCTTCCTGGGGGCTTGCATTCAAAAATGACAACATTTTGCGCTTTTTGATTGGTTTACCAATATCGGACATTTACCAAAAATTACACACATGTGCGCAAGAGGTATGGACATTAATTGATGAAGTGTCAGATTTTTAACATGCAGACATTTGGAGTAAGACCCTATTTTCCGCTAGCAACCCCCCAGCATACACCACAGGGTCCTAACACCTCTTAAAACGTGCACAGAAAAATCACAAGAATAATGATATTACTTATATAATTCTGACAAGTCCTTACTATGAATTATCCATCTTTTTTTTTTAATTATGCTCTGGCCCAGATCGGTGTGGTTTAGGTTCCAAAGCACATGGGGGAAGCTTCTGTCTGCCCCCGCCTCCAGCTCGGGTGGCTCCCAGAGGCACTTCTCCTCCCAAGAGGAAGCCACTTTACGGCCCCCCCAATATAACATTTGCCTGAGTCCAGGACAAGGCTTTATTCATCCGCGTCCAGGTGCCCCTCCCCTAATCTAATCAGAGAGGTGTCAACTCCTTTTGGTGGGGAAGCAGGATGCAGCTAGGCCTGGGAAGAGTGGCTGAGCAGGTTTCTCCTGTCGGGGGTAGTTGTCAGGCAGAATTCAGCTAAATGTCACTTTAGTTCCCAGTTTAAATCAAACTTACAATTTTTACATATAAATTAAATAATTACTTCCTTCAAGTCATTTCAGAATATAGTTTTACATTGTGTCCACCTCTTAGCAAGTCTTTCCTTGGCCTGGTTTGGGTTCCTCTGTTCAGTTTTACACAAAAGTCTGGTGGTTTTAAAACGCCAGCTTTCTGATAGTGGTGAGTACCGGTATTGCATCCATTTTTGGGATCGGTCTTGAATTACTGCATTTCAATAGAGTGGTCTTTTGCTTGATAGTATAGGACCCTTGCTTAACATTGTTTTGATGGCATCCTTACAGTAGAGTGGTGATGTGGAACCCCCCCCCCCCCCCCACAAGAAGGTTGTATCTTTGGAGTGGTCTTGTGCCAACTGCGCAGTTCTCCTGGATTCTGGCGTGAATGTGGGCAGCGATAGCTCATCCCCACATCTACCCAGACTATTGATTCAGCATGGGTCAAAACCATTCACATAGCATGAAGTGTAGCTTGAGTACAGGTGTATCCAAGCAGATGTATCAGAGAAGCTCATACAACATCCATGCGCCTTCTCTCAGGGAGGAATGGTGGGTGCATGCAAATCTAAGCAGATACAAGCATCAGAAATACGATTACAATGAGCAATGTATCCCTTCTGAGGCTTGTGGAATTTGCTTATATCACATGCTATTCATAGATTAGCAAGCAATTTTAGGAGAAGATGGTGGGTTGTGAGAAGGTCCAGCTGCAAATAGATGTTTTAGAACCGCTTGTCCAACCTGTGTATCTGCTTTGGAATGAGTGTCAACGCTGTAGTGCTGAGGGAAAGTATGTATTGCACTCCATGTAGCTGCATTGATGTCTAAGGGGACATTTGCGATAAAAGCTAGAGTAGCTCCTGAGCTGCTTGTGGAGTGAGCTCTTGGTGTAAAAGGCAGTGTCTTGTTTGATAATGAATAGCACAGTTGTATGCATCCGACTATCCATCTGGAGATGACATTCTTGGAAATGCGGTCTCCTTCTCTGCCTGGTGCTCCAGAGACAAACAGTTGGTCTGCTTTCCTAAACTGTCTGGTCTTCTTTACATAGTAAAGGACGGCCCTCCTTACATCTAGTGTATGGGGTTTTTCCTCAGCTGAGCTGGTTGGATTCTGGAAGAAGGCTGGTAGCACAATGGATTGGTTCACGTGAAATTCTGAAATCAATTTAGGTGCAAACCTAGGGTGTGTACATAAAACCAATTTGTTCTCATGTATAACCAAGAAAGGGTCCTGCACTGACAATGCTTGCAGTTCACCAACTCTTCTTATGGAAGTAATAGCCACTAAGAAGGCAGTTTTATATGTAAGGTGTTTAAGACTCGCCTTATGCATAGGCTCAAAAGGAGGGGTCCCATGAGCAATGCAAGAACTACATTGAGATACGAGCCTGGGGCTGGGTTTGAAATCGGAGGGTGAAGCCTCTTTACCCCCTCCATGAATGCTTTGAGGATGGGAACCTTCCACCATGATACCTTATTTTGAGAGGTGATGTAGGCTGACAAAGCAGTGGGTGAACCTTTATACAGTTGAATACTAACGCTGAGCCTAACAAGTGCAGCATATAGTGGAGAATGTGGGATGGAGTACATCCTACAGGGTTGATCTGTTTGGACTGGCGCCAAATTACAAATCTCCTTCACTTGTCGAAGTAACAGTGTCTGCTGTTGGGTTTGCAAGCCTCTTTGAGGATATCCATACACCTTTGTGGCTGGTTTAGGTGTCCAAACTATGACCTCAGGAGCCATACTGGCAAGTTCCTTGAGTGAGGTTGAGGGTGCACTGTTAGTCCCCCGTGTTGAATCAGTAAGTTGGTTTGGCATGGGAGTTTGATGGGATCACACATTGCCAGTGTGCAGATGTGGATACCATGGCTGTCTCGCCCACATGGGAGCAACTAGGATGAGCATCATCTGTTCCTTGTGAATCTTGTTCACCACCTTGTTCATAAGAGGTGTTGGAGTGTGGGGGGTGAGGGAGGGGAGGGGGAGCGTAAGCTCATCCATTGGGCGTTCCCCTTGGAGTCTGATTGTGGGAACCTGGACGCGAAGTCTGGGCATTGTTTGTTTTCTCTTGTAGCAAACATGTCCATCGTGGGGTAGCCCCACTGAGAGAAGATGTGGTCTACGACCTCTGTATCTAGTTGCCACTCGTGTTCCTCTGGTAGGGCGATCTCTGTTCAGCGAGTCGGCTAGAGTGTTGATTTCCCTGGAACGTGTTGCGAGGATGCCCATTTCCACATTTGTTGTGCTAGCTTGGACAGATTTGGAGAATGTGTGCCCCATTGTTTGTTGATGTAAAACATTGCAGTCGTGCTGTCGGTGAGGATCTGTACCGACTGATTTGCTAGTTGTTGTTCGAATACTTAGAGTGCTTTGAATACATCTAGATGTTCCAGCAGATGGATATGGTTCTGTGCCAGGTTGCGAGTCCACAGACAATGTGCTGTGTGATGAAGGTGGTGAGCCCCCCCCAACCGGAGAGTGATGTGACTGTCGCCTGCACCGCCGGATTGTGGAAAGGTTTCCCCCTTCAACAGATTTTCCCTTGACTACCAGCAAAGGTTTTGTACTAGTGATGGCGAAATGACCACTAGATCGTCCCACTGACCGCTTGCCTGAGACCACTGTTTTGCCAACCACTCCTGCATGGGGTGCATGCGCAGACGTGCATGTGGGAACAGGTAAATGCAAGATGCCATCTTGCCTTGCAAACTCATAGCTTTGCACACGCTTTTCTGGTGTTCGGCTTGATATAGGGTTATTTGCAGTAACAGGTTTTGAATTCTTTGCTTTGAGGGAAAAACCAACCCTTCTTCAGTATTTATGACATCTCCTAGGAACTGTTTGGTTGTGCTTGGCACAAGACTTATTTTTTCTCGTTTACGGAGAGCCCAATTGGAAGAGAAGGTTGATGGTTCTTTGAGTGTTGTCGCCTGGAAACTTGGGGAGACTCCCATGTAATCTGCTAGTAGTCCAGTTAAGGGTACATTGGGATTGCCTACCTGCGCAGGTGTGCTGCCACCACCGCCAGTACCTTTGTGAATACCCTGGGAGCAGATGCTATTCCAAAGGACAGCACTTTGAATTGGTAGTGCTGGTTTGCTATCTTGAAACGTAAGAATCTTCTGTGCGCTGGGAACAATGAAATATGAAATAAGCATCTTTCATATCCAATGTTGCCATGTAGCCCCCAGCTTTAGCAGAGGGATTACTTCTTGTAGCGTTGTCATGCAGAGGTTTTGTGGCATGATATAGGTGTTATCGGGCATAGGCCTAATACTGGCGCGAATTGTTAGATCTTTTTTTGGCACAACGAAGTAAGTTGAATAAATAGCCTTGTTTACCTGGTTCGCTGGTACGACCTCTATGGCATCCTTGAGCGGCTTCCTCAAGAAGGATGAGTTGTTCCTCCTTCGAACCATCTCCCACAACAAAGGAATTCAATGATGGTTTTTGGATGAGCTCCACACAATAACCTCCCTCCACGGTTGATAGCACTCACTTGTCTGTGGTGATTCCCTCCCATGCATGTGTGAAGTGTGAAATACTCCCTTTTACTGGAGGGGCATGGGAGGGGACCTGGAGAGGGGTGTCATTGTTTAGGAGTTGTACCTCCACCTCTGGATGTGAAGGACCTCCCCCGGCCACAAGATCGGTGTTGGCCTCTCTGGAATCCCTACAAGGCTTGACTGTGATTGTTACCCCAGGAAGAGTCCCGACCTTGTCCATCACCTGAGCCTCTGAGAGTTTTGGCCATGAAACCGTTGAAAATTGCTTCCGCCTCTCTGTGTTTCTTCCATTCTCCATGTTTGTGTGAAATGGCAGCCAGGCGAGAAAGGAGAGGGTGAAGAGGAAAATGCATTCCACAATGACCGCCCCCATTCTCCCTACTGTCGGGGCATAGGCCCGGTGCAGTCTTCCAAGGCCTAAAGGGCCTGTCGAGTCTGGGACTTCGTTCGACTGTCGTCTTCTCCACCGGAGTCAATGAAGTAGTCAAAGTCGGTTTAGAGAATAGACAAAGAGTATCCATCTTAATTTATCAATATTAAATGGCGTCATCTGAAATGAAATCCGCAATTAAGCATCCGTTACAATGGCGTAAAAAAATAATCTGACGGACCTCGAAGCGTGAAGCACCATGGGTACAGTGAACGTCACACTAGGGATAGTATTATTGGTACGCCCTGTCGACATCCCTTTGACTTTCGAAAACAACTATAATACTTTGAAGCTTCCACTAGATGTCAGCCTATGCATAGAATGTGATCTAACCAGATTCCATAAGCCTCAGAACTATTTATGTATTTAAATTTATATAGCGCGCAAGTAACCCATGGGCATTGAGGCGCTGTTACTTGCAAGAGCTTAGTTACAGGCATAGAGTTATTCAGTGGTACATTATGCATTCGACAAAGCATAGAGCTGACATTTTGGTTGGTAAAGTTTATGCATTGGGAACAAATGAGATGTATTCGACTGGTGCGAGGCATCTTATGTGAATAAGATGGTTTTCATGGTTTTGCAGAAGGTGCTGAGGGAGGCCTCACCTCGGATTATGGGGGGTAGGGCGTTCCAGTGAGAGGGTGCGAGATATGGGAAGCTGGATCCGCCCGCTCTGACTTTTTTTACTAATGGCACAAAGAGCATGTTACTATATGGTGATCTGGTTGGTCTCGTAGAAGAGACGGGATGGATTCTTTGGGAGAGGTAGTCAGGGGCAGTAAGGTGAATGCACTTGTGAGTCAGTGTCAGAGTCTTGAAGATGATCCTTTCTTTTATTGGGAGCCAGTGTGCTAGTTTTCTAGCCTCCGAGATGTGTTCTCTTTTGGCAATGCCTTGGGCTGCCCGGAGAGCACGATTCTGAATGATTTGTAGCCTCTCTAGGTTTTTGTTAGAGGTGCCTAGAAATAGTACATTACAATAGTGAAGCCTAGATCCAGTGATGGCTCTGGCTATGTTAGTGCAGTTCTCTCTGGACAGAAAGGGTCTGACTGCGTTGATAGGTTTGGCATGGTATGCAGCTGCCGAGGCTATAGCGTTGACTTGTTTATCCATGGATAGGTTGGAATCCAAGTAGACTCCAAGGGTTTTGACTGATTCTGAGACAGGTATTTTGATGGAGTCAATGGTGAAATGACTGAATTGGGAGCCTAGATTTTTCAGCGTGTCGGGTGAGCCTACCAGAAGGAGTTCGGTCTTGTCTGAGTTGAGGCATAGTCCATTGTAGGGATGTAACGGTATAACGGTATACCATTAAAGATACCGTGAACCACTTAATTGAACAATAACAACCGTCACATTGTTTATACCGTTCATACCGTTAAGTGTGCTTTTCAATCTGATTTGTAAAGGCTATTGTACCCTAGAGCCTTGAGGGCTGCGCAGACTTGGTCTTGCACTGTTGGATCTGCCGTCTACCAAGTAGTTTCAGTTGGAGCAGTTTTTAATGCCATTCCATAAACCACACGTGCCGGACACAAAATCAATATGTTAGCAATAGGAAGAATAGATGCAGTGCCAAGAAGGAAAAGGGTTGGCTTTGGGGTTTATATATTTATAATGGATAATGTTCTCTAAACATATGGCAATGGGGGATTTCCCTGGTTCTATCATTGAATTTACATATAATAAGTCACACTGCGAAATTTACTCATCTGTCGGTTTTCCCTGCTGCCATACCAAAGGGTAACATGTCTGTGATTTCTGAAAACCTTTTGGCCCGCAAGTAAACTAAAGGCTGCAACGTAAAGAGAGAGAGAGTGTGTGAGTGTGAGTGTGTGTGTGTGTGTATACAAGCGTATACTACCATCAGCCTCCATTGATCTGTGGCATGCAGGTTATCAAGATGGCAACATGTTCATCTTCACCAGTAGCCAGTAGGGAAGCAAAAAGTCTAAATGACCACTTAAGAAAATCTATTTAGTTTGCTTTGCCAGTTGCGGCAGGGCCCCCTCCCCCTCTCCACACGTGTGTTTGTGTTTGGTGGAAGCAAGTAATTTCAGTGGAAAGTATGTTGAAAAGCCCAATTCTGGCCCTGGGTGCATGGTTTTGTTTGTGATGATAAATCTGTCAATGTATGACCTTTTAGAAAATATTTGTTAAGATTAGTTAACTCCACCTGCTATACCGCGATAACCATGATATACTGTCATTGGGCAAGAAGGTTATCATACCGTCCTAAAACTAATACCGTGACACCCCTAGTCCATTGTCTGCCATCCAGGCTTGGATGGTGTTGTAGAGGTTGTTGAGGGTCATGGAGTCAGTGTCATAGTTGCCAGTGAGAGTGAGGAGGATCTGTGTGTCGTCGGCGTAGTTAGTGTATGAAATGCCCATGGCGTCGAGGATGAGAAAAAGTGGTTGTGTGAAGATGTTGTAGAGGGTGGGTGAAAGGCAGGAGCCTTGGGGCACACCGCAGAGAATGATGGTTGGTGATGCGGATGCTAAGTCCGAGAATACTTGCATGGTTCTGTCTTGTAGGAAGGAAGTGATCCATGCTGTGGCTTCAGGGGAGAATTTGGCAGTAGAGGAGAGGTGGTGGCATAGGACGTCATGATCCATGAGGTCGAAAGCCGCGGAAAGGTCAAGAAGTAAGAGAAGTGCTGGTTTGCCTATGTCTCTGGCATCATCCATTTAGTTTTACAGGTCAAGTAGGGCGGTTTCAGTCGCGTGTCTAGGGCGGAAGCCTGATTGGCGGAGTCCTAGAAGTTTGTTCTCTTCAATGAAGTGTTGAACCTGCAGGTAGGCTGCTTTGTCCAGTATTTTGAGGAGGAAAGGGACAGTGGTGATAGGTCTATAGTTGTTGGGGGATGTGGGGTCGAGAGTAGGTTTTTTTTAGGAGAGGGCGGACCCAGGCTTCCTTGAGGGAGGCAGGGACTTTCCCAGTAGCAAAGGAGGCGTTTACAAAGGCTGTAAGGAAAGGAGCTAGCGCTCCGGCGCAGTCTTTGATAATGGTGGCTGGGCATGCATCACCTTTGCAATTGAAGGGTTTGATGTTCCTCATTATGTTGGTGATGTCTTTTTCTAGAATGGGTTTGAATGAGAAAGGTTGGGGGGGAGGTCCGGGGCTGGTGGTGGGACACGGGTGTGTGTGTTGGGTAGGGCTTGCTTTGTGGCTAGTATTTTGTTTTGGAGCAGGCTTAATTTATTTTTCATGGCTGTTTATATGTCATCACACCAGGCCTTGTCTTTGGTGAAGTTCTGGGGAGCGGGCGTAGGTGTTTCAAGCTCCCTAAAAAGGGCAAAGATTTCTTTAGTGCTGGATTGTGCTTCAGAGATTCTGGATTCAAAGGATTTGGCCTTAGCTAGGGTGATTGCTTTTTTATATCTAGTGGAGCATGATTTAAAAGTCATCTCGTCTTTGTCGGAGTGAGACATTTGCCACTGAGTGAGAGCGGCCTTTTTTTCAATGCGGAGTGCGAGGAGGTCCGGGGTGAACCAGGAGTTGGAGTGGGTGGTGGGTTTGGACTTACAGGGTTTAAGGGGGGCAATGGAATTAATGTCTGCTTTGATGGCAACTTCGTAGGCTGTTGCGAGTGTTTCTGGGTCTATGGAGAAAGGGGGTCTGAAGGCTGGGCCTTGAAGGAAAGGCAGTAGCTTTTCCTTAGTGAGTTGGCTGGAGCTTCTGGCAAGGCAGGGTGGCAGTGACTGGGGTAGGGGGGTGGTGGAGCAGGTGGTGAGGATGCTGAAGGTGATGATGTGGTGGTCTGACCATGGGATGGGAGAGTTTCCAGTGATGATGAGTGGGCAGTTATGTTGCGCAATCCAGTCAAGGGTTCTGCCCTGGGTGTGGGTTGGGCTAAAGATGGTGTTATTGTACCCTAGAGCCTTGAGGGCTGAGTCAAGGGATTTGGCTGCTGGGTCCTTCCTATCCAGGAGACCTAGGTTAACATCCCCAAGGAGAATGGCTTTTGATTGATTTTTGAGGTTGTCAGAGAGGAGGTGGATGAGAGAGTCTTGGAAGTCACCTGTTGGGCCTGGGGGGCGGTAGACAATGTGGATAGCAATGGTACGTTGGGGAGATAGGTTAATTTTGACTTAGGTTAATTTTGACTTGGAGGTAGTCACTATTGTGCAAGGATTTCTCTGCCTTCCTGATAGGATTTATATATCAATAAATAAAAACATTTTTTTAGCATGACCTAAGGAAAAAATAAATGTTTTTGGAGAGTCCTCCAAATTCTTTTTCTCAAGTATGAGCTACCACTAAAAAAATCTGATCAAGTTATTAATTTTGTTGTACATCACACTTGCATACATATTTTCTAAATATTGGACTTTGAACTCCCTTACTCACAAAATATTTGTTTCGCTTTCCTGGGTATGGCTACTTTTTTCAAATGTATGCAAACAAGTAAAAAAAGCAATTATTCAATTAGTTCAACAAAACTATTCCTCTACCTTTTACACAGATGGCATAGGCCACATGGTGGATTCACAGAAGAATGAGATTCAGAGTTTGTCATGTCGTACCTTCCTGTGTCGTCAAAGCTATCCCAAAGGTATTTCCCTGTGCTTATGGGCAATAAACTGGATTTGCACCGACATTCCCAAATAGTGATCAAGATAACCCGTTGTTTTTATTGACATTCTATTCTTTCTGTAACCCCTTAAGTGCCTAGGACGAGGTATCTCGTACTTCGCATTACATTTGCAGTGCCAAGGACCCGATAACTTGTCCTTTTTGGCACTTCACTTTTTGAGAATGCTGCAAAGCAGCCACCGCACAAAAGTGAAATCCTCCTCACGGCCCTGGGGTTGGATTACCTTCAGTTTCACGTCAGCGTGCGTAATGTGCGCTGATATGAAACTGAAAGTAAATTTCATTGCCGCAGCCATTTTCGGCTGCGGTGGTGGAAGAGAAGGTAGGTTTCCATCTTCTTCTCCCTCGATCTCCGACATTATTGTGTCGTTGAGATCGAGGGAGGTGTCGTTGAAAAGGGGAGACTCTCCCCCCACTTTTTAAGTGGGGGCGGGGGGGCTGAGGGGGACGCTTACATAGTAAGCTGCCCTCTTTCCCCCCCTCCCGGCCACCAAAGCATGGGGCAGTACATTTTGCCCACCCTGGGGGCAGATGGGCACACAAGAAAAAAATTATGTTTTTGGTGGGTGGGGGGGCAGGACTCTAAACCACCATGGATGTTTCGAGTGGAAAGGGGGGTGGCCCTCTTCCCCCCTCCCCAAATGGATGGCAGAGGAATCTCATGTAGCCCTCCCTGTGACAGATTTCTGCCCCTAGGAAGGGGTAAATGTCATGCCAAGACATAAAATAAGCAGTGTCACATAGCAATTTGCTATGCAATTCTGTACGTTTGCTACTCAGATTGACCCTTGTGTAGCACAGCCTGCTATTTAAATTACTCTGTTCAATGAAAGCACAGCACTCCATTTAATGGGGAGTGCAACAGTAATCATCTCCAATCCAAAAGTGCCAAAGGCCGTGTGAGAGTGCTAGGCGAGACAAGTTGTACTTATTTTTTGGAACAATTTTTATTTTGATATAACCATGGCAATTTACAGACTCGCATACAAGTATACAGTACATTACATTTCAATTCCTGGCTGTCTGCTCCCCTCTGCCTCCCAACTTCCCCATCCCCTATTCCAGCCCATGTCGCACCATATAACTCCACCACCTCCCTCCTTTTTTCTTCATCTATCACCCTGGTATCAGCTCCCTCTTGTACAGGAATATTCTCTGAGCCCCCAGTGCCCTGCACTGAAGTGGTCAAATCCGCAATCAATTGCCTCCAGGCGCCCCCCTCTTCTTCCGTGTTCCGACCCACTGCTTCTCGCCACACAACAGTTTCCGGATTCGCCCATTTTAACAGGTCCCTCCACCATATCTGTACTACAGACCTTGTCTGTGCTTTCCATCCCATCGCTATCCTGCGTTTCGCTAGTAGATACGCCAGATCCTTAAGCTTACTCACGTGTCTAGCCCTTTTGGGACTTGCAAAGCCCCCTAGCAAACAAGCCAGGGGGGGGGGGCAATATCCAGGGTGATATCCGCCTTTGCTAATGCTTGGGCAACCTCTTCCTAGAATCTACCAATCTCTGTGCAGGCCCAGAACATATGGACCAGATCTGCATTAATCTCTCCGCATTTCTGACAAAATTGCGTTGCTGTCTGGTTAAACCTTGCTATTCTGTTCGGGGTTAGATCTGCTCTGTGGTTCACATATAATTGAATCAGTTGGAGCCTCACATTTCTAGACACCTTTTTGTGACAAGTTCTTTCTTTTTTAATTAATTGCAAACCAGCAGTAATCGGGATGATACTTTTAATAAGCGGACTATGTTCTTTTTGGCAAAGACCAGTATGTGTCAACTTCATTTTTTTTTTTTTATTTTAAAGACAGTCCTGAAATTTCATCCTTCAAATGTAAGTAGTAACATAATGCATAATTACAGTATTACTACTGTAAAACATTGCATTGTCTACACTCCATGCTTTTCAGTAAAGTTAAGGTTAGTATATCTAAATCACATAGTGTCAACTATATTTAATTTTGTTGGGGAAGATGCATTATATTGGCAAGCGGACACTTTAGAAAATGTACATGATCACACTGTCAAATGCTTTTGATGGTAAACCTAGTTCTTTGAGTTGCTGGTTGCATACGTCTGTGCAACTGGTGCTCCACTTATGAGCGGATCCCAAACTCCTTGACATTCTCTCTTATCACCATGTTTTATACTAGCTACACTGAAAGTGAGATGGCCGCAAACTACAATATTCTGTCAAGTTTGTCCAGTTCTCTGTTTGCTACGCCATCCACTCTGCTTAGTCTCTTACTTACTTTCTTTCCTCTTACATAATGAATACAGAAAGCTGACTTGATGTTTATGTAGTGATCAATACCTCCATCCAGTCTAAATCTCTACCGATCTACTGCAAAATCATACAATGTAGTTAGCCCTCAGAGATCGCTTTGCTCTAAAATTATGATTGCATTATAATGTAGCACTTGTGGGAGAGATCTGGTCAATCTGGAATCTGCAAGTAGCTGCTTGCCCTTCATGCCGGCCTGCAGCGTTGCTTGCCGAACTTGTCCCTGCAAGCGGAGCACCAGGTCAAATCTCCACTGGAATGCCACACCTCGAACTCTCGCCCGTCCTTGCCCACTCACCTGTGAACCTCCTGGCTCACCTTCAGTCCCTAGAAAGGAATTTCCAATCACGGACCAAGGGAAGCATGAATTGCGCAAAGCCTGGTTCCATTCAAAACAAAAATGTCTGCACCACAGATGGCAGCTCTGAGTGTTAATAGGGATAAAAACCACTTTCATGGCCACGCAGGGTTGAAATGCTGCACTTGAGCCTACCTGGCTCGGGCTTGAGGGCAGTTAGCAGCCCTGCCATTCACCGAAAGTCATATTTAACGCTATAATTAAAACAGCTGATATCAAAGACAGGCAAGGCTAGCTGCAACACCATACTACTTACTTAGTCTAAGGCAATTAATTTCCTTTAACATTTTGGTTTTTGATGCCTGACATTTCTTAACTTCTCTTACACAGCAAATGATGGGTCAAGCATAGAATAAACAGGACGCTGCCCTGTGCAACACCGATTGCACACAGCTGTGTAGAGCCTTGCACAGAAAACTGTTTTCTTAGAGTTATCATCACATCTATTTGTGTCCAGTTTTAGCTGCTTGCCTGCTTTTCGGTGGAGAAGTCTTTCCCCCATTACTATCACTGAGAAGGAGGAGCTTTGACTTCCAAAACCTGTGCGGAGCGCACAGCAGATTCTTAGCTGTCATCGCTGGCGGACGGCTCTCCCCAAAACCAAAGGACCTGAGCGGCCCTTGGTAAGACTCTACGAGTATAATCAAGAGGCAAGACTGCGCCGCTCTTTGAATCACGCAGGGGGAGCTCCCTGCTTGCACTGACACAAGTATATTGGTGGAAAGGGTGTTATGCTGAAAGGCTGTGCTACAATCTGTGACGTGACAGATACAGTGCTAGCGGCCTCTCGTGGAGATATAGCGGCTAGCACTGTGAGGATTGATTTATCCCCAGCACTGAAAGACCGGAAGAGAGTGAAAAATGCTGCCTCTAGCTGGAATACAGGAGAAAAGCAAGATAACAAAATTTTGGTGGAGAGAGGACGGGATACAATCTTTCACCCCATTACAAAACAGGTTAAGTGGAGATGCTGGGGAGATGTGTGAGATCCCTGCCATTACTCCAGGCAGCAGACTCCTCTCTCCGTTGGAAAAAGCAACCTGTAATGAAAATACGCATGCAGACCCCAGCATCACCATACAAAATAGGACGACCCCATTGAGAGAGGATAAAAAAGGTGACGTTCCATTAAGGGAAGAAGCCAAGATTACCTCATTGGCCAGTAATGTAAACCTTCCCGCTGCAGCGGGGGACACTCTAGACAAATCGACACAAAAAATCCGGGACTCTACTAGCGATGGAAGTCAATGGGAACCCCGAAGGGTGGGCGGGGGAGGGGGGAGCTTTTTTGAGCATGCTGAAAACCCCTATGGTGGCACTACCTGGAATCCCTTATTCAGAATCCTAGATCTATACAAGGAGCAAGATAAAGAACTCAGACCTACATACATCCTCGGAATTAGGGTCCCTGTATCTGGAGGAGGTTTTTGCCAACCCGCTGACCCTGGAACAAACTTGTTTTGAACATCAGGAGATAAGTACTGCCGCGGAAAACATGGAGTTCTAATGTCATCCAGTTGATTTTAATATGCTCGAAGATCAGTATTCAGCCATTGTGGCCATACTTTCACAAGACATTGTGGATATGAAATCCACAATTGACTGGCAAAGAAGGCTGAGCCTATCATGGCAAAACAAAGGTGCGTCTCCTACAGGATTTACGCCTATATCGGCACAATCAGGCAGGCAACAGGATATAACTGTTGTGCAACAATCACATAGGGAGGAACAACTAAACATAAACCCTGTATTTGACCAACATAATATGGATGGGGATGGTTCAATCCATCAAGATAAAGAACATAAATGAATGAACAGACAGAGTTCCCAATCATCTGAATCATGCCTTTGCTCTCTCCGCAAAGATCACTCCCCTCCCCATTGCCAAAGAACACAAAGGAGCTGCCACCCAATTAACATCAAATCCAAAATGCCATTATGGCAGGCTTGGCGATGTCCCTTAACCCATATATCAAGCTCTACGAGTCCATGAATGAATCAATGAGAGATCAAGGAGCAATACCGGCAAAGATCCATACTAAACTTCCCATTTGGAGACTCCGAGTTTTTGCAGTTCTTTAGACAGAGAAGCCGAATTTGACAGTGCAATGGCAGAACAGACTATGCGACCGAGCGCGAGGCGAGGATGCTGATAAATCCACTCTGATGGCTGCGGTTCTGGAAACATTGAAGTAGTTAAGGGAGAATCAGCAAAGAGAATTGGCGCCCTATGAACAAAGAAAGACCATGTGGTGGCCCGAAAAAGAATGAAGCGGTGCATGAAGAAGTGAGGAGAAATCCACTGCGGCTTGAAAATACCTCCAAACGACCAGATGGGATCACACAGTCCGGTTTGACAAACTCTGATGAAGAACTAAATAAACCTAGGGTGCAAGGAACAATGCTGCATCTTCTTGAGATACAGGAAGGTATAATCTGAAAGGAATTTGATGTATTAACCCAATCCCTACAGTCTGGAAATTCAAAGATGGAGAGTATTGACTTAACAGTGACGGGATCCTCTGAGGTTTTAGCAAAAGGAGGAACTCCCTTTCCCATATTTGAAAAACCGCTCCATCCAATGAAAGGAAAGAACCTGAATAAGAAAACCAAACACATGATGAGACGCTCAAAACCCATATCAAATGGATCAAGAGCATTCCTCCAAAATCGGACCACTCCCCAGCCTAACAAAAAGGAATTACCACCAAGGGAAAATAATCATTGGGTGCACCTGTCTACACAACAAGTAATAACGAAGACTTTTCCTGGTGGAACGATGCCCCAAGAACAGCAAGATAAGGAGGATAGAGATCCTAGTTAGTAGACCTGTCTACTTATTCAGACGACCCAGAGGATACTGACCATTTGTCAAGACCTAACCCACTCTTGATTAGAGGGAGGTAGTTCTCCCACTCTGGACACACAAGCCGAGCATTTGACATAGAGGAAGCACCCTCTGGTTTTTGGAGAGACCTCTGTTCTGTCTGAACGTGTTCCACCATTTCAAACAATGGAGGAAAAGAGGTTGTCTGGCCTTAAAAAGGTGCCTGAGTCGGCGAAATGACCAAGAGCAGAGAAAACAAGGAGCCTCCTCGGTCGTCCATTCCAAAGGAGGAGACAAAAATAACTTGAGGTGGGAAGAAATGTGGATGTGAGGCCTATTCGATTGCCCAAAAGGGAGTTTGTGGCTGAAAATAAGATCGCCAAAGAGCTTGCCAATCTATGATGCCTTGGTGAAGATTGAAAGGATCATTCCATCCAAGGATGGCTTGATTCTCAATAGGATGAACGTGCTGAAACGTCTACACTGCACTCCAACATTGCGCAATGTCAACACAGAGGATATAAAAATCATCCAGTTCGTAAATGAGGCACGTATGGACTGGGTGATTCTCTACGTACCATCAGCCTTCATCGAGACTTCTCGAATAGAAGCTTCTGCAGACTTCTTGCCAATGGGCTTCAAAATTTCATAAACCCATCCAGTCCGCGAATTGGATTATCCAAAGAAAAATTATCCAGGAGGTCGAAGAGGCTTTTTACCCAGAAGGATTTGTGAAGATCCAGACCCTTATGGGACCCCCATACGTCTGATCCCTCAATTGCTGAAAGGAAGTTAGAAGTGCTGCCCTCAGAGGCTGCCTTAATACCAAACCTTAAAATTACTTTTGAGCGCAGGTGTGCTAACCCGGGTAAGATTATAGAAGATGGTAAAAGCACGTCACCTCTGGATCCACTGCAGGATTGGTTATGGCTTTCTGGTTCTTTAGCTTCTGCTTAAATCAAGTAACAGCCAAAAGAAGAACACCAACAACCCTTTAGGATTGGATGCTGGAATACTAGAGGGTTTATGCACCTCTTTAACGAAGATGCCTCATTCTTAAGGCAACATAACATCCTGTGTTTCCAGGAAATCTGGCTTACTACGGACCCAGTTTGTGATGGATACGAGGTGTATATAGTAATCATGCCACGAAGGGGAAGGCTGGGAGACCATCAGTGTGACTCATAACCCTGATTAAAATGGTACAAGGTTTGGAAGTAATTATATCAGTAAATCCAAACCCTTATGTTCAAATGACAATCGTAAAAAGGAATTTTGGCAGAGCATGAGATGGCAAGTTTTTTTGTGATGATCAATGTTTATTGCAACCCTACTAGAATTGGGGAATGTCCAATTTATAAATTGTGTGACATTGTAGTAGTTGAGGTATACCTTGTTATCAAAAACCTTAAGATCTTGATATGTGGGGACCTCAATATCAAATGCCTTGATAAAGAGGGAAGCCCTAGGATATTGGATACCCTGACTAAAAAGGCCAAAACCTGGGTTACAGAATTACATGAGAGAAACATCGACATGATGTAGGTCAGATGCCTACATGGCGAAGAGGCGATTAGGAGGAGTGATTAGATTACTTATTTGCTTCAGGGAATGCATTTACCCCCACTTCCTCACTAAAGATAACAATGCAACCCTATAGCAACCACCACCCCCTTACCTTGACTTGGATGGAGAAGCCTGCTCAATCTAAGAATAAAATGAGAAAGCAAGTGGAGACAAACTATGCAGGGACCCGCTTAGGAATCCCCTCTAGAGCGGTTGCGAAATTAGTGGGTCAGTATGAGAGAACACAAGACTCCGGCTTGGAGTATGGTGGCCTACTAACAAGCTTCCGGACCCGACCAAATAAGGACTCTAGATATCCACACAAAAAAAATCCATTGCTACGATAAAGAACTAAGGGAGGTGAAGAGAGTCTATCAAGCAGAACTAAGGAAATTAAATCTCCTGGCGCCGGCTGAAAGACTGACTCTTAATAAAAAAAAGGCGACAAAAATATAAAAATTGGCTCCTCTCAACTAAGGAATCATGACTACAGGCGGATGCGGAAGCCCTATCGAAAGTCTTGCCAATAGAAGCACGAAAGATTTCTGGGCACTCCTTAAAAACAAGGCTCAACAGGAGGCTACCATGGTCCCAATGGTAAAGGAAGCTCAATGCGTGCCACACTTCTACTCATTGGCTTCAGAGGTAAAGAGCACAACCAAGGAAAAACTGCCTCAGCTACCCAGAAAATGGACTATTGTTTTTGACCGGGATGATATAGGGATCTTCATCAAAAAATATATATCTGCTGTGAGGCGTGTCCAGATGGTCTTACCACATTATCTGCCAAAATTCAGAAGAATGGGCGGATTTTTGTTGTACTCTTTTCAATCGCATTTTGAGGAAGGGGCCGGTTTCATATTCTTGGAAGACTGCTCTGATAGTCCTGATTTTCAAGAAGGGCGATAGAAGCGATCCCAACTACTATTGTCCTTCTGCTGGGGAAGGTTTTTGCATCAATTTTGCTACATCACCTAAATGAGTGGGCGAAAACAACAGGCCACATTGATGAGAGGCAAGCAGGATTTATTAAAGGAGTGGGTACTAACCTGAATCTCTTCATGCTAAACATTCTAAAACAAAGGGTAATAAAATCGAAAACTAAATTATACCTGCCATTTATAGACCTAGAGAAGGCCTTTGACAGTGTGTCCAGAGACCACCTGCGGAACAAACATATCTCCTAGAACTGCCCTAGTGATCTTCTGGAGGCTATTACGGCCTTATACTCTGATGCTACGGTCCAGGTGAGGTTATCAAGCGAGGGTGCACTTTCAGAGAAAATCCCATCCCTAAGAGGTCTGAAGCAGGGATGCCCCTAGGCTCCCACTGTATCTAACCTGTATTTATTTGATTTAAAGGAGTCCCAGGAAGGGATTAAGGCTTCCCTCCCCAAAGATCTAAGCACAAGAGTTCCCATGAGTTACGTATGCAGACGATCTTGTGCTGACAATACGCAGACACAGATCGGTCTGCAACGTCGCCTAAACCATCTAATGCTATTCCTGGAGGAAAATGGCCTCAAGATAAAATGTCCAAAAAAAACAAGATAATGGGCCTCATTACGAGTCTGGCGGTAAAACCGCCTGGTTACCGCCAGACTCGATTTACCATTCCGCCTCCGTGATTCCCGGAATTACCAGGGCATTACAACCCTGGTTTTCCGGGAATCACAGAGGCGGAATGGTGTTAATCCCCATTCCCATTATCATAGAGGCGTAATGGTGTTAATCCCCATTCCCAGGGACTCGATGGGAATGGGGATCATGGAAACACCGGCAGCATCTCGTAATGCTGCCAGTGTTTCCTCGGCCGCCTGCAGGTGGGCGGTGTTAAACCCGCCAGGTCAGACCTGGCGGGAACATCAACTCCCGCCTGCAGGAGTCGGAATCAGGCAGTCCGGAAACAACGGTGGTGGCGGGTTTACCGCCACCGTTATTTCCGGACCACCCGAGTTATGATGAGGCCCAATGACATTGTCAAATGGGCAAGGGAAGCAAAGACCAAACTTTAGATGGAGTGTGGGAGCTGAAATGTTGGAGTGGGTAAAGTCAATTACATACCTGGGAGTTGTCATCAACTCAAGTAGAACTGATAAACCGTGGGCTGAAGTAACAACCCTTAAGTGTAAGTGCCTGTCCTCAGAGGTTTCATAAGCGATATGGGAAGTTTTCTTTGGCACCTACGATAACCTTCTATAAGCAGAAGGTGTTGCCTATTCTCATGTACATACGGAGTTGAGACAGTGATCTTGCTTCCGGCAAGAATCTGGGAGAGAATGGAAGGCTCCTTCTGGAAAAAAAAAAAAAAAGTACTTTGGCTTCCGAATTGTGTACCGATATCGTTCATACGATATGAACTAGTTGAAATCCTCCAATGAGTCCATCATTTTATGAAAAATCCTGTCACTCTATCAAAAGTGTACTGAACCAGATAGTGTTGGGCCTTGGGAAATTCTAAAGAATCAGATGGGTGGGGAATGTACTCTTGATACCTGGAAACTATGCAGAGAATAGTTGAAAAAGCTGGATATCTTTGGGGGATCAGTTGGTGACTAACCCTGAGAAAGTAAAAAAAACAGCTCATCAGGTTAGATTGGATTGGTACCCTAACAAAAATGGTTTTCATACAAAACGGCCTTGGAGATGGAAGTGGATAATAGACCGGCCAATCACGCCCCAGCTCCTGAAATTCCCCAGCCCTAAATACCGGAACCCATTCGTGATATTAAGATTAAAGGGGATAATAAATAAAAAGAAGCAATCTGACATAACCGGTCCAATATCTAGGTACTGTAAAGTACAAGGGAGGATTGGGACCATAAAACATCTCTTAATAGAATGTCCCGAGTTAAGCTCCCTGAGAAGGAACCATCTTGCCGAGTCTGGGGCCCAATTCAGAGCACTGACAACGGAAGAATGGTGGACTATGTTGTTAATAGGGGAACATTTACCAATGATGTGTGCCTCCCTGAAATTTCTGGAAAAGGTGCTAATAATGTGAGGAAATGGAGGCTGTTTTCTGTTTTTTCTTTTTTTTTTTTATATCTGTGATTTTATCTTCCCTGTTTTTTTTCTTATTATTATTATTATTTTGAGAGGCAATGGATTTTACTTATTGCTGTTGGATGATGTGTTGATGACTGGATATCAAGTTGGATGGAAAAAAATGTGTTATATCTTTGTTGAAAGGTTTGTAATAAACCATATCAATAAATAAATAAAAATAACAAAATGTGTCTCCATTCACGCAGCTAACCTTTCCATTTTACAGACATTGATGTTTGTTTATTTATTCATTCATTTTTAATTCGCACCAGACCCAGGGCTATCAGGGTGCAACAGATTACGACAGATGCAAAGCTTAAAATAATTGTTACAAAACATAGGCAATGATACATCATATGTACAAATTAAACAGTATTGCATGAGGCAAGGGTACGGCAGATGATCAAATTATACACAGAGTGAAATCTATATATAGCAGACTTTAGGTTAAAGATATTTGATGGACTATACATACATACTACCGAGGAATAGGTTGCCCGGCCTACTGGTCGGTAGATTTGTGCAAGTTGATGTAAATACTTCTAAAATACAAGTATCGATCTGGGATTTCAAATCGATGAGGGCGGTTTCCATTCCATGCAGGGGACGGAAGCCCGATTGTCTTACTCCCAGGAGATTGTTAAATTCCAGATATTTTTGGATCTTGGGGTAAGCGATCTTATCCAGTATTTTGAGCAAGAAGGGTACCATTGTGATGGGACGGTAGTTAGTAGGAATTAACGGGTCTAATGTTTGCTTCTTTAGCAACGGGAGCACCCAGGATTGTTTGAAGTTGGTGGGAATGATGCCCGAAGAGAATGAGGCATTGACAAGTTTGGAAATAAAAAGGAGCAAGATCTCTTGCAGCGCCTTTTATAATCTCTGCTAGGCAAAGGTCACCCTGGCAATTGGAGGGTTTTAGTGACATAATAACTATTTCTACCTCAAGTATAGTTGCTCTAGTAAAGTAGAATCTAGCCTGTTGGTCAGATGGTGTCTCAATGGAGCAGGGGGCTGAGTTATTCAGCTCTGGTAATAAGAAGTTGAGGGAGGCTTGTTTTTTAGCTATTTTGTGTGTAGAGTGGTTACTTTATTGGAAAGTGCCTGTTGGATTTCTGAGCACCACGTTTTATTTTTGATGCAGGTAATAGGTGACTAATTCCTTTAGTGTAGTGAACAATTCCTTCCTACTGGAATTGGCATTGGATACATGTTAGTTGTAGGAATTGTGGTTAGCCAGGCATATTTCCTTTTTGTGTTGGGCTGATATTTTGGTTAGTGTGGCCTTGTTGTTTTCTGACGGGAGTAGTCTCCAAGTGGTTTCACTATTCCTCTTTAGTAATCGTAGGTCCCTTAATTGGGGGTTAAACCACTTGTTTAAGTGGAGTTGAGGCTCACCAGGTCTGAGTTTGAGTGGAGCAATTGTGTCAAGTGTAGTAAGCATAACCTTATTATACTCATTGACCAATGTGCTTGGATACAGGTAGTCTGCCAAAGAGTTAAGGGTTGACAGAATGGCTGGGATTACATTGTCCAATGTAATATTCTTTTTGTTCCTTGTTAAGCAAGGTGGGGCAATTGGAGTAACCAGTCGGAATGGTCTAACAGTGGACAGTGTGAAAGACACGAGGAAGTGGTCCGTCCACAGTTGCGGGGAGATAGAAGTGATGTTGGCTGTGCAATTGTAGTCAGCCACCCAGTCCAGAGTTCCCCCTTTGTTGTGGGTAGATTAGTTAATTTTTTGGGATAGTCCGCGTTCGGACAAAATATTGGCTAGGTTTAAGGCGTGTTTATCTAGCGGGTCGCTAAATCCTAGATTAAGGTCACCAAGTAGTAGTAGTCGAGTGGTCGTTTTCAGGTTGTTGGATGATAGATTGTAGAAATCTTCCTTAAATGTTCCCAATGGGCCAGGAGGTCTATAGACTAGGTGGATAGTGAGGGAATGAGAGTTGATTAGAGGGTGTTTACCGGTGAGGACACAAGATTGCATAATTTGTGGGGGAGCAGGTCTCAGAGAAAGGCTTGTTTTAGATATAATGGCAATTCCTCCACCTCGTGTTTTGTCTCTGTCCGGTCTGCATATTGTGTAGCCGTCTGGGACAGCTAGCGATAAAAGTGGTCCTGCCGCATCATGTAGCCATGATTCAGAGATGGCCAGGAAGTCCAGGTTATCTGCCAGTATAAGGTCAGCGATGTCCGTTGCATGGGCAACCAAGCACCTAGCATTTATGAGAGCTCCTTTGATTAGGTGAGCCTCAGTAACAAATAGTGTTTTTTTTAGAGATATAGAGCAATGTGATTGAAGGGAACACTCAGTGGTTGATGTGAGTGAATTGAGCGATTGGTTGGAATAAAGCGCATTTTTCTTTTTATGGTCATATAATTTTTTATAATCATTATTAGTAAAGTGAAGAAATTATAAAAAGGAGATACAGGAACCTACCCTGAAAGGGGATAGAGGGTGACAGCCACATTGCATTGTCTCGACAAGTGCAGAGAGATATAATACGGAGATACAAGTATAAGCCACATATAATTAGAAGGCTTGGGAACAAGTAGTGGTTGTATTTTAATTTGTTATTTTAGTTTGTTGTATTCAATAACATTTTTTATATACAGAGGAGGCCCAGTAGGGGCAGGAATGATGCAAGTGAGAAGTGAGTGGATGGGAAAAAAGTAATTGCTCTAGGGGGAAGGAACAGGGGATGTTAAATGTGCGTTTTGTCTTTGTTTTTATTTGCTAAACTTTAAATGTGTATGTGGGTACGACCATTAAATGAACAAAATTGACATGTGTGATAGTTAACTGATTGATAAAAGGAGGGCCAAAGGCCATAGAAGGGATAAAAAGAGGAACTATCCATATGACTATTCTACGGACCATACACCTGAGACAAGAGTGGTTAGCCATGGGGATGGATACCCAGTTATCCCATATATGCAAGTATCTCCCCCGTATATTAAATCGGAACAAAAAATACCATGGCCAGTCGTTGACCGAGAGAAAGGGGGAGGGACTATCTCATGCCTGGCCGGACGAAGGGTCTTTTGATAAGTGAACATTAGACCACCTGTCCACGTATTTGACTGCCAAATATAATGGAAAACAGTTGCAAAATAGAAGAGAGATATATTAGACCTGTGGCAGATGTTTGAAGAAACCCCTGCCACAGATAGAAGAGAGAAAGGGATGGGAACATCAACAACGACACAAGTGGGAGAGAGCAAAAAGGAGAAACGGGGAAGGGGAGCCCAAAAAGATTTACCAATTACTCACGAGGCCAGCCAAAGGGTACTCAAATCCAACATGTGTCGGAGGGGAGTGCACAAACAACACCAAGCACAGCCCCACCACCCTATGACCCAGTGGCTACCACCCTCGCCCCCAGTGCAAGAGATATTGAGGTAGCCTTAACTTACATCCGTACAGAACTAGCTCGGTTACGAGCAGCATGTGAAGCAGTGAGAGGATCAGAAGGGGACCCGACCCCCAAGTGCGACCCCTCCAATACCAGAAGATAAATGGAAGTCAGGAGACTTCCTCTTTAGAATGGACAGTGCGCCTAAAGGAGCGGTACGGGTAGAGAGAAGGGGAAACTGACAGCTTAGGATATGAGAATGTCGGAATCGGTGAGGGACGAAGAGTAATGGGGCATCTTTGATGATGTAGAGGAGGGTGTAGTGGGAGGAATACAGCAAGTACAGTGGGCCACCCCCATGGAGGGTTACGGGGACAGAGGGACGGGGGATTCGGAGAACAGGGCCCCAGAGGAGGGAACCAATGGCAATGCTGGTCCTGTGGGAGGTGGGGCACTTTTCACAAAAATGCTGCAGCAGGCAAGGAGCGAACTATCAATACAAACAACCCTACTACAACCAACAACAATATGGGAACACGCACCTGTGAAGCCCCAACGGGCCAGGCCGGGGATCATATGAAATACCCACCCCCTGCCCGCAATTACCGCCTCAGATGCCAGGGTCCGGTACATAGCCATCCCATTCATGCGATGCAGGCACCTCAAAATCACCCCAGCCAGCAGGCCCAATGAAACAATAGACCTTTCGGCACTGCTCCGAATGGCGTGCCAGCACCCTACCAAGCAGCATGTGTGCTTAGTGGGGATACTTTCTCTTGTCTGGAAACAGACACCTATCCCGACTAGGACAGCCCACGGAGAACACTTGCGTGTTCAGTCCTATCCACTACCTTGCATCCAGAAGAGGAACCACTGGTGGGGCAGAGATAGGGAACAAACAGTTCATCTTCATGGTGGACTCGGGGGCGGAGAAGTCACGCATTTGCAAAGGGGAGTTCCCGTTATCTGGCTAAACTCTCGATATGCAGGTTTTCTCTGGGGTTGTGGTCACGGTTCCTTACACAGAAGATTTGAATGTTAAGATAGGGGAAAACAGTGCGAGCACCCCTACTATACTACGAAGGTTCCCCTGTCAATTTACTCGGATGAGATTTGCTCAGCAAGTTAAATATGTCCATATCATTCACCGAAAGAGTGATTGCTTGCTATACCTCTGGTACGTGCTCCCTCAGAGCAATGTTGTTAATACATACCATGGCCAAAGAAATGAAAGCGAGGGGAATACCAGTAAATCCAGAAATGTTTGTGTATGGGATTAGAGTATTGGCAAAAGCAGTGCCCGAACTCACACAAGGAAGGAGTAGGGTGCCCTTTGATTTTGTCTTCCACTCCGTAGCAACCCCAGAAATAGTTTCAGGAACCATCATATCCCTAGATTTGGAAGGGGTGCAAGTGTCTGCTAAAAGAATTGTCGTAATTGGAAAGGACATTCATGGATGCGAGCGGCACGCAGTGCTGTGCATTGACCCCAATATACCACTGCATGAATTGACTGATGAGGAATTGTTCGCTGACAGCAATAATGATGAGGATATTGTGTTTGAGATCAATATCCCTTGTGAAATAATGGTACAGTACAGGAAAGTACCAAGCCCCCTCTTGGCTGTTGTCAGCGGACCACCACCTATTTGGGAAACAGACATGCAACCGGTCCCGCACCATCTGTGGACCACCAAACCCCATGACGTGGGTTGTTAAGAGAAATGACCCCCATAAAGATAACACTCAAGCCCGGGGCAATATTGCCCAGAGTGAAACAATATCCCGGTCTAGGGAGGCTGAGGTAGGGATTGATAGACTATCCAGGTGGAGGAGATGGGGATTTAGGAGAGCAGACGGATCCCCAGTACAGCATGCAGAACTACTAAATAAACTGATTGAAGCCCTAGCAAAGCCCTCTGGGGTAGCAATAGTGAAATGCCAAGCACACACACACAAAACAGACAAAATATCTTTGGGAAATGCAGCTGCGGCAGCAAAAGAAGCAGCGTATCTTCCCATACCTATGAGTGCAGAGTGTATCTTAACAAGTAAATGAGAAGATCCAAAAACAGAGGGTTACAATACACTACCCATTGCATAAGTGATAGAGATACAGAACAGAGCCCCACTGACAGAACAAGAATTATGGAGCAAACGTGGGTGCACCCAATCACCCACGGATTTATTATGGAGACAGGACACAACAGGGAAGGTTGTTTTGCCAGTAGAACTGTTTTGCATAGCATTCGAACAATTACATTTTCCCCACCCAAAGTTCCAAACAGCACATAGCAGCTGATCTCCAGGAAGATTGGTTTATCCCAAACCTCCAAGAGTATCTCAGCAAAATGATGGTTGAGTGCACCATGTGTCAGGTATACAATAGAGGGATGACCCCAAGAACCTTGCAGGCACACTGCCCCCACCCTGTGGGTCCCTTCCGTGAGCTGCACATTGACTACGCAGACATGGGAGAAAGATGCAATGGGGCAAGATATTTGATTGTGGTGGTGTGTCCCTTTTCTCGATGGGTGGCAGCAGGGCCCTGTGCCCACCCAGATGAAAGTGTGCAGCGAAGTTCCTGGTCAGAGAAGTACTTCCCAGATGGGGGGTATGTGATGTCGTACTATCAGACAATGGGACTCATTTCGTGAACGAGCGGTTCAAAGAAGTGACGTCACTACTGGGAATAAACACAAAATGTGTTTGACTTACCATCCACAAGCAAATGAGGTGGTGGAGAAAATAAACTGCCTCCTCAAGAGTAGGTTATCAAAACTATGCAATTCCCTAAAGAAAAACATGGTATACTGCTTGCCCCTAGCATGGCTTAAGCTGTGCACACAGCCTAGCAAAGACCACCACCTGCCCCCATGAAATTTTAACTGGTGGCAGGTGGGTGGGTTCTCCCTTACATAATAAAAGAAAGAAAATGCAGACGTGTCAATATAAATATGATGCTTATCATGGTTTAGGGTTAGATAAAGTGGAGGACCTTCGCCGTCCTGGGCAGTTTAACAGTTAGTACTCGATAGGAGTGCCACAGGAAGGCGAACGCCCAATGGGAGCTGCTACGTGTGTTCCTTAATACTGCACGCATCTGGGGCGCCCAAGGTTTTAGTACCTCACGGAGGTACCCACAGTAGAGTCACAATGTCTCATCCACCTTGCACTATGTAGGATAAGAAGAAAATTAAACTGAAAATGAAACTTCTACCGCCGGATGAGAGGAAATGCAAAAAGGGATCAAAAGACACTCAATTCTTCAAAGACCCATTCCTGGCTATAGATGGCACATCTAACTCTCCTTACCACTGTGCAGTACAAACGGTGGGCCACAGGAACAGAAACCTTCACTGATTACAACTATACCAGCACATCTGTGCCATTTGCACAAGGTGATAATGTGTCCTTCACTTCTTTCCCTGAAAAGTATGTGCCAATTACGCAATGACCTACTGTTTTCGCACACGTGACATGCATGTAAGATTGGGGGAAGTGTGTGCCTGGGATTGTTGCAAGAGACATGTGTTGAAGCACTTGCTGTGCTAATTGAAAAACTGTACGTCTGACCCCATTCATGTTAGTTTTCATGTTTCCATTTCCTAGTGAGGATGAGGGTTGTATGGATTGTCGGGCACTCTTTCATCCGAAGGGCTGCAGCACATTTCAGAGGGCCAAGCACATCTGAGTCTCAGAGGCATGATCAGTCAGTGCACTTGTTTGCTGTCGGGGGAATGCACCTTCACCAGCTCAGAGCGGCCATCTGCGATGCTCAGGCAAAAATGAGATGTTCCTCCTCTCCGGTCCTCATAGTGGTGCATCTGGAGGAAACTATATGGCTTCTATGCGACAGAAAGAGCAGTACGGGGGCTACTGATGGCTGAACTGCAGTCGACTTCATTAAGGTTCCCAAACACTGTGGTGGCGTGGTCCCAAATGAGTCCCAGGAGGGATTGGAGAACTCCTGGGAAGGGTAAAGGCCATCAACTCCTCAGTGAAGAAACTGAATGGCGAGCTGGCAAGACTGACCAAGTATAATGACAGAATTTCCGACAATTCACCATGGCTTAATTTTTTTATTTTGCATTTATAAAGCACACATACAGCCCGCATGCATTGAGGGGCTATTACAGGAAGATGACTTAGTTACATAGGGCATACATAACGTGTTACATGACAGACATTTACTTGCAAATAGGTGTAGACAAGTGGTGCTTTGAATGACATGTTATTTACAATGGCTAAGCAGCCAGCAGGTTCATACAAATAAAGTTTTGATCGCTTTACAAAAGGCTGAGTGGGATGTTACTTCTATAAGGTGAGGTGGCAGGGAGTTCCATTGAGTGACAGTGATTAATGAGAAGCTGGAACGTCCAGCTCTAGCTCGTTTGGCTTTGGGCACTGTGAGCAGGTTGGCGTACTGGTAGAGTTATGGTTGGTCTGGTTGAGGATGAACTGATAATGGTTTGTGTTAGGCATTGGGGGCAGCGTGGTGAACGCATTTATGGGTTAAGGCAAGTGTTTTAAAAAGGACACGTTCTTTGATGGGTAGCCAATGGGTTTGTTTCATTGCGGCTGAGATGTGGTCCCTGTTGGGAATGCCAATGGCGACACAGAGCGCATTGTTGGGATGGATTGGAGTTTTACAAGATTTTTGTAGATGTGCCAGCAAAGAGGGCGTTGCAATAATCAAGTCGGGTTCTGGTTATGGCTCCGACGATGGTGAGGCAGTTTTGCAGAGTCAGGAAGGGTCTGGCTGCATTGAGAAGCTTGGGAGTGGTATGCTGCGGCAGACGCAATAGCGTTTACCTGCCTGGTCATGTAAAGGTTGGAAACAAGGTAGACTCAGAGTTTTAACAGTATGTGAAACTGTGATTGCAGTGTTGTCGATGGTACTGGTTGTCAAGTTTCTTAAGAGTTTCAGTGGTTCCAATCAAAAGTAGGTCTGTTTTGTCTCAGTTAAGGCACAGCCAAGTTCTCTGCCATCCAGGTTTGGATGGTGGAGTAGACAGCGTTGTTTTTTGGGGGTTTTTTGTATCAGACTCATAGTCGCCAGATAAGGGAAGGCGGACTTGTGATCAGCGTAGTTCATGTATGTGATACCTAGCGAGTCCAGAATGATTAAGAGTGGTCTGGTGAAGATGTTATATAGAGTAGGGGATATGCATGAACCCTGTGGCACACCACATTGGATGGTGTCAGGTTTAGCGCAGACTTGGTCGGAGAATACACTCATGGCTCTGCCTTGCAGGAATGATGCGATCCAAGCTGTGGCGATGGGGGAGAAGTGTGCGGAGGATGAGAGGTGGTGGCAGAGGGTTTTGTGGTCAATGTCAAAAGCCACTGGCAAGTCCAAGAGGAGAAATAGGGCAGGTTTGCCAGAGGACCCCAACGTCGTCCATTTGGTTTTTTAAATCAAGTAGGGCTGTTTCTGTTCCGTGGCCTGGGCAAAAGTCCGACTGCCGGAGGACAAGGAGGCTAATGGCTTTGAGGTACTCTTTTAATTGTAGGTAGGCTACTTTGTCCAGGATCTTTTAGCAGGAATGGTACTGTGGTTATGGGTCTGCAGTTGCTGGGGTTGGCCGGGTCAAGTTTTTTTTTTTTTGGGAGGGAAGCACCCATTCTTCTTTGGAGGCAGGCTGGGACAGACCCGGCCGAGAAGGAGGCGTTTATAAAGGCAGTGAGGAAGGGGGCAAGAGTGGTTTGTGCAGTCTTTGATGAGAGGGGCCGGGCAGATGTCTCCTTTACAGTTAGAGGGTATGGTGGTATTCATGAGGGCGATCACTTCCGGTTCGTTTACATCTTTGAAGGAGAAGAGGGGTGTGTTGGTGGTGTTGTGGGGTGGGTGGATTGGCATGGGTTGGAGCATTGTCTGTTAGATGGCTTTGATTTTGCTGTGAAAGGTATTCAGTTTGTTCAGCATGGCTGATTGGATACCGTTTACCGGACTACATCTTTGGTGTTAGCCAGGGAGGAGGGTAGGTGATTCCAATTCCATGAAAATGGGGAAGATCTCTTTGGTATTAGCAATCCTTTTATTGAAGGAGGAGGGTTTCCCTTTGACAATTGCTGGTTTGTAATCCTTGGCGATTTCGCAAAACTCTAGCTTGGCTGAGTCGCAGAGAACTGATGTTTCACCGAGATGGGAGTGTACTTTTCTAAGAGAGGCTTGGGTGTTTTTAATGAGGACATTATGAACTTTGTCCAGGCGTTATGTTTGGGGGTGTGGGGAGGGGGGAATTCCAATAATTGCTGGACTTACTGGGTCGTGTGGCATGGTAATAAAATGGTGACTAAATCTGTTGACAGTGAGACTCTGGCTTCTTAGCAATTACATAGCACTTTATTTTGGTGGAATGCCAATGTATTCAATATGTCAGTGCTGCCTATTTCTTTGCAAAGCATCACCACATTTAGCAGCTTAATTCGACCTGCTGGCCCTTGCAGAGGTTCCATCCTTGTGACCTTCCCCCTTCACACACGGCCCTATGTGAATGAGCAAGGGGTTTTGTGGAAAGTGTGCCAGCAATTGTCTTGAAGGGCCTGACATGTACTTTCCGCATCTTCACTGTCTGCATCTAGATCGCCTCTGCCTTTTCACCTCACCCAATCACTAATACATTACAAGGTTGCTTCTCACCTGTATTTCCCATCCACCGGGGAGGCGAGGGTGTAACGCACAGTGGCGGTCTTTGAATTGGTACTGTGGGTTCCATCCTCGTTCCCACACTGTTGTCTTTGTTGTAGGTGCAGATGTGTTGTAGCAGTCTAACCACTTGCAAGTAAGCAGTGAGCTAGTCCTTTGCATTTCACGTGAGTGTTAGCAAATTAGTACTCTGTTTTATTTAGCGCGCTGAGAATACATCACATTGCAGAGGGCTGCTACAGTTTGTGAGCAGAGTCTGGATGTTTTGCCGTAATTGTGTGATCTTGGCCTGTGGTATTCAATACCACTTACTCTAGTAGGTTCCATACTTTGAGAAGAAAAGATATTTATTGTTTCAGTCTTTATCTGTTCTTTGGGCAGTAAAGGGTTACATTGTGAAAGTAGTCATGGCTTCTTAACTCCCACAATCCAAGGTGTGGTTCAATTATACAAGTGACCAGGGTTGATATTGGTTCTTGGTTAGGCTGCAGTGGAGACAATGTAATAAGTCTCCCTCCACCATAGCTCAGGCATTCCTATACCCCAGTGTGGTTTCCACTAGAGATCAGAACACCCTACTGCCTCCAGTAGTTTGGCCATGGAGAAGGGCCTAAAGGCAGAAGGCTTCTCCATCTTACTCACTTTGGGCCTTCCAAAGGGTTCCCTATCCAGATTTCTACCCCTAGTCTACTTTGGAATGAGTTTTTCGGATTGTTCCAGCAAGAGGTACCATGTTCCTTTCTCCCTCGATCTCCATTCTCCGATCTCATCTTCTGTCTCCCTTCCTCATACTCTACTTCTACATCTCCCCCTCTCACTCCTTCTCCCGCTCTGCTGCTTTGTCGCCAAAATGCTTTTTCTCTCCTCTCTCACCGCTTACTAAAATGTCATGACTGTGCCACTGGAAAACCAATTGGTACCCATTGTTGACTATTTGGGACTCAGTCATTACCATATTCCGCCACAGACAATATATATTCACATTTTAGTATTTACTGGTTTCAAAACGTTGGTACTTTCCGAATTTCATTTCACAAACTACATCTCCCACAACGCACCGTTTGGCAGTTTTCATTATATGGCTATTCCTATGCAGCAGTCTTAGAATTACAATCCGTAGAAGCCATAGAGAAAGGTGCTGCTTTCACTTTCGTAGGTCCAGTGAGGGAGGAGGAAGATTACCTTCAGGTGTGGTCAGCCCTACAGGTAAGGGGTGTATCAGCCTCTTTTACTCCCTATAAAGAGGCAAATACTCTCAAAAAATTAAAAATTGGTAGTACAAATCCCCACTCCCCATCCCCTCAAAAATAAAAAATAAATGAAAGGGGAAACCGACATACATGACCCTGCTTTCACCCAAACAGCTACATGAATAGGTTTGGACCAGCATTGCATGTAGTACCAGAGGAGGAAACTGCAATAATAACAAGATACAATTTTTATATAAACATTTCTGTTTTCCAGTTAAAACATAGGTACTCTGTGGGGTGGGAGCCGCTCGAGAGTCCGAGAAAGATGGTCGTTGGCGGAGGGAGCGCCGACGGCATGTTGAGACAGAAAACACCTAAAAAAACAGCATAAGAATGAAATTCAATGAAGGCAAAACGAATCGAAGATGATCCAGCATATACAAATGAAATCCAGATGAAAAATCGATCAACCTATCCAGAGATACAAGGCGCGGACGCCAGCCGGCGGACTATACGCTGATCAAGGCAGTATGCTAAAAAGGTGCGAAACCAAGCTCGCTAGCTTTGAGCCATCAGCACTGAGCCATCACAGAAGCGACAAGCCGGGGGACAGAGGCCCTCCGCAGCGCATAACCTGCAGGGCGCTGTGAAAGGGAATGCCCCGGAACTAGCACCAACAAGCCACAGAGCAATGAGGCTGCCATTTGACACGAGTGCGCCCACACAACGCAAACTAGCTGAGCGAGAACTGCCAGGGGGAAGGCGCTGCAGAACACCCCAGAGGCAGCCATCCCTAAGACACCCGGAGGAGAAGCTATGAAGCTCATGGCATGAGCGGAGACATAAGATCAGCACTAAACGCTCCAACGGCACAAATAAGTCAGCACTCTGCAGGGGATATTACCAGCACAACGGTTGCGCGACCACATAACCCCACTGTGAACACCCAGCCGCCAGAGTCAATCATTGTCTTGGAGAAGCGCTCCCAACCCGCTGCAGCATGGGCAGTTGAACAGCCAACAGAGAACACCCCCGGGGGAGGCCCACAAATCAAACACGCCGTGCATTCAGCCGGCACGGCACCTCAGTCGGCCACATACGACCCCCGCAAGGCACCAAGTGAACAGGGGGGTGACCCCCGCTGGGCTAAGGAAGGATCGGGTACAAGGAAGCCATTAAGAGGGTCCCTTACACCAGTCAAATGGCGGGGAGGCTTCCAAGAGCACAAGAGAAAGGCCAGTACACATCCCCCACAGCCAGCAAGACCCGTGGAGGGGTACACACACCAACAGCCGCACAGAACTACTATTTAGCAGGTGAAGTAGTAAGCATATGAGAGATCAATCCAATGCCTACACGTAGTAAGCGAGGAGGCGGGTAGAAGTGCTAGCTCACCCGCAAAGGGAGGGCATCAAGGCCACAGGGGAGGGGGCAGAAAGGTATTAAGGATAGCTTACGCAGCACAACAACTGAGACCCTGATGGGGGCATCCTGGAGCAGGGGACGCATCACCCAGAGAGCAGTGCTCAATTGACCTATACGGATTAACCACCCCCAACAAGCCGGCTCGAGACGCAGCAAAATGCAATGGTAAACACTACCACAAGGCGCCCCAAATGCGATGGGCCCATAAGGCCCCACTGACACAGAAACCAGCCCCAGCAAGCATCCCACAGAACCCAAGCGCCCCATCTGCCACGTGGTGAACAAACAAGGACAGTGCATACCAAAACTCCCCGCGGGCTACCCCACAACACGAGGGCGCGGGAAGGGGGCCTGCAACAAGAAATTAACATTCCAGAAACCACAGATGCCCCAGACACCATTCAGCCAGGGGGGCTTGCAAGAATATCTGCGAGAAACAACCCTGATATGGAAATTCAAACCCAACTACAGGCCATCCTGGCTGAGATGAAGTTAATAGGCCAACGCATGCAAGAAACAAATACAGCAGTGCTCAGGACCTCCAGGAAGTTCAAAACCGGCTAACCACACAAGCTGAGACAACCACAGAAAATCAACAACGATCAGTGGCCTGGAGGACAATCAAACCACCATGGAATCGGAGCTGGACGGGGTAATACGAGAGGTCAAAAGGTTGGGCGAGAAGATGGGAGGATCAAGAAAATAGATCCCGGAGGAAGAACCTGA
The DNA here is from genome assembly GCF_040938575.1 of Ambystoma mexicanum. Classification (NCBI taxonomy): domain Eukaryota; kingdom Metazoa; phylum Chordata; class Amphibia; order Caudata; family Ambystomatidae; genus Ambystoma; species Ambystoma mexicanum. The sequence goes on along the minus strand of NC_090927.1, from coordinate 625,284,190 downwards.
GGGTGGTCAGTGCTCCGGAAAACTCTGAAGGGACAGACATGGAATCATTCATCTATGACCGCCTGCAGAACTCGCTACACATGCTCAACCCCAGGGACCTCATTATAGAATGGGCGCACTGCGCCTCGATTCCCAAACCACCACCTACCGAATGCCAAAGAATCATCACAATGCCCCTGTTAAATTTCCAGCACAAGGGGCCATCCTGAAAGCCTATATGACAACATCCCCGATTCACCTAAATGGAACAAAAATTAGAATTTTTAATGACTATTCTATGGAGATCTCAAGGAGGCAGAGAGGCTTCAATCCCATTTTTGAGGCACTCGAAAACAATGACCACAGGCACTTTATTAAATTTCCAGCAATATGGTGCATACAGTTTGACAGGTAGTGGTAGTCATTTGACGATCCAGAATCCGCATGGCGTTTCCTACAATAAAATATTGTGTCGCCGGATTTCGAGAGCGCATCAATAGATAAATTGAGACCCAATACCCTCCCCAACTCCGACAAGAGCGCAGGTTGAACAGGGGTAAATGGCGCAAAGTCGGCAGAGAGCCACGCGGTTGAGATGGGAAACAAAAGAAACACACTGGAAAAGCCCAGATATAGACCGGCCCAGAGAAACGCAAACAGCGGACCATCTCACGCCTATACAAGGCTTAATAGTGGAAAACCGACACTCCGTTATGGGCAAATCTGAACTATGAACACGTAATAGAACACACTGGCATTCCTCCAAAAAGAATATGAGGAACGAACGCAGATAGAGGCGACTTCAGCCACAAATGCCATTCTCTTCATCATAAGATCCAAGGAGAATATATGGGAAGAGGCAGCAGACCTCTGGTTTGCTCCCACCAATCCCATATCTGGGCTTATAAGCCTAGTATTGGGCACCAGCCGAAGGACAGGCTCACCCAATGTTACATTGTTTGGTTCCCCAAGGGCCCATGTTTTAGAGGTGTGGGGACGTTATCCCACGAGTTATGGGTTTATAAAAAAGGGAATTGGACATACTCAAAACTGGTAAAAGCTCCGCCTGACCAAGACAATGCTGTCCCGCCGGGGAGCTACACACGTAGCCACAAAAAGATGACTCATTTGTGTAACCCTGAATATACAAGGGGTGGGTCACCCCCATTAAGCGCAGGCGTATGCTCAACTATCTAAGGGATCTACAGGGGGATATAGTCTACCTCTCAATAGAACTGAATCCGAAAAACTGGTGTGAGGATGGGTGGGCACCGCTGCTCACTCACCAAGCCACGGGAAGCGGGGGGTTTCAATACTAGTGCACAAACAGGTACCATTCCAAGTCCAACACACCTGCAACGACAGCGAGCGCCGATTTATACTTCTACAAGGCCAGATACAACAACAGCTGATCACTTTTCTAAACTTCTATGCCCCCCACCTCCGACACACATGCTTTTTTCTCACGCACGTTTGCTAAATGTGACCAATACATGAGAGGCATCACACTAATCAGGGCGGGGGGGGCATGATCGTAACCCTCGACCCAGATCTCGACTGCCAAGGGAAAGCGCTCGATAACACACCCAACCAGAGGAAGAGATCGGCCCTACACACACTACTGACAGACCTGCAACTGGTAGACAGATGGCAAAAAACACACATAAACCGATCTAACTACACATATTTCTCCGATCTACACAATAGCTACTCAAGGTTAGACTACTGGCTGATACTAGGCAACGTCGTACACATGGTATCAGAATGTAACATCCTACCAGATATGCCCCGCAAACCCCTGGCATGGCACCTAATCTTATGTACACTGCATCACCCCGAAATAGTAGAGAAACTTCGGGATGATATAGAGGAATTCTGAGAAAACAACGAGACCCAGGGCTTCACCCCGCATAGGTACTGGGATGCCTTTTAAGGCATCCTTAAGGCGACAATGCATTTTGCAGTGGGCATGCAAATAAAGAAAATGGGCGAAGAAGGCGGCTCGACTAACAACCGAAATCAAACGCCTGGAAACTCGACATAAAGAGTCCAGAGACAGACAGCTCCTACCCAGGCTCCGGAAACTCAGGAATGAGATCAAACAAATCTCCACGGCCAGAGCACAAAAATCCTGGTCGCAGCAATACTACTATGAGAGCGATAGACCCCTCCACATGATGGCCCAAGCACTCAAAACAACGACAAGCCGCTCATATGATCACCGCTATCAGGGACAACGCAAACGAGCTCGTAGTAGGTGATGAATGGATCAACACTAGGCTTGCAGAGTTTTACCGCAAGCTTTATACACCACCCAACACATAAACCCCCTCCCCCTAGGCCATTGACGCTTTTCCTGACTCAGTGCCCATCCCTAAAATATCTGAAGACAAAGCGGGCGTACTCGACGCCCACATTACAACTGCAGAAATAACAACCAATATTATCCCTATCCCACTGCAAGACTGCTGGCCCCGACTACATACCGACCGCTTTATACAAAAAGGTGGCGGATGAACTAGCCCTGAAATTGGAAGCAGTATTTCAAGAAGCGCTTATCCAAGAGACTCCCGAAATCTATGCTAGTGGCCAACATTATAGTTTTTCATAAAGGCCGGAGAGACCTTTAGCAATGTGGATCGTACAGACCGATATTCCTAATAAACTCTGATGCTAAAATACTGGCAAAATGCATAGCCCAAAGAATTAACAGCAACCTGCCACAAATAATCCACAAAGACCAAACAGGATTTATAAAAGGCAGACACTCAGCGATAGTATTTGCAGGTTATTTATTGCATGTTATATATAGCAGCCAACAGGGACCATCAGGACGGCGTGTGGCTGTAGACACTGAAAAAAGCGTTCGATAAAAGTCCAATGGGAGTTTATGTTTCGAGCCCTGCCCAGATACGGTTTCCCCCCACGCTTAATCCAACTAATCAATCTTCTATACACCAGCCCAACAGCCTCGGTAGTCACCAATGGAGTGGGTTCTGTTGAATTCACCCTGCAATCGGGGACCAGACAAGGCTGCCCGCTCTCGTCCCTACTATGCGCCGTATCTATCGAACTGGCCATAAGACTGCTTACAGACCCAAAGTGGGAGGGAATTACCCAAGAATCGGAGCAACACAGGGTATTGCTTTACGCAGATGACCTACTATACTTCAGCAAGACCAGGTCTACCCTACCACACACCGAGTCACTGCTACAAGACGTAGGCCCGATGGGATACAATGTAAATTGGGGCAAATCAGAGGTGATGGCGCGGAGGGTAGATGTACTGCGGGATCCGGGTGGCGTCGCTCCATTCACTCTTCAAACTCAATCCATCAAATATCTAGGAATACGAATCGGCATTTCAATCGCTGAACTCCACGATCTTAACTACCCACCGGTCATCCACAACATCAAGGCGGACCTAGAGAGGTGGAACACCCTGGCGCTAACCCTAACCGGGAGAATAAACGCCCTAAAAATGAATTTCTACCCCCAAACTAATATATAACCATGATGGTCCCAAACCGCCCAACCCCCAGCATGCTTAAAAAACTAGGCGCAGCAGTCATGAAATTTATATTGCGGGAGAAGAAAGCTCAACTCAGTCTCCCGATCTTACAAGCGAGCAAAGCCAAAAGGGGGTTTAGCAGCCCCATCATTAATGGCCTATTACCAAACGGCTCAAATCACCTGGATGAAACGCTGGTTAAACCAAAAAGGGATCAGACAAGCTGCCGGGCCATGGAGTTGGATGCGATGGCCCCCTCACAGCCATAGAAATAATGGCCACGCCACCACACAAACTCCCACTGACACTCAAAATGCACCCCACCACAGGACAGACGATCACACCCATGTGGGCTAGCCTATGATCATTATTAACGTAAGGGTCACCACAAATTGTCCACCAGAATCAAGGGATCGAGTGGGCAAACATTTGGATTATGGATGTCATGGAAGATAGCGGGATGATAGTTTTCCGTGAAGCACAAACCATCCTGGGGCACAGGAGGGGGTCTGGCTACGATACCACACCATCCAGGCAATAATTCTAAAATACACAACAGCAGAGTCATGCCTACAGGCCCCCATGCCATGCAAGAAAGAAATGGAATGGCACTCGGAAGCTTTCCCACAAATCTGCATATACTACAACATGTCGATACCAGACAATAAAACCCGGACTCAAGCCCTAGCAACACAATGGTCAGAGGACTTAGAGACACCCATCAGCGGCCCAGACATACATGCATGCTTCACAGCGATCCCGGAAGTCTCCCTCTACCTCAGAAACCGAGAGATACAATATACAACCCTACACAGAGTATACTACACCCAGTTAAACTTCACAAAATGTGGGTCCAACCCTCAAATCTGTGCTGGAGGGGATGCTCAGGCATAGGAACAATGGGACACTTGCTTTGGTAATGCCCCAAGCTAGGCCCGTACTGGCACAAAATACATCAACGGCTCATTTGCATTGAGGGGGCAGACATCGCATTTATCCCCACCGTCATGCTCCTGGGCACCGATGGAACAGAGTGGCACACTGACGCGCTAACATGCAAGCTTATGAATCTGATTCTATTCACAGTGCGCAAACTCCTGATATCACATTGGAAATCGGCAACACCGCTACCTCATAGTGAATGGCTCACCGCACTGTCCAAGACCTGCAGACTTGATAGGGTGGCCTATAGAAGACAAGGCCCAATCCCACCAACGGAGACAGATTCTGGGAGCTAGTGGATCCATATATTTGAGCAGTAGGGGCCAGCCCATCGACCCTGACACACGTAAAGTTACAACAAGAGAGAAGGATTAACCAGACACTGTGGATTGCACACGCCAGTTATGACCAGGACAGGAGCACGTCCAAGGGTGGGGAGGTGGGAAGAGGGGCAAGGGGATGTCACAATAAATGTTAATTTGTTGAGAAGCTGTATTACAGGTCTCTTACTCATACAATGCGACCGCAGACTGTATATGCGTGAAATATTTGTGAATACCTGTAAGAGTTGAAAAAGAAAATACATATGTACTCGCTCATAAAATACTACCATTAAGAAATTGACTTAGACTTACTTTCCCAAAAAATATTTTTACTGCCAACTTTAAAAAATAGGGAGTAAAATACTCCCCCCTTCAAGTCTTACCTGGAGCACTGGGTTAGGTGCTCCAGGTGCTGCTAACAAGTCTGCCTCAGCACAGCCGTCTTGCATCGAGTTTGCAGCCAGCTCCTTGTGCTGTGAAATTTGGATTTCTGCTGTGTCCTTTTGCTGACGTTTCCAGAACCTGCTACTGTTTCAGCACCCTGTGCTCCCTGCCCTGCAGCCCTGCTCCCCCTATTACAGTTCCCTGTTCCCTGTCTACAGCACCTTTCCATCTACCACAACTTCTCTTGTTCCCTGCCTGAAGTTCCTTTTTCTGTGGTCATAGTCCTTATTACCTGGCTTTAGCTTCCTAGATTCCAGTCCAGAGGGTTCCTTGTTATCCATCTGCAGTTCTGTCCTTGTTTTTCCAGTCCAGAGTTACAGTTCCCTGTATTCCTTTTTACCAGGCTGCAGTTAAGTCCCGAGTTATCCTTATCCATAGTTGCGGTTCAGATATTTCTTGTTCATGGTCTATAGGTCAGTCCACTGTTCCTTGATTCTGGTGATTAGTTTCCAGTCTGCAGTTCAAGTGTCCTGTTGTGCTTGGATTCTCGTCTTCTTACTTATGTTCTTTCTTTCTGTTCGCCGTCTTGAACCTTTATCACTTTGACTTACTGTTCTTTCCCTGGATATTTTGATTACGGTTCTTGTTCTCAAATCGTGCTCGTGTAATTTCTTTGTATAGATTGTGGCTGCTGGGATTCCCAGCAGAACCTCTGCCCCCTTCCTTTGTCACGTTTCAACATTGTACCTCTTGCCATATTGTTAACATTGTGCTAAGTCCCTTTTCAGTAGGCAGTCGCTGCTCAGTTCCTGGTGGACCCGTACATGCTTCAGTCTTGCAAGTATTGTTCCCATGTTTGTGCCTTAGGGTCCAGACACAGACATCAAACTCCTGCTGCTCCTTTCCATGAGCATTCAAAGTGAGACCTTGTAATAGTAACCAGTTCAGAAGGGTAGAGTTTCCCCGAACACTGTGGGAATATCTTCCCCCATTCTGCATACACTCAAAGTGGGTGCCTAACGTGTTTGTCTTACTCCTTGACCTTTCAGTTCACTGCCTTTATTGCCGGTCTGTAGTTATTGCCCATCCTTTCTTGTCTGCAGGAGTCCTGTCTCTTATGCACCTTCAGTTCCATGACTTTCTGGGTATGTCTCTGCCCTCAAACCCCCGACACTCTCCGTTAGGGAGAATTCAATTTTCTGTGCTAATTCCCTTCAACCTTAGAGAGCCCCAGCTATTTTGCTAGACTTTAGGACTTTTTAATTTTAACCGTGGAGTGAGACCTTTTTCTCACGCTCTCTTGTGTTTTGACCCGATGTGGATTATGTGCTTCCACTGTTTAACGTTTGTTGTACCTGTCATTTTCACTTTCCTCCTTTCAGCATGGTGGGTGCACCTACACAGGTGCGGTACTATTTTCATTCAGATTAGTCCATGGCCATAGAATGGTAGGGTATCGTTTGTAGCACTTTGTGATTTTCTAGCATTTGCTACAGATATCTGTTACAAATCACTTTCATTTCCCAAACCTGCCCCACATAGAGTCGCTGGTTTAGGCAATGTGCATTTCTTCTGTGACCTACACAAATGACCTACCCCTGAAATTGCAAGCCTGTGTACTTTCAATAATTGTATGTTTGCCATTGGTGACCGTATTGCTTTTTGTTATTTTCAAATGGGAATTTCGAGACTTCAATCATTCATCATAAATATATTGGTGAGCATGGATCGGTTTTTGGCTCAAGGTACTTCTGGCTCTCAGATACACTGCGAAAACTGCACGTTTTCCTATCCAGCATTCTTAGGGGAACGCAGCAGTGGATTGCTTTCGTCAGTATGCATGGACAACATTAGGTTACAAGGACAAACCTTTGCCGTGCATTTTGTTTTTCCTATCTTTTTTCTCTTTTCTGACAAAAGTATGGTCATTACGGGCAAACCATTTTTGGTTGATCTGTGCAAATGACCCCTTCCGGTACTTGGAAATGTTTCTACTTTCCAGACATGCACACATTTTTATGTTTCCCCTATACCTTTACTACCTTTTTCAACCGTTTAGTGCAAGCACGTCAAGCAAAACAAAAAAAAAGTTTTTAAAAGGAAATTGACCTCTTACAAAACGGAAGGAACAAACCGCTCTACAGATAAGGGGTGCATCGACCACTTTTTCTCCCTATAAATTGGCAGATACACCCATAAAATAAAAATAGGGAGTAAAAATGATTCAAACAAAAAATAGGAAAAAGACAAGCAGAATCTTGTGCCCCTGTTTTCACCCTCACAGCTCCATGCATATGTTTGGACCAATAGTGCACGTAGCACCACAGGAAGAAACCATCGCAACTGCCTCATTGCATGAAGCAAACGTGCATCTTTTAATGTACATGAATAACTGAGTTCAAAGAAATAAATATTACAAAAACATTTGCGTTTCAGTTAAAACATATTTTTGCTCACTTATAAAATACTCTCATTGGAAACTGGACTTGTGTTTTTACTCCATAAAAAAATCATTTTTCTCCCAAACTTAAATAATAGGGAGTAAAATACTCCCAAATATTATCTGGAGTACTGGGTAAAAATTTGAATTTCTTTTTTTGTTCACTTAGGTCAACCAGTTCTGGAAAGCTAGGAAGTTGGCAAATTCAGATGTGCAATCCTTACAGAAAGCAAGAAAAAAAAGAAATTGCCTTCTTTTTTCTACCTCATTTTGTTGGTATATTCTGAAAAAACACACAAAATGATTTTTTCACACCCCATAACAGCAAATCACAAATCATGGGTGGCATTGTCACCGCCTACATGTTGGAAGGGTGCCAGTTTGGTCGGAATATCTGTAGCAATAAAAAAGGTTACAAAGGACTGAATGGTAGAATTACCCTTAGCAGTTAAGTGGTGATGGAACTGGCACATTCCAACCTGACGGATGAGCACCTGGGACACTGAAGAAGCTACTAAGCCACTTCTACTGGTCAGGAGTGTACACCCAGGTCATACGTTTTGCGCAACATGACCCATCAGCCAAAAGACCTTAGTGGGTGACGTGCCACAAGACCTTCTCCAACCCCTCCCCATCATCGAGTTCCTGTTGCAACGGATATGTCTGGGCATCACGAGGTCTTTGGAATCCTCCAGGACCGGAAACAAGTATATTTTGGTGACCCTTTACTACGCCACCCAGTACCTGGACGCCTTCCCCTTGTCTCGGGAGGATAGCTCAGGGGCAAGGTGCTTGCCTTGGAAGCAAGACAAGCAAGACAACAGAGCAATACGGGTTCGATCCCCAGGTCCGCCCTTAGAAACATCTGGGTATTAAGCGCGTTAATAACCTATCATATCAAGGAGCAACATGTCCAAGGCGATCCTCAAGGTGCTGATGCCATTCTTCACCAGAGTTGGTTTCCCAAAGGAAATCCTCAAAGACCAAGGAGGCAGTTTCAACTCAAGATTGATTGGAGAAGTGTAAGATCTGATGATGTATCACCTTCAAACCAATAGGCCGGTGGAAGGTTTCAATCAAACCGTTAAGCGCATCCAAATGGGATTGGTTGCAGAAAACAGAAATAATTCGGATGACCCAATTCCTTGGGCCTGGTTTGCAATGTGAAATACCCCCAATCCTCTATGGGGTTGCCCCCTCCCTTTGAGTTCTAATATGGCAGAAATCATAGAGATGTGTTTGGACATCCTGAGGGAATAATGGGAAGGGCCAGAAAGTCAGCAGACCAGCGAGCATTCGATGATTCAAAACACCAGGGTATATATGGAGAAGGTATGGAAGCTGGTCAAGAAAAACCTATAAGTGTCTCAGGTTCACCAGGGGAAGGCCTACAGTAAAACCGCCAGAATATGCACGAGTGGGGATAAAGACATGGTCCTGCTGTCCACCACACAAAACAAACTACTTTCCAGATGCTATGGACCATAGTCTTCAAAGAGGTAGTGTCTAGCTTAACCTACAAAGTCCAGCAGGCCGATAGAAGGAAGTCCTCTCAGCTATATCATATAAACAAATTGAAGGCATGGCAAGAAAACAGCAACCCTGAACTCATGGTACTATACAGGAATAACACCAGGGAGACTGTGCTACCAACTCATGTTTATGGGGAAACCATCTCACCCGGTCTACCATCATCATGCTATAAAGAACTGGTCGAGTTGCTCAGGAGACACCGACGTGTGGGCTCCACAAAACCTGGACGAGTAAGAGGGGTGCTGCATACAATTCTAACACATTTCCAAAATGTCATCATGTTAAAGCCCTACAGTCTACAGACAAATTGCAAGAAAAAAAAACAGGGAATAACTAATAAAAGATATTGGACATGCGCATCATTGAGAGGTTTTGCAGCAAATTTTCTGCACCCATTTTTTTTGGTGCCCAAACCAGACAACATTTGGATGTTTTGCATACTTCGAACAAAATTTTCAAATTCTACACCTACATCATGCCTGAACAAATGAACTATTGGAGAACCTGGTACCACTTAGTTAATCTTTATTTTATACCTGAGGAAAGGGTATTGGCAGCTTCCATTGGATGAAGAGGAAGAACCGTAGACTGCATTCGCCACACCGGAAGGACACCCCAATTTACAGTCTTACCATTCAGCCTTCATGGAGCACCTGTCACCTTTCAAGCCTTAATGGATAGTCTTGACTTTCTATGCAAGTTTAACTGGGGCCTACCTGGACAATATAGTGATATGCAGTTCCTCCTGGGAAGACCACATCACACATCTGAATGGCACCCGTGAACAACTCAGGAAGGCTGGCTTCACAGCGAATCCTACAAAATGCCACTTAGCCATATTATTGGTTAAGTAACTAAGATTCTAACAGGGAAATTGGCAAGTGTTGCACCAAACCCACAAAACGGAGGCGTCCAAAACACCAAATGGCCTGTTACGAAAAAGGTATTTTGCGCTAATTTAGGACTGGTAGGATACTTACAAGGTTTATTCACAACTTCTTCGGGTTGGCTGCCCCCTTGACAGTCAAGCGGACTAAGGCTCATGCCAACCCCATGCAAAGGGACCATGCAGTCCTACTGGCTTTCAAAAATCTGAAGAGCTGCCTCTGCAAAAGTCCAGTCTTAATCAATCAAGACTTCACCAAGGAATTTCTACTGCAGACTGATGCACCTTCCGTAGGACTGGGAGCAATCCTTTCCCAAATACACAAAGGGGGGGGGGGGGCGGGAGAGGAAGAGAAGCCAACACTGTTTATTACATACAAACTGTTTCCCAGAGATATCTACCTAGTGATAGAACTCGAGTGCCTGGCAATCAAGTGAGCTGTCCACAGCTTAAAAGATACTACCTAGCTGGGAGAAAATTCCAACTAATAACACACCATGCCCTCTTGGTGTGGATGGTCTGGAACAAAGACATTAAACCTTGAATAGTTGAGATGGTTCCTGGCCGTCCAACCATATTCCTTTCTAGAGGAACATTGAGGTGGCCCTAAACAGGCCAATGTTAACTCCCCCCCCCCCCCAGTATACACAGGCAGTTAGAAATTAAGAGGGTGGACTCAGAGTAAAAGGACAGAGGTGTGTGCCCGGAGCAGATATCTGTCACTCTCAGGTGGGGTAGGACCGCTCTCAGCCTGGTGTAGGAGGTCTACGAGGGTTGACACCAGAGCCAATTCTACCCCAGAGGCGTGGTGCGGGAGTTGGGAGGGCCCCAGTCTCTAACCCTTTCCCATGTGCCAGGCTGTATGACACAAGTACTGGTCTATTACCCATGAACAGACATGAGGTAGAACAAACAGCAAAGCTGCATGGACCAAGTACTGTAATATGCAATCTGCTCTCGAGGAAACAAAGCAAGCCCAAGGTACTCCTTTAAAAACCCACTTACCAGCAGACAGCAACCTGTGTTGGCAGAAGGCCAGTGATAGCGATTGCTGCAAAATGGCACCCTCACCAAATCAACATGCTAGAGCTGCCAGAAGGCCCTCACAAGAACCACGATATTCACTGTTGCAGACCACCATTACTTATTATCAGCGGTGCTGCAGATGAACTGGGGGCTGGGATTAAGACCCCTTTATGACCTTTAACCAATTACAAAACCTCCCTGCGAAAAGGACAGACACAATGGATGGCCCAAGGAACAAGCAAATAAAAATTGCCAATGGAGGGGAAAAAAAAAAAAGAGGACAGGAAGCAGAAAGGATTGGGTTGTTCTAGCGAGGCCAGGTGACCAGCTGGAAGGACAGAGTGGGGAGCAGAATTATTGAAGTAGTGTGCGAGGTGAGGTAGTGGCTGGCGGGAGAGGGCTACCTATGTGTGAGAGCAAGTGAAAGGGGAGTAAAAAAAAAGGGATGACTGAGGGGGGGGGGAGAGATGTGAGTGGAGCAAATAGTAGTAGTCTGGATTGAGGGGCGCTGTTCAGCAACCAGAGGGAATGATGGTCTAAGTGAGAGATCCGGCCCCAGCAAAATCCTGGAAGAAACATCCTCTTAATGTCGGAACTTTGAGCATATACCCACCTCCGGAGAGAGACAACGCTTTAATACAAACCCCATGCCAAGTCTGGTCCGGATCAACAAACTGGAGAGTGATAAATGACTGTTCACATATACTGCGGTGCCGCAGCCTGACTGGCGCCAGCACAGACATCTGTGAAAAAGGGACCTGGGGCTGCGGCGACGCCACCTGGAAAAGCAGGAGCCGTAATTCTATAAAATCGCCCTGAGCGGATACAAGACAGAGGGAGCTCCCAACGGACTTCAGCAGGACGGATGACCATTCTAGTCTTGGCTGCCCCATGGATACCAACGGACTGTGGGTGAGCTGGCCGGCCCCGAGTTGAACGCGATAGGAGCCCTTGCAGCGGTGGCTGCCCCTCACCTGGCCATCTAACCACAAGATCGCTGTTGCTCCCCCTCAACCGACCGTCTGAGAATAACAAACTTCCGCAACACCACCAATAAGACAATACTGGAGGCAATTAAGAATTACCTATCGAAAATCCAAACAATAGCTGATCGCAAAGTACAATACATGACCAAACCTGTGCAAGCTCAGAGATACGGCGAGGAAGACCGCCCGGGATGACTGCTGGCCAATATAATTAAAGAAGAGAGGTGTGAAGCCCATCACTGGGATGGAAGGTGTGACGGGAGGGTTACTCACACCCAATGAAGCAATCAATGAGGAATTTATGCGATATTACAAGACACTGTATGCAAATGCAGACACCTGCACCAAGGAAGAGGTGGCCTTTATCTGGGCGGTATGGCACTACCATACTTCCCCCCCCCTGGTAAACTTGACACCACGGATGACATTGAGGAAGCCATTGCTTCACTCTCATCGAGTAGAGCCCCCGGGCCCGATGGATTAGTCATAGAACTATACAATACATACACCAAAACACTAGCTCCATGCTTGCTCATGGTCTGGGAGGGATCATTGAGAGAGAGGTGACGCCCATCCACACTTACCGAGGCCGTAATATCAGTACTCCTGAAACCATGTAAACCACCAAACAAAGTTGCGTCTTATTGTCCTTTGTCTCCGATTAACGTTGATGCCAAGATTTTCGTGAAAGTACTTGCAAATAGGCTTCTACCACACATGACTGTCACACATTCCACCCCACTACCCGTTCCCAGAATCACAATGCTCAGGAGGCCTGCTCACGACAACACAGTGTCAATCAGAGGCGCCGGGGATCGTCCTACGGCCCGAGATGCCCACCATCACAGTAAGCTTCCTGGCACCTCAAAAGGCTGCTTTGTTGGCGAATCAGGCCGCATTCCCGATGGCTATTGCCATGGAAACTAGGGACGCGCAACTAGCATGACTTTCCGATCAAGTGATACGTTCATAATCACGTGATCGGTAACTACAGCAACTCCTTTAAAGGAACGAGACTGGCGCTCGCCCTGTAGCTTCTCAGCTGTGTTTCTACTCTGCGCACATTCGATCTGGTGCGTTAAACAATAATGCATGGACCAGAATCTTCAGGTACCTGGCAATATCAATACCGTATAGTAGTAAAATTGGGCTCTGGCGCTGCCCCGGTCTGCCTCCCACATACAACCACGACATACAGAAGTCTTAGGACCCCAGGGAAACAATTGACATTCGGAGACCTATTTCCCGAAGGGAGGTTTGTGACACAGGAGGAGTTTTCTGAAAAATTAGGTAATAACCCCATTAAATTGCTACAATATTACCGTATCAGAGCTGCAGCACGTAGGAAATGGCCGTCGTTCCCTCTTGAACCCGAAACATGCAAATGCATGGAGATAGTGGTACAGAAAGACACACAAACGGGATTGCTGACGAAATTATAGGGATACAGACCGTGCATCCTGTGAGAAACACCGAAAAAGTCCAAATGTGGAAAAAGCTTTTACTATAGACAGACACCAAATGGCACAGATATTGTCTTCTAACGAAAGAAGTTGCGCTCAATGCACGCCTGCGCCTAATTCAATTTAAGGTCCTAAACCAATTACATTATATCCCTGCCAGGGTGGCTCGCTTCTGTCCGGATGTTGAAGGTGAATGCACAAAGTGCGGGAGCGAGGGTGCAAACTCAATTCATATGTTTTGGACATGCCCAAAAATATCACAATTCTGGCAAGAGATAGCGGGAATACTACACCTCATGACTGGAATACCGCTGGTATTACATCCCCTCAAATACCTGCTGGGAGACATAGGTAAAGTCTCAACCAAAAAGCGTAGACTGCTTAATATAAGCTGCATGATTGTGAAAAAATGTATTGTGTTGAAATGGAAATCCAAGGAGGCACGATCAAAGTTGGAATGGCTAAAAGAGCTTACATATGTAAACTAGAGGGAGAAGGGATATATTGTAACTATCTGTGCAACCAGTAGACCTAAAAATATATGGGGCCCCCCTGCAAGAATACCTAAGCAAAGCGTAGTGTGACAATGTATGAAAACGGATTGGTTTAATTTTTGTGGAGGCCAATGAATGGAATGAAATGAACCATTATATAATATATTGATATATGTATTGTGTGTGGAGTGCAACCTGCATCCAATATAACTGCTTGAATAACTAAGTAAATAAAGTTTTACATTTTTTTTTAAAGTTGTGTGAAGGGTAGCAGTGGTGTAGAGGGGGAGTAGTAGAGGAGAAAAGAAAGAAAGAAAGAAAGAAAGAAAGAAAGAAAGAAAGAAAGAAAGAAAGAAAGAAAGAAAGAAAGAAAGAAAGAAAGAAAGAAAGAAAGAAAGAAAGAAAGAAAGAAAGAAAGAAAGAAAGAAAGAAAGAAAGAAAGAAAGAAAGAAAGAAAGAAAGAAAGAAAGAAAGAAAGAAAGAAAGAAAGAAAGAAAGAAAGAAAGAAAGAAAGAAAGAAAGAAAGAAAGAAAGAAAGAAAGAAAGAAAGAAAGAAAGAAAGAAAGAAAGAAAGAAAGAAAGAAAGAAAGAAAGAAAGAAAGAAAGAAAGAAAGACTGACTTGAAGGGAGAGGAACAAGAGAGCATGAAGGATCAGAGGCAGTGGGTCCCAGTGCCTGAAGGCACAAAACCTTACGCTGTACCATATTTTGTGAATTTAGGGTATGGGCCACGTGTTCCCAGTGGGAGCCTTAGGTAGATAAGGCGTTCTGCCTTAACCTAAGGCATTCACACTCAGATCAGACAGAATTTAGATGATAGAGTTTACCGAACTCTTGCGACCATCCAGCGGTTAAGGGATGCCTGGGTTAGCAAGGGAGCACATCTGTAGTTGGGAGAGGGGCTATTCCCTAAAAAGCCCCTTTTATGCAAAAACAATAAAAAAAACTTTAACTATCTTCGAAAGTTGGTGCGTTCTTGCGACCATCTGCGACACTCGATATGAAATGGTCACCAGGAAACAACCTACTCAGTAGATAAGTACCAGTGTCAACAGAGGCAAGAACCATAAGACGGCAGCAGGAGAAATCCTAAATTAGGCAGTGGAAGTGATATGTTGAAGGCTTTTCCTCAAATTAAAATAAAACAGCTGACCTCAGCTCAGCAGGAAGCTTATTCCATTCTGATGAGCTGTTAATCACATGGAGCATTTACCAAGTCTTTCCCTGATAAATGCTGTGATGGCACCTTATTCCTAGCACGTACAAATATTGTGGGGCAATGCCAATTGATCTTGTAGAATCCAACACACTATGCTGGATAAAGAAGACTGGAATCCTCAAGCCAGCAAGGGGTCAACCATCAAATGAACAGCTGCAGCTTCCAACAGACAGAATAGCAGGGTGTTAAGTCTGCCTTATTACAAAGCGCCTGAGGAATGACGGAATAACAGAAGACAGCAATCCCACAAGTTGGCAACCATAAGGGTGCTGTCCCATATAGCCAGCAAAACTCTCTGCATCATGTCCCCAAGTATTAAAGTGGGTGGGATGAGATGAAGCAGCAGAAAGGCCTGAAGATGGGAATAATGCTTCTTAGCTATGATGCTCTCCAACATACTTGATTGGGTAGCTAAAATGGCAGTCAACCTTAAGCTGACCAATATGGGCAGGTCCATACATTTACTGATCATGGGTTCTTTCATACTTCACAATGGGAAGGTGCCTGTACTTCTCACAACTGCTCTACTTTTGATGGCATAGCACCCGCATTTGTTGTCAGTCTTAAAGCACTTACGGACTGAATGGGCAAAATGTATGTCTCAGCTTCCTCCTTCCCCTTTTGTGTAGATATGAAACCACTAGTGAGCAGTGCAAAACTGTTGCATCATGGTGGGATATTTAATCCATATTGCTCTTAATGTGGAACCTTTCATTACCTCCCCGCTTCCGATACTGGCCTTTTAGAGGTACGGACTAGTTTAGAAATCTTTTCATACAGGATAACTGGGCCTCATTACAAGTTTGGCGGTATTCCGATGGTAAATGCGCCAGAACCACCAAACAGAATTGCAGTTACTGCCACTTGGTCCGGCGGAATTACTACTGGATTACAAGTGGTGCTATGGCGGTGACAGTCCTCATATATGGAGTTCATAGGACTTCATGGGTATTTCTGCTGAAATACCACCGACGGCAAGTCCACTGATTTTGCCGATTTTGGCGTTACGGCAGTGGAACTTCCTCTAGCATTTTGCTGGCGGATTTTCCTCCACCTCAACACCAAAGTTGTAGTACAGCAGGCCGGTAAGGCAGCGGTAACAGAGCTAATACGTCATTACTGCAGTTTCCCCTGCACCGCTGTATTTGAACAAGGCCCAATGTATTTAAAGGCTGCATCTGAGCTAGTCATAAGTAAGATGCACCTTTCATGTGGCTGTCGCTACCCGTGCCACATATGTTTTCGACGTCTATTAGGAAGCACATTTCAACAAGTTAAAAACAACTTATTCATTCTGGATCAGTTTTTAATCTGCAGCTCCCACATTTCAATACTATTTATATAGCATTTCTTCATGGTTGGTATATTTTGAATGGGTCTGTAGTCACACTTTTCTGTAGGGATGTTATGTTTCATTTTGGAATATACTCCAGTTTATATTGCTTTTCTATGGCCATTAATATAGTTGTATTGGCTCTTCAGCGGACTAAAATGATAGTTTTAATGGAGCAACACCTGCATTTACATAAGAGCTAATACACTTGACAGGGCATCACTTCCTGTCGGAGATGCTATTCTTTTAATATGCAAGCAGATACATTCCTAGCAGTGCTAGTGCTCT
The DNA here is from genome assembly GCF_040938575.1 of Ambystoma mexicanum. Lineage (NCBI taxonomy): Eukaryota > Metazoa > Chordata > Amphibia > Caudata > Ambystomatidae > Ambystoma > Ambystoma mexicanum. Next base: position 625,267,383 of record NC_090927.1, on the reverse strand, counting down.
TATACTTTAATAGGTGCAACATTTATTGCATTGCTGATAAACCTTTAAATGGGACTGCACACAACTTGTCCGCATGGCTGCTATACCATCAGTAAGACAGTGCTCACACTAGTGTGATTGTAATAGATTTAATAAGAAAGTATTCGTTTTCAGTTGGGCTCTGTTTTGATAGGACAGTACCGACCTTTCTTGCAAAGGTGTATGGCTCTTTACTTTAAATTAGGCACTAGCACTTGTCAACAGGATTGCAATACTATGATGGAGAGCATTGGCACTTCCAGTATGAAAACTATACTTCAAATTTAAAAGTCACTGGCCCTGCCAGTAGGGTTGCATTACTTTCAGTAGCATAACACCAATGATTATCTTTTACTCTTAGAATGTCAATGGGGTTTGAACTACCTGCCGTTGCTCTTAAGAAGGTATTGAGCATAATGGTATGGTACACATATAGCACGTGTCTGTGGTTGCTGTTGGTACTCTTGTTCAGAAGAGAATTGCTTGGCATGTCGGTGCTGGACTGTCCTTGGGCGGACAAAGACCTCATTGTGGTGGAAATTCCTCTTCTGTGAACGGATGGTGAGCTAAAGACTCTGGTTGAGACTCTAACCCGGGATATAGGCCGTTAGAGAGACACCCCCAGGACCCCCTTGCTTGTGCATGGTACACATATAGAGCATGTAACAATATCTCCTCCTCCCACGCCTGACATCTAACTGACGGTCCCATCCACTCCTGGTATTCAAATATATTTGGTATATCACAGCACAAAACAGTCATTTCAGTTTTGAAAACATGGTATTCCCTGCCATGACTCTGCCTACAACAGACATTCCCTATCACTGATCAAAACTAATTTGAAATATGCTTCTAACATGATCACGTGTACTTTATGTCAAGGAAAACTAGCATTGGCAATGCATTTGCCTGGCACTGCCGTAGTGGTATTAACTGATCATTTATGGCAGCAGCTGCAAGATGGTGCAAGTACCTGGGCATATAATAGTAGTGCCTGGCTATACACAAGCCAAAAGTGTTGGCTTTGCTAATGCTTGTTTTTAACTTGACTTCTGTGAATGACATGCATAGTGCTTATAAAATCGAGTGGCTGAAGGCAGACCGGGTTAAGACATTTTTATTACACAAGTAGTGTGTCTACAGCTCCAATTAAGTCATGAACTCTCGGAAGACTGCTTTGATTTTTTTTTGTGACCTTTATTTACAAGTTAACCATAAGTATAAACAGTATACAATAAACATATTCATATGGATCAAAAGAAAAACACAATTTAAGAAACATTCAATAACCCAACTATGTACAACCCCCCCCCACTCCCACCCGCCCCAAAAAACACTTTAGCAAATTAGTACAGCGAGAGAAACTTTCCCCAGATTTTTTCAAACAAACCAATCTTCCCCTCCCTCCTGTACATCACCCTTTCCATGTCTGCCAAATTGTGCATTTCATTCATCCATGATCCAATGTTCAAAGTCAAAGTGGTTTTCCAGTTGCGCAAAATTATCTTCTTGCCCATCATGGTCCCCCTAAACAACCATTTCTTTTGACATTGAGTAAGGTCGTCCAATAACTCATCACTTCCCAGAATCACCATATTAAAATCCAAGGCAGGCAACCCCTCAATCACTCCATCACACACTCGACCAACCTCACTCCAAAACAACCGCACCAACCCACAGCATGTGCTCCAACGTACCGGATTCATGTACACACCTCCAACAATCCGAACTTCCCAACATCCCCCTTCTCCACATTTTTTCCGGTGACCAATAAATCCGATTGAGAAGACTGCTTTAATAACACACAGGCAGACACTTGGAGCACAACGTTTGATGGTGAGGCTTCATAAAGCTAGCTCAACAGATCCAAGGTTTTGGGCAGGTAGGAGCAGGAAGTGGGTGGGAACGACCATGGGGATTTGCATAGCCATGCGAAGTCAATGGATGGATAAATAACCAAACAGCACCTACATACACGATTTGTTCCCCTCCTCATTTCTCCCTAGCTGCACTACTTTTGGCTTATAGGTGGCACTTTAGCACCACCTAATGGCCAAAACTAAAAGTAAGCTTCAGGGTTAGAAATGAAGATTCGAGGAGCAGGAGCTAAAAAAACAGCTCCTGGGTGTCAGAGGTCAGCCATGAGGCAGAAACGGGTTTTAGCTCCAGCTCATCAAATGTTAATTTCGAACACTGGAGCAGATGGGGAAACCGGAACAAATACACAGCGCATGCAAATCTAGCTTCCACATGAGATGCACGATTTAACTTTTTGTCTATAATGTATGACCCATATTATTTAAAATGTGTCCTAGATTTTTCCTTATCCTTCACATTCTTCAAACGCTCAAAGATAATACCATGTACGTATATTTCTATGGCACCAGTTGGCATGGGGAGCCAAATGTAGCTCTTGGCACTGTTGATGTTAAGCTAACAAGGCTCTCCATGGGTAGACGCGGGAGTTCAATAGCTCCCAGCTATTTCGAACCCTGTGCTCTATAGTATTAGTTCTTCTAAACGTATAATTTCTCTAGTGGAGGTCTGAATGCACCTGGCTATTATCATGAGCAGAGTTTTGATTGCCTGTTTATTACCAAGGGTAGAGAACACCGACTGAATCTGGGTGATACTATGAAGAGATTTCAGATAATAAATCTAGGTGCCATCATTAGCAAAATTATGGGCAAGTATTGATAACACGAATTGCTAAGATTCATGTGGCAAGTACTATGATAAAAATATCTTTATTTCAGCCGATAGTAAGAATGTTGCTTAATTCTAGTGCACAATATTCTGACACCCCATTGCATGGGACCGTATTCTGTGGACATGGTCTAGCCCAATATTCAGGTGTGCATTGCTCAAAGGCCCAGTATTCTAAATGGGCATCTTTCCATTACACATTACTAATTGAGGACATTCACACTACTGAATGCGTTACATCCCTGATTCAAATATCTCTCTGGGTACAACCTTAATTATGCTTTTTTTAACAATGAACAGTATTACTGGTTGATAATATTTACGATGCCACAACATGTATGATGGGACTTACTATAGTACACTGTTTGAGATGGGCGGATGTAGACTATTTCAAACGGTTGAAACTAGGCATCCGTTGGGCATAATCAGTGATGGGCACCTTAATATCTATGCAGTAAGAGCAGGGTGAAGTTGCACATATGATTGGTCCGCTTCGGAAATGGCACTAACAAGCCTATGCAAAAAATAATGGGAGGCGTTCGAGCCATGCCATCGGTAGTGAAACCCTGCTAACACTAATGCAGTAAGTATCACCTCGTTTAAAGGTTAGCGGAACATACGATGAGTTTCACGTTTGTGAATGACTGTTAACTGTCCAATTGGTTAAGTACGGTACACTTTTATAGGTCTAGCAAATCACTGGTATGCATGCAAGGTGTAGCTCTGACTTACAACCAACCGACAATTAGAAAACTCAAACAAAACGTGCAGCCGCTCAATGTGGGTGTGTCGGGAGATCAATGTAGCCGGACAATATAGTCAACAAGTTCAGGATTATGCGCAGACTGTAATGCTGGACAGCTGAGAAGCTCAGGATTAGCAGACCCAGTGTCCGATGGGCACAAAATGCTTCTGCACTGACAACAGAGGGCGCTGAGAGAAAGTACGATTAAGTAGTCCGGTTGCAAAACTGACGTTAGTCCGTGTGCTGAAATTGAGCTCAATGCCGTCAGCACCAAGAGCGGCCCAACTTGTACCCGCGGTGGGGGCGGAAGGGGTTCACAGCGCGCAGTAACCAGCTTCACACGTGGTCCAGTGGGAAACATGAATACTTATCCGGCCCATGAATGGCTGTCCGGCCATGAAAATGTGGGGCAGGGCTCTCATTGATCCGAAGAGCGGGCGTGACATGTCTTACGGGAGACTCTGCAGTGACATGAGTACGTAACCCGAGGCATGAGCCCGGGTTCAGGCCTCAGCAGCTAGTCACTGGATATAGAAAACAGAGCCGTAGGGATAAAGCAACTCACCTGTCACTGCTCCTAAAAGGCGCTGTACTCGGTCCCCGCCTCGATCATTCTGTCATCCACCGGGCCGCCACTGCGCGCTCTGCCCACCGCCCCCAGCGCCTGCTCTGTGCAGCCATCAGCAGTATGAAGCCCACAGCAAGGCCGTGTCACGTGACCCTACTGTTTACCGTGTGGCGGCCAGGAAGTTCGAGCGTGCGCGACACAACGTGTGAGGGCAAGAGAGTGACTGCGCATGCGTTACCACAACGAATGGCCGGACTCCAATAGAATGCCTATCCCCCTAATTCCTATGAAGCGGGCGTGCATTGCTAACGTAACGAGGTTGCTCCGTCTGGTGGTATTGTAGCAGTAGCGCTCCAGCCCTTCGTTGTTTTGGGTTTAGTTGGCAGGTCGAGCGAGCTTAGCAACAGACAGGAAGAATGAACGACTGAAGAAGGCTGCCGAGAACGTGCGAAGAAAATGGGTACCGTAATTGTTGTGCGGCCGAGCTCTAGTCCCGCGTATGTCTATTTTAAGTGCTATTTAGAGGATGGATTCCCCGACCCGATGAAAGGTAGCGCCCACTGGGGTATATAGTCCCTGAGAGGGAACCGACCAAGAACGTGTAAATGAAACTCCACAGGTGCATGGCACATAGTGTATCCCCCCCTACCCCACCAGGCTAAAGTCGTTGTTATTATTGAAGTTGGTGTTATGATTTTTCTGCCTTCCTCTGAAATTCCACTCTCCCTAGCTTTTCGGAGTTCTGTAGTTTCAAAGTGTTCTAACTTCTACTACATGTTACCAGAGAAAGGTAGCTTTTAGTTCGGTATGGAGGAACATTCAGTGTCGCAACGAAACCTACATTTTGGTGCTGGGGCGGGGCTAAGTGGTGAGGGGAGTGGCCACTTCAGAAAATAGGCGTGCCAAACTTGGAACTTGGAGGCTCCGCCCCACTGTTATACCCCGCACCCCCCCCCCCTCAGTGCAATATGCAGAGAGGCCATGGAAGTCTTTCTTGAAAGTAGCAGCTTTGAAGTTTTACTGCATTTGTTCAAGTTCGTTTTTCTGCACAAACACAGTAAAACTTTAACACCGCCAGTTTTGGGAAACGCTTCTCTCACCTCTCTGTCTAATGCAAGTGCGCACATCCAGGGGTGCTTCTAGACTACAATGTATGCAGGGGCTAACGCTTCAAATGTTGGGCGAGGCGCTAACTTCAGAGGCAGTGGGGGAGTGGCAAATGTACTTGTGTGGGCGAGGCACTAACTTCAGAGGCAGTGGGGGAGTAGCAAATGTACTTGTGTAACAGCATTTAATTTCTTTAAGCATTGAAATGAGACTATTCTAATGCTGCTTCAATGTTAGAAGCAGTTATCTCCCCTAAGTCTGAAAACACACACTTAAGAACTGCTGCGAGAATGAGCGGTCTCCTGTCCCCCCTACTCTTCCAATCACTCTCCTGTCATGTAAGTAAGTACTAACCCCACATTAGGATTTTAATTACCTAAAAATGTATGCATATGAATGCAGATGCTAACAATAAAATGCTTTATGTATATAAGGTTTCCACAAAGCACTTCAAGGGATCAGACCTCCGGCTCTCTGCATTTCATAACATATCTCCAACCCACGGAAGAAGAGCATCACTGAAGACTGGGTGCTTCTGACCTGCACCCTCCTGTCAGCACCAGCTCTCCTGATGACGATTCTAAATTTCATACAAAGCTTACATTAGATTGCAAAAAAACACCTCCTTTGATTAAAAACAGTTTGCAAGTGAGGAGGCAAGTTCAAGTAGAATCAGCGCTGCATCCTGTGCCAAGAAAGTTGTTTATTCGTTGTAGAAGTACTGTATTCCGTACAGTAGTTGAAGTGAAAAAAGGAACCAGTAGTACTTTGAATCCGAAAAAGAGGGAATGAGATGGGGGAGGGTCGGACTGTGCGGGATGGGGTTTGACCTTTGGTATGCCATCTACTGTGTCTCTTTGTGGCTAGACTTGCCTGGAATAACAAACACTGGCAATGCTGATAGCTTGGGCTTTTGTGCAAGTATAGGATAGGCACTGATATAATGGTATTACCTTGCGATAAAATGGCAACGGCTAAACATTGAGTGATTACCTAGGCATATGATGGCATTAACCGACAAATGCCTTTCTAGTACCACAACCCAAAACTGTTGGCTTTGTGATTGCTTGATTTTAAAATGAGTTCAGTTCATGGAACTGATGTAAATGAAGTGGCTGAAGACACACTTGGCTGAGGCTTTTTTTATTAAACCAGAAGCCATTTATAACTAATTAAACCATTAACTGTCAGCACACTGCTTAGAAATAACCTTGGAAGGCTAATGGTTGATGTTAATGCTTGACAAAGCTAGTTCAAAGAGATCCATCACATAAGAATGTGCTTTCGAGGGACAGGTAGTGGGTGGGCTTGGCCACAGGAATTAGCATGGTCATGGGCAGTCAGTGGGCTGGTAAATAACAAAACACCCTCAAGCTGTGCGTCCCTCCTCATAAGTCATCTCCCACCTAATTGTACTCAAGTTTTGAAGCCAAAATTAGAAATAGAATGAAGTAAAACTAAGGTAAAAGTTAACTTCTCTGGTCAGGTGCCTCTCCTCTGCTGAACTCTCAGCTGGTGCTTGGATCCCTTGCGAGTTGGACCTTTTGGTCCACCCCTACTTTGGTCTTTGGCTCTCTGGTGAGTCGTTGGCAAAAGCAAGAAGAAAAACGCTTCAATTTTCTGTCAATCACACAAACAAGTACCTTAGCTATGTTGGGAAGGGGTTGACCCCGTCTCACCCCCCTAAGTGCTTTAGAGTAAGGCAAGCGGCATTCAAAGCACTATGATGGGACGGAGGTAGGACCCCACCCCAATATAATCAACTCACATCCTATAACCAAAGGCACGAGCAAGACGGCCATTTTGTATAAATGTTAGTGCATTCTGTGTAGATGTTAGTAACCATAGTGTGAAGACAAGGCCTGCACAGCGAATGCAGCATTTCATGCATTAGGCCCTAATTACGAGACAAGGGAAATCTCCAGCCATGCCCAAGCTCCCATGAGGACAACCCACAAACCAACCACCATTAAGCTCAGTCATTGTTCTAACAGTGTTGTAAAGATGTTTTTCTATCCGCAAGGAATATGCCCTACAAGTCCGCGATCATAGACTAGACTGGCGCCTGGTGTGCATGTTATCTCACACTGGCCAAAGCATGACCCAGCTCATCCCCAGGCGACCACAAGTTATAGCCCATATAAGTGACTAAAGCTCAAGATCCCTAAATTCCATGGCATAAGGGATGAGATGTATTATGGGATTGGTACAGTCTGTAAAGCTTAACAATATGCATCAGGCATTAGGTATGTAATAGAAATTTGCAATTGTCAATGTTATCATATGATTAATTGAATTTGTATTTAAGTGTTTTGTTTGTGATATTGCTGTTGATTGATAATTGATATTTGCAAAAGTCTTAATACTGTATACACATAAATAAATTCTGTGGCACCAGATGTCCTTTGACCACCAACCCCAAAGTAACAAGTCCTGAAATGCTCAAAGAGGACGGATTCATATTGCGAGGTGCTGGGAGGGATACATTATAGTGTGGAGACCTTGGAACCGGATGGCGCGGAAGGGAGTGAATGAAATGTGTGTGTGTGAAGGTTAGTGTCCCAGAACCTCCTTTGTGCCAGTCTTAAGGCCTGCCATGTGCACAGTACAATGATAAAGTAGCGTTGTGTGGGGAGTGTATTTCATTTGTTCTTTAACCGTTGTCAGTGAGAAGATGATAATCTCTGCGGCACCCATGTGATCGAAGATGGACGCATTGGGCTGAAACCAATGGCCTTGCATCCCTTATCGGGCAGGCGTATCCTGCATAGGCACATACCAACCAGCCGCGCAGATTTTCACTGAATATGTTTACGTCATTGATGACAATGTGTTTCTTTGAACATTCTGCTTGTACTCTTTTTTTTCGGCAGAACGTTCTTCGCAACAGAGTTTTTTGCTGTTGCTCTCATCTGTGTTTGAGATTAAAACTTGTTATCCTTACAAGATCGACTTGGGCCTTTCTTCCCTAGTGGGTTGTATTCTCTCTGGTCTGAGCGTTCAGGGACTTGTCTTCAGCTACCTTAAACGCACGTAACCACTGCTCCATGCAGATGACAATTGTCTAAAATGTTCACCATATAGAGCCATATCTTTTAGGATCTGCACAAATCAATGTTGTAACAAAGCAATCTTGGCCTGATCCCTCTGCTACTGCATTAGCCCCTTACCCGATTTCTTGCAGATCCGGAAGCTCCTGGCAAGTGTGAAAATGGCAGATGGTGGGCAATGAAAGACTCAATACCATAGCATAACAGGACATAGCAGAGTGTGGGGCAGTACTGTGGACAGCCCAAGCAACTTCAGTGGCTGGGAGCAACAGGGGAGAACATGTAATATTGAATCAACCACAGTTAGCCTGCTATACTAGAACCTCTGGTGCACTGACTGGCTGGTGAGACTATGTCTACCTGTCAAATCAAGTGATACGATACTGGGGGAGGTCCAGTGCAGCAATAATGCAATTCTATGTGACGGTATTGTTGCCACTAGCAGGGAGCACCAGGCTGCACCAGTATGTCCCTACATTTATTAAAACGGTCCTATATTAAGGGTGTAAACGTAATCACTTTTAAGCACTCATTTCTTCGCAGTTAAAGTCAGGGTGAGATTACATTATTTGCCCTGGATCACAGACATACGATAAACAGCGAAACAGTGATTTTAACCCAATCTTCAATCTAGGTACGGCCACCTTCTACCGCGCTTTACTTGGAACAAATACGTTTTGGGTGTCAAGGCCCACAGTAATACTGTCCTATACAGTTTACTTGCAAAATAGTATCATGGCAACATGAAAATCCTTATAGCAGCATGTTGAGCCAAAATAATATCGGTGTACCTTTTTATTTTCTACATCCTGAATGGAAAACTATAAGATGCAAAAGGCAAAATATCTATCTACCCACTTTCTTTTCAGCGCTTTAAGACACAATAAAAAAAGTTGTGTAATAAACTCACTTAGGTTTGGCAATTCGTCACAAACCTCCAGCGTGTTATGTATAGTTTTAAGGACATTCAACTATGGACATCAAAGCAAACTTTACTTTTTAGCATATCAAGCTATTAAACATTATGGGTATGAGCACATATTTCAAAGGGTGCTTTATTGTGTTGCTCGCTTTAACTTTCACATTTATACAGTGACTGGTGGTCTTTCAGTTGGAAATTCACCATCATGCATACGAAAGGCTATGTTGGTGATGACAAAAGAAATGGGTTGCCAAGTTCATTACAGCACTGGCTGCAGAGCCAGGGACACAGCCTGTATGTCTCAGGGGGGCTGTGACTTGGGGAAACATGCAGTGCTTCATCAGCCGAGCAGATTGTAGATTTGCCTTGGAAGAAACAAAATGTGCACAGGCCTACATTCCTGATTCTTTGAACTGTTAAAGGCTCAGCACGAGAGCCCCGCCCCATAGCTCACATTTCTTTGGGGGGGGGAGTGGAGCCCAATTAGCTCAATGATGCTGCACGCCTGGTAACAGTTGATGAAAGCAACTTAATGTCTGCAGAGTCAATTATTATTGCATGAATGCCAACATTATACATTGCCTTTGGAAACCACAGTACTTATATTAATTTTCTATTCTGGGATTTGAAGTCCTGGGGCTATAGTGGGGAAGTACAAATGGATGTAGGAAATGGGGGGGGGGCACAGGGGTGATAAATACCTCTCACAATTTTAGGCAGGGGAATGCAATCTGATTTATTACCACCCGAATCAGGAGCAAGTGTAAAGAAAGGCTATGTATGATTCCAAGATGGCCGCCGGCATGTGAGGAAGTACTTCTCAGTCCTCCGCCTAGGACTACCACAGCAAGCCCCTGGGCTGTCTCATCCTGAAGCGATTCTATGATCGTTGCAATGAATACACTCCAAGGAACAGGAGCCTTAACTATCTAGGTGAACGAGAGATCGCTATGAAAGCTGAAGGCACCCGCCCCCCCCCAACGCAAGCTTGTGGGCTCGGAAAGCTGATCACCCCTCCCCGAGCGTGGATTGACCCTCCCGGAATCCAGCACACAGCGCAACGCGGGAAGGGTCCAGAGGGCCCCGGCGTAGAGCGTATGGTGGAGGAGGAGCAGAGAGACCCACACGTGGGGCTTATACACAGTGGAGAAATAAGCAGAGAGTGAGACGAAGGCATTGGTGGCCTGTGGAAGCTCCTGCTCGTGCAACAGCGGAGAGCAGTAAGAAGGTGGGCCCCCATGTTGAGGAGCTCCGACCAGAGGGGCCACCTCCTGAGCCGGAGGACGTGCACGTGGGCCGATCGGACCAGAGAGGGCACATCCTGAGACAAAGGAAATGCCCACTGGTGGAGCGAGAGACTGGCCAGTAACACTGGAGCAGAAAAGAGGAGGCCTGAGAGGTGAGCGGTCCCCAAGGAGAGTACAGCAGTAGGGAGAAGCAGCAGGGCTCCGGAGAACACGCAGAGACTAAGGCAGAATACCGTCCTCCCCTCCCCTGCACACACAGTAATGCCGAGCAAGGCCCGGTAGCTCTGAAACCCAGGAAGTTTAATTAAAAAAAAAAAAGGAAACATATCCCAGCTCTGCAGAGTTTAGAATGGAGGGCACACAAACAATGCCCAGACATTGAGAGGAGCCCCACCTGGCTGCGACCACCCTGCCTGGGACCCCCTGCATCCTCATCTGACCACATGGGGAGGAAAAGGGGAATGGCGGCATACAAGCCGACGGAGAAGGAGGCAAACCTGCAGGAGTATAGAGGCAGGAATCTAGTGCAATGCACACATGATGCAGACAGAAGTAAGCTGGGGACTGGAGGCGAGGCCCAGATAGAGGTGATACCACGATATCAGTAACTGTACCATTATCAACAGTGGCATTAAACAGACTCCAGGCAACAGGAGCATACTAATTGAGGGATCATAACCTGCAAAGAGAAAGGAGAAGGTGGAGGCACCACGGCATAGTCTAGCAAACTATAAAGAGAGATCTGCAAGAAGCCTGGTGAGTCAGAAATGTTACAAGTAAATAGAGCAACCGAAGGACAGGAATCCTCCCCTAACTCTCTTCAATAACCTCCCTTCCCACGGGGGTCCGCCAGGTGTCTGGGTGAAGGGTCAGGAAGGGAACAAGAATTAAACTCCCCAATACCAAGGGGCCCAAAACTACCAATAAGAGGAGTGCAGCTGAGGGCAACATCGAAAGGAATTCACTGATGCCAGGAACCAGAGGAAAGACCGCCCCAACCAAAGGTAAAGGGTCAGTGGATGTAAAGGGAGGACAGTTGGAGAGGTGCTGGTGACAGAGATCAGAAACCACTCCGACGAAGTGTTCAAAGATCCCACCACAGAGTGGATGTAAAGAAGCTGAACCACCTGCCATAGCGCTGAATAAGGAAGACCTACAGGAGTGCCTCAAATGAATGGAGGACAGAATGGTAAGCTCCTTCCAAATACAGTTTGCCAAGATGAAGGAAGACATACAGAATTCCTTACAAGAAGCAAGAAAATAAATCGATGACCTGAGCTACAGAGTGGGTACAACAGAAAGAGGCCTCTCGGAAATATCCGAAAAAAGTGAGGAAGAATAGCGAACCTCTCGAGCAAGTGGCGAGAGCCACACACTACCTTGTACTGCCGGCCGAAGACCTGGTAAATCGCTCATGCAGGTCGAACATACAGGTTAAAGGACTGAGTGAAAGCATGCCATATGCAGACCTGAAAGAATCCATGCAACAATGCTTTGGAAGCCTCCTGACGGAGATGACCCCTGAGAAAGTTGGAATAGAACAGAACCATAGAGTGGGTACCAAAAAGACAAGACCCTGGATCAAGGCCAAGAGATGTCCTGGTAGCCTTATCGTCATACACCACGAAGGAAGCCATACTCCGAGCATCTAGGACACACCCAGGAATTACCATCAACGGTCTCCAAATACAGCTATACCAGGATCTAGCGCTCACTACCCTACAGAAGAGAAAGGCAATGAATCCAGTGAGTAGAGTGTTAGCAGACAAGAACATCCCCTACAAATGGACGATCCCATTTGGCCTCCTCTGCATGTGGGAGGGAAGACAACAACTGGTCACGACATGCGAAGAGGGACTGTCCGTAATGAACCTATGGACTGAAGAAGGAAATCAGACACAGATAAACAATTCCTTGAAATCGATTGAAACTGATAAACCTTGGGAATGGTCTGGGAACAGACGAAGGAGGGGCAACAGAGACACCCAGCTAAGATAACCTCCAAACAAATTGGGAGGTGCATGCCCCAAAGATGGACGCTGATAATGAATGATAACCACCTTGGCTGTATCAGAAGTACTACAACACGGCACCAAGAAGAAAAGAGAAGCAAACAAACAAGACCATAAAGAGACCGTCAAGAAAGGGGTGTCGCTGGGTCTAAGGGATCAGGTGGCGAGAAGAAAACCGAAAAGCAATCTTGGAATCCAAATCGGGGTGTAGTTCACCCACCCTGGTAGAGGGATTCCCCAGGATTGTATAAGGACCAACACCCTGGATTATTATCTAGGGGAGTTCGTAGGTACCATGGGTCCGACTGGGGAGACAATTAGGGGGAAGCGGGCAGGGAGGGAAGGGCGGGGGTGTTGGGGATGAAGTTTTGTTAGTTCTTGAAGTCTGTGTGGTACAATGGCACGGTTCAGTTCTTATAGTGGGGCAAGGGCATGACAGAGCTTTTAAAGTGGATTCCACAGCACATCAGGGTATACAGCAACGGATTGGGCAAAGGGATACGGGGTCCTCTCTGACATGGCCAAAATATAGATAGTCACACTAATTTTCCAAGGCCTGAACTCGCCAACAAAACACTGTTTGATATTGAGGAGGGTCTTAGAACTCCAAGCGTCCATAGTGTTTCTACAGGAGACACATCTCCTCCCCAAGGACGAAGGAAGGATGACGCACAGGGCCATCCCAAAACAATATTTTGCCTCCAGTGGCACGAAAACAAAAGCAGTGGCAATTATAATTGGGGCCAAAATAACATTCAGAAAACAATTTCTATATGGAGCCCCAGAAAGTAGATATTTAGTCCTCAAAGGTACACTTGGAAATCAAACATACATTTTGGTTGAAGTATATGATCCGAATGTAAAGCAAGGCATCTTCTTGAAAGGGTTACTCCAGAGAATAGGTAGCTGGTGTGAGGGGCAAGTGGTTATTGGAGGTGATTTTAACTGCCTGATGGATCCTATATTGGACAAAACAATCCCTCCACGTCCACAGACAAAAGAAACCGTCAGGCTTTGGGAAGGCTATTCTGGGAGTTGAGGGTAATAAAAACCTGGAGATTTTTTCACGACATAGAAAGGGATTACACCCACTATTCAGCCGTACACAAAGGATACTCGGGAATAGACATGCTTTTAGTGTCAGCAACCTTAATCCCCAGGTACTGAAAATAGGCATAGGAGTCCACTACCTTACAGACCATGCCCCAGTAAAATTACAAACAAATAGCCAAGGGTCAACCCAAGACCCAGAGAACCTGGAGACTGAACAAGATTATCCTGCGGGATATCTCCCTCCGAACCCATATGGAGAAAGAAATCTCTAACTAATTTAAAGAAAATGGCACTGGGGAAACAGATTGGTGGGTGGTCTCTGATGCAGGGCAGGTGGTGGTTTGAGGAATGTATATTCCAAACAGCTTTAGAGAAAGAGAGGCACTGCAGACAAACCTGGAAGGGGAACTCAAAAATGGGGAAACGCAACACAAAAAATCACAGAAAACCATATGAGCAGTAAGACGGATTAGTGCACAACTGGAAGTGAGTGAGGCGGATCGCTCAGTACAAACCTTGATAAACACCAAACAAACATAATATACCGGGGGGCGTGGCTACGAGAGCCATGTGAGTGGTCGAGCTCTCAAGGAGCTCCCGAGATCCGGCGCCTGATCCTGTGAATAAGTGCCTGAATACATGCACTGAAGCCCTGAAACGGCATGAACCTGACTATGACGATACCTCACAGACATCCTGAAAATCTTATGCCCAAGAGTTGAAAGAGGACTGCCCTGGGGGCTCCGCCGTGTTAACCATCCTCGGGGCCGAGACCCCCAAAATGGCGGCCGAGATGCGCTAACAAAGGCTCCGGCTGCCAACGACTGAGGCACTGCGGTGGGCGAAGACGGTGACGAGCGGCAAGACCGTTGGTGTGGAGGCGTGGGGGGCCCGGTGCCTGGCGGGCGAGTGCGCCCCTAACGGACCCCACTCCGGGGGTGCCCTGGAGGACAGAGGTGAGGAGACGTGATTGCCGCCAGAGTTGAAGGGAGCAGGGGACCGGCCGCATCGGGCGCGTGAGACCAGCTGCGGGTCGGGCTCGATGCTGACACCCCTGGGTATCACCCCCTGGAGGACATCAGCAGCATTAAGACGCCTGCTGTCCCCGGCGCCCCTGAGCGGCGGGGCGAGTTGCGAGCAGGGAGGCACGGATGGCCCTGCCCCCCATCCCCCTGCGAAGAAGAGCCGCGGTGAGCTCTGTGGGTGAGAGCGCTCGCAACGCTGTAGCCTTGCTGCACCTGTGCAGCGCAGACCCTGCATGGTCGGGACAGAGGCTCCTGGCGCACATGTGTAAAATGGGGCCCTGGATCTGGTGAAGTGCTTTGTGCTGCACCTGGGCATGAGGCCAAAAGTGAGGCGATGCACTCAGGGAGAGACACAGAGAGCATTGGGAAATTAGCACGGTGCCCCACCTGATCCTATGGTTACATGGGAGGACACAGTCCACTCCGGGAGTAAGATGTGCAGCCTGAGGATTCCCCTGATACGATCGGGCTGGGCCCTGACACTATGGGCAGCTTAGCACGCTCGGGCTGGGGACCGAGAGCGGTGGAGTCAGCCCACGTGTCTGACGCATCACGATGTCCAACAAACCCATTAGACCGAAAGGCAAGCATCCCACACTTGATGATTATACCAAAACACCACCAGGTGCTGAAGGGGCCAGGAAGAAAGACAAGAGCCCCGACGGGGGCCCAGACACTATGGGCAACCAGGAGATACTTGCGGCAATTGCAGACCTGAAAGTGGCCTGAGAGACTAACTGGGACTGGCAATGAACGAACTGAAAGCTGCACTTGAGCTCAAAGTCGGGGCAGTACAGGAGGAGGTAAATCTTCTCCGGCAAGAAGTAAGGTCACTAGCTGAGCACACGGGGGACTTGGAAAAAGAGGTGGCCCCGAACACACGGACTGCGCGGCCCATAAATTGGAACTTCACGCCCTAGTGCAACGTGTGGGCAACCTGGAGAGCAGGGCGGAGGAGGCAGAGGGACGCGCCCGAAGAAACAATATTCGTATCGTCGGATTGCCGGAAGGTGCTGAGGGAACAAACCCCACGGAATACATTGAGTCTATGCTGTTGCAGGAGATAACTGGGGGAGCCCTGTCCCAGGGGTTTGCTGTGGAGAGGGCGCACAGGGCTATGATGAGGAAGCCGCCGCCGGGAAACACCCCTAGGCTGGTGATCGCTAAGATCCTGAACTACCGAGACCGTGAAAAAATCCTTGAACACTTTCGGAAAGGTGGTGCAGTACAAAGGGGGGCAGCAAACATAACGGCATACCCGGATTATACCTTGCAGGTACAGCGCAGCAGCATGAACTTTGGGTCTGTGAAAAGAAGATTGCGGGAAGCGGGCCATAGGTACATGGTGCTCTACTGGGCGAAACTGAAGGTGTTCCACAAGAGCAGAACCTTATTTTTGAAGCCCTGGAGGACGCCATGGGATGGCTGGACGCGCAGAGTTGCCCCCAAGAACTGGGTATCCTGGAAAAAGAAGGCAAGATAAGTAATATTTGTCTGGGGCACCCAGGGTGCTGCAGCTTATGACAATAGGACTTGAATACAGCACTGCATATAACCTGCTGGGGAGAACGCCTAGGGCTATAGTTATAAGTATGATCCGTTCGCACTGGAAACTTTGGCATTAATGCAGGAGCTTTATGGAGCAAGACCTCCCACCCCCTAACGAGATGTTTAGTTAGGTCACCGGTAGTCCGGTGACACCCTGCTGGGTTCCGGGCCTGGGCTTTCCAGGGCAGAACCAAACGTGGGGGTCCTGAGATCCAGGGATGGAGCTGGGCACTTGTTGAGGCTGGGTGGGGGGGGAGAGTAGGAGGGTGTGCAGTGGTTTGAAGTTGGGGAATGGGGGGGAGGGGAGTTTGATGAGAGCGGGAGGGGAGTGAGCCAAACTTTGTCATCAGGGGCAGGAGGGGAGACTGGGAGTGGAGGCGGGACATCAAATAAATGGGGTCAGGTAGTCTCAGAATGGTGACCTGGAATGTGAGGGGCCTCAATAGCTACCTAAAGCGTAATAAAGTAATGATGTACCTGAGAAGGATGAGGATTGATCTAGCATTATTACAGGAAACCCATCTCACTAGAGAGAAGCTGGAGGTGGTCAAGAAGAAATGGAGGGGTGCGTCACTGGGGCCACGTATTCAGCTTACACTAGGGGAGTCATCATATGGGTGGCACCGCACGTACCGTTTCAGCTGACTCGGTCGACGGTGGACCCGGAAGGCAGAATGATTGTAGCGCAGGGGATGTTGGAAAACCGAGAAGTGAGCATTGTAAACTTATACGCCCCTAATCATGATACAGCGGCTTACTTTAGGACCCTATATGGTAAAATCAGCCCCATGGTGGGTGACCCGATCCTATTGGGGGGCTTCAATTGTACTTTGAACCCCAAGATGGACAGATCAGATAGCAAGCTAGACAAACCCACCCTTGCTGCGAAGGCGCTACAGGCCCTGCTGACAGACTTTAAGCTGGTAGATGTATGGAGGCGGCTGCACCCAGTCGACAGACAGTACTCACATTATGCAGTGCCACATGGTCTGCACACGAGGCTGGATTATGTGTTCGCCGCGGCTGAGATAGTGGGAGAAATGGTGAGCGCGGAATATAAGGCCAGGGTGCTTTCGGACCATTCTCCTTTGGTCCTGGAGTGGCGACACCAACCCCCTAGGGCATCGATCCCGACGTGGAAGCTAAGAGCGGCGGCTCTGCAGGATTCTGTATTTCAGGAAGACCTGAGGGAGGCAATCACGGAGTACTTTTAAATTACTGGTAGCGTGCAGTCGGTGGGGATAGTGTGGGAGGCATTCAAGGTGGTGGTGCAGGGTGTAGCCATATCAAAATCCAGGGGGCTCCAAGGAGGCATAGCGCAGAAATTACAAGAAACGGAAAGGGACCTGGAGGCCATGATGCGTAAGGGCGGAGACTCTCGGTAGGAGGGGGAGAGGATGACATTGCTGCAGCAGACTAGCATTGAGCTTTGGGATAGATTATGTAAACTGAACTATAAGAAATACGTGGAAAGGCAGCATGCGGGAGGAGACAAGCCGGGCAGATTGCTGGCCTGGCTATACAAAAATGAAACCCCAGAACATGTGACTAAAGAAGTTAGAGGCGAGGAGGGCCAGATCTGGGATACTCAAGATCTATATATAAACGAAGGGTTCTGCAGATACTATAAACGCCTGTATGAAGACGGGGGGGGGGGGGGGGGGGAACAGGGACCAGGAGATCCAAGAAACACTAGAGGACATAGGCTTGCCATCCCTAGACGACTTGGAGCGGGCTGACCTGGATGCCCCAATCACCTTAGATGAACTAGAGACAGTGATCCAGCACCTGCCCACATGCAAAGCCCCGGGATTGGATGGGCTCCCCAGTGAATTTTATAAGACGTATAAACTAGAGTTGCTCCCGCCGCTACTGGCCATGTTTAATGAAGCTTATGAATGTGGGGAGCTCCAGAATCCCTACAGGAAGCGGTGATCATCCCGCTCCTGAAACCAGGCAAGCCAAGCACCGACTGTGGGTCATATAGGCCCCTATCGATGCTTAATCAGGACAGCAAAATCCTCACAGCTGTGCTGGCTAACAGGCTTAAGTGAGTTATAGACAAATTTGATACACCCTGACCAAATGGACTATGTTCCTGGTAGGAATATAACTGATAATCATAGGAGATTACATGCAATTGTCTTGCTGGATGCGGTCAAGGCCTTTGATTCAGTGAGGTGGCCATGGTTGCTGGCGACCTTGACAGGATATGGGATGGGATGGGACCGGGGTATTTGAGATGGGTCAAGATGTTGTATAGCTCCCCAATTGCAAGGGTTAAAACGGGTGCATAATTTCAGATAAATGGCAATTTAGCAGGGGCGCAAGACAGGGAATGCCCTTGGTCGCCCATGTTATATATCCTAGCGTTGGAGCCACTGGCTGTGTGCCTCAGACAACAATATGGGGAGATAAGGATCCGTACTGTGGGAGGTACTCACCTTATATCACTGTACGCTGACGACATGCTTTTGTATCTGCGCTTCCCGGAGGAGAACCTTCCATATATCTTGGAGGTGATGGAACGTTACGCAATCCTCTTGGGCATAGCAGTGAATCCTAGCAAGTCCAGTGTTTTCCCCCTAGGGAGGTATAAAAGTACCCCAGGGAAGCACCTGCCCGTTTTGCCAATACCATCGCGAACTGAGACATTTCGTTACCTAGGTATCTATATATATCACTCGACGGGGGCAGAACACAAATACAATACATAGAAAGCAGTTGATGGTATTAAAAATAGCATGGGATTTTGGTCCAGATTGCCCCTGGCCATGATGGGGAGGGCGGCTTTGCTTAAATGGTAGTCCTGCCCAGATTGCTACACTTTTTTGTAAACATCCCGTATGTGATCCCTAAACGTTTTTTTGTTAAACTTCACAGCCTGTGCAAGGGTTTCATCTGGCACAATTCTAGAAATAGGGTGGCCCTCTGGAAATTACAAAACTCGTGTGACAGGGGGAGTATTAACCTACCAAACCTTTTAGTTATATTACATGGCAGGTCAGATGCAATATGCGGCAAAGTGGCTGTCCGAAGAGGAAAAGGCTGAAGCTAGGCTGTTGGGTAGGGATTCAGCTCCCTACTTCCTCAGAGAGACAGTGTGGCTGCTGAAATCAAAGGTATCAAGAATGGCGGGGTTGTTGGTGCTTGGATGGGAGGTGTTACTTATTCTAGAATCATTAAATTTGTGAGAGAACGATAGCCTGCGGCAGCGCTTGTGGAACCACCTGATGCCACTGTAGAGACGATGTATGATGTCTGGGAGGGTGGGCATGAAATATCCCGTATATGTGAGCTGCTGAGCACCAGGGCGGGGAGGGAGTTGCTCCAACTAAGGCAAGATTGGGAGGAGGAGGTGGGGGCACCCATGACAGATGGACAATGGGAAAGAGCCCAAAGGTACCATAAGCAGGTGTCCAGAAACGCGAGACTTGAGCAGATTCAATTATATGTCACTCACAGGGCATACCTGATCCCCCAGCAAAATAGCCAGGTTTGGCGGCCCGGAGACACAGAAATGCCCTATGTGCGGGGAGGTTGAGGCTGGGTTGGTGCATATGTTTTGGGCTTGCCCGGAGGTGGATAGGTTCTGGACAGAACTGAAAACACGTCTAGCAGACAAAGGGGTCACGCTGGATGTGGAGTCGGCATGGGCATGCATGCTCGGGGGCGTCACCAGACCGTGTAACCTGAGACACATTAGCAAGATGAAGGACCTGGCCTACATCATAGCCAAACGGAGAATCGCAATGTGTTGGAAAGCGGCCCATCGGCCCAGAATTGAGATGTGGTGGGTGGACCTTTTAAAGTGGGCAGAAGCTGAAACGGCCGCTTAGTATGAATAGTATGAAGCTGTCACTAGGGGGGGGGGGGGGGGTGGCCCCTCTAATAGCTTGAGACAGTTGGTGGCCTCAATGGCAGGCCTCACCCAGGCCAACCACTGTGATGATGGCATGGAAGAGATAGTTATGGTGGACACGCCCGAAGATGTATAGGTTGATGACATGGGTATAACGGCTCGAGTTAGTGGGGTGAGTAGGGGGAGGACCGAAGTGTGCACTCTGCAACATAATGTTTGATCCTTAATCATGAACGTCCTATTTGTTTGTAATGTTTGAAGTGTTGTTTATAAAATAATAAAAATATATATTTTTTAAAAACATACTATACCCAAAGGGGCAAGGCTAATCGCCTATTGGCAGCTAAGCTATGAAAAACCCGGACCTATGTTGCCCAATTTAGGGATGAGAGAGGCACGCACACACGCGGGAGGGTGATAAACTAAAGATCATGAAATCTTTCCATTTGGGCTTACTTAAACGGGAAGGACTAGAGCCGGATCTCCAGACGAGCTATGTGAAGGGGATACATCTTCTCCAGATATCTAGTGAAGAAATAGAAAATGTAAAGAAACCTATCGCGGCACAGGAGGTTAATGATGAAATATCCCTACCCGGAAATAAAACGCCCTGTCCGGATGATTTCGGGAATGGGTACTATAAAACCTTTTAGATCACAACTACTCAACCCTTTAACACGCCTCTTTAACGTGATTAAAAAGCAGGGAGTAGTCACAGACGAAATGGGGAAATCCACCACTGTCCTAATACTCAAACCATGGAAAGATTCCACAGATTGCGCCAATTATCTCGTTATTAAACAGTGACGCAAAAATATATGCTAAGGTCCTGGACGGACGATTAACACCCATACTGCCAGGGATAATTCACGAAGACCAAACAGGATTAATTACAGATCTGGGAAGCAGAACGGAACAACATTTCTCCATATCAGCACTGGACGCGCATAGCTTTCGATAATCTAGACTGGGGGTACTTGCAGAGAGTTCTTGAAGCATTTGGTTGTGACCCGGAGTTCACGAGAATGATTTTAGCAAACATCAAATACCCACAACGAGATTCCTACTTAATGGGCAACACACAGCACAAAAATTGTAAGGGGTACAAGACAAGGCAGCCCGTTATCCCCTCTAATATTTGCTATGGTTAGGAATTAATTGGCGGCCACAATCAGGCAGAATCAGGGAATCAAGGGAGTTCAAAGTGGAAAGGGGTCACACAAAATAGCATTCTATGCAAACCGACTGCTATTCCTAAAAGACACCAAAGTCACACTGCCCAGAGTAATGGAGAATCTACAGCAGTTTCAGGATTCACCATAAATTATCCTAGGTCTAAGGCCCTCAATATAACAAATGACCAAGGAAAAATAACAAAACTCAATAAGACATACTCATTGAGCTGGGAGGAGAAGAGTATAGAATACTTGGGGATAAATCTTACTAAATGGTATAAGGGTCTCTACTGGGCAAACATAACACCCCTGTGGAAGAACGTACTGGAGGATCTCCACAGATGAGATAAACAGGAACTCTCTTGGTTCTCACGAATAGCAGCAGTCAAAATTACAATATTAACCCGGCTGCTGTAAGTTGTGAGCTCACTCCTGATAGAGATACCAGCGCGTTTGATCAAAAATATACAATCCGAAATAATATCCTTCATATGGCATTAAAAAAAGCAAGGATGCATAGAACAGTATTAATACGACCAACAGTGGTGGGAGGACTGGAAGTCCCAGATGTAAAGAGATATATAATGGCGTCACAAATAGCTCCCATGTTACAGTGGGCAACGGGAGTGACACGAAGAGGCTGGTGCAAAATTGAACAGGACGCCACACACATCCCTCTAGGAATGATGCTAGCTATGAAAAAACGGAGCCCGAAGAGCGGTAGGACAGATACTAGAGGCCACTAAAATGTCGCTGAGGGGCAGGGACCAGGCACTGACATGGAAGTGCATCTCCCCGGGGCTGAGCCCCCACACTCCCATGGCCTTCAATGCTGACTTCACCCCCGGACAAACACTAGCGTTTTGGGAATCGTGGGGACCCTGGGAACCCCTGATACTGGGAGAATTGTTCAGCAGTAGGATCCCACTGACATTTTAGGAGTGCAAGCAGAAGTTTGGCATGAGGGAAAAAGAGCGGTACAGGTATATACAAATTAGGCACTGGATCTCCCAAAAGCTGGTACGAGACGCAGGAAGTAGAACACCAATAGGATTGGAAATAACTCTAAAAGAGGGCCAGACATTGAAGGGTATTTCAAGAATATATAGATTGCTGGATAGGACACAACCATGAGATAAGCTCCTCTACATGGCTAGATGGGAAAAGGACTGTGGTGCGTCTGTTACAGAGGAGGAATGGGGTCAAATCTGGGAACAGGCATATAAAACATCAAAATGCACTTCAATAAAATAAACTGCATACAAAATCTGTTATAGATGGTATCTAACACTGCAGAGCCTACACAGGATGAACGCAACCTACTCTGCCTTATGCTGGAGACAATGTGGGGAGATAGGTGACCTAATTCATATGTGGTGGACATGCCCTAAAAACAAACTCTTCTGGAAGGATGTTTTGAGTCATATAAAGGGGATCAAGGGGAGGCAATTACCCAACTCGCCAGCCACAATTCTGCTAGGGGCCCATTTGGAGGAAATCTATGAGGCGAGTGGGCCACTGCTACCCTTATTACACATCTGTTGATGCTGGCCAGAATTACATTAACCCAGGGATTGAAAGAAGTAGAAGGACCAACAGTAGCTTCCTGGTGGGTTAATATATGGGGGGTGCTTGCCATGGAAAAGGTGTGTGCGCTCAGAACTGGGAAATATCAGAAATTCATGGCAGTCTGGCTCCCCTTCGACGAATATGTCAAAAAAAGAGAACACCACTTGCATAAACCGACCTTACTGAAAAAAATACAGGTGATATGAATATTAAAGCGAATGGCAACAGACATTTCCCTTAAATATAGGTGACACAATAGAGCCTGGAAGAACTGTGCTGGAACCACACATGTTGGGAGGGGGTGGGGTTATTGTTATTGATGTTTATATTATTTGAATTATAAAAAAATGATCTCAAGATCACAAGGGGCATGTAAATGGAACATGGAGAATAACAGTGTTATGATTCTCTTAAAAGATTGTATTAGCCCAACATGAGTTGGAGCAAATGTTAGATAACTGCAACATGTGAACTTAAGAAATAAATAAAATCCTTAAAAAAAAAAAAAACAAAGGCTGTTTATTTTTCCAATTGGGAAGCATTGCCTTCTTTTTAGAAACTTGCTTTTCTTTTTCTGAGTGCTATAAATGTCAACAGACTGTGCTTTCCTTCCTTTGAATTGTCCATTAATGTCATTGGGCCTCATTATGAGGTGGGCGGTAAGGGATTACCAGCACCGGTAAGGGCACCAGTGCCGGTAATCCCTCACCGCGCTACTACGAGTTCCCATTGTGGGTCTTCCCTAAACCCCTGGTTTTACCAGGCATTAAGGACGGGACCTGCAAAGGGACTTTGGAGCTAATAACGGTACCGCAATTTGCGGTACCGTTATTAGCGCCTCCCCATTCCCATTGAGCCCTATGGGGGCTCAAATGGGAATGGGGAAGGGCCCTGGTGAATGGGGAAATACCGCCACTGCCAACCTTGGAATGGGGAGGTAATAGTTCCATTCACCAGGGCGGAGTCGGTAAGGATTTGGAGGCAGCCATGAGGCTAATAGCGCCATGATTACCTCCAACCTCGTAATGAGGCCCATTGTCCTGGTAGAGTAGGAGGTAAGGGCGTGCTTAGCTGGATGCTGTTGCACCCTCTCCCATCTTCCTGGCAGAGGCTGGAGGGCAAATCTGAGAAATCAAAGATGTTAACGTTAGCCCTCAAATTGTCACTAAGTAATATTTTCTTTGTATGATTCAGCGTTAAAATGTATTAATATACAAATGCAATGGCTGGACTTTTGTAATTTATTAAAAGCAAATAAAAGCAGGGTTGTTCGTCTCTGGCAGTCTGTCATTCTTTCTACAGTCCCTATACTGTTGCATGAAGGAGGAGCTTACTCAACAAGAACCCCCACGCAATGCGTAGGAGTTCGTCTCTGGTAGTCTCTGGCAGAAAGTTGGCAGTAGACAGACCCTCCCGCCTGATCAAGCATCTAAAATACAGTATTGCACTTGACATCGATTTGTAAGTGCTGGCGGCTACTCAACACTAGGCTCTGGGGAGGCTGGTGGCTTGCCTGCATTGACTAATATAAACACATAACTGTCTGCTAGTGCCTCCACTTTCACCAAGAGCTTGCACACAGACTACGTGAATGGCCTCAGCATTCAAATCACTGGGCGGTTGACACAGCATTGTTGACCCAGCGATTCAGCCCCTTTATATTTTACAATTTCATTAGTACACCTCATGACCATAAAGGGATAGTGATAATTGAATGGAATGAAACTTGAGTGAGTAGTGGGATGACAGCTGTGATTTGAAAAATGCTGATTTCAACGACATCTGCTACACAAGCCGGCTTGGAACTGCCTCATTGCTATATCTCTGCAGCCTGTTGTAATCCGCGACCTCCAGGGAGTGATATAAAGCAATTTATACCCTTTTGTAAGGCGAGCCATATACTATGAGCTGCTCATTGATTAACATTATACAAACCTCGGCGTTCCTCTGTGTTAGAGAAATGAAAAGTAAGAAGGCACCAACAATGGGAATAAGCAAAGACAAAAAGAAAAAACTTGCAAGATCACCTTTACCCAGAACCAACACTTGGTGCCGTCGTGTAGGGAGACCAAATGCCACCTTAAGATCTGGGAAGTCTCTTCAGCGGGGAATGATCAAGATCAATCCACTGCCAAAGGTTGGTTTTACCAGCTCCTCCCTGGTCTTAACCATAACCCCAAAAATAATTACCCAACACAGCTGGCTCAAGCAGGAAAATGGTGGATACTAAAATCACTGGATTTTTCATGGCTGCTCCAAACACAGTTCTAGAGCAGAACACACAAAATCTGGACAAGACAGCAGTAATTAGATCTCCCTCTACTTCAATTGCCATATAAAATGGAAACTCCCTTTTTAATCTATGTTTAAATCTGTGTGGGGATGCTGTAGAGTGCACCACCATTACAATGGCAATGGAAGGAATAACTGGCCCCTCGCTGATACCTAGTACAAACCTGTCTGCCTCTCCAGGCTTAGACAGACTTGCTTCGACATCATCGGATGATTCTGACACTGACTCTTGTACCACTAGATCGCTGGGTGGTGACTCCAGAATATATAGCTTTCAAAATGAGACGTCCATGAAGGCCTGTATGGATGGCATTGCAGCCACACTGAAGGACAACTTTGCCCTTTGTTCATCACTTGCACAAGAGCAGCACAAAATTAAAAACATATTAGCTAAAGTAGGGGATGTCATCCTAAAACAGAACCAGACAAACCACGCTGCAGGTTATCGGCACATAGCCCCACAAAATATCGATACCTCTAATGATGAGGACTTTGGCACGTCTCCAACAATTTTAATCTATCAACTTAAAAAAAAGCAATATGCAAAGGCCGGATATGGCCCCCGGAACATCAGCGGAAACCTGCATGAGCGTGGAAGAATTTAAATCTGGGAAGAAAAAAAGAAACACAAACGAAAGAAACAGGCATATATCGGCAAAAGGTGTGGCAGCAAATGAAGAAGAAAGAACATGGAGGTACAACTAAGCAAGGGGCTACACAGAAACAACAAACGGGCCCTGGCAGAATCTAATCAAGCAGACATTGGGCCTCATTACACGGTAGGCGGTAAGGGAAAAGAGATGCCGGTAAAGGATTACCGGTATCGCTAACAGCTCCTGCCAATTACGACCTGTCTATCCGCTATTAGCAGCATCGCTAAGAACATTGCCCCTAATAGCGGCAAGGTCGCGGGCGCGCGACCCCTCAGGTCAGCATTAGCGGCATGGCGGAAATAGGAGTTCATCACTAGGCATGCAGACATGCTAATAGCGGCATGGAGCAGGCCCAAAAAGCCCATACCGGCAAGGCGGAAATACCGGCATCGCGAACCACCCGTTAAGGAACATGTGCAGTGTTCCCAACTGCCACAGGTGGCCACAATCAGCACAGGTGGAGGCAATGGAGACTGGGCAGCACAAAAGGATCACACCACACCCCTTCACACACCAAGATGATTCCAATACTAGCAGCATTACATGGGCTGGAGGACATGATTGCATTGCAGCACCAACAACAACAGGCAGCACAGAGGAGACGCAGGAGGAGGGCGAGACAGGCCCAGCAAGCACCACCAGTGCACCTAGTCATACCACAGAGGCAGCCACCAATCCCCAGGATTAGAGCCAGTCCATTCAACCTAACCCCTGAGCAGATACACACCCTGTACCGTCTGGACCGGGATACCATCACCACCATTGTGGACATGATACACAACGACATTGTGAGCCTCATAGACATCCGTACTGCCATCCCCCCTCTACTGAAGGTGATAACTGTGCTCCACTTCTTGGCCACAGGCACCTACCAGCATACTGTAGGGCAGATGCATGGCATATCACAACCAGTATTCTCAACCAGGTGCTTGATGCCCTTCTGAAGCACACAAGTGAACGCATATCCCTGCCACGGACTGCCCAGGAGATCGCCAACACCAAAGTTGGCTTCTATTCACTGGCAGGCATCCCAAGTTGCATCAGGGCCATCAACCGTACCCATGTGGAACTGGTAGTACCACATGCTAATGAGGCAGTCTACCGAAACAGAAAGCAATACAACTCCATCAACGTCCAAATGGTATGTGACTCTAACAAGATCATCACACATTGTTGTGCTCGATATCCCGGATCAACCCATGATTCAATGGTCCTGCAGAACTCAACGATGCCACTCTACATGGAGCGACATGCTGGACAACGTTCGTGGCTACTTGGTGAGTAGCAGGGCAAGCACATGGCAGTGTGATGTGGATTGTGATTGGGGGGGGGGAGATGCATACTCCAACTGGGTGTGATTGGGAGGTGGGGGGAGATGCATACTCCAACTTGGTGTGATTGGGGGTGGAGGGGAGATGCATACTCCAACTGGGTGTGAACTGTTGTCTGTAGAAAAAATGGACATACAGATTTACACCACTGTCCACCAAGGCAGCCCACAATGGATCTGACACAAAACCACATGCAAGTTGTAAACTGCACAACAAAGAAATTAATCCAATACGCCAAACATGACATATCTATCCACATGCACATTGCACATCATACCATACCCTATATAACACAAAGAAGCCACATGCAGCCAATATGCACAATGGAAATGTACGCTGAACAACATCACAACAGATAAAGGGATCACCTGTAGCCATTGTACTGATCCACACCCGTACACCACTACTGAAGTGCCGCTTCACAGCATGGGGACATCAGCTACGGGATGGCAGTACACTAGCAGTGTGGTACAAACGTTGCCAGGGCCAAGAAACACTAATGACTTGACCTCACCCAGAACATGGCAATAACTGCCGTAGGCATGCATGGTGCATGTCCACTTGCAAGGACTACCTCACCTTCCCACATTGCAGTTACTTTGATTGCCTCCATGCATGCTGGGATTTGTGGATGTCAATCGCAATGCAAAGTTGGTTTGTGTGATATGTACAGGTTCCACTTGATGTAAACACTTAAACATACCTATTGTTGCACCCATGCAGGTGATGCTGGCTATCCCCTGAAGAGGTGGCTCCTTACCCTTGTACGGAACCCACAGAACAGGCACGAAGAGGAATACAACCGTGCACATACCCGTACCCGTGTGGTAATTGAGCAGACATTTGGCCTTTTGAAGACATGGTTCCGGTGCCTCAGCAGGTCGGGCGGGGCACTCTTGTACGGCCATGAGAAGGTGGCCAAGATCACCATGGCATGTGTCATGCTGCACAATATGTGTATCAGACGGAATGTGCCAATGCCCCCTGCCATTGAACTGCAACCACCTGATGAGGATGATGATGGGGATAAGGAGGGAGGAGACGAGGCTGCAGGTCATGCAGGTGGCGATGCCCAGGAGGGGACGTGCTGTGCGTCAGCATCAGATCGACCACATTTTCTGATTCACATGGTTGAACTTTGTTGAATGGATGTGGGTATTTGTCCACTAGGTTTTGTGGTGAAGTGCACACTGGGCCCTGTCCACTTGTAAAGCACACATACAAAATGATAAGGTCCACTCCTGTGATTTAAATTGTCACCAGTGTGTTTGATATATTATCAGGTAAAGAAGTGCATGGGCCCACTATGCAAACACCCTTTCCCTCCTCCCCCCACAAAACTCCCAAAACACCCTTGCCCCCCTCCCCTCCCCTCACAACACTCCCATGTATGGCTGGTATAACAGTGCTGCCTTGCTGTACATATGTCAGCAACATCTGGCTGGCCCTAGTTCCCATCCCCACTGCCACCGTTGGGGGGGGGGGGGGCGGGGTTGAGAGGTTGTGCGCTGCATAGCTCGCAAGGACCGGGGGCTGCTCTGCCTTGAGCTGGCAGAGGAGGAAGTGCACGGTTGTTCCGGTGCCGGTGGGGGGTTCTGTCTGTCCATTGCGTCAGCTATGCGTGAGAGGACCTGCCTCACAAGTGACATTTCCTCACATAGCCTGTTGGTGCTGGCTTCCATGGCCTGTCTGATTTCCCTTGCATGCTCCCTGCACTCCTCCCTCAAACGTGCTGCCTCATCCACATGCTGGCCAACCAGCGCAGTGATGTCCTCCTGCCGCTGTCTGATGATGGTCATGTCATGGCCACGGTGTCTTGCTCGTGGGGTGGGTGCTGCACCTTGTTCTATTGGTCCAGCATCTGGTGATGACACCGGTGGACTCCAGCACCCTGCCACTATTTCATCACCGGACTGGGCATGGCTGCTGGATTGTGATGTGGGGTGTGGGCTTGGTTCTTTTGACTGCTGGGGGCTGGGTGTGTGTTGTTGTATGGCCGAGTCACAAGTGTCCTCCACATTGGACATGGGTGCTGTGGCTGCTGCCTCGCTGATGGAACTATTGGCAGCAGGCAGTGTCCCTTCCGCGGGTGGTTCGTGCGTTGGGGGGGATTACTAAGTGGGTGCTGCAATTGGTTCTGTCGTAGGTTCACGTTTTGGTGACGTGGGTGGCTTGGTGTGTTTGGCCCTCTGCAGGAGTGCACTCTTCCCTGTGCCCCTCGACGTGCTGGCGATGTTGCCTGACTCCTTTCCCCTGGGTGGTTTCTTGGCTGGGAGAGCCTGTGTCGCAGTGTCCTGCTCATTGCTGTCGGTTTGTGAGCCTGTGGAGGACAAAGAGGGGGATGGCATTGGTGATTGGTCAACGTGCTTCATGCAGATGTTCTTCATGCTGTTCTATGCATTCGGACTTCATGTTTGGGCATACAGGTCATAGGACTGTTGGGTGGGTCATTCATGCACGAGTCCGGGTGACACATGTCTGTGGTGATGGATGCATGTGTGTGTGTTGGGATGTGAACCTCACATGGGCAGGGTTGTTTGCATGTATGCTTGATGGCCACATCCATGAGATGATTTGGGGCTCACATTTGGGGAGGTACCTCATCTTTCACAGTGCAGTGTTTTGTGTGGACACTCACCTCCATCTGACAATGTGGGCACACCACGCTCCATTTCGCCGACTCCCTCGATTGATTCGACACCTATGGTGCTCGCACAGGTCTCCTCCCACTCCATTCGTTTAATTGGGGATCCTCCACCGCCTCCTGTGCCCATGGCCAGGTTCCGGTTGGCAGCCAGGATGCTGCATACACGGAGGCGGAGATCGTCCCACCGCTTCCTGACATCTTTCACGGGAGGTGGTGCCCACCGCACTGACTTTATGGGCCACCTCTGCCCAGATCGCCTTTTTTTTTATTAGGGTGACACGCCGCATGTCATTGGCGAACACCACCTCCGCGTTGGCAGCAAGCGTGTCAGTGAGCATAATGAACTCTTCATTGGTAAATCGCTCCTTACGCTGCCGCTCTGCTCCTTTTTTGATTGCCTTGGGAATTATCAGTGGGTCTGTGAAGGATTTTGTATGGCTCTGATGTGGATGCAGGTCCTGGGGGCAGAGGATGACAATGGATTGTGTTTTTAAAGATGGCCGCCGTGCTATTTCCCGTTCCTGTGCGATGACGCTACTTCCAGTTCCGCTTATTTACGGTGACCACTAATAACGGTCACCGCTAATGCCATGTTGTAGGAGGTCGGAAGTGCTATCGGTGTTCATCGGTGCCGCTAAGGGTCTTTACGGGGTCTTTAACGGCATGGCGGTAGGGTCCTTACCGGCATGGCGCTAAGCTTGTGCCCGCGTACTCTTGATTCCAGCGGCCTCTTACCTACACGGACACGTTATTAGCGTCATGCCCGTAAAGGCGGTATCTTACAGCGTACTGTGTAATGAGGCCCATTGTCTGTATTGAAAGAGAAGAGTTTTACGAATTGGAAAAAAAAAGGAAAAATGTCTGCACCCAAAAGAAAAACAGTGACTCAAGCAACCAATACCTTGGATAATTGGCTATTGGGCCAGGAAGTGGTAAACCGTCCCGGTATAGAGCAAGACCCTCAATCTGAGCAAGAGAATTATGGTGAAAAGAGAGAGATAGCACAGATCCACGATTTAGAAATATTTCAACAAACTCCTGCGTTTGTGTGGCTCCCAATGCAGAAGAGGATTGAAGCAGCCAGTAGATTACAAGCTGGAAATCATAAAGGCATCACAGGCAAACCCATTGGACTAGCAATTCCTCTAATGGTACCGGCAATGTGGTAACACGATTTGCATATGGGAGGACTACACCTCCTCTGATAGTCCTTTATTTAACCGTCCTCGGCTCCTGCGGCAATTGCATCTGGTCCCAGATCTGGGAATAATCTCCATGAGAGACTTCCTCAAGGTGCAATTGCCGGAGGTGGGCAGTAGTGCAAACTGGGTTGATGTGACATTTGTTTCCCCTGTTGTCATGGACAATATCTGCTCATCCATAGATCAATTGCTAAAACTTGGATTTGAAATCCAATATGATCCAAAAACAAATTTTGCACAAATGATTCGAGCACATACACATTATCAGAGACGAAGCGATTACCAACCACAAAAGCATGGCCAACAGTACACTGCCCCCAAATTTGCTAAAATCTCTGGCAATGTCTTTCAGGCTGGAGTAACGGAATGGCCAGCATGCTCAAACCAGGTGTGGCAAAATTGAAATAATCAGAAGGAGGAACCCCACATTTTTTCTATCATGGAACACTAGGGGGTAACACTCCTTTATCTCCAGAACAGAAGTAAAGATGCTACTGAACACCTCAGACTTGTTTTTGCTTCAAGAGTCATGGGTAACTGGACAATTGGCAAGAGACGCAAGCAAGGGCAAGGAGGGGCATCCAAGTGGAGGCCTATGCATTGGAGCATGCAGCAATTTGAACATGGTTGATTACTCCTGGATAAGTTAAATAGGAACATTCGATGTGCCGTAATTTCAGATTTCCTCAAACTGAAGCAAAAGACCATGGCTATTTTCAATATACGATCCATCAGACGGCTTATGCAGTGCGTCACTAATAACTAGCCTTGGAGAAATACGGACAGCATGGCAGGATGAAGTACCTGGCGGTGCAAGCATTGTAGCTGGAGACTTTAACGCCCATTGTGTGCCTATTGAAGATCATTAATTAGAAGAACACTCTAGTGAATTGGGACAAAAGAAAAAAAGATCATCATAGATCACACCGAAAATAACTCCTGGGAAGAGGCAGGAGTTGGTCATGTTTCTTTCTGGAAATATGATCTGTCTCTTCTGATTCTATCAGACTGTTTGTCCATAATAAATCTAAAGACCTGGTGGGGTAGCTCATTGTTTTTAGATGCTATCTTTACCTCAAAGCATATACAAGAGTGTATATGATCATATAAACTTAACTTCAATTCATTGAGTGACTGTGGCCCTTTCATAGTTTTCCTGTCCTCGCAATTAAGGGTGGCTCAAGATGATTTAGCATTTGAACCCGTGTGACTATCACAGGCCCTTTAAGATGAGGTAGCAATACTTTGAGATGGATGGGGATGCAGAATATACTCAAATATCAATAATCGGACAGACTCAAGAAGTTGGCAATATAGTCTGTTTTAATGTCAATTATCTAAAACGGGGAGTACAACGAACATCCACGATAATGTGCTTGATCTTCTCACTCAGCGAGATTTATAAAACAAACACAACTTTTATAGTAAAAACTTGTCATCACTGACGTCAATCTACGTGGCAAACTACAAAAACCTACTTGGGGAAAGTGATTGGCTTAACTGGAACATCTAGGTATACGTTCCATACTTATCTGGGAAAGTGATTGGGTCTCTAACATCAGGTGGGGCAGCTAGGCCCTCCCTTAGTGAAAGTCACTACGAATGTCATCAAATATTCAAAGTCCCATTGGCTATACAAACTATAGGGCTCTCTATTACGTGGCCCTCTATAAATGGTTGGCACCCTTGCACCCCTCTCTACTATTCCACACACACTAGCAGCACACAAACTGGAACCCAGGCGCTGGTGGGCTGGTCCTGACCATAGATTCCCACCAATTTGCCTGCCATCTATCATTACCCTTGCAGTCGGCCAGTCAATTAGCCCTTTGAACATTGGCCTTGCAAATGTTCTCTGTGCCTGAGAATAAAAGGGAGTATGAGCATACTCTGTTTTGTGGAGCCGACGTAGCTTGTCCCAATATCTATTTTCATTCATCCACATGCCTGGAGACCATGTTTCGGAGCTTTGCTGTATTTAAAATACTATTTAATGATGAGCCTCTGACGTCTTCAATGTTCTCGCACCTTGCATTGGCAGGAGTTTGTTCTTTTCATACGTCTGGGAGCTTCTGTAAGAATTTCCAGGCTCAAGGCAGCCTTGACCTCTTGGTGCTGGGCCGGCCAAGCCTTTCTTGATCCACCTTTGGTCATAAAGCTATTTTCTAACTGCGCCGCACTGAAAAACCCCTTTTCTCTCGCTGGGCCCAAGCTCTGCGAAAGTGCGTTGTGGAATCATCCATAGTCCATGCGTTACTATACATATACGTTTGGCGCATGCCGCAATTTATCCACTACGTAGCTAGCTCAAGAATATTTTGTCTGCTTATGTTTACTGCATCTGTACATGTCTAAAATGACTTCGCATTTTCTTCAGTATTTCTGTAGCACGAACATCTTCATCTCGAGGCCGAAATGCTGTTCATCTTTAACACCTCCTTCTCTTCAGATTCTTTAGAATCTCTATGTTCTTTCACCTCTATCTCTTCTGGGTGCGTCAGCCCCACTTCGCATGACGTCACCAATCTCCTGCTTTTCTCAGTTTTGACTCTTCCTCTGGGTTTTCATTCAAATGGCCATCATATTATCCTGAGTGCTTGTATGGCTTTCCTAATGTGTACCTTACTTCCATGATCTTTTGCGGTATAGGGATTTTCAATGGAACTGCATGTGTTTCACACTCTGGTCCTCAACATATAGGAAAGAAGGGAGCAGTGCTTGAGGTGGTTGAGTTACAACATGCCTGGCAACACCCAGCCTTCATAGACAACAACAATATTATTTTTTATGGAAGATACAAAGATGATATTTTGTTGATTTGGAATGGTTCATCACGGCAACTCAAGGAATACCACATACATCTCAACAATTATACCTATAATCTCCAATTTACTATGCAGGAATGTACAGAGAGGATACAATTTCTTGGCTTGGAATTATATGTGGAGGATAATATTATCCAGTCCACACTCTTTGTGAAACCGACAGCAAGTAACCGCATGCTATATGCAACCAATAATCGGCCTAAACACATAATTTCCAATATCCCATGAGGAGAATTTTTAAGAATCAAAAGAAATTGCACAAATATCAATGAATTCAACAAACATATAGAGCAAGCCAAACATAAATTGCAAGCAAGCGGCTATGATGCCAAAAGACTCAACCAAGCGCATCGGAAGACAATTCAAAGAACAAGAACTGAACTATTTCAAAATAAAATCAAAAGCCTGTCAGCCTTTCCTAAAGAAGTAAGATTAATTATAACCTACAAGTCAGAGGCATCGATAATACGCAAAATATTACAAAGACATTGGACAATACTTACATCAGATGAAGATCTTCAATATTATCTCAATAAGAATCCATGCATAGCCTATCGGAAGGCCAATAATCTCAAAAATCTGCTCTGCCCATCCCATTTTCTACCTAATAAACCACAAAAAGGATTAATACAACTCTCGACGAGCCAACTCTCAAAGGTAACTACAAATGTGGATACCGTTCACCAACTACACCACCAAATTTGTCGTATATGGCATCAAATGTATTTGTCAACAACGATATATAGGCAGCACAATTCACCATCTAAAAACATGCCTCACTGAACATTTCAGAACCTTGAGAAACAAAGGCATAAGGTATCCACTTGCCTACCACTTCTATCGGGAGCATGCCAATGTGGACTATAAACAAATACAATTTTTTGGCATTGAAAAAGTTGCTAAGCCGGCAAGAGAAGGTAATAGAGAAAAACAACTGAGGCAATGTGAGGCCAAATGGATTTGTCTGGCAGACTGTTGTTTTACAGGATTCAATTCGGACTCAGAATTAATTCCTTTTATATAACAGATCATTTTTACTTTTATCACTTTTGAGCCATTGTATTCTCTCTCTGTTCTTATTTTTTAATTAACTCTTAACAATGTATTCTTTATCTGTGAATCTTTGTCCTAGGTTAAAACTGTATACAGTCACTTACATGCTACCATCCCAGGCCAATCATCCCTATCAAAATATGGCGTATCAACAAGTTACATATACAAAGTCCTTTAAATACAAGGCACTTCCTCCCATTATTTGGAATCAAGGGAAGTAAATTCATTATAAATGTACTACACATAAATGGGTTTCAAATAAAATATTCAACTTCTTCACATTTTTTAAATACAACACTCTAAGGTCGCAGTAGACTTTGTACTCGTATTACATCAATACCCCGATCCAGAATGGCAGAGAATGTGATGACGTCATTACGTCGCAGAAAAACGTAGCATGTCATCACACAACAAAAAATATGCTGCCATTTTGTCATTCAAACTCGCATACAGCCGCGGTTATCAGACCAGTGAGTCACTCCAGAATCTGCTCGCTATTGCGTTTGAATGAGGAATTATCAATAACTCGGGTACAATCAAAACTCCAGTTAGGACACATACCTAAGTGTCTTACTTAAGAATATTGGATTTGTCAATTAACTGTGATAAAGAACAACTGCTCCTTCTTCCTATACAGATGTATTAAGGAGAAATCCTCTCACAACCACAAAAGGAATAGAATCTTGTCTGTTGACAAATAAATACACCCCTCGAGACAAATTGAAACCATTGTCAAGTGACTGGATAGCCATCATATGATTCTGAAAGGTTTTGATACATCAGGAGTTTGTAAGAAAAGTGAGTCTCGCATCTACCATTGAACTCTTATCTGAATAGTTAAAGTATCTATTACTAATGTTGCTATAATGGTCAACACAGCATGCCTGCCTCTCCCAACAGTTACATCACTCAGCTCTATAATTCCTAAGGATTTAACAATAACCGTGCTAGGTCCTCTTTCTTTTTATAGGACCAACTTGTTACTGGTTCAGTTTAATTTGATCACAATAAGTAGTCTAATTTCATGATGTATATATTGTATTCATCCACAGCTAAACATAATGCTTAACGCTCCCTCCTGAGGAACCAAATTAATTAATTTGGAGAAACCCGTATCGAGGATTTGCCTAAATGTAATGTGATTAATAGAAGTATCTAAGAACATATTAGATCCAGACCTTGATGTGAAATAATTTAACCAAGTTTGCACTTTAATCAAGAAGCTTTACCTTTTACTTTGATGTGAATCAACATCCAACTGAGTTAACCTTGAATTAAATTAAAAGTTTCTTTTTTCAACTCAGAAAGCTCAAGTTTTTCTTTGAATTTGAATCAACATTTCACTAACTGGAGGGCGCAGATATCAAAATTGTGTCTTCATACAATTCAGCTATTTCTCATTACACTGCGCTGCCTCAGAGAGAAAGCACCTATCTCTGCAGCCCCAAGTATCTACAAAAAACCCATATATATCTGTAATCCAGAACTCGCCATAGGTTGCAATTAGGCTGCAAAATCTAATTTGTGCTTGAGGTGGGGGTACTTGGCTCCTTCTCTAGACTCCTCCTGTCATGCGACCCCTTTTTGCCGGTCATTGGCACTGACGGAGGTTCGGTCACCATGGAGTGTCCCGCTACGTTTGAGACGTATTCCGAGTGCGGTCTAGTCTTTTTCTAACATGGCCGCCTCCAGCATATTGGCGTCCAGTTGCTGCCGGCTCGCCGCGTTGCAACTGCTAGTCTTTGCTACCTGTGGTTGTTGCGCTCAGTGCTCCCCTTTGCTCTGCTGAGCCCCCCGTGTCCTTAGGGCTCTCCGCCCTCTTCTCTACGCTGCTTCTCTTTTTCCTCCGCTTGCTCGGCCCTCGGGGTTTCTCTCTGTGCCTTCTCTCTGCCTGGTTTCCCCTCTTACTTCTTACCTGTTAGGGGAGATTGGACTTCCTTTTTTTTTGTCTCCCTTGTTTTTTCCCGTATCACCTCCTTGGCGTCTCCTCTTGACTACGGCTTCGTTTCTGTCTCCTACCAGTGATCTTCGCTCTTCGGATACCCTTACTCTCTCCTACCTCCGGAGATTTAATACTCACCGGACATCCAAGGCTGCAGGATTCTTCTCTTGGCCAGACCTCCTGGTTTTTTTGCCTTCCGGGCTTTTTCCCCACTGGATATCACGGTTCCGGAAACTTCGGCAACCATTGTGGCGTCGTTCCGTGGTAGGCCGTATCTCCTAAAAAAGAAATCCGCCGCCAGAGAAAGAAGAAAGAAGCTTTCCAAAGATATTTCCTCAGGTGAGGAGGAGGGGAGGAGACTGAAGTGGGAAGTGACTTGGACATAACATACAAACCCGATATTTGTGACACCTACCCTCTGGGCGATTCATCGACCACTCTCCTATCATTCTTCACATCTAGACATCCTCGTCTGAATAAATGCTTCTTTGGGACCCATATCTTTAGGACTCCTCTTAGGCATCCGGCTGACTTTACATGTTCATCCTTGTTCCTGGACGGAACCATACAGTGTCCATTTCGACTGCGGTAGATCCACTTCCCCACGTACCTCTTGTGGCTCTTTGGGTACAGGAACTTCGTTCCCTCAGGTGCGTGAATGCTAGCCTTCACGTAGTCTCTGATTTCTTCATTTGTCAGCTCTTTAGTTGTCCATTCTGATTCGATATCAATTATGATCTTCATTCCTATCGCCTTCTTTACAGTCTTTTTGCATTGTGAGATTATTATCCTGATCACACAGAATCCAAGCAAAACCATCACTATCAGGGCACCAAGGAACTTGTCTGCCATCCATTATGGAACCCATGAGAAGAGTGATCCAAAACTGTCATCAGCAATATCATCTGTCTGTGTAATGTCCTCAGCAACGTTATGGCCTCTGTCAAGCTACCATTCTGGTCATCATGAGAAAGTATGAATGTGCACACAATAAAACTAGAAGAAACCGGAGGTACTTTTTTACCGACCACTTATAAACAGCCCTCCATCGAACTTTTGATTAAACAATACACTATGTTTATAGGGTCACTTGCTTCCCCACTATCCTTTTTTGATTTTCTTCTCTCTTACATATGATTTATAGTAATTATATTGTTATATACCACACCAATTTGTATCAAAAATAGTAATTTATTATTTTTTAAACACATTGTTAATAAAACACTTTTTTACAATTTTCTTTTCTATAATTGTAGGAATTCTCCATACAATTGTTAAACACACAAACATATATCTCAATGATTTATAATTTCACTATGCACATCTAATAACCTGTAGTAATTCATTCTTTAACAATTTCTTTTAAATAGAAATTTCATAGGGATCTGTTGTTTGCTCCCCTCTCTCATAGAGAAGTGCATCCCAGTCATTTCACTCTGTATTCATATCACCCATGCTTACTTTCTTTATTACTTTCATACTGCATTCAAACCATACCCGACATGTTTCATTCCTTACACACTTTCATACAACTCACAAGGAAATTCTTCAGGGGTAAAAACTTTTTTATACCACATTTCATTTCGATGTACAATTATGTTTGTCTTCTTTTAGAATTTTTTCTAAGGATCCACTATCAATGATGTCCATTCCATGAGGTCCAACCATCAAACGGATAACTATGGGAAGCAAGAATGGGATATTCAAATTTTAGTATTCAAATCACATCCTGGTTTACTGGTATGAATGTGCAACATGATTCTCCGATTTTGGCACAAACGCCTCCATCCATAGCTTTGATCATGTCCAGGATGGATCTATTCTGAAGAGTCATCAGTCGTATGGCTCTCAGCTCTTCCTTCATAGCATTGAATCCCTTTATGGTAGTGTTAATCGTCTGTAGGAGCTCAAACCTGGTTATTTGTAACCACTTAGTATTTGCATCTGTCTGGATCCTGGGCATGAAGATTATTGTGACTATCGATGAAGTCTTACTAAACAATCTGTGCTCATATGGAATGGAATCAAAAGCTTCTATGACTTGGCTGAGAAATAGTTCTCTCCCTTCATTCGATTTATCAGCTCAACAGATCTCTTCTTCCTCAGATGGGCATCAGCTTTTGGAAAGTCACCAATGTTTAAGTCACTCTTAGGAATCACCAATGCTGGATCATGGACGTTCACTATAGAACACCGTCCTCCCCAATCTTCCGGTAGCTTCATGTAATCTCTGAATCCACAATCCCAGTAGTGATCCCTGATCACTGCTGTTCCAATGCTCATTTCTGGCCCATCAAAAATTCGACCACAATTTTGATTCCCTCCAAATTTTCTTGTGCCATTTTTTCTGAAACATAGCTTTGTGTTGTCCAGAGGAACTATCTGCAAAGGCCCTCTTTTGTCTTCAACCCATGTCAGTAGTCTAGCAAGTCTTGGCCATACATTTGTGCACCCATTTTCCACCATGTCAATGGTTGGTTTGTAATAACCAATGACTACCCACACTCTGCAGATGACCACACCTTCCTCCCATCCATCTGGAGAAAGTACTGATCCCCCAAATCTGCATTTGGCCTCTATTCTTCCATCTTTGAAAATCTTCTGCAGATTTTCCTGGACTTTCAAGTCTTCTGTTCACTTCCCAACTGATTCCAACTCCTTTCACTCTGGGCTGATCATATCTTGTCACATGAGTTCTGGTGAATATCCCTGCGCTTGTAATTAAGTCTTGAACATAATCATCTTTATATGGAGCTGACCATTGTGTTGCCCATACCAAAGAGGCTGTTCGGCCCATGAACTAACCCCTTGCTCGGCAGAGTACAATGTGAGATAGGCAATGCGCTGTCTGAACATCTATTTCAATAGCTATGAATATCTTATATTTTCCCATAGTATAAGGCAGGAGTGCACATACAAAGCATTCCTCCTCTGAGGTTCTCCTTCCCACTTTCATGTGTTGATACTGCATGTTGTTCCCCAAGTGTGCTGTGCTGTCTAGGTAATCGGTTAATTCATGATCATCCTCTCTACCACTGCTCTTAGGTCTTTTTCTTTGTCTTTTAAGAAGGGAACGTGCTATTAATTCATCAAATATACTAACACCTGGCCATCTCCTGAAGGGAGTTACAGAACTATTCGTTGTGGGTCTAGGTGACCTCAACTATGCCTCTGGTGTAGGAAAAATCACATAAGGTCTCGACTGTCTTATAATTGCCACATCTGTACCCTCCTGCTGCATAGGAATATATACAGGAACTACTGCCTTCTTTAGATCCACATAATTGACAGTGCGTATCGTGAGAAATAGAAGAATAATGATAAATATGATACATGTGTAGATTATGTACTAGTACATCCACCTCAGCAACAATAACTTCTTGCACATCGCCGTGGCCTCGCCGTGGTCTCTATTATTGCTATCAATGTTGCCCATTTTGTATCTTTACTTTTAAGAAAGGTAAAACCAATTTTTAATCGGGCAATCTCATGAAATATTCTGGCAGCTGCTGGATATGTTCCACAAGTTCCACAAGCAGCTGGCTGATTGCAGGACAATTAACAGGATTTCGGATGAACACAAAGGAGTCATCCTTTCGCCAAACCAAATAAGGATGTGCTTCAAGCAGATAATAAAAGATCAAGTCCAGTCAGTTGTGAATATCATCACTCGATAGACCCATTCATGCATTCAAAACAAGGTGTATCACTCAATAGACAGATCTGCTTTCTAATTTCATGCAGCAGCCAATTAATTGCAGGTCGATTTTTGGGATATTTTATGAATACATAAGTGCTGGTTTGTTGGCCAACAAGATACAGATGTTTGTGGAGCAGAAAATAAAAAAACATTCCAAGCAGTTTATGGGTGTCTTCATCAGATAGGATCCTCTGCACATCCAAAAATGCGCCGATAAATGTTGCCATTAGACACCACGATGGGTACCTCCAAAGAGAAACCCGGTGAGAAAGGAATCCGGGAGCTGTTCCCTCTTCCATTCATCAAAGATAAACTCCAGGTCTGGCATTTCCATGTACCCATGGAGTAATCTTGTGCTTTTTAACTTAGTCTGTCTGAAAGTAAACAAGGTCAGATCTTGAGAATCTTTATGCAATGGGATTGAGAAAAATGCATTTTTCGAGTCAATCACAGTGAGATATTGCACCTCTACCAGGATACTACATAATATCGTCGCCGGGTTCAGAACTAGAGGAAACTCAGCCTCTACAATCTGATTATTTGGGCGCATGTCTTGCACTAAACGCCACAACCCCCGTTTGTTTTTTTTTTTTTTTACCGGATACACTGCGGTATTGCATGGTGACTCTGACGGCACTAAGATGCCTTGATCCATCATGGCGAATATCATCTTAAGAATACCTTCATCAGCCTTTTGAGACATGGGATACTGCCTTGCTCAAGGTAAAATTGCTGCTGGGTTCAATTTTAACTTGACTTCTTCAACCCCTTTTAATGGGCCTATGTCACAGGGGCCTGTGTTCCATAAATAAATTGGCACTTTCGCCATGTCTTCATCAAAGAATGCGTTACGCTGACACACTATCCTTTTCTGTGGAACCTTGCGTCTTATCGTCCTGATCCAATATGTGATACTCATTTCAAACAGTACTTGGTCATCTGACGGGTGGTCTCTAAACATATCCTCATCAGTGACGTCAGTTAATCTGTAACCCTCCCCAATAGCAATCACTGTGATCCATAATCTGCCATCATCATCAACTCCTGGAAGCATGGCTAACTCTCCTCGCACTATACCTGCTTGGAGTTCCAAGGGAAAGACTTGCCCCCCCCCCTTCATCCATAGGTATCCTTGGCCTGAACAAAAACTCATCAGGTATCCTTATAGTCTTAGTCTTGCCCACTAAACCAGGTAGCCATGTTAACAAAATGCATAACCCATAGTAAAAGACTTCTGGTTCTAATGATACTCCTCATATGGCTATTTGCGCTGCAAATGCCATGTTAAATTCACTCATGTTTAAATAATGCATTCCTTGCGTTGAACACACTCTGCCTTCATCAGTAAAAGAAATCGTCATATTTGGTTTCGTCATTAAATCTCGACCGGGTATATTAACTGGTGTCTGTCTTGAATACAACAATGGAACAGACATATCACATTCTCCTATAGAGACTGGTAATTTCTCAGTAAAAGGAACTCTACTTGTAGCTCCCGAGAACCCTTGAGCATAGATGGCATTTCCCGATAATGAAAATGTTCCCTCTTGTATGCACGAGCGTGTTGCTTCCGTGTCTAAAAAAAAAAAAAATGTATCTCCTATTGTGACGTCAACCCTTGGTGCCTCTTGAGGATTGTGAGTCATTGATCGCACTGAACAAATAAAGTCACCCAGTGAGCTGTCCTATTATGGATACATGCTTATTCCCGTGCCTGTGAAAGGATTCCCTCAGTCGACAGTGACATCCCCTAGTCCAGGAGTCAGCAATTGTCCTGTGTGTGCGCTCTGCTGTATCTGCCTGGGTGCGTGCTGTGACTGCCCTTGTGGTAGATTCAATGGTGCTTTCTGTGGTTGCAAAGCCTGTTGCATTCTCAGCGCTTTTGCTTGCTGCACTGTCTGATCTTGGGCAAGCCCGTCCCTACTTTGTGGGCTATATGCAGGCAGATAACGGTCCCCCTCTTGAGAACTGCACATTCTGTACAAACCCTTGGCTCCCACACGTTTGCGCTACGTGCCCTGTCATTCCACATGTCCAACATACAGGAGGGAGTATCCTGATGTGCCCTCCCTGCATTCCTTGATTGTCGTTCTGCATATTCTGAAACCCACCTTGGTTATTCTAAAAGTTTCCCTGATTATTCCGGAAGCCCCCTTGGTTGTTCTGGAAGCCCCTTCCTCAGAAGCCTCCCCTACCTCTTGGTATGAATCCATTATTTCCCTGATCAAACTGCCATTGGTTATTCACCTGCCGCATGCCTGCTGCTTGCTGTGATCCTGGCCCTTCTCCACTAGTCCTCATCGCCCCTTCTATGGCATATTTTGACAATTATTTCTGCACTAACTTTGCTTCGTCAATCTTCCTAGCATCTTCTTTCTTTCGATTTTTCTCCTACATCAGTCGGCAATAATGCGCAATGGTCAGCTTTATTTCTGGCCACAGTTTTGCCTCCATACACACTAGTTTCTTGAGCTGTCCCTGCACTTGGTCTGGCAGCCCCTGACATAATATATGATAAAATACAGGTATAGATTTCCCCCACGGGTCCCTTGTTTCCAATCTCCAATCCTCCTGATAATTCTGAATCTAAGCAAGAGGATCCTCCCCTTCCTGCATTTTTCATACCATTATAGTTCCCATATCTGACGTATCCGGATACTGTACTCGTAGCGCTTTCCAGACTGCCGCTGTGCCATCATGTGCTGTGTACTGAGCAGTGACACTCGCATATCCTGCTCTCGAACAAATGCCGTCTGCCCTCTCCCCAAGGATAGCGGCTAGAAGACCCTTAATGTCTCCTATAGATAATGTGTTTCCTCCTGTCATTCACTCTAATTCATATATTCACTTCCCGGCACGGGAAATTAAACTAGGGAGTTTGCATCTCAAATTATCCTTATCCATTTGTGGCCAAAGTATATACTGTGGTATGGCCCTCCTTTTTCTAACAAGGGAAACTGTGAAACCCCAAAATTGCATTCATCCCCCATCATCTGCCTGTCCATAGTAGGGACAATGGTAATGACCTTAGCCTGCTCACATAAGGTAGCGAGTCCCCCCTCACATTATGGGATCATCCATTAGGTTGATCTGGCCACGCCAGGGGCTCTGGCATCCTCGATTTGAGTAGGTCCTGATCCGACCATCTGACTTCCCTATCTGTTGGAGAACACCCCTCAGGATTGTATGCATCAACTCCCTCCTCCCCACGGAAGGTTTCTTTACCTTCGTTTGGCATGTGTTGCCCCCAACTAGTGTGGCTGCTTTCTTTCTCGTCTCTGTTTAAAGTTAGTTTGTCCAAAGACAAAGCTCTATGATTAAGGCTAAGCAAGCCTTTTTCCTTGCCTTGTGATTGAGTTCTCTCAAATCAATCGCCTTTTCCTTTATCTTTTGATTCCTTTTTTGTCCTCATCTCCTGATACGTCCTTTCGATGCTATCTCCAATGTCTCCGATATCAAAATGATCTTCTAAGTCTACCCTAGACGGTCCTGCCATTGGTTCTTGCACTGGGAAGAACTCTTCTATGGCCTTCCATGCCACTACTGGACCAGGTTCCGTTAACTATTTCTCCATGCGATCAATGTCGCATTCTCTCTGCCTCCTCTTTCATTCCATTTCTTCATCATCCTCTCTTTGTGCCTTTGCTTCCTCTCTAACCCTTTCTTCTTCCTATCTTTTCACTTCTATTCTCTTGTTTGCCTTATGCACTTCTTCATCTCTGCGTCTTTGCATTCTTTTGTCTCTTAATTTCTGTTCTTCCACTACTTCTCTTCTTCTCTAGCCTGTCCTGTTCTTCAATGGCCCTTTGTCTGTTATCATACTTTCTTTGCTCCTCTGCTCTCTCCTGTTTTTTTTTAACTGTTTATCTTGATACAGTTGTTCCCGTCTGTGACTACTCTTTCTTTTAGCCTTGTCCTCTTTTAATCGATTCTCTCGTTCCCTGTCTTTTTTTTTATCTTGTTTGTCCTGATCTTCCCTTTGCCTTACTTCTTCAATGCTTTTTCCATCAAGTTTGAGCAATATCTGACCGACCATCCATTCGTTCTGTATGAGCGCCACCTTGTCAGTTTTATCTCTCCGTTCCATCTCTTTATCTCCGCCCTATATATAGGGACGTGCTTGG
This sequence comes from Ambystoma mexicanum, assembly GCF_040938575.1. Classification (NCBI taxonomy): domain Eukaryota; kingdom Metazoa; phylum Chordata; class Amphibia; order Caudata; family Ambystomatidae; genus Ambystoma; species Ambystoma mexicanum. The sequence goes on along the minus strand of NC_090927.1, from coordinate 625,223,007 downwards.
CAGGTCATTTTTCTCCTTGTCCCATAGGACTTTGGCGATCACATCCCTTTCTGCAGTCTTTTCTGGACTCTCATCGCTGCTTCATGCAGTCGGCTCATATGTCGGATTACTGTACCCTATTGCTGCCTTAAGCTCTCCCAATGGGTACACTCTGTCCTCTTTCATGCTATCGCCATTTACTTTAGGCGTGGTGGGGGGAACAGAAGGCTCCACACCCCCCTCTTTACACTGGTTAAGCATCCCGTCTTCAGGAGGTGGGTCTTCCCGTTCCTCCTGGTACATTTTCCAAAGCTCTAGGCTAGCTAACCTTTTGTCTAGCTTCTTTCCGGTGCACCCTGCGTGCAAATATGTTATCATGTGTTGAAAAACGACTTTTGCTAGTGATTCCCCCTTGTGGCCATGGCATGAACATTTTATCTGCCATGCCCTTAACCCATTCTGCACTGTACTGCTTAAGCTTGGTTGCGTGTTTTGGCAATTGTTTGCACAAGTGTATAAGCAGAGTAATATCCTCCATCATGACTTAGTCACAATCGACTGTCAATAATACGTACCATTATTTTACATTTTATAAATACTTCACCAAGCCTGTATATCATGTGCTACTTCAATTTACCTATTCAATGTACATCATCGGTCAACTAAATTAATAAATTATTACATTTCAAATCTCAATACTTCCTTTCTCATTTCTTCAATTTTTTACTATTTCTTCACCGTATTACACATATAAATCATACACATAGACAGACTGACAAACTGGCTGGCCCACATAAGTCTCAATCAACGCTCCTCGTGAGTAATTCTTGCCCCTAAAAATGACTCTGATCAGAGTATGAATTATTCCCTTTAACAATCTTTTATTGTTTGTATCCTACGTCATCCACTTGGGACTCTGAAACAACTCCTTCTGAAAACGTCCATTGACGCAGGATCTGGGCTTATTATATAAAATGCTCCTCGTCTATATACTTTAATTACTTGACGCTCCTCGTCTCAAGTTAATTACTTGACGCTCCTCGTCTCAGGTTAATTACCCCAACCAACCCTCTGTTACTTACTTTCCATTATCACTTTCCCCACTCAATACCCATTCACTTTTTGCCACCTCACTCAATCTACTCACCATTCGCGTTTTCGACTTCCATCCCTCGGGATCGTCTGCCTCCTCCTCAACCAGCCGCTTCAACCGTCGGTCTGCTCAGCTTCCTGTAGAAGTCGGAAGGGGATTCCGCTTGAAAACAAGGGCCCTGTCCCACCTATACTTGCAAGGTTTTTTAAACTAATGGCTGCTATCCACAGGGAGCCTCATGTTCCTCCAGCTAAATGGCAGAGGACATTTGATATTTCCGAGACCCTCAAAGCCTACTAGGTCAAGGGATCTGAACCATCATCTCTCTGCTATCACGTGAACCTGTGTGACTATCACAGGGGTTTTTAAGACAAGGTAGTAATACTTTGAGATGGATAGGGATGCAGAATATACTCAAACACCCATAATCAGACCGACTCAGGAAGTTGGCAAAAGAGTCTGTTTTAATTTCAATTATCTAAAACGGGGAGTACAACAAACATCCACGATAATTTGCTCGATCTTCTCACTCAGCGAGGTTGATAAAAAAAACAACCTTTATAGTAAAAACTTGCTATCACTGTTATCAATCTACATGGCAAACTACAAAAACCTTGGGAAAGTGATTGGCTTAATGGGAACATCTAGGTATACGTTCCATACTTATCTGGGAAAGTGATTGGGTCTCTAACATCAGGTGAGACAACTAAGCCCTCCCTTAGTGAAAGTCACTACGAACGTCATCAAATACACAACGTCCCATTGGCTATATAAACTATAGGGCTCTCTATTACGTGGCCCTCTATAATTGGTTGGCACCCTAGCACCCCTCTGTACTATTCCACGCATGCTAGCAGCATGCAGGCTGGCACCAAGGGGCTGGTGGGCTGGTCCTGACCATAGATTCCCACCAATTAGCCTGACATCTATCATCACCCTTGCAGTCTGCCAGTCAATTAGCCCTTTGAACATTGGCCTTGCACATGTTCTCTGTGCCTGAGAATAAAAGGGAGTATGAGCATACTCTTGTGGAGCAGACGTAGCTCGTCCCAATATCTATTTTCATTCATCCACGCGGCTGAAGGCCATGTTTCAGAGCTTTTCTGTATTTAAAATACTATTTAATGAGTCTCTGACGTCTTCAATGTTCTTGTACCTTGCTTTGGCAGGAGTTTGTTCTTTTCACATGTCTGGTAGCTACTGTATGAACATCCAGGCTCAAGGCAGCCTTGACGTCTTGGTGCTGAGCCAGCCAAGCCTTTCTTGATCCACCTTCCATCATTAAGCCATTTTCTAACTGTGCCACACTGAAAAAACTATTTTCTGTTTGCTGGGCGCAAGCTCTACTAAAGTGCATTGTGGAATCATCCATAGTCCATGCGTTCCTATACATATACGTTTAGCGCATGCTGCAATCTATTCACTACGTAGCGAGCCTCAAGAACACTTTGTCTGCTTGCTTTTACTGCATCTGTACACGTGTAAAATTACTTTGCATTTTCTTCAGTATTTCTGTAGCATGAACATCTTCATCTCGATCCCGAAATGCTGTTCATCCTTAACACCTCCTTTTCTTCAGACTCTTTAGAATGTCTATGTTCTTTCACCTCTGAATCTCTTCTGGGTGCATCAGCCCTGCTTTGCATGATGTCACCAATCTCCTGTTTTGTTCAGTTTTCACTCTTGCTGCAGGATTTCATTCAAATGGCCATCATATTGTTGTGAGTGCTTATCTGGCTTTCTTAATGGGTACCTTACTTCCATTATCCTTTGCGGTATAGGTATTTTCATTGGTACTGCAGGTGTTTCACACTCTGGTCCCCAACATATAGGCAAAAAGGGAGCAGTGCTTGAGGTGGGGATACTTTCCTCCTCCTCTACACATTGATAGTTAGTAATTTGCAGGGCAACAGATTGCAATGTTTTGTGACAGACATCTGCGACACAAATCAAGCATTATTGAGGTATGTCACCGAAATGGGCCAACTTAGCCAAGTTCCAATCTCAAGAGTTTATAAGTAAGTAAGAAGCATCATTGCCTCACTCAATCAGACAGACACTTGCAAAATATAGCGGGCATTCATCAGGTGCCATTTGATATAGCAATATACAAAGCCAAACAAGCACACCATAACAGTGTCTGAGCCATTAGCCTTTCAAAAGAAATATATTTTGAAGAAAAAAAAGAGAAATAAACAAATATAAAATCAATTATAAACAGTGATTAAGAGCTCACAGGATCAGCAACAACTTGTCTAATTGGAAACAGATCTATCGTTTAATAGAAACACGTGATGTCAAAAACATATTGCCATCTTTATAGATCAAATATACAGGCCCAGGCACCAAAGGGAATTAGTTCAATATTGGAAACCAAATGGTGTGAATACTTAAAAGAACTGTATTGGAACCCATTACATGACAGCAGCATCCAGCAGCCGCAGGACGCCCCTGATTTGAGAAAAATACCTTTTGATGAAGAAGATATACATTAGATAATCATGGGTTTAAAGTCATCAAGGGCTCCTGGGCCTAAAATTCCTAACATTTTCATGAAACACAGTCCTGAAGTATGGGCAAGGATACTATACTGTGTGTTCCGGCAGATAGTGAAGACTGGGAAAATACCAGACAGCTAGTGCTGCTCCATCCTGATACCAGTGCAAGAGAAAGGTCTATACTCTGAACCAAGTAACTTCAGATTACCGGCAAGGCTAGATATTAGCAGCAAAATCTTTGCTAAAATATTATTAAAACAACTAAATAAATGGATTGACGATAAGAAAAATCTAAGCCCCCATCAACCCAGCTTCAGAACTGTTTGTGGAACTATCAAAAGTATTTGGGCACTACGCTTGCTGGTGGCAGAAGCGAGTCATAGAGGGAACAGCTGCCTTTACCTTTGCTTCATATATTTTCCCCATTCCTTCGATAGTGAAAAGCGAGGAAGGATGTGGGAAAAATTTAGCAAATGAGGCATTGATTCAGATCTGTTATATTTCATTAAGGCCTTGTACGCAGACACTCAAGTGGTAGTCAGAACATCACAGGTTGGAGCTGTAACCGGATCCAATAGGAAAAACATAGGCCTGAAACAAGGTTGTGTCCTTGCGCCTGCACTCTACAATCTATATGTGTGTGATATGGGCAAAGAGCTGGTGAACTGTTTGAACTTTCCCCCTAAGCTATCCAACAAAAGCACGGCTTGGTTTGGTTATGCTATGCGGCTGAAACCGTCTTTATAGACCTTACCCCAGTGGGCCTCCAAGGAACAATAACAAAGCTACCGAATTATGCACAGAGGAGCAGGCTTTTTTTTTTTTAAACAAAAAAAAACTTTATTTTTAGTTTTTCAATCTTCTCACCATACAAAGGCACCTCTAGGGCGCTTAATCAGAGTGAGACAAACGCAGCACAATTAGAAAGAAAAAACAAACCCTCAACTTCAAACAACCCTGCCGAGCCACCCCGCACCCCCCCAAGTTCACCCTTACAGGATCCCGTAGGTTCCTTCCTTATTTCAGTTCGAGATTGCCAAGTGCCCTCTTGCAGGTCTGGACTTCACCGCACATCTTCGAGTTCACAGATATATCAGAGTCTGAGGGATCAGCATTTCTTAGCAAATAATTTATGTATGGACCCCAGATATCTGGGGGGCGAGCATGCAGCGGTAGGAGTTTTTTATAAATTTGCATTCAGTGTTTTGACAATAAACAATGTCTTTTTTCCAGTCTTCAATCTTGGGGAGCGGGCCTCGACCCCATGACATTGCGATTCTCCTGCGGGACAGCACCAGAAGCAGGGCCGCAAGTTTTCGAGATGCCGGCTGCAAGTATTTCGTAAGGCAGAGCAGGGCTCTGAGGAGAGTTGGGGTCACTTGTTTGCCAATGATGTCTTCGGTAACTTGTAGAACGGAGGCCCAGAAATTGTGGATTCCCGGACAATTTCAGGCTAGGTGGAGGAAGTCAGCATTAGCTGCCGCACACCCGTCACATCGGGGTGACAGTTCCGGATGATGCTTGTTCCTCTTAACTGGGGTGTAGTACGTCTGAAGCACGAAGTTAAAGTGAATCAACTTATGCCGAGTGTTTATTGCCACTTTTTGCATCTGGTGGAGGATAAGACCAGTCTTCATCCGATACTGTTTCCTGAATGGCTGTTTCCCATTTTTGTTGCGCCTTGGATTTGGGAGGCACATTGCCTAATATGAGGGATTTATATAACAACGATACTAATCTTCCCTCCCCCCGTGCTTGAATCGTATTGTGTAATAAATCCCATGTGGGAGGTTGTTTGGGGAAGGATGGAAACAGCTTTTGAAGGGTGTGGCGTAGTCTGAAGTAGATGAACACGTCTAACGAGGAGTTGCCGCCTCTATCTTTGGCCATTTGTGGGGTCAGGAACGTGCCCCCAGGGAAGAGGTCACCAAAGGAGTGAATGTTGACCTTAGGAACACTTTCTCATTAGTAATGGGAATACCGGGAACGAATCGAATGGGCAATAATGGGGAAAATCTTATTGTCACCCCGTCTTTATTAGCTATTGTTTTCCAAATCGCGTAGGTGGATAGGACTGTGTTTAGCGTGTTATATGGGACCGGAATTTGACTGATAATAACAGCCTTCAGGAGGTTGGGGGAGGCTAGGGCACGTTCCACTTGCACGTGGGGTCGAACAGAGTGGACCGTGTACCAGTGATTGAGAAATTGGGCTTGGGCTGCCCAATAGTACTTTTCAATATCTGGCACCGCAAGACCCCCGTTCGCCACCGGCAGCGTAAGTGTGTTGTACGCCACGCGCGCTGGTTTCCCAGCCCACACCAATTCTAGTATTAGGCTCCTGATCTTTTGGAAGAAAGACCTGGGGACCAGTAACGGAATGTTCGTAAACAAATAGGAGTTTGGGTAAAATGACCATTTTCGTTAAGGAGGTTCGTCCCCATATCGTTAAAGGTAGAGTTTTCCACCTGTGGATTCGTTCCTGCAACAAATTTAATGTACAGACATAGTTATCCCTATAAATGTCATGATGATTTAGAGACATATAGATACCCAGATAGCGAACCTTTGAGGTTTCCCATTTAAAACCGTAATCATCTGTGAATTCAGTTGTGGTTGGGGTCAGGGGGAAGATTACGGATTTTGAATGATTAGTTTTGAGTCCCGACATTCTACCAAATTTTATTACTTCTCGCATCACCGGGTTGAGATTGGCCTGGGGGTCGCTGACAAATAACATAACATCATCAGCGTAGAGGGAGACAATTAATCTATGGGGACCCAGTTTGAGACCTCGTGCCAGATGGTTGGCGCAAAGCCTGGATGCCAGGGGTTCCGTAATGAGGGCAAAGATAAGGGCGGAGAGCGGGCAGCCCTGTCTTGTTCCGCGTTCTAGTGTTATGCCTGCGGACTTGGAGTTTCCAAGAGTAATATATGAGCGGGGGGCACTATAAAGCAGGGACACTAATTTGATGAAGAATTTGCCTAGGCCCATTTGTGTAAGCGTTGCAAACATGACTGGCCATTCAACTGAGTCAAATGCCTTCTCGGCGTCGAGAAGGACTGCTATAGCCCGTTGTGATGGATTTAGGGCCTCTATAACGCCAAACAGTCTCCTGATCCCATAGGTTGTGCTTCGCCCCGGGATAAACCCAGCTTGGTCTCCAATTACAAGTGCGGGCATAAGAGGCAGTAACCTTGCAGCAAGGATTTTAGCTAGAATTTTATTGTCCAGATTAATCAAGGAGATTGGCCTGTAGGAAGCACAATCGTCCGGGGGTTTGCCGGCTTTGTGTAGCACCATAACGTTGGCTTCACGTGATGTGGGGGTGAGGAAGCCAAGCTGCGAAGATTCTTCAAAGACTCGGAGCAGAAGAGGGGCTAAGATGGATGCATGGTCCTTGTAAAACTCTCCGATGAGCCTGTCGGTCCCAGGCGCCGTGGCATTTGGGAGGAATTTTATTGCCTCCAGAACCTCTTCAACTGTTATCGGAGCATTTAGAGGTTCACATAGCTCCGATTCTACCCAGTACAGCTCTGTGTCATCGAGGAACTTTTGTATGGTTTCTGGATCGGAGGCCCCTTTAGAGCTATAAAGATCTTGATAAAAGTCTTGAAATACCTTGACAATGTTTTCTTCAGAATATATCAGTCTACCCTGGTCGTCTTTGATACATTCGATTTGAGTCTGGGTTTTATCTATAGATAGGAGACGGGCTAACAAGGCGCCTGGTTTCTGGCCTTCCCCATGCTGGCGGACCTGATGCTTGCGGCTCGTGAACTTTATTTCTCGTTCAGCTGTTTCTTTAAACTTCAGCAGTTCTTTCTTTATTTCTGCCTGAACATGGAGGTCTTGAGTAGTGGAGGCTCTCATCTCTAGTTCTTTCAAGTGTCGTTCGCTACTGGCCAAGTCCTTCCGGATCAGTTTTAATATGCCATTTTCTTTGGCCAGGCAAACTCCTCGTACAAAGCATTTTAGTGTTTGCCACATGGTGCTGGCCGAGGCGACCGAGTTTTGATTTATTTCGATAAAGAATGTTATTTCCTTGCGAAGTTCATCCACAAAGACAGTGTCGGTGAGTGCTACGGGTTTGAATCTCCACCGGAGTCCAGGATTGGTGATGCCTGGAAGAGTGGCTTCTAGTGTGACCATTGAATGGTCAGAGAAGGAACGAGGCAGGATTTGACTCTCTCCCCAATCAAAAGGGCAGTGGATAGATGCTAGAATGTAATCGATCCGGGAACTAGTGCTGTGAACAGCAGGATGAAAGGTGTACTCTCTAGCGTCTCGATTGTGGCGCCTCCAAGTGTCGGCTAACTCAAACATGTGGCAAATCTCACGGACTTGGGCACTGGCTTTAGAGGGGTGTCCCGTTGTATTATGGGATTTGTTGAGTATGGGGTCAATTGGCGCGCTAATGGTTGTTGCGTTGTACTTCCCCAGCTGAGTCATGACCCAGTTGAAGTTATTGGGCCCATCGGTATTTGGTGCGTATGAATTTACTATTACTACCTCTTTCCCTGAGATCAACCCTCTCACCAATAGAGCTCTTCCTTCTGAGTCCTTCACTGAGTTGATGAGACTAAAGTTCGATTTCCTGTCTATCAAGATTGCAACACCTCTGGCATACGAAGAATATGATGAGAAATACCTGTGACAACCCCATGGTTTAGCCCAGAGTTGTTCCGATGAAGGCAGGAGATGCGTTTCTTGTAATATAGCTATATTAATTTTGTGGCGTCTGAGATAATGGAGGATTCTCCTAGTCTTCGCAGGATGGTTACTTCCACGGATGTTCCAGGTGGCGATTTTAAGTGTTGGTCCCGCCATCTGGGTGGTCAGTTAAGCTCCGGTTTATCAGGACTGGAGGTGTTGACTGGATTCTTGCGATCTGAAGGTGGCCGGAGGGCCCGACTTGTATTGGAGTAGCGAGGAACCTGATAGTTGTTGTAGAATAAGGGTGAGAGGTAGGTAGCGGCCCGGCTGAACTGGAATCCCACCCTTGAGTGGGCAACCCCCAACTGGCCCACAGAGAACAATCCCTTACAAACAGAACAGACAACGTAGCAGTGCTAGGGGCGCCGGTGGCCCTCCAAGAGGCGGCTGGCTCCCAACTCTCGTTGCAAATTACGGTCTGTGGTGAAAGAGCCGCTGTATGAGTGTTGTTGAGGCGTCATACCTGGTGCGACAACTATGGAGCTTATGTTTACGGTGGATCTCTCCTCGGTCTGTTACCCCTCTGGGGGATGTGGTTGTTTGGGGCGGGCCGGCAGCCGGCTCGGTCTAGGTATTCGCTGATCTCGTCTGGAGTGTTGAAGAACTGCGTTTTGCCTTCGTGCTGCAGTCGAAGTTTCACCGGCAAAAGCATGGAATATTGGATCTGGTTTTCTTGCAGTCTTCGTTTCACGGCTGTGAAAGTACGTCTTTGCGCCTGGACGGCTTGGGAGAAACCCGGGAAAAACTGAATCTTATTACCATCGTATTGGAGCTCTCCTTTGATTCTGGCTGCTCTGAGAATGGCATCTCGGTCCTTCTAATTGAGCAGCTTCGCAATGATAGGTCGGGGGTTTGCTCCGGGAATGGGTTTTGCATTAGGAACCCTATGGGCTCTTTCGACAACAAAACATTTAGACAGGATTTCTGAACCAAACGGGTCCGTGCAAATTTTCTCCACGTATTCCTCCATTTTCAGGGCGGGTTGGTGTTCTCTGATTCCGACTATCCCTATGTTATTACGGCGTGAGCAGCCTTCCAAGTCCTCGTTTTTGGCGTTTACGGCCTTCATTTGGGCCTCCAGTTGGGATACTATGGATACTATGGAGGATAAGGCCGATGTCCCATCATCAAGGTCGGAAACCCTCTGTTCAACAGTGTCGAGTCTGTCAGCATATTTATCCAACCGATGTTGGATCAAGTCAACTTTGGAGGGAAGCGAGTCTAGTTTGCTCCCCAGGCTCCCTATCCCCGCCCTGAGATCTAACAGAATTTCTCTGATGTCGAAGTCTTGTGTCACCTCATCTTCGTTGGGCAGACTTGAGTTGGGTGATTGCGGTCTGCTGTTGGAAGAGGACGCTTTGACTGAGGAGCAGCTCCCAAAGTTCAGTTTCGAGGGGATTGGGTCCTCCGACGTATTCCATATCTATGACAGTTAATGTCCACAGCTGTGCTGCTTCGGAAAATCTTTGGCGTCTGCGTCCTGCGTCGATGACATCGATGCGCCGTCCCCAAGGACCTCCTCCGACGGGCGACGTCACCCGATGTGATAAGTAGGACGCACAACGCCCGTAGCCTCAGTTCCGTTTTTTCCACAAACGTGTTCGCTTCTTGAATCTCGGTACCCCTCGACTCTTTGGAGTTTGCTGTTTTCAATTCTCGGTTCGTTGAACCTGTTCGGTTTTTTGTGAAGACCTGTTCGTGGCAATGTCTACTTCATCTTCAACCCCGCGTCCGGGCTTCAAGAAATGCGGGGACTGTGGGTCCAAGATGTCGGTCACGGACTCGCACGACGCCTGCCTCTGGTGCCTCTGGGAGGCCCACAATACGGACGACTGTGTCGACTGCCAGTCGCTCACGGCAAAGGCCTGCGGGAATGCAAGAAGAAGCTGTCGGTAGGTCGGGTGTCTAAGCCCCAGAAGTCGAGGTCTGCGGGGCTTTCGACGGATGACTCGAGGGGCGACTCTCCGCGTCATCGTCGGAAGTCCAGTGGGTCTCCTTCCAGGAGTAGGTCTCGCCACTCCTCCACCTCTTCGAGGCATTCCCGGAAGCGCCGGCATCGGTCACCTTCCCCGTCCTCTTCCGAGGACTCCGTCCGTCGGCGAGTCGCTTATCCCTCCATGCAGGCGACACCGGAGGAATGGGCTTCCTTCGGGAAGCAAATGCTAGCGATTCTTGAATCGTAGGGCACCGGTCCGTCCGCGCCTCCGAGTGGGGTTGGTCGGCACCGGTCGAGAGACACCGCTCGTACGCCTTCGGGCTCGGGTGGTCGGCACGGCTCGCGGGAGAGGTCACGCTCGGACAAGGGTAGCCGTTCTCGCCATGCCCGTTCCAGGTCCCGGTCCTCGACGCGCTCAAGACCGCGTGATCCTGTGCCGTCTTCGAAGAAGACGTCGACGCCTGTGGCGCCGAGGTCGTCGACAATTTCTCTCGAGGCTCTGCCTCCGAGGGGGTCGTCGACGCCATCGGTGCCTAGGTCGTCGAGAGACACGCTCCGGCTTCGAGGCCTGTGTCGACGTCGTCGATGCTGGTGGCGCTGCAGCTGACGTAGACGACGATTCGCTCGACGTCGACGCCTTTTCTGCCAGCGCCGACTCGTTCGGCGCCCTCGACGCCTTTCGAGGCGGTGGTGTCGGAGGGGCCCCGTGGCACAGGGTTAGCCCCTAGAAAGGCTCTGGCTAAGGTCAGGCACTGCTTTGGTCCCCAGTTGTCTTCCTCTCCCTGCCTGGAGTACATTTCAGAGGGTGATGAAGGCTCTGATGACGGCTTGGTTCCGGTTACGGTACCAGATGAGCTTATCTCGGGCCATAGCCAGTTTGATGACCTGAGGCAGTCGCTGCATGATGCCAGTGGACTGGACACCTCTCCGGAGGTGGAGTTTTGTAGGCCGGAGCCTGGCACTCATGCCGATTCTTCATATCGGCGCCTTATGTCTCGGGTCACCGAGTACTTGGGTTGGTCAGCTCCCCCAGGGGAGTTCATTCAGGATGATCTCACGGACATCCTTGATCTTGGTCCCCCCACTGACCCGGTTTTGCTGTTTCATATGGCTCTGCAGAGAAGGGTGGCGGCGGCTTGGACTGCTCCGGAGAGTCTCCCGGCAGTGGGCAAGTCTTTGTCACGAAAATACCGTCCAGCCAGTAGCGACCCCTGCTACTTGTCCAGGCACCCCACTCCGGAGAGTTTGGTGGTGCAGGCGGCTACGGCCCCGGCGAAGCAGGCGTCGTATCCTACCATCCCTCCGGATAGGGACGACAAATGTTTTGACGGCTCGGCGAAGAAAGTGTTTTCTTCAGGGGGTATGGCGCTTCAGACGGCCAACTCCATATGTGCCTTGTCTCGTTTCACACACCCTCTGTGGAACTGTGTTGCATTAGTATTCCCGAAGGGGACGAACGGGATGGCTTCCTTGCTATGGTTCAGGATGGCAAGGATGCCATGTGTGAGGCCATTCAGTCGGGTTTGGACATGGCAGATTGTGTCAGCCGGTCCATGGCGGCGAGCACCATGATACGCAGGTTTGCGTGGTTGCGGAAGTCTGGGTTTGCTCCTGATGTGCAGTCCCGGCTCCTAAACATGCCCTTTGACGGTGAACAACTTTTTGGCAGCAAGGCTGACGAGAGCCTTGAGAGTTTGCAGACCTCCAAAGCTGCAGCAAAGTCGTTGGGCGCTGCAGTTCGCCAACCTCTGCCTTTTCGTCCTAGGGGACAGCAATGGAGGGGAGGTTCCTTTTGCTATTACTCGTACTTCAGTAAAGCGAGAGGAGCTAGCAGTCAAAGAGGCCACCATAAGAGTGCCAGAGGTGGAAACAAGGGTACTCGAGGTGCCAAGGCCACTGGGGCAGTTGCCTCTTTGCCCTCAGGCAACGCCACAGCCGCTACCACTCGGTCATGAGGCCAGGTCCCATGGTTCGCTGGTTGGGTGAAGGCTGGCGCAGCATCTTGTAGAGTGGCAAGCCATTACTTCAGATGTGTGGGTTCTGGAGATCATAACCCACGGCTACTGTCTTCCTTTTTGGCTGAGGGCTCACGACAATCCACCTGGGAACCTCTCTTTGAAGAGTCCGGATCCGCTCCTTGCGCAGGAAATTCAAGCCCTGCTGGAGAAAGGCACCATAGAACTGGTGCCTGTAGCGGAGAGGAACAAGGGATGGTATTCCCCTTATTTTTTGATTTCCAAGAAAGACGGGGGATTGAGACCCTTCATGGACTTGCGCAGTTTGAACAAACTCCTCAGGAAGGACAAGTTCAAGATGGTTACTCTTACTCAAGTCTTCCAGGCCCTTCAACTTCAAGACTGGTTGGTGTCTCTCGACCTCCAGGATGCTTACTTCCATGTGCATTCATCACAAGCACAATAAAAACCTGAGGTTCGTGGTTGGCGACTCGCACTTTCAGTTTCGGGTCCTGCCGTTAGGATTGACCTCCGCTCTGAGGGTTTTCACCAAGCTCATGGTGGTGGTGGCAGCGCATCTCAGAAAAGTGGGGATTCACGTCTACCCCTACCTGGACGATTGGTTGATCAGGGGGAGCTCTTCCGAGCAAGTCTTGGATCGTCTGTCCATCACCTGCCACTCCCTTCACAAGCTGGGCTTCTCCCTCAATTTAAAGAAGTCCCATTTGACACCAATGCAGCGGCTCCAGTACATCGGAGCAGTGCTCGACACATCCCTGGGGCAGTGTTTTCCTCCCCAGGTGAGGGCTCTTCACATCAGCAGATGGTGCACAAGTTTCAATTTGCCCAGAATCTCCCAGCGTCTGAGTTCTTGAGACTGCTCGGCCTCATGGCATCCTGCATTCTTCTGGTGCCAGAGGCGCGTCTGCGGATGAGATCTTTGCAGTGGGCACTCAGGCTCCAGTGGTCTCAGTCCTCCGGCAGGCTGTCGGACCCTGTTCAGGTGCTGCCCTCGGTCGCCTAGGACCTTCTGTGGTGGGCCGTAGAAGGCAATCTGATGAAGGGGGGGGCCCATTTTGGCTGCCCTGGCCAGAGGTGACAATCGTGACGGACGCATCCCTCGCAGGATGGGGAGCTCATGCCAACGAGTTGACAGTCAGCGGTCGTTGGTCTCCGTCGGAGTCCAGACTCCATATCAATCTGTAGGAGCTGAGGGCCGTCAGGCTAGCCCTGAAGGCTTTTCTGCCGACTGTGCGAGGAAAGAGTGTCCTGATTCGAACGGACAACACGGTGGCCATGCACTACCTCAACAAAAAGGGGGGGGCAGGGTCACTTCCTCTGTGCAGGGAGGCGATGCAGCTAGAGTTCTGGGCCATCCAGCAGGAAGTTTCGATCTCGGCTGTTCATCTGGCCGGAGACGACAACGAGACAGCGGATGCTCTGAGCAGGCAGACCACGATCTCTCACGAGTGGGAGCTGGCTCAGGAGATTCTCCTGGAGATATTTGCCATTTGGGGGACCCCTCAAGTGGATCTCTTCGCCTCCAGTGTCAACCGGAAGTGCGAAAGGTTATGCTCGCGGGAATTTCCTCCAAAAGGAGCCTTGGGAGACACTTTCGTGGTGGAGTGGTCATTCCCACTGCTGTACACGTTTCCTCCAGTCCCCGTCATCCCACAAGTACTGCTGAGGTTACGGAGGTTCGGTTCCTGGATGATCCTCATTGCTCCGGCGTGGGCCCGGAGTACGTGGTACCCGGACCTTCTCGACTTGTCCATCTGCCCTCCACATCGTCTTCCCTACTGAGACGATCTGCTCTCACGGGAGGGGGGTCAGGTTCTCCATCCAGACGTCAGATCCCTCAACCTTCACGCTTGGCTTCTGAAAGGTTGAGGTATAAGGATTGGGACCTCCCTGAAGACGTGATGGAGGTAATGCTCTCGGCCAGGCGACCGGCAACAAAGTCTCTGTAACGTTGCCGTTGGACAAAGTTCTGCGACTGGTGCAGAGTTAAGATTGTGGATCCTTTTGAATGTGACATTCCCATGGTTTTGTCGTTTTTGCTTTCTTTGGCCCACAGGGGCTTGCAAGTGGGGACCATTAAAGGTTACCTGGCGGCGCTGTCCATATTTAAGTGCTCGTCTGAAGTGTTCCTATTTTAAGATTCCTTTAATTTCACAGTTTTTGAAAGGGCTCACTAATGTGTTCCCTGCATCACCTTTTCTGGTGCCCGGTTGGGATTTGAACCTCGTTCTTAAGTTTCTTATGGGTGCTCCGTTTGAGCCTTTACATTTTTGCCCTTTGAGGCTGTTAACTCTGAAAACTGTGTTTTTGGTTGCAGTTACTTCCGCTCGCAGAGTGAGTGAGTTACAGGCACTGTCAGTTAAGCCACCCTTCACTGTGTTTCATAAGGACAGGGTTGTCCTTAGAGTTCGTCCTTCTTTTCTTCCAAAGGTGGTTTCGGAATTTCATTTGAGCCAGAAGGTTGTTCTTCCGGCGTTCTATCCTCCTCCACATCCTGGTAAGGAAGAGGAGAGGCTCCATAGGCTTGATCCTAGGAGAGCGTTGAGCTTTTATATTTCGCGCATGTCCCGGGTCAGAGTGGACAATCAACTTTTCATTGGTTACGCTGGAAAGCGTTTGGGACAAGCTGTGACGAAACAGACTTTGTCTCGTTGGATTATTTTAGCTATCTCCGAGTGTTACCGCTTGGCGGGGTAAGGATCCTCCGGCTGGCTTGCGGGCCCATTCTACCAGGGGAGTGGCTGCGTCTACTGCCCTGGAGAGCAGAGTTCCTATTCTCTATTCCGCAATTTGATTGGGCATGCTAAATTTGTGTTCTAACTTCTTTCCCACCTCCTTGCTTGGTACTGCTTTGGGAGTCTGTCATAGATATGGAATATGTCGAAGGACCCAAACCCCTCGAAGAACAAGTTACTTTCTTACCTGGTAACGTTCTTTCGATGGGATGGTCCGACGACGTATTCCATATCGCTCCCTCCCTACCTTCCCCGCTGCAGAATTTCTTTTGCGATTGCAGCTTGCGTTCCGCAAGGCCTTGTGTCTGTGGCTGGCAGAAAACTGGTGACACACGTTCTGGGAAAAAACTACAACTGAGGCTATGGGCGTCGTGCGTCCTACTTATCACATCGGGAGACGTCGGCCGTCGGAGGAGGTCTTCGGGGACGGCGCATCGACGTCATCGACGCAGGGCGCAGACGCCAAAGATTTACCGAAGCAGCACAGCTGTGGACATTACCTGTCATAGATATGGAATACGTCGTCGGACCATCCCATCGAAAGAATGTTACCAGGTAAGAAAGTAACTTGTTCTTTCATTGCGATCTATCAGTTTTCCCCATGATCACAATGGAAGAGGGTGATGAAGTGCCGAGGAGGCGACACGGAGTGAGCTTGGAAGGGTCAGTCAAGAATTTGCTGGATGAGTTTGTGGTGAGCTTGCTGGGATCTCTTACGGCTTGCTTTGGCGCGCACACTACACATTTTGGTTTCCCCTCTATTGTCTCCGAGAGGCGCTGGTGAGGGCTTTGGAGTTGCGGCTGTGGATGAAGCGCCAACGTCCCTCCTCTAGATGAGCACTCGGCAATTCGCGGGGTCGGGCTCAGCGATCAACGCCGTTTATGGCCTAGAACTGAAGCAGTGGGCTCCAGGGCGGTTTCACCGTCAGCGGCCGGTGGTGAAGTGTTTCTGCTGCAATCTGGGGCACTGTTTAATTGACTGGCAACCCGCCGTGGAGTGATGCACATATCCGTAGAGACATTCTCCTTCTCGGGGGTCCGGTGCCTGCCCCGTACCCTCTAGACTATGGATCTTAGTAGGCCTCACCGCGCCGTTGCGGTCGCATGCTATGTTGACGCGGGGGAGAACCGGGAGCCCAATCCTACTGAACGTGGGTGCTGACGATTAAGGGGGCGCTCATCATGCTCGTACCTGGCTTTCCGCTGGCGTTTGGTCATCGGCCTCCATTGTTCTGGCTCATTCGCGGCTGTCCTCTGGGCCTTCTCCGAGCTCCGTGGCCTCCTAGTGATCGGCCCCTACCCCATCTCCCGGGAGTCTCGACGCAGCACGGCTGGCGCTCGGGGGGGGGGGGGCACCGCCGCACACCGCTGCCTTGTGACTTCTCTGTTCCGACTAATGCCTCTGTGGAATGGTCGGTGCCTTTTGTTGTTGCAGCCGGGCACAGCCGCCTCCCTTACGACCGCCCTGCCTCGGCCTCGCTGTGGTCGCGCTGCCACCAAGATGGCGGAAGGGGGGGTGGGACCTTTCTCGGGCCGTCGTTCATGGGCAAAAACTCACGCGACAGCCGAGCTCGTTCCAGAGTTGTGCACAGAAACGCCTTAGCTCTCGCTGGGTGTTCACAGCAGCTCGGCAAGTCACCTCGGAAGCACGCTATTTTCAGGATCTTTGGGGAGCTACACGGAGCTCACAGGAAAGCCGCCATCTTGGACGGCTCTCTCGCGCCCTCTACACAGAGGAGAAGGCTTAAAGTTAACCGCAAGAAAGCAAAGATAATGACTGTAGGCGGACAGGGAACACTGCAGCCTTCCATATGCTTGGCATACTGACAATGTTAAATTGGAGGTTGTTGATTCATATCTCTATCTGGGCTGTCTAATTTATACTTATCCCATGGCATCCCTGCACAGAGAAACAATGTTCATTAAGGACGCTGGCAGGTATTGAAAAATTATGTAAAACTAAAATGTGAAGGTTCAGTGGAGCCCCTCTTAGAGATATATGGAAAAAGTATGATACGCAGTATCCTATATGCCCTTGAAACCGTACCACAAAAGAACATAAGTTGGCTTAAGTTATTGGAAGGGAAAATACTTTGATCTATACTGGGCCTACCGACATCAGTCCCATGGAGGCTATTCACCTAGAATTAGGCTTAACATCACTACACATGTTCTGGAAAAATGCTTGTAGTAAGCTATATATTAAGCTCATACATGGGTGTGATCAAGGGAATACATTGATGTCTATTATGTCAGATCATATACACCATTTGGATAGTGATATCAGCGAAAGGGGAAAAACACAGCATTTGAGGATCTCACAAGGATTGCTTCCCAACATCTTATTGATTTGGGTATTATCATCCTAGAAATTAATGCAGTTGGCATTTCTGAAAAGTCACTTAAAAAGAAGTCACTGATTTGGGATAGAATTATCAACATATTCGCCTTATAGGGTATATTTCAATCAGGGTCATAAGGTGGGAGTCCCACAGAGTTATCTACCAAAAATCTGCTGCTCAAAGCTCTGGTTCTTTATTGTGTATGTGTCTGAATATTCTCCGGTCCTGGAATTTACCTGGGCATGGCAGGGTCTGGAATTAGAAGAACAAGGTGCTATCTGTGTAACTCCGAGGTGGAAACAAACAGACACATCTTGACAAGTTGCTCTAAGTTAGTGTAGAATTATAGACAAGGGTATGGAGATATTTGCACAACTAGCTGTGGTTTGGTAAAATGATCAACTATGGTCTGCAATATAGGTGGCAGAGTCATTGGTTATCACGGCAGCAGCATATCACATCTGGTTGTTAGCTCAAAAAACCTGGTTTTAATAGTATTACGTTTCTATACATTAATAGGGAAAATTGGGTAAACTGTTTTTTTAGATGTGTATCATATTTGATATGTGATGTTTTATTGATTCATTGGTTTATAGTTACATATGTGTAACTTTTCTTCTTCTTGCATGTCATTTCCAAGATTTTTAATCTTTCTTTTATTTGTTTATTTTATTCATTTTTGTATTCAATTCTGAATGTATTTAAATGTTGCAAAAAGCTATTTGGCTAAAAGCACAAATAAAAAAATAATTTAAAAAAGCCTTTTAACCCCTCCCTAGGCCAGGCCCACATCAACCTATTTGTGATAAAGACACAGGAGGGGGCATCTTTGGGGCACCAAATGATCTCAGATTGAACTTCCCAGCATTTACCTTTTACATTGTTTTATTTAAAATTAGAAAGGTGAGGATTGTTCTCGTGTTAAACACATACTGGTTATTTTTTGTATGTGATGGGTTAGCCAGGAGCCTTGGGCTTTGGTACCAGCTGGTTACAAAACGTTCACACTTTAACAAAGAGAGTGCTTTATTAGCTGTTTCGGATGAGGGAAAGGCTAACAATCCATTGCAAAACATATTTTACAGTTTGCCACACACATAAGATGTGACAATTGTCACTGGAAGACACATTGTTAAGAAGAACGGTGACTTTTCCTAACCATTTGGGTTGGGATGGCTAGGTTAAATGGGCAATCTTTCCTCTGCAAAACACAATACAGCAACAGCCCAGCTACTGAATCAAATAACAGTTAAAAGACAAAATCTTGAGCAAAACCTCTCATTTACCATCCAAACAAGAGGTGTTTTACTGAACTGCTATTCCTCCAACCTGCACCTGTTTTTCAACTTGAGGAGCTTTCAAGTTCCAAATCCTGGAAAAGTTACGCTTTGGTCCCATTACTGGACCTACTTGCTTGCCCTGGAGGAGAGCTGCTGTCTGCTGAATTCTCCACCCACCCCAGAGCAGGAAAAACATCAGGGCCTCTCAATTTGTTAGTTGAAATGTGCTCTGATGGGCCCCGAACAGGTGACCCATGTTGGCAGTCTTATGACACAAACACAAACTCCTTTAATTTGAGACATTAAACATGTGCAGCGTGCACATTGCAAGCCGTCTCGTCCTTCTGGCAGTCTCTCGAAACGTTATTAGCACCTCGTTACCTTTTTATTCAGGATTCCCCGCAATAGCAACCTACTGCTAAAGAGCAGTTAATAGCTTTTCAGATGGCATTTTGTGTTTTTTGTCTCCTGCTGGCTGCCTTACCCGTGATAATATGCAGCTATTAAACACCCAATATTTATTAAATTGACGTAATGAAGGTGATGAAATAGCTCAGTGGGTTGATACACCAGCTGCAACCCATCAGAGCCATCTTAGACTTTCATCCTACTGAAAGCAATCAAATGAGTGCCATTGAGTGGGTTGCAGAAGCACTTCTTGATTTGTTGATCAGAAGAATGTTCAGAAGATGCAGATGATTTGTGTCAGTAAGCACTACAAACAATGTCTATGGGCTCATGATGGAAATAGCTGTTACTTAGCATTAGTGCCTAGAGGTATGGTGACAATGCCTACAAAGTGATTAAGGATGAGCCAAAACTGTTGGCTTCATCAGTGCTCACTCTAAGTGGAGTCTAAAGTGTTACAACAGGCATTGTAATGGTCAAATGAGTAACTGGATCTGAGGGCCTTTGTTGTGGTCATTATCTGCATATATACACCCTTGTCTCCCTCTCAAATGCCCCTCCAGCCAGATCATCTTCCTTTGCCACCACTCCAAATGTATTTGGATAGTAACTCTCCTCTTGTCCACTCCCTTCTTTCACCCTCCTCCACTGCCACCTTCTGTTCTCTTCCATTCAACCAGTGGCCGTAGTGAGCAGGAACGGTCAGGAGCCGTGTTCCACTACTTTTATTTTTTACTGTTAACAGCTCCACTAATTTTTGCAACCATTTTCACCATTCCAGAACTGTTCTTTATGAAGTTAGAGCATACTTCCCCACTTTACCACTGGATATCAGTTACAGCTAAACTGAAATCTATTTCAACTCAATTGGCTGTCAACGAGCATGACTCCAACCCTTGAACCGTGTGTTGCACGTTGCTCCTTTCCTTCCTACTCTGTCCCCTGCCGGAGTGACAGTTCCACTACGTTTTTGGTACACTTCTATTGCTGCATTCAACCACCCTTCCACCAACAAGTGAAAAGCTATGAAATGAGTGTTAAATATCCAGAAATCAAATATGTCCTTTTCTCTGCACAATTCACAACCTTATCAAGCATCCACAAGTATTCTTCAGTCGCAGAACTGGTAGATATTTTTCAGAAGGATCCTTCCCATAGAAAGAGCTTTCTTTGCACAGATGAAGGAACTGCAGATTCTTTTAACTGTTCCAGCTTCTTCCTGTGAGTTTGAGAGAAGCTTCAGTGCTTTGCAATGACTGAAACCCTTGCTACATTCACCATGTCTCAGAAAAGACTGAATCATGTTACAATATGCAGTATACTTAAAGATAATATGGATCTGGTAAAAATACAAGCAATATCAAAATAATTTTTCATGCTTTCTGAGCACCAAAAAAAATTAACACATGTTTGTAATCATCACTGATTATGAAATCATTGGCTATTAATGCTCTGTGAATATTCCTCCGTAGAGATGGTGAAGGGGAGAGAACAGCAGTCAAGAAAGAGAGATGGGGCTGATCGGTCTAGATGGAATTTCATGTTTCTCTTATTTGTCATATTGTATGTATTTTATACAATTGTATTTCTGACATAGAAAATAAACCAGTGTGTTTTATGTAGTACATATGTATGAAAACAAAGTATATATTGTGATACGCAAACTTTTTTGTGCTTCAGGTTATTGTTTATGGATAGGTGAAATGATTATATATAACTAGATCAGCACACTGTTATGTTGTACGAATTTTAAAGCGTGACATTCACCGAAGGCATCTTGGCGCTGGGCAGGAAGGTAAAACCGAAAAAGAAACAGACTAGTAACAGAAAGTTTAGAGAAGATACCTTTTTAACACCCGACGAAAAAACAAATGAGCCTCCATTAAGAACGTCCACCATCACGGGAGAGCTTGGTCCGTGGAGTTTCGATGGTCAGGGAGATTTGGGAACAAAGTGCGCTAGATGGAATATAGGGGGGAAATTTTGCCTCCAGATATTCGTCCCCCTGTTTATAGAAGGCTTTATGTACAATACACAGAGACTTAAACAACACCCTCTTCTCCACTGGAAGACAGTGCAGTTGGTGACGAATAGGGGACATGTGAGCACCATAAAGTGAATGGATGGGGGGTGCTAGAGAGTCCATGACCAAGATGGCCGCCTTCTGATGAGCTCCAGAAACCCCTAGATCGAGAGGAGGATAAAACCTGACCCATCGGGGCCGTTACTAGCTGAACAACTCAGCAATCACACCCGAACTGCTGGGGGAGAAGAGGACCAGGTTTGGTGAAGATTGGAGCCACGGAAGCCCTGGTGTGACAGAGGGAGGAGTGGGGGCGGGAAAGCCAAGAGCGCGACTCGGCGTGCAGTCCCGGCACCCACAGCCAGGGAGGCCCCTGCCTTCACACAAGACAATTTATCAGCGGCAGTCTATGGACCATCTGGGGCAGCAGCGAGTGCAACGGGTCTCAGAGTCCGTCAGGCGCCGGCGAAGAGTGGCTGAGACAACCCAGAGGCTGGTATGAAGCAGTCGGTGGAGCGGCGGGAAGCCCAGCAATGCCACCCGCGAGTGGGACGCTTAGTATCCACGATCCCGAACACTGAAGGAAGATCCTCCCAGCGGGGCAATGCTGCCACGACCGGCGAGGGTGCAGCTGGGAGATCCTGACAGCCAGACATAACTGCACTGAGCGGGAAGGTGAGTGGGGCGGAGGAGCCCTGGCTGATCCACCCATAACGCCCACGGACATAGAAGACCAGACTGTGGGCCAAATAAGTCCCCCAGCCCTGCAGCGGCCCAGCAGTACCTGGATGGCTGTCACTCCAAAGGCATACGGCGGGCTGGCGGGTGCCGGCACTGTATATACCCCCGCGACTCGCAGTGCGCGGTTGAGTGGGAACGCACGAATAGCCCCAGCTGGGACACAGGGAGTCTGGAACATGGTGTTGCAGGAGCCCCCCGGGGTCGGAGCAGCGAAGCGTTATGCTGACGCTGCAGGACTAGCACATGGTGCCACTGAACGAAGGCAGGAGGAGGAAGGCTCGAGCATGGGGTGCACTTCATAAGGAAATCCCATACAATAACAGATGTGGGCAAAACAAGGTGGCATGGGACACTAAGAAGCAGCACCCTAACGCAGTAGCACATGCATATACTATAGCTGTCCCACAACAACGTATGGGGAGGAAGATGAGTGCTAATATAACAGCTCTGTGTGGGGAACGGATGCCGGGAGCACATTGGAGGCCCTAAAGCCCTGCAGTGGCTGAAGGAGTCACAGAGGCTATTGGGAACTCTGGGCAGAGCGGCACAGCGCCTACACGCAACAGGGAATGGGGGCAGCGATAGCAGGAAGGTGGAGGAACAGGCGAGATTAACTGCTGAGAGCTAGAGGAAAACGGCTCCCCTCACCATGACAGACAGTATACCGGAGGCCAGGCCCGCACTAGTGAGAGGACTTGGACTCGACAAGCCGAAGTCTAGGTAAGGTGACAGCGGCACAGGGGCTAAGTGTAAGGCACGTGGAGATAGGACAGTGCTTAAAAAGGCACCAGGGTAGACCCCAGCTGCAGAACCCGGTGTCACGCAATTGAACAGTGGCCCAAGGAAACAAAAGTTAGCGATAACATTTATGGCGAAGGTCAACAAGGGACTCACCTGTCATTTCTCCAGAAAGAAGGACCTAGGAAGAACAGCGGTAATCCGGCATCCCCGCCTGAAAGAGCTGCCATGGAGAGCAGCGTACCATTGGAGGGAGCAGAGGCTGAGACAAGCGGAGCGGCCTCCGCCCCTCGGAGCTAAGCCTGGTCCTCGCGGAAATGCGCTCGAAACTTGATGGCCTCACATACAACGTTGACCGAATGCAGGAAAGCATTGACGAGGAGAGTAGCAGAACGTCCGAAGTGGAGGCTAGAGTTAGTACATTAGAAGACACGAGCAACGAAATGGTGTAGGCGGTGCAAGAACTGCACCGGGAAGTGAGAGCCATAAAGTATAAAAACGAGGACCTGGAGGCGAGGTCAAGAAGAAACAATATAAAGGTGGTGGGGATCCCGGAGGCCATCCCACATCAGAACATGGAAGTATTCATGGAGACCTTCATCAAGGATGTACTGCAAGGACAATCATTGTCCTCCCAATTCTTAGTTGAAAGAGTGCACAGGATATCGCAGCTCGCCCCGAGACAGGGCCAAAATCCACAGCCAGTGATGGCAAGAATACTAAATTATCGGGAGAGAGACGCTATATTGAGTAGGGCGAGAGAACTGGGAGACCTAACCTTTGAGAACAGTAAAGTGTACTTCTACCCGGATTAAACCCCAGCAGTACAGAAAGCCTGCATGTCCTTCGCCGCAGCAAAAAGAGCGATACGTGACAGAGCTACAATACTCTATGCAGTACCCTTCCAAATTGAGGGTCCAACACAATGGCAGAGTGCACTTTTTTACAGAGCCGGAAGCTGTGCACAAATTTATAGACTCACTGCTGAGATAATCGAATAGGCAGCAGGACGGAGGTCACTGGAGTCTCTCCCACCGCGAGCAACACAGGAACTGAGCTAGGGCCAGTGTTCACGATACCGGCTGTTGCAAAAAATTACAGTAGGGAGACCCCAATGGGTCATGATGTATATGTGCTAAATATGTAATGAATCAGCCTGCAGCATTTGATAAATGTCATTTGCAGTTCGTCCTCCTCTCGAGGAACGGGAGTAGGAGGGCACTTGGAAAGTGGTGTCCGGCACCCCCGGGTGGATGCCCATGTTGAATGTAAAGTTGGGTTGTCAAATGGGGAGGGTTCCATCCACTTCAGTTTGGGGGAGGGCAGTGTAAGAGGGGAGTGGAAAAGTTGGGGCAAGTTGAGACAGGGAGGGGGGGAAAGGGGTATAAGTGCCCCAGCGGCACAGTTGGGGTATTTCAAAAAGGTTCACATCTTCCCACGGAAACCACAAGCTTATGAGTTGATTGAGAACGCGGAGCATAATAGACTTTCGCTATAGTACTCATCCAAGCTATGGCATGTAAAGTAATTCGCTGGAATGTCTGAGGGCTGAATGACCCCCGCAAAGTCTGTAAAGTGATGCAATACTGTGAGAGGCATGGGGCAAAAGTGGTCATGCCACAGGAAACTCACCTCAAGGGGTGATGGAACGAGGGAGTGGCCAGGAGCTGGGGGAACTGTAAATACTTTACCACCTATTCCACATACTCAGCGGGGGTAATGACGCTAATTCATAAATCACTGGGGTTCCGGACGTACGATTCCTTAATTGACCCTGGGGGAGGTTTGTCATTGTCTCGGGGTGCGTGGGTATCACGAAACCTACACTGGTCAACATATACAGGCCTAACGTGGATGACCCTGAGTTTTTTAACACTAAATTAAGACACTGTAAAAAATATGCACACACCAACATTATATGGACGGGGGATCTCAACGTGATACTGAACCATCACCTGGATAGATCGGGGGGAGTTAGGAAGCGTGCGAGAGCAGCAGAGGTGATGCTGACTGCCATGGAAGTGCTGGAGCTAGGGGACATATGGCGAATACTACATCAAGGCACAGAGGGGTTCTCGCATCACTCTACAGTGCATAGCACTTCCACTAGATTGAATTATGTCCTGGCAAGCCTATGCCTAGTACAAAACACACAGGACGGTGTGTTACTCCCGAGAACGCTCTCGGATCACTCCCCGGTGCTGGGGTCTGTGCGCTTGGACGCGGCACTGCCACGCCCTCGCTGGAGGTTTAAACCGGCAGCGCTGCAAGACGGGCCTCATTATGACCCTGGCGGAATGGGTTTAACGGCGCTGGTAAAGGCGCCGGTAAAGGTGCGGGGGCCGTTAAACCAATTCTGTCCTATTACGAGGTTCCCTCGAGAGACCTGCTCTGGGCGCCTGGTCAGACCAGACGTCCTTTTCGGGTCCCGCGAGGGGAGCAGCATGCTAACAACGGGCCCGTCGTCAACTGGCCCATTGTTAGCATCATCCCCATTCCCATTGAGCCCTATAGGGCTCAATGAGAATGGGGATTAATTTTTACCGGGTCCATGGAATGGGAAATTACCGGGTTTGCCTGGGTCGGCATGACCCGGTAATTGACCATTCCATGGACCCGGTAAAATTTCATTACCGGCGGCAGCCGTGCCCTAATGAGGCCCATAGTGTTCAAGAGTGAGATACATGACTAGATTAAACACTATTTCCAGGAGAATCTGGGTACAGTGAGGGGGAAAGGGAATCTGTGGGAGGCATTTAAGGTGGTACGGTAAGAAGGATGTATGTCCACCGAGATGGTGGTGCTGAAACTAATCCGTAGACAGTTACACAAGGTGGAGCTCGAGGTAAAACACAGGAGGAAGCAGATAGGTTAAATACACCAAGCTCATTCGCCAAACTAAGGGAGGAGTTGGACCACTTCCAGGAACTGGCTGAGAGGGAGGTGAAATACTTTGCCCGGCCGGCAATGGCCCGTAGATACGGGGAGGAAGAGAGACCACGCAGGCATCTGGCGGCACTGGTGAGGCATGAACGGGGCTACAGGGAAATAACGGCGGTGAGAGCGGCGGAAGGGGAGGTAGTGGTGAAACCAGGTGAGATCGCAAGGGTATTCCGTGAGTACTGTAAATCCCTTTATGCCTCAAGAGGCACACTACCAGAGGCTGAACTTGAGAAGTACACAGAGAAGTACTGGCAACCCCCATCACAAGTTAGGAAATATTGGGTGCGGTACGAACTCTTTGCCCCATCCAAGGCACCTGAAACCGATGTCATAACAGCGGAATTGTATGAGGAATGGTGACCGGAGGTAGCCAAGCACTTCCTGGGAGTGTGAGAGGAAGGGATGGTTTCGGGGCAGCTACCGCCAACGATGTGAGAAGCGGTGATAACTTTAATTCTTAAACTAGGTAAAGACCTGCTAGACTGCTCCTCCTACTGCCTGATCTCCATGTTAAATCTGGACACCAAATGATTTGCTAAAGTTTTGGCAGACCGCTTACTCCCGCATATCGCACAGATAATACATAGGGACCAGTCGGGGGTTCATCCCAGGGAGATCCACCTCACTAAACCTCAGACGGCTATTTGCAATACTAGCCCAAATAGATCCCGCATCGCAAGCCATAGCGGTGCTACTAGATATGGAAAAAGCATTTGATTCGGTCGAGTGGAAGTATCTATTCGAAGTGCTGTCACAGGTGGTGGTCCTGCACACTTTCTCAAAGTGGTGCAACTATTATATGCAGGCTCCAGTGCCCAGATTAACACTGGGGGTACGTGGTCTAACCTGTTCAACCTTGGGAGAGGGACTAGGCAGGGGTGCCCACTCTTGCTGCTACTCTTTGCCAATTGTAATTGAGGTGTTAGCGGGCAGGCTGCGGAGGTTCCATGGTCACAGGGGGCTATCCATGAGTGGACCTAGTGAATTAGTCTTGCTATATGCAGACAATGCTATTATCTACTTAAAAGATCCAAAGGTGAACCTGGCACCACTGAAACAGGAAATAGCAGCTTTCGATGGAGCCTCAAGGCGTAGGTTGACCCGTTCCAAATCCTCATTATTCCCTCTGAATGAGGCCCGCCACCACACGTCTGCCAGATGGAGAGGGTTTCCAGTGGCAACAGTTCTTAGTAACATACCTCAGGGTCAAGGTCAGTAGAAATGCCCATTCTCTGCTAGGGGACAACCACAGGAGCTACTTGAAGCCTTGAAAGCCAGCATAGATAGATGGTGTAAACTACCACTCACTCCGATTAGCAGGGTTCCTGTAACAAAAATGGTAGTGATCTCCAAACTCCTCTAAATGTTCCAGAATATACCAGTGTGGCCAGGGATGAACTACTTTCGAGAAGTGTGTACGCAATTGATTAAGTTGGCCTAGCACTCGAAGGCCCCTCGGATTGGCATATTGAAGTTCTGGCACCGACATGTGATGCTTCCCTGGTGCGCAACTGGGGAGGGGCGGGTATCTCGAAACTGGAAGATATGTACCCGAACGGGGTGTTTGTATCCCAGGAAGAATTTACTGACATAATGGCAAACGATCTTCATGATGAAGGCAACATTTGGAGAGTGGTTCTCAGTGTTCCCTGAGGTGCCGCACACAACCCCATTGCTACAATATATTAGGAACTCACCTGGGTGTAAAGGGGTGATTTCATCAATATGCAAAATGATCCAGGTGGACTCGTGCCGAGAACCTCTAATATGTAAAACGCAATGGGAAGAGGATTCCGGCGAAACCTTTGAGGCTAAGCAGTGGGAGTTGATGTGCAGCACTATACACGGTGCTCAGTCCAGCCTACAACAGATCCAACTTAAGACCCTTCACAGGGCCTACGTTTCACCTGCACGAATACACAAATATGATGCTACTAAACCGGCTAAGTACCCTAGGTGTAATGCGGAGCTGGCAAATGTTGTACATATGCTTTGGTCATGTGTTAACCTGCTAAGCTATTGGGAAACAGTGGTTGCTGCCATAACAGAAATGGTGGCACAGGCCATCCCATGTACAATGCTGTGTTGTATATTTGGGTGGGCACCTGGGGTGCGAAAGAAACAACGCAAGCTATTGACGACATGCATGATTGTAGCTAGGAGGTGCATTTAGATGAAGTGGACGAACGCGTCTCCACCGGGGGTGAACACATTTTTGGGAGACTTAATCTGGGTGAAAGACACTGATAGAAACTATGCATCTCTGTGTGGGACCCAAAGCAGGCCTAAAAACATTTGGGACCCCCTCACGGCTTACCTGTTGGCAAGAGACGATGCCCAGCTTTGAGAAGGATTGTAAATGGTACGGAAGTGGGACCAGTGCTGAGTACCATGGACTGGAGGGGGGGTTGGAATACTTGAACCAGAAAACCTACGTACATACCTCAACTAACGTGGCAAGTCCCTAAAAAAATGTATGTGACGGCAACCCTTTGTGGTGTAATGTGGCATTAATGTGGTTTGATGGTGTAAAGATGTGAACTGTTTAATGAATAGATGTTTAAAAAAAAGGTGGATGGATAACTGCTCTAGCAGCCATTTTCTGTAGTAGCTGAAGTCGACGTATTAGATAGGCAAGTTGTGCTAAATACAACACATTGCAGTAGTCAATACCAGTCATTACCAGAGAGGAAACCACAGGAGCATGAAAATGTGATGGGATACCAGGGAGAACCTTACGAAAGACCATCAGCTTAAAATGGCCCGATTGGAAAATGTCTGATACTTGTGTTAGAGATTTTAACACCTAAATCCTTCACTATAGTGACAGGAGAAGGAAAAGGGCCCAAACTAGGGGGCCAGAACTCAGTCAAGTACAGTAGAGGATCAGTTGTACCCACAAACAGCACCTCTGTTTTATCAGTGTTCAACTTCAGCCAGTTCCTGGACATCCTTTCACCCACAGCATCCAAGCAACCCCTTAGCCGGACGCCAGGGTCGGAGCAAGACAGATTGAGCTAAAGGAGGATTTGTGTGTCGTCGGCATCGGAGTACCATAGGAAGCCGTGGGACTGGATAATACCAAGGAGAAGCTGAATGTAAACGTTGAAAAGAATAGGAGATACTGCAGAGCCTTAAGGGACTCGGCACAAGGGGCTGGTTTGAATTTAAAAGGAGGCAACGATATGGATTGGGATCGACCTTAGACAAAGGAGGTGTACCACTTGAGCTCTGTGCCACATAGGCCAGCAGAGAAGAGGCGGGAAACTGGGGTGGCATGGTCAACTGTGTCAAAAGCGGCTGATAGATCTAAAAGAATCAGTGCTCCAGCTCCACCCTGGTCCACTAACAGTGCCAGACCATCCACCACCGCCACAAGAACTGACTCAGTACCCCAGCCATGGCGACACCCAGACTGGAAAAGGTTGAGAAAGTGAGAATATTCTAGAAAAGCACCAAGTAGTGGGGACAGGAGAGATTCAAGCACCTTCATGGTGAACGAGAGGAGAGAAATGGGATGAAAATTAGAAAGGACTGCAGGGTCCAGAGAGGGCTTCTTAAGTAAAGCAATTACAAGAGTGTGTTTTAGATCATTAGGGATGCAACCCAAGGCAAGAGAATCATTAATTACCAGTGTGGTCCAAGGACCAATGTTGGCAGAGATATCTTTCAGAATTGAAAGAGGAATAGGATCCATGGGAGAAGTGGATTGTAGCCTATTTATCGCAGATAGTACATCTTGCAGAGAAAAAGTAGGAAATGATGACCAGCCTACGATGGGCCCAGTGTCAACAGAAGACCCATTCGGGCGATCAAACAAAGAGCCTACACTTTTGAGTTTTTTTCACATGGAAAGAATCTTTCTGTCATTATCCATGCCCCTGACCCCCTCCGGTATAACAGCCTCCTGGCAGCAGTGGGGCTAAAGCCCTTCACACTGGCCCCAAGGGCCTTAAAACTCCATCAGAAACATACATGGAGTCAGTCGGCTCATTATCAGGAATAAAGCAATACCAGTTTTGGACCTTAATCGAACATGGAGGGCTATTACACAGCTCAGTTCTTTAGAACCAAGCCATGCGGTCTAGTGTTTTGGGTGTGGCTGGGCCTGGAACTACTTTACCTGGGCTATTTAAACCACACCCAAACAGCAGAACATGCTTTGTGTTATTCTGCACTCCTGCAGCGTAACGCTCACCCTGTCTAGCTCCTGCACATCTGCTTCTCCAGCGGCCCGATCCTGAAGCCCTAGATCCGGATTCCGTTAATAACCTGGAAGAACAAGAACAGCATTAGCGAGCAAGAACACCTACCTGTGAAGTAACCGGTCCTGAATCCATCCTGCGCTTCGCTTACCTCGCCCATCTCCGGAGTTCGCCGCAATCTGCAAAGGTAAAGAAACAAGGACAGCATTAATAACAATTCTTACCTGGGCAAGCAGCGAGTCCAGGCAACACCCTGCGCTTCTCTTACCTCGCCTCTCTCTGGGTTTCACCGCAACCTGCAAGGGAGAAGGAACAAGATCAGCATTAACAAAGCACTTACCTGAGCAAGCAGCGCTTCAATCTCTTATCACTGCAACCTGTACAAAGAAAATAAGAGAACACAGGTTAGCAATTAACACCAAAAAACAGCGCAACGCTCCGTGCATCAATAACTCACCATGGTCTTCGCCATCGGCGCGGCAACTCCGAGATCGCAACCATCCCTGTGAAAACAAGAGACATTGTTAGGGAACAGCATAGTGGAGCAAGACGCTGAGGAGAGGGAGAAAACGGAGGGAAAGAAAGAGACAGAATAAAGACGGAAAAGACATTGGGCCTCATTACGAGTTGGGCGCAAAGGGATACCGGGCACCATTAAGGACACCGGTGCCGGTAATCCCTTTGCGCCTTATTCCGAGTTTTACCAGGCATTAAGGACGGGACCCGTTAAGGGAATTCAGAGCCAATAACGGTACTGCAATATGCGGTACTGTTATTAGCGCCTTCCCCCTTCGCATTGAGCCCTATGGGGGCTCAAATGGGAATGGGGAATGGCTTTTTCAATGTGGACTTACCGGTCCCGCAAAGGTCGGAATAGACCGGTAAGTCCCCAATGAACCAGGGCGGACTCGGTACCGGTATGGGGGGTAGTCATGGTGCAAATACCATGATTACCTCCATCCTCGGAATGAGACCCATTATGACTCACCTGGAAGACAGCAAGCAGAGTCGGAGTTACAGCCGGTCTGGACCCAACATAAGGGCACATGCACCACTGAAGCAACTAGGTCCACAGAAGGCCCGCACTAACCACGCGCCCTGCACAGAGGAGAGTTCAACGCACAAAAACCTAAGGTGGGCAATAACCCCAAGGGGGGTGATTTGGACCAGAGGGAGGTGGGAGGCCACCCATCACAGAACCAGTATCTTAACCCTCCATTCTCCTGTTATAGGCGCTACCCAACGTCTGTCACATAACCAAGCAGAGAGGGGTCTGGGATAGCTCTTAGACCTCCATCCAGTATCATTTGGTGCCCCCGTGGGTACCAGGTGAGCGTAACAGAACGCAAAGCCTCAATTAAAACATCCACCTGGGCATCATGGAAACATCAGAGACTGACCAACTAGCCCAGTTACTGGGAGAATTACGGGCCGAGGTGCACTCCGCCCGGCAAGAAACCAATGCCCTTAGGAGGGAGTTGATTGTCACCAAGGACCGCACCGATGAATTAGCCAGCTCCAAACACAGGCTGGGCAGGCTCCATTGCCAGGAAGTATTCTGTCGGTTATAGCCACATCCGTCAATCCAGTACAGGTGGTCCTCCCTGGGGCAGTTCCTTTGGCCCCACCGTAACGTTTTACGGGGGACCCAAGAAAATATACAGTATTCATGAACCAGTGCCGCCTCCATTTTCTTTGTAGACCCAGAGCCTTTCCTAACGATCAGTCGCGGGTTGCCTTCATTCTGTCATATCTGAGTGGCAGTGCCGCGGATTGGTCCATACCATTAGTAAGCCAGGATGACCCACTCCTGCGGGATTTCAGGGGGTTGCAACAGGAGATGGAGAAGCTGTTGGCCCGACATACCCAGGGCCAAGCTCTGGATAACGAACTTCTGTCCCTCCACCAAGGCAGTCAAGATTTGTTAACATATATCACCACTTTTCTTTTAACAGACCTATCGTTGAAACTGGGTGGCCTGAGGAGAAACGAACAACGTTATTCCATCGAGGATTATGTGGGCAATTGAAAGACGTCCTAGCTCAGGTGGTAAACCCGCCAAAAGACTGTGCAGAGTTCATCAACCTAGTGGTGCAGCTAGACCACAGGCTGCAAGATCGAAGGACAGATCGAGCCAGAACGGAGATTCAGACTGTGTATGTACTCTCAAAGGAGAACAGTCCGCGTTCATCAGAAAACACTTTGGAACCCATGCAAATTGGGGGAGTACGGAGCCCATTAACCAAGGCTGAAAGACAAAAGCAGACAAAAGCAATTATGCCTGTAATGCGGGAAATCAGGTCACTTCCTCAGGGAATGTCCCATAAAACCCCCTAGGAGAACAGTTGGAGCTACAGAGAAAGAAGGAGAACAAGAATCGGAAAACTTCCAGGCACGGCAAGCGTAGAGGTCCGTTTTTTGAGCAAGGGAAAAGAGCCACAGAACTCAGACCTTGCCCTGTCTGTGATTTTGATCAGTCACCAACAACCGTCTCGGATGCATGCTGTGGAGGCATACATAGACAGCGTAGCCATTGGTAACTACATATGCCAAGGACTGGCAACAATGATGGGGCTTCCCCTCTGTCAGAAAACGACAACTGAGAAGGTCACCACTGTTGACGGCACAGAGATAGCTTCTGGTCCTGTAACTCAACGCACAGCAGAACTGACCCTTCTGTGCCAAGACGGACATCGGGAAGCCATTGCCTTCGACCTTATCAAGGCCAGTCAGTTCCAGGTGATTCTAGGGATGCCGTGGTTGGTGGCTCACAATCCTAACATCGACTGGCGAGCCAAGAAATTAGCCTTCTCCAATGAGTGTGCTCATGCGTGCTACCAAGTGGAAATGCCATCGTCTGACCCAGAGACACCTGTCCAAGATAAAGAGGCGTTGGTACTAGGTGTAACAAGTACACTACCAAGCGAATACCATGATTTCCAAAACGTTTTCCAAAAAGAACAGGCTAACACCTTACCCCCTCACAGGCCATATGACTGTCAGATCGACCTCGCACCTGCTGCACAAATCCAGTGTAGTCTAATTTATGCACTCACCAAAGCTGAAGATCTCCACTTGAAATCAAATCTGGACCAATACCTGGCAAACGGTTTTATCCGCCCGTCCAAATCCCCGGCAGCCTCGTCCCTATCCTTCGTACCCAAGAAGGAGGGGGACTTGAGAACGTGCATCGACTACCGCGCACTAAACCAGGTAACAGTTAAAAACCTTTATCCTCTACCCGTTATCCCAGAACTGCTGGACCGGGGGGCATACCATCTCGTGCGTGTAAAGAAAGGAGACGAATGGAAGATCGCCTTTTGTACTAAGTATGGGCTGTACAAATATCAGGTGATGCTCTTTGGACTTTGCAACGCTCCCGGCACATTCCAGTACTTCATGAACGATGTACTACGGGAATTGATCGACGTATGTGCCCTAGTTTACATCAACGACATCTTGGTGTACTCCTCTTCTGAACAGGACCATGTCCGGCACATTCGCTCCATCCTTGTAAAACTCTGACAGCACCAGCTATACGCCAAACTTGGAAAATGCTCCTTCCATGTCACCGAAGTCGAGTTCCTTGGTTTTGTCCTCACTCCCAGAGGCATCCGGATGGATATGAACAAATTAGACGCCATCCTTAGCTGGCCATCACCGTCTTCAGTCAAAGGCGTCCAAAGTATGATCTGCTTTGCAAACATTTATCGCCGATTCATCGCGGTTTTCTCCCAGATTGTGCACCAGATCACTTCTTTATTACGAAAAAACAACAAACTGTTCCAATGGACAAAAGAGGCGGAGAAGGCCTTCCAGGAACTCAAGAAAAGATTTACCTCAGCCCCGGTGCTACGACACCCCTGACCAGATCTCACATACGTAGTGGAAACAGATGCCTCCAGTATGGCAATCGGGGCTGTTCTTTCCCAAAGGGATCCTGAAACAGGCCAGTTACATCCCGTGGCCTTTCGGTCACGAAAATGTACTACACATGAACTTAACTATGCAATAACAGACAAGGAACTCCTAGCGATCAAGGGAGCCTTTAAGGCTTGGCGGCATTACCTCCTAGGCGCCAGACATACCATCACCGTAATCACCGACCATCGCAACCTACAATACCTCAAGACGGCAAAGGCTCAATCATCCCGTCAACTCCGATGGGCTTTATTCTTCGCAGAATATGATTACATAATCACGTACTGGCCTGGAGTCCAGAACGGAAAAGCCGACGCCATATCCCGCATGGGTATTGATGAGAATGCAATTCAACCCCAGACCTGGTGGCCATTATTCCAGGTGACAAACTACTAGGACTTACAACAACGTTATCTCTGGACGAACTCCAAAAGGAAATTCGGCTCCTAATGAACACCGAGGCTCTACAAGACTGGACCACTCAATATGAACATTACACAACAAAGAACCAACTCCCGTATTTCAGTGGGCGTTTATATCTACCGAGTAAGGCACTACAAGAACAAGTCATTTCTAGTTATCACGACCCCCTGAAAGGACATCCAGGAATTGCCAAGACCCTAGCCAATGTGAAAAGAAATTATTGGTGGCCGACCTGGCGAAAGGACATTACGCAGTTTATTCTGTCATGTGGCATTTGTGCCCAGAATAAATCCCAGAAACAAAGACCTGTGGGCCTTCTTCAACCCCTGGAAATCCCACCTGCACCTTGGCACACACTCTCCCTTGATTTCATCACAGATCTGCCTCCCTGTCAAGGGTTCAACACTATCCTAGTGGTTGTTGATCTATTCTCTAAAATGGCCCATTTCATTCCGCTTAAGGTTCTACCAAACGAATCCAGTATGGCAAATGTGTTTTTAGAGCAAATTGTACGATTACATGGTTTTCCCTCCGTCCTGATTTCTGACCGAGGGAGTCAGTTTGTGTCTAACTTCTGGAGGAAGAGTTGTGCAATTGCCCAAATCGATATTCGTCTGTCCACTAGTCACCATCCCCAAACTGATGGCCAAACGGAGCGGATGAATCCGACACTAGAGTAATACCTACGGTGCATGTTACATCAAGTGGAAGAAAGCTAGAAGGATGTGCTGTGGATAGCCGAATAGAATATGCATACAATAACAACTACACCATTACCGGACAGAGTCCATTCTATACCATATATGGAAGGCACCCACGTGCTTCCGAATTAGATACCCCCATGGCCTTAGAAATGCCCGCTGTGAAGTCTTTACATACGACCATCACTAAAGCCTTCGAAGAGGCAGCAGAACACTTGATCCAAGCCAAAGAAAGACAGAAAAGATTCTCTGATCAACACCGAACAAAAGCCCCAAACTACCAAGTCGGAGATGAAGTCTGGTTGGAGTCTCGTCATGTGCCCATAAGAGGAACTCAAACATTTCGTCCCAGATATCTAGGGCCCTATACCATCAAGGCTATTATAAATCCTGTGGCACTAAAACTAGCTTTACCACCAAATATGCAGATCCATCCCGTATTCCACGTGTCACTCTTAAAACCTGTTCAGCCTGGAACTCGATCCTGGTACTGGTTAACAGAGAACATGAATTTGAAGTCAAGGACATCCTAGATTCTAAACTCACCAGGTCCAAGTTATATTACTTAGTGGACTGGAAGGGATATGGCCCTCAGGACAGGACATGGGAGCCTAGCGAGCACGTCCATGCGCCACGCCTGTTAAGACGATTTCATCGGAACCATCCGACCAAACCAGGGCCAGACGGAAGAAATACCTTGAGAGGGGCCTTAGGGGGGAGTGCTGTCACGATCCATGCCCCTGACCCCCTCAGGTATAACAGCCGTCTGGCAGCAGTGGGGCTAAAGCCCTTCACACTGGGCCCAAGGGCCTTAAAACTCCATCAGAATCATACATGGAGTCAGTCCTGGCACTTTTGGTGCCAGGCTCATTATCAGGAATAAAGTAATACCAGTTTTGGACCTTAATCCAACATGGAGGGCTATTACACAGCTCAGTTCTTTAGAACCAAGCCATGCAGTCTAGTGTTTTGGGTGTGGCTGGGCCTGGAACTACTTGGCGTGGAACTACTTTACTTGGGCTATTTAAACCACACCCAAACAGCATAACATGCTTTGTGTTATTCTGCACTCCTGCAGCATAACGCTCACCGTGTCCAGCTCCTGCACATCTGCTTCTCCGGCGGCCTGATCCTGAAGCCCTAGATCCGGATTCTGTTAATAACCTGGACGAACAAGAACAGCATTAGCGAGCAAGAACACTTACCTGTGAAGTAACTGGCCTTGAATCCATCCTCGCCCATCTCCGGAGTTCGCTGCAACCTGCAAAGGTAAAGAAACCAGGACAGCATTAATAACAATTATTACCTGGGCAAGCAGCGAGTCCTGGCAGCACCCTGCGCTTCCCTTGCCTTGCCCCTCTCCGGATTTCACTGCAACCTGCAAGGGAGAAGGAACAAGGTCAGCAGTAACAAAGCACTTAACTGGGCAAGCAGCGTTATAGGCACTACCCAAAGTCTGGAACATAACCAAGCAGAGAGGGGGCCAGGATAGCGCTTGTACCTCCATCCAGTATTGTGTGGCACCCCTGTGGATACCAGGTGAGCGTAACACTTTCTCTCAAAAAATGATCCAAAGAGTCACGCAGATCTTGCAAAGGTATCGCATCGGAGGAAATTTTAGCAAGTGAGGATAACGACTTTACCAACTCAAATAGAGCTTTAGGTTGGTTAATGGCAGCTGAGAGTTTCTCACTGAAGAACGATTGTTATCAAGAAAAATTGCTTACTGGTATTTATTGGAGACTTGACAGAACAGGATTTTTTGGGCAGGCCTATTATGTTGTTTCCATCTTCTTTCGGATTGCCTGCAGAGAAGCTTTAGCGACTTTAGATCTTCAGTAAAAACAGAGTTCAGAAAGACAAACCTTAGCTATACAGCGCTTCAAAGGGGCAATGGAATCTGCCACATTGCCGAAGGCCTGTGCTAAGGTGGTTAGCATGCAGGGAGCTGACCTGACACCGTATGACTCAATTTGAGTACATAAGTGTTGACGAGAGGTGGAACGCTAGGCACGTTTCCAGAAAAACTGTGTTGCCTGAGTTTCGGGGCAGAGCATAGTAGGGATAGAAAAAGGGACTGGACCAGGTTTGTGGGAGCATGGGAAAGATACTACAGATCTCTTTAGCAGCAAACACAAGATCTAAAGTGTTGCCAAGACGATGGGTTGGGTAGGTACTTGTTGCGGGATACCTAAATCTGAAATGGTGGCAAACAGTTGAGATATTGCATGCTCGCTGGCTTTACTGATTGGAAGGTTAAAATCACCAACAATGAGCAGATTAGAGTGTTTTAGTAGGAGTTCAGAAGCAAAGGCAGGGAAATCAACCAAAAATAATGGTCATGGCCAGGAGGGTGATAAACCAACAACACAGTCAGAGACATGGAAGTGGATACTGGAAGACGCAACAGTAGAGATTCCATTTTAAGGCTATGGTCAATTTGTATAGAGGACATGTAAATGTAGACTTATAGATTACTGAAATCCC
The DNA here is from genome assembly GCF_040938575.1 of Ambystoma mexicanum. Lineage (NCBI taxonomy): Eukaryota > Metazoa > Chordata > Amphibia > Caudata > Ambystomatidae > Ambystoma > Ambystoma mexicanum. The sequence goes on along the minus strand of NC_090927.1, from coordinate 625,185,862 downwards.
TCCACCCGAATGGGTCAACACCCAGTCCTGACGGAGAATACTTTAATTTGGGGGGGGGGGGATAAGGCTAAAATTACTGAGCGGTCGGAGTGCTCACGTAACCATGTTTTCATGACAAAAAGACAGTCAGGATGATAGTTATTTATCAGGTTATAGCAATCATGAGCATGAGCAGCTAGTGAAATTGCATTTAATAAAAAGCAATGTAAGAAAGAGTTCCTAGTGTTGGACTGGTCAACAGTAGTTTGGCTTGCCTTAGTACAATTCTGTGTAACAATTGTATTAGGAGGAGCTAGAGACAATAGGTCCTCATGTGATACATAACCAGTAGAGGAGGCATTAGTAGCAAGTATAGGTGACAAATTCCATAACCCGGTCTGCACACGGACGAGCACAGACGGGCTTGACTTTGGCGCGACTTCGGCACGTGAGGCTCTTGCCCGCCGCGCTTGTCTGCTGTGCTTCCAGAAAATCCTCAATTAGTGAATGGCACATTACGCATTAGCTCTGTCCTTCACACTCAGAAGAATGAGCAGCGAAGACAGACCGCAATGGGTGTCTGCAAGGGAAGGCAGGCAACTTCCGGCCGTGTCAGTACAATGCATACAAGGGAAATAGAAGTAAAATACTTCACATCAATATAACGCTAAAAAGTGTGTGGCATCCAGTCACCCATTCACACGCAGCTGCGTGCTGAAACAAAATAAAATTCTTATTTCTGGAAGCCACAAAGGGGCACCCTCATGGTCGTAGCCTGAGCCTTTCACTCCCGGCACAACAGGCTGAAAAAAGTGGCATGAGCCCCCATTTGGGACCCCGCTCCGTGCAGCTGATTAATAGACCGTCCTGTCCATGAGCACTTTGGGCACACTCGCTCCAAAAAGAAAGTGTATCGGTGGCCGGAATCTGGAGATACGGTGTGCAACAGATGGAGAATGAAAGCGAAAGTGCTTGCCCCGACATGGCGCTCCACAGCTGCTCTCACTGGGTGCCTGGCGATATGAGGGCCTACATTGAGTTCAGGCGTTGCAGGAAGAGGGAGGCACGATGCAGGGAGCTGAAAGGTGATACCAGCTGTTGGCAGTGGTAGCAGAGGGCCCCCACCGATATGAGGGTGCTGAGGAGACCAGAATTGGGGACAAGGAAGAACTGTAGCTGAGGGCTCTGACCCCACGGACCCTGTCTCGGGTGGTGAAGTGCAGGAGCAATACACAGTAGGTGGCGGTGAGGAGGAGCCACTAAAAGAGCCCCTGTGGACCACGGCAAAGCGCAGACCCCCCATCTGCGTCTCGGAGGTGAGAGGTGAGCAGGGAAAGTTGGTCCTCCCCCCAACCCCCCGGTGAGAAACTGGAGTTGGTCAAGATGAGACCCCCCCCTCTCTGGAGGCCTGGGGAGGAGCACCCTTAAGTGGCTGGTTGGAGGTGTGGGGCTTGGGTCAGGATCAGTGAGGAGAGGTGTGGGACCAGGGACGTGTGCCTGCCTCGCCTGAAGCACGCATTGAGGAGGGGCTAACAGGCCCCGGAGCAGGCCCAAGGGGCCCTGAGCATCCTGATCGGAGTCCATTGTGCTTGCCCAGAACAAAGGGACCTGCTGAGGTTTACTTCCCATGTAGAAAAAGTGTGGCCACCTGGCACGGATCAGACTAGAAGTCAGGAGGGAAGGGAGGAGTGCAACCATTGGGCCTTGGAAGGGCAGTCAGCCCCCCCCCGGAAAGCGGCAGAACCCACATAGAGGCTCTGCCTCAGCCCGGGAAGGTGTGGGCCTCCAGGCCAGGGGCATGTGCCCAACTCCCGGGACAGTTGAGGTGACCAAGAAGCAGAGGCTTGCAAGCAGACCGCAGGTGACGTCCTATGAGAGGAGTGGGGTGGGCTGCCTACTGGATACAGTGGACTGTTGGGGGGGCTGCAAGTGACGATGAAGTGTCCTGCAGAGAAGCTAAAGAAGGCCATTGCTGAGAGTGCAATTGTGACTGGGGGAGACCCCCATGCCCTGAATTGAGGAACATGGGTTCCCTATGGACTGAGAGGGAAACTGGGACGATTTGAATACCCACAGCGCCAGAGCTTAGAGAACACTACCCAGGAAGGGAAGATGCAGGAGGGGGAGGGCCGTGTCCTCAAAAAGGGACGTTGCATCATTACAAGAGGAAATCTGATCGGATTGATGCAATGGACGAGAGGTTACAAGCAGTGGAAAATAATCAGTCCTCCCTTGAGACGTTAGAGACTCAGATAAATATGAGGATGGTGGAACCGGAGAGGAGAGAGGGGGAAATCACACTCAAAATGGACAATTTTGAGAATCAAGAAAGGAGGAACAACTTGCGATTCTTTGGGGTGCTGGAGAAGGAGGGTGAAATGGAGAGGGAGATCAGCAGGTTCGTCCATGAAACAGCGAACGTATTGTTTGGAGACAACACCATCGAGGAGCCCAAAAAATCGATAGGGTACCCAGAGCAAGTGGAGCAGGCAGAGCCCCGAGATCCGTGTTGGCTGGTTTCCATAACTACCCCGATAAGCAGAAAATACTGGAAAGGGCGAGGGGGGATAGGCACAGTGACACTGAGCAACACAAAAGTTGTGATCTTTCAAGCCTTGTCTTCACTCACGCTGGTGAAGAGACATTTATGTGCACCTCTCACAAAATGGTTGAAAAAGAAGGGGATATGATACCGATGTGGCTTCCCCTTCTCCATCTCCTTTGAGGTTGATGGATACGACTACAAACTGGTCACGGAAGACGATATACAGGGGTTACCAGGGAACTGATGGGGGAATCTGAGTCTGTATCAGAAGGTGGGTCATGAGGACAAGAGGTGGCGCATACAAGGGCCAGAGAGACGTAAGTTGTCAGGCTCAAGGAAATTCAGGAAACGTAACACTCCTCCAGCAGGGGACAGTTGATCTATTCCTTGTGCATCTACCTGGGGGGCGGAGAGTGGGGGCCTGCTTGTCTCGGAGGTTGTTCATTTGCGATGCTCATGGGTTCCAGGGGAAGGTTACCTCAGGCTCAGTGGAGGAGGGCGGCAAGGGCTTGGAGGTCTGTCAAGGGGCATGTTGAGGTATGCAGAGTGCAATGGGGGTCCATGGTTTTGGTGGTGTTTACGTTGTTGGCCCAAGGTTCGGGTCCTATTGGTGGTCCGGGGTTCATCCAGTGATGGTAAATGGCAGAAACCGGCCACCGCAAGGGTTAAGGGGGGTGACAGAGGGGAGGGTTATTGTTGGAGAGGGTGGGAAGATTCAGAGGGGGTTAAGTTAATATGCGCTGTCGTGATCCACAATGAAATTACCTATGGGACTCAATGGGAATGGGGATTTACCAAATTCCGCCTCTGGAATTCCCAGGTCACCGGGGTCGTAATGCCCCAGTAATTCCGGGAATCACAGAGGTGGAATGGTAATACGAGTCTGGCGGTAACCTGTGGGAATTTCAGGCACGGTTGCAGCTGGACTCGTAATGAGGCCCACAGTCTTTAGGCAAGAATTTAAAGAAGCAATGAAGGAGTATTTCCTCCTGAACGATACGGGAGATGTGGAACAGGGAACAGTTTGGAATGCTGGCAAGGCGACATGGAGGGGTCTCCTGATCAGAGAGGGGGTGCGCAAAAAGAGGGAGCGGTCGTTGTTGGAAAATAGGCTGCGTGGGGAGATTGGCACATTGGAAGAAAGAATAAGAGCAGCGGTTGAAGGGGCAGGGGAGTGGATAGAGGAAGTCCGGGGCAAGAGGGAATAACTCTGCTTATTAGAGGAAAGCAGGGTAATTTGGAAGCTCCAGTTTCTAAAGCAAAAGTATTATGAAAAAGGAGACAAGGCGGATGCCCTCCTGGCAGTGCGCTTGCATAATCAAAAGTTGGAAAGATGGATATTGGGTTTGGAGGGGCCAGAGGGCACCCTAGTAACTTCATCTGTGGAAATAGTTGAAGATTTGGCTGACTTTTATGAGGGGCTATATAAGGGGAGGAACCAGCTTGTGTCACGATCCATGCCCCTGACCCCCTCAGGTATAACAGCCCCCTGGCAGCAGTGGGGCTAAGGCCCTTCAACCTGGCCTCAAGGGCCTTAAAACGCCATCGGAAACATACATAGAGTCAGTCCTGGTGCCTTTGGCGCCAGGCTCATTATCAGGAATAAAGCACCACCAGTTTTGGACCTTTATCCAACATAGAGGCCTATTACACAGCTCAGTTCTTTAGAACCAAGCCATGTGGTCTAGTGTTTTGGGTGTGGCTGGAACTACTTTACCTAGGCTATTTAAACCACACCCAAACAACAGAACACGCTTTGCGTTATTCTGCACTCCTGCAGCGTAACGCTCACCGTGTTCAGCTCCTGCTCATCTGCTTCTCTGGCAGCCCGATCTCGAGTCCTCGATCCGGATTCCATTTCTAACTTGGAAGAACAAGAACAGCATTAGCGAGAAAGAACAATTACCTGTGAATGACCGGTCCTGAAACCATCCTGCTCTTCGCTTGCCTCGCCCATCTCTGGATTTCAGTGCAGCCTGCAAAGGTAAAGGAACAAGGACAGCATTAACAACAATTCTTACCTGGGCAAGCAGCGCTTCGATCACTCATCACTCCGAAACATCGCCGCAACCTGTACAAAGAAGGGAAGAGAACACAGGTTAGAAATTAACACTAACAAACAGCGCAGCACTCCGTGCATTAATAACTCACTGTGGTTTTCGCCATCTGGTGCGGTACCTCCGAAAATCGCAATCATCCCTGTGAAAAAAAGAGACATTGTTAGGGAACCGTGTAGTGGAGCAAAGACGCTAAGAAGACAGAGAAAACAAAGGGAAAAGACACTCACATGGAACACAGCAAGCAGAGTCGGAGTCACAGCCGGTCTGGACCCAACATAAGGGTATACGGACCAGTGAAGCAACTAGATCCACGGAACACCCACATCGACCACGCGCCCCTGTACAGATACGCAGGACGGAGAGTTCAATGCACAAAAACCTAAGGCGCTACCCAAGGTTTGACACGTAACCAAGCAGAGAAGGGTCCGGGTTAACGCTTAGACGTCCATCCAGTATTGTGTGGCGCCCCCGTGGATACCAGGTGAGCGTAACAGCTTGGCACCTTATTTGGAGGACATGTCCCTTCCGGCACTGACTCAGGAGAAGGCAAGGTCAATGGATGACCCCATCACAGTGGATGAGATTATGCAGGCTGTATGGAAATTGCACTTGTGTAAAGCACCAGGGGAAGATGGGTACAATGCAGGTTTTTACAAGACATTTGCGGGCACCCTTGTCCCACACCTAGTCAAATTGTTCAATAGTACATTGGAAACCGGACGGGCCCTGAGATCCTTTGTAAAGGCACTTATCTCAGCGATAGCTAAAGAGCATAGAGATTCTCTGCATTGTAGGTCATATCACCCGATTTCGCGTCTCAATGTGGATGCAGAGCTTTTTACACGGGTGTTGGCGACAAGAATAGACACCCTAATGCCACTTTTGGGGCACGCAGACCAAGTGGGTTTCATTAGAGGTTGACAAGGGGCAGAACAATCCGGGAAACCTTGCACCTGATCGTAGGGGTCAGAGGTGGGGGAAGTAACCCCACGCTCTTATCAGTCAATGCAGAAAAAGCATCTGACAGAGTGGACTGGGTGTTCCTAAGGGCAGTCTTCGCTAAGGTTGGGATGGGGGAAAGGTTCCTACAGGGAACCATGGCATTGTATTCAGAACCAACGACCTGTGTTGTCGTGAATGGGAATTTTTCAAGGTGGTTTGGGCTGGGTCGGGGCACCAGACAGGGGTGTCCCCTCTTGCTGCTACTTTCTGCTCTATCCTTGGAGCCCCTGGCTCAGCGGCTGAGGAATTACTCCCATGTGGAAGGTATTATCATGGGAGGAGTGGAATACAAACTGGGCCTATATGCTGATGATATTTTATTGCATCTTAGAATCCCAGCGTCATCGGTCCCAGCGGTAGTGGAAATAGTGGAGCAATGTGGGGTGTTTGCGGGCTTCCAAACCAATAAGTTGAAATCTATCCTCTTACCATTAGATCCAGAGGGTATGACGATAGGCAGAGCCTGGCCGCATTGGGGATGAAGATTGAGGAAGATATGCTGCGGTACCTGGGGATAAATGCCACGAGGGAAATGGGGGGCTTGTGCGAGGTAAATTTCACCCCTCTGTTAGCAAGGCTATTCGACAATTTGGAAAGCTGACGATCTCATGGCTGAGCCGCTTGAACACCATAAAGATGAACTTTCTCCTCAGAATGCTATCTTTATTCCAGATGCTCCCAATTCATGTCACAAGGGAAATAGGGTGCTTGTGCAAGGTGAATTTTACCCCTCTGTTAGCAAGGCTATTCGACAATTTGGAAAGCTGACGATCTCATGGCTGAGCCGCTTGAACACCATAAAGATGAACTTTCTCCCCAGAATGCTATCTTTATTCCAGATGCTCCCGATTCATGTCACAAGGGAAATAGGGTGCTTGTGCAAGGTGAATTTTACCCCTCTGTTAGCAAGGCTATTTGACAATTTGGAAAGCTGACGATCTCATGGCTGAGCCGCTTGAACACCATAAAGATGAACTTTCTCCCCAGAATGCTATCTTTATTCCAGATGCTCCCAATTCATGTCACAAGGGAAATAGGGTGCTTGTGCAAGGTGAATTTTACCCCTCTGTTAGCAAGGCTATTCGACAATTTGGAAAGCTGACGATCTCATGGCTGAGCCGCTTGAACACCATAAAGATGAACTTTCTCCCCAGAATGCTATCTTTATTCCAGATGCTCCCGATTCATGTCACAAGGGAAATAGGGTGCTTGTGCAAGGTGAATTTTACCCCTCTGTTAGCAAGGCTATTTGACAATTTGGAAAGCTGACGATCTCATGGCTGGGCCGTTTGAACACCATAAAGATGAACTTTCACCACAGAATGCTATATTTATTCCAGATGCTCCCGATTCACCTCCCGGACTCATTCTTTCAAGAGGATAAGGGCTGGCTCCTGCGGTTCCTGTGGCAGGGGAAAAAAGCCAGGATGGCACACGAGGTATTGGTACTCCCAAAGGATAGAGGGGGGTAAGCTTGTTGGACATATACCTTTACTACAAAGTGGCACATCTTGGGGTTCTTATTCCGCATCTGAGAGAATGGCGGGACTCCTAATGGATTGATTTGGGTAACTTCTATCTTAGTCCGGGGATGGTGGGGGAGTGGATATGGGTGCTGAGAGACCACATCCCGAAACGGATTAGCGAACATCCTATCCTAGGTGTCATTTCGAACATTTGGAGGAAGGACCCAGAGATGAGTGGGGTGATGATGTGACCTTCACTGATGAGCCACCTTTGGGCTCCGGGGGTGAGGGATCTGATCCCAAACCTTTATAGGTTCCAAACATGGTTTGAGGTGGGGCTAACAAGGATTGGCCAGCTGTAGAGAGACGACCGGTTCATCTCGCTGGTAGAACTGGAGAGAGCGCTGGGATTAGGAAAACTCTCAGTATTTTCATACCTTCAACTGAAAGGGGTGATTTTGGTGGAACCCTGGAAGAATATGACTCATCCCCCCTTGGACTCGAAAGGTGAAATGAGAGGCTTAATCTCGTCTTTATATCTGGTGCTGTTGGAAGTGAGCAGGGGAAGCACAGAGAAGCTTCGTAGGAAATGGCAGGGAGACCTTGGGGTGGAAGTGGATGACCCCTTCTGGGGCCAGATCTGTCAGAGTGTACAGGGGTTCCTTTGCCTGCCAATATAAAGTGCACGCGATTAAACTTCTCCATAGGTAGCAATATGACCCGGTACGGCTCTCTAATATGTTCCTGGAAGCAAGTCCTCTCTGCTGGCACAAATGTGGGGAGCGGGCTGACTATTGGCACGTGGTGGGGCTCTGAGAGGGTTAAAATATACTTGGATGAGGTGCTTGGATGGATTAAGGAATTGGAAGGAGTCCTCCGAAACAAAGACACCGTTATTGGTACTTTTTGGACTGGAGGGCAGTGAAGAGGAATATTGCTGCCTCCCACGACTACCACACTTCCTACTATTGGCGGGGAGGGCATGCTGGCAATGTATTGGAAGAGGTTTTTGCTCCCGGGGAAGAAGGAATGGATAAATGTCTGGAAACGTATATATGTGATGGAGATAATTACAGCAGCCATACATGTCAGAGGGGAAGGGGCTGAGATGGAATGGGGGAATTCAGGAACAGATAAATGCCAACCCAGACCTGAGCTGGAGGTTGATGGCCCGGTTGAGGGGACGATTAGAGGGGCGGGCGGTGAAAGTTTGAACTTTTACAATTGTGCAGGTGTTAAGGTAGTTAATGAAGCAAGAAATCGAAGAAGTACTGTATTGAAATGGGGAATGATATGGGCAAACCATAACCAGAGGAGGCTTACTGGAGTCAGGTGGTAGTGGCAGCACGAGATGGGAGGGAGGAATGGAGGGAGAGTTTGTTGGGAGCCAGCATTATGTGAATCATTTTGATGTGACACTGATATTTGGCAGTAATGTATCACTCTTAATGCTGCCTGCGAATGTTATGTGACAACAACAATGGTGTATGCATGTGAATGGTGCGAGGATGGGTCTGTATTGATCTCCTCTTACTCACCATGTTTTAACGTCAACATTTTGAGTGAGCTTCCACTTGCAGTGTTCTGTTAGTGCTCGAGGCCTTAGGACTCTGAACTTCACCCATCAGTAGCATGCTTATGCAACAGACATCACACTATGTGAATTACCTCCAACTTTGCCACATTGTGCTATAGGACACTGGCATTTTGGCTTTCTCCACCAATGTATTCTATGTCAAAACGGAGGCGAGCATTATGCTTCATCTTCTTATTTATTACTCTCCAGCAGTTTCAACAAATATAAAAAAAAGTCAATCCTTCCATTGAAATAATATTTTTTTTCAAAAAACTTCATATCCCATCAGTCTTAGGTCCCTGTACTCCAGTGTTCTGGTCATGTGGCCTAGTCCTTCCTCTTCCTGTAACCCTCCTCTTCTTTTCCTGCTCTCCAGTGATAAGTACCTTTTTGACTTAGCTGCATATACAGTCAGCATTAAAGTCGTATTTGGGTTATACTAGTGGGAGTGAGGATATCAATTCACATGGGGATTGAATGTAGGCGTAGCGCACAGACTGCGCAGCGTAATACAGTTACTTGAACTTAATTATCATCCGGCGGCCCCGTGCTGCATTTCCAGCACCTCAGGGGTTTTTGCCGGCAGCTTTTTCTTTGCTCGTGTCGCCGCGAGCGAGCGAGGAGCCCCCACCCTTGTGGGGGCGGAGCAGACTCGCGAGCGAGGAGCCCCCACCTTTGGGGCGGCGGAGCAGACTCGCCAAGCGCGAGATAGCAGCTTGCAGAGAGCCACACGAGGAGCCCCCACCATCGCAGGGGCGGAGCTTAATGCCGGGGAGCCAGCTGATCGAATTGCAGAGCCCTCTCCTTTGGCTAAGCGCTTCGTGGACATTGCGCTCCGTTCTCCCATATTGTGACACATCAGAGAGACGCAGGAGAAAGCCCCAGACACTCAAGAGCTTAGAAAAGTATATATTTTCACACCGGAGCGATTGATAAGCTCTGAACAAGAGCAGACAATGATCACAGTTCCCTGCACTGAATACAAAGAAGCTGCTTTAGCAGTTTGCTGCAGCCTCATCTAGTCAGAGCGAGCAGTGGACGTGCCACTACACCCGAGAGGGTACCACCAGGCACCTACCAGCACACAGTATGGCTGAGTTTGAATGGAGTGAGGAGGAGCAAGAGGCCATGCACCCAGAGGACCTGGCCCACAGCTTCAAGGACGTGCTGGGAGACTCGCTCATAGAGGCAGTGGCTCAAGGGGTCAGACCCCTTCAAGAAAGACTGGAAAAAATTGAGGTATTCCTGAGCCAAAGAGACAGAAGCACCAGGCCACAAGCAAGCACGTCCATGAAGATCACGCCGGAGGGCCCACAGGGGTGTAATAAGGCCCAGAGGAGCAAGAATTATTCTGACCCCCCAGGCCAACCAGAAGGGGCAGATCCAAAAGCCCCAGAGGCGACCCACGCTTTCAATAGGCTGAGAGAAGCCTTCATGACTAAGTCGGTGGTGCCGAGACTCGCAACCCCCTACCCAGGGGAAGAGAATATGGGCAATACAGAGGAAGAGGTTTTCCCCAAAGAAGAACCCACAGAATCCCCAACCTCCTTGCTAGAGGAAGTTGATAAGGAAGGGGACGAAGGAAGTCTGCCTCTACCAAAGAAGAGGCTGAGGAAGCTAAACAATCTAGAGGACGAGGAGACCTCAGATATGTTTCATCCAGAACAGATTCTCCCCAAGAGTCGCAAGATACATGACTCAAAGACTGCGCAAGGCACTGGAGAAAGAGGTTAGACAAAGGACGAGGGCAGAGTGCCCAAAACCAGAACTTCCAGGAAAAGTAGCAGAAGCGCCAGAGCTCGACCCAAAGATGCTGGCTTTTGTCGCCAATCTAACAGGGACCCCAGGAAAGGGATCGACCGCTCATGGAGGAGTTGTCAGGAGAAAGTCCTGGATCTGGCCGGTCCCCTAGCCAAGATCATGGACTTGGCGGAGCGAGCGAAAGACACCGGTGAAGAAGTGGACCCAGAAGTACTAGCAAACTGGGCACAGAGAGCTGTGTGCGTATTGGGGAACACCAATTGCGCAATATCCACTGAACGCAGACGAGGGCTACTGCTTAAGATAGACCCCAAGTTAGGGGATCTGTCCTCATACAATTAGGGCGAAGCAGCGCAAGGGCTGCTGTTCGGTGAGACCTTTGGAAAAGAAATGGGGAGATTCGTAGGGACCTACACCTCCCTGGAAAAGGCACAAGCCTCCATAAAAAAGATCTTCCCCGGAAGAGTTTTTGGCGGGACCGGTCGGCATAGAGGTCGAGCGACCGGTCGTTACCAGACATCCAGGAGGCCTCAATCGAACAGGGCACAATACTGGGAGAATAAGCAGCCTGACACCTTCTTCCCACCCAGAAGTCGCTTCCCAGAGGAAGGTGAGGCAGAGGCCAGGGAAGAGGACAAAACTTCCCCACAGGTGAGCTCATCCACATATCCACCGGTAGGGGGGAGGACAGCAAAATGCTGGGAAGACTGAGGCACGCTTTCCAACAACGCTTGGGTATTGTAGACAGCCAAAGGCCCCAACCCAGTACAAAGCCCCCCGACCAATAGTATCAGCGTGAACAGAGAAAGACCTGCTACACGCAGAACTACTGAACCTAGCAGAGAAACGAGCAATCGAGCCGTGCGAAGCTCCGAGGTTCATAAACAATATGTTTCTGGTTCACAGAAAAGACAAAGTGAGACCAGTTATGAATTTGAAAGACATGAACAATTGGGTAGTCTACAACCATTTCAAGATGGAAGGTACCCACCAATTAAGAGACGCGCTCAGACAAGGCGACTGGCTCGCGAGGATCGATCTGAAAGATGCTTATCTTACGATACCAGTACAAGGAGAATACTGTCCTTTTTTAGCTTTTGACTGAGACGGGCAATTGTCGCAATTTGCGACAATACCATTTGGATTAGCATCAGCGCCCTGGGTGTTTACGAAACTGATGAAGCCGATAGCAGCAGCAATCAGGGAGAAAGGGATACAGATCATTGTCTACCGAGACGATATACTGCTAATGGCAAGCAGCAAAGACATACTACGCTACCATACCAGCTGGGTAGCGAACCCTCTGGCCTCCCTAGGTTTCCTAGTGAACCGAGTGAAGTCGGAGATGATACCAGCGAAGAGGATAGAGTTCCTAGGTTTCATCATAGACCAGGACAGCTACCATAGAGTTACCGAAAAGGAAGATTCGGGATAGAAAAAGCAAAATAAGGAACTGTCTCAGCAGAACAGTCACATTGCTGCGAGCGATCGCACAAATATAAGGCCTGTTAGCAGTGTCAATTCAAGTGATATTTCCAGGGCACCTGCATTACCGGGCGCTGCAGCGGCTGAAGATAAGACATCTTCAGCAGGGCCTCAGCTACCACCAGCTAGTGCCCCTAGATCAAGAGTCCAGAACAGAGCTGGAGTGGTGGCTGCAGAACATGGAGGCATGGAACGGCAGAGCCATTTTTGGCGACCGACCCGACATTGTAATAGAATCAGACGCCAGCAGGGCAGGCTGGGGAGCCCGCTGCGGGGAGCTCCAAACAGGAGGAAGATGGAGCTCAGAGGAACTCAGACTGCACATAAACTGTCTAGAACTATTAGCCGGATAATTCACAATCAAAGCTTTCACGAAAGACAGGGTGAATTGATGTATCCTACTGAAGATGGACAACCTCTCAGCAGTCGGGTACATAAATCACTTAGGTGGGACGAAGTCTAGATTATTAGCGGAAATAGCCAAGGACTTTTGGCACTCCTGCCTGGAGTCAGGAACTTCATTAGTAGCAGAATATTTACCAGGCTCGCTGAATGTAGTAGCAGACTGGAACTCCAGACATCTAGCAGCCTCCAGCGACTGGATGTTGGACAGAGCAATTTTTCGGCAGATGGAAGAGCTCTGGGGGCCAATTCATACAGATCTGTTTGCGTCCAGACTGAACGCACAAAAAAACAGATTTTTCAGCTGGAGGTTGGACCCAGCGGCAGCAGAGGCAGATGCCTTCCTACAAGATTGGAGAGAAGAGACGCTATATGCGTTTCCTCCATTCATAAAGATAAGCAGAGTTTTAACGAAAGTATGCAGAGAAGCAGCAAATCTGATAATAGTAGTTCCGATATGGAAGTCGCAAGTATGGTTTCCAGCGCTCATGGAGCTAATATCTGACTATCCGGGATTGTTGCCTCAAAGAAAAAACCTTCTCATGGACCCAGTTGGGTCGTGTCACCCTCTGAGAGTCAAGGGGACACTGCCGCTGATGGCGTGCAGGATAGTAGGAGACGCTGGAATCTCCCAGGAATTTCGGCGCAAGCTGCGTGCCTCATCGCTGAGTCATGGGCTCCATTGACTAGAACGAGCTACACCGCAGCGCCGCAACAGATGGTCAAAGTGGTGCAAAAGGAGGAGTTTTCATCCCGTTTCTGCCCCTTTAGTAGAGATACTGAATTTCTTAGCAGATCTCCTACAAGATGGGAAAGCCTATAGAACGATAGGAGTGTATAGATCCGCAATATCAGCAGGCCACACGCCCACCGAAGGAGTCCCAGAAGGGGAGAATGTGGCAGTAACTAGACTTCTAAAAGGGATAAGATTTAGGAAACCACCGCAACCAAGATACGAGTCCTTATGGGACGTGGCAGTCGTACTGCAACTATTAGTGGACTGGCCCAGCAATAGATATCTGCCCTTAGGCAGACTGTCTGGGAAATTGGCGATGCTGCTATGTATGGTATCATGTAGAAGAGTAGCAGATGTCAGAGCCTTAGAAATAGACAGAATGGTATATGGACCAGACGGATTGACTTTCCATCTTCCTCAATAACATACCCATATATGCAAGAACACCCGAAGTGGTGCGTGGCCGCATGCATAAAAGAATATGTAAATGAGACCGATGGGAACGATGCAATTGCTGATAGCGCGCAGGAAGCCGCATAAAGGCGTAGCGGCAGCCACCATAGCGAGATGGGTTAGAGAAATTATGAGCCTAGCAGGAATGTCAAAATTTGGAGCACATTCATTTCGAGGTGCAATGGCATCAAAAGCACTGAGGCAAGGCGCGACTTTGCAAGATATCTAGAAAGCAGCTGATTGGGCGAGTGATACTACGTTTAGAACATTTTATTTTATACCAATTAACACGCTAGCAGAAGCTATGGTAAGAAGCTTTGAACAAGCATAATGCTCAACTCCGTCTTGACATAGAAGGAAGATTCCCCCTGCTAATAGCGCAGGGAGCTCTTGATTCTATTAAAGACAAGGAGGCAACCATAACTTTCCCGCCCTAGATACACGGGAGAGCCAAAGTAATAATGGGAAAATGTACTGTGATATGTATCGGAATAATTCACATGATTTCCTCCCAGATTAGGATGTGTATCCGCCGCCCTAACATGTACTGTTGTTTCCGTCATTAGGAGACGGGCAGAAGAAAGGCTGAAAATGTACGAGAAGTGAACGAGACACGTTGAGCAAGATCACAAGTTGGAATGCGAAGGATCGACTCAGCAGAGTTCTAAATTTCAGAGACTTGGGGCCTCATTACGAGGTGGGCGGTAAGGGTTAACGTGCACCGGTAAGGAGACCGGTGCCGGTAAACCCTTACCGCCCTATTGCGAGGTCCCTTAGCGGGAGCCGCTAAGGGACCAGGGAGCTAATAACGGGCCCGCTATCAGCGGGCCCGTTATTAGCTCCATCCCCTTTACCATTGAGCCCTATGGGGGCTCGAATGGGAATGGGGAATAATTCTCGGAATGGGGATTTACTGGGTCCTCCAAGGTTGGAATGACCCGGTAACTCCCTATTTCGAGAACCCGGACCCGGAATGCGGTAAGGGGTAGCCATGGTGCTAATAGCACCATGGCTACCTCCTACCTCGTAATGAGGCCCTATGTGGAAAAAGTTGATGATTCAGTTGTCGTTTAAGATTGCAGTTGGAAGCAGTCAAGAAGAGGAGGGTTACAGGAAGAGGAAGGACTAGGTCACATGACCAGGACACTGGAATACAGGGATCTAAGACTGATGGGATATGAAGTTTTCTGAAAAAAAATGTTATTTCAATGGAAGGATTGACAAATTTTAATATGTTGAAACTGCTGGAGAGTAATAAATAAGAAGATGAAGCATAATGCTCGCCTCCTTGTCTTTAAGAGTCAAGAGCTCCCTGCGCTATTAGCAGGGGTAATATTCATTGTCAGTGATAAGGGTCCAAAGTGGTTTTTGTAGTGGTAACACCAAAGGTACATTTAAAAACACATCTGGATTATTTAATTGTTGAATCTAAAATTGATTTTGGTAACACCCTTAAGCTTCTTCCTCCTACTCATTACAGTAGTCCAGACGTGCAGAAACATATCTCTGAATTGTATTGCCTCCTTTGGAGAAACATCATTCAAATATTGATTTTGACCGTTTTTGCATAAAATATGACTAGTTACTGCGACTCTCTATAAAACATCCTTCAAGTCCAACAAGTCAGTTGATTGGAGATCTTCAAAGCAATTAAGAGAACTTTGGGCCTCATTATAACTGTGCCGGCCCAGTAACAACGGTGCTGGTAGGCCTACCGGCACCGTTGTTACCGGACCAGCACAGTAAAACTCTGCAGACGGGTGCTGGGCAGGTACGGCACCCGCTCGCAGAGTTCTCACGGGGCACCGTTGTTAATGGTGCCGGTGCTCCCGTGTCCCCATCGAGTCCTGTGGGCCTCCATGGGAATGGGGACTAACAAAATTACCAGCGCCTGACTTCCCGGCCACCAGACTTGGAATAGCCCGGGGAACCAGGAAGTCAGGTGCTGTTGTAAGTTTTGAAAGTTTGTTTTAGCAGTGCACACATACTTTATTTCTGACTGCTTTCATACACGTGTTTACAACCGGCTTTAAATGTTGTCCCATGGATGAGAAATCTACAACTTATTTGAAGTATAACTGTTTTTAAAATTGCCTTTATTTGGTGTTCCTTCTTAAAATAAATGTAGTCTCATAGGAGTTTTAGCTCTTCTGCACCTGGTCCTACTGAGGGTTTGATTGGGTTGTGTCAGTAGCCAAGTCCCCAAAGTGTCCCCTCTACCCCACCCCCTCTGATTTTGTGGGTTTCCTACACCCCTGGAAATAGAGGACTACAAGTCCCAGAATGCAAAGTTAAAACCAGGACTAGACATATGTCTCCCGAATGGAATGGATAATGTTGGTGTGTATACATTTGTAATAAAGTGCTCAAAGACCAGGCAATGGCAGGCTCCTATTTTAGTACAAACTACTAAATACTTGACAGTGCCAGGATCTCATTTTATAAAAAAAAAAAATCAGATTTCAATTGAAAATATTCAACCTTCTATTTCAGAAAAGGATTCACAATTCTAACATTTTTGTCTCTTTTTCTAGCATGATAGTGACACAGAGAAACCAAACACCAGGCAAAACAAAATATATGTTCTAAGCACACTTTTCATCCCTCCAGCGACCTCTGAGTCATTTTCTTAACATGTTTTGTGTGTGTGTTTTGGCCTATGTGTTTCACACTACTAGTGCTCATATGAAATGCACAAGGGGTGTGCTTCTTCAAGATATTTTTACTGTAAGTATATTCATTTCTTATTGTTGGGGGGGAAAAATTATGAGAAAAGGAAAGAACCTAGTGGTGCACAGCATGCGGCCCTTTAGGACATTAGTTATAGCCCTCCAAGTCAGATGAATTAATGAAGTGTTGCATTGCCTAAGATCAGTCACTTTGTCTTATAAGGTGTGTGAAGCCTCTGTGGTACAGTTTTTGTCTATGCATTATGACGTGCAGTTTTAAAAGGACTACGTATAATTTCTATCAGTAAAAAAGTAATAAATACAAATTGCACCTTTTTAAAAACACGTTTTTAACTCAAATTTGTGATCGGATGATCCTACCACATTTGGCCCTAAAGCGAAACAAGTTGTGCACCCCTGGATTAGACCATCACATTCATTAAGCAAACAACCCAGTTTGCGAGGGCATTACCGGATCAGGTAATGCCCTGGGACAGTTAGAAGCCCAAGCTAAGCGAGGGCTTTAACAATAGCCTGGGGCATTACCTGCCCCTATAATGCCCCCGCCAAGAGGGGTTTATTGCTATTAGTAGTAAGTTGAGAAACAACATGTTAGCTGTTTCTCAACATTAAAAAAACCTACAAAACAAGATGGCCACCATGGATCGGGGAGAAAGGAACTACATGTAAATCCTTCTCCCATTCTATGGCAACCATTGCCGGGTCGGGAACATGTCAGGAACACTAGTGTTCCCAGTGCCAGCGAGAGACTCGGGAGTATCAGGTATGTGGGGCAGGGGTAAGCAGATCTAAATATGTGGTAAAGTAGAGTGGGAGGTCAGGGATGCAGGGAGAGCCCAGAGACCACTTACCTTGGACCTGACGAGTAAAGATCGCAGCCTCCAGCTAGGAGGAGGCTTTGAGTGGGGGCTTAACCATGTGGTAAAGCCCCTGTTCTGATCCTCCTGATTGGCTGGGAGGCCACCACCCCGCTTCACCAGGTACTAATCGGGCTTAGTTACATATTACCTCGCATTCTCCTGTCCTCGTCACAGTCCTTATAAACTGAAGGCCTCCCCCTTCCAGACAGATCCCTTTCAGATAAAACACATGTGTTAAGAAGGATGTCTGGACTCTGTCATGGAGGGGCAAAGGTTCAGAAGGCCAGCCTAGTTTCTTGGAACAGGGTAACCTCTGGACAAGCCAGACCAATCAGGGTAGCTATGGCCGGCGGTCAAGACTAAGTGTCAGGAGGGGTGAGGGTGACTGAAGGACCTCAATGAGCACACAGAGCAAGGACACTAACAAATTACTCCAGACAGGTGTTATATTAAAAATATAGACACCTTTACTACAAGGCCTTTGTAATATAGACCATAGCAAAGGGGTCAAACCAGGGGTCTGTGAAAACAAGGGGGAAAATTACCTAAGCAAACTTTTCACCTCAGCCTGTTGATCAGAAGTCAGGTGAGGGGCCACTCGGACAACCTCAATGGAGCTATCTGAAGGACTGCTTTGGAACAGGTCAGGGAGAGGTTCTGGCTCCTCCCCCTCAAAATCTGAAGCCAGTAGCAGTGCAGAGATTTCAACTCTTGGGATGAAAGCCTTCAGCCTATTTACATGGAACACTTTTGGAGCCTGTCCCGGCCTTCCAAGGTCCACTAAATAGTTGACCTCACCCAGTGGCTCTACCACTGTGTAAGGGCCTGGCCATTTGTCCTGTAGAGCTCGAGGCCTTATAGGATTCATGAGCAGGACATGCTGACCAGGTGTGAAATTGATTAGGAAAGCCTTCTGGTCATACCAATGTTTCACCAGAGCTTGCCCTGCCTTCAATTTTTCACTAGCTAGACCCATCAGGAGTACAATCCTTTTTCTGAGCCCTAGCACATAGTCCACTACGTTGGTAGTAATGGGGGGAGTGGGCATCTCCCATCCCTCCTTGACTATGGCTAGGGGTCCCCTTACAGAGTGACCAAACAGAAGTTCAAAGGGGCTGAAGCCAACACCCTCTTGTGGTACTTCTTTGTTGGTAAACAGTAAGCATGGTAACTGAAGATTCCATTTTCTTCTTTGAGGTTCTTCCAGAGCCCCAATCATGCTTTTCAAGGTCCTGTTAAACCTTTCAACCAGACCATTGGTCTGTGGGTGGTAGGCGAATGAAAACCTATAGGTGACACCACATTCCTTCCACATGGCCTGCATATTCTTCGATATAAAGTTGCTGCCTCTCTCCGACACAACTTCATTAGGGAAGCCAACCCTAGTAAATATGCCAAGCAAAGCTTTTGCAACTGACTTGGCAGTCACAGTCTTCAATGGGATGGACTCAGGATATCTGGTGGCATGGTCGACCAGCACCAGCATAAACCTATTGCCTGAGGATGTTTGGGGGTCAAGGGGACCAACAATGTCAATCCCTACCTTCTCAAATGGTACCCCCACAACTGGGAGTGGTACCAATGGAGCTTGGATTGTTGAGCCACTCTTACTAGATAACTGGCAGGAGGCACAACTCCTGCAGTGACTTTCTACTTGCACCCCCATCTTGGGCCAGTAGACGTACACTGATGACCTTTGCTTGGTTCTCTTGATTCCAAGGTGACCAGCAAGGGGCACTTCATGCACCAACTGTAGGAGGAAGGGTCTTACAGCAAGGGGAACCACCAACCTCCTGTGGTCTCCTTCTGTAGACTCTGTAGGCTGACTATACAGGAGCCCACCTTCCCATTAAATCATGTGCTTCCCAGGAGGTTCGCCCTCAAGCTGGGAGCCTGTCTCCTTAGGGCTTCCAGAGATGGGCACTTACATTGGCCCTTACTAAATTCTTCCCTGTCAGGACCACCTTCTACTAATAAGTATTTTAGTTCAGGATGCTCATTGGGGTCAAATACTTCAGGTATCACCACCTCCTCGTCAGGTCCTGGTGATTGACCAACTACCTCCACCTCAGTTGTAAGTGAGTTAGGGGGAATATTGTCTTTCCCTCTTTTTGGTTTTCATACCCCTTTAGCCTTAGGTTTGTATTGGTCTTGGCCAGTGCTGCCCTTGTTTGAGACCTTGTGCAGGGTCTGCCAGCTGTATTTCCCACAAGCCCTAAAGCTCTGAGATCATTTCCCAGCAAGACCTTTCCTGGGACACTCCCCTGTATGCTCACTGGAATCCTGACTGCTGTACTATTTATAGTAAGATTTACAGGTATTACTGGGAACATGAGAGGTGGACCATCAGCCAACTTAGTGGGCAACAGAGGAGCTCTGGCAACTTCCTCTGGGTCTACCAAGGTAGAATCTACTACAGTTCAACTACACCCACTTTCCCTAAGAGCTGAAGTATCTACTCCATTGAATCCTAGCATAAGCCTCGGAGACTTTAGGCTCTCAGGAGCCCAGGGAAACTAAAACTACCTCAGCTTATATCCCAATGGGGAAGGAGTGTGAGGAGAAAGATGCCCCTATAATCTCTTCTTCCTCATCGGAGGAGAACGACAGATTAGCAGAGTGGACCCCCAAGGTTTTGACCTTACATCTGGGATCCCCCTTCACATGGTCAGTTGCTCCACAAGCGAAACAGGATCCACTTGGTCTGTTTACATAGGGAGGCTTACTATAACCAGAGTTCTGTTTTGGAGGCTGACCTCCACTACCCATCTTTACATTGTGTCACACATCACCTTCAGTGCAGTGGCACAGGGAAGTGTCTTGGATTTCCCAAAGGTTTAGATACTGTCATGATGGCTACCCCCAGAGCACCAGGACAGGCCCAGCACCCCCGGGAGAAGGCATCATGCCCTCGGGTAAAAGCCCAGCGGCCCCTAATAGGGGCTCTTTGGACTTTGTCCTGGTGCACTTACCTGACGCAGACCATGCTGCATGAAGCCTCAAGCCAAATGAGGCTTAGGAGGGACTATTTTCTCAAAGGAACTATTTTACTTGGGTGGGGACCGTGGAAGAATACTTACCTGGAACTTTTTCCAAGGCTATTTAAACCACGCCCGGACTGCCACACGTGCTTCGCGTTGCTCTGCATCTAGCAGCTGAACGCTCACCGTGCCTGCTCCTGCATCTTGCCTCCAGCCACGCCCGCCTCGATCTTGGGATACCTGAAAGGAAGGAAGGAAGGGAAGAGAAAAGGTGAAAACCAAGAACTTAATCTAATTTCTTACCTGTCTCCGGAATCATCACGCCAGCGATCCTGAAGATGGACATTCTTTAAAAGCATTGCGCTACTTGTAGCAGCGCCGCGCATCACTCACCTGCCTCGTGGGCTCTTCACTATCCACCGTGACTTTCTGGGCATTCCGCCACATCTCTGCACCTGCAGGGGAGAAGAAGAGACAAAAGGTGAGCAGGAGGAACAAATGAGGAAAGCCTGATTTTCCGTCACAAGACTTACCTGGCCATATTTGACGGAACCACTCCTCATTTTGGGTCGGCGCCACTTCTTGGCCTGGTACCGCACCCCGGCCCCTAAGGGGAAAAAAGAAAGACATTACTAGAGGGATTCAAAGACATTTAAAGGGATCATTTTATCACGAACTCACCTGAGTTTATCTCCGGCAATATCCCTCGAAGCATCACTTCCACTCCGCACCTGAAAATAAGGACAGATCGCAGGTTAAGAAAAGCAAACAAAGAGAAGACTCTACTCTGGAACTTTTTAAACTGCATACTTACGGCATTTCACCTTCCGAAACCAGTGAAGTAACTGGTCAAATACGTGCCCCTGCACCAGAAGCAGGATGGAGAGCTCATCCATTCAAACATTAAGGTGAGCCTTGATTGGGGATTTCGGAGGTGGTCAGAGAAGAGCAAAGGGGAGGTGGGAAGCAATCACAATACTCTGCAGTCAGTTAATCCCCTTTCTCCACCTACAGAAAGATTTTTCTACGGGCCAGATAAGCCAGATTTGGGGGTCCAGTTCAGTCGGTGTTTCGAATCCTAGCATCACGCTTGAAGAGGTCACAGCAATCCAGACCAGGTCAGCGCCTCCGTGGGAGCCAGGTGAGCGTTACAGATACCTTCTCTTGGTGAAACTACTTTTTCCAAGAGCAATGAAGTTAAATTGACTTTACTTACAATTAGTAACTTTCTAGACCCAGCACCCACTATCAATAGAGTGCTGGAGGGGTTACTTAGTATCCCCTTTGTCTAGTTTCTCATGTAACATTTTTATGTTACACTTCCTACAATTAATGGCTGGTGGCAGTGGTTTACTTTTTACTACCATTGTGTGTTTTCACCGCGGGCTGTGTTCGCATCCACGGTAAGGCACCCATGGGTTCCCATTTCGTCAAAATGACCCTGATCTTCTTTTTTCGCCATTTCCTGTCAGGAAGGTCCTTCTTTAGATTTACTCTGAGCGCCAAACCAGGTTTGGTCTCTTTGTTCTTTGTGTCTTTGGCGGGATTTACAATTGAAGCCCGCCTCTGGCACCTGTATGTCTGGCAGGAAGTGGGGAGTTGCCCAAAATCCCTGTGCTTAATCCCCTTGGTTACAGGAATGAACCCAATGGTGATTGGCTGGCTGGCTGTCCGGCAAGGACAGCCACCGTGCTGTGTGATTGACAGCTAGGCTAAATGAATGGGGGAAACCTGCATAAAAGGCAAAGCTTTTTGGCTTGAAAGGCAGAGTCGACCACTGGACGAAGGAATCCGAAGAAGAACTTAGAAGAGATGCATGCTGCAACTCCTGGACCGTGAAGCTCTGAATTCACCTAGACTAGAGAAGCCCTGCAAGGACGACGTCTCCCTTTGAGTTGGTGGAACCAATCAACTCCAAAGTAAGCCCGTCTGGACATCCTCTTGAAGCTGGTTGTATTTCCACTGAAGTTGCTGCTGGAACCGAAGATCCAGGGAGACGAACACCAGATTGTGTACGTTGCTTTTAAGTCGGATCCGAGAGCTAGGAAGTGAGCCACCTCAACAGAGTGCTGGACCCCAGAAGCAAGGAAAGTTTGAAGGGGGTATCCAAGAACCGTGGTGTTGCTATTTGCTGTCAGACACGAGGAGCTGAAACACAGAAGAACCGCTGAATTGAAGTTTGCCTATTGCTGCCGCTGACGTTCCCATTGCAGAGCAGGAGTCCCCAGATGTCCTCCCTTTTGTCCCCATGACTGAGGCTCAGGAATAACAGGATCTGCAGAGGTGCACAGGAACAGAAGCCAGCTGGAACCATTTATTCTAACCAGAGGTACTGTAAAGTCTAAGAGAACCTACCTCTTGCTATGTAACCTTACTCTCAGTTGATACCTGTCTTGGTTACTTTGCAGAGTTGCTAAAGCTTTTCCCCACACAAGCCTCTCAGCTTGTGGCCCTTCAAGTTTTCTATTTTCAACAAACATTTCTACAAACATTGTGCAATACTTTTTACCTACATGCAAAGGAAGATATTCAGCTCCCCTTGACATTGTACTGGCTCCCTGAGAGACTTCTCTTTACCTCTGACTTGGTGCTTTGGAAGGAGTTTAGAAGTACTTGCCTGTTTATGAGTTATTTGTTAACCTTTGTTTTATTCCTCTATTCTATCTTTTCACCTAACTTAGTATTGCTCTAAATGTGCCAGTGACAAATCAATGTTCACTGTGTCCTAGTTATTTAAGTCACCTGAGGCTGTAGGCAGTGTCTGTGTGCCCTCCCCAATGGGTGCCATCTGATTTAGAGAAACTAAGAGTGTGTTTTGAAGTATATTTAAGTGTTACATGTTTTGCTCCCTTTCTGAAGAAGGCTTATATAACTGACTGTGAAATAAATTAATAATTGTTTTATCAAGAAACCTTGAGTATAAGTGTTTATTTGGATAACTGTATTGTGAAACTCTGTGTTACAACATTACTGCTCACATTGACCCCTCTTGAGGTGAGCCTGGCTGCTCGACCACACTACCAGCCTGTGTAGTTCAGACTAACAAATGTTGGGTCCCTATTGCCAGGAGGTCAAGGTTATTACAGTGCACCCAAAAGGTACTGCATGCAATCTTACCTAACAGTCATGATCTTAGTTTTACTAGTATTTATTGCCCGATCATTTACCACTGCATATTCATGGAGACGATCCAGCTGTCTTTCGAGCCCTATTGCAGTGTGATCAATCAGAACCAAATCATCCGTGTATAGGAGATGGGTTATTGTCATGGGCCAGAGCTTAGGTGGGAAACTTCTGCAGGCGTTCATGAATTCCTCGAAATCGGCAATGTAAAAATTGTACAGTGCGGGCGCAAAGGCACAACCTTGCTTAACTCCTCTATACATAGCGATTTCCTCAGTCAGGTCGCCTTTCACTGATAGGTGAATTCGTATAGACGTGTCTGTATGTAGACCTTGTACCTGTTCCAAAGGATCTGGCGGGCACTGTTTCACTGCCAGTTTGCCCCGTCGGCACTCTCTATTCAGACTGCCAAAAGCCTTGGTAAAATGTACAACTGCCAGATAGATTTTAGTATTGGTATCAATGGCTTTGTTATTTAGTAGATTAATCAGAAAAGCAGGCGGCGCTGTGCCAAGGCCTTTTAAAAAGTCTGCTTGGATACAATCATTCAAACCCTTTTTCTGAGTCCAACTAGACAGCCTTTAGAGTAGCAAAGTGACATATATTTTCCCAAGCATATCTAGCAGCACTATAGGTCTATAGTTAGCTGGATCCGAGTGGCTACCATTTATGAAAATTGGTATAATATTTGCTGTTTTGCATAAAGGGGGAATGGATTAGGACAAGAGTATATTTTTGAAAACCAGATTCAAGATCAAGGCCCATTGATCAGGATTTTCTCGGACTATGATGTCATATAGGCAGTCCAGTCGATGTGCCCTCGAAGTGCTCAGTCCTTTGATTAAAATCACCAGATCATCATGGTCATACCGCAGTAACCAAGCGAGAGATGTTTTTACCAATTGTGGATATATTCCACCAGGAGATGCATATAGCTCTCCAAAAAACGCCGACCACATTGCTTCCGATACACAATTTGTGATGTTTGGTTCTGTTTCAATGACCTTATAAGGGACCAGGTTTCAGCTGAGGATTTCTTATTCAAGGAACGCAGCATAAGTTCAGCATCATTCTGATATAGAATACATCTATGACCGATATACCAGCATTTATAATTTGCTTTCAACCGTCTGATTTCCTCCTCTTTGAGACTAGATGGCTGTCTCTTTTTTTGTTTTCGAAGAAGCGATCTTAACTCTTTTATTTTCTTCACCAGTGCAGCATCATAACTATGAGGATGCAATTTTGCCTTGTCTTGGAACTTATTTTTTATCCGATACGTCAGAAGAATAGAAGTGTAGTCAACTTGACTCATGGCCTCAAATGCAGTCCTCTCATTTATCTTATTCGAAAGGGATTTTAAAGTTTGCATTGCAGCTTGCGTGTTCATTTTCAAGCGGCACCATTGTTAGTCACTTCGACCTGAGTTTGGATTAGTGGTTTAGAACTCTTGGTCTTGTTGTGCCAAGATAATTTGAGCCAATTATGATCGCTTTTTGCCAAAATCACAACTTCCACAGATTCCACATTCCTGAGTGGATTTTGCGAAACAAAGATCTGATCAATTGTTGACTTTGAAGCCCCTCTCTTCCATGTGTGATACCTCTTTAGATTTTTTCGTAGCTCCCATTTAGTACATGTAGGCCACGGTTTAGCATCAATTCTAGCCATAAATTGATCTTATTTATAGCCAATGAAGGGTTCCTCATTATCAAGTTCTTGTAATTGTTTCATGGCTGGATCGGCAGCGTTGCAGTCTCCACACAGGATAATAGTTAAATTTGTCCAGGCATAGGCTTCATCAACGGCGTTTGTCAATTTATCCCTCATATATCTATTGGGCTAATATCTTTCACATTCCAATACATGTTAATTAAAATGAGATAGACCGTCGTATCCATCACTTTATTAACCTCACAGCCTGGCGATCTAATAGGCCAATATAAATTCACCATGAATGAAGCTACACTGGCAGACCCACAGTTAAATAAAATTGATGGGGCTCTCAGGAGAACTTATTCTGTAATTAATCTGATCTTTAGAGTTGGTACCTATGCTGGTTATGCAGGACAATCCCTCTAGGACAATCCCTCTAACCCGAAGTCCAGGAGTTATATTATGGCTATTAGGAGGGATCAGACCTTTACCCACTTTTGGAAATTATGGAACATCAGGTCCAGTATATCACTGACTTCAATTATGATGTCATGAAAGGTGCAGCATCAGGTGGCGGTTCTTCCATCTCAACAAGAAGACAGTTGTGGCTGCGTAACTGGAAGGCATTAGCCACCAAAAAAACGGCATTGACAAACCTACTGTTTCTAGGCCCATTACTATTTGGGCCTCATCTGGATTAATTCCTGGAGACGACATTCCATGACCGGAAGCATTCTTTGTCTTACAGAGGCAGGGGACCCTCCTTCACAACTCGGCCAGCGGCAAGGAGCATGTCAGCACCGCCCACCATCACAAGCCGCAAAACCTTCCTTTAGAGGAAGAGGATCCTCAGCCTCTAGAGGCTGCTCTACAGGTTCGGTGACACCCTCTCCAGCCCCTCCATAAACATGCCTATGCAGAGAATCTTCCAGTGGGAGGTTGCCTGCTGATTTTCTCCAGAGCATGGGAGGATGGTCAGGAAAACTGTGCAAAGGTAGGAAATGTCTTGGAGTTTACTCATCAACCACCCGAGGGCATCTAAGTACTGACTGCAATGCCAAAGAATGCTTTGAAGAGACAGCCCATGGCATTAGGAATCGACCTGTTAGTCCAGAAAAAGGCTTTAATCGAAGTACCCATAGAAGCCCAAATGTCAGGGTTTCTCTCCCTGCTTTTTCTGGTCAAGAAACCATCAGGAGAGTTCAGACCAGTGCTGAACTTAAAGCAGCTAAACTGCTTTTTCACGTATCATCCCCTTTGAATTGAAAACCCTCAGCAGGTGATTGCGGCTCTCCTGCCAGGAGATTCATTAACATCCTTAGACCTGGAGGAATCCATACCGATACATCTTGATCCGCCCTTCCCACCAGAAATAACTACGCTTTATGGTGGGCAACAAGATATGCTAGCTTTGGATTCGCCTGTTCAGCTTGGCTTCAGCACCCAGAATATTCACCAAGGTGCTGGCCCCTGTTGTGGGACTTGTACGTGTGAAGTGAATTGCCATCCATGCCACCCTGAGGTATCTGGCTAATCTTAGCCCTGTCTCAAGAAGTATCTTGCCTGCACATCAGCTGAGCCTACAAAGTCCTTCAGGAACATGTTTTTTGCATAAATTGGGTAATTTCTTCCTTGAACCCATCAGTAGACCTCCATTCATTTGGGCACGCTTCCGTACAGACATTGGACAGGCATCATCGCCTCTAGCAAGTATGACCTTTTTTCAGAAGCATCTGACTGGCCTATGTCACAGTAACTCAGAATCAGCAAGGACCTGGCTCCGATTACAGGGAGAAGATAGCGGCTTTCACAGCAATGGTTCCATGGGAAGGTTTTCATGTGTTTGTTTGTTTATTAGGTTTATATAGCGCTTTAATCCAAAGCACTTTACAATATAACAACAAGGTACAACAATGAAAGAAGCATATTTCCAATCATGAAAGAAACCAGTGAAACAATTTATAGAACAATATACTTAGATGGAGGAGGTGAGGGAAGGGTGAGGAGGAAGGGAGAGGAGGTAGTCAAGGGAAGAACAATAATTCAGTTATCTGATTCAAGTGGGTGTGAGAAGGAAGGGGAAGGTATGAAGGGGATAGGAGGGGGACAGGGGAGATGGGGAGGAGAGATGGTAGAAGGAAAGTCAAGGGAGGGAGTGAAGAAGGGCTTTCAAGGAGGTGCAGAAGGAGGTGTAGGTGGGGATGGAGCGGATAGAGAGAGGTAAGGAGTTCCAGTGTAGGGGGCCAAGAGCTGAAAGGAACAGAAGCGTGAAGAGACATATGGGGACGGGGGTACAGTGAGTAAGAAGAGGTCAGCAGATCGGAGAGAACGGGTGGGAGTGTAAAATGAGAGGAGCAAGGTCATGGAGAGATTTGAAAACCAGACGGAGGAATTGAAATGTAAGTTGGGAGAGGAAGTGGGAGAGGAAGTGAAGACAGTCAAGGTGAGAGAGTAAGGAGGAAATAGAGTTGCGATGACCGAGGAAACAGAGAGTATGGATAGAGGAGTGGTAGATGGATTTGAGGATTTGTGAAGCCGCTTCTGCTCCACGTGGAACCATACTGGCTTCCAGCATCAGGGGACTATGAGGCATTAATCACTGTCCCTCCAGAAATCAGGAATCATCTTGCCTGGTGGACCAACAACCACCACCGATTGAAAAGGGGTTCCCTTACATCCAAAGGCGCCGATCCTGTTAACAACTGATGCCATCCACTGGGGTGGGGAGCAACTCTCGATCGTGTGGTTCAGGAACAATGGCCCCCAAAGGTGCTCAGTAATCCTTGAATTGGAGGGAGCTGAGAACAATCTTCAGAGCACTACTCCATTTTCAACCCAGCTGAAAGGGAAACATGTCTTGATCAGGACATACAATCAAGTGGCACAAGCTTACATCATGATTTGACAGAACCGAGCCAAGTGTTGATCCCCATTTCAGGTGGCAGACCAGATGATCTTCTGAGCAGAGATTAATTTGCAGGACATAAGGGTAGTTTATCTCCCATGGAAGCTGAATCAGACAGTTGACGACCTAAGTAGGGCCTTCCCTCATTGGTGAACCTTTGTTTATGCCCAAAGGTCTTCAACTGGATTGTGAGCCAGTGGGAATGTCTGACGATCAACCTCTTTGCAGCTGAGGAGAATTCTCTGCTTCCATGGTGTGCGACCCTCAAAACGGGTGCCAGGGTATGGTTTGTGGATGCACTCTCAAGGACATAGCCAAGGTAGTTACTCCACATCTTTTTCCCTTTTTCCAGTTGGTTTGTCGGGTACTCAAGAAGGCCCTCAGAACTGGCCCAGTTAATTTTGATAGCCACATTTTGGACCAGAATGGCATGGTTTCCCCTTCTCAAATCCATGAGTGTAACAGAGCCACTTCATATTCTATATAACCTTTGCCAATTGCCTTCCCGGATCTGTCTCTCGGGACACTGTCCCATCTACGATTGACGGCTTGGAAACTGAACTAAACAACCTCTTGAAAATGGCTCTATCCAAGGGGGTAGCAAGAGAACTTCACATTTCCCTCAAACCAGCCATCTTGGAGGCCCAGCACTACACATAAGGGTGTACCGGACACTTTTATTCTTTAAAAATAGGCAAATACTCCCAAAAAAAATAAAACATTTACTGAAAAAATAATATTTTAATGTAAATATACAAATCAAGACACATGGTGAAAACACTTTTTCACTGTAGGGTAACATATTTTAAGCAGCAGTTAGTGAAACTTTATTGCACACAAGTACAGAAATCTGCATCGTATCGCTACTTAAAGGTGGCCGCACACTCTGGTCTTCAACCAAGAGAAATATTTGAGGATTAATCGGTGAATTGTAGAATTCTTTTTAATAAAGGCAGTACTATATTTAAACTTTACAACAGTATTGTTCATTCTTCACTTAACGCACATAATTATTTTCCACACGTGTATAAGTATCTGTATCATAACAGTAGCCAACTGTACATGTCAAAAAGGTCATCTTCCAAGGTGGACATTTGGGGATATAATGATGAAGTTTAGATTTTCTGATGTAGATCAACAGGTGTTGATGTTGGGGTATGCAAAGTTAGCGAGTAGTTTTTAAATTGTCAAGGTGTTCGCACTGGTGACATTACCCACCACTGTGGAGGGTACATTAAGTTCAGAAGCAGCCTTCATGAATAACTCCCAACCTCCAGAGGGCTTCTGTCTTGGTAAGGCATAGCTCTGCGTTAAGCCCCACACTAAATCAAAGAGGTTGGAGCCGTGTATAGTCTATCCTCGGTACACCACACACTCTCCTTTGTCAGTACATGAAACCACATCTTTAGTACCCCTCCAACTTGGACAACCATAATTCAGCATCTTTATTATAGTAGGGGTTTAGTTTAGTTTATTTATTTGTAATGCGCACCTAACCCTGAGGTAACTGAGCGCTTAAACTTGTGACACAGTTGCAGACACAAACATAAGATACAGAAAGCAGTGCTAGACCACCGGGGGTTACAGGTTTAGTAGGCTAGCATATCAAAACAAATAAGTGCAAAGAGATGTCGCCGGCGGTTACAGATTGGTCGACTGTGCAGGAAGCAAAGACATTGAAGTAGTGTGACTAAGTTATATCCAGGGGGTGGGGTCACCACAGATAATCACAGGCCGGTTAATATTTCCTATCAAAGAGCCAGTTCTTAACTTTGGCTCTGAATGACCAGAAGGATAGTTCGGCTCTGATCGTAGGAGGAAGGGAGTTCTAACATTTGGCTGCCAAGACTGGGAAGCTGGCTCCACCTGCTGTTTTAAGTTTGTACCTTGGGATATTAAGGCAGTGAGTGTAGACCGATCTAGTTGGTCTGGCTGGTTTGTTTCTAGAGAATGTGTACGATAGGTATTTCGGGCAGAGTTAGACAGGCATTTATGCGTGATAACTAGAGTATGCAGCGTGATTCTGTCATGCACCAGGAGCCAGTGGGCATCCTGTCTAAAGCTTGTGATATGGTTAGATCTAGGGATGTTTAACACTGATCTGAAGGCATAATTCTGTAAGACCTGTAATCTATTGAGATTCCGTTCTGTGGAGCCTAAGAAGAGTGTGTTACTGTAGTCTAGCTTTTATAGGACTAGAGCCCTGGCAAACGTGATGCAACTGTTGGGGGACAAATAGGATTTACACGCACTAATCAGTTTGTTGGTATAAGTGGTTGAAGAGGCAGTGGAGCTCATTTGTTTTTTAAGTGAGATGGTAGTGTCTAGGTATATCCCTAATGTTTTAACCCCCTTTGCAACTTTGACAGTGTTCCCGTCAATGTTGAAGGACGTGTACCGCAGATCTAGTTTGTTTAGATGTGCATGAGATCCAATGATCAGGAGCTCTGTCTTCTCATCATTGAGACACAAACTATGCGCTGCCACCCAGGCTTGAATTTCCAGGTAGATCTAATTTATCAAATTGAAATCCTTTTCATAGTCCCCAGAGAGCGTGATGAAAACCTGGGTGTTGTCTGCATAGTTCGTATAAGTGACACCCATTTTGTCAAGACGATCGAAGAGGAGCTTTGTGAATATGTTATAAAGTGTCAGTGAGACGCAGGAGCCTTGGTGTACTCCGCAGTATATGGGGATTGGCTCGGCTGAAGCTGCAGGTGCGAAGACCCTGGTGGTTCGGTTGGAGAGGAAGGATTTCATCCAGTTTGAGGTGTTCGTGGAGAAGGCAGCGGCTGTGGAAAGGTGTTCTGTGAGGATCTGGTATTCGACCAAATCGAATGCTGCAGAGAGGTCCAGCAATAGAAGAATGGCCCGTTTGCCCTTATCTTTGGCTTCATCCATTTGGACTTTTAAATCCAGAAGGGCTGTTTCTGTGCCATGTCTTGGTCTGAAGCCAGATTGGCGGAGACCTACCTAATAGGTTATTGTCCTCCAGATGTTTTGGGATCTGGAGGTAGGCCACTCTATCCAATATTTTTAGGAGGAACGGAACATTAGTGATAGGCCTGTAATTGGTCGGGATGTTAGGATCAAATTTATTTTTTAGGAGGGGCATAACCCACACCTCCTTGAGATTGTTAGGGACTGTGCTGGTGATGAATGAGGTGTTAATCACATTGGCAATAAAAGGTTGATATTATCTAGCACCTCCCAAGCAAGTGCATCAATATTTGAAGGCAGCAGTGGTGGTGCAAGGGGATTTTCAGTCTCAGGGTTGATAATAGTCGGGGTACTTCGTTCATGCCCACCCTGGCACATCTAAGATAGATACTGTTGTAGAATAGTGTTATAAAGAGTCAGCTTCTTACCTTTAGGCACATACTGGTGGATCAGGACAGCTTTCATCTAAGCTTCTAAACAGTGCGTAGTAATTCTACAAATGTTGCAGTCCACTTCAGCGGTTGTACAGCGCAGATTTCCTGACATCTGTGAACCAGGTTCTGCTTCCCTGCATGCTCCATTAACGGTTTATTAAAGACTAGTGATTAGTGGAATAGCTATACCCAGCAGACTACCTATAATGCCCTCAACAGTATTACCGATTTCTTTTTAGATTTAAGAGCAGTTCTTTTTTTCTGAGTTTCTTGATTACCTCTCTTTTCTTTTTTAAAGTCTGTAACTGTTTGGAGGATAGAGGTGTATATTTACTTTATAGATATTAAGGGAGATCTCTGCAATTGTACAGAACCTTTGGGAATCAGTAATAATGGGGGAGTTTAGCAAGTAACTTTTTTGAGCAAATTAGCCCCACAGAGAATGAAGGCACAGTTTAGTAAGTATATGCCTAGCAGGGTTGCACTGTATCCTTTCCAGCTTTAAAAGTGCATGCCTTTTCATCGTATTTTTTAATGTATAGAGGGTTTGTGGTGTCATCAATACACCAATAGGGATTCTCTGAGTTTTCTTGCTTGTCTCAGCGGTGCAATTGTATATATTCTCAAGAGTTCCAAAGAGATTTCCTCAAAATGCCAAATTTAATCTTATCTATTTTGTAGGCAATCTTGCACTATATGCTGATGAGACCCCTTCCTCATCAGTATGTCTACAAAGACCGCTTTCTTTACTGTCGCTACAGGTAGAGCACTATGGAAAAAGTAATTTAGCATTGGTCTGCACAGGCAAAACGGGGTAGAAAAGCCGTTTTAGAGGAAACAATCGACATTTTATCAAACTAATGGACTGATCGATGTCTTTGAAATCATCGTAAATGATGTGAGGGTGACCTATAGATTACCTCTTTGTTTTGTTGATGAATGGATACAGGCATGTTTGGTTATGGTAGTGTATCTTTTCAAATGGTGATGTATTGCAATGTAGTTTTACAGTGTTTGTTCGCAAACCGTACAAGGCGTCTGGTGGCTCCAGAGGCTGTAGAAATGGATGCTGCTATATATACGTTTGCATGCTCCCATAAAGTGCTGACAGTCATGCCCAGGCTTTCAAGAAAGCTTTGTTTTATCCAAGTTCTCCGGTACAGATGCACATGGGTGCTAAGGTGACATATGGTCTCAGGAGGATAGCTCAAGGGCAACATTTTCGCCTTGAAAGCAAGACAACACTGAGCACCACAGGTTTTATCATATCATGGAGAAAAAAAATCTTCAGAAGCTGTCTCCTCTAGGGTATTGGGATCTGTCACTAATCCCTTCTGTAGAATAATCTCTTTGATGCCATCCTTAAAGAGGTTGCAGGCCTTTCTAAGAATGTTGCTCCCCTGTTGCCAATAGGAGAGTATGTCTTTTTGAGAATTAAAAAATATTAGTGCAGTTGGACGCATACCAATTGATGAAATACAATTTTATGTACAGCATCATAGCAGCAGGGCCGTAAAAATGCATATCTGTCAATGTTCCTAAATAGTTCTTGTTCTGCACTGTGTTACAAAAGTGGGGGAAACACCCTTTAGCACCCTCAAAACCTAGTGCCTGTGGTAGTATATTCAAGGTCACATGGAAAAATGTTTAAAGAATCAATCAACCTGATATTTAAAAGGACTAATGTCAACCTCATGATCTTGCAACCTTGCATTCGAGGGGATATCTCGATTCTTTCCTTAATCATTTGGTTGATAACAATGTACCCATCACAGCCTTTGGAATTGTGTGCTATGAAAGTGTAGCCATAAAACCGAGTGTTGATGCAGCACCCCAAGCAAAGTCATTTGGCAGATGCTTGGCATATAAATAGTTGGGCAATTGTACACACATTCCTGATAGTATTCAATGTCAAAGACAATGGGCCTCATTACGAGTGAGGTGGTAAATTGGTGGTAAATCCGCCAAAAAATCACCCTAACGAATTACCATTACCGCCACTTGGTCCAGCGGAAAACAGGTGGTGGTGGCTGTGTAATTCCCCATTTATTTTGGGGCCACTGGACCCAATGGGCTTTTTTGGCGGAATTACCATGGTGGAATTTCCGCTGCAGTAATTCTGCCGATTTTTGGCAGTGAGTGTGAGGATTTATCTCCAGTATTTTCCTGGGGGCAAATTCTCCACTCCAGTCAAGAACTCGTAATTTGCCGTAGTGGTAAAGTTGGCGGTGACAGAGGTAATGCCATCTTTACCACTTACTGCCACTGCTATAATGAGGCTGAATGTATTATTTGGTTTTAGGGGGCAGTTTTATACTGTTCATGCAACACTTGTGTGTTGCTGTAATAATAACGGATACACCACAAATACTACATATCTTTCCTTTGCCTTTGTGTTCAGGAAATACAAAGTATCCACTGTGGCGTGGCGTGATGGAGTAAGGAGTAAGGAGTCGGACAAAGGGGTGGCATTTCTATCTTTATTTAAATAATTATTAAAAAAAGGCCCATCTTTCCCTAAAGGGCTTTCTCTATCTAACTAAAGAATAACTGGGGTGCTCGTTGTCAGGGTGGTTGTTAAGCGCAAAGTGTTTGTCCTCTGTACAAACTAGCCTACTCTAGCCCTACCACTAAAAAAAACACTAACATAAATAGTCCTAGGAGAAGGACTCCTTTCTCCTGTTTCAATGGGATCAGCCCTTTTGGTGTATTTCTAGAAGTCTTAAATTATAGCTTAACTTCTACAGTGTTAGAATCAGTTCAGCAACTGCAACTTACTTCTGGTCAGTTTCTTGGCTGTTTGGTAACCTTTTGCCTTAGTGTCTTATTCAACAATTAGGTGGAGAACCAGGAGAATAACTACATCTCCTGGTTCGTTCCGTTGGTTCAGCCACTGGCTACTGTAAGGAACTGATTGTGGCAACAGTAAAGACAGATACAAGTGATCACAGGTCAGGGGTGTTTATTAAACTGTATATGCGGGTTGGGAAAAAGCCTTTTCTACACCTAAATCTAAGATGGGAGCAAGCTACGACCACCAAATAATAAGGGAGTCCTGGTGGTGTCTGGTCAAACAAAACAGCCTATACTAAGAAAAACCTATTGTTAATCCTTACAACTAAATACAAAAGGGTGTGGAATAGGATTCACAGGAAAGAAATAAGTGTTCACAAATATTAAGTCAGGATGCGGTAGTCAGGGTCTCCCTTCCCCACATTTTGAACACGGGACAAGGCGGGACTCGGGAGCACAGCACACTATTGAGCTTTCCCAGTACGTGACTACAGTTCCACTCTCGGGTATCAGGACCTTCTGTGGTGAAGTCTCTTTTCTACAAAAAGTATCTTCCCTCCGAGGACATGATGTGTTCCAAAAATAATAAACAAAAGTTCCTTTCTGCTTGCACGTTGGTTGATGCCTTTTCACCCCTGGATCTCCCTCTTCCGGGCTCAGACCCTTCTCGAATGTCAGCCTCCATCTGCCTGGCTCACTACGGCTTTTCGAATAAATTTCTCTTCTGGCATTCACAAATCTTAATGTCTTTTTAAACAGTTCACTGTGGACATCCCTCCATCGGGTTCACTTTTGTCAACACACTGTCCATCAGAGCTTTTAGGCTTTGCTCCCTTTTCATCGGCATCCTTTTGTCGGCTTCACTCTTGCCAACCTGTGCCAATCACACAATTTCCTCTATTTTCTTTACGATGCAGGATTCACTTCCCTTAGCTTTACAATCATCTGCCGGTCAAAGACTTTCGACTGTACAGAGGATTTTGCTAAACCCCTGTATGACCACTTTGACCCTCTTCTTGCATTTCCCAAGGCCTTCTGGTAAAAGTAGTTTCAAACATAGGGTAATCGCACAGCATTTCCCAAGAGAGCACCCACGTGGTGCCTGATGCCTCTATAGCTGGTTTTCCCCTCTCGTATAAACAGTTCTTTGTACTTTCTTCAATCTCATTAACAGTTCTTTGTAATTTTCTTCAATTAGCCATTTGCTATTTTTTGTTGAAAACAGTTTGGTTTCTTATTGTCTTTCCCCTCGACTCACTGACTGTGATGAACCGCTTGTCTTTTCTTGTCTTCCTGGAGTCAACGCTGGTACCACGGTGGCAGGCGTAGCTCCTTGGCTTGGTAATCAGCGGAGGAGGGCCTCGTGTACCGTTGACATCTGTTGCAATGCACGCTGGCTATTGTTTACAGTCTTACAGTTCCTTCCACAGAGGTTACGCGGGCCTGTGGTGGAAAGGGCAAGGTCGTGTCTCTCCTTGTCACCCTTTCGGTTGTCGCTGCATTTCTCCTCCTCTTGAACTGCTGTGCTGGGTTAGCTCTCTCATTGTGCTGTCTGCTTTGCGTGTATTGTGCTCTCCTGCTTTATACCTGTGCGGAAGGGAAAAGGCTGTCAGGTGTGCGTGTAATTCTGGTCAATTGCCTGACTTTGCCTGACCCTTGTGTTGGGACATGTCAGGGGGGAGGGGGGAGTGTTTGAGTATCCTACGTGGTAGGATGGGGAAAGGTGTTCTAAGAAAGGGGATACCGCGTCTCACCCATCGGTGTCCCACTCCCCAAGGACCCCCCATCCAGGTGATCACCCCTCACTGGTCCACCCCCAGGAACTAGATCCAATAGTGATGGCAGTATCCTGGCCACCTGGATGACAGATCCCTGGGGACTAGTTAGGGAGACACCTTCAGGTTTCTCACATACCCTTCCTCCATGCGATGTAGCCACATTTGTTTCACAGGGCAACTGGGAAAGAAAATCTACATTTCCCTGGTCTTTTCCTTCTCAGTGTTCCACAGGGAAACAATAGGGTTGTAGATCTAGAAACCATTGCATGACCTCTGAGGTCTTGAGTCTTTGCGTTTGCTTATTCAAACTAGGGGTGAGTGATCAGTAACAAGGGTACATTTGCATCCTAATAGGTAGTATCAAAGATGGATAATGGCCCATTTGATGGCCAGGGCTCTAATTCCAACACTGAGTAATTTATTTCTCGTGGGAACAGCTTGCAACTAGTGAATAATATGGGGTGTTCTAATCCATCGCAAACCTGGGATAGGACGGCTCCTACCCCTGTAAGGGAGGCATCCGCCTGTTATACAAACTCTTTGTAAAACTTGACTACCTTCAGGATTGGGTTCTGGCACAGAGTCTGTTTGAAGGTGGTGTAACATATCTCATCCTTGTCATTCCAATGAAGTTTCTGGGGCTCGGCATTCTTAAGTTTATCTGTCGGCTGGGCTGTTTTAGCCAAAAAGTTGGGGATAAACCTATTTTAATATCCCATTAACCCGAGAAAAGCTCTAAGTTCTCTTTTGGTCTTAGGTGTTGGTGTATCTAAGACAACATTTGCCTTCTCATGTTGGGGCTGTACATTCCAATTCCCTACAAAGAAGCCAAGGTATTTTACAGCTGGCTGGGCCAATCTGCACTTAGCTGGATTTGCAGTTAGGCCAGCGTTTCTGAGGGCATACATAATGGTAAAAAGATGGAAGAGATGGTCCTCCCAGGTCTAAGTATGAATGGCGATATTATCAATGTAAGCTCCACAGAAATCAGAGTAGGGTTGTAGAATTTGATCCATGAGGCGTTGGAAAGTGGCTGGCCGACCGTGTAAGCCAAAAGGCAGGAATTTGAATTGGAATAGTTCTAGGGGTGTTGAAAACGTGTTTTTTCCTTATCTGGCCCATATACAGGGACTTGCCAATACCCTATGGTTAAATCTAGGGTAGATAAAAAGGTGGCTGCTCTGAGCTTATCAATTAGGTCATCGATGCAAGGCATGGGATATGCATCAAAGTCTGAGATGGCATTAACTTGATGGAAGTCTATGCAGACTCTCCAGGAACGGTCCGGTTTAGTGACCAACACGAGGGGAGAGGACCATGGGCTT
Source organism: Ambystoma mexicanum (assembly GCF_040938575.1). Classification (NCBI taxonomy): domain Eukaryota; kingdom Metazoa; phylum Chordata; class Amphibia; order Caudata; family Ambystomatidae; genus Ambystoma; species Ambystoma mexicanum. Next base: position 625,148,912 of record NC_090927.1, on the reverse strand, counting down.
GAGGATGGTTCAATAGCATTGGCTTTCAACATTTTGTTGACTTCCTCAATCACTATCTGTTTACGGGCCTCTGGGAGTCAATACGGTTTTAAATTAACCACTGTACCTTTAGGTGTTCTAATGGGTATGTGCCTTTTACTCTTCCTGGTTGTTCTGAGAATGTATTGGGCAATGAGATCACTACGTCTTTCAAATCTTCTTATTGTTGGATAGATAGCTCAGGAGGGATTATTTCAAAGTTATATATCTCTTCCAGAACCAGACAGGCTAGTACTTTGGCATTGGTGACTGACAGGTTCTCTTTCCATTTTTTCAAGAGATTTACATGATACAAATGGACCTTCTGTTTTCTGTCCGTTTGGGCTACTTTATAATTTCAGGTTCCCATTCATTCTACTATCTCATAAGGTCTGTGCCATTTGGAGACAAGTTTGTTTTCTGAGGTGGGTAAGAGGACCATTGCTTTTTGTCCTATGGAGAATTCTCTTAAATTCACCTTTTTGTTATAAGCTGATTTTTGTTGGCTCTGGGCCTTTTCATATATTCTCGCATTCTGGTGGCAATTTGCGATAGGAATGGGGGCCTCCTCTCATTCTTCCTAGGTTTCCCGGAGCTTGTCCAGGACATCTCAGGGCTCTCTACCATAGGGCAGCTCGAAAGGAGAGAAACCTGAGGAACCCTTGTGGGGTTTCCTTACTGCAAATAGTGCCCAAGGTATCATTCGGTCCCAGTCCTTCCCGTCCTTTTCTACCAATTATCGTAAAATTAGCTTCAGGGTTTTATTGAATCTTTCCACCAAGCCATTGGTTTGGGGATGGAACACAGATGCTTGCAAGCTGGTAATGTGGAGTCGCTCTTTGACTTCGGCCATAAGCTTACTCATAAAATGTGAACCCTGGTCTGTCAATATTTCCTTGGAAAAGCTGACCCTGGAGAAGCATGGTAGAAGGTGTTTAAGGATCTGCTGTGTGGTATTATTCCTCATGGGGAATGCCTCAGGATATTGGGTTGCATAATCTACAATCACAAGGACATATTTATTACCTAACCTGGATGTATATAGAGGTCCAATTATGTCCATTCCGATTCTTGAAAAGGGGACTTCTATGATCAGCAACGGATTCAGAGGGGCAGGTAATGGGATGTGCGTGCTGGTCCTTTGGCATATTTTGCACGTTTGGATGTAGGTTTTTATATCGGCATGGATACCTGGCGTGACGCTTACCTGGACTCCTCGGGAGCCTAATACCTCCCCAGCCTGTGGACCCGATACCTTGGAGTCTTTAGGATTATTTTTCTGTTTGAATAAACAAATGACAACAATAGAAATGATGTAACATCTATTAACTGAGATAATACTATATGAGATGTGTGTTTCCCTAAAATCACTCCCTACTAACTCTAGGGCTGAATTCCTTTCTCACTTGTGTTTTTATTATTGTGGAGCTCTCCATCCTGCTTTTCTACAGGGGTGTGTTGAGATGGTGAAACAATAGTAACTTGGCATGCTGAAGAATTCTGTAGCTTCTTGCCTTTAATTGTCCATTCTTTTAAGAATGAGGCTTTCGGTAAATCAGCAGATGAACATACTGTAATCTTAGAGGGCTTGAATAGATTCCTACGTTGGAGAGATCTCTCTTTCTAATTACTTGTCTTTTTTCGCAGGTCAAATGAATTTGGGAAAAGAATCATGAATGCAATGGCTGTGGAGTTACTCAGGATGAGAAAACATTTTAAATGTAAGTTCGCCAATATTGAGTAACAGCAGCCTGTGAGGTGGAGCGTGGTAAGAACTGTGAGGTGAAAACCTGCGGAACCTCAGGTAAAACTGTTACGTTCATTTTTTAATCAAATACCTCTTGTGTTGTCTGCAGGTTTTCAGAAAAAACCTTCGGAAGATGCAGTTACTGCCGATGGAACATCTGACCGAAGATGCTGCAACGCAAGCGAAAACTGCTGACTGAAGATGCTGCGGCTGTGAGTGAAACTTCTACTGAAGATGCTGCAGCTATAAATGGAACTTCTGACCGAAAATGCTGCGGCTGTGAGTGAAACATCTGACGGAAGATGCTGCGGCTGCGAGCAAATAAATGTTCTTAACTGAATTTAACATTGTCTGAGATAACTTCTGTTGGGTAAGTCTCTTCAGTGGACTATGGTACTCTGTAACTCTTCGTAAAACTAATGTCTCTATTAATCTCTTTTCTTCTCAGGTTCTGAGGAGAAACACTGGTAGGGTTACCCGCTTTCAGCGGAGCGGGCGCGAAGCGCGCATTCCAGCAGAGGCGCGGCTTAAGTAGCTCCCTCTGCTAATATGAATAAAACGTGCTGTTACTTATAAATGGGTCTTGCGGTGGCCATCTTAAGTGCATGAAAATTACTATTGAACATCACTAGTGTCTAGGGAAGTAGGTGCTGTGAATGGTGTAAATGGCATATCTGCCAGGCTAACACCCACCATTGAACTGCTGATGGATTTAATGGGCTCTGCCTAGACTGAATGCCTGAATGAGGACTATGATCACTGACTGAGGTCATGACAGTTTTTCCCCCCCAATACCCCTCCCAACGACGGACCCTCTGGCCCTGGCTTAGTGGGATGATTCTGATGAAACTTCTGAAGCAATTTGGGAGCATGAATGTTGGAACTAGGTTCCCAAGTTCTGTCCTGTGGACCAAACCCTTTGCAATCCGCTACGTAGAACAATTTCCCTTTTACCATCTTAGAATCTAAGATTTCTTTCACTAAGAATTCTGGTTCCTCTTCTATGATCATGGGTTTGGGTGATGGTTGTAGTCTGGTCCCCGGATTCATTGGTTTGAACAAGGAAACATGGAATACAGGATGAATTTGCATGTGAGATGGTAGGCTTAACCTTACTGCTACAGGGTTGACAATAGCTTACACAGAGAATGGACCCAGAAACCTAGGTTGGAACTTACGTGGGCCCTTGAGTGCAATGTGTTTAGAATGCAAAGATACTTTGTCTCCCACCTTATAATCTTGAGATTGTCTTCGAGGTTTATCTGCAAATTTCATTGACATTCCTTTGCTATAGTTAAATGTCTCAGGACCTCTTTCTGTACCCAGGTAATGTTCTCATGAAGATTCTGTACTTCTGGCATCTCTAAGGAGTCTGCTGGATCGAAGGTAGAGGTCCAAGGATGTGAACCGTTAAGTATGTAAAAAGGTGTGTAACCAGTGGAGGTGTGTTCAGAGTTATTGTAAGCATACTCTGCAACCCGGAGGACATCCAACTAACAACAATCTATTTGGTGGAGAAGACATTGAAGGTATTGTTCTAAGGTTTGATTGGTTCTCTCAGTTTGACTCTCAGATTGTGGGTGGTGACTGGTAGATAAACATACTTCAACTTTAGCCAACTCACAACATTTCCTTCAGAATTGGGAGACAAATTGACTCCCTCTAACAGAGATCACTGCTGATAGAAATCCGTGAAGATGCACAATTTGTTCTAGAAACACCTTTGCCAAGACGGTTGACGTGGGAAGTCCCTTAAGGGAAATGAAATGAGCCATTTTGGAGAACAAGTCCACCACTACAAGGTTTGTATGTAACCTAAACAAGGGGATAGCTCAGTAATAAAATCCATAGAAATGGTATGCCATGGTGTTGGTGGAACAGGTAACGGTTGGAGAAGTCCTGCTGGTCTCTGCTTTGAGCTTTTGTTTTGGGCACAAATACCACAAGTTTGGATAAAATCTATGATATCCTTGCGCCAGGTTGGCCACCAAAAATGTCTTTTGATCTTGGCTGTCGTCTTAGCTATTCCAGGGTGGCCTTCTAGTGTTGCTCCATGGTAATCTGCTATGACCTTCCTTTGTAGCTCATGATTTGGTAGGTAAAGATGACTCTGGAAACCTTCTAGAATGCAACACTTTGGTCCTTTTGACTTCCAGGCCTCTAAAGTGGTCATGCTACGTAGAATCTTTGACTTTAGGTATTCTTCTGAAAATCCAATGACTCCCAGCACCTTTTCTTCTGGAATTATGCTTACTGGATCCGAAGTACTTTGGGCCTCTTCTTTCTCTCCAATATGTGACAAGGCATCCGCTTTATCATTACGTACTCTTGAGCGGTAGGTTATTACAAAATCGTATTCCACAAAAAATAATGCCCAGCGGAGTTGTTTGGATGACTGGGCCTTTGCATTGTGTAAATATTGCAAGTTTCAGTGGTCTGTGAGAACTGAGACTGTGTACCTGGCCCCAATTCCTTAGCCCTTAGTGCTCCATGCCTCATGACTGCCATTTGGCCGTGCCCTATGGTCACTAACGTACCACCGCAACTGTGTTGTGCCCTATGGTCGCCCAGACCCCACTTGCATTGTGTTGTGCCCTATGGTCGCCCAGACCCCACTTGCATTGTGTTGTGCCCTATGGTCGCCCAGACCCCACTTGCATTGTGTTGTGCCCTATGGTCGCTTAGACCTTACTTGCATTGTGTTGTGCCCTATGGTCGCCCTGACCCCACTTGCATTGTGTTGTGCCCTATGGTCGCCCAGACCCCACTTGCATTGTGTTGTGCCCTATGGTCGCCCAGACCCCACTTGCATTGCGTTGTGCCCTATGGTCGCTTAGACCATACTTGCATTGTGTTGTGCCCTATGGTCGCTTAGACCTTACTTGCATTGTGTTGTGCCCTATGGTCGCCCAGACCCCACTTGCATTGTGTTGTGCCCTATGGTCGCCCAGACCCCACTTGCATTGTGTTGTGCCCTATGGTCGCCCAGACCCCACTTGCATTGTGTTGTGCCCTATGGTCGCTTAGACCATACTTGCATTGTGATGTGCCCTATGGTCGCTTAGACCTTACTTGCATTGTGTTGTGCCCTATGGTCGCCTAGACCCCACCTGCATTGTGTTGTGCCCCATGGTCGCCTAGACCCCACTTGCATTGTGTTGTGCCCTATGGTCGCTTAGACCATACTTGCATTGTGTTGTGCCCTATGGTCGCTTAGACCTTACTTGCATTGTGTTGTGCCCTATGGTCGCCTAGACCCCACCTGCATTGTGTTGTGCCCCATGGTCGCCTAGACCACACTTGCATTGTGTTGTGCCCTATGGTCGCTTAGACCATACTTGCATTGTGTTGTGCCCTATGGTCGCTTAGACCTTACTTGCATTGTGTTGTGCCCTATGGTCGCCCTGACCCCACTTGCATTGTGTTGTGCCCTATGGTCGCCTAGACATCATTCGCATTGTGTTGTGCCCTATGGTCGCCTAGACCCCACTTGCATTGTGTTGTGCCCTATGGTCGCCTAGACCCCACTTGCATTGTGCTGTGCCCTATGGTCGCCCAGACCCCATTCGCATTGTGTTGTGCCCTACCTATAACGCCTATGCCCCCTTCACGCCACTCCCCTGTATATTACCTTAGCCCCAGCATGCTACTCTGCCTGACTGCGATCATGTTCCCTTTCTGTGTCATGCAAAGTAACATACCCTGCACTGGCAACAGTTATCTAGCCTATAATAATGGTTTAGTCAGACCCGCCTGCCCAAGACACCACCCGATCACCTGCCCTACACCATTCCTGCCCACCACACCAGCCTTCCCCCCGGATACCAAGTCCGCCCTTCCCACCCATAGACATGCACACGTTCCGCATGTCGCAGCTAACACACACCTAGCTGTCTATAAGCAGAACCCCATCAACACGAGAGCATCTTGCCCTACCATTGACTACAACACCTCTACATTAGCTAACCCAACCAACTCCCGTAACACTACCCTCATCCCCTCCGATCGGAATTCTAGACTTGGCGCCAGAACCCACCACAGACCTAGCAAAGGCCCTACCAAATCACTCAATAAGATCAACCCTCACACTGTAACACCCATCAACACTATCCATCCCAGTCTCAAAGGAGCTCTCCTAAATGTCAGATCATTAATCGCCCATGCCTCAGAAGTCGCTGACATTATTCTAACAAACAACCTGGACTTCCTTGCGGTAACCGAAACATGGCTGCACGATGCTGCAGGTCCATCTCTTACCCTAGCCATACCTGATAACTACACCATCCTTAGAGCAGATAGACCGAACGCTCGAGGTGGCGGCGTAGCTTTCATCTTTAAGTCCACGCTTGACATCAGACTATCCACTGCTCCCCCACTCAAATCCTGTGAACACATTACAGTCAAATTTCAAACTTCCCCTAAAAGTACTATTACGCTGCACTTAATTTACCGACCCCCGGGCCCTCCTGGCTCATTTGAGGAAGACATCACTTCACTAGTTGCTGAAAGTTCCAAACCATCAGCACAATTGACTATACTCGGAGACTTTAACCTTGGGTTTAACGACCCCCTAGACACCCCAGCCACTGCCCTGGCCATGGCATTAGAGGAGCATGGCCTCCAACAACTTTGCTCCAAACCTACCCATTCGAAAGGCAGAATCCTTGACTGGATAACTACCCTTAACTGCAACATTACTACGAAAGATCCCACACAACTTATCTGGACTGACCACCACCTCCTCCAGTTTGACATTCTTACCAGCAACTCAGCACATAAAAGGCCTATCATGGCACCTGCCTGCCCTACTAGGAAAAAGAGCAATATCACAGCGGAAGCCCTAATACCTCTGGTGATCCCTACTTTAAACGCACTACACGCCACAACGGACTTGAACCAACTGGTCAACGCCTACAATGAGTCCATGGCCAAAGCCATTGACATCATTGCCCCACTGAAACTGCGCGAAGGAATACCCAAAGCGCACCTGAACACATGGTTCACCCCGGAGCTCAAAACCCTGCGTCAACAAAAAAACAAACTTGAAGCACTCTGGAAATTAGTGCCTTCTATAAATAACAGAACCAATCTCACCAACATCTCCACCCTCTACAAAAATGAGATTATACGGGCCAAGAAAGAATCTCTCAACACTAGGATCTCCCAGGCAAGCTCCAGTACTAAGGAGCTCTTTAACATACTAAAGGAATTAGAAAACCCCATTACCCCCACTGACTCTTGCACTAAGGATAAACCCTGGTGCACAGGGATCCAGAATGCCCTAGCTAACAAAATCTCAGGGCTCCAAACTAAAATCAACAACAAACGACAACAACTCACTCTCGATCCCACCTCCTTCCCCACGCCCCCTCCACCTACTGCCACTAATTCAGGCTTCACCTTCAAAAAGGTATCCATATTGGAGGTTCAGAAAATTATAGCATCCCTTAAACCATCGAATTGCAAGGGGGACAGCTGCCCCGCACAGATCATAAAAGATGCAGCTAGGGATCTCTCCCCATTTATCACCAAATTAATAAACCTGTCCTTCGCCAACAACATGGTCCCCAGCAATCTGAAACAGTCCTGGGTCCTACCGCTACTAAAAAAAACTACTCTCAACCCTGACATCCCCACGAATTACAGACCCATTACCACCGTCCCATTCCTACTAAAAATCTTGGATAGAGTGGCTTATTTACAAATCCAGGACTACCTTGAGGCCAATCACCTACTAGGAACTCGCCAATCTGGCTTTCGACCTCAACACGGGACAGAAACGGCCCTTGTTGATCTCAAATGCCAGATAGACGAACTCAAAGACAAAAACAAGGCTGCCATCCTTCTACTCCTTGACCTCTCCGCTGCCTTTGACCTGGTCGACCATAAAATCCTGTGCAACCATTTATCTCTGGCAGCACACTTCTCCCACTCTGCAGTCACATGGATCCAATCTTTCCTGGACAACAGAACCATGCGGGTCTTCTCCACCCTAGCAGCGGCTGACCCCATCCCCATCACCTGCGGTGTCCCACAAGGATCCTGTGTCTCACCTACCCTTTACAATATTTTCACTAAGCCCTTATTCGATAAGCTGGACAATCTGGGTGTCACCTATACTAACTACGCAGATGACACCCAGATACTCCTCACCTTATCAGGCAACTACAACAAGGACGCCAAATGGATCAATGAAGTCTTTTCCATCATTCAGGCATGGATGGCCACACATGGCCTATGCCTGAATGATGACAAGACTGAATTGCTTCTTGTCGGCTCACCGAACACTATCAGTAAACTCTGTCCCGGCTACACTAGCTTCACTATTGACGGTAATACCATACCCATTGCCAAGAGCGTAAAAACCCTCGGTTTCTACCTAGACACGAACATCAACCTAGCCAAACAAATCAACATGACCGCCTCAGCCACTGCCTACACCGGTAAACTTATCAGGGCCTGCAGACCACTGATCTCCCCTAGCAACTGTCTCATCCTAGCCAGAGCACTCATTCAATCTAAACTGGATTACTGTAATAGCCTCTATGTAGGTGCCAACAAAACAGTAATCAATAAATTGCAAGTTTTACAAAATAACGCACTCCGTGCCGCCCTCAATATTCCTAGAAGGGAACACATCTCCGCCACCAGAACTGCCTGCAAATGGTTGTCCATCCAACAGAAAATTGATTTGAAAACCATATGCCTTACTTACAAAGCCCTCAATCATCTTGCCCCACCCTACCTCTCGAACAAATTTACACTAAGACAGAACACTAGAACCACCAGATCGTCCAACTCATTACAACTAACAGTTCCCAAATACTCCCTCAAAAGAGCTGGAGGATCCAGCTTCCCAACCTTGGCATCACAACTCTGGAATTCCATCCCACTGGATATTAAATCCACACCTACTTTCCAACCCTTCAGAACCAAGGTCATTTCCTGGTTAACCAACAAATAACTGTCCTACCACATATGTATGCGCTCCGAATGTCCAATTTTATGTATATTGTTTGAATACTATTATCTATGCCCTATCAATACTGTACTATTGACTTTTACCTGTAACCTGATGTTCAAAGCGCATATATACCCCCGGGTCAAGAGCGCTATATAAATAAATAAACAAACAAACAAACAATAAATGGTGTTTCCATTCCTTGGATGTGTGTGTCTTTTTGAGATAAAACAGCTCCCATTACAGCATGGACGCGTCAGTTTCTGTAACAAACGGTAGCTCAGTTTGTGGGTGTCTCAAAATAGGAGCGGCAGTAAAATGTTTTTTCAAGGTCTGGAAAGCCTCTTCCTCTTCCTGGAAGCCTAGTGCTTTCGCAATAACAAAGTTATTGGATGGACTAGTTGGGAAAATCCTGCAACAAAGCGTCTATAAAAATTGGCAAATCCCAAAAAGCTTTGGACTCCTTTCACTGACATTGGGGAAGGCCAATTCAAAACTGCTTCGACTTTTCGATTATCCATTTGAATTCCCAATGGTGACAGGATGAAGACCAAAAATTCCACTGAGGTTGCATGAAATGAACATTTCTCCAACTTGACAAATAATTTGTGTTGCCGTAGTTTCATAAGTACTGCCCTCACATGAGTTATGTGCTCTTGGGCCGAGTTTGAATAAATTAGAATGTCATCGAGATACACTACGGCACAGACATCTAGCAATTCGCGTAAAACATTGTTCATAAAGTTCTGAAAAGCCGATGTTCCGGACCCTATTAAAGGTCATGGAATATTGGCACAAACAGAAGGTTTCATGGCTGGGAAGAATCGCAGCACTAAAAATGAACATGGTCCTGAGGCTCCTATATCAATGCCTGGCACTGTCAGTAATTATAAACCCTGGAGAGCTCCCAAAGCTGCAAAAAGGGGTTTTGAACTATGATTGGGGCAAATAAAACACAAGAATCGCAAAAAGAGTTAGGCTCAGAGGGGCAGTAATGGGAGGTCTGGAGGTTGCAGACGTTCTTAGATATAGCCTGGCGGCACAACTATCACACGCATTTGCATGGCAAGCAGACACCAATATACCCCGATGGAAACAAATAGAAGAACATTGATGCTCATCACCCCTATCCACCCTACCGCACCTCACAACACAATGCAGGGCTCTGAACACTGGCCTGCTAACAGCCACTAGAAACACAGTCCAATGCTGGAAAAAGGCAGCAACCCAATGTGGACACGGGATCATTGGCGCCACTCACACCAGTCGAGAATAACCCAGAATTCACCCATGGAGTCGAACAAGAGACATTTAGCAAATGGCGCGAGGTGGGTTTAAGGCAAATCAAGGACTTCTGCACTAATGGAGCACCACTCACATTTGAAGGAAGCAAAACAAAATGTATTTCAAATCCCAGAAACCAAAAGATTCTGATGTGCACAACTCCGCCACTGGATGTCACAACACAACATTAGAACACAGGGGAGCAGAGAACGGAACCTGCTGGAACTCACACTAACATCAACGACCCAGAGAGGGAAAACATCAACCCTATATGAGCTCTTAGAGAAGGTGGACCCCCAATAAGAAGGATAACTATATGCTCAGATGGGAGAGGGATCTAGGAAGAGAATTAGAAATGGAGGAGTGGGGGCATATCTGGACCCGCACACAAAAATCCTCAAAAATTATTACGAACAATGAGGGAGCGATGAAAGTATGCTACTGGTGGTATGTCACCCCAGAAATACTGAACAAATGCAACCCAAAGTACTCCCCACTTTGCTGGAGGGGATGCACAGAATCTGGCTCACTATTCCATCTGTTATGGTCATGCCCAAAATCAGGGTTATTTGGGAAAGAGGTCTTGAACCAGACTAAATCAATCACAGGCCTGACAATTCCATGGGATCCAGGGATTGTGTTCCTGGCAACTCTGGAGGGGGGAGGAAGTTCCCACTCAAGGGTTACATGGCAGATTTGATTACCCATCTCCTCACCGCAGCTAAAATCACTATCACCTGACTATGGAAGCCCACCGAAGGCCCGGCAATCAACATGTGGTGGGCAAAATCCTGGGATACAGCAGTGGCAGAAAAAATAACAGCCACTCAACTGGGACAGCACCTGGGCCCCCTTCATGGACTACACAGAACAATTCCCGTGGGTTGTGCGCCAACCACCAGCATCCCAGTGGTGTATGAAACAGTGAACACGTAACCTCTTCCCTATCATCCGACCCATCTCAAGGAATCTACCCAACTTTAGATAATCAACAAACGCTTTGCCCCATGTTATTATGATTGTCTCATATCACTAAAACGGATTTATGCATGTACCCCAAGTTAGCCCAATTGTATGTTGTACAAAACCAATAAGATATATTGTTGAAAAAAAAAGAAAACCAGGAAGGTGCATTGAGGCCATTAACACAAGTTGAAAGGCTTATATTGTCACAAGAGGGGTCGGCAGGACTAATCTTGCAGTTATACAGATGCCTCTACTTCCCAGTCAACAAAGGGCTTCCAATCTATGCTAGAAGGTGGCGTAAGCACTCATGTAAGGAACTAGATGAGGACCAATGGACTGAGATTTGGAAGGGGGTCTCGAGAGCAACAGTGAATACCCAATATGCAGAACAGAACTATAATATGTTAGCAAGATGGTATATTACCCCAGACAGAGAGGCACACTTGGGGAAGGGGCCTCAAGGCTTTGCTGGAGAGGTTGCGGGGCAGCAGGCACATATATGAACATTTGGTGGAGCTGCCCCAAGCTGCAGCTTTATTGGGAGGAGCTAATACTTACCCTGAGGCAGATAATGGGCTCCATGTTTGAACACTCCCCAGAGGTCTCTTTGCTAGGACTGTGGACACCACACAAAAGCCAAGTAGGACAAAGCTTGAGACAGTCGCCTAGGCTCCCAAGGCTGCTATTGATAGTGGCCAGAAATGCTATAGCAGCGGGCTGGAAGTCAGTTCGGCATCCATCGATTGATGACTGGATAAGTGGGATGTGGAAGCTCTTGATCTGTGAGAAAGTTACATACGCCCTACTTAACAGGTTAAACAGCTTTTTCAGCAAGTGGGAAGGATTCCATACTTGCCAACCCTACGGATTTAGGCGGTAGGGTTCTGCTTTTTTTGCAGTCCTACTGCCTACCGAGTTGAGGGTCTCATCCTACCAATTTAAAGTGGCAGGTTTATGGCTCCACAGGCTGCTGCCGCAGAACAGGCAAAGGACACACAGCTGCTGATTGCAGCCTGTGAGTGTTCTCTGGGCTTGTCTGTCAACTTGAGTAATTTGTTTTCATTGATGGATTGTGGCACTTGCACTCCTGGGACTGACCTGGTGTGTCTCTGTCAAACAGTGTATGGAGTGCAGCGGATATTAGGTTATTAGGGGCAGAGCATGACTTGATACAGAAGTGTCTGAGCTGTTGGTGTCTTTTGTGAAAATCACTGCCCAGGCTGTGCTGATTCACACAGGGTGGCAAACCTTGTGAAAAAGTCGTTTTCTGCTATGGTAATTACTTCCTCATAGGAATTACAATTGCATGCGATCAAATAGATTTGACCATTTGACTTTTCTGTACGTGGGTGCCTTGGTGCTGTCTGTTGATGTTCACGATCGGTGTCACATTTCTTACTGCAATTCACTAACTGAACCCATTCTGTAAAATTACCATGAATTGCACCAACTTGTAAACCTTAACGTGGTTAGTTAAATCATTGGCAACTTTTTAATGTGCCGAAAGGACATACTGCGTGTATTTCAACAAAAGGAAGGAATATACAACAAACTATATCAAACAATGAACATATCACCTCAGAAAGCAATTTTAAATAACAGCCGCTAAACCAATATAGGCTGCATTATGTGTTCTCAATGGACATAAATCAATATTGTCAAAAAATATCATGCTTAATATATTAATCTCTAATTCAGCACAAGTAATACAAAAATTGTTTAAAAAACATATACACATAACATAGTCATATGCATGTTAAAAACATTCCACCTCACAGTATCGAAACATTTATGCCGACAATTAGATCAGCATAACACAACAATGGCAACTTAATTGATCTCATTTCCCATTGTGTGTACCAGCCCAACTTATATAAGTTTCTGTCCTCTGTGTTCCCAGTAACCGGACATTCATCAGGGGCAGAAGTAGTCCTGTGCTTCAGGTAGATTCTTCCTATTCAACCAACAAATTGCTATTTCTAAGGGTAAAAAAGACAAACATGTATCACTAACACAGGCATAATCGGTTTAGTTAATGACCATAGCCACACCCTAATCACCAATAGGGTACCAAGTATACAGTAAATCATATACCTGATCAAGGGTCTCAAGAAATATATAACTTCGACCTCAAAAGCCAACCCATTTATGGCTCTTCACTGCAAAAGCAAGAGGGATTCAACATTAAGTACCACGAATTACCTACCAAAAAGCTAAAATGTAGATCTCTCTGACTCATAATAGCCGTTCTTTCCCCTGAGTAAAAGGTATCTTAGCATCTCAATCACCAGTTGGATACCAATACAACCAAAAATAGATGTTCTATTATATAGATTGCTCACCATGGGATGTGGAAGCTGTTCTTTTCCTAGATCCAACCATATGCGTTAATATCACAAAAGTGCAACGATGACCCTCCTTGAATTGTAACATACGTGAAAGTTGCACAAAGATCTCTGGGAATCTACATATATGTGTAGATAGCCTCATGGGATGAGCCATTTTGATTGAAAGAGGGAATGTTTTTCCCTTCTGTTGCACAGCAGTAACCTACAGGCAAAGTTATCTAAGCATATCAGAATCCTAAAGGCACCAAAGTTAGAAAAGCAAATCAATCACTGCCCACTTTTTGATATCTGGAGCCACTACATTATTCACACTCTCGAATATTTAAAATAGGCAGAAACAGCTCTAGAGTACTTCTCTGCAAACACTGGCATGTCATGTTGCATTGCTTTTCACCTTAGAAGTACTAGACTATAAGTACCAGAATGCAACATGATAGAGCCTAACCCGACAGTGCAAAACTTCAGATCGCATTAAACCACCCAGAAGCTCTTCATAAGTTCAAAAAGTAGACAATGTTAAGAAAAACCTTTGTGATGCACCCTTCTGCTTGTAAGTCACCATTTGACATAACATGCATCTTTTTATGTAAAGTGTGCATAGCATTTCCACAACATACAATCTTTATTAGCGCTTAACCCAATATGTTTCAGAGGTTAGAGCACTCCTGCACATGATGTTTGCTGCAGCACTGCTGCCCATTAGTCAAACACCACTGGAAACAGAGTGTGAAACAAAGTATATGCAGTTCAAGAGGTCTGCAGGAAGAGCAGACGGGGCACTTCACACCACATCCCTGGCCCTCCAGATGGGTCTCAGGGGCAGGCCGCAGCTTGGATCTTTTGTGTAGGCATTTGCATGGCACTGTAGTAATGATACTGACAAGCCTCTAATGACAGCATCTGCAAAATTGTGGGATTACCTGGAAATATAACGGGACCTAGTAAATGCCCATCTAAACTGCTGACTTGGTCAATGCTTGTTTTATTCAGTGAATTACATGAATATGGCTCATATCAGGTGGCTGAAGGCACAGTTATATAAGGCATTTTTATTACTCCAGAAGCATATGTATAGCTCCAACAAAGTCATTAACAATGAGAAGACTGCTTTGCGCTTGAAGTGCCTGCCAGTTTTCTTACAAAGTTTGATATTACTGTGTGATGAAACTACCTCAAATACATCCCAGGAGTATGAGTTTTATGCAGGTGAAGGTTGACAACTGGGTGGAAATGGCCATAGGGATAAGCAGGACCATTGGCAGTCAAAGGGGGAAGGGTTAATAACCAAACAACAATAACAAGCGTTGTGTCCCTCCTCACACCCCTTCAGTCTCTTAGCTGTTCTCAAGTGCAATAGCGGATTTTTATGGGTGTAGAGCCAGCTAAATGCCAACACTGAAAACCCCATATACAGCTCCAAAATGGCTAATTTCTCATCACAGTGACGCCTATGCAGAATTCTCCCCGAAACTTTCATTATCTCCCTGAGGGCAAAATTATGTTCTTATTCCTATTGCTCCAGAACAATAGGGCAGTTGTCACCTTTGCCCCCATATATTCAGTGTCCAAGCTTATTTGGATTGTAAGCTCCTGTGATAAGAGTTGCCATAACCCAAAAGGTTAGGTAAAAAAAAGTCAAAAACAAACTTAAAATTGCTCTGCTCTCAAGTTTACCTTGGTCATGCGTGAGAAAGCATCCAGTCCTGTTTTTGCTTGGAATTCTGGGACTTGCAGTTTTCCCAAAATCCAAATTGGTAAGAAAACACTACCCATCCCAGGATCCAAAGGGAAAAATTGGGACTAGATGGCTTTGTCACCATGGTCACTGGAAACTTGAGAGCTCTGTGCGTTTCGTGCTGTAGCGCAGACTGCACGGAAATAAATAGCTGGTAAAATCTGACTAGTGTTCGGAGGCCACTCATTTAGTAATATGATTTCTCATGTTGATCTGAGTTAGACCATGCCAGACAGCGCTTCATTGTGAATTGTTTAGGGCCACGTTTCAGATGATATTTTCTGTGATGTCATCAGGTCAAAATGTGACATGAAGTCATTTCCTACAATATTATTATTCCAATTACTATTTTGAAACTTAAAAAATCCTACATCTTTTTGGTCACAGAATGTTGGCAAGTATGTGATTCATTAAATCAACCAACAGGAACTGCACCTACCTCCCGAGACTTGGAGCCCTGTGGCTACTTAATCTAGCATGAAGCGCATACGTGGTGTAGCTCATAAGATAGGCAGGGAGTTGTTGGATTGGGAGGGTTAGGTAGACAAACTGTGGATGTGGTATAAGGGGGAATGAGAGGCAGAGTGGGGGGAGTTGTGGGATAAGCGGAAGGGTGTGGGTGGGTTGAGGGATATTGACAGTTAATGAAGTTATTATGATGAGCCGCAATGTAAAAGTGTTTGTTATAATTTCCTCATGCATCATCTATTGGCTTGAGAAATGTTGGTTAATGTTTGCATTAACCCTAATAAAAAAGATTTGAACACGAAACGTGTGGAAGAAGAAGTGCCGAATCACTAGTGTATTCTGACAAAGACATTGGCCCTCATTACAAGTTTGCCGGTCCGGAAACAACGGTGCTGGTAAGCTTACCGGCACTGTTGTTTCCGGACTGGCAAACTATGAGTCTGCTGGCGGGTGCCGTTCCGCCTGCCAGGTCTGACCCTGGCGGGCGGAACAACACCCGCCAGCAGACTTTCATGGAATCACCAGCACGATTATTAACGGTGCTGGTGCTTCCGTGGTCGGGAATGGGGATCAACATTTTACCGGCGCCGTACTTACCGGACCGCCGGGGCTGTAATGCTCTGGTTATTCTAGCAAATCAGGCGCCGGTAAATCATTACAGGTCCGGTGGCTACCTACAGCATGGTTATCGCTGGGCTCATAATGAGGGCCAATATTGTTGTTTGTTGAAGCAGAATCATCCTGACAAAGGCATTGTTTGCTTTATGAGAAGAAGTTGTATTGAAACTCCTTGTCACAAGTGGAAAGAGAAAGACAACCTGTGGAAAATGTTGAACTGTTGGTGGAATTCAAGTTGGAACAAAAAGAACTTTGTTGGCATTTTGTTGCGAGACAGGATTTCCTTATGCTTTCGGAACTGTTGAATAAGATCCTGCAGAACTCACCCAGGTTATAAGGAGACACAGTTACCAGGTTGTGAACATAACAGTTATTTCTATTATATTGGAATTGCCATATGTAACCTTCTGTTAGAGTGTTTCCTTTAGCTAAGTTTAGGCACAAAAATCCTTGTAAGGCTAGGGATAGTGAGGCGTTTTTTTTCAACCTTTTGAGTTAATATAATAGCATTTTTTGAAAAACCTTCACAAAGTTGTCCGCCTCACATTTCTGACCCCTCACAGCACTTTATTAGAAAATGCACACACGGGGGGCGTGGATAGGAGCGCCATCAGTGTGCATGGC
Source organism: Ambystoma mexicanum (assembly GCF_040938575.1). Classification (NCBI taxonomy): domain Eukaryota; kingdom Metazoa; phylum Chordata; class Amphibia; order Caudata; family Ambystomatidae; genus Ambystoma; species Ambystoma mexicanum. The sequence continues at coordinate 625,132,143 of NC_090927.1, read as the reverse complement.
TTCCTGAAAGCCTCTGGCACGGCAAGGGATGTGAAAGCCATAAAAATCCCTTCCCTGTGAGATTTCCCAACATATGGCCCCGGACTAAGGTAGAGGATCTTGTAGGGAGTGGAGCAGTTGTTTTTTAAACTGGTGGGGTGCCTGGATACCGGTAAACGGGTAACCGAGCCGCGATGGCCCGGGCTCCTAAAATGGCGCTGACCTTGCAGTCTGACTTGTGCTGAAGCTGCTGAAGTCTACAGCGGGAGGTGCATGGCAGAGAGCTCCTTACCGGCCTGGTGCTGGGACTGGAGCTCTGTGTGGATTGAAGGGGAATGCAGCGCCCATGGAGCACGAGCAGCAGTTATGAGGCAGTAATTGATACAGTGAGGAGCAGATGTGGCATTAGTACTGACAAGGTGGCGCTGCAGTGGATGTCTGGTGTGGCTGTCGGGCGAACAACAGGAGGGACACCGAGTAGCTCCTCTGAAAAAGCGTAGGCACTGAGGGCGCCAGGAGCAGTGTGTGAGCTGGCTCCTCATAGCTGAATGAATACCAGACAGCCTAATGTATCCTGGCAGAATTACCAGCTGGATACCGACGACCCTGTAATAACCCCCGAAGGCTTAGGCTTACATGAATGGTTTTCTGATGTTCAGGGTTTGTTTTTTCATTTTCCAGGGGGCGGGGGGATTGTGGGTGTTACAGTTGAAAAATGTTACTGTGGGTCAAGCAGTTCAAGGGTCCGATGGGTTGCAGAGGTATTGCTGTGGGCATTTTCAGAGTTTTGTATCAATGCTATTCCAATTCCCCTGACTGGATATGATGAGGAGGAGCTGATTCGGATGGGAACGTGGAATGTTCAGGGACTGACTTTCCCAGTGAAGAGGAAATAGGTTATTAGGAAACTGGTGGAGATATCATGGGCCATCGTTTTCCTGCAGGCAGCCCATTTTCTTCAGCAATATGAACATAGGATGTGGCATCAAGCTTTCCTGAAGCAGTTTTTTGCATCAGGGGGCGAGAAAAACCGGGGGGTGGATGTGTTAATGGGGGAAAATGTACCAATGACTAGGACCAAGGTATTATGGGATCCCCTGGGGAGGTACATATGTGTCAAGGGTTTCATGTGGGAACACATGTTCACACTGATCTCCGTGTATGCACCGAACACTGGACAGAGTCAGTTCCTTGAAGGGTTGTCTCCCAGGTTACGACATTTTCTGAGGGCCAGATACTGATGGGTGGCAACTTTAATCTGGTTCCAAACCCATTAATTGATAAATCCTTTCCAGCGTCTAGACTGGAGTGTAAACATGCCATTTCATTCGCCACACTACCGAGGAAACAGGGCCTGGTTGATGCATGGAGACTATCCCATGAGGAAGACGGGGCTTTCTCCTATTATTCACATGTTCACAAGGGCTTCTCTGGACTTGATTTCTTGTTGATTCCTAATGCGCTATATCTGTGTGTTAGGGAGGTAGAAATTGGGTCACGGACAATGTCTGATCATGCCCCTGTATTGTTCTCACTGGAGGTGGTAGGCAGATCAGCACCAGTAAGGCGTCCCTGTAAACTACATGATCCCATAATCCCATACTAAGAGATTAAGCTCTTTGTAGGGACGTAGCTGAGGTTTCCTCTAATTACTTGTAGGAATATAATGCTTCAAATCTCTCATTGGCCGGGGTCTGGGATGCAATAAAAGCTGTAGCATGGTGGGAATTGATCAGCAAGATAGCAGCCTACACTGGAGAGTGCAAATTGATCCCGGTGCAATTTGAGGGGGAGGTAAGCAAGGCAGAGGCAGACCATAAGAGGACAGGGTCGAGGGCTTCACTGCATAGATTACAAATAGTATGTGAAATATTGAAGGAACACTTGATGGATAGATCTGCTCAGGCGCTGCTAAATCCAGGCAACACTGCTATGTTATCAGTAATAAGGGTAATCGTCTCCCGTTATCTAAATTGAAAAAAGATAAGAACACGTAATAGTATACTGGCCTTGCATGATGACCAGGGGCAACTGTGCCATATGGATTTGGGGAAGCTGGAGATAATGCAATACCACTTTGTCTGTGTTTGCGGTGGAAATTCTTGCAGAGGTGGAGCAATCCGCATATTTGAGGAAGGCTAAGGTGCAGCGTTTAAAGGAGGAGATGAGGGAGTCTCTGGTGGGTCCCATATTGCTCAGTGAGCTGGAATGGGCCATTAAAACCTTGAAAAACAATGCTTCAGTTTGTGACAGGTTTACAGCCCCCTTCTACAAGAAATTCCACTCACTGCTAGCCTCACATTTGACAGTCTTGTTTAATTAATTCCTATACACAGGGACAATTACCCCTATGATTGGGTCATCTATGGCGATTCTGATTCCTAAGCCAGGGAAGGATCGGTCGTACTGTGATTCATTTTGCCCAATCACTCTCACTAATTATTCAAAGCTCCTCTCCGAAATCCTTGCATGCCTACTGATGGAGGTTTTTCCGAGTATTGTGGAGGAGGACCAAACTGGGTTTATAGCAGCACGTAGTACTCAGGACAACACACAGATGGTCTTTAACTTACTTGAGGTGGGCCATATGACAGGAGCAGAGGTTGGGGTGGTAACATTGGATACTCGCAAAGCATTTGATAAGGTGGATTGTAGGTATATACAACTTACGTTGGAAGCTTTCGGGTTTGATCCCAATTTCACAGCATTGGTCTTGGCTAACTACCGGTATCAAACAACCTTGCTGAGGTGAACGGGGTTACACCCCACACATGGTCATATCCAGATGTACAAGGCAGGGTTGACCCATTTCCCTGCTAATCTTCGCTATGGAACCATTTATTTACCACATCAGAAACAATTATGATATTACGGGTGTCACAATTGGGGGGATGGAGTATAAACCTTCATCATATGTGAACGATATCCTGCTGACTCTTAGAGACCCTTGCCCCTCATTAGCAGCACTACTGATGACGCTAACTAGCTTCCAGTGGGTGTCAGGCTTCACAGTAAATTATTCTAAATCACACTGGCTGGATATTTCAGTACGCCTTCCCAATCAGAGTGCGCTCGAGGCCATCGCTCTGATACAATGGAATCCAGTGGCAATCCCATATCTTGGAGTGCAAATCCCACGTAGAGTAGCTAGGATCTATACAAGTAATTTTCCTCCTGTCTTTAAGGAACTGTGGGGTACACAAGAATTCTCCTGGTTTGGCAGGATTGCTGCTGGTAAAATGAGTTTGGTGCGCAGGCTTTTATATCACTGCCTGGCATTGCCAGTGAGGATTCCCGATGTTGAGTTAAGATCCCTGCTGAACAACATTGTTCAGTTCATCTGGGGGCACGGATCTCAAGAAAGGTGTTATTAAAGTCAATGAGGGTCAGCCTTCTGATACAATATAGCCGCACAGGTATCACATGCAATAACTTGGGTGAGGAAAGAACTGACTCCCAAATAGAAAGTGATTAAACAAGCCTGTTCAGCAGTAGCTCTGGCGAGGCTCCCACACGTTGATAAGGGTGGAATCGGGGGCAGGAGCCCTCATTTGCTCACAGTTACTAGACACACACTATATTACTTGAAAAGAGCATTTAGTTTGTGAGGCACACCACCTGTGCTGGGGTGGTGGATAGAGGTCTCAATGGGAAAGAGGGGTTTGCATTGTGCCAGCCATATTGGTGACAGCGATGTTGATGCAATGTTGCAATTTAGCATGTATCTAGTGTAGGTAATGAGAATTGAACATGTATTAGTGTTACTTTGTGTTTAAATTGTAAAATTTTAGATTTGTACGTGCGTAGCAACATAGTGACAAGTCTGCTGATGCAATATTAACACAATGTATTCGTGCGGCATGCCACATAGCGCCTAAAATGGGAAGCGAGGAGCTAAATATGCGCACGCGAGATAGATTTGTGGATGGAGAATCCACTGTGTGGGGACGCAGTAGTCTTGAACATGCATGCGCAGACATACATACACAGGGGTCTTCAGGGAAATATGTTTAAGACAGTTAGGAACCACGGGGTACATGGTGAATACATGAATCTTTATGCACAATTTCCCTCATAGCTAGGGGTTGTGTAGGCCGCAGAAACCTGGGGTTTCGAGATAAACTTTGTGCAACTTGGAAAGCTGGTTGAGCGAGTTTGAAGGCTGGGGGAAGGCAGCTAAACTGCATTCGAACAGCTGCAATAACATCAAAATGGTCAGCTGCAGCCAGGTAAGGGTTTTATGACCTGGTACTGTTTTGGAGATGATATCTTTTTAAGTACAAGGGAGCCTGTTATTTAATGTCCAGTGAAGTTGGGCCACCTGGTAGGGTCAGTTCGGGGCCAGGTAATAACCCTGGCGCAAGGGGTGCTTAAGGGCAGAGTGAACAATTGGCTTATGGGTTTTCAGTCAGGTTCTCAGGAATTACCAGGATGTGGCCAGAGGCCATGCATGCTGAAATGGTAGTCGAATAGATTAGCGTGCAATTAGGATGCCAGCGAGTCTGGGCAGGTAAGATGTGTTTCGTTAGTTCAAAGGTAACTTGTTTGTTTCTCTTCCTCTTCATATTGTAGAAGTATCCTTGGTAAATCCATGTGCATCGCGACCGGGTTTAGAGGTCCCTGACCAGATGGAACTTGTAGTAAATTAGGATTGTTGTGAATATGTAACTATGTGATGTCATGAACAACTACGGAATGATCCCGAGAAGGGGCGTTCTGCAAAAATGAGATGATGCAAATGTATGTCGAAAGGTGATGGTGGTTAAATAAATGTATCCAATGAGAGCGGGGGAACTGAAGGGGATTAGTTTTCTTTGTATAGGGTTGACGAATCATGTTTGAGGAGATGACTTTGTAATGAAATATGTAGGAGTATGTTAACTGTTGCAAAATATATATAATGTGAGATCTCTGTGTAGTTCGAGAAGACTCGGGTAAGTTCGACTCAACAGTGTTATCTTCTCCCTTCTGGCCATTTGTACAATAAACTTGCTTTCTGAACAAACCTGCACTCACTTCTTAAGAGATGGGCCAGTTTAGGGTTACAGAGATTGGAGGTCCACCTACACATTTGGTGACCCTGATGTGACCCCCAGGCTTTCCGAGACATTGGGGGTTTCCTGTTTGAACAAATCGTCTGCAGGGCTTCTCTGCGTGTACCGGTCTTTCATGCATGATAAAAGGAGAGGTCTACAGGTGCCATATTGGTTAAAGCCCTGTCTGCTCCCCAAAGGCGTGGTGCTGCGGTCCAACTGTACAGGACGAATTGAAGCAGCATCACTTCGGAGTGCTTCGGGGACCATTTTTACATGCGTGCACTTTGGTGGGTAAAGTTAGTGGGTAATAGCGGAAAAGAGTCTTTTCTTTGATTTGAGGTTTTTGGTAAGGGTAAAATAGGCATGTATGTGTGGCGTCGGGCACGGTTAGGTGGGTTGAAAGGGTGAGTGTTTTGGAGGAGTGAATGAACTGTTTCATGTTGTAAGTCTTTTTTTCCATACATTTTTACCTAGTCTATTTTAAGAGGGGTAATGTGGCATCTTAACCATACGTCCTTTGTGGGGTGTGCCTTGATACCTCTGGTTTGCTTGTCTGGTTGGCTAGAGCCCTCACCAATGGCAAGGTGGCATATTTATAGTAAGTCCACCCGTAGATACCTTTCTGAAGTATGCTCTGGGTATCTTTCATTTTGCTAGTTGTGCGGTCAGAGCCCTCGCCCCACGGAACCAATATGTTTATCTAATTGAAATGTGGGAGCCCCTCTACTAAGAACAAACATGAGTCAAATACCCTGTTCTATGGGATTGCTTCCACTCAGGGGGGGTCTTCAACCACGTTTTAGCTCACTGCACTCTTCACAGAGGAGAAATTTCCATTTGCATATCAGTCTTTGTCCCCCCCACAAAGGTAGTCTAGCACTGAAATGCTAGGCAATTCTCCTATGAAAAAGAGTACCATCAGCAACCCCAGACACATGTTTTGGCCTTGTTGGGCCTCCTCAATTAGGTGAAGTTGAGCCTCTCTAAGGCACAGTGAGCAAGGGGTCCACGTCTGGATGGCAAGGATGTCCTTTGAAATGTTCTTAGGCAGTTTGGAACTTTCGCAGCTCTGGGTGTCCACCAACACTATGCCAGGGTACCCCCTCTTCTGGGCGGTAGACAGCAACAGTTCCAGCAGTAATGAAATGCACAGCCGGACCCTGGGCGACATCAATGGACTTCTCTGATTCGAGATGTCTGGGCACTCCTCTTTGGGACTCACGAAGACCCCTTCTCTGGATGGCCGGCACACAGGACTGGCTTCCAGGGCACTTCCGATGAAGAGTAGCAAGTTTGCACGATGGTCCTTCCTAGCTCAGGGAGAGGTCTCCTTTGCAGGTCCTCACTGGGTCAGTCCTGGGGAGACATGACAGCTTTTGGATTACTTGAAGAAATTGCAGCAGCAGACCTCTCCCTCCAGCTGGGCTTCAGGGAATAGCTTCTTCTTGCTAAACATCGACTTCGGCCTCCGAACAAATTGGTAAGTGAGAGGTCCCCAGATATGCACATCTGTTCCCCCTTCAGTCTGGCTGAGCCAGGCTCAGTTAGCCAATCACACAGAAGGGCATTCATGCAAGCAGGCAGCCAATCAAGCTCACAGGCATTCAGGCCATTCACTCCACCTAGACAACCATAACAAAGAATGTTGCTTGGGGCAAGTACCCAACCTTTCAGCACCCTAGACTGCATTCATGTCATTTTCAGTCAGGGCTGTCTCATTCATTGTGTCACACACACAGAAACCAGACACCCACAACAGAGAATGTGAGTTGACTCCCAACTCCACTCACACAGGTCCCACCCCTAGAATGTACCCACAATATATGACACATGGGAAGGCTCCAGTCAGTCTGACAGGAGGCAGCCTCAGAGCCATATATGGTATTCACACCCAACAGCCCATCAGCAGGAAAGGGAACAACATAGACATATATGGTGTTTTCACCCAACAGCCAATCAGGAGAAAGGAACAGAGTCAGGGCTTCCCAGGACCCTGTGAAAGAAGGTAAAAGGCAATACAAACCAAGGGGTCACATGGCCCATCTTGCCTTCTATCAAGAATCCATGGATTCCTATGGGAGGGCCTGGGTGTCCCAAAATGGAGGACACTCAGAGCCACTGCCAAGTCAGCATGTAGCTGCCACCAGCCTATAGCGTGCTCGTTGGGCAACAGTCACGTGCCCAAAAACACACAACGGGTACAAGGGTGTACACCCACTCATGGGTGCCATAAGGGTATCTCATGGGTGTTATTCACTAAAAGATAAAATGAAAATCTGCACTGTCAGAGGTCCAGGCTGGACCTCAGTGGCAGAAAACATAAGGAAAACACACATACAGAATTGGTAGGACAAGGACTTGGAGGCCCTGTCCATCCATAAGGCATTTCCAGCATCACACAGGCCAAGGAGCAGAGAGCAGCAGGATCTGAAGGCTGGAGGAGAACAGCATGCCCAGACGCTGATTCGGTGTGTGAAAGGGGCTGTAGTGTGACTAGGGAGCCGTGTCTCCAAGGAGCTGGAGTGAGGCACCCTGCATCCTGCTGTTGGTGGTCAGAAAAGTGCTCATTCACTTGGGACTTGTGTGTAATGCTCACCTGGTTCCCACGGAGGCGCGGGCGTGGTCTGGACGGCAGTGGCCTCTTCGAAGGAGATGTTCAGCACCCTGAAGATGGAGTGGGCTGAGTTCCCAAATCTGGCTTGTCTGGCTCGGATGAATACCCTTCTGTGAGCGAAAAGGAAGGGTTAATACTCTGCGGGTTTTGTGTTGATCTCCTGTTCCCCTTCTCACCCTCCTTGCAACCCTTCTGTAATTCCCTGTGGAGACTCACCTTAGGGATTGAAAAGGCGAGCTCTCCATCCTGCTTCTGATGCAGGGGCGCGTTGGGATCCAGTTACGTCACTGGATAGTAAGTTCGAGTTTGCTTGTCTGTTCCGGTAAGTACCGTAAATGTTTATGGCAAGCTTGAGTCTAAACTGTTCCTCTTCTCTTTTGCAGGTAATGGAAGACTCCGGGCTGAGGGCGGTTTCCGTCGAAAACCTGATTTCAGGTGAGTTTTGATGTAGGCCCACTACAGTCTTTTCCTGTCTCTTTTTCCTTAGGGGCCGAAGTTCGAGAATGCCAAAGAAATGGAGCCGGTACGAAGCAGAAGCTGAGTCCGACCTGTAAGCAGGTAAGTTTAAAATAGTTTGTTTGCTACGGTTCTTGCATTCACTAATGTGATGTTTGCTTTTTCCCCATAGGGGCCGGGGTGCTGAAATGCCCAAGGAATGGCATCGACCCGAAGGTAAGAAGAATTAGCTTGGCGGGTAAGTGCTTCTTGGTTATTTTCCCCTTCTCACCTTGCTTTCTTCTCTTCGTCTCTCCGTAGGTGCTGGAATGCTGCAGGAGATCCGGATGGGTGTCGCAGAGCCGAAGGCACCACGTGCAGGTAAGAGAAGTGCGGTGAGTATTTAAAATGATGTCTTTTTGCAGGAACGTTGGCGCGCTGAATCCGGAATGCAGCTTTAACAGGTAAGGTTTGTTTTCACCTGTTTCTTCTTCCCTTTTCTATCCTTAGGTGTTTCCAGGATGCTGGCAGGCGTGGTCGAGGACTGGAGCAGGAGCAGGCACGGTGAGCGTCCAGCTGCTATGAGCAGAACAACGCGAAGCGTGGTTTGCTGTCTGGGCGTGGCTTAAATAGCCTTTCAAGTAGTCCCAGGTATGTATCCTTCCACTGAAGGTATGTATCCTGCCACCAGCCACACCCGTGTGCTTAAGTAGTTCCTTTTTCATCTGGAAGTTGTAGAATGATCTGCCAGGTAAGGAAATTGCAGCATGGTCTCCCAGGTAAGTTTGCACCAAACACTATTCCTTCCATATATTGTATGAGCCTGGCGCCGATGGTGCCAGGACTGAGTCCAAAGAGCCCCTATCTGGGGTGGCTGGTACTTCCCTAGTATACATGTTGCCTGCCTCTGAGGGTGCCGGGCTCTGTCTGGCTCCTTGGAGGTAGGCATCATGACAGTGTGCCTGTCCCAACGATGTCTGAGGGGCAGGTGGCGAGATCCTGACCTCAACCCTTTTTATCCAGAGGAACAGCTCATCAACGCAACGCTGGCTGATGAATTTCATGTCAGTAAGAGAGAAACTCGGCACTGTGCGGTTGACTGGAGTGAAGCGGGAGAAGGACACAGTTTGTAAAGCGTCATGGAAAGGAAAAGTGAAAGAAGTGAGAGAAAGATCATACAGCCTCACAGAGCAGAAAAGTGAGAGTAAACTCGTGAAGTGGCATGGAGCGGAAAAGTGAAAGAAGCTAGAGAAAGCTTATGAAGCCGCATAGAGCGGAAAAGTGAAAAGCGAGAAAAGAGTATAGAGCGGCACAAAGCGGAAAGTTGAAAGGAAATATGAGAAAGACAAAAAGTGCAAGATTTAAATAAGGAAAGCAGGGGGGCGCTTAGGAACTCGCGACCAAGATGGCTGCAAATTGCTGAGTTCTGCGAAACACCAGAACAGGTGGAGGTCACACACCGTTTGCACTGAGCGCACCCGTCCTATTTGCATGGGTACAGCCCTGGGGGACCCTTGAGAGCCTGCTGTGCGTTGGCCGCCGCCGATTCTTGGGTGGACTTGTTGCCGGTACGACAGAGCTGTTGTGGGCGTGCTTTATCAGCCAGGTGTGTGGCCGGATGCACCTGCCGGAGTGAGGCTTAGCGGCTATGCATTGGGTCCTGGCGGAGTCCTACATCGTGGTGCAGCCACACTGCTTGGAGCTGCCGGGTGGCTGTGCGCCAGCAGGGAGAGACTTGGTGCAGCAGGGTGGAGGAGGAGCATGCTGAGGAAACAGAGGAGCCCCGGTTGTGGGGGCTATGGGACCGCCTGCTCTGGTGCCTCGAGACTTTGTGCTGGGGTGGGGAAGAGCCCCCCTGGGCTCCCCGCTCCGGTGCGGAATGTGCACTGCCCTGCTCCTTATGGAAATTAGGAGCCGCTGGAGAGGTGTGTAGGACAGCGTGTTCCCTGCTGCTGAGGGCCTTGCCGACAGGACGTGACTGAGGCTGATTACTGTATTGGGCCGGACACAGTGTTGGAATTAATGGCTCAGAGTCTTCTCTGCTTGCTGTTGCGTGCTACGGCCTCATAACAAGATCCCTGATGATTTGTCTTTGGTCTGCCAGTGCTGCCTAGGTGATTGACTAACTGTTGTGCTGGCTGCATGGAGGCAGCACCTAGATACTGAGGACAGAGGGAGTTTCTGGGCTTTATCCTCCTGAACTTGGTGGCTCCAGGGGACACTGCGGAGGGAACCTATTTTGTGAGTATTGACTCGTACTGCACCCATCCCCCTGCCCCTGCCCCTCCTGTGGGAAAGCAGCAGCACTCTGTCAGCAGCTTACAGAACTGTAGAGGAGGGACTGGGGTACCCCTGCAAGCCCACCTGTACGCTGCCCTGCTGAACTCCGAAGGGCGCTACATATGGCAAAGGGCAATAAGTGTCTGTTCCAATTGCATTTCTCCCAAAAGGAGGGCCTGAGGGACGGGTGAGACGATGTCCTCTCTGGGTGTCCTAAATAAACCTGGCCCAGCCCACTTGGGAGAGGGGGAACACAGTCCTGGCAGCAGTGCGTCGACCTCAGGTCTTGAACTGGTGCTGGCGGAAATGAGGTCTGAGTTTGCATCCATTAACACCAAATTGGATGGGATGGTGTACAAGGTGCGGCTAGACAAGGAGAGTGGCCGGATCTCAGAAGCGGATCACAAGGTGGGGGTGCTTGAAGATACATGTTGGGAAGTGACACAGGCGATTCTATCTTTGCAGAAGGAGGTCAATGGCATCAAGAAGAAGAACAAGGACTTGGAGGCGAGGTCGCGCAGGAACCACATCCGCGTGGTGGGGATCCCAGAGTCGGTGTCACAACGCAACATGGAGGGCTATATGGAAAAACTTATAATGGAGGTGCTGCAATCCCCACCACTGTCCTCATAGTTCCTGATTGAGCGGGCGCACAGAATCTCGCAGATGGTTCATAAGCCGGGCCAAAGTCCCCGTCCGGTCATAGCTGGATTACTGAACTACAGAGACAGGGACTTGATTCTCAGAAAAGCCTGTGAGCTGGGGGACCTGCAATATGAGGGAGTCAGGGTCTTGTTCTACCCAGACTTCACCCCGTCTGTCCAGCATGCTTTCCTTTCCTTTTTGGCAGCTAAGCGCGCTTTTCGAGACCACGGCCTGCAGTATGCTATGCTGTATTCATCCTAACTAAGGGTCCTCATGGGGATAAAACTCACTTTTTCCACAGATCCCGGAGCAGTCCAAAATTCCCTGGAAGCCCCACCGAAAGACTAAGACTATACTTATGCTGGAAGGCTGTGGTGTCCGCTCCCCAGACTGTGGTTGGTTGTCCCTGTGGGAGGGGGCAGGTGGGTGGACGAAACCTTGTGGTCTGGAGGGTAATGGACCTCTCACTGGGTGATGCTGTATTTGTGCAGGTGTGCTGGGTGTGAGTACACATGGCTGAGTTATGTAACAATTAAGTCACGTGGCTGGATACCTATGTTGCTTTTAGGCCTTCCCTGAGGGCATTTGGTGCTGGTGGCTCAATCTGGTGGCAGTGTCCAGCGCCCCCGGGTGGGAGAAGTTCACTGCCAGTTGGGAATGGGCAGTGTGGGTGGGGGTGGGACATGGGGGGGATGGTGGTGTGGGTTTTGGGAGATTGGGTAGTGGAAGGGGGTGAGTGGTTCAGGGAAGGTTTGTTTGAAAATTGATTCATCTCTTCCTGTGGTGCGGTGGTGCATAGTCTAGCAATGCTGCTGTACAGTGAGGGCTAGGCCCCTGAATTGCAGAGCTAAACAGGGGCCTGATCTTATGAAGTCATGACTGGCTGTAATATTATAAATTGGAATGTAAGAGGGCTGAATAACCCCCACAAATTCCGTAAGGTTATCAATTAGTGTGAGCGACATGGCTCCAAGGTGCTCCTGCTGCAAGAGACCCATTTGGTTGGAGCAGTCAACGAGGGGGTGGCTAGGTCTTGGGGATCCAGTCGATACTATACATCATATTCCACATACTCGGCTGGGATCATGTCGCTTATCCACAGGTCGCTCTGATTCCATCTAGTGGAGAAGGTCATTGATCCGCAGGGCAGATTCGTAATTGTGTCAGGAAGTCGGGCTCATATTCCTATAACGTTTGTGAATATTTATGGTCTCAAAGTGGACAACCTTGGGTTCTACAAATCACTCCTGGCCAGCTGCTATAAATGTATGCATACTAACATTGTTTGGGCAGGTGACCTCAATGCTACTTTAGAGATGGCAATAGATTAATCCGATGGGACGGCTCCCCACCTCTCCCAAGCGGCTACTGTGGTGCAAAGGTGTATGTCTGAGATGGGGATATAGGATGTGTGGCGGGTACTTCATCCAGGGGTAAAAGAGTACTTTTAACATTCATTGGTGCATGGCACATCCTCGCGCCTGGACTATGTTCTTGCTAGCCCGCCCCTGCTACATAAGATGCTTGACTGCCTGTTGCTGGTGAGAACCTTGTTGAACCACTCCCCTGTCTTATGGTCATTGGATATGGGCCAGGAAGGGGTGCACAGACCTCATTGGTGATTCAAGGCAACTGCTATGTCAGACATAGTGTTCCGAAGAGAGGTGGTCAATATTGTGCAATTGTATTTTCAGAATACCATGGGCTTGGTGCGCTCAATAGTCTCTTTAATGGAGGAATCTAAGGTGGTCCTCCGTGGCTGTTGCATGTCGGTAGAACTTGGCATGTTGAAAACAATCAGGCAACAGCTGCAGGAGATAGAGGATGTGATATGAGGTTGCAGATACCGCGGTGGCATTGAAGAATGATGCAGAAACCATGGCTGATTGAGGTGGGCTTTACACTGATTCAACGAGTTAGCTGACCGTGAGGTCAAATATCTGGCACATCCCCGGTGATGACGTGGCAGTATGGTGAGTTGGGAAGACCAGGCCATCTACTGGTGGCGATGTTGCGGCGAGAGCGGGGGGCTTCCGATATTGTGGCAACACATCGGCTGGAAGGGCGTGTGGTAATGGAGTCTGATGCCATCCTTGATACTTTTAAGGAGTATTTTTGCCAGATGTGTGAGCCGCAGGTAACCCCGGTCGAAGGCAACCTAGCTGAATATTTGGAAGTGGCATCCTTACCAAGGCTGACCCCAGAGGCGGCCGAGGTGCTGGCTAAGCTGATTTCAGTGGATGACATCCTAGCGGCCGGCCAAGTGCTCCCCATTGCTAAGGCTCCCGGGGGTGATGGCATAATGTCAGAATTTTACATTTAATTGTAAAGGACGGGAAGGAACCCTTAGAGTGTGCCTCGTACCGTCTGATATCCCTTATTAGTTTAGACACCAAGATTTTTGCTATGGTCCTGGTGGACAGACTGCTTCCGTTCAACCGGGAGGTGATTCACCCAGATCAGTCTGGGTTTATCCAGGGGAGATCTACCTCGCTGAACCTCTGTCGGCTGTTTGCCATATTAGCTCAAATAGATCCTAAAGTGCAAGCGGTTGTTGCCCTACTTGAAATGGAGAAGGGGTTTGATTCAGTTGAATGGGGCTATCTTTTTGAGGTGCTGACAGTGGTGAGGGTTCTGGTATCTTTTCTTGCAGCGTTGAGACTGCTATATACTGGCGCGGCAGTCAAGATCGGCCTGTTTGTTAAGCACCCTCGGGCCTTCTACGTGGGTCGTAGCACTCGTCACAGGTGTCCGTTATATTCATTACTTTTTGCGCTGGCAATAGAGCCCCACCTGGATCTTGGTTTTGCAATGGGGGGACGAAAGAAATGGTATGATGCTATTTTATATTTTAAAGATCCGGTTGTGAACCTTCATCCTTTGTCGCAAGAAGTCACTGTTTTTGGTCGGTTTTCAGGTCTTTGTATGAACTGGTCCAAGTCCATTCTGTTTCCCCTCAATGAGGGTATGGCCAGGCCAGCAGATGTTGGAGGATACAGGTGGGAGCAACTGCTTGTCAGATATCTGGGTGTATGGATTAGTAGGAGCTCCCCGTCTTTGCTAGAGGATAATCACTTGAAGTACTTGCAGGTCCTGAGAAACAAAGTGGAAAAGTAGTGTACATTGCCTTTGACCCTTTTAAGTCAGGCTGCCATTGCCAAAATGATAGTGGTCCCTAAACTGTTGTGCATGTTTCAATATATCCCTGTGTGGCCGGGAGCAGTGTTTTTCATTGACTTAAAGGCCTTGCTGGTGAGACTGGTGTGGCACCCAAAATCCCCTCTAATTCGTTGGGACACCCTGTTCCTCCTGTGGGACCAGGGTGGTCTAGTTGTGCTTGATATGGAGCTCTACTTCCTGGCAGCACAAGTGCATTTTGTCTCTTACTGGATGCCGGGGTCCCCGGCATACCCGCATGTGCAGATTGAAAAATGCTGGATGAGCCCTTTCGCAGCCCAGGGTGTGATAGTGTCAAAGAAGGTTGCTGATAAATATACATTTTGACCCAGTGGCGCGCACGGTGCCATCATGGAATCGGATCCTTAAGAGGCTGGGAGTGGACCTTTGCTATGATCTAGGGCTCCAGGTCTGGAACATTGAGTGTCTCCCGCCTATCTGTGATGCAGCCTTGGTTGGTTCGGGAATGGAGAGGGGTGGGCATAGGCACTATGGCTGTCTTGTATCCAGAAGTGGTGTTTGTATCCCAGGAGTCGTTCACAGCTACGATGGGAGAGGGCCTCCGTAGGCAGTTGGAGTATTTTCGCATGAAGGCCGCCTTTAAAGCATGGTCTCCTACATTCCCGATTGCCCCCACCTCGGCTTCCGATATTGCAATGTCTTCTTAATTCAGCCTCGGCTAAGCAGCTTGTCTCCATTATGCATGGTCAGGTGCAGCGAGACTCTCCCCAAGTGGCCCTTAAATGTAAACAGCGGTGGGGAAAGGATGTTGGGTCCACATTTAAAGATAAGCAATAGGCAGTGCTTTGTGAGGGGTCCCATAACGGAGCATTCAATACCTGCCTTCAATTGATCCAGCTTAAGACTCTTCATAGGGAATACCTTGCACCTTCCTGGCTGCGCCTTTTAACCCTGCTAAGAGCGATATGTGCGCAAGATTCTGGACGAGCCCGGCTGACTTCCTCCACATCCTGTGGTCGTGTCCCCAATTACTAGATCAATGGGCAGGGATGCTGGGCATTCTTTCTTGCATGCTGGAGTAAGAAGTGCCCTGTGAACTGTTATTTTGTACGTTTGGCTGGCTTCCTGGGGCACCGGCTCTAGCCGAAAGCTCCTGACTATTAGCATGATAGTGGCTCGAAGATGTGTATTGATTCGATGGACCAGTCAGGCTCCCCTTAGTTTGCGAGCTTGGCTGGATGACTTGGTTTGGCTGAAGGACATTGATGGGGAATATGGAGCTCTCTGTGGGCTGCAGACAAGACCTAACAGCATATGGGGCCCCTTGGTGTTGTACCTCCTTGCTCAATGCTCAGATACTGGGGTGGCTGGACTGCTGGCTGCAACTTAGTAAGTGGCACTGTCACTTTCAGTTTTTGTTTTTATATTCTCTGATCATTTTAAAGTGCGATATTGGTGTAGCCTGCAAATGGTGCCCATAATTCTTGACTGTACCTATCATCATGCATTGCTGTATTGCCTGCTTTTTGTGAGACCGGAATCTCTCTTAATAAATAAATGTTTTTAAAAAATATAGATAATGAAAGCAATACAAAGGAAAAGGGTGCTAGCCGTGCAGACGGAGAGTAAAGACATTAATAAGGTGCAAGTGTGCATAAGAAAGTAAAGAAAGTGCAAGTGTGCACCAGAAAGCAAGACAGGTGCAAGTGTGCACGAGAAAGCAAGGAAGGTGCAAGTGTGCACAAGAAAAAGGCAAAAGAAACAAAGGCAAACAAGAAGGGGTGCAGGAAGCACCACACGGAGAAAGGTTTAAAAGGAAGAGCAAGGAATCAAGAGAGGGGTTACAGATCAGGGTGGTCATGCCTAGGAGGAGCAAAGAACCTGGCGGTTTTGAAAGTCTCTGATTGTACCCCACAAGTCAAGTGTGTGTGAAATAACAGTATATGAGAGAAAGGTACATGCTGACAAACTGAACGTGTGTTTAAATCAGAGAAGGGCCTAAGCTTGGGGAAGGGAACCCTGGGAGGCCTAACAAAGTTGAATACCTATTGGTTTGTGATGCTAAAGACGTTAAAGGCTTGGGGGAAGGGAACTGTAAGGAACTCATGGTGGCAACAGTAAAGACAGACACAAGTGATCACAGTTCAAGGGTGTTTATTAAACTGTAAATGTAGGGTGGAAAAACGCCTAATCTAAACATAAATCTAAAATTGGAGCAAACTTCGACCATCAAATGAAAAATAAGACAGTTCTTGTGGCATCTTGTCAAAATAATAGGGGCCTATGCTAAGAAAAATCTATTGCCAATTCCTTACAACTAATTACAAAAAGAGTGTGGGATGGGGTTTCAATAAAGAAAGAAGTGTTCACAAATAATAAGTCAGGATGCGAATACTAGGTGTCTCCCTTCCCCATGTTTGGAACACGTTACAAGGTAGGACCTTGGAGCACAGCACACACTCGAGCTTTCCCAGTACGAGTCGACAGTTCCGTTCCAGTTATCAGGTTCTTTTATGATTAAGTCTCTTTTCAATAAAAAGTCTCTTGCCTTCGAGGGCCTGATGTGTTCAACAACATACAAACAAACAAAAGGTTCTGTTCCACGCATGGATCTGGGTGACGGCTTCACCCCTTGCATCCCCCTCTTCCGGGCACAGAACCCTCACAAGTGGCACTCAACAAATTAATTGTTCAGCTCCTTTCTCACTGAATTTCGGGTGATAACTTTCACCCCTGGATCTCACTCCTTCGGGTTCGGACGCTTTTTCCAAAGCTAGCCTCCCTCCTTCGGGTTCACAATGGCTTTTCTTACATTCACCAGTCTTAATGTCTTTTTAAACTGTTTTTTCAGGCTTTGCCCCTGATTGTCGGCTTCCCTCTGTTCCAACTTTTACAGACAATTCACCATGAACACCCCTTGGTCGGGTTTACTTCGATCCACATACTATTCTGGTTGTTGGCTTCCCTCTGCCGGGTTCACTCTTGCCAACTTCTACAGACAGTTCATTATGGGACTTTAGACTTCACCCTGTCTCATTAGCATCCCTCCTTCGGGTTCACTCTTACCAACTTTTACCAAACAGTTCACTATGGAACTTTAGACTTTGCCCCGTTTCGTTAGCATCCCTCCTTTGGGTTCACTATTGCCAACTTTTACCAAACAGTTCACTAAGCGGGATTGGATTCATTTCCCTTTCTTTCACAATCATCTGTCGGTCAAAGGCTTTCGACGGTACAAAGAATTTTACAAGACCCCTGTATGACCACTTTGACCTTTCTTCACCTCTTCCCAAGGCCTTCTGGTTACGGTAGTCTCTTACCATCAGGTAATCGGCCAGAGTTTCCTGTGTGAGCACCCACGTGGGGCCAGACGCTTCTTTCACAGGTTTCCCCCCCTCTTTCTCAATAGTTCCTTTAATTCTTTCAAAGTTCAAATTTAGCTGCTTGCTACTTTTCGTTCAACACAGTTCGGTCTCTTATCGGCTCTTCCCTCGACTCACTGGCTGTGATGTACTGCTTGGCTTTCTTCTCCTTCCAATCAAGGTTGGTACCACCGAGACAAGCGTCTCTCCCCGCCTTGGTATTCAGCGGAGGAGGGTCTCGTGTACCATTGACATCTGCTGCAACACACGCTGGCCTTTGTTCATGGTCTTATGTTTCCGTCTGAAGAGGTTTCACGGGCCTGGATCGGAAAGGGCAAGGTCACCTCTCTCCTTGCCACCCTCTCAGTATTTGCTGCCTTTCGCCTCCTCTTAAACTGCCGCGCTGAGTTAGCTCTCACCTTGTGCGATCTGCCTTGCTCGTCCTGTGCTCTCATGCTCCATACTTATCCCTGTGGGGAAGGGAAAGGGCCGTCAGGAGTGTGTGATTGTGGTCAATTGCCTGACTTTGCCTGACATTTGTATTGGGACATGTCAGGTAAACGGCTCTGGTGTTGGTCCATTGTGTTTTATGTTGTACAAAACTGTTTGTGTCGGAAAAGGGGGAGGGCAGTGTTCTGGAATATCCTACTTGGTAGGATGGGGAAAAGGCTTTTAAAGAAGGGGCTAGCGCGTCTCAGCCGTTGGTCTCCCACTCCCCAAGGACCCCCCATCCAGGTGATCTCCCTCACTGGTCCACCGCCAGGAACTGGATATAATAGCGATGGCTGTGTCCTGGCCACCTGGATGAGACCCCCAGGGACTAGCCAGGGAGACACCTACAGGTTTCTTACAGAACCCAGAGAAGCTTCAAGAGGAACTGTGTATATTTAGTTTTGTTATGTTTTGAACTTGGAAGAGTTAGAGCTTGGGGAAGGGACTCCCAAGGAACTTAAGACATTAAACGTGTTTGAGACTAGTGCAAGAACTGTAGTAAAGGTCTCATGAACAATCCTTTTTGATTTAATTCATTTTTGTGAAACTGACCAACCTACACCTGTTGAGAAGACCACCTGAAAACAATCCTGGTTTCCTATTTTCTGTTCAACCACTATATTTTTCTTTAAGAGACTTCCTAACACAATTTGTCAAAGATTGAGGGCAAGCATAGGTTTAGACTCGGACACATTTTTACTTTGGCCTTTCAGACTTCGATGGCCCTTAGAAACAATAGTTAAGGGTACCATCCCTTTAGAGGTAGGACCGGTTAGGCATTACATTAACCCAGAAACTGTAGTAAAAAATGAGGGTTTTGAAACATCATCTTTGAATCTGTGTCTCTCTTGATACCATGCCTATCTCACAGAGGACATTCATAATTGTGTTATTGTCATGTTTATTGATTGAGGTGGTGTCACACAGTCGTGCAAGGCTAGTGCCATGTGACAATGTCAAAATAAATTGTCTATCAGTCCCTGGTGGGCCAATCTTGTGTCCCTCACGTCATCTCTGGCAATGTGTGCATTTGCCTCAGCCACAGGCACTGGTTCCTCATCATCTGGGGGTGGTATGTCCAAGTCAAGGGGTAGTGCAACGTTTCTCTGCAGGAAAATATTGTGTAGCATGGCACACCCAAGCACAATTCTGCCCACTTTCTCTGGAGCGTACATCAGGGCTCCACCAGTACGGTCGAGGCAGGGGAAACGTGCCTTCATGAGGCCAAAGGTACGCTCAATGCACACACGTGTCCTGCTGTGATCATGGTTGAAGACAATATCATGCTGTGTTTGTGGACCATGCAAAGGGGTCATTAGCCAGGGCAGCTGTGGGTATCCAGAGTCACCTGCATGGGGGAGGCACAGTGTAAGGTGTGGGGGTGGACTTACACAATACCAGGCCAATGGACTACTTGTGCATGCACATGGACCTTCATTTCATGGCATATAACTATTCTATGTCTGTGCATGCAGTGTCCCTCATGTCATGCATTGTTGGTGCTTCACATGCACCCTGTTCCCTTGCAGCATATGTTGCGGAAGTTGTCTGCTGGTGACATGTGCAGCAGTGATGGTGGCTGTCATGTGGATGTGTATTTTCACTGTGCATGTGGCATGCTGGGTTCTCCATGGGCACTCCCAAGGCATCAGGTACCAACGGGTGGGCTTCGTGGGCTGGCCATACATGGGTGCGTGGCTGTGGTAGTGGCAGGGTTGTTGTGTAAGGCAATGTGGCCATTTGTCATCATTGATTTGGTAAGTGCATGTTGCATTGTGGTACCTGAAGTCATGTTGGTGTAAATGGTTGCTATTGTTGTATGTGTACTACTGCTTCTCCATGCAGGTAGGTCTGGCATGCACATGCTCCCAGGACTGTATTGTGACAATGGTGTGGGAGGAGGTGAAGTACAGATTTTGCATTATCTTGTCAAGCCGTCCTTTGTGTAGTCAGTCACATCTCCCCCCACCTCAATTTGACTTTGTGCTTTGTTGTGCATGTATGCTGGCTTTTCTACTCACCCACCATCCAGGTCCATTGCCCTCTGTGCCTCTCCATGTATCCTGGCAGTGTGCTGTTCCATAGGACCATGACCTCATGGGTGGAGCCAGCGTACCAGGCCCAGCAGTGCGTGATATACAGGTTGGGATCCCAGGTCACCTGCACATTCAGGGAGTGGTAGTGCTTGCAGTTTCGGTACACTGCTTCATGGGGCTGGGGGGGCCACCAGCGTAACATGGGTACAGTCCAGGGCGGCGATCACGTTTGGCATTTGGGCAATGGCATAGAACTGTGCCTTCATGGCATTGATGTGGGCTGGGGTTGTAGACAGTGAGATGTGGCGTTGCACTTGCTGTGGGAGAGCTTCAAGCACCTGTGCCAACACTATGCAGAATGTGGGCTGTGCCATACCGTGCATCATGGCCACAGAGTGCTGGAAGGTTCCAATTCCAAGAAATCGTAGGACAGACACTAGCTTCAGCAGTGGGGGCACAGCTGTCAGGATAATCCTGCTCACTATGTCGTCCTGTATTGTGGTGAGCAACTCTGTTATGGTCTCTTTGTTGAGGCGGTACAGGGTGACCAACTGGCTGTCGGTGAGGGCCCAGGGTGAAGGTCTAACCCTGGGGATCGGTGCATGTCTTGCTTGGGCTCTCCTCCTCCTTCCCCCAACCCTGTAATCTCTATGCCATGGCCCGGTTGTCCTGCCTCTCTACTTCAAGGCGCAGCATGAGCAGCTGCCTGGCTCAGCTCACAGTGTCTAGTGGTTGCATGGTGTTGGAAACAGTGTTTCGGGTCGAAGGGGTGCCTTATGTAGCCATCTGGGGTGTATTGGGTTCACCTGTGGCTTAATTCCAGGCACCTGTGTTCATATACCTCCACCTGCAAGCTACAGGTAACTGTGCTGTGTTTTCGGCAGTATTGGTACCGGTGCTGAACACACCTGTGATGCGGCTGTGTTTGTGCCTCGTTTGTCCGGCTGTAATATTGCTGACTGTAATAGCACCAGCTGTAATAGCGCCAGCTGCTTTTGCAGTCGTCGGTATTTGTGCCTACTCATGATCTGGCGGAGCAGTATTGGCAGTGCTAATTCCGTTACCGCTGCATTTAAGGGTTAACGCCGGACTTGTGATGAAGCCCTTAGTCACTGCTGTGCCATCTTATTTTTCAGAATCTCTGCAAAATCATACTTGGATAAGCCACCTATAATCAATATGTATTTGCAGCTATTGTTGTGATTTTTAAACCTGTGCAAATCAATTAAATCAGCCTGCCATTGTGAGTGTTTATATCCGGGTTTAATTACTCCCCCCGATTACCAACCTATCATATTCTCCCTTTTGATCTTCTTAATAGCAGCTTCTGCCACTTTAGAAAGGGGTTGAATACCTCTGTAACTACACACATGCCCCTCATTGTAGTAGATGTTGCATAACAATGTCTCTGCTATGTTGTTCCACTCCCAACAATAAAAAACACAAGAGACACTTCACACACAACAACCTCTATTTTGACAAATGTTTTTTTTATTTTATGTAGAAATCAGGGTTACTGTTTGTGCTAAATGTAGAGCTGTGCTTTTCACAATTTTATAAAAAAATATCTTCCTTCCACACCTCTTTCAATCTTGACTACATAATACAGTTGTTGCATTCAACAGGTCGTATAATTGACGCGTGTGCAATAAATGTCCTTTAATACCGATGTAAGACCGGTGTAATTGATCCAGTGCCAATTCTAGATTGACCTACCATCAAAGAATGTACCCCATTTTTGTACATGGAGCAATAACCATCCATGACAGGTAGACCCGCCTGTTACAGATACATAGTTTTCAAATTTAAAAAATTACGGTTTCATTAGAAACATTTATTCTTCATCCAGATGCATGGGACTTTGAACATACAGTTCTGGGCCAGCATTTCAACTTTAGGCGTGCTCTGTTTGCTTTTCATCTTCCATTTTTCCTAAAAGTAAATATATATACAAATCAGTCTGTGTTTGAAATATCGTAGGTTGACTTTCTGGGGTGTAACTGCCTGTCTTGCTTCTTATTATTAAAATAATAATTGATAATAATAATTGATCTTTTGTTAATATAATACTCTTTCCACAAGCTTCTACCGTTCATAGCTACACCTCCCATGTAAGCTTTCAATTCTATGTCAGGGATCGAGGGTGGATCATATCCAGGGAAGTAAAGTAATTTCACCAAAATGCCAGTAGTAGTGGAAGTGACATCACACGGCACTTGACCTCTGATCCCACCCCGAAGTGACATCATGGGAAAAGGTGGAACACAGCCTTTCACCGCTCGACAAAAAGTGGTCATCACATAGCATTGTTTCTAAGTACACTACAAAAAATATGGTTACGATATCACTGTAAAGTGATATACATTTCATTCAAGAATGGGTCACCATATGTATCGTTAATATCAGTGCATATAGGCCCATATTACCAAATCACTGTGAATGCAAGCAGACGTCCAATGCCAACCGATAATAATG
Source organism: Ambystoma mexicanum (assembly GCF_040938575.1). Taxonomy (NCBI): domain Eukaryota; kingdom Metazoa; phylum Chordata; class Amphibia; order Caudata; family Ambystomatidae; genus Ambystoma; species Ambystoma mexicanum. The sequence continues at coordinate 625,109,651 of NC_090927.1, read as the reverse complement.
TGCTATATTATATAGCACTTACTTTTAAGCACTTCATATTGAACAAATATGCATACAATATCACCCAACCTGTGTTGGTACTCATTTATCAACCGCAGCAGGATGAAAGGCTAGGTTGACTTTGCTGGGAGTCGAACCTCCAACTTGCAGATCAAACACACATTGCTGCAGCCAACGCTCTACCCACTAAGCTATATTACTGGCTATAGGTATCAGAAAACCAGCCACTCCAGAAACAAAGAGCCACATGCTGCTGGCCACAGTCCATGAGCCTCAATTAAATTTAAAAAAATGTTTACACTTACTTTATAGGGGTAGCAAGGGAGACCACAGGGGTAGCATAGGAGACCTCAGGGGTCACAGTTGCGACCCCGGTCGACCCCTAAATGAGGTTCATGAATATCTCTCTCAAAGTCCTGCTTATTGTTTTAACTGTAGCAGGGTACACCCCCCTCCTGGGTATTTCATAAACTTTGTTCAGGGTCTTTATGACTCTTAACAGTAGCTAGCATTCTAGCATGTAACACGTTTTTCTAATACTTGTGGGCAGACATATGTGAGCATCTTTTTGCAGATTCTGATGACAACAGTCACCATTTTTTCACCCCCCTTCAATTTTTAACCGGTCCTCGATACATCGATGATCCTTACACACTGCCCGACTTTGTACAGAGGCATGTTCTCTATGTTTTGAGCAACACAGACTCAAGAAGCTTCCAGCCATCAGTGGTGAAACATTTGGCTCAGGTGTGCAGCTTTTTCAATTTTTTGCTAAAGAAAAATGTAAAAATGCTATTTACCGTATAAATCAAAAAAGGACACTTCTAAACACATTATGATGAATCTGACTATATCATCACTCCTTTCCCAGAGGTAGCCTCTCCCCATGTGGCCAGGGGACGGCAGCCGCTACCTGATCCTGGCCCTGCGGGCTGCTATATGAGGACGGACCACATGGGGGAGGCAACCCTTGGGGGGGGGGGGATGACATGGCATTGTCAGATGAAAGCATATATATTCCCCTTTCCTTTTTAGGGAAGTTCCCTCCATATCTCAAGCCTTTATATCTTACTGTGAGTGTTCTCTTCAAACCTCCACCAAAACTACTAATAACATTTTTCAGTACTATATGAATAAACCTGTCAATTCCATATGCATAGAAATACTGGGACGAGGAGACTGAATGGAGTAATGAAGATCAATGACTCTAAGAAACACATCACGTACTCTGGTGTTTGCAAACCTGCGATAGGTGCTGGGACATTTAGAAATCCCAACCAGCATGGAGAGCGGAGACGCTGCTTAGGAAAGCTTCATCCTCTTGCTGCAGACCGAGGGACAACTGAGCCACAAAGCACACTGTGTAGCCAGCCGGCTCAGGGGGATGGTGAAGGAAGGAAGACTGCAGATGCTGGTTCTCAATGTCAGAGCTGCAACAGGAAGAGGAGGGAAGCCCCCCTGACGGCCCCGGGAGCCGAGCAGCAGTATCGAAGCCGCCCAAACATGGAGGGATCCACAGCAAGGTGGGAGCTGCGAGGGATGGGGGATCAGCTGAATGAAGCCAGCGAGCCTGTGAAAGGGAGGCGGACCCTGGAGCGGTGCAACCCGTTAAGACCTGGAGAATGCCAAGGAAAGCCTGCGAGTCCTGACAAGAGAAATTGGGCTCTTGGGGCGCTCCAGAAACATTATCAATGACAGATGAGAGCAAGCAAAGTGAATGAAAGGGAATTTAAGACCCGATGACTCTGGAATGATAACAAAGTGAATGCAAGAAATATGCAACACAGTACTTGCAATGGCAAAATCAAGATTGCAAGTGGGTAAAGTGAACTACACGAGAAAAACCCTGGCAGGCTAGTATATCAGGTAAAGTCAATTTTGAAAGTGTATAAAGTGAAACACATGAGAAAAGCCCTGGCAGGAGAGTATACCAGGCAAAGTCAAGTTTGCAAGTGTGTAAAGAAGCCACATGAGAAAGTCCTGGCAGGGGAGTACACCTGGCAATGCCAAGTCTAATTTGTTTTGTTGACCAGAGAACCCCAAGGAAGATTCATGCCCTTAGAAGTTTCTAAATGTTTTAAAGAGACCTGGGGAAGGAAGACAGCTCCACAGGAGTGAACTGCGGCACGTAAAGGAGGGAAGTACCCTCTGAGACTATAAAATATGTTGGTTGCATAATTAATTCATTGTGTTGGTGAAGAGAAAACTGAGGAAGGAAGACATCCCCCAGAACTGTGGACTTTTGTGTTGGAGTTACATTTTTCATTTGATCTTGAACAATTGTGCACTTTCAAGTCCAAAGCCATCAGAGTTACTTTTAGAATGTGAGGGCTAGGATAGTATTGCGGACGCAGGACATTTTGCTTTGACATCTTGACAAAAGACATACCCTTTGTTTTTTGGTTGAGGTGGGGAACACTTATAGGGACAGCGAGGCATTTTCCAACTACATTTTATTTTGAATAAAGGTTTATAGCCACAACTATGAGCTCTCTGCATTACGTCTCATTCCTGTTCCTCACATATGGTGTCAGGAGTGAAATCAGGCTCAGTTGATACAAACTGGGGGACTGTGAAGGGTCAGATATGCAAGACGGACAAGTAGATGGATTTTTCTCACAAGAAGCCGTTATATTAAATAATAATGGTGAGACAAACACCTATCTTTCCCTAACCTAACAAGTGTTTCCCTACCTGTCCAACTAAGGCTAAAGGAAAATGATATAATATCCAAATGTATCTGTCCCTCAAACTCATACATACAACAAAATCACACATGAATTTTTGTCTGTTTAAACTTTATAAAATAACAGTTATATTCAAAAAGAAAATGTATAAACATGAATCCTTGTAACCATCGTCGAATCCCCTTCCCTAGGAATAATTCAGGATATTTCAAACCAAAGTCCAAAATCAAGAACAATTATTTTCAATAGCCAAGATCCACGCAACGTTCTTTTCATTCCATAAGTCCTTGACTTGGAAATTTGATTATCTTATTTCCAAATAGGATTTCTCACTCTTCAAGACAATTGTTAAAGTTTCCACAAACTTCTGCTTGACAAATCAAAAAGACATTATCTTCACACACCAAGTCAATATTCAATGTAATTATTCTCTTCTTTCAAGACCAATTACTTTCCTCAAATCACATTTCCTTTTCATAAGCAACACAGGTTTGCCAGGATGGTTTTATAATAGTTAATCATACCACATTAGTGGACTTGCTACTTTCCTTCCACCATAACCTTCTACCTCACTGCAGTACTTTAAATTATCTTCTTCCTGGTCCACTCGACTGCCAGGACTAACCACTAATTGCCCCTTTCCTGGTGTACTCGCCTGCCAGGATAAAACTGCTACTACTACTAGTATTCTGTAGTGAGGATTGCTTCAAACTTTCCACACTTAAATCCTCAATGGGGAAAGTTCAATAAATAACTGCTTCTTGGATACGTCTTTTGACTTTCAACAACAACAAGGGGTTTATAACTTCTTCCACAAGGATAGAGTACATATTGACAAGGTCTCTCACACCGATTCGTTTTCCCCATGCATTGCAGGTTACATTTGTCTCCCCCTTAATGGTTTCTATAAGGAGGGCTTTTATCCTGCAATCTTTGGTTTCCTTTTACACCACCAATTAGCTGTTGGTAATGTAGTCTACAATGTCTCCTTATTGGGTATCCCTCATTAGGATGGTTGTATCACCTTTAATTTGTGATTGCTTTTCTTTGTCTTAGGTAATGCTGGTTATAATGTTCTCTGACAGGTAATCTCCCTTTTTGTAGATTAAACACACTTTGTTTGAATATTGTTCCCTTTTTACTTTGGCAATGGTGGTTCCAATATTCTTCTACTCAGTCTCTCTTATCATGAGTGCTGCACACAAATTGCTTTGATTCAACGGTTCAGTATTGAGAAGATTAACTTTGAGTCATCAGTTTATTTCGGGATGCCCCAGGGTTACCTAGCAAAGGCCAACTCACCAGTCTTTCCTTGCGTCTCCATTGGACCCGCTGCTTCAGTTTCTTCGTTCGTCAGGGTTGTCCTGACGCCTGACAGCTCTGGTAACACTCCCGCTGCTTGCACCTTCTGAAAAGGAAGTTTTTTCTGTTCCGCACATACTCCGGTGAACGCCATCCACCGGAGCAGGATGCAGGACCTGGAGAGCTTCTCGCTCCTTTGGGACAGCTAATCTCAGTACCCCTTCCGCGGTGCGTTCTCTGCATTCTACAGGCTTCCTGACTTCTGCCAGTCTCTCGACACGAAAATCCCCTTGCAACACAGTCGGGTTTGCATTGTCTACTTCTTCCTCCTGCTTCTGCTGCTCCCATTGCTTCTCCTTAATGGCCCGCACCTGAAAGGCCTTTACATGTTTAAAGGTCCCACTTAGGTGTGGGTCATTACAACTCCTAGACTGCACACTGAAGTTTGGCAACTCTGAGTCCCTCTTTCTCGTCTCAGTACTAAGAGCATTATGGGACTTGAAGTCCAAAATGTTCCTACTAATTCCAAGACTATTTAATTCACTCTGTTTTAATGATTTATAGAATGTACATTTAGGGGAAGCTTTCAAATTAATTAATGGTGGTTCTTGGTTTTATAATTCAAACATAATGTAGAATTATATCTATCAGAAGTAGGTGTATTAACTGCCTGACCCTTACATATATAATTCCCATGTTTACCATAAGGGTTTTCACAACTGGCATTTTGGGTAATTCAGGGAAAGGAAGCCTTACCATGACAACACACCAATAGGTATTCAGTTATTAGAGAAATGTCACCTTCAGAAGAGGATGAATCCTGCGTCTCTCCTAACAGAGTCATTATATTCTCTGGATGGCCTGCTCCTTCCATGTGATCCACCCGGGTAATACCACTCCCAAGTTTGAGATCAGGTAGCGGCTACCTTCCCTGGCCACATGGTAGGAGACTCTAGACTGGGATCCTGTGAGGACTCTGTAGGATTCATCACATGGACTCTGAAACTAGGAAAAGAGCAACCAGACATTCTCTTTTCCACCAGTATGTCGTATACTCAGAAAACAGGGACCAACCAACTCCACAACCACCTAGGCAACAGGATAGGGGCCCAGTTCCATCTATTGACCTCTGTGAAGGCATCAGGAAGTAGACACAGACAACAGAGTAAAGTTTGGGCTGTAAACTTTTATTAAAAGCACAATGAGCTGGGGATAAGGCCTACCCTGCCCTATGCTAAGGAGGGATTTCCCTACCTAAATAAAACTAAGCATAGTCTGGCCAGGAAGTCCAAAGTAAATTACTGTGTCCAAAACCTATACTTGCCCTCACATCTATTTGTTCAAACTGCGTAGGGATGTCAACTTCAAATGAATAAGTGTTCAGAGCTTCTTCCAGCTCTTGGTCAGAAAGGGGCTCTCCCTTCCCAAGGAATCCAAATAGTTCAAGGTCAATCAAAAGGGGTTCTCTTAAGAAAGCTTTCAAGTCTCTCCCTGTCTTCACAACAGCACAATTTCTCAGGATTCTTACCAGCTTTCAGGCTCTTGGCTTTCTCATCTAAATCATAAAGTCAAGTGTATACTGTACAGGCTTTTCTGTATATTCAACCATAGACCTATAGATGATTCAATTGGCTTCTCTTGAGTGGGGTGTATTCAATCTAGGCGCAGTTGTCGGACCACATGGTCCACCCATTACAGGACACGCAACCGATGGACGTTCTTGACACCCTTTTCCCAATTGCACCTCCACTGCTTCAGCTTAACAGTGGTTTGAGACTTATATTCTGGCAGACGTTTCCAACACTTGTTTCGAGGGGATTGGGTCCTCCGACGTATTCCATATCTGACATGTAATCACCACAGCTGTGCTGCTTCGGAAACTTTTCGGCGTCTGCGTCCTGCGTCGATGAAGTCGATGCGCCGTCGTCGAGGACCTCCTCCGACGTCCGACGTCATCCGATGTGATAAGTAGGACGAACGACGCCCATAGCCTCAGTTCCGTTTTTTCCGCGAACGTGTTGCTTCGTGTTTCTCGGTTTAAACGCCTCGACTCTTTGGAGTTCTGTTCTTCTCGGTTCTTCGAACCTGTTCGTTTGTGAAAATCCTTCTGAAGATGTCTACTTCGTCTTCGACCCCGCGTCCGGGTTTCAAGAAGTGCGGGGAGTGTGGGTCCAAGATGTCGGTGACGGACTCGCACGACGCCTGCCTCTGGTGCCTCGGGGAGGCCCACGACACGGATGACTGTATCGACTGCCAGTCGCTCACGTCCAAAGCCTTACGCGAACGTAAGAAGAAGTTGTCGGTAGGTCGGGTGTCCAAGCCCCGGAAGTCGAAGTCTGCGGGGCTTTCGACGGATTATTCGAGCTGTGACTCCCCGTGTCATTGTCGGAAGTCTCGTTGGTCTCCTTCTACGAGTCGGTCTCGCCACTCCTCAGCCTCTTCGAGGCATTCTCGGAAGCGCCGACACCGTTCGTCTTCCTGGTCCTCTTCGGAGGGCTCTGCCCGGCGCGTCGCTTACCTCTCCAGCCGTGCGACGCCGGAGGAATGGGCTTCCTTCGGGAAGAAGATGCTGGCGATTCTTGAGTCGCAGGGTACTCAGCCGTCCGCGCCCCCGAGTGGGGTCGGTCGTGTGAGGTCGAGAGACACCGCTCGCAAGAGTGGTCGGCACGAGTCACGGGAGAGGTCCCGTTCGGACAAGGGGACTCGTTCTCGACGTACCCGTTCCAGGTCCCGGTCCTCGACGCGTTCGAGACCGTGTGCACCTGTGAGGTCTTCGAAGAAGGCATCGACGTCTGTGGCGTCGAGGGCGTCGACAGGCTTTCTCGAGGCTCTGGCTCCGAGGAAGTCGTCGATGCCGTCGACGCTCAGGTCGTCGAGGGACACGCTCGGGGCTCCGGCCTCGAGGGCTGTGTCGACGCCGCCGATTCTGGAGGCGCTGCATCTGACGTCGACGCCAATTTCCTCGACGCCGATCCTCTCGGCGCCGATGCCGGTTCTCTCGACGCTGGCGCCGATTCGCTCGACGCCATCGACGCCTTTCGTGTCGGAGGTACCCCAGGGCACGGGTGGACCCCCTAGGAAGGCTCTGGTTAAGAGCAAGCACTCTCGAGTGCCTTCTTTTCGCCACCTGGACTATATTTCAGAGACGGATGAGGATTCTGATGGCCTGGTTCCTAGTCAGGTTCCGGATGAAATTGTCTCGGGCCATAGTCAGTTTGACGAGTTGAGACAGTCACTGCATGATGCCAGTGGTCTGGACACCTCTCCGGAGGTGGAGTTTTGTAGGCCTGAGCCTGGCTCTCATGCTGATTCCTCGTACCGGCGCCTTATGGCTAGGGTTTCTGAGTACTTGGGATGGTCTGCTCCCCCAGGGGAATTTGTGCAGGATGATCTGACAGACATCCTTGATGTTGGTCCCCCAACTGACCCGGTTCTGCCGTTCCATATGGCTTTACAGAGAAGGGTGGCGGCGGCTTGGACTGCTCCGGAGAGTCTCCCGGCTGTGGGCAGATCCTTGTCGCGAAAATACCGTCCAGCCAGTGGCGACCCCTGCTACTTGACCAGGCACCCCACTCCGGAGAGTTTGGTGGTGCAGGCGGCCACGGCCCCGGCGAAGCAGGCGTCGTACCCTACCATCCCTCCTGATAGGGACGACAAACGTTTTGATGGCTGGGCGAAGAAAGTGTTTTCTTCTGGTGGTATGGCGCTTCAGGCGGCCAACTCCATGTGTGCCTTGTCGCGTTTCACGCACACTCTGTGGAACTGTGTTGCGTTAGCGGCTGAACATATTCCCGAAGGGGACGAACGGGATGGTTTCCTTGCTATGGTCCAGGATGGTAAGGATGCCATGTGTGAGTCCGTTCAGTCGGGTTTGGACTTAGCTGAATGCGTCAGTAGGTCCATGGCGGCGAGCACCGTGATACGCAGGTTTGCGTGGTTGCGGAAGTCGGGGTTTGCTCCTGATGTGCAGTCCCGGCTCCTCAACATGCCCTTTGACGGTGAACACCTTTTTGGCAGCAAGGCTGACGAGAGCCTTGAGAGGTTGCAGACCTCAAAAGCTGCAGCAAAGTCGTTGGGCGCTGCAGTTCGCCAACCTCCGCCTTTTCGTCCTAGGGGACAGCAGTGGAGGGGTGGTTCCTTTCGCTATTACTCATCCTTCAGTAAAGCGAGAGGAGCTGGCAGTCAAAGAGGCCAAGGCAGGGATACCAGAGGTGGACGACAGGGTACCCGTGGTGCCAAGGCCGCTCGGGCAGTTGCCTCTTTGCCCTCAGGTAACGCCGCAGCCGCTCCCACTCAGTCGTGAGGCCATGTCCCATGGTTCGCTGGTTGCGGGAAGGCTGGCGCAGCATCTTGTGAAGTGGCAAGCCATTACTTCAGATGTGTGGGTTCTGGAGATCATAACCCACGGCTACTGTCTTCCTTTTCGGCACAGGCCTCGCGACAATCCACCGGGGAACCTCTCTTTGCAGAGTCCGGATCCGCTCCTTGCGCAGGAAATTCAAGCCCTGCTGGAGAAAGGCGCCATAGAACTGGTGCCTGTAGCGGAGAGGAACAAGGGATGGTATTCCCCTTATTTTTTGGTTTCGAAGAAAGACGGGGGATTGAGACCCATCATGGACTTGCGCGGTTTGAACAAACTCCTCAGGAAGGACAAGTTCAAGATGGTTACTCTCTCTCAAGTCCTCCAGGCCCTTCAGCTTCAGGACTGGTTGGTGTCACTCGACCTCAAGGATGCTTACTTCCATGTGCCGATCCATCCCAAGCACAAGAAGTACCTGAGGTTTGCGGTTGGCGACTCGCACTTTCAGTTTGGGGTCCTGCCGTTCGGATTGACCTCCGCCCCGAGGGTTTTCACCAAGCTCATGGTGGTGGTGGCAGCGCATCTCAGGCAAGGGGGGATTCACGTCTACCCCTACTTGGACGATTGGTTGATCAGGGGGAGCTCTCCCGAGCAAGTCCTGGATCATCTGTCGGTCACCTGTCGCTCCCTTCACAGGCTGGGCTTCTCCCTCAATTTAAAGAAGTCCCATTTGACGCCAACACAGCGGCTCCAGTACATCGGAGCAGTGCTCGACACTTCCCTGGGGCTGTGTTTTCCTCCCCAGGTGAGGGCTCTTCACATTCAGCAGATGGTGCACAAGTTTCAGCATGCCCAGACGCTCCCAGCGTTCGAGTTCTTGAGGTTGCTCGGCCTCATGGCATCCTGCATTCTTCTGGTGCCAGAGGCTCGCCTGCGGATGAGATCTTTGCAGTGGGCACTCAAGACACAATGGTCGCAGTCCTCCGGCAGGATGTCGGACTCGATTCAGGTGCCGTCCTCGGTCGCCCGGGACCTTCTGTGGTGGGCCGTCGAAGGCAACTTGATGAGGGGGGCTCCATTTTGGCTTCCCTGGCCGGAGGTGACGATCGTGACGGATGCATCCCTCACGGGATGGGCAGCTCATGCCAACGGGCTGACAGTCAGCGGTCGTTGGTCTCCGTCGGAGTCCAGACTCCATATCAATCTGTTGGAGCTGAGGGCCGTCAGGCTAGCCCTGAAGGCTTTTCTGCCGTCTGTGCAAGGCAAGAATGTCCTGATCCTGACGGACAACACAGTTGCCATGCACTACCTCAACAAAAAGGGGGGGGCAGGGTCACTTCCTCTGTGCAGGGAGGCGATGCAGCTCGAGTTCTGGGCCATCCAGCAGGAAGTTTCGATCTCGGCAGTTCATCTGGCCGGAGCCGAAAACGTGACGGCAGACGCTCTGAGCAGGCAGAGCGCGATCTCTCACGAGTGGGAGTTGGCTCAGGAGATTCTCCTGGAGATCTTCACCCTTTGGGGGACCCCTCAAGTGGATCTCTTTGCCTCCAGTGTCAACCGGAAGTGCGAAAGGTTTTGCTCGCGGGAATTTCCTCCAAAAGGAGCCTTAGGAGACGCGTTCGTGGTGGAGTGGTAGTTCCCGCTGCTGTACGCGTTTCCTCCAGTCCCCGTCATCCCGCAAGTGCTGCGGAGGTTACGGAAGTTCGGTTCCCGGATGATCCTCATTGCCCCGGCGTGGGCTCGGAGGACATGGTACCCGGACCTTCTCGACTTATCCATCTGCCCTCCACGTCGTCTTCCCTACCGAGACGATCTGCTCTCACGGGAGGGGGGTCAGGTTCTCCATCCAGAGGTCAGATCCCTCAACCTTCACGCTTGGCTTCTGAAAGGTTGAGGTATAAGGATTGGGACCTCCCTGAGGACGTGATGGAGGTGTTGCTTTCGGCCCGAAGGCCAGCAACAAAGTCTCTGTACCGTTGCCGTTAGCGTAAGTTCTGTGACTGGTGCAGAGTTCAGAATGTGGATCCTTTTGCATGTGACATCCCCATGGTTCTGTCCTTTTTACTTTCTTTGGCCCACAGGGGCTTGCAAGTGGGTACCGTTAAGGGTTACTTGGCGGCGCTGTCCATCTTCAAGCGCTCGTCTGAAGAGTGTTCTTACTTTAAAATCCCTTTGATTTCACAGTTCCTGAAAGGGCTCACTAATGTGTTCCCTCCGTCACCTTTCCTGGTGCCCGGTTGGGATTTAAACCTTGTTCTTAAGTTTCTTATGGGTGCTCCGTTTGAGCCTTTACATTCTTGCCCTTTGAGGCTGTTAACTCTGAAAACTGTGTTTTTAGTTGCTGTTACTTCCGCTCGCAGAGTGAGTGAGTTACAGGCACTTTCAGTTAAGCCTCCCTTCACTGTATTTCACAAGGACAGGGTTGTCCTTAGAGTTCGTCCTTCTTTTCTTCCGAAGGTAGTGACGGAATTTCATTTGGCCCAGAAGGTTGTTCTTCCGGCATTCTATCCTCCTCCGCATCCTGGTAAGGAAGAGGAGAGGCTCCATAGGCTTGATCCTAGGAGAGCTTTAAGCTTTTATGTTTCACGCATGTCCCGGGTCAGAGTGGATGATCAACTCTTTATTGGTTACGCTGGAAAGCGTTTGGGGCAAGCTGTGACGAAACAGACTTTGTCTCGCTGGATTATTTTGGCCATCTCGGAGTGCTACCGCTTGGCGGGTAAGGATCCACCGGCTGGCTTGCGGGCCCATTCTACCAGGGGTATGGCTGCGTCTACTGCCCTGCAGAGGGGTGTTCCTATTCGCAACATCTGTGATGCAGCCACCTGGGCTTCAGTACATACATTTGTACGTCACTATTCCCTCGATTCCATCCGAGCACAGGATCTGGCCTTTGGCAAGGCGGTCCTTTGCTCTGCTATTTGATTGGCTATTCTAAATTTTGATTCTAAATTCTTTCCCTCCTCCTTGCTTTGGTACTGCTTTGGGAGTCTGTCATAGATATGGAATACGTCGTAGGACCCAATCCCCTCGAAGAACAAGTTACTTTCTTACCTGGTAACGTTCTTTCGATGGGATGGTCCGACGACGTATTCCATATCGCTCCCGCCCTGCCTTCCCCGCTGCAGAATTTCTTTTGCGATTGCAGCTTACGTTCCGCAAGGCTTTGTGTCTGACTGGCAGTTGACTTATGTCACACGTTCTGGGGGAAAAAACTACAACTGAGGCTATGGGCGTCGTGCGTCCTACTTATCACATCGGATGACGTCGGACGTCGGAGGAGGTCCTCGACGACGGCGCATCGACGTCATCGACGCAGGAGCCGAAAAGTTTCCGAAGCAGCACAGCTGTGGTGATTACATGTCATAGATATGGAATACGTCGTCGGACCATCCCATCGAAAGAACGTTACCAGGTAAGAAAGTAACTTGTTCTTTGCCACTATTGTTGAAGTATCACAACCTTTGCATAGGTTTGCTACAACTTGTGAAATTTCTCTTTTCCTTATGGCTTTTTCCTTATGGCTTTAGCCAATGCTTGTTATATTCATTATAAGTGCTTGCTTTCTTCAGTTTATCTGATTCACAGTTCCTTTGTATGAGGAAACGTTTTCCTCTGCTTTTCATGAATCTGGCATTCACTCAGTGGCACTTTCCTTTGTTTGGGTATTAAAAATTACTTTTCATTCATCTCCAAAGCAATGAAATGGCAAATTCCCAGTTCGCTCTCCTGCTGGGAATTTGCTCCCTTCACATTCATTTTCAGCTTTACTGCTTTTCTGGCCCCTCTGCAGCCTTTTCAATTACATTACAGTTCGGTATTCTTAAACCGCTTTTTCCCCAAAGTTCATCAACCTTCACAACATCGTATACATATAGCATCTGTGTTTTACCTTTCTGAAGCAGCAATCATATGGTTTCTACTTCCTCTCGCACGCAATCAGTTCGACCTTCCTTCAGCATGTGGCTCGCACCACAGCGTCCCGCAGTCATACATCCTCACTTGACTCACCGGGGACGCAGTCTTCTGTTGCCCTTCTCTGTGCTGATCCGTTCTTCGTGGCTGCTGCTCCCAGCTCGCAGGCTCCCCTTCTCGGGTCTCCGACACCTCAGGCGGTTGGAGAGGGAGTCCCCTCAACTCCTGGAGGTCGGCAGCCTGCCCCTGTCTCCAGAGACCTTCCAACAATGTCAGCCACAGTCTGCTTCCACCACAATGACTCTGCAGAACCACGGTGCTTCGCACATGCATCTTCCTGCTTCTTCCTCCAGCCTCTCCATCTGCAAGCTATCCACAGGAGTTCCCGCTCACTCCTTCTCGTCTCTTGTCCTCACCTGAACAGCCATTTATACCGCCTCTTTTTTGCCTCAGGTACAGGCCATTCATGTTGATTACACAACAGTCTTTGTACTCGACATCCCTCTTCCTCATCTCAGTACGATAATGGTGAATATTGGCAGATGATTGTCAACACAATAGGGGAGGGTTTGGAAATACCACATAAAAGCCTGGGGGACATCTGATTCCTGATGAAAGGGAAATGGGGATACAGTGGCTCACCCAAGGGTGCCTCAGCCCCACTCCCCAAGTCTCCTCCTCCCAGCAGATCCTCCCTCGCATATCCACCCCCATAGCCAGGATCCAAAAGCGATGACTTTTCCCTTGCCACCTGGGGGGAGGATATTTTGGGGAAGTCCAAAGTAAATGTCTGTCTGTGTCCAAAACCTATACTTGTCCTCACATCTAATTGTTCACTCAGTATCACTTTCCTTTGGTTTGGTATTCAAATTTCTTTTCATTCATCTCCAAAACAATGAAATGGCAAATACCCAGTTCACTCTCCTGCTGAGAATGTTCTCCCTTCTCATTCACCTTCAGCTTTAATGCTTTTCCGGCCCTTCCACAGCCTTTTCAATTACTTTACAGTTCGATATTCTTAAACCACTTTTTTCCCAAAGTTCATCAACCTTCACAACATCGTATGCATCAGGGCATCTGTGTTTTACCTTTCCGAATCAGCAATCACATGGCCTCTGCTTCCGCTCGTGAGCGTTCTGACCTTCCTTCAGCACGCAGCTCGCACCACAGCAGGATGCGACACCTCGGCGGTTGGAGAGGGAGGCCCCTCCACTCCTGGAGGTTGCCAGCTTGCCCATGCCTCCGGAGACCTTACGACAATGCCTTCCGCTGAAACGACTCTGCAGCACCACAGTGCTTTGGACACGCATCTCCCTGCTTCTTCCTGCGGCCTCTCCATCTGCAAGCATTCCACAACGTTCAGCATTTCACAGCGTTCTCATCTCCTGAGCGGGCTATTTATACCACACGTTTGCCTCAGGTGCAGGTAATTCATGTTGATTAAACAACAGTCTTGGTACTTGGCATCCCTTTTCCTCAACCCAGTACCAGAGTGTTTTTTGTGCGTGTTTGAGCTAATAAAGAATGGATATGTGTTCCTATGTGGTCTTTTCCTCATCTCAGTACCATAATGGTGTATATTGGGAGATGATTTTCTAAAACAATAGGGAAGGGATTGGAAATACCCCATTAAAGCCTTGGGGACATCTGATTCCTGATGAAAGCTAAATGGGGGATACTGTGTCCCGCCCAAGGGAGCCTCACCCCCACACACCCTAAGTCTTCTCCTCCCAGGAGATCCTCCCTCGCATTTACAACCCCAGGGTCAGGATCCAAAAGTGATGGCTTTTCCCTTGCTACTTGGGGGGGGGAGGATATTTTGGGGAAAGAAGTGAGGACATCCACAGATTCCTCACACCTCACAGGCCATTGTCCCTGTAAGGAAGACTGTGGAGGGGAACATTTACTACTTTTCAGTCCCCAAGATTATATGGTAAAGGGGAGATACAAGACGATATTCTCTTTAGACTAGATAAACTTCTTCACTTGACTTGCCATTTGTCTTATGTCCCATAGATAAAAAGAGTTAAAGATACTACCTCTCCTTTCCTGTGTCTGCGTCTCATTCCTGGCCCCTCACAACATTTATCAATGGGTTACTCCATACATCTTCAGTAACATCATCATCTTTGGGGTCCTTTGTTTCTGCATCCTCTGTGTCGCTACCATCAAAGGGTTGTTCAAGTATTTTCTCTAGTTCCTCTAAATACTCTTAGATGGTGCTATAATTCTCATCCGCTTTCAGACTGTCCATGTGAAGGTGGAATTTAGGGTCTCTCCTGCAAAACCTCTACTTCTGCTTTACAGGTATCACCTATGTTTCCTAATTTCCGATATCCTGGACCCAATAGAAAATTTCAAAGCACTAGGGTAATCATCAGACAATATTGCTTAACAACTTCTACCATGCTGGCACAAGCATTATCGTACAAATCTACAGGACTCAGTGGTAGATCGCATACAGGCTCCACCTTTTTCTTCTTGCATCTCTGTGAAATTTGCTTCTGCGACATCTTGATTTGTTTTGAATACATACAGCTGTGTTAAAACTATAATAGACAAAAATAATTTATAAACATCATGTCAAGACATGGACACTGATTGGTTCGATTAGCTAATTCCACCCCACCTATTGGTGCTTATCAGATTCCTCATATTTGGCCCTCGATGTCCCAAAGTGTCCCCCACCACAACTGATGATTGGCTGGTTGAAGCCTACCTTTACCCTGCCTACCACACCCTTGGGGAAGAGGAGGGGCGCAACCTTGATATCAGGGGCCAGCATGACCTTCATTAAAAGATTGTGCATAATGTTGATAACAGGGGTGTGGCTCGACCCTGATATCTAGGATGTGGCACAACCTTAATCAAGTTGTAGTGAACCAGAAGAAGGACTCAGACTACATGAGGTGTCATGATTCACAAGTTTTATTTAAATAAAAATCTAAACGCCTGACTAACTCTCTGCTATGAGAGAAGTTTCCTAGATAACAAAAGTAAAACTAAATGTGCTTGTCAAGTCCAAATGAAAACGTCTTCTGTCTGAATCCTAAGTAGCTGACTGGCCTAACACTTTAGAAAAATATCTAACTCAAAAGAAAAGGGAGGCTTGTTCACTAGCCTCGGTATAGACTTCTGCTTAGCCCAATTATATTTGACTGGATCTCAGTCTTAAAGTCCTTGTAGCTTGTCTTCACAAAATCCTCTTGACAAACCAACAAATAGTCCCTCAAAAGTCTCCCTCGATAAGGAAACAATTTCCTATTTTCTTAATGTTCCAATCCGCCCAGGACAACTTGAAAATGCACTTCTTTCTTTCCCACCTTCATAGCATTGGGACGTCCCAAAAGTCTGTTAGCACTGTGTTAAATAGTGGTGTTGTTCAATGTAAAATTTAGCTTAGGGCCTTGCGCATTCGAAAAACACTGCTCCCCGTGATTCATGCACTATGCTGTCTGTGTTTTAGAGTATTCTGCTTCCCTTTACTGTGACTCCACACGGGACCTCTGTCTGTGCTTCTTGACACCCTTACGGTTCCTTCGACCTTGATATACAGTTTCTGTACCTTGCTGAGGGCCATGTGCCCATCTCATTCACTTATCTTGGCACACTTTGTCAGCTATTCCAGCCTTATATTGTTCATATCTCTTTTCTCTCTTGTCTGGATCAAAGGGGCAGTGTGCCTGTTACATTTGCTCTGGGGTTTGTACCTGTATCGGTTTCTGTGCTCCTGGAAAGCTGCAGTTAGGTATCTTGCTAGTCTCCACAGGTCCGTAGCGTCTCTTTTCCCCTCTGTGCCTCTCATGGAAAGAAAGACGCTTTTCGGTGGGAGCTAGGTATCTCAGGCTCCTCTTTCCTCTCAGGCCTACGCATTGGTTGCTGGGTACCAGGCTCACTAATATATCGGTTGTCTTTCTGTCCTCTGTCTTGACTTGACTGGAGCCTCTTCTTCGGTAAAGACACCCGCCGTTCAAACTCCAGATAGCATGTTTACTAGGTCTGCTCATCAGCACTGCCTCCACGGCTCAACGTAGCTCCATCCGTCCAGGATGTAGGTGATCGTCTCTGTGTAGCAGTTGCTCTCCTCCCACCATGGGAGTTCCCTCTCCATTCACAAGACACTCACGTATTATACTTGTCATTAGAATGAATGAATTGATGTCCGTCATCCATGATTCTGCCAATCAGGTGAGTTTCACCATTACCTGAAGCCAATAAGGTCACAGAAGGCTCTTTGTGATTTATAGTTGTAGCAGGTAATGCAGCAGTTTCTCCAACATCCATATATACAAAAAGGGTTGTTTTCACTGGGAGTTCCCTGTTGGAATGGGAGTGCTTGTCCCCAAGAGGGGAGTCACTCTCAGTGAGGTCCCACTTGCCCAGACCCCTAGGGAGGGTCTTGCATAGCCGGCACACCGCCATAGCCTGAAAGGGGGTGGCTCCCCTATGGGGAGAAGGGATGAATTGTCCAGATTCATCACAAAGTCCTAAAAGGGCAAGACTAATGAAGTATGATCTTGACTTTGGTCAAGGTCAGGGAAAAAAGGAGTGAGGCCACCTATCACATTATGTAAACAACATCCCTTTTGTGTTTGATGGAAGGTATTACTATATACTACTGCAGTGGGAACGGGGAAGACATTTACATTGTCAAACGCTTTCCCATTATCCCGGTAATCGGCAAACTATGCATTACCGTGTAAATCGGCAAACAATGCATTACTGTGAGAAGGATTATTGGGGATAATGACTGTGGTAATACAATGCTGCATCCAGGTAACCCCGGTATGTTATCACAGGAATTTCCCTGGGGAAACAATAGCAGAAATAAAAGTAAGTGGAATGAATGGGCGCATGGGCCATTGGCTCCTGTACAGATAACAGGAGTGACCTTGCAGGTGCTGCAAAAACAAAGGGTCACTGTTCTCCAGATGTCTCATTCTCCCAGACATCCCAATGGACAGTCCAATCCCAGTAACACTGGTAGGTGGAAGCCCATCCTATGTTAACTGGCACATATGCAAAGAAGTAATGCTGGGATAACTTGCATTGCAATTTGAATGCTTCTAGCAGTTACACCATGGCCAGAGGTCAGAATGGACCCCAGATGTGTTTGTAAAAGCTTTTAGCCAGGACTGAAGTACAATGTCATCAAGTATGGTTCTTTGCTGAGGATTCAGAAAACCCTGTATTTCTGCACAGGCATCTGCTGTCCTACAGAAGTGATTTTGGAGAACAAATCTGTAAGCAAGTTCTAAGAGCCCAAATCATGTATCATCAGCAACTCTCCTAAACTGTCAGCCACATTGGTTAATTGTTCTCTTTACTAATTATTGGACAGGTAGAATTATGCAGCTGATCGAACATCTTATCATGCCCCTGTTCATTATAAACATTCCATGCTGAAACTGCAGAATTTGAACCTTCTCATATACGCTTTTCTAAGTCTCTAGTTTATCTAGATATTGTAACTTACTGCTATGCTAAATAAACAGCCAACCTCTTTATATAGTTCAGAAAATGTTATTTGTAAAGTTGATAAGGGAAGGAAACATTGGATAATTCCTAAAAAGGCATTGAGGAATGCCCACCTGTCTGGCGCCTTCATGCTGAGCTCCTAATATAGTGAAGTTCTTGAATTACACAGTGCTTAGGACATAATGATAAGCATGTAGTAAGTGTGTAGGAAACATAGGATATAGGCAATATTTCAAGAGAGGAGACTTGTCCATATCCTTGACAGTGTAGAGTTTCTCAACAGCCTTATCATTATGGCTAACTAAAAAAACTAGAACTATAAAACAGCTAGCTCCCTGGTCATCTTCCAATCTACAAAATCCAGCTGCAGCTACAATGTCCACATTTTCAGTAAATGGCACAGTGAAAAAGGACTTCCCTAAACTGAAGACATTAGCGGGAATATCTCCACCTTTCTCTTCTTTGTCCCAATACTTACCTGTGAGGCTCTGGCCTCCCAGTCAGGACCCTTCTCTCAACTTTTTTTTCCCACTCCTCTCCCTTCCTAGAGGTATAAGCCCCCCACCCCTTACCCACCATCCCCAGTTTTTTTGTATTTCCTGTCCTCTGGACAGAATCAAGAGGTAAACTGTCAGGTCTCCTATGCCGGGGAGAACCCATTGGGGGAAGGCCTGCCAGATCGCAGCACTCTGACAAAAGGCGCGAAGACGGAGAACTGGTCAACCCATCTCTATTCCAATACACAGTAACTCCAACTAACTCGCCCCTCGCCCTCGCATCACTTCCCGCCCCGCTCGCTGGGTCCCGCCCACACCTGCAACTAGAATACCCAACATGACAACTAAAACATTTGCAGGGTGCTTTTACTCGATTTCTTCAATGAGTCGTCACGATCTTGTTCTTGCCAGACGAGGCCGCTGGCACTTTCCTTCTGAGGGCTCATTCAGTGCTTCACACATCATGCTGCTTTGCTCGTCCACATCACAGTCTTTGCCATCTCCTTGATATGAGTAATCTGATGAATAACTGTCTCCTCTTTCCCGAGAGCTGCTTCTCCTCGGTAGGTCAACCATAGTCCATCTTTTAAAGTGTGATGAGTTTCTTGTTACTTGTCAGTGATATGCTTCAGCAGTGACCATTGAGATTTTCCGCGCTGTTATGATGAGTGGACTCTCATGAAACGCAGCCATGTGCTTGCTGGTTCGGGGCTGTTTGACCATCAGTTTCCCCTACTTCTAGTAATGCATTTTTTGCCCCTCTTCTGGTGTCTGTGTAATCTTGTCTTTAACATTTTCATCTCTTTCTCCCAAGTCCTCATCACCAGCATATTTGCTGTCCTAATTCTGATGCTGTGGTTGTTGCATGCGAATATTTCTTCCAAACATCATTTCCACTTGGTATTTTCCTGTGGAGCTGTGCGGGGTGCTCCGGGAGTTTTGCTGCAATTGATGGAGTACTTTTTCATATGGTTGTCCGGTCAGGTGTGATACCTGCCGTGCCATTTTAGATTGGTCATAAAACGTTCAACCATTCCGTTGGCCTGTGGCCGAAGTGGAGGTATCTTTCGATGGTGGAGCCCCATGTATTCACCAAATGTCTTGAAGTCCTTACTTGTAAATGGTGTCCCATTCTCCGTATTGACCTGTCGTGGTATGCCATAAGCTGTGAAGATAGTCTAGTACAGGGATGACGTGGTGTGCCGCTGTGGATCATACTAGCTGTGCTTCTGGAAACCATGAATACTCGTCCATGACTGCAAGCATGTATTTCCCACCCCCAAAGAAATCAGCCACTACCACCTCACACACTCCCCCCGGAAGATCAGACATGTTTAGTGGTTCAGGGTGTCTGTTGGGTGTGATAAGGCAAAACGTGGGGCATGCTCGCAATAGCTCCTCCACCATTGAATCCAATTTTGGGAACCACACCTTTTTGTCGCAACATCCTCTTGGTGGAGACAATTCCTGTGCCTTTGTCTGCTATTTCTATCACCTTCTTCCATAACCGGGCAGGCACTAAGTTTTTGTTGCCCTTTAGTAACAGGTTTTCTTCTGACATGGCCAGTTCTTCCCTCACTTGCAACAGGCTCTCAACATCTTTCCTCACTTCGTCAACCTCAAGGCGACTCCTTTCCTTTGCTCTCCTCCATTTGCCCAACTTGAGTCCTTTAATGATTATTTGACAGGCCATGTCACTGTCCACCTTGTGCGTTAGTGCTGTAGCATCAGTGCCCTGCGGGATTGCCTGCTGCAGCAGGTATCTGATATATCTGTCTGCTACCGAGGGCTTTGGAGTGTCCCCTGGTCTTGGATGCCTTAACAGAAGTCTGCTGGGTTTTCTTCCTTTCCTGGTCGGTGGATGATATTGAGCGCATAGTCCTGCAGCCGTAGACCCCCACCTGGCGATGCGGGGCGGCATCTCAGACTGGGGGTTGTGTAACAGAAGCATGGTATCACAAGTTTGACACTGACACAAAAGTTACAAGTTTGAAAACCTTTTTAGATTCCTGGGATTTGGAAAAACTCCTAAATTGCCCTAGAGCAATGATGGGAGTAGTCTCTACCATCAAATAATATAGAAAATACAGTCCTAGTCAGTGTATGTCAAATCAAAATGGCCTATACTAACACAACCTAATGCTTGCCCCATCTCTTATACAAAAAGTGTGTAAAGGGAAAGGTGTATGCAAAGGAAAGTCTGTTATAACATAAAGGATTCGGGTGGCTGAGCCAGCTCTCCTCCCCATGGTGGACCTCACGGAGTAAGGCGGCCCCCGTAAATAGGATAACACACTCTTTCTCAGGTTATCATAAAAAAGGCAGTTAAAAACGTGGGTCGAGGCCCGCTTGGCCTTCCATGTTAAAATAACTTATTCCAGCTTTCCAAAGGTTATTTCACAGTTCAACGAAAGGTCATGTAGGTCTCCCTCTGTCAGTCTCGGAATTCTCAAGGCATCAATAGTTCACGTAGGTCTGCCTCAGACGGGCTTAGAACTTTCAACCAAAAAGTACCTGATTCAACGTAGATCTGCCTCAGCCAGGCTCTGACCTCATAATCACAGCACTTGCAGTGGTTCCCTTCCCCAAGCTTCATTCACATCCTTTTAGGGCTTCCCTTCCCCAAACTTATTTCATGCTTCAGATCTCCCTCAGTTGGGCTTGGACCGTTCACTGATGTTGAAGACTTTCAAATGTGTGAGGCTTTTACCATAGACCTCCACAGCACCACTTCGACTTTCACTTCAGCTCTCCCTTAATGTTATTTGCCCCAATGTCTCTTGGTATTGGTAGTTCCATACCACAATCAGAAAAGTTCAAAGAAGTCTTCCTCTAAAAGCAATCGCCATTTAACGTCCCCTTTTGTCAGAGTTAATCTTGACCATTGCACATTTCAAAGTTCATTCACTTTGCCGCATTATAACAAGACATCAAACATTTTGCTTAGACTTTTGAGTGGGCTATTTCATTTCGCCGGACCATTCCGCTACTCTGTGTCACTGGTTTCACAGTTATCGGTAACTTAAAAGTTCATTACTGGTTTGCTTTCTTTCGTGTCTCATCAGCATGTGCGCAAACTTCAATTTTGAGATACACTGTTGCGGCTTCAATCTGTCCTTGACACAAACCAGCCTTTCATGTCTTTCGCTAACTCAACGGTTGTGTGCATTCCTTTCTTGTCTTTGCGGTTTTCATTTACGAGTCAAGGTTGAGACAACATGCTTGGCCTCGCCTCCCCAACTCTGTTGTTTACCCGGGAGGGTCGCTGAAATCCTTGAAACACGATGCAGGCTTCTTCTTGTCTAGGATTTGGCTTTCTCAGCATCTCCTTCACGGCTTCCCAGAGGCAACAACCTCCTATAGGGATCCTCAGGGTTTCCCTACCCTTCGCTTTTGTCCCTCGATCAGTCGTCCTGCTCCAGTGGGCTCGCCTTAACCCCTTCTTTTTGTATCTCCCCATGCTCTGAGTATGTCTCTGTTCCATCTTTTATCCGTGTGGGGGAGCTAATGGGTCTCAGATGTATGCGATTAAGGTCAAGTGCCTGACTTTGCCTGACCTGATTAAAGGGACATGTCCAATGAGACTGTAATTGTAATTGGTTATTTATAACACGCTTAATACCCAGAGTTTTTTAAGCGCAGACCTGTGGATCGAACCTGTGTTGCTCCGTGTCGTCTTGCTTCCAAGATGAGCATGTTGCCCCTGAGCTATCCTCCCGATATGTAAGTGTTAGCCTCTTTACTCTTAGTCGCCCTCTTCCTTGGCCCAGTGTTTGTGTGGAAGGAGGGGTTGGGACATTGGAGAATCCTATAAAATAGGATGGGGCATGGGCACGGGAAAGGGGGGTTACCACATCTCACCATCGGGTGCCTCTCCCTCACTCTGACAATCCCCACCCAGGTGATCCTCCCGCTCTGGCCCACCCCCAGGGTCTGGATCCAAAGGCGATGGCCGTGCCATGGCCACCTGAGAGGGAGATCCGCGGGGACTAGCAAGTGAGACACACTTTAGTTTCTCACAGGTGCCATACAGGAACAGCAAAGCCTGGTGGTCCAGTATGATCTTCAATGCTTTTCTGTACAGAAATAAATGGAAGTGTTTGCAGGCCCAGACGACCGCTAGGCTCTCCTTCTCAGGCTACAAATAGGCCTGCTCTGTCCTAGGTAAACTCCTTCTGGCGTCCTACCTCGCTCCTGTCCTGTAATCATCCGGCGCATCCCTGCAAGAAAGGAAGCAAAGTAAGGAAACCACTTGTTTTGTACACATCGCGCTTAGCCCATGCCATCCCTGCCTTCCCTGACATGTCCTCCCGGCTCAGCTGTTCAACTGGGGCAGTTGCTCTGTTCTTCGGGGACTCTTCACTGGCCCAACTCGTCTGCATCGAACAGCCAGAGCACGGCACCTGCAGCGCAGTGCAGCAATAAAGACATACAATCGCATTGCAAGGACTGAGGGGGTGCCTTGTCCCAGCACCTCGCGAGTCACTGCAGGACTCGATTGCACACCACCAGTGACGGAACTGGACCTGGTGCCTTCCTTGCGCACGTGTGTGCATATCAACAATAAAGAGGTGAGCCAGACTTCCCACCAGTCAGTAAACCAGTGGGTATAGAGGAGGGGGGGGGAAGAGGTGTGAGCAACTAGTAATCTCCATTGTCTTGCTCCTAGATCCAACACCTCGGCTACACCTCGGCCTAGCCAATCATCGCTGAGGACCTATCCATCCATCGCTGAGGAACACCATTCCAACCACTCCTTGCTGCACCGTACACAGGGTTTATTCTTACCACACTGTGCTCCTGTGGAGAAGGAGTGGCTTGGAACACGCACCCAACATAAGAAGGCCAGGCGCTCCTGTAGGGCATTAGGAAAGCATTACAGAAAACAAAACCCACGTGCATAAGCCCTGCCAGACCATCATAATGTCTGAGGTAGACCAGTTAGCTGCTATATTAGGGGAGCTCCGGGCGGAGGTTCATGCCGCCCGCTCTGAGACCAATGCCATGAGGAGGGAGTAAGTAGTGAACTGGGAACATACAGAAGAATTAGCAAAATATCTCACTCGGACACAGGCAGGTTAGGTTCCCCTACCCGGAACATCTGATGTCGCTGCAGCATCGCCAGGACACATACAAGTAACCACTCCTGTCTCAGTTCCCTTGCCTCCTCTTGAATGCTTCTTGGGGGAATCGCACAAGTATACTCTATTCATGAACCAGTGCCGGCTCCATTTCATATGTAGACCTGTGGCATTTCCGAATGACCAAACCAAAGTCGCCTTTGTCCTGTCATATCTAGGCGGGCACGCGGCCAACTGGTCAGTTCCATTAGTGAACCGGGATGATCCAATTCTGCACGATTTCCCAGAATTCCTGCTAGAATTAGACAAACTCTTTGCTTGCAGAACACAAGGACAGACCCTAGACGGTGAGCTGGTGACCCTTTGTCAGGGTTCACAAGACCACCTGGTGCATAACACCACCTTCAATCGGTTAGTGGCTGAAACCAATTGACCGGGAGAGAAGAGAACCACACTGTTTTATCGGGGCCTGTGCAGTGAACTCAAAGATGTCTTGGCACAAGTGGTCAATCCTCCTGAGCGTTGTTTTTAATATATTGACTTAGTAATCCAACTGGATCATCATTTGCAGGAATGAAGAACAAATTGGTCCCATTCCGAGTGACGTCCTCTATACATACGACCAAAAGACAATGTTTTGCACCCGTTGGCCAACCTCCCAAAACCCATGCAATTAGGGGGCATCAGATGACCATTGACCAAGGAGGAAAGGGAGAAACGAAAGCAACAACAGTTGTGCCTGTATTGTGGCAAAGCAGGACATTTTCTGAGAGACTTCCCGAGTAAACTGCCTTTAAAACCTATAGGGACGTTTGACACAGTGGCACTAGTCAAGCCCTCGGAAAACTACACTGCTTGGCTAGAATATAGGTCGGCTTGTCGAGTAAGGAGAAGGCACCAACAGACTCACATCTCACGATACCCGTTATATTCCTCTCTGCACTAAAGTCTAAAGCTTGAAGAAGTCCGCACAGTAGAAAAATGCACACAAAGGAGATCTGGCAGCAGAAGTAACTGGCAAAAGAAAGAACTGCAGAGCAACCCGGCCCAGTTCCCTGCCAACAATGTGGCTACAACCTCGGTCACATAAAGGAGTGCCCAGCAAAGGGACACGCGTGTAGTAGGTGCACTGCACAAACATTTTGCACGCATCTGTAGGGTCACAGTGCCGACCATAGTCCCTCGGGGTAAAGAACGCTCCAGGGCGCCAACCCAACCCAAGCTGCCGCAAGTCACAACCATAGCACCAGGAGAAGATGCAGAAGCAACACAGATGAGTGGCGAAGAAGACCAAGACGTACTCTTTATTTTCTCAATACTGAGCATCAGTGGGAAGAAGAAACATCAACCAAGATGTTCTGTGACCGTATGGAACACCAAAGAGAAACAAGAATCCAATCTATGGACCCTCCCGTCCCCTGCACACTGTGGTACTGTAAGCAGTCAAATCTTTACATTTATATCTTATATACATTAATAGTAATACACAAAATCTGTATTTGATATGCTGTATTCTTCAAAGCATGTTTTATTTGGTTGCAATACAATGAGGAAGCCAGTCAGTAAAATTTGAGCTTGATGCATTTCGGGGAAAACACTCCCCTTCTTCAAGAGCAATATACACTTTGAGAAACAAGAAAAAAAGAGAAAATAACTCTAATGTTTTGGTGGGCATTAGTAAATGCATTAATTTGATATGCAAATAGCAATCAATTAATCAGAAAAAAGCAGAGTATGTAGATATACACAATCTAACAGAAAATTCATAAATGAGCACACTGAGTATTCATGGAGGATGTAGAAGCCCTAGTGGAATGTTTCAAGCATGTCTTTGTGGGCATCGGCACATGGTGGAAGAATGAGTGTGCATTCACGAAACAGTGCAACCCGTGGCGCTAAAGCACAGGAGAGTACCTTTCCATACGAGAGTGGGTGGAGAAAGAGATTTGCAATCTCATAGAACTAGGTGTCATAGAACGAGTTGAAAGGCCCACCCCTTGGGTGTCCCCAATCGTAATCGCACAGAAACCCAAGCAGCCTGATTGTGTATGATATTTGTGGACATGAGGATCCCGAACAAGGCAATCAAGAGAGAATGCCACATAACGCCAACAATTGATGAAATTGTAGTCAATTTGCGAGGTGCCACCTTCCTCTATATGTTGGGTTTGAGCCCCGGTTATTACCAGCCAGTACTACATGAGGATTCAAGGTACATAACAACCTTCACCACTCATATCGGTCTATACCAGTAAAAAAAGACTTAATTTTGGAATCTTGTCCGCAGCTGAAATATTTCAGAAGACGGTTTGACGGGCCCTGGCGGGATTACAAGGGACATTATACATTAGTGACGACATCTTCGTACTCGCCAAATCCGAGAGTGAGTACCGAGAATGCCTGGGGGCAGTACTACAAAGAATCCGCTCACTCGGATTAACTCTACACTGTGAGAAATGCATGTTTTTAAAGAGGAGAATTGATTTTTTTTTATTCATTTTTCAAGAGTGTGGAATGTCAGCAGATCCATATGTCATCAGATCAAGGGTACATTGAAGCTTCGTTTCAACAAACTGGTAACCCAGTAGAACTGAAGTCAAAAAGAAAACAGGGGAGGGGGGGGAGACACAGGGAACATCAGTTTTCACAGAAAGCTGTTTCGGGAGTCACTTCTTGCTGCAGTATCTTAGGGTGGGGGGCCGTATCCATGGCCTGAGTTCGCCTTGCGGCCATGGGGGTGGGAGGCTTGTCTGTGTTGGATTCCGGCTTATCCTCGGGGGTACATGCGTCCGCGATGCCTCCGTCGGGTGCTGTTAGTCCAGTTTTTCCATCCATCACAGGGTTGGAGGCTGTCTTGCCACCCCCGGGAATTGCTGTGTGTAGTCTAGAAAGGGGGCCCAGAATTTGGTGGAATTTGCTTCTGTTGTCGAAGCGGGTGGCTGTGATTTTCTCTGCTGCCACTATCTCCCAGCATTTGGCCCACCACATTGGGATTGATGGGCCCTCGGGTTGTTTCCATAGCCTGGCGATTGATATTTTTGCTGCTGTTGGGAGGTGCAAACAAAGATCGGCTAGGCGGCCGGTTAGCAGGAGTTGACCTTCGCCTGTGGCCCCAAGCAGGATGACTCCATCCTGCTGGGATTGTGAGGCCTGTGATTAGTTTGATTTGGTCGAGGCCATTCCCCCAGAATTGGGCCGCTTTGGGGCAGGCCCACAGTAGGTGGTATAGTGTGCCTTTGTCTGAGCATCCTCTCCAGCAGTGCCCTGGGATGGAAGGGTTGCATTTGTTGAGAATCTCTGGGGTTCGATACCATCTGTAACATACCTTGAAGGTGCCTTCCTTGTTGGTTATACATTTGGAGCATTTGTGTGCACGGGACCAGATGTGATTCCATTCCGCCGAGTCCATCTCTCTGCCCAAGTCCTTTTCCCATTTTATCATGTTGGGCTCCTTCTTGCTTCCAGCTTTTAAAAGATGCAGTGCTAACGGGGCAGTGGAAGACAGCTCTGATGAATCTGGAAAGAAGAACACGAGAAGCAAGAATGACCCTAGAACTATGGAAAGTAAAGCACAAAATAACCTGTATAGGTGATGGCCTTCTCCTGGGGGGCTTGGGAATGGTGGTCCCTACCGCATTGATAGACAGAGTGATCAAACTGGCCCACCATGTGCATCAAGGTGCAGCAGAGATGAAGAGTCACTTAAGCTTAAAAGTATGCTTCCCTGCCTTCGAACAGAGGGTCAGAGACTTCATTGAATCATCTGTATGGTGCCAGGCAGCTACCCTGAAACATAAGGAGCCCCGTATTTAATGCATGCAAAGGAGTTAGGAGGCTTGGGATTGCGTACACATGGACATTGGCTCAACCCACCGGGAGTAGCACTTTGTGGTCTGTTACCACGTCCGTCCTGCTCCCCACCGATACAAATGCCTCTTGCACACTGAAATAACCACACGGGAGACCAGAAGTAGAAAGGTTTGTCATGTATTGAAAGCAGGAACCCAATGCCTGGGCGAACTGCTCTGTCACCTCAGGCCAGTTGCATCCTTATATACAGACAAGGTGGCTACTCCAGTCCTCAACACCCGTGTTACAGAGTTGCCTGTGGGCCGCGTCTGGGCCCATGTAAGGCATGTCGGGGCAAGTGGGTAACATGCGATAAAAGTGTCCAAGTTCTTAGAATAATGTCTTCCTGCTAACAGGGCAGTATAGCCTTGGGGTCTGATTACAGCTTGGAGCCATGAACAGCATGTACTTATCGAGGAGATGATTTCCCACCGCCTGAGGCATGTCCGTCACGCATTTAACTTCCATTGTGACCTTGCTGGCACCAGGCCACCCTCTCCTTGCACAGGGCATCAAGAAATCAGATAAACACATAGTTAGATCTCGTAACATGGTCATGGTAGACCAATGGTCCTGATGCTTGAGTCCAGATGCCACCCGGCATACTCGGAAGACTGTGATACGGGCACGTAGCACACATGTTTCTGTTAGGGATGAAAGCATCTGTTTGTGTTGGTAGAATGTCATGTAGCCATCTAAAGGAGGGATGTTATGTGTTGCATTAGCATACGCTGTGACGTAGTATGTCACAGCGTGATAAAATAAATACACCTGCCTGACGTACGGGCAGTCACCAGCGGGGGAGGCCAGTGAAGACATACCTGTGGCTGTGTCTTCTTACTGCACACAGCGCACAGCAGCCTGCCCCCGCTGCCCCGTCCTGCTGTGTTCACCGGAGAACACAACATGTAGTATTTACCTCATTTGTTATCTTGTATATACATACCTCCTCAGACCCTTAGCTAGAAATGGGCCAGAGAGACTGCAAACTCACAATTGCAGCTTTATTGGAAAGTGCATCATAATCCCCAGCCCCATAACCCCTGTCTGTCACTGCCAACACACTGCTCTTCACATCCTGCTGCCGTCGCACCTCCCGTCCCTTTTTATACATCAAGGTGCAGCACATTTTTTAGGAATCCACACCCCACTCTTCATCTATTCTGCTCCACGTTTCATCATGGAGAATACCCTGGTGGGTTGCAGCATCACTCTGATGCTGAAGACGGGGTCCAGGTCATAATCTGGTCAGTTTGTGTCAGTTGGTACTGTTGGTGAAGGAGGGATTTTTGTCTTGGACTGTGAGAAGAGCTTGGGGCTTGAAGGAGAAGGGGGATTCTAACCCCTGTCCCGACCTATGCCTGTCAAACACCTTCTTGCCCTGCTCCTGACAGGCAGAATTCCCAGGCCAGTGGCACAGCACTAAGCATGGTCGAGTGAGCTTTGATGTACCGCTCAGCCTGCCAACCATAACCCTTAGCTGCAGCATATGGTAATTGAATGGAGTTTACAGACTGCCCCTTCCCCCTCATCTGTCAACTCACAGATGCTTGTTTTGTTGCATATGGGATACAATGTATCGATGAGAGAGGGATTGACGGGAGCAGTGTGAACTAGTGAAACGGGACCTTTTTACAAAAGGCCAGTGGTGGGAGTGAAGGGTTGCAGGTTGTTTTACCTTGAAAGGCCTACTCCCCCATTCCCCTGACTAACCGTCTCCCCTTGAAGATCTCCTACGACCATACACTACACACACAAACCCACCACAGGCCTAGCTATGAGCACAGCAGCACTAACCAAGCCACAACTAAGTTCTACTCTTTAGCCCTGTCGCACTATCCCACATCAGCAGCTAACCAGACCTAAGGCACTGTAGTCTATCAGATCTTGCCTATAGATAATATACTCTGATGTTTCTCTGCCAAACCCATAGAAAGCAGATTGGCACTCAGGAACCGGGCACTTGCAACCTGTACCCATCAACACCGCAGGTTTCGCAGTGCCTTTCCTATTGTTGAACAAATTAACCCCATCCCATTTCTTTCTTTCAGAACTAAGCACAGCGAGGGAACCAACAGTGGCAGACAGGTGCTATACAAGACCACCTACATTACAATATGTAGTGCCTATACAAAAACCAAAGCATTTGCCTTTGTTAGTACTTGTTTTTAATAGAGCTGACATGCAAGGGTGCACATCGGTTTTCTTCTTTTTAAATACAATTTTATTGGGAAAATACGCAATAATAAAGGCACTCCATATCGAAACGATAACGTCCCCATAATATTTTCTCCCCAAACATCCCATCCCTCCCCACAACCAAAAACAAGTGATTTCCGGCAAGTAATAATCAGTCATGATGGGTCATGTACTGTGCCGGCTTGGCCCAAGCAAAAAGTCAACCTCGTTAAGGTCTGTGAGTCTCCTGTTGGTCTTTTCCGTATCATGCAAATAGCAATAGCAATTGGTTTAGCATTAGGCTTGTGGTGGTCCAGATGGGGATTGCAGGGTCCCAACAGTCCATAATCTGTCACTAGAATTCCCACTAGCTCAAGGTCAGGTCTGCAGGATGCCTCCAGGTCAGAAAATGGATATTCAAGAACTCAGGTGTGCAGGGGGCAAAGTGGCTTTTCTCTAAAGCACTGGGAGTCTTGGAGATTGGTGACGTCATGGAGGGTGAGACAGTATTGTCTTTTCCTCTAGAGATTGCTATATATTACAGCCATCAGGTTTGTATACAATAGAGAAGATTTGTCCTGCAATAACCTGTTGGTACAGAATAGAGGATATTCGTTGAATACCTCTTTCACATATCAACAATTGTGCATGTAATTTGCATGCTATTCAGTGTGCATGTGTTCTGCATGTAACGTATAGCAACACCCTCAACTGTAAAGAGTTGCCCTAAGGGTTAATAGACTACAATACTCATTCCCCTCTTGCACTGCAACCAATCGAATACAGCCGAGTCCCAAGAAACTTGTTGTCCAGCTGTCACAGTTACTGATATAGCAGTCATCTCTGTGCCCAAACACAGCGCTCTGCGTGACTTTTATCATGCTTAAAACTAGTCATCTCTGATGGTAATTGAATATTCACTGAATTCTAATTACTATATGTATGCAATGTAGTGCTGTTTTTATTATCATGTTAGCAAAGACTACAGTCTTCCAAAGGGCATTCCACTCTGCTGCGCTTCTAAGCCATAACAATGCCAGTAGGCGCTATACACATTTAAATAAACATCTAGAAGCTTGCAGTTGTCAGTGAATTTAACTCACTGGGTGCATGGTGCTCTGTCTCTGCTCTGTCTCTGCTCATTTGGCCATGCATTTACAGTTGAAATGGCTCAGAAATTGTTTAGGTCTTTTTTGATCTAGACCTTTGTTTTTAGTTTTTTTTAAGGAGTGGTTTGGACGAAGGCTTCCTTGAATTCCAGCAGAACTACTCCTGAGACGAAGGAGGCATTGAAAATTGTCTTAGCAGATTCTGCAACAATTGGGTATTCCAAGAGAGTTTTGAAGAAGGCCGGAGGGCAAGGGTCATCGGGAAGAGCCTTCTAGAGAGCTGTGTGAAATTAGTGCCTGGAAGGTGAGAAGAAGAAAAGAAAATTGTCTGTAGTTACAGAGGTCTTTGGGGATTTCTGGTCTGAAAGAGTGTTGGAAATTAGTTTCGAGAGAATTCCTCCTTCCCGATTTGGTTGATCCCATTCTCTTATGGATTTGTTAAATAGGATCCTCAAATATCGAATGGTTTTGGTTCCTTAGACTTGCTTTGTTGCTACAGACCATTTAAAATTCTTCCCTTGTTTCCCTTGATTAGTCGCGAAGCCAACTACCCTTGATTTCTCAACGTTAATTTCCATACTGTTTTTCTTTATGTATGTGTCCAGCTTAGATAATAAACGTTGAAGACCGATTTGGGTGGAATCTATGAGCACTGTGTCATCCGTGTAGGTCACCCAACCAACGGGATGTCTGTTGATTTTTGGGGGGAAGCTGTTACATTTCCCAAGTGCTTCAGGTAGGTCAGTGATATAGAGCTTAAAGATTAACGCGACCAATGGGCATCCTTGTTTAACGCCTCTTTATTAGGATGTTTTCTGAAAGATTGCCGTCAGCATTCAAGCGAACTTTAATTGAGGTATGAAGTTGAATTAACATCTGCAGCAAATCGGGAGGACATTTCCATTTTGTTAATTTGTCCCACAGAAGTTTTCGATCCACCCTATCAAAGGCCTGCCGGAGATCCACGAAAGCCAAGAATAATGGTCTCTTACATTTAAGAGCTTCCAGTTTCAAGAGGTTCAATAATGTCAGATTGAGTTCTACTGCCACACCACTCATAAAACCTGTTTGTTGGTAATCAATGATGTGTGCTTCACTGGCTCATTTCGACAGTTTTTTCTGTAGCAATGACGTGAACGTTTTCCCAATTACATCCAACAGAGCAATCGGACAGTAGTCGGCCGGATCTGCACAATCACCTTTCTTATAAATTGGCACAACTACCGCTGATTGCCAAGCGGAAGGGATCTTTCTTGTTCTTGCTATGTTTGAAAACAGCATTTCAATAAATGATGCCCACTCAGTTCTGCTTCTTTAATGTCAGGTTTGTAAGACCGTCAGGGCTGGGTGCTCCAGAATTTTTCCGTTTCGTGATTATTTCCTCGATCTCAATCTCCAGACTCCAGACCCCAAGGCACAGAGGAATCTAGGTATTGCAATGGATCGTATGTAGAGTTTACTTTAAAGGCTGTTGAGAAATGGCTTATCCAAGCTTTCTCGCTAACCCCAACTATTGTGTTGGCAGTCTGTGATCTCGATCCCGCATTTATAAGAGACCAAGTTTTATGACTTTTACGGGAGCATATTAAGCTAAGCATTGTTCCAGCTTGCTCTTGTTCACGAAAACCTTTCAACATTAACAGCCAATTCCGATAGTGTTGTTGCAGCTTCCTTTTTGATTCCACGAAATTGGCAATTGAACAGGATCTTTTGAGCAGTTTAATATTGCTCTGGAGATTTTTCTTTTTAGCGTTTATTGGTTTGCTATATGGATATTTGTGTGTAAGCTTGTCGGCACTGAGCCCACTTATCGGTTGTTTGTATTGGGCCAGTAAATGAGTATACTCCCATTCCCATCATCATTCGTAGAATCTGTGCCCTATAACCTGGTGAGTTTCGTGATCTCTGCAGGTCTAATTCTGATGTGGTTGAGTCCTTGGTTTATCTCAAGTGGAGTATCGTAGTATTGGGTTCTTTGAGGTATATTTATGTTCCAACGCATGTTGACAGCGTTGTGGTCAATATGTTGCATTTTAAGAATTTCCAGGGTGTTGATTTTTGCAACTAAGTTGCGTGAAACCCATATATAGTCCAAAGGCTTGTTGGAGCTGTTTCTATGCCAAGTTGTGCAAGCTGGTATATCGCCATGTGTTTGTCCATTCAGCATTATACAGTTCCTACTTGCCAATTCGTTGAACCATTTTCTGCTACGACTTGATATTGATTTATGATCTAAGTCTTGGATAAATCCATTTGAGTCGACCGATGAATTATTAAGGTCATCGCATATCATGATTGAGAAATTTGAGTAAATTGTCATGAATTCATCGATTAATGAAGTCACTGAAGAAATAAAGGCGTTTGAGGATATTTTTGCCGGGTTCGAGTACACGTTCACTAATAGCAAGAATTTTCCCTGCTCTGATGTATCGTTTGTTATATGAATCGCTGTACCTTTTACAAAAGCGTTTGGATGATGGGACTTTATAATTGACCACCCTGGAACATCTTTGATCAAGGAGAGTCCAGAAAATGGACGTCCAGTCAAGTTTTTCAAGGCTGGTGAAAACTTTATCAGAAATCCCTCACATATCGGCACATTCCCCATCCAAGTTTCTTGGAAACAGTAAATGCTATCCTTTTTTTTTCTTCAGTTCATTTTCTTGAAATAGGTGGATGAATCCTCTTGTATGTTTTTCTCTGTTGACTGGCGAAGTTTATTGTCTAAGGGATGTCCCCTTGACTCCTTCTCTCTGTTCGTTCTCCCAAAGTGCTCCTGTAAGACTTGTCTTCGCGATTCGTTCACTCTATGGCGACTAAATCGCAGCAGTTTCTCTTTCAAGGGAGTCATTTGGGTCTTAGACTTGGGTCCTTTATAATCAGACAGGTCGTAGCCAAATGTTAGCAGCTCATGTTTCGCATTTCGTAGAAGTGTTTGCTACTAAGTGGGAATGGGGAATGTAACACCACCCAGTCGGATTGTTGCTCCGAAAGATATTCGACTATGTTGATGTCATTGGACTCAATAGAGACTTGGTGCATAACTCAACAATTTCATGATGTTACGCCGGTTCAGGTTGACTTCCTCATTGTCTTGTAATATACACTCTAGTTGTAGTTTCTTCGTGTTTTCAGAGTGTTCATTTTTCTAACTGTCCACCGTAGCTTCGGTTATTGTTGGTAGAAGACATTTATGATAGTCGATGAAGGGAGGTGGCCCATGAGAGAAGTGGCATGTACATTTGCAGATGAAGGTCTACTGAAGCCATTCCATGCAGGGAGAAGTGTTACTGCTTCTGATGAACTTGATCCACAGTGAGTTTGACCCAGGAGGATGGGAGGACAGGGTTATGTGTTTAGTCGTGGTGTCTGGAATTGGCTGCATAGTGATAAGGATATATTTCTTCTCCTTTTAGGATAAGAATTGGTTGTTCTTAGTTTTGCTCTGAAAAGTGTGCATCAGTGGTGGTGATCTGTAATCTAGGTCAAGGTCTTCTAGGTAGTGCAATAATGGCATACTGTTTGGCTGAGGTGTTTTTCGAAGTGTCAGAGGGGGGCCACATTTCATGGTAGAGCAGCTTTGTTGGATTTAATCTGTTTGATACTTGCATTGGGTTTATGATAGGTGCTCAGTCTTCCGAGTAAAGGGAAGAAGATGGTGTGGTAGGGCAGTCTGCCCCAGAATGCTTCTAGATCCTGTGAGGGAATGGGGGGGGTCGGAAGAAGGAGTCAGTCACATAGTGGGCATTCTGATGTTCTTTTATTTAAATAATAAGGAAAAAGGCCTATCTCAACCTATTGCTATGGGGGATTCTTACATAACTAAATTAAACTAAAGATGCTAGTCTGTCGTCATGAAGTCCAAACTCACCAGTCCAAACCTAAATCTACCTGACCCTACCACTAACAGTAACAACTAAAAGTGGCCAAAATAAGGTTTCTCTTCTGGCTATCGCCCCTTGGCCCTTTGTCTTTAGGTTTTTTCTGAGGGTTTTCTTGTTCTACACCAATCTTCAAATCTCTTTTAGAAAATCGGTTCCTTATGACAATTTCTTCAATTTCTTTCTCAGGTTTTATTCACAAGCTTGTGGAGCTCCTTCTGTTCAAAGATCTTGACTTCCTGTAAATATGACTCTTATCATTATCCTCTGTGAGATATTCTCTTAGACACCTTCCTTTTATTTTATGTTGTCCCCTTGTTTTATTCAAGTTGAGAGTTACCCACTCTTGGTGTCTTTTAAATCCACTCTTTCTCTCCTTGTTTGGTTCGCTCTGCATTTTTAGCTGATAACACTTTTGACAGTTTTTCATGAAGTGGTCTTTCCACTCTTCATTAATTGTCTCCTGTGAAATTATCTCGTGAAATTATCTCTTGTGGCAATCTCTCTATTACCCAGAATATTTGTTTCCACTTTCTTAATGATTCATAATCATTCTTGGCCTTCAGGTGTTTGAATAGTTCCTCTGATATCAAATTATACTGATTCAATGTTCTGTTATTGCCCTTATTGCAATCATAGTAACGTCTCTTTTTTTAAAACTTTCATTTATTTATTGTAACCTTGTCGAATACAATATAGAGGCACAAAAGTAGGAAGCACCAATATCGTACAACAGTCTTCAAGATTTAACACAGAGTCTTGCGATGTAGCCACCTTGTGAGTCCACATTAACTCGGGGTGGAAAAACCAAACATCTTAACTCTTACAACCAAAGCCCTTAACAAACGGTGCCCAGAGTTTGTTCAAGAAAATGTGGTTAGGCAATATCTGCCCTTCTGAAGGACTGTACATGATACGGGGCTCAAAAATCCCAAAGAAGTAAAGAAGAAAGAAAACCCCACAAATTAGGGAAGTGGTGATCACTAGCAGTCCAAATAATATACAGCTGAGGCCAAACATTATGTGTACAGGAGGTAATGCCCCAATAAGAACAAAATAAGGGAAACAGCACTCAAGTGACCCCAAACCCTTCATCCGGTGTCACATCCTGTGGTTTCACAGTGGGTACGGTATTCAGAACCTTCTCTGCCCCTTCAACATCCCAAAAGTAGCACTCCTTCCCATTCCAAGTCACCCTGAGCTTGGCCAGATGGCGCAGGCCTGCTTGACCCCACGCTCCAGGAAAGCTTTCTTTGCAGCGTTAAGGGCCAGTTTATGTTGTTGGTGGTTGAAGAGAGATCAGGAAAAATAATTGATCCTATGTTCTTGATATAGCACTGTTTTCTTGCCTGCTGCCACCTTCATGATCCTGTCTCTATCATGGGAATCACTCAGGCGAAACTAAAAATGTGGAACCCACCTCAGACGAGAGCTGCACTTTAGATCCAGCTAAACTGAGCCTATAGCATATATCAACATATATCGGGTCATCTTCAATGTCGAGATCTAGCTGCTCAGGAAGCCAAGTTGAAAGAAAGCCTATCTGATCATCCCCTCGGCACCCCTTGGGAGACCAATAACGCACAGTTGGGATGTACGCATTGCATTTTCCAGAAATTCAAGTCTGTTTTCTGTCACCCTGCTGCCTTTCACCACCGACTCCATTTCTTTGCTGATTTTCCACATCCGAAGGAGCATTTGCGCACTATGGTTGTCCAGCTCAGTGGTCTTCAGTTCCAACATAGATGTTCTTGTTTCCAACTGGCCCACTTTCTCTGTAGTTTGTACAGTTTACCCTCCAACCGCAACATTGACTGTTCTATGTGCCCCAGCACTGCCGTGACAGGGTCCGGGGTACAGACTTCTCTGGATTACAAAACAAAACAGCATCCTCCACAGCGCTTTTCTTTTTTCCCTTTCCCAATGCCCTCTCCCTCTGCCTTTCTGTCTGATGGCTGGTCTCCAGGCAAGCTTTGCAGGGCAACCAACCTCCCACTTATCTTCCACAGACCCTCACAGCATGTTGAAAGTAACAAAGGTATAGAATAGAGCCTTTGCTTGGCCACAATACTCTGCAATGGAGATGCTCACCTTCTCTTTAGCCCACCTGATCACGGTATTCCGGTGCTCGTTGATGAGCAGCTCACAGTTCATGGAAGCAATCATAAAATAGCCCTCTGATCCATGCTCCACTTAATTCTATGCTGGAGCAGTGTTCCAGCATCCAGGCGCAGGGACGCACCCTTCAGAGGCTCGGTGCGCAGAGTGCCCAGCAACAGCCGTATACTTTCAGGCCTATACCCAGGATTTGAGCAGTCAGTGATTCCAGAGCAGCAGTTGGTGTGCCACTCAGCGAATCTCCCGACCCTCAGCAGGCTTCTGTGAGAGCTGGTCCAGGCAGTACAAATGCCACGATACCAACACGGCTTCCCCCTCGACTCCCATGGTATGCACCCACAGTGCACCACTGCCGCTCCTTCAGCCTTGCCCGCTGGGTTTACCCAGCGTCATTCACCACCCCCGAGATCCTGGGTCCGAGACAGCCAATCAGCCAGATTTTCGGGCCACTGATCCACTGCAGCAGGGCCCATGTCCGGAACGAGTGCCACAGCTTCTTCGCCTGGTACGACAGCTCCTTTTAGAGCTTCATTATGAGGCTGCCATCTTCTTTGGGCTCACGAGTGCCCTCTCCTCCCCCTGTCCCTTATCTTTATTATATATTACCTTGGTGGCCTCCCGCTTCTGCAGTTCACCCCGTACATTTGTTTGCCATGGATGACCTTGCAGGGCTCAGCGTTCGCTCGGGTACATTGGTTTGCTTTTTCACTTCTTCCTTTCTGGGCTTCACATGCGTACCAGTCTCTACAGTTGCTCATGTTCAATGAGCGATGGCGGTTGGGAGCTGTCAACACTGTATTCCAGGTTTCGGTGTTGTTAGACGGACGCCAGGGCCACCACCACATTGGATGGTTCCTTGAACTCCATCTGATAACGGCTTTGCCATTGTCTGCTTCACCAGGCCTCGGGTGATTGTGCTCGGTGTTCTCGGCTTCTCCCAGTTTCGTGACTCTCATTGTTCAACTATGCTCCACCTCTCCACGGCATTCTGACATCAGGGGGTACCCCTGTGCACCATTCTCTCTCCTCTCTTCTGGTCTACTCGTCCCACTTGCATACGAGTTTCTTCTTAAAGGGGTATTCCCTTTTCCTTCATACGGCATGTTGGATTCAACATTGCCTAAAGCCAAAAGTGGGGGGGGGGTTACTGTATGTGGAAGACAGGACAAAAAAAAGAGTTGGGGAAGGCTTTTTTGGATTGGATAGATTGGATAGGAGCAGCATGCTCACTGATCCAGAAGAAAATCTTAGCATCCCATTACCAGACGTCAGTCTGAAGGGAGTGTAAAAGTTACTAAAAGAAGGAGATACAAGTTGTATGGTATTAGATTAGAGTGTGGCTGCCTGTGGCAGCAAGGTCTTGAGCATCGCTGTAGGGACTTATGTTGTCTTTGTAATTGTATTCCTACTTGTGGACTGGTCAGGGGTATATATAGGGGAGGAGAAAGTCATGTTGCAGAGTGGATGTAGGAGGTCTTGCTGTATGAGCGAGTGCTCTTTGTCCTAGGCTTCTGTTGAATTTGTCTCAACAAGGTCTAGGCATCTCCAACATGGGAACTGTTAGAGAACAGACACGCCAACAATATTGAGCAAACAAATGTAAACAAATATTGAATAAGTCTGTTTTTTTATGGTGCCTGGGTAATTCCAGTGTCTTCCCTGTATGAAGAGGGTGGATAGAGGTTATACGTTATGTCAATCAAGATTACAGCGTTTATTTGTTGTCTAGTGGAGTAAGGCTGCTATAAATGTGCAGAGTCCGATTTGAGATGTCTAATGTGCATGATAAAATATTTCCGTAATTCATGCCTGTACAAAATAGGCAGAGCAGGTTCATTACAGGATTTTCATCAGAGAGAGCGGATGGCATGAGCAAAAGTAATAAGGCTCGTTATATCTGAAACTGGATAAAGGGAAAGGAGTTGTAAAGAATTAAACTATCGTGAACTATGAAGTGGAAGAAAATGAGAAGGGACCAATCAAAACAATATGGTTTTCCAAAACGGGCGCAGTCGAGACAATACATACATCTACTACCAACAACCACAAATCTTGAAAACTAAAGCTCTATACCTCAGGGATTAATGAGTATAAGCAATTCCCCGTGGAAGGTATGTTAGACTTCACAAAACTTCTAAATGTGCCAAGAGCATGCACACATAAGAAACAAGTAGCTCCTGTGTAATGGGAAATATCAGATTGGTTTGGGGAGGCTACAAAAGAGGTTGGCAGGAATAAAGAATGATGGGCTTGAAAGATATAAACAAGAAGATGACGAATGGCAGAAAATGGAAAATAAACTAAAAAAGGGAATAGGATTAAAGCAAAGGAAGTGAGCACAGTTCCGCTCATCTCCCAATCATTGTATCCTCAGCAAACACAGAGGTTAAAGTACAGAAGGACATTATGGAAGTGCTATGAGCTTTAAACGCAAACCACAATGCTTTGCAGGTTCCTCCAGTAGCAACGCCATCCCCACCCCCAAGCCACAGCAATGCAGTGGCCAACCCCAAGACCTGACAGCACCAGGTATACTACATAGACAAGCTCAGCACATCCGAGTTAGGCAGGCAAGCAGTGCTTTTGCATCTACTAGAAGTCCCTTAGACATTTGCACAGGCTGTGCATACAGTAGGAAAGGTACACAACTACAGGCTCTGCTGCATCAATTGCCAGGGATTGGTGCCATATGTTTTGGTACATGCCCTGTGGAGTGACTGGTATTTTTGAAACATTTCTAAAGTTTTTGCAAATTTCAGGGGAAACCCTGACAAGTTTGAGCTTACAAGCCATCCAGAGTTATGCCTCCTGGATGGATGTGAATAGGCTTATTAGGATAATAACACCTACAGGGGTACACCAACACCTAACTCGAGAGCGGTTAGCCGAAAAGGAACTAGGAACTGGCACAGGCATGGTATAATTTGGTGCAGAAAAATCTGTGAAAGATAGATTGGGTTAAAATAAATAATTGTAAACAAAGGAAAGGAGTCTGCTGCAGACTACCTATATCGCTTGCAGATGGTGTTCACCCAACATTCTGGGATAAACAAACCAGCCAAAATGGCCCAAGAAGCCATAACAGCAGCTTTTGTCGAAAGGTTAATGCGGCAACTACAGCAATTTCTGAAGACCATTTGTGTGGGGTAGAAGACAACGCCTCTCACAGAACCTGTGACAGATGGTGAATCATTGTGCTTCATCAAGAACAAAAGAAGGAAATGACAGAAAGTAAACTAATGGCTCTTCAATTGCAGAATCTACAGGGGGGGGCGGACGAATACCAACGTGACTGGCCAAATATGGTAGTGGGGTCAGCGAATTTCTAAGTACCTGAACAGGACAGAGGAAGAGGACACACTGATGATGCCTCTGACCCTCAAGGTGCACAGGGATTCCAAATCTGGCTTGAAACAAGTAATATTGCATGCCACTACTGCAGGCAGGAAAGACACTGGAAGTTCAAGCGCCCCAACAAGCTGCAGGTCCGAGCTTCTGAACTTAGACGGCCTCTCCTTTCCAAAGTGTGAATGCACAAGTCTTTCAGCCCCAAAGCAATGTTTTAACAGCGAGGGGAAAACGATGATGCAATCTATACCTCGATACCCATAGGTCAAGAGAGCCCTTTTGTTTCACATAAAACATAAGGAGCATGCCCTTTTTAGAATACAAAAGCAATTGGCTCAGCAAATTGGGTCCAAAGATATTCTTAACATCCCACATTCCTCTACTACTGTCGAAGCTGTTGGCATTTCTAATAATTCTGTGATTCAGCCGTTGCTGTCCCCTTGTCCGTGACTTTGGGTCTCACCTCAAACAAACAAACATTTCTCGCAAGTTTTCTCTTCCCAGTGAGTCTTCTGGGGGCACGACCTGTAAGACCTGTGGAAACTCCAGTGCACAATGTACTGCACACCAGAGGGAGCGTTTCTGGACATTCCAATTGAAAATGGAGTTGTGGAACGTATAGAATGCTGCTATTAATTTAATGATTTCCTGTGCTTCACTTGCTAAGGTTACACCTTGAGTGCATTTGCCATATTGAATTGCAACTCTTTGGCTTGAACAGACCTAACGCTATGCATGAATGCACACGTCCTAACCCACAGATGCCTCTAAACACTACGAAACCGCTCACTCCATACTCGGTTTCGCTTCCTACATGCTTTCGTTCAGGGTCAGACACGTGGGGTTCAGAGCACCGGCTTTAGCGCGCTTCACTTGGCTGGACTGCGTCAGTGTGTAGAGGGAGGAAGACCAGGTGCTGTCGGAACCCTATAGCTGACTTGCTAAACTTGTATACAGACCCATCTGCTCCGCTCCATGAAAAAGTAGACACAAACCTATGCACCGTAGTATGGGACGAGATATGATATAGCATTTATAACGCGCCTGTACACAAGTGTTTCAAGGCACGACGAGGCGAGGGAGGGGGAACAAGGGAAGACAGAAACAACGATCCTACTAGGCCAGGTATCATTCAGATCGCACAAGTGCATGGGGAGGGGGAAAAAGGGAAAACGTGCGTGGGGAGGGAGAGGGGAAAGTGCAGTACATGGGATAGTAGATAACAAGATAAATAAAAGGCCACTGGTGGCAAGTGCAAGGAAGTGCAGACATAAGTACTAGTGGGGGACAGTAGGGATACAGAAAACAGTCCCCAGTGCAGGGGTTGCCAGGGAGGCAGTGAAGGTGGGCACTGGTGGGGCCTGGGCCCGAGAGTCAGAAGGGTGGCCAGGTAACCAGTGTCGTTTCAGCCAGGACGATGGTAAAATAAGCAGGAGAAAAACAGATCCATTTTGTATGCCTATCAAATGATGTATGGCAAACTCCTTTCATAGAAGACTATGTTATGAGAATGTATAACATGGGTGTAATCTGAGAAAGGGGGGTTACTGTACAGTGTTCCTTCCAAACAATGGGATCAGGGTGCGTCTTGTATCACGTTGGTTTGTGGATGCCTATAGACTGCTTTGCTAAATGCCATTGAAGACACTTACCAACCTTCTATCGATTGGATTATTGCCAATGGGTGAATTTCCCTGACACCGTGTTAGAAAGAGAATTGAAACCAGTGCAAACGGATGACAAGGTAAATTCATATTTGGATGGGTTATCCAAGGTACCTAGAAAATTGTGCTTGCAACACGGAAATGAGGTGGGGATTATTGGAAACGCTGAGCCAATATGAATTCAAGTTAACCCAATGAAACCCTTACCAGAGGAACCTGAATACCGTATCAAACCAGAGGCAGAAAAAGAGCACCGCCATTGTTACAGCAAGGCTTTTTCATTTCTAAAACTAGCCCATACATGTCAATTTAAAAGACAAGAGGCAACCCATACTGATTTGTGCAAGACCTTGGACTTATGAATGCAGTGTTTTGCCTTCCTTCTGAGTGCTCCCAAACCCAGGAGCTATACTTTCTTGCATTCCACCAGTAGCTACATGTTTTTGTTGGTTTGTGCTGGGTTTTCCTCTCCATTCCAATACATCCTGGCAGTCAATATTAAGCCGCTTCCAACTCATTCGCGCTTGTAGTAAGTTGACAGGGTTTTTTTTTCTTCATTTTTTTGTTTTTGTTTAAAGCACCGGTTCCTTTTCTCCCAAATCTGCAATATAGACCTAAGACATACAATTTCCACGGGAGCAGAGAGGCTCGGTCGGTGATGGTTAAGTGAGTGGACGACCTGCTGGTTTCATCGTCTTCATATCCAGCGTGCACGCACGACAACTACAGTGTAAAGGGAGGGTGTGTTATTTAAGGCATATTTCAACTGGTGCTAGATGCCTAACAGATAAGAGTCTTGAACACATTCTGAAACTGCCCAAACCAAATGTCAGTCAAATTAGGTCTTTTTCTGGGGGCAACTGGCACTAACATGATCAGCCCTTTATAAAAGGGGACACTTGCATACACCCAGAGTCATTAGTATGCATGGCAGAGGAAGCATTTCAACAGGTAAACAGAGCACTTGCCGGCTCTTGGGTTGCCAGATTACAAAACGACTGAAGTCTCATACGCCACGGAAAGATCTGAGGGGGGTGACTGGCTGCATAAGAAGTACAGACACAAAAACATGGTGATAAGCATTGGATGATTGCAAATTACAGCACCACATTAGATCCATTTGCAGCCAGAATGCTGTCTTGTTTGCCGTCGACCTCATCAGCGGCTTAAGGCATAAAGTCATCAGAACGATGCTAGGCTCACTCCTCATTGTAGCAGTCGCCCATGCAGTTAGTGAATTTCAGTGGAAAATGAAAACATTTACCGGTGTTGTGCCTTATGAAACAGATGTTACTTGGACACAGGGTTCATTTCTGGATCCCACTTTGCTATTACAGAGTCCAGCAAACCACAAAAAGCGTCGTTATAAAGTTAGGATATGCAGTTTGTACTGCACACATGGTAATAGAAAGCACTCAACTATGATGTGTTTGCTGACCAGGTTGCTGAACTGATTGCATTAGTACGGGCATGTCTCAACTGAAAGAAAAAGTGACAATATTCACTGACCGAGTTATGCTTTTGGTATCACGCAAAATGATGTGTTGCCTTGGAAAGGAGAGGGCTTCTTGACTGCAGCAGATACACCATTCAAAAATATCCCATATGTAAATTATCTTCATTGTTCATTAATGTTGCTCAGAGAGTTAGCGGTGGCCAAATGCCCTGCACACCAGGTTTCAGGCCACAGGCGTAGCCAGGGGTGTCTAACACGTGGGGCCTGAAGCTAATGTAGTTGGGCCCACCACAGTGACATTAACATCTGTAAATGCTCACACAGCACTGCTGAGTGGGCATTTACAGAGTTTGGGTGGGCTTTGCCCCTCAGGCCCTATCTGGGACTATTGATCACATTTATTTCCCAAAAACCTGGGAAATAGCGAGAGCATGAACAAAATAATCACATTGCAAGAGATATGAAACGGAGTCTTATACATGACCGACCTTCTGCATAACACAACACAGGCACCACAGTTCATCAACCCATCACCCCATTTGCGTATCAACACCTTCAACCCATACACCGTCCTCAAACCAAACAGTGTTATAGCAATGAAATTCGCTGCATAAACGGGGGTTTAGCTACAATTGGAGGGTAGCTCTCTGCAAAATCAATGAATGGCTTTCAGACAGTACATATTTGCTGTATCGCCCTTCACACAATGCAGTCATTTTATCTGTGACCAGAATGTCCCATATTTTCACCCGCCACATCTGGACCACTGGACCTTTTACAGATTTCC
This sequence comes from Ambystoma mexicanum, assembly GCF_040938575.1. Lineage (NCBI taxonomy): Eukaryota > Metazoa > Chordata > Amphibia > Caudata > Ambystomatidae > Ambystoma > Ambystoma mexicanum. Next base: position 625,066,001 of record NC_090927.1, on the reverse strand, counting down.
AATTACGGACAATAGTCAGCTTATCGGCCAAATGCAGGTGTCCAACTAGATCAGCCATTGGGCCTATCAAAGTGAATGCCCCATCATTCGTGTCACCCAACACTTGGGATTGATGGGAAGAGACAACCCTGTGATGTCCTTGATTTTAGATAACCGCTCTTTTCAAAAGAGATCTACCTTCCCACACCATATGAAATGGAACCCAAGAGTATCACACCTATGCAAGCAATTGGGCGAATAATCAGTAGACATACGGTGTAATCTCTCCAGTGTGAGGTACCATCTGTAGTAGAATGGGTATGAGCATTCCCTATCTGTAACACACCGGGTTGAGTGAGCATCCGTGCTCATATTCTCAACCAGGCTTTATCCTCTAATGTCTCACCCATGTCTACTTCTCACTTTGCCATATATGGCAGATGCACAACTGGGTCCCCTGCATCCAGCAGCTTATACAGTTGTAAAATTCGACCCTACGAGAGCCCCCCCACCGGACAGTCAGCTCAAGAACCTTCAGTGGTCTAGTAGCCCCGTGCTTAGTGAGAGGGTGAGAAGTCAAGTGTTGCGGCCGTTGGTAGCAAAACCACTCCGTTTCGGGTAGAGCAAAGGCTTCCTTACATTCGTTAAAGGTCATTGGTCACCCCTCTTTGTATAGCTGCTACAAATTCACCAAGCCACCGGATATCCACGCCCCAAATCTCCTACGATCACAGCCAGGTTGGAGTCTTGGGTCATTGCAGACAGGTGTAAGTGGTCCCAGCGCTAGTGTCACACCCCATCTGCGAAGTGCCCTTCCCATATAGTAAAGCGTGCACCTAGTTGTAGCCAACAGGGAGAATCCACAATCCCAGACCAGGCACGTCCTTTCCACATATGGGAGCCTACTCAAGCTCATCAGGAATGAGAAATCTGCCCAGCCAGATTATAGCGGAAGACGTAGGGACTCCCAGGCCACCCACCCCCACAGGCCTCAGCAATACCTTCCTAGAGATCTGAGTCTGCTTATTACCTCATAGGAACTTGAGAATCCTACCCTGAAGTGTGCAAAGATCTGAGTCGGGGATCCTCACAGGCAGCGCTGCACAGAGGTAGAGTAACTGAGGAGTGAGGTTCATTTTAACCACAGCAATTCTGCCAAACCAGGATTTTTCCAGCCGGCCCCACCTCATTAGATCCTCAGACAACTCCTGCAACAGCGATGGGAAGTTGCAATGGTAGACATCTGAAACTTTACTCGGGATGCACACACCAGAAGTAGGGAATAGTCCCCTGAGACCATTGTATCAGGTCTAAATCGCTAATCACATCCCTATCTTGGGGTTTCAGGGATACCTTAAACCTTGAGACCCGACCAAAGTCCACCAGTTCCCGTAGCACCTCAGCCAATGATATACAGGGGTCACGCAGTGTAAGCAGTATATCATCTGCGTAAAGGGAGACTTTATAGTAAGGCCCCCCCCCCGACCGGAATCCCCACTATGGATGCATTATTCCTGATATGGCAGTCAAGCGGCTCCATGTTCAAGGTGGAAATAAGCGGGGACAGCAGGCAGCCCTGACTCATGTCCCTGGTTATTGGCAGGCTAGTCCCCCATTAACACGGAGTGAGAAACTGGCTCTGATAGATGGCCATAACCCAGTTAACAAACACCAGACCAAACCCAAACTGCTTTAAGACCCCTCAGAGATATCCTTAGTCCACCCTCTCAAAGGCCTGAATTAAAGAGATCCACCAGAGGGGGACCCAAAAGAGCATGAAACTTCTCATAGAAGGGAGCCGTTAACCCATCAGGACAAGGGGCCTAATTATTTAGGGTCTTAATAGCCAACACCACCTCCCCAGGCAAGATCAGGCCCTCCAAAGATTCTCGTTCCTCAACAGATAGCCTTGGCAAGTCTGCCTCCCTCAAGTAGTGAGCCTTGGGCTCCAGCTGGGGCAGGTGCCCGCCCCCCAGAAAACTACTCCAAAGTGGGCCGCAAATATCCCTAGTTTATCAGCCTCACCCCGCTGTACCACACCCAGACTGTCGAACAGGGCCAATACTGTGTTTTGCTATTGGAGCTTTCGCAACTTGGCTACCAGAAGGCGGTTGGCTTGGTTCCCATTTGCACAACAGTATTGCTTAGTCTTCAGCATTGCCTGGGCCGTCCTGTCAGCAAATTGTTGTTCTATTGATCCCATTTTAAACCTTTTTATGATTTCAGCCAAGCCACTTTACATTAAGAAGGAAACATCTTTTTAGCCTTCATGGAGCTCTTCACGACCTTTCATTATGTGTTCCAAAGGAAGCTGTGGGGGCTCCAGCAGGATATGTGGTTCCCTCCTGGTCTTCTAAAATGATTGATCTCCCTCCATTCCTATAATTTAGCTCATGTGCATTATGCCCACGATGGATCTTGTACTATTAATTTTTGGGTGTAGCAGGGTTTATGCCAAGAGTGTGTTTTGGCAACTGTCTTTGAATCATCAAATTAAAGCTTAATCCACCTGATTTCAGGCCTTTTTCGATGCTGGGCTATGAAGATGGCAGTCTTAATTGCTAGGACCTCCGAAGTCCTTCAGAGTTCCGATTAGCATCCCCGTTTAATGCATAGGAGTATATGCCAAGAATGAATACACTCAAATCAGTAACTATGGCCTTGAGCTGGAATGACAAGAATTTACAAAATATAGATTTAATGTAGGGGACAGCACTCTTCCTCCGGTTGACCATAGGGACTTTCTAGGGGTACACTTTAGGACCAGACATCAGGGTATTTCTCATTTTTATAATCAAGAGGCAAAGATGGCCTATAATGTGAATACTATTTTTAATTTTGCCAAGAATCCTCATCATTGAAATAAGAGTTTATAAAGCAAAAGCAACTGGTGGGGGGCCTTGAGGACTGCTCCATTTTGCAAGTAGCAGAAAACATTCTTGAAGCGCTTACTGTTGCTTCCTTCTTCTGCCCCTTCTTATGCTGTATATTTAGAGATTGGCCAGTCTTTTATTGATGAGATACGAACTGCACCTGTACCTCCCTGATTCTAAACATAAGTCGAATATTAAAATCACTTCAGCTCGAGTGATGTCTATTTAAGGATGCCCTAGATAAAAACTAAGATCACTTCCAAGTCCAAAGTTTTATAAATCCTACCTTATTAACAAAGACAATGCAGTCCAAAGTAGCGATGTCTTATCACAACATGCTGAATATCATGATTCACTGGAACAATCTGAAGCTAATCATTTAAATTACTGATGACTTATAAATAGCGCGATTACTCTCAAGTATTTGAGCAATTGTGTCCTGGCTGCCATAACGCTGCTGAAACTGCACTGCATTCCGTCTTAATTTGTCTGTTTTAAAACCAGTGTCAAAGTTTAAGCAGGCGTTGAGTGAGGTCTCAAAGGCTATGTGCATGTTTAAGGCTAATCCAATCACCCCGTTGTTAAAGTTGTACAAGGGGAAAGCTGGGTCTGCAGCCACAGAATGGATTTTTGGGGCCATTCACCTGTGAACATGGTGCAGTCCACAGAGAATCCTAATCCATTTTTTAAGAAATTGTTGAAGGCATATGATGTTTAAAAAACTTGGATTTATTTTATTTTCGATCACTGGGGCTTTGCAGTATGTTTTTAAAGGCATATCTGATAGATATTTAGCCAAATCATTGTCTGTTTTCAATATATTCCAATGTGTTTTGAGAATTGATTGCACTTTATTATGGTTTGTATTGTACATTGTGATGAATATTATTGGAACCTTACAACCTAGCTGCCATTAACACCTAAGGGTAATTACAAATGTACACGTTGCAATGTCTGTAGATTCATAATGGATAAACAAAAATAAATTATATCACCAATGGGGAAACTAACTGCAACACAGAGGGTCTCATTACAAGTTTGCCGCTACAGTAACAACAGTACTGGTAAGCTTGCCGGTACCGTTGTCTGCTTGCGGGTGCCTTAACGCCTGCTAGGACTGAACTGCCAGGCGGACCGGCACTCGCGAGCAGACCATGTCGCATGCACCGGCACCATTCAGAATGGTGCCGGTGCATCTGGCCTCCCCATTCCCATTGAGCCCTATGGGGATCAAATGGGGAGCTAATTTACCAGCGCTCGGGAATGGGCAATTACCGGGTCCGGCAGGGCCATAATGACCCGGTAATTGCCCATTCCCGGGCACCTCTTAAAAAAAAAAAAAAACGACTCCGGCGTCAGCCATGCCGGTTATAACGGCACAACTACCTCTGTAGTCATAATGAGGCCCAAAATGTGTAATCTATAGAATACTCTGCAAATGCATTTTGAATCCTACAAATGGAAATATGGCTTGCAATCATACATGATACATGAAACAACAGGCTTCTCTCCAAAATATTGGGTACGTGGATAATTTCGAGAAGGGTTGCAAAAAATGTTATGTTTTTAAAATCACTGATGTGTTTTCTGAAGTAATCTTTATAACCAATAATTTATAAGGGCAATAAAGCTTAATTTTTATGCTCGACTCAGTATTGTTGGAGTCATTTGAATTACTAAACGGCATTTCACTTGACATATTCAATATTATTAGATGGCAAATGACTACATATTGACACATCTGCCATTCTTTTCAGTTAAATATTCTGATATCACTGGAATCTACATGACTGGGGAAATAACAAATATAGCAATTTTCAGAAGGTCAGTGTCAAGATCCCTCATATTTAATAACCAGTTCGTAAAATGATTTATAAATAGTCACATGTTACTTTTGTAGTCAATCTTTATAATAGTTGTTTATTTCTTGCACGTTCTGTAGACTCAGCAGATTCAAACTTATCACAGGTGTGTGAGTACTCAAGTCCAGAAAAAGGCTCAGATGAGCACACCCAAACCGGAAGAGAAATCGTCAGACAAGAAAGTAAACAAGGATGGGATGGACAAAGGTGCAACCCAATCCTCTTCAAAGTCAGGTCCCCAGAAGAGCGAAGGGAAACGCCAAACTCTAGTTCAGCCGTGCACACCGAAAAGAAGAGCGCGGGCACCCCGAACACTGGGACAGCTGCGTTCTCACCACCCAAGGGTTGTTTCGTGTGTAAGGAGCTGGGCCCTGGGAAAGGATATCCTGCTTGCAAGTACTTGCCCAAGCAAGCCAAAGTGAATGTTGGACTCATGAAGGAGGCCATCATTAGTGTGGGCCTCTCGGAGGAGGATTTCCCACTAGGCCAGGAAGTGGCTGAATGTGGATTAGTTACACTGAGTGGGAACGGTACCAGATCTCCAGAACAGACCCCATATCCCAAAAATACTCAACTCTATAGCATGTGTACATCAATGGACACAACACTTCTCCGGTCCGAGACACCGCGGCTAGCGTCACCTATGTGAACCGGCAGTGGGTACAGCCAGGCCAGTATATTGATGGGCCTGAGTTGTGCTTAAGTGGATTTGATGGTAAGAGTAAGTGCCCCTTGGCGATAGACGAGTTCAGCTGGCGAGGTGTAACAACCCAGCATTGTGGAGCAGTGAAAGACACCATCCGTGTCCCATATCTGTTGGGTAATGATCTTCCCGATCGCGAAATAGTCGCAGCGGCACACGATCGAGGGCCAAAGAGAACGCCAGATTGAACACTCTGAAAAACATGTTTTAACATCAAGTGATCAATAACACCAACAGGTATGTCCTACAATAGACCAACAGATGATCTCCCATAGCAAGAATTCCATTCAGCACCAACACTATACCTTCCCCACCCTGGACCCAAAACATTAAAACTCATCCCCAGTTTCATCTTATAAAAAAAGTGGGTAACAAAGACAACAATACATTAATGAAAGCAAAATGTCATACCAATATAACATCCACATTCCAACCCTGTTGTTTTAGGGCTCGGGCTAGTCAGTTCTTATATCAACTTTAACCTGTAATGGCACCAATTCCCACCTCCTACCATGATCAAGCAACTCCCCTTTCATAACACTGTTTATAGATCAAATTAAGTGCTCACAGGCGGTGGGCAAAGTGACAATCCTGAATTCCAAAGATAGTTAGTAAATGGGGACTGTTGTTGTTTCTAAGGCAGCATGGTCTTCCGCAAGGTTATTTGTCCACTGCCAGTAAGTTCCAAAAGCTTATGCCACGACAGATGTGCAAGATTTTCTATCCCACCATCCTACCCCAATGACACATTTGACATCTAAAATCACTGCTGTAACAATCCTTCCCTTATTGGAAGTTTCCCACCAAATATTTAAAAGTTATCTCTTCAACTTCACACCACTTTCCATACAACACATACATTCCAATGCTCATCTTAGAGGGGTCAAGTACCATCTAACACAAAGCTTATCTGCCATTTTTACACAACATGTTATCTTCCAATTAATGCATACATTTATAAGGTCTTCTTTTGAAAGGAGACTGGTGTACTGCCCTGTGAAGCAGAGGACCGGGCAACAGCCTTGGTTGCTTAAGGTGATGACTGACTCAATGAGTGTAAAATGTGGGTTTTGTGGCGCATCGGAAGCTTTACGCATTGGCAGGGCTAGTTCCAGAAAGGAAGTGGAAGGTTTTTCCAATCTCAGTTCAATTAGTCCCCCATTATATGGTGACTTTGGACTAGTATATAACAAGGGTACAGGCCTGGCCTGCACTTGACTTGCTTTTCAATAAACTCCGTTTACCATCACTCCACCTGCCAATCGTTGCTCTTGCTCTACTGTGAAGGGGATTCCTTGCAATTAGGCCCATTTCTGTTTCAGAGGCATTAGCATTATCAGATGAAAATGTATATTGCATTATTATTGGCCTCCCATCTGTTTGTGTGGATTAGTTTTATTTGTAGCGTTCATGTCAGTCAGTCATCTTGCAGGGTTTTCAATTATCTGGTGCATCGCATTAGAACCGTGGTTTATCCCTTCTCCACATCAATCAGCACCACCAGCTGCAATGCCCAGGACTCACCACATTAAACTCCCAGAAGAACCAGTTACCAATAACCTGTTTCCTCCAATATCTTCTTGGTGATTTGAATCATTCATACCTCAGGTCCTTTCTGGAGCACAGGCCATACCCAAAACTACAGCCTCCCAGACCCCTGCGACCTCCTTGGGTTACGGACTCGTGGGCAGTGAACATATAGTTTCACTGCAGAGCTACTCCAGGGCCACCAGCACCCAACAAGCCTCTTACTAGCTCCTGCTAGAGTTTAGGCGAGTTTTACATTGTTAGGAGGCACCACCACAGTTTGGCTCACCCAGGTAACACCATCGGCCGACAGGGATACCAGCCACCAGACCTCCACCACGAGAGTTGGAAGCCCAAGCCCAGCAGCTTTCAAACCACAGGATCCAGGAGGAATTATCTGTGTTCTATGAATTTCATCTCCCCTGGGTAAGCATTGTACAGCTGCCATTATGCAGAGCCTCACAGGCATCTTCTACGTCCATCTGGACTCCGCCTAGTCAAACACTTTGAAGAACAAAAACACAGAAAACCAACTAAAATGGCTGCTCGTCAAGCTATTGAAATTTGATCGCCATTTTCTTTTTCAATAAGTAACAGATTATTCATACTTTAACAGTGTATCCAGATTGCCCAGTCATGCAAGGGGTTTAAATGAAGAGATACATTGGTCAGTTTACTAAGCTGATACTTATATATTCCACTATCCTTCTCTGTGGTACAAATTCACCTGAACCACAGAATGCTGGCACTTGAAAATATTTTTTTGTTCACCTTTTAAATAAGAAGTTTATTTTTGATTTTCCCTTCCCTACAGCTGTACATTTGTAGGTCACTTTGCATTATTTCAAGATGGCACCAACTTGGGCTGCTGGAACATACATGTATTGGTTCAGTTGCAATAATACTGTAACAACTCTAAAATGGTGCCCGTTTGGGTAACTGAAGTAAGTATGATTTAGTGGTCTAGTATTTGTAAGATCGCCATTTTAAAATTAGAGAAGGTGTTTGTTACAGCAATAAACATGCAGCAGCGGTCTAGTGTTTGTAAACCTAATACCAAAATCACATCAGCAAAATGCCATCGCTGTTTGTATTGCCCGTTTGAACGTTGCAATAATTAGAAACCAATTTGCACAAATCACATGTTATTCCAACAGTACAGATATTCTGCTGATCTCCATTACAGTAGTTTTTTCATGTAAAACAATATTTTATGCGAGTAGGTCACCAGGGAAAAAATATAGTTTAAAATTCAAATTAGAAATGTTAAAATTGCTGGTTTTTACATGTTACTATTTAATATTTGCATTTAAGGATTCACTGGGTCCATGTAATCGAGGGCAAGAATAGTGAATCACCAGCAAGTTACATCTACAGGTAGATAGGTTAGTCTGAACTTGTAAATTCAAATACACATTTTCTATCAATTAGTTTGTGCATATACATAAGCAAACAAAATGATTTAGTCCTGTATTGGTTTACAGATGTATTGAATCCAATGAAACAGGTGTTGCTTTATCAAAATTATGGTGACTAATCACACCACCATCCGAGATGGTAAGTGGTTTCAAAATATATGATCAGCATTCATGTATTTTCAAAAAATGTATAACATTTCGATTGACAATGAGAACTACATCCTATTCAGTTTTTGTATATCAATTATATTTGCAGATTACTCACTGAGTCTACATACCATCATGAACTTGAAACCCTGAAGAACGCTTCGCCACGAAATTAAGGGCCAATGGAATGACACTTAAGTTGGCTTACAATTAAAAGAATCCTCAAGTTGCAGTTGTCCAATGAACTAATTGGTGGACGTTATGACCACAAGCACTATGGACATTTGCTTCAATGGGCTTCAAATCTGTACAGATCAGTACGAAGTTAAAGTATGGTGGGTTAAGAAATGCATCGGTTTTTGACATTCACTACGGAGTACCTTATTGGGGTATGTTAAATGCAGGGGGTACATTTTGCATACTTGTTTGGTAAACGTTTTTGGAACTACCAAAATAGTACCCTTTGATCGTCTTGAGGAGGGTCTGGGCCGTTTCCGCCACATAATGTGCCTCCAATATATTGCAGACTACCTGAAGAGATCGATGCGCCCTCTGGGACTAACTTTTTTTGTGCCTACGTTCCGCCTCAGTCACCTCCCTCTTCAGCCGGGGTTTAATCTCTGTGCAGAACTTGTGGTAGGCAACCGCGTGGGATATTAGCGCCCCTCGAATGACCGCCTTCATGGCCTCCCCCACCGTTGCTGACGAAGTGGGCCCCTCTTCTTTCGCCTGGAAAAAATTTCAAATGGCTTTTGCGATCCCATCCGGTAGAGATCATACAATCTCCATAGGTAGCCGGGGGGATAGGGTCGTGAATCCGGACCGGGGCATATTCCGACAGCGCTCTCACTCCTTATGGCTATGTCATCCGGATAAAATATTAGCTGGGGGTTTGCCAAAAGTAGGTCTATGCGGGATGAGGTGCAGTGAACGTGGGAAAATTATTCCCCTGCATGCAAAAACCTCCACACGTCAATTACCCTCAGGGACTTAAATAGATGTAGTAGCCCTAATGCAATTTTTAAGTCTCTCGATGTGGGATGGTGTGTTTTGTCAATGTGAGGGTCCGGCACCCCATTAAAGTCGCCCCCCATCACCACCTGGCCTTCAACAAAGGGTGTCAGCTCAGACTCCTGTTGGAATGCCTCCCGCCCCTCGTTCAGGGCGTAGACCGAGATCAAAGTGCAGAGTTGCCCAAACAACATAACTTCCACCTCCACATATCTTCCTTCCAAGCTATGCTGCGACTCCAGCTCAATGAAGGGGACCCCTCTCGCGAGGAGGATCGCTGTGCCACGTTTCTTAGCATCGCTGGATGTCAGGAATTGCTTTGGAAAATGCCTGCTGTGCAAGCAGACAAAGTCTGGAGGAGTCAGGTGAGTCTTGTAGGAATGTTACAGAACTGTTCAGGTCCACCAGTCTCTGCAGAATCGATTTGCGCTTGGGTGGCGAGTTTAAGCCTTTTATGTTAAGAGTCACAAATGACAGCTTCCAGTGAGGGGGAGGTGCCGGTTGTGGCTCAAGTTCTCTGCAAAAGGGGGCAGAGGGATCAGGGTGAGTATCGGCTGCCATCTGGTTCCACTATCACTTCACGCTACTGTTGCAACTGGGTTTTCAACATGTTAAACCAATACTGGACCAGTGCCAACTGGGCACCAACAAAACTGGACAAACTGCCCAGGCAACCAACATTGGTCTGGCTAAATCCATGTGGGCTCGGGCCAGCCAAGCACTGTAGTCAGCGGAGGTCCATCAGCCTACCATCAACTTACAGGCATCATCAAGCAAAGCATGCTCATTTGCGTTTCGGGTGACTTCCAGGTTTTCTGGCTTTCCCTGCCGTTGACCAAGGGGTTAGTTGCAGCTTCAGGTCCTCCCCTTTGCCAGTGCAGGCTGCTGCGAAGGGGAATCTTTGTTCGCCACCGGCTGTGACTCTTCCCATAGGTCTTCTGCCACCTTGAGAGAGCGGATCATTCTGCTGTATCCGCTATAGAGAACGGCAGTGTCGCTGGGAAGATCCATCTATACCGGATCTTCTTGTCTTGGAGGATGGTTGTCAACGGCCTGAGGGCCCTTCTTTTCTGTATGGCAGCCATAGCTAGTTCTTGATAGATCTGCAGGGTCGCCTCCTGGTAGATAATTTCCAATTGCGACCAACCCGCTGCCATGATTTCTTGTTTGGTAGTAAAGAAATGCACTATCGTGGTCACAACTGCTGGAGGGATCCAAGGGGCCCAGCTTCTGTCTCCCCCCCCGTAGTCTGTGCGTCCGGTCCAGCAGCACGGCGGCTCGGTCCTGGAGTGCAAGGAGCATCTGGAAGAAGTTACTCACATATTCACCTAGGTCCGAGTCTGAGGCTGGGATCCCTTATATACGCACGTTATTTCTTGATGCATCGTTCTCTAGATCCTCCTGCTTCGTTACCATAGGCTCGCTCTCGCCCTTCAGGGTCTGGACCCAGCGCTGCAGTTCTGCGATCACTGTCGAGCGTTCCGCCGTCCCATGCGCGACCTCCCTCAGCCTCTGCTCAACCTCAGTCACCATGCCACCCCATTGCTCCACCTACGTAGAGAGCTCAGACATGGAATTCCAGAATTCCAGTTTGATATCTACCATAAACACCCGGATATCCTCTTTTGTTGCTAGTTGCCCTGAAGCCTGAGAAGGCCTTTCCAGGAGTGGACAGTGGCCCTTATTGTTTCAGGTTTCCTCCTTTTCTCCTAGGGTTGTAGAAGGGTGTCAATGTCTGCACTTTTAGTTGCTTTTTGCAGCTTGGCCATTGCGGCCCCTAAGGGGGTTGCAGGGGATAGGTGATGGGCCTCTGCTCGTGGGGTAGGTGGGAGGCAGGCTCCCCAGCAGCTTAACTGCTGACTTAATTGTTGTAGCTCAGGACTGTCCAGCACTCCCCAGGACCTGCAGCACCCCCAAAAGTCACCCCAATACTGGCATCCTCCGATCTGTCAGACTGCAGGGCACTGGTTCTGGAGGGCATTGGTTCTGGACCAGGGGCAATCGCTTCCACAATGTAAGCCTGCGGAGCAACTTATATGGAAGGGTCACAGTCTCCTCACTCCATCTGCCGTGTGTACACCATTTCCCCCATCCAATCAGGACCATAGGCACCTTCCTGTGCCAACTGCCGCCCAGGGGACATCAGGCCTGCAGAGAAGCAGTCCACCATGATGCCAGTGCTCAGAGTGGGATCATCACAGTATTTACCATACTACTGCTAGCCCCTCCCCTGGGCCTCACAATGCTGGCTGGCGACCAGGTCCTTCTTTCACCGTGCCAGGTCGTCAGCAGTGAGACATGACTGCCACAGGTTCCAGAGGTGTGGGAGGGGCTCTGGGTAGGTCAGCCTCTGCCCCGCTCACCTGAGTGCCTGGGCCAAGAAAGATGACCGGTTGGCTCCCGCTCACCACTGCAGGGGCCACTGACTCATCGCTCTGCTCCTGGCCCTCTGCTGAGGTCCGGGACTGGAGGACAAAGCCTGCATGAAGAGGCGAGCGCCATCATGGTTGACAGAGGTGGGTCTCCCGCCAAGCTGCCGCCCTCCACCAGGGAACTCACACTCCCGGGTTGATTTCCAGCTCTGCTAGGTTCCTGGGGCTTCCCTCACACACTGCTCTGCATGTGGGCTGCCCGACTTCGGATTAGCCATGTTGCTGGCCTGAAATCACTGGGCTCCGCATGGAGGTCATCAGGAGAGTGTCCACATTAAAGGCGCGCCAGCCCACACCCCCATCCCATACCAATTCTGTTGCATCTGGAGGGTTCCATAATTGCGCTGCACACACAAAACGTTCTTCAGTTGTAACTGACCTATTGCAAAGAGATTAACCTGGTAAAAACACCTCAAAATCCAAGCTGATTGGCACCCTAAGAAAGAAACGCTGAGAACATTCACTGGTGTTAAGGGAAATGGATTTAGGGTTGTTTTACCGCGGCTGAAATGCCAGTGACAGAAATTACTGCATGAGAAATGTACGTTATACATAAATGTTTGTACATTTCTCATGCGGACATCCGTGGTAAAACAACCCCAAATGCATACCAACAGTAACCCCTGCCCACACCCCCTAATTACCTTTCATTGCGACGCACTGTGTCCCTGCGAAGCTGGTTCCCTTTCACTTCCGTGATCGGGAATCAGTGCCGCAGGATCCTTTTTTTTTGGGTTGGGTCAGCTGCGGGGTAGTGGGGGGGTCTCCTGCAACCCCCGCTCGCTATACTGTATAGCATAGTGAGAGGGGTGTTGCAGGGGACATCCTGGCAGCCTTTGTTTTTCTTTTATTTTAACCTCGCCCACCAAAAGACCTAATATACATACCACAAAAAATTCGAACTTTTGGTAGTTTTAACTTTTTGTGGTATGTATATTAGGTCTTTTGGTGGGGTAGGTAAATTGGATTTAGTCATTTTGGCCGAATCCGTGAAACGGAAGTCTATTACTTATCTGTAACTGTATTTCTCCAGCATTGGTATCTTTCATAGGTTCACATGCTTGAATATTCCCTGTTGTCAGACTGGGAATCCTCAGTAATTTAAACTGATCATTAAAATAAACGTTTCCATAGGAAAATGGTATATAGATAGCCCCATAGGGCCTGTATAGGCATTAATTTGTGTAGTCCCTCCACCTCCTTCTGTCCTTTTAGAGCCCAAACAATAAGGTGGCAGGGCTTAAGGTCCACCCCAGGCATCCACCTTCAGCTTTTGCAACATAAAAACTGAGAGGTGATGACTGACTGGTTACCGAGCAGCCCTTCCCCAGGTCGCCAGGGAAGGAGGGCGGGCACATGTGAATCTATGAAATATGTCAATGCTGGAGAAATACAGTTACAGGTAAGTAACAAATAATTCTCTAGTATTGTATCTTTCCTAGATTCACATGCTTGAATAGAATACAAAGCAGTAAACCATATGCTGTGCCTGTGAGTAATAGAAGAGGGTTTGTCTCTATGTAAACAGAGCAATTGCACAGAACACCCATGCCAGGAAACAATAATAAGGGAAGAAGGGATACGTAGGTTGCTCCTACCTTAAACGTTCATGTGCTGAAGGACTGCCTGTCCAACTGCTGTTTCCTTTTTGGTACCTTCCCCACAAGGAGTAATACTTGGCTAGTGTGTGGCGTGTGCTCCATGTGGCCGCTCAACATATACCCATCAAAGACACTTCCAACTGGAATGCCGCTGATGCTTCTCTTCCTCTGGTGGAGTGTGCTGTTGGTGGGGACGGTAATGGGTCACCTCTTGTCTGAGGACACTGGGTGATACAATTAGACACCCAACGGGACAGACCTTGCTTAGAGATGCATCGCCCCTTGCAGCAGCCTGAAAAGCCGACCAAAAGTCTTGTTGACATTCTAAAATCCTTTGTCCTCTGCATGTAGAATTTTTGCGTTCTTGAGACTTCCGAGGAATGTAGTGTCTGTTCAGCTGCAGTTGCATGGGTGCTGAAAAAGGTGGGCAACACTGTCTGCTCAGACAATGGCAATTCTGACACTACTTGAACTTTGGGTGTGGTCCAAGAATGACCCAATCCTTCTGGAAAATTGTGAAAGGTGGCTCAATGGATAGTGCTTGCAGTTCCCCAATGCGCCTGGCTGAGGTGATAGTCACCAGAAAGGCTACCTTCAATGATAGGAAACGTAGGTCACGCTTATGAATGGGGTCATAGGGCGTTCTCATCAGTGCTGTCAAGACGGTATTGAGACTACAGGATGGAATGGGCCTTTGTTCCTTGGGGAAGGTACTCATTAATCCTTTGAGGAAAACTTGAACTGCTGCGTTGGAGACCAGAGATGAGCGATGAGGCCTTGTGGTGTACGCCAAAATGGCCGAGAGGTGCACCTGTATAGATTACTGGGTTAGGCCGTTCTTGGAGAAGTGGAGGAGATGGGGTAAAATCTGATCCACGGATGCTGTGAGTGGGTCTGTGCCTCGGTGCCATCTTCCACCATAGGCCCCTGTGGGGTCTCAGTTTCCCCTTCTGCTGCCGAGGAGTCCACCTTCGACCTCCGCCTCTTGGACCTAGCCTCGGCAGCTGCGGATGCGGCACCAGACCCCTCACTCCCCAACGAGATGACAACATGGGAGGGGAGCTGGGCCTTGCGTCTCCGGCTGGCGGTGGGATCCCTGCCGCTGTGCTCCACCGTCTCCGCCCTCTTCATCAGTTGACACTGCAGGCATGGAGAGACAGAACACAGGCATCAGGGCACTGTACAATGGTCTGATACACACTGTTAGGCATAAACCTGTGCAGTTCCCTTAGGGACCACTGCAAAATGTTTAAGACTACAGGTGTTAGCAGTAAACCCAATTGGTAGCAGTCTGCACCACCCAGATTTACCTGGTAGCTGTGGCTGAGCAGTCAGACTTCTCTCAAGAAGAGTTAGGCAGTATATAGAGTATACACAATAGGGCAGAAAATACAGTAGCACAAGCAAACACTGACCAGAGCTTTGGTATAAAAGTATATAATTATTTATTTTAAAACACACTTGTAAAAATACACTGGCACTAATGTGTCAAGCAGGTTCAAACACAGTCACTAGAAATATATACACCTCCCTAATTAATTATTTGACAAGTCTAGGTTAAGACACCACTTAATTAGCAAAACAGAGGTGAGCGCGTAACCATAGATGGCACTCCAATAATTTGTTAAAAAAGGGATAGAAAAGGAAGAATAGGAAAATCACACAGTACCAACACTTAAGGAACCACAGCAAGTCAAGAAAGGCAGGGTCTACTGTAGAGCAAAACGTTCATAGGCCAGGCCCACTCTTGGAGAGAGCAAGGCGGAATGTGCCCAAGATCACACAGTGGAAATGCACTCAAAGTCTTTGCAGGAAAGTCAAAAAGAGGTTGGATCAAGTTAGAAAGGTAATGTTAACAGGTCCGAGGTCACCCCAGGATAGAGAGTCAAGGATTTACGGGACACCTTGAACAGCCTGTTGCAAGGGAGACCAGGCGGGACACAGTACCTGAAATGGTGAGAAAGCTCCAGCGAGGGCAGTTGTTCCTGGCAGCGGGTGCAAGTCGGGGCTTCGTCCAGGGGAAGAGAAGATCTCGAAATGGAGGAAAGCTGGAGGTCGTTGCACTGCCAGGGAAGAAACCAGCCGCGGAGTTTCCCGGTTAAAAGGTACTAGTGGTGCAGCGTGGCTATCCGGCCGCCGGGGTGCTTGGCACAGGTGATTCGACCACGAGACGATCCAGGAGGCGAAAAAAGGCGAACTGGTTGGTCCCACCAGCTCAAAGGGAAGAAGACTCTCCTGGAAGAAGATCTTCTCTGTCGTCGGGAAAGTGGCGAGTTCGTACAGCAGGGCTCCACCGGTGGTGTCGTCGTTGTAGATGACTCAGCTTCTCCCCTCTTCGGATTCTTTAAGTCCTGTGGCGACTTCTGAAGTTCCAGTCCCCAAAGCCCTGCTTTTATGCAGAAAAACCCCCATTCATCAGCCTAGCTGTCAATCGAGCCGGGCGGCTAACCACTGGGCCAATCAAACAAGAGTCCAGGGTGCCTATTCCCCCCTCCCCCACCTCCCACACATCCTGTAGACCCAGACAGAGTGGCACCACTTTTGGAGGCTTCTGTGCAGAAGCCCGCCAAAAGTGGAACAAAGGGCTCGACTTGGGTTGGGGTTTCAGAGGCGAACACAAACGCCATTTTAAAACCGGGTATGGCAAAAAGACCCAAACGGGGAATAAATATTAAATAAATAAGCCGGCGTTATCTGTAACATTGCACCAAAAGTGGTGCGTTTAAAATGAATGGGAAAATCCCATAGGAAATATTCCGGGGGAATATTTCACGTGGTATCCACTGCCACCAGCCAGAAACTCGACAAGGGGGGACTGGACAGTGCCCCCTTGGAAAACAGACCCAGGGGCAATCGAATTACCCCTACCAGTACTTCCACAATATGATGGTTTGTACTGGTTCTGTTCACAATTTAAGACTACGAAAGCAAATGGTGACTTTCATGCCCTGGGAGACAGTAGTCAGTCCCAGGGTATGGAGTCTATGTTTGGGGGTCACTATGACACCCCTGTGTTACTGCCCTGAGGGTGCTGTGTAACGCATATACCAAAAACACATGAAGCCCTATGGAGTAAAAGACCCCATAGCCCATAAAACACATTAAAGGACATTCTAAAATCATGCCTAAGAGTGGGAGAAAAAGAGTCTCACTCTTAGCAGGAGAAAAAAATCAAACCCCAAAAATCCAGCAAAGCTGCTGGGGGACTCACTAGGTTTGGGAAATTAGCCTTAACAGAGAATTCTCCAGTTGCGCATGAGTGGCAGTCTCAAACTTCACACTCCCCAACACACATCATTTGAACCCACACACATGCGCAAATCAACAGGAATGATGCAGCAGGCAGCACCATCCATACACATACAACAGCATGAGCATCTGAAGGTTAGCCTGACGTCACATGCAACACGGGGAGTGCCGAACACATGCACACACGCCACCAGACATACATGCAACTGTACATCTCCACCACCTGTCGCACTGAAATCATTGCCATCCAGGTCACATCTGCCAATCAGCCTCCTACATGTGGGGGTCATATGCTTCCATGGTGTATCACAGTGGCACACATGTCAAATACACACACGTACATTGAGCACATACATGAAGGTGGAACCAGCATCCATGTGTCACACCACAACCATGCCACAGTACATACACAGAAATGTATACATGTGTGCACGTACACATGCAATTGGCCATCATGCATTTGAACACATACACCATTGATGTGCCTCACACATGACTGGACTCAAATGCGGCAGGCTCATGTCCCTGTACATACACATCCATACATGGGCCTTTCAAGACATATGTTCAACCTGCACACTCCTGGCACACCTCAACATGCACTGCATCCAATCAGTACGCATGGACACTTACCGCTCGACTCCGGACGGGTCTGCCTCTGAAGGACATGGAGGTGGAGTGCTGGGTGTATGCGTTCCAGGCCCCTCATCTGGATGTTGGTAAGGTGGACCCGGCACCCCTCTGCATGCTTTGCCTTCAAGAGGCGCCAGGCCTTGCTGAGGGTCCTGTACCTGAAGTCCTCCCAGCGCTTCCGGACGTGTTGCATGTTGGGGGCTGCCAACACCTTCACGTTGATGGCAGCCACAATGTCCTTCCAGATCCTCTTCCGTCCTTCATTGTCGGCGCGTGAACTTCCAAAGAGGGCATCATAATGCCCCAGGACTTGCTCCACCAGGATGCCAACTTCATTGGCAGTGAAGCTGGCAGCCCTCTGCCTCTCTGCTGGGGGGTTGCCACTGGTGCCAGATGGTGGTGTGTCGGACATGGCAACACCCGAGGCAGGTGTGGGTGGGCAACTGGGTCCTGGGGCTGGGCTGTGGAGCGATGGAATACCAGTCGGGAGTCTTCTGTTCCAGCAGGGGTGGTCACAGCAACTGGACCCCTGTAGATGGCTGACGTGCGTGCAGGCACCAAATAGCAGGGCACGTGGCCAGCAGGCAGGCAGCAGCAGATGGTAGGTGGGAGCGTGCTCAGGGCTGTGGGGGGCAGGAAAATGGCCTTCTGGGCAGGAGCGTGGTCTTCCGTGTGTTGTTGCGTGGCCAGCTTGATATGGAGTGATTTGGCACATGAAAAAACTGCACGTCAGCATGTAATTCGAGGAAAGGCCCTTTAGCACGTAAGCGCATCTGTGACGTGACACGTGCGGGCGTTCCCCTGGCACGGGTTGAAGATCCCACGTGGGTTTCCATCGCTCTGTACGTGCTTTTCGTGGAAAGCGGTGCGTGTGTTTTCCAGGCATTGGGGTTCACACGCGATTACTTCACAACGGGTGGGTGTTGGCTACGCTTTCTTCTTCTACACGCAAGGCAGATGGTGAGTCGCACAGCTATTTTTCCCACTGCGGTTGTCCATGTCCATGTTTGTCGGGTACCCCTTTTTTTACGGGCATACTAACCTGCATGTTGATCGTGTATGTATTCTTTTGGGCTCCTGGCTGCCACAGCGTACTACGTGTGTTTTTTATTTTTTTACATGTACTTGGGCAACAGGGGTCGCTTATCTCTTTCTTGCTTTTCTGGGATGCCTGTGTGTTGCGTGACACGTCATTTCTCCTAGGGGGCCACAGAATGGGACATTCATCGTTGCTGTATATATGTGTTTTTTGTTTGCGCACACTTTTGTAATGCGCAGGGACGCTACCGCCTGCCTTCGTGTGGCGGACATGTTTAGGCCTGTGCGTGACTTTGGCCGTGTGTGGGTTTCCCCTATTCGATTCCATGAATATGTGTGGTTCGCGTGCGTGTGGGCATTCTGTGTACTTCCCAGCAGTACATCCCCAGTTACGCCCTTATTTTCACGCGTTGTTCCCCATTTCGCACGTTATGTCCCGTGTTCCGCCCCCTTTTTGGTGTGTACGCTAACGTTGTGCGCTTTCGCTGTGTGCCTTGCGCACAGCGTTCTGGATGTTGCAATGACGCGTGCGCCCGTGTGCGCCACGCACGGATTTGGCGCACTTCCCAGGGGAAACACGCACAGGGCTTTCCATGAATTGCACGCGTGCGCTTGCTTGTTCATGTTTGCGCCGGCTTGCGCCACGATATTCGGCGCACATTTGTTCCATCAATCGGCACCTGAATCTAGCGTGAGGTTATGACATTTTCGCTGCTGAGGTATCAGCCTTTGAGAGACAGACAGGTGGGATCGTGAAGCAGCTTGCCTCCCTGCTGAGACAGTAGATGCAAATGGAGGTCTCCTGTAACATTTGCAGAATCGTTGTGTAACACTCGCTCTATAACCGCCTTTTGCAGTAGCTTGTCCACTTCCACCATTAGTTGTTATATTAGATGGACCTTTCTTGCTTGTGGAGACTGAGATGGGGGTGGGGTCAATGGTAATGGTATGGTCTCCTATCACCACCTGTAACACCCACTTGTCTGATGTGACAACATTTCAGGTCAGTGCTGTAGTTGCTGGCTTATCTGACTTCCCATCTGGTTTTGATGTGGGCGGTGCAGTGTTTTGGAGTCAATTTTTCTTCGCCTGGGCCCTCTGTCACCTCCTCTCCCTCTCTCATCTCCGATTGCCTAACTGCTATTCAAGATTGGTGTTCCGCCAATGATCTTTGTCTGAATGCCAGCAAGACGGAGATCCTCCTCATCGGCACACCTTCACCATCCTTTCCCCTCACTCTCTGGCCGGCCTCCCTTGGCCCTCCTCCTACCCCCACCTGCGAGGCTAAGAACCTCGGGGTCATCTTTGACTCCACCATTTCCTTCTCTGCCCACATCTGAGGTCTCTTAAAAAGTCAAATTTCCGACTGCACCTCCTCAGAGGTACTCTGCCTTTCCTCTCCTTCCCCCAGGAGCTTCTGGTTCTCTCTAGCTTGGACTATTGCAACAGCCTCTTTATAAATCTACCTGCCTCTACTCTCCGCCCTCTGCAACTAATCCAGAACAGGACTGCAAGACTTGTCCTTGGCCTCAAACCCTTGGATCGTATCTCTCCAGCTTTGGAATCTCTCCACTGGCTCCCAATGGATGCAAGGATTAAATTCAAAACCCTCTGCATTGTCCACAAGTCTTTCTGGGGCGTGGGTCCAAAATACCTTCAGCGATCCCTCAGCAAATACCTCCCCTGTCGAGCTCTTCGCTCCTCTACCTCCAACTCCCTCAGGGTCAGTTGTTTTTCAAAGAAACAAGCTGGGGGTAGATCTGTGTCTGCGACTGGGGCCTCCCTCTGGAACAGCCTCCCTGCCACTCTAAAACTTGAGGAGAACCATCTCCAGTTCTGGAAGCACCTCAAGACCTTCCTCTTTTCTTCTGCCTTCGCTCCTCCTCTCCCCTGCTGATCTGTTCTCTCTTGGCACTGTGCACCTCGCCACCCTCTGTCCTTCGGGCCCAGGTACCTGCTCACCCTGCCACCCTCCCGCACTGCCTCCGGGCCACCCCTTGCACTGGGGTCTGTATCTGTACCCATACAGCCCCCGCCTTTCTCTTCCTGCACTTATCAGACCTACCATGTCTGCTGCCTTAAACCTAGCACTTGCAAATTGCTGGCTGCATTACCACTGTTTGTTGCCTTTATTATTTATGTATTGTTATTGTTCTGTTCTCCTCTGCTTCGCACTTTCCACTTATCCCTCCTTCCATGCACTTTTCCCCTCCCCCATGCACTTGCACGTTCTCAATATCACTGGGCCTAGTAAGATTGCCGTTTTATTCTCCCATTTCCCCTCCCTTGCCTTGTCACGCTCTGAAACACTTGTGTACGAGCGCGATAGAAATAAAATAGCAATCAATCAACGTATTATCTACAAAGGTTTCTTTGACACTGTGAAAAATCTGGATACCCAAATAGCGAAATGAGTCCCCCTCCCATCTGAGTCCCCAGTCCAGGAGAGCCGTCAGATCCAATCGCAGAGACCCCCTAGCGGAAACAACACTGATTTTTCTATATTGATGCAATATCCAGATAACTTTCAGAAGTTGTCCAGCACTTCTAGTAGGATTGGTAGGGTGTTTAGCAGATTACCCACTTATAATGACAAATCATCAGCGTATAAGGAGATCACGTGTTGTATCCCTCCCATCAGGATGCCTGCATCGACCATTTCTTTCCCGAGGTATCTTGCCAATGGTTCCAGCACCATTGCAAACAATATCGGGCAGACCAGGCACCCTTGCTGGGTCCCTCTACTTAACGTCCATTGCTGTGATACCCAGTCATTTGTTTTCACTCTTGCCATTGGTTCATTGTACAGAAATTGCAACCAGGGACATATGTTGTCCCAGCACCCGAAACAGCCATTCCCACTCCACAGAGTCGAAGGACTTCATGGCGTCGAATGAGGCCACCGCCATGCCCTCTCGAGAGTCCCTAGCCTGGTCCATCACATGATGTAACCAAAGAAGATTCATTGTGGTGCTCCGCCCTCCTACGAAGCCACACTGGTCTGGGTATGCCAGACATGGGGCCACGCTGGATAATCTGGTAGCCAGTACCTTTCCAATGATCTTTGCATCAACATTTAATAATGAAATCGGGCAATAGGATGCACACTCGAGGGTGTCTTTATGTTCCTTTAATAAGACAGTTATTATTGCTTCCCGCATTGATTCTGGGAGAATCCCAGTCACAAAGGCCTCGTAGACTTTCTTAAGTCGGGGGGCCAATAGTTCCTCGAACATACAGTAGAACTCCACCGTGAGTCCATCCCCTCCCGGAGATTTACCCTCTCCCATTGCCTGTAATGCCTTGCATATTTCTGATTCTTCGATTGGTTAATCTAGCTTTTCCCAGACGTCGCCCACGAGGCCCAGTAATTCTGCCATATCTAGGAGTTCCTTTGCACCCTCTTCCTCACTCGTATACAAGGATTGATAGAAATGTTGAAAGGCTGCATTGATGCCTTCTTGGGTGACGGTTAAGTCCCCGGAATGCCTTCTAATTGGAGTAATAGTGTGCCGGGGCTTCTCCAGTCGGATCAGCCAGGCCAAGAATTACCCTGCCTTAGCTCCCTCCCCATGAATCTGTATGTCCCTCTTCCATCAAATCTTGAAAGTGAGTCCTGTGTCTGATGCCAACATTAAAGCTAATTCCGTGCCCCTGTCCTGCCTTGTCACCCCTTCCTGCTCCAGGGTACTATTCTCCCCTTCCAATTTTCACAACTTTTCCTGTAGAGTTCTCTTGACCCCGATTGATTTAGCTATACAGATTCCCCTAACCGTGACTTTGAACACCTGCCATAGGGTTCCCCAACTGTCCACCGAGCCCTCGTTGTTTTCATAGAAAACGGACATCGCCTCTTTCAGCGATTCTGATGGCGGTACTGTGGATCACGATGGACCTGTATCCTGTTCAGGAGAATGGTGTCTATAAGCAAGTAGTACAGAACACGCTTAGCACTCAGCCTTACAAACCCCTACAATGGTGCAATCAATATTCTGTGGTATATCTATAACTGTTGGATATACATTAGATTGTATGGTTACCATCATGTGACGTGTTCTTAGTTGTTCGGAATGTAGATGGCACAATGTACAGTTACTATGTTGGGACTAGATACCACCATCAAGATTGCAGTTTGCGCAAACCTTCTTACTGAGAAGCAAGGCGGCTTTCAGGTACTTATGCCATATTTCTCCCTGTTGGGGGATGTAACAAGAGTAAAAACTCTATATATGTACTTAGACATACTAGATTTCCGGTCTGGGACCCAATTGATCCCGAACCCCTGTCTCTCCAAATTCTACAGGGACCTTGTGCAACACCATTAGGGTGCGTGCAGTC
Organism: Ambystoma mexicanum; assembly: GCF_040938575.1. Classification (NCBI taxonomy): domain Eukaryota; kingdom Metazoa; phylum Chordata; class Amphibia; order Caudata; family Ambystomatidae; genus Ambystoma; species Ambystoma mexicanum. The sequence goes on along the minus strand of NC_090927.1, from coordinate 625,043,190 downwards.
CTTTACGTGCGTTGCCCCAATATCTGTAGTTGCAAGGATTACTGCTTTGCCACAACAATTTCTCAAACAGACGCCGTGGCTTGCACAGGTAAGCCACTCTTGATTTTAACATATCCTTTTGTGAGTGAGGAGCCTATTTTGTTGGGTTCCCTTCAAGGTGGACCTCAGCGCCCTTTCCTGAATAATTGTTGACTCACAAGTCACGGTCGCATGACTGTAACAAAGGAGTTTCCTTGGCTCCCTTACTCCGTTTGAATAAAGAATACAACAAACTATGTTACTTGTACTAACTAGTGTCATGCGCCCTTGTCGTGGAGAAGAAAAGGAAGACCAAACAATGCCTCTTATTCTCCAAATTGTAACCTTTGAATTTTTAATTGTACATAAATTCAAGGCGTGCCCTTTGTGATTACACGTGTTTCGACGTCTGCGTCTTTTTCAAATCAGGGCTAATCAAGTTGCATTAACAGTTATTTTCATTTGCAAAAACGAAAAAGATAAATGAGCAATAGTTGTATACACATTCCAAATAAAACATAACAATTGCATGCATGCATGTTAATGGATGGCCATTGAGGGAGGGGAAAGGGTGGGATTGTTGGGGATGGTTGACGAAAAGAGAAAATGCAACAGATAATGGTAGCTAACGTAAAAAAGAAAGACATAAAGAAATAATTAGTTAATAAATAATGTCCCGTTGCACTTTTCAAAGAATTTTTTTTTAATCCTTAATCAACCCAAAAAAAGAGAGGGAGGTGTGTTTCTTCTTACCTAGTAAGGTTGATTCAAGGTTCATGTGTTGGTGGTTTGAGTTAAATAGTCATGGGTTAAATCCCTAAAATGAAAACATCATATGGCCCATTGATGAGCTGCCTTCCTTACAATTAATGAAGTGCACTTTACCAGGGACTAGAGCGAGCTATAAATTGTTTAAAGAATGTCATAATATAATTTCCAAGTGACTTTAATTTTGAACTCAACGTTGTAAACTTACAAACTGGGCTAATCTGTTAAAGTTTATTTGTGAAAATAAGCATTGGACCGGGTCTTCATGTCAATCAACCATGGTCATACAAATCGTGTTTACACGCCATGTGTGCGAGTGTTTACCATAGTTACTTGAAGCTAAAGTTGCACTAGCACTCGTGTTTATCGTTCTTGGACATTAAACATTATCGATCGTGCCACCACGTGTTTAGCACGTGCGGTCGCATTATGTGAAATAAGCCCCCCTGCGGGAGCCCCTCCAGCACGCTTACCTGTGTCAGCGTGTTCCATCTCAGAGTCCCCGTTCGCTCTGTGCCGTGTTACTGTTATTATTGCGGCCATGAAAACTGGTCGCTAAGTCCTACTTTAGTTTTCACTATGTTCGTCTAGTTCTTTTGTTTCTGGTGTTAGACTGTTGGTATTACATAGGTTGTTACAGGCTTCCTTATGTGTTGGATGAATGTAGGAAATTAGAAGCAATTGTGAATTGCTGTCTGGATCGAATCACGATTTTTTAAAATGTCCAATTAAATGCCATATTCGGATACTACAAATTTTTCTGAACTACAAATATATGTTTCATGTTGTATGTTATTACCAATTTTGGTTTTAAAAGTTGAAAATGCAAAAACAAAGACGATGTCAGAGCATCTCTGGTAGTCCTTTTATGGTTTCTAATGTCACGGCCATATTTTGGGAAAAACAAGATTGTACAGCGTGGGAATCGTGCTCCCTTGAAACATTTTACGGCGGGATGCCCTTCAAAAATATTGTGGCTTGAATAGAGTGGGTATACGTTTTTTTGGGGGGGTTTTACGTAGGGAGGATTTCTTCATTAACTTGTGGTCTGGTGTTACAAAGACAAGACTGACTATAAATGGTACAGAACCTGGTGTGTGTTTATGCGCACTTCTCAAGGATATGAGGCATACATAGCTTAAGGTTGTCTGTAAAACGTGAAAAACAGGGGTTCAAAACTGGTATATAAAGCATGCTTTTGTAACATATTTAGCCTCTGCAAAGTAAATGTTAGAAATTACAGATGAAAAATCACAGATGAAAAATCTAATTCTGATCAAGTCTTGCTAACTTTTTGTACAAAGATTGTTCTTTCACTTGTTATTAAAGGAATGAGGCCATCTCATGGTCTGAGTTCAATCCTCTTTCCACTGCACGGAATTATCAGATTAATTTCTCTTCTTCTTGCCTCAATTTAACTTCAAGGTCTCCTCCTCTTGGTCCCAATCAATACGATAACCTAACAAGAATGGAAAGAAAAGCCCTTTTTCAACTTAAAAAAGATCAAAATTTGGTAATCAAAGGAGCGGATAAAGGAGGAAAAATAGTAGAAATGGACAGAGTGGACTATGTAGAAATGGCAATGAACCATTTGAATACACCGCACTGCTATATCAAACTGAAAACTAATCCAAAATTGGAGATACTATTAGAACTGAAAGAAGCAATCACAACGTGGCACAGACAAGGACTCATCACCGATGATGAAAAATATTTTTGGGAAATCAAACAACCCATATTACCAACAGTATATTTTTTACCCAAGATACACAAAGAATATGCAAAGATTCCAGAAGGAAGACCCATCCTTAGTGGAATAGGTTGGGCAACCATGAACATGGCACATTACATTGACAACATCTTAAGACCGATGGCGATCAAAACCAAATCCTATTTGAGAGATACCACTGAGCCAATCAACAAATTAGCAATGATAGAATGGCAGCAAGGTTAACGTTTGGTCACTTGGGACGTGCGCTCCCTATACACATCAATCAGACACAACACTGCCATAGAAACTATGGATTATATATTTTCAAAGGAAAGTGCATCCAATTACCAATCTGCAAGTATGTTGAAAGAAATGCTCTTATTGACATTACAAAACAACGTATTCATTTTCAATGGCCAATTTTTCAAGCAGACACAAGGGGTGGCAATGGGAATAAAATACGTCCCAGCCCTTGCCAATCTGACAATGGCAATGTATGAAGATAAACACATTTATACAGACAAAGAATATGAAGCAAAGGTAATATTATGGACGCGGTACATAGATAATGTACTGATCATTTGGAAAGGGGAGGAGGGATCCGTAGAGGAGTTCAGACGGAGAGCAAATCAGAACACAATGGGGATAGAATTCAGAGGAACGGTCAGCACCAACGAAATAAACTTCTTAGATTTGAAGATTTATGTGGAAAATAACCATCTCAAAACTAAAACCTTCAGGAAAAGCACAGAGGCAAATTCCACCTTATTCTCCACAAGCTGCCATGTTAACTCCGTGATCAGGAACATACCAAAGGGAGAGTTTATCAGAGCTCGGAGAAACTGTTCTGAACAAAGCAGTTTTGAAGATGAATGCGAACTACTGACCAGCAGATTCAAAACAAGAGGTTATGGAAACAAAACAATAGCACAAGCTAGAGATAAGGCCACCAAAATCAATAGGGTGAGTACCCTTAAGACAACAAGACCCATGCAAGATGAAAGACAAGAAATCCGCTTTATCACTAGTTACTGTGCAGACAATAAAGTATTGAGGAAGATTTTAAGGAAGAATTGGCACTTGTTGCAATTGGACGAAAATGTGAGGAAGTACATAGGAGACAATCCCACATTAACCTATTGACGGGCCAAAACCATCAAGAATATTTTAAGCCCTTCACTCCTTCCAGAAGAGAAGAAAGATACCCCAACCACATGGCTCCCGTCACTAACAACAGGGTTTCGGAAATGCGGGACATGTACAATGTGTAAACATGCTCTAAATAATATGGTGATCTTCAAAGACAAACATCACATAACTCACAAGATAGTGGATCAGATTAACTGTAGAAGCAAGCTTGTGGTCTATGCTATAATCTGCTATTGTGAAGAAATCTATATAGGCAGTACCATTAGGGAACTCAGGATAAGAATAAGGGAACACTTATCCAACATCGGAAGTCAAGACACCAACTTACCTCTAGCCCAACATTGGCAAAGAAAACACCAATTAGTCGATAAAAAACAATTGAAATTTATTGGGCTTAAAAAAGTGACCCTGGGACCAAGAGGAGGAGACCTTGAAGTTAAATTGAGGCAAGAAGAAGCGAAATTAATCTGCAAATTCCGTGCAGTGGAAAGAGGATTGAACTCAGACCATGAGATGGCCTCATTCCTTTAATAACAAGTGAAAGAACAATCTTTGTACAAAAAGTTAGCAAGAATTGATCAGAATTAGATTTTTCATCTGTAATTTCTAACATTTACTTTGACAGAGGCTAAATATGTTACAAAAGCATGCTTTATATACCAATATTTCACGTTTTACAGAAAACCTTAAGCTCTGTATGCCTCATATCCTTGAGAAGTGCGCATAAATATACACCAGGTTCTGTACCATTTATAGTCAGTCTTAAGTCCACCACAAGTTAATTAAGAAATCCTCCCTACGTAAACCCCCCCCAAAACACGTATACCCACTCTATTCAAGCCACAATATTTTTGAAGGGTATTCCACCGTAAAATGTTTCAAGGGAGTGTGATTCCCACGCTGTACAATCTTGTTTTTCCCAAAATATGGCAGCGACATTAGAAACCATAAAAGGACTACCAGAAATGCTCTGACATCGTCTTTGTTTTTGCATTTTCAACTTTTAAAACCAAAATTGGTAATAACATACAACATGAAACATATATTTGTAGTTCAGAAAAATGTGTAGTATCCGAATATGGCATTTAATTGGACATTTTAAAAAATCGTGATTCGATCCAGACAGCAATTCACAATTGCTTCCAATTTCCTACATTCATCCAACACATAAGGAAGCCTGTAACAACATATGTAATACCAACAGTCTAACACCAAAAAACAAAAGAACTAGACGAACATAATGAAAACTAAAGTAGGATTTAGCCGACCAGTTTTCATGGCCGCAATAATAACAGTAACATGGCACAGAGCGAACGGGGACTCTTTGAGACGGAACACGCTGACACAGGTAAGCGTGCTGGAGGGGCTCCCGCAGGGGGGCTTATTTCACATAATGCGACCGCACGTGCTAAACACGTGGTGGCACGATCGATAATGTTTAATGTCCAAGAACGATAAACACGAGTGCTAGTGCAACTTTAGCTTCAAGTAACTATGGTAAACACTCGCACACATGGCGTGCAAACACGATTTGTATGACCATGGTTGATTGACATGAAGACACAGTCCAATGCTTATTTTCACAAATAAACTGTAACAGATTAGCCCAGTTTGTAAGTTTACAACGTTGAGTTCAAAATTAAAGTCACTTGGAAATTATATTATGACATTCTTTAAACAATTTATAGCGCGCTCTATTCACTGGTAAAGTGCACTTCATTAATTGTAAGGAAGGCAGCTCATCAATGGGCCATATGATGATTTCATTTTAGGGATTTAACCCATGACTATTTAACTCAAACCACCAACACATGAACCTTGAATCAACCTTACTAGGTAAGAAGAAACACACCTCCCTCTCTTTTTTGGTAAAATAAAATTCTTTGAAAAGTGCAACGGGACATTATTTATTAACTAATTATTCCTTTATGTCTTTCTTTTTTACGTTCGCTATCATTATCTGTTGCATTTTCTCTTTTTGTTAACCATCCCTAACAATCCCACCCTTTCCCCTCCCTCAATGGCCATACATTAACATGCATGCATGCAATTGTTATGTTTTATTTGGAATGTGTATACAACTATTGCTCATGTATCTTTTTCGTTTTTGCAAATGAAAATAATAACTGTTAATGCAACTTGATTAGTCCTGATTTGAAAAAGACGCAGACGTCAAAACACGTGTAATCACAAAGGGCAGGCCTTGAATTTATGTACAATTAAAAATTCAAAGGTTACAATCTGGAGAATAAGAGGCATTGTTTGGTCTTCCTTTTCTTCTCCACGACAAGGGCGCATGACACTAGTACAAGTAACAGTTTGTTGTATTGATTTTAACATAGCCAGCTTAAATAACTTGATACTAGGCTTTATTGTCACTCTTATAGACAGATTTATTGACACAAGTCTTGGACTTGTAGATTGGACTTCAACAAATTGAATCAACGAAGTCTGCCAGAAAGGAAATCCATTACGTTTGGGGTGTCCAGTCTTCCCATTTATTTGAAACCAGGCTGAATGATTCATTAACCACGGAAATACACGTAAGCGTTAATTGAATGAAATAAAAAAGTTATACACATCACCTTACCTATTCGACAACATTGAGCCACTGACATTACTCCTTGATTCTTATCTTGTAGGCAGCACACACATCGAACAGGCCACCCCACAAGTCTCTTTCGTCCTGATGAAGGCCCACTCAAGATAGGCTCATACAATAGCCTGTGAGGGCTGAAACACACCTGTGTAGACTCTTCCATCTTCACTCTCTGTGTGCACTGTCCACACAGTTCTGCAATTTCAATATTTTGTTCAGTATTTGTATACACCTGTGTTTTGTGTGTGACAGGAGGCTACTCATTGATTTTAGTTATATGTGTACTATAAATTATGCTGTAAATGACTCATATGTATGTATTACAACATTATGATTTTGGTTCATGCTTGGCCACTAAAGAAATGTTTTATGTATTCTGCGTGCTTGTAGACCTTTAGGGCCTCTCCTTTTTAAATATAAACATTCATTGTAAAAAAAAGAAAAAGGTGTGTCTACCATGTCATATTAACAATACTTCTGGGGGAACCGAATAGGTGAGTGTTGTCCCGGTTCACCTTTGTTTCTTGATTATAGGGCCCTGCTGGGCAGAATAGGGTCTCAACCAGGAGCCCTTATATGTTGGATCGAATGTAAGAGACATTTGGTTTCATAGAAAGTTTCTCATCAATAACCACCCCCAAGCACTTAACTTTCTTGGAGATGTCGATGGTATTGCCTGCAATGCAAAAGTGAGAGAATCAGGAGCTAATTTGCCCAGGCGTGCTCTAGAGGCAACAATCAAGAGTTCAGTGTTATTACAATGAAGGGCCAATTAATTACTTGCCATCCAGGCCTGACTGGCATTATAGATGTTGTTTATGGCAGTAAGATCTTGCTCATATTGTCCACTCAGCTCAAGAACCACCTGGGTGTCATCGGCATAGTTTGCATCCTGGCCACCCAGCGCGTCTAACGAGTCAAGCAGGGGTCGATTGTAAATGTACAGAATAGGGGACAAACATGAACCCTGAGGGACACCGCATGTTTGAACAACATGCTCAGAGTGCTCCTCACCAACTGATACCTGAATAGTCCAGGGTCGTAGAAAGGAAGATAACCAACTGGAGGCTTGAGTGGAGCAATGGACGACCAGATTCTACTAGAATGAAAACCACATAGAGGGCCAGAAGCATCAGCAGGGCAGGATGACCTGATCATATGGTCAGGAGCGCTTTTGCCGTCAGTGACTAGATACTTCGCTTCCTCTCGATATTCGGCTAGCAAGTGCTTGACTACTCAGGACATTTTGAGCCAAAGCACTATCGAATCTGACAGTCATAGCCATTGCATTGCCGGCCCTCGCTGCTAGCGATGTCGCTGCTGACACCTATTCCATTGCTTCGAGTTTGCGTCCCTCCTCGTCTGGCAGGGCGGTCTGAGGAGGTGCTGGGTTCTGCAATTTCTTTCTAGCCACCAACCGTAATCACACAGTGCGGTTTTGGTTGCCCTTGCAGACACACAGGAGCTGCGTCAGGGGCCTTGTATTTCCTTTCTGATCTTGCCACTTGCGCAAATGTGCAGAGCAGAGTAGCCAGTATCTTTTTGCCTGCCTCCTAGATTGTGTCCAGGATTGGTATTGTGGAAACTGTTCAGCGCCTTCTGTCTGTGTGTGACTTTTTCTCCTGCATGGCAACTTGGATCTGAAAAATGTCAGCCAACCGGGCAATAATTGAATGAAATTAGACTATCATCTAGCAAAGAAGTCCCACCTGGGGAATGGCGTCTCCTTTGCTTCTCAATGATATGGATGTCCCACTCATCTGCCTTTTCGTCGTGTGCATCCCTGGGCAGCTCACTCTCCTCCGGGCCATCCTCCTGTATATCAGGATCAGAAATGTTGCTGAAAGGGTAATCTCCATCATCTGGATCCATCGGGTCTTCTTGCCACTCGGAGACCAACAGTAGAAGGGACCTGGCCACCCGCATCCTCTGCAGTGAGCAACATGACAGAGAAGGAGACACCTGTTTCTGTGGAGCTGGTGGCGTTATTCCTCTAGGAGGCCCACTGTGGTATGAGGAATGTCTGCTTTGACTGCTTACTGATGGTGATGTATGCAGTGTGAACCGCAGGTGACCTGCTTCTGGAGCGTTGACGTGATGCCAGTGATGTGTTCCTGCTAGGGATAGATTCTTCCCGCCTAGGTAATGGGATAGCAAACCTAGCCCTCCGTCTCCTCTGGAATTCATCAATTATTCTTTGCATGGACTGCATTAAGGTTGGGTCGAATGGATGTGGTGCGTCTTGCATGACAGGCTGACAGTGAGGACTCTGCTCTTTAGGCTGTGGCTCCTCCTGCTCAGAATACTCTTCCTGTAGGATAAGATCTGGCAGTTCTGCCATTTCCATGACTGGAGACAGCTGTGCAGTTTCTTCCATGCTGCCTATATCAGGATCTTGTGGTTCCTGGTGAAAAGGCACTTTTTCAGCAAGAATAAGCTGAACTGGTGGGTGGCTCGTTGACAATGCCCATATCAGTTGATCCTCTATGGTCATGGGCAGCGACATTCTAATCAATGGGGCTTTCTTCGAAGGTTTCGTGGTGTCCATTGACAGCGTTTCCATCGACAAGGACTTCAAGGGGTGATGCTCCATCTGGTCCTTCGACGAGGTCTTTGAAGAGGCAACTATTTTCTTAGTGGGCAGGTGTTTCTCTGTAGATGGCCAAGGCATTTTGGAGGGTGTAAGACTACTCGTAGACTGCGACAGAGCCCTTTCCATTGACGGGCCCCCATGGATGACCGCTCTGTAGACAAAAGGTGTAGCAATAAAGCTTTTACGTTTTTTGAGGTGATCACCTTTGTGTAGGATCTTGGAGAACTTTTCAGAAGTAGAGGAAGTCTTTTCACTCCATTTCTTTGATTTAACAGTGGGGACTTTGCTCTGTCCACTGAAGCTCTCATTTTGGGAGCTTGCTTAATTCAAAAATAGCTCAGAGCTCAAGAGAATTCCCCAGTGTTAGGAAAGATTTCCCTTTGGTGAAATTTTCCCTGCATTTGTGAACCCCCCAAAGTTCTTGCTTTTGTTTGGAGTACCTAACCTGCCTTTTTCCAGTGGAGCACAGCCTTCAGCTACACTCCTCTGGGCTTTCGCTCATTTGTTATGGGGAAACCGACACGTCCTTCAGGCTGCAAGTACTGGGAAACTATGTTTCCCTTAGTCTTCCACTTTGTTGCCATTTCTTGGTAACTTTATCTATGTGCCAAGTACCTTACTTTACCGCACACAGTGGTTCTTTTCTTTTATGGCCCAAGCCATCCTCTAAGGATTTTTTGGTGTTTGTACAAGTGTGCCTAGGACGGACTGGTGGTAGCAGTTTACTTTTAAAGTATTTTTACTCCGTTTTTATGAACCATACCACTTTTACCGCAGTTGGCCAAAGTGTCATGATGCCTACCTCCAAGGAGCCAGACCAGGCCCAGCTACCCCAGAGGCAGACATGTCCCCGAGGGAAGTCTCAGCAGCCCCAAGTAGGGGCCCTTTGGACTCAGTCCTGGCGCCTTTGGCGCCAGGCTCATAAAAGATGACTTTGTGTTTAAAGGTGCTTGGTGTAAACATACCTGATGCAGACCATGCTGCAACATCCGGGCCATCTAGAGGCCTGAATGGGACTACTTTATCTTTGGGGACTACTTAACCACACGGGTGTGGCCGGAGGAAGAATACATACCTGAGAGGAAGGATACATACCTGGAACTACTTTGAAGGCTATTTAAGCCACGCCCAAGCAGCAACTCACGCTTCGCGTTGTTCTGCATTTAGCAGCTGGATGCTCACCGTGTCTGCTCCTGCATCCTGACTTCTGCCACGCCCGCCAGCATCCTGGAACACCTGCAAAGGGAGAAGAGAAGAGGATAGGATAAGAGAAAGAAGAGTCCTTACCTGCTAAATCCGCATTCCGGAGACATTTCGCCAACGATCCTGAAAAGGAAGACATTCATTTTAAAAGCACATCGCATCGATCGCTGTAGCGCCGCATTCCACTCACCTTTACTAGGCCCCTCCATGTTCATCAGCGACCATCTGGATCCGCAGCCACATTTCAGCGCCTAGTGAGAAAAAGCCAAGAACAAAGGTGAGCTAGGGAAGAGAATAAGAAAACCTTAATTTGCCATCATAAGACTTACCTGTTGGGTCATTCCCACTTCATTTCGGGTCGGTGCCGCATCCTGGCATTTCCGGACCCCGACCCCTAAGGGGAAAAAAGAGACATCAGCGTTAGTGAGCGAATGCTAAGACATTACCTGAACGCTCATTAAAGACTTACCTGATATCTACTGGAACTGCACCTCTCACTTCGGGTCGGCATTTCCGAACCCCGGCCCCTATGGGGGGAAAAAGACACAAGCATTAGTGCATTAATGCAAGGACACTAAAGGAAACTCTCATCAAACAACTCACCTGAGTTTCCTTCGTCGGTTTCATTGCTCATCTCGGAATCTTTGTTCTGCACCTGAAATGGAGACAACAGACAATTATTATTTCGGGCTCATACTTATAAACAGAATTCTCACAGTACTTTACCGGGAAGGTCAAGCAAACTTGAACTCTCTATAATCCATGATCCAGTGAAGTAACTGGATTACAACGCGGCCCTGCATCAGAAGCAGGACGGAGAGCTCATCCTTTCAGACCCTAAGGTGAGACTTCACGGGGAATCGCAGAAGGGTTTCGTGGAGGGTGAGAAGAGAGTGGGAGGCTTACACATTATCCCGCAGATTGTTAATACTCCCTTTTCTCACACACAAGGATATTTCTGCGAGCCAGACAAGCCAGATTTGAGGGTCCGGTCCTGTCCATCTTCCGAGTCCTGCGCTTCACCATAGAAGAGGCAACCGCACTCCAAACCAGGCCTGCGCCTCCGTGGGAGTCAGGTGAGCATAACACAAAGACCGTGGCTAGTGCCAAAAATGGCCATGCCACAAAGTCTTTTGCCCTGTCCTGTTAGCCATTTTGTCCCTTTGCCTTCCCCCAGGTCGAGAGACCCAGGTATTCCTTATTTAGGCATGCAGGCTCCCACAATAACTGCGTGCTAGTGCCCAGGAGGAGGGTTGGGACTGTCTGGTCCCAATCGACACTACTGGTGCCACTATATCTGGTAGCCATGAATGACTGGAACCATTGTGGCCCACACCTGGCATGCATGGAAGAGAGCAGATATTCCAATGGCCATTAGATTTGAGCGCATAGCGAACCTCATAAGGAGGCAAGTATCCTTAACAAGAAAGCAGACCTGAGGAACCGCCGGTGACGCGTATGGAAGGTTTGGCACCCTGACCCTGGCGTTGTCCCGCCAGACCCCTGTTTCTTCATCGTACCAAGAAGACCTGCAAGGGGTCTTCACCCCATTGGAGCAGTGGGAACTGTAACGCTCACCTGGTATCCACGGGACATCACTCGGCCTGTTCTGACCTCTTACGACCTCGAACCCTTCCCTGGAGTCTACTCTACTGGAGACTGGGCCTGAAACACAGGATTGGTAGAGTTTAACTCCCTATTATCTCTGTGTGCTTGAACCCCTTCTTCCCCGGGGTCCAACCCTTCCCTTTGATCCACAGCTCACCTCGTTTTCTTGGAAAGTGTGCTCTCCGTCCTGCTTTCAGCGCAGGGGCGCGTTGATTGATGCGGGCTCGTTGCTGCCTAGTTACTTCACTGGCAAGAGTCCAACAGGTAAGTATAATGAGTCTTTTGAACAGTTCTCTAACTTCGTTCCTTTCCTTCCTTAGATGATGGCCCGCGTCCGGGATGGCGACGTGCTGCTGAGATGAGTAGCGCTGAAGGCGAGTGAGGGCGCGATGCAACCCTTTCGTATTTGTATTGAAAGGAGTTCTTTTTCTGTGTCTTTTAGGTGCCGCAACATTTTCAGCGTGGATGCAGGTTATGAAGAAGAAATGCGGTGAGTAAGCACGGTATGCAGCGCCTCTAGATGTTTCCACACTAACATGGAGTGTCTTTTCCCTATTGCAGATGCATGAGAAGTTCCGGAGACAGAGTTCCCCCAGAGCGGCTAGAATTCAGGTAAGCGTTTGAAGCTCGTACAGTCTTTAAAAATAAACGAAGATTTGCTGAATGCTTACTAATGCCTTTTTTCTGTTCTTTACCCTTTTCCTTAGGAAGCGGCGTGCTGGGATGGGAATGACACCGCCGAAGATGCCCGTAGAACAGAAGGAGCGATGAATGATGGGCATAAGCACTGCAAGGTAAGGCTGTTCCTAACTGTGTTCTTGCAGGAGCTGAGCGCAGAAGAAAGATGCAGGCCTACTGGAGACCGATCCGAACATGCGAGTGTCACGCTGCAGGTGCAGAAAACACAAAGCATGTTTCTCAGCCTGGGCGTGGCTTAACTAGTCTCTGGGTATCCCAGGTGTCTCTGGGCTGAACCACACCCAAAAGACTAGACTGCACATGCAGTTCTGGGAACCGAAATATGTGGGGGCATCCATCTTGTCCCCATCAATGCACTACAAGTCCAATCCCCAATGTTTATCCTATGGGAGTGAGTGAGTCTGGTGCCACAAGTGCCAAGTCTGACTCCAAGTGGGTCTTTGGAGGGATGGAGAGGCCCTCGAGGGCCATGTAGGTGATCGTGGCCTGGCTCCAGCCTGACATCTTGGAGGGCTGTGGACATGAGGTGCAGGAATCATGACAGGAACAACTACTCTCGGCTTCTCCTTACACAAAGAGCCTCTTTGGAAGCGTTTCTGGGCCATCCAGTGAACTGTCCAGCTCAAACCCAGGGTATTGCACAGGAACGCCACCGTCCCGAGTTGACACTCGTCCTAGCTCCTCTGGCTCATGATTTACGAGAGTATGCCATGCCACAAACATTTGCGGTCCCTCTGTCACCCGCAGTGGCCACCATCACTGAAAGTGCCTGCAACTCTTGCCTACTGTGCCCGAGACGAGCCGCACGGGAACAAACCTCCCTTCAAGGGCTGAGAAAAAGCAAATGTCCCGCCATGGACGATCGTCCCGTACCGCAGCTGCTGAGAGCGGGAGTGTCCTGAAACTGCAGTGTTAACACCTACAGGCGAAGTGGGCTGGGCTGCCAAAGTTTGGTCCGGACTGTGTTGACGTCAGGTTTCCAGACTGTTAGTCAGTTCACTGTAATTATTAGGTCGTTTCAATATTTCTTTTTTGGTTTGCCCTTAACCTTGTTTTAGAGGGAGCGTTTCCCAAGCCAGCATGGTGTTGAAGCTGGGAATTGATTGGAGAAAAATACCCTGGAAGCCGATTGGAGGTTGTGGTTGCCAGGTAACTGAAAGGGCATTCTTAACTGCCTTTCGTTATCCTCTCCTTAACAGGCAGGCCCGGTTACCATTTTCTCTTGGTTTTAGGACCATGTAAGTATCCTAGTAATTTTGGCCAGGCTGTGAAGATCCAGGTTCAGATCTGAGTGGGACAAGACAAGCAGTTATCCTGGTGGGAGCGCTGCGCTCTAGTTCTTGAAAGAAAATACAACTTTGCTGAAACTGATCCAAAAAAGTATCTGTCAAAGAAAGCTTGTTTTAAGATCATTCTGTTTTCTTCAAATGTAGTTTAGGTATTTAGTTAAGTTTAGGCTGTTTAAAAATTCAAGTTTGGAAGTCTTCCTGTAGCTTTCTAACTATTTGCTGAGGTGTGGAATGCTTAAGAAAGCTCTTACACGCATCTGCGTAGTTCCTCAGCTTATACTGTAAGGCTTGTCGAGCGCTCGCTTTGTTTTAAAAAGTCAGCATTTCACTAAGCGTATTTTCGTGAGGGAGTGGAGTCACTCCATTGCTGTGGACCCACTGAGGTGTTCAGTAATAGCTCATGTGCGGCTGCGTTAAACGAGTTAAAACGCCGCCGCGCACTTGCTCAAAGAGACGAGTGTCTCCGTCTTTGGAGAGAAAAAAACTGCTCGGCAGATTGAGAATCCCAGAAGGGAGTAGTTCATGGTGCAGGCCACACACATGTCTTAAGAGACTAGTGTGTCTGATGCGGAACGCTGCACAATACAATCAATCTCAGAAGCAGTCAGGAGTGAGCTTGTGTATTCGGTTTAAAAATTGGAAATTGCGCATGTACAAAGGGAATACTGTAAAGACGCTGCAGAGAACGGTGCGCTCACTCCAAATCAAAGAAGAAACATTTAAAGCATGCAAAGACGGTTTGGACAATTCATATAGTTAAAATACGTAGCTTTCAAGACAACATTTTCCCTAAGCAGGTCAGCATCATTTTAAAGAGAGAAACTATTTCAGTCAACTAACTTAAGTAATAATACACATTTTCCCCCTTGGAGTTGGAGCATAGATTACACAAGTAAAGTAATTCAAAGAAGACTTCTCCTTGCCAAAAGAATGGGGGGAAAAAAAAGGTTTAACAGTGAGGAGTTTTTCATCACATCTTCCAGCTATCCAGAGAGGTTCAACAGGTATTTGAAAACAAATGGGAATCAGTTGGTGCTAGTTTCAGACAGGGTGGAAATAATACCGCTCATTTTTTCATCCTCTGCTGTTGTTCAGCCTGTAGAAGTGTGAAACCTGTGTTCTTTTTTGTTTGATCCACTTCCCCCTTTCCCTCTGAGGTGTGAATACTTCTGCTGTCTTTATCCAGTAGTTGACTGAACACTTTGGAGGGTCTGTGGGGCTCAGCAGCTCCTGAAGACGAGGATTTCAGGACCTGACAGTTGGGGGTCGCGGAGTACTTTCCCAACTTACCGGTGGCCCCCTGGCACATGCATTCATTTTTACACACGAGTGTCCCTAAAAAGGTACTCCCCTTGGCTGGGATAGCCTGCACTCCCCAGCTATTCCTGACTGACCCCCGAAAGTCGCTCCATCTGCAAGGGTAGAACCTCTTCTAGGAATAGGAACTTATTCTTCATCGCCTCAAGCCCCTTCCTGAGCAGCTACAGCCCACTGAAGAGAACCTGCTTTTTAGTTTAGGCACGACCACGCGTTAACGCACAACTTTACTTTGAGCACTAGGCTCCTCTCTTCATAGGGCTGGACTACATAAAATAGGGATTGTTGATGAAGTACTGCCTAAACCAATATATGTGTTGATTTAACCCCTTTCTGTTACAGTTCATGCCCCCCCTCGTCCCCATCATGATCAGTACTAGGCTATTTGCAGAATTGTTACATAGTGAATGATCGTGTGTGGTATTGTTTCTTTATAACTGTGGTTTAATTGTGTTTTGATTATAAAGGCCTATAATAAATGTATTTTTAATATACATCTGTCTAAGAGTAATCTGTGGTGTTTTACTGTGTTTGCTCATTGTTGGGTTCTGATCACTCACCCCTCCTGCGACTTAGTCTTCACCGGCTGCCAAGCTACTGTAGATTGGTCTGGTTTGTCCAGAAGGTTCCCTTGTTCCACTAAACTAGGGTGGCATCCTAAAAATCTGCCCACCAGGTCAGAGTTTAGACATCCATCTCAACACCCTGTCAGAAGACTACAGTGCAAAATCTGAAGATCGCTGCCTGGGGTGGAGCTTAAGTCCAGCCACCTCATTGGTTGGGGTCTAAAAGGACCAAAGGCAGTGGAAGGACTACACAACCAAATGTCTACACAGGCCCTATGGGGCCATCTGTATAGCATTTTCCTATGGAAATGTTTATTTTAATGATCCGTTTAAATTACTGAGGATTCCAAATCCGAGGAAGATTCAAGCATGTGAATCTATGAAAGATCCAATGCTGGAGAAATAAATCCTTGACCTAGCTGGGCATGCAGACTGCAAGTAATTCTGGAAGAAATATGTAAAGAACAGGTGGCATTTAATGCAATAGAAAGGTTCGTTCAGAGGCACAAAATAATCGTTTTAGAGAGCTTTGGCACAGCAGTTCAATCAGATTGGTGGCCTCACGGTTTATCACACTAAAGTCTGGTGCTTGGACAATAGATGGTTGCAAATAGTTATTTGTGAGAGGAACATTTGTAAGAAGGTTAATCATCTTGGGCCTTCTCTACCAACACCAACAACTCAATCTTGCTTGCAGTTCAAGAACGCAGAATACTCTAATTTTGTATGCTACCAGAAGACTCATGGTGTCTTAAAACCACCTGGTGCATGAACATTGGATGGCACATATCAGCCTATCACATCCCTCAAAATAGAGACTTTGGCTAGGATGAGGAGTTTGCGACCCCAACTATGTGCAACTTCACCTAGTGTTTTCCAAACAGCAAATTACAAAAAGCTGCAATTAAAGCAGTGGTTTACAAAGAAGAGGACCGAAATAAGTGCAAACAAACATCCAGTGGGGTTGGGTTTACCGTGCAGTGCTTTAAGTGGGCTGTAGTTGAGCCAGGGCCCCCCAGTCCCACTACAATGTTGGGGGGGACATATTATCCCGCTGCGGCCTCAGCCGTGACAGGAGATGCACCCGCCATTAAGTCAGGCAAGCTGACAGAAGTGCTAGCCAGTCACCGCAACACTGTGGCTGTCTGGCACTTCTGTCAGTCACCGCAAATTCCTCTGGATGGGGTCACCAGAGGAAGTTACTGTCCCTTTGTTTCCCCAGGTCGCCGGGGAGTTTTTAACCCTCGGCGAACCTGGGGACTGCGACATATTTCAAGGTTTATAAAAGATGGCTTGAAAAGTACACAATTCAAGCCATCTTTTATAAGGCTTTGCTTGCGGACAAAGACACCTCGGGCCGTGTCCGTCAGCAAAGCTTTATAAAAGATGGATTGAATTGTGTCATTTTCAAGCTATCTTTTATGGCTTGAAAAGATAGCTTGAAAAGTATGCAAAGCATAAGGTATGCACACAAATATACAACTGTCATATTTGTGTGCCCACCTTACCATGGTTTGTGTACTTTTCAAACCATCTTGAAGTAAACAAACCATAGTATGGCATGCTAACAAATATATAAATGTAAGCATTTATATATTTATGTGTGTACCTTACTATGGTTTGTGGACTTTCAAGCAATCTTTTATGAACATAGACATGTTCAGAAAAGATGGCTTGCATAGTACACAAACCATAGTAAGGTACACATAAAAATATATAAATGCATACATGCATTTATATATTTGTTTGCGTACCTTACTATGGTGTGTGTACTTTTTTTTTAGGCCAAGCCCATCCCACAAGCCACACCGCCAAATGAGGGGCACCCCCTCAATTTCCTACCCCACTTAAAGCCTTGGGTTTATGAGATTGCAGTTCAAACTTAGACTTATCTAGCACCAGCCACCAATTCCCAAGAACTGAAACTCTTTGCCCAGGCCAGACGTAATGGGCTGAAGCAGGTAGCGCTGGTAACCAGGTTGAAAGAAGCAAGCATGCTCTGGCCTTGCAGCAGATACTGGAAAGAGGCCTGAAGGCCCTTCTTCCTGCTCTGCTCTGCCCAGCCCTTGAGGACATTTGTATTCCTAAAAAATCATATTTTATTGCTTTTTATAACAATATACAAAATACAACATCTCCCTCTCCCCTCCATCCCTTTGTTGTCACCATATCAGGTCTGTCTGATTTCTTGTGCCGCTTGCCCCAGTCTCTGCTGCTGTATAACCAAATGCTATATTTTTGAATACTCTCCTTTTCATCACCCGCTTCATCCCAGCGGTTTTCAGTTCACACCCTCTTCCCACTTCCCCCAAATCTTGGTGGCCTTGACTGGGAACCCCCGTGCGGCATATATTCTGTGTTCCTTCATGGCACAGGTGTCCATTTCGACAGACCACTGGGCCAGTCTGGGGCACCCCATTTCTGTGCAGTATCACGTTTTATCAAACCCATTGCGTTAGACAGGAATATACCCTCCCATTTATTTAGGTCATTTTCATCTGGGACCCCTAATAAGAGCTTTGCTGGTTCCAGTGCCACTCTGCGTCCCAGGACCCTCGTCAAACTTTGACAGCATTGCGTCCAAAAAGCTTTAATCCGAGGGCATTCCCAAAGGAGATGAAAGAAGGTACCCTCCTCACTTTGGCACCTCAGGCAGTTAGGGTCAGAGGCTCGCCCCCATCCAAACAGGGCCACTCGGTGATAGTAGACTCTGTGCAATATTTTGAGTTGTACCAGTCGGATTTTGGAGTCTATAGCGATCTCACGTGTATTCCTAAAATTGTTGAGGATGAGGGTGGCATTGGGAATACAAACATGTTTTTTCAAATGCTTTAAGTGATTTGAATCAAATGGTAACCAGATCTACGGCTGGGTTTGTAGTTCAGAGAAGCATAGGCAAAGAGAACTGGTAGCATCTGCTGGAGAAGTAGCAGTGTGGAAAAAATCAGGATACGTCAGACATCTGCTAGTGCTTTAGGTTTTGTAGATTTAGTTTGTGTCTTTACTGATGTAGTGTTATTTATCCTTCAGAAAAGGATATATTGGTCAAAAGTGCTTAACAAAAGTAATCTCCCTTTTCACCATAGCCATTTCAGACGTATTGATTCATCCCATTAAAAGTATGGGCACATTTCTGGACCTCTTGAAAACCTTTGCCTTAACTCTCTCCTAGTACATATCACTAATCTAGCATTAAAAAAACGTTTCTCTTTTGGGTCCAGACGTTCTAGAACAATCCTGGTATTTTCAGTACCTACCCTGATTATGGATTATAACGTGATAAATAACAGATTTCCACACTACGCATCTTTCATGTGGAAGTTAAAATGCTAAGCAGTGTAATTTTTGCACTGCTGGCTCTAAACTAGTTTTGAATCTGTTCGAGCAACTGGACTCAAGTTTTTATTGTTTTCCGTCATGTGCATAAGTCATATAGCAACAGTAAGAAAAAGTCTCAGTACAACACCCCACAAAAGAACCCCATTCCTCCTCCCAATGGATCTCCCTCACCCTAAAACACACTCCCTTGCAAACCCATACTCCATGGACTTTTAATTTCCTGGGCCAAAGGGATTTTTCTATAAAGGCTGGAAAGAATGAGGTCCGTCCCAGATAATTCATCTCTCCAAGATCAGTTAGGAGCTCCGACTCCAGCCTTGTATTAAATTCACTTATATTTCTCTGCCCAAATTAGTGCGTTTTTACTGGCAGAGACATACTCCACACATTTGTTTCTCAAATGAGCCAGGTTGTTTAACAGCAGGAAAAACCACATTCCATCTAGAATGGTCACTAGGGGAACCATTACTTGCATCATATCTATGATCCCTATTCTCCCAGTTCTCTGAGACAAATGCAAAATCAATCCTAGAGGATTTGGGACCATTTCTGCAAGGGGCCAGGAAACTTTGACCCTGTGGTTGCCTACAGGATAATTCTGCTAAGTTCCAGCAGTCAGACAACTCCCACCATTTCCTCACTTTGATATCCTGCACAATTGGCAGTTGATTTCCCTGAAATTCAGAATCAGTTGTTGGATCCAAACAAACAATTTGCATTGAAATCATCCGCAATTGTTATCATTTCTAGTGGCTGATTTTCCCTCCATCCCAACAAAATCCTGTGAATGTGTTCAATCAGTACCTTTTGGGGCGTTTCCATTTAACTACAATATACATTTATGATTAAGATAAGAGCTACTCCACCCTTCATGACAATGTGTGCCGTCAGAAAACCATACATGGAGTCATCAATACTTTCCATAGTCCATATGGTATCAGAAGGCTGCCTTTAAGGGAACTGCCATTTGGTGGCAAGTTAGATATCCTTTCACAATTACTTTTAGTTAAAAAGGTTTCTTGCAAAATCACCAACTCATATTTACTTAAGAAGTTGTTTATTCCCGGGGAATCCTGCAAGTGTGGAAACCACATGTATTCCAAGAGCAGGGGCTAAAACTCCACCCTCGACTCTTTATCCACCATCGTGGCACCCTGAGGATGAAGGGGCCAGAACCAGTCACTAAGTCTTTCACTCTTGTCATTTAGTGTCTCCCCCACCCTACACCCCCCCACCCAACCTGTGACCATCTATTGTGCGTTGTATATTTCAGGTTTTAGAGGACTGCTTCCATTCCTCATCAACTATCCCGGTGAAGGGAAGGAGGATCAGCCATGTTGTATACGTCAAAGCCCCTCTGGCAAATTTCACCAATAAAAGAAGAAATAGTTCTTGGCTCACAAGAGAGTAGCTGTTAGCCTAACCACATCCCACCGCTCCCAATCACAAAATTTGATCTATGTATTTGGACTCTATCTTCTTTAAGCATGGAATGTCATGTAGAATTGCCAAGACCATGGCTCTATATAAGAACCTATGGATCAGATCAAAGAACATTCCTTGCATGTTGAATTATCAGAGTTCTTGTCCAACCAATCCACCTTCCAGTGGCAGTCTACCACTATTTTCAAAATGTTTTCTTTTCGATGTCTTTAGTATCCAGTCTTGCTGACATTTCGGAATGGAAGCGTCCCTCCATTCAGTAAATAGCTACCACCGACACAGATTCGACTTGAAAGTAGGCTATTAATTCAGCTAAACTATTCCCAGTTCTCTTGTTAGTAACTAGAGTACTGCATACCTCAGTTTCCCTCCTCGATGGGACCCACTAACTTAGAATCCCTATAATTAGAAGTACCCCAAGGCATACATTTACTATCTGACCATACAGACATTGGGTTATCTTGCACAGACTTCTGATCATCTCCATATATCTTGAGGCAAAGGGTGGGCTTTTTGACCCAACCAATAGATCCATCCACAGATTCGGTGGGAGCCTTTGTTGTCAATGAGTCACATCATTACTAACAGATGGCTCCTGTGGGCCATTCCCTACTTGTTCTTCCTGTGCCAGCCTCGTACAGAAGGGTAGTAATACATGAATCCCATTGGTAGATGTATGGCTTGTAGAGGGGACGACTTTATTTTCATAAAAAAGGCCTTTACCCTCAATATTATTCAAAGAGCATTGGGAGGCCCTTTCCTGCCGACAATTAGATTTCTGTTGAGCTCTTGGTTTCCCAAAAACTGGGTCCAGCTTCAATCCTTTTGAGGGTGTACAGTTAGGATGGTTAAGGTCAGTTTGTACATGAAGTCGATTAATGAAACCCATATAGGAGCGGTTTATTTTCTTCGCTTTTTTGTTATTTTCTTATAGGACAGCCTTCTTTGTATTGCTATTTCGCTTACTGTTTAAAACATTTTAGAGCCCCCCCTCCCCCCTCACCTCATTGAGTTGTTTGTGGGGGAGAGGGATTCCATATTATAATTATCGATTGCTCAAAGCCATCCTCCTTCCTCCCAGTAGCATTAATTCTTCAAGCATAGCCACATCCAGAGGCATGTGAAGAAGAGAAGGGGTGTCAAGCCCCACCTCCATCAAGGTAGGTGTGCCACACTTAACAATATGGCCAGGGTTAAGCAGCATTCCACTCGGATCTGGACCATCTCAGAGGAAATAATTGTGTTGCGATTGTTAAAACTTAGGAACGCCTTGTTAAATGCCAGGGATCTTCGTTGATTTTGGGTTTCACCCATTTCTGTGTGAGAGTGTTCAGCTGATGCAAAATCACGTAGGTCCAGTATCATGAAGCTCACCTCGGCCCCCACTTTGCCCTCAAGTGAGGACTTCTTGATTGGCTAGCAGGGGTACGCCCAGTGTGGGTGATGCCTGCAGTGTACTCAAGCAGTGTCGCCACCTCCCCCACCCCCATGTTCAAGGCTCCTTGTGGGTTTCTTATCCTGCAGTTGAGACCCTGCTGTGTTTGTGTCCGTTTTGGGACCACCTTTCCCAATGCTGGGTTCCCTGTGGCAGCCAACCTGCCTGAGTCAGTGCTGCCCTGTGCCCCCTGCTTAGAGGGTGCTCTCCCCTTCTTCATGGGCCCCAACCACTACCAGCAGCGATTATATGCTGCTCTCTGCCTTGTGCCTAGTGTTCGCCATGCAGTAGCTCCTAGGAAGCTTGGAGGTGGCTGCCTGGGAGCTGCTGGGCAGGAGCCATTCAAGATCCCCTCTCCAGTCCCCCTGTTGCACACACCAGAGTTCCAATGGGCCAGCGCAGGAAAGCACTCCACTCTTCTCCGGTCCAATGCTGCTGTGATACAGTCCCCAACAGATTATCTGGTGGATCAGGAGTCTCCCTCCGGCCCCAGTTCTCCTGCACCACCCTCCCATAGTACCCGCCCCCCTCAGGGCCATCCTTCACTGCACCACCATGTTTTCACCAGGAGCAGATTCCTCCCTTCTGCTGCCTCACTGCGGCTTATGTTTTTCCCCTGCCATTCTGCCACATAATGCTGTCAGGATGAGTTGGATTGCCTTAGTTTGGAGGCTTATGCAGCCTCGCTTATGCGCCAGAGCAGAGCTAGACAGAAAGCAGTCTACTGCACAATGTTGCGCAACATCGCCTCCCAGCAATTGGACTCTCAACTGATTTCTAGACATTTAAAAGATTAGTTATTTATACCTAAAGGTTCTGTTAAATAGTTTGGTACTGTTTGGATTATCTATTGTCCAGACTTTACAAGTGCTGCAAACTGCATAGACACAATCCTCCCTGGTTTTTTATGTTACATGTTTCTAACCTTAGTATTGAAATTGTGTAGAACCCATTGCATATTTTACTTCTACTAAAAAGAGTAAATTTGTCAGTATGTACTGTGTGGACAGCCTTTTATTGTGCAATTACGAGTGACAAACTACACCTTTTGACCACCGACCTGCGGGTTGGTTCATAAGTACAGTGTAGTCCCCAAGCACCTACAAAGGAATGCCCAAACACTATTAGTTAAAACACAGTCTTTATATAATTAAGGTTCAAGGTTATATACACAATCACAATAACTCACTTTGTGCTCAGTTGATCTACAAGGGCAAATATATACACAGTTCTACATGGTACCACATTTACTATCATATTAAATTAAAGTGCTTCAACAGTACTTGGTTCTCTTTATTACTTGATTCGTGTGACATTTAAACTAACAATAGACCTAGGAGGAAAAGCAGTTGGTTAGAACAATTGACAGAATACTGGCCCCGTTACCTAGACACAGTTCTGTTTGAGGATCCCCCACCTGGGCAACCTGTAAATAAAGATATATCGTACAAGCCCAGTCCATATATTGTTCACAAGAGTCTTATTTCCTTCTAATTATTTCTACAACCCCAATGTACCTGGAATAGCAGAGTTGGACATCGGGTCGTCGATGGATCCTTCTTGAGCAGCTCCCTTTAAAGCAGGTGGCACCGATCGTCGAGATACCACAAGGAAAAAGGGGTGAACACTGTTGTTGCGGCAGCAGCTTCGGTTCTTGCAGTGATAGTTGCTGATTGGTCAAAAACGTCCTGCAAGCCGAGGCATGCGGTGCACCTCTGCGACGAGTGTTCGTTGCCACAAAGAGTTACTGAAGAACTTTGGCCCAGCAAGGGCTTTGAGTTGTCCGGTGTCTATGCGGTCTACAGGTGGCAAGAAACCCACCGACGGATTCTCCTCAGTCGCCAACGGCCTTGACTTTCTCCAGCAGGACAAAATCAGTCGATGAGGATCAGCAAGGGTGTCCTTGGATCAAATGTTCTTAGGCAACGGAAGCACTGCCGCTCCGGTCAGCGACGAGAATGGACTTCAGTGTCCGGTCGGCAGCCTTTCGCAGGTCTGTCTACCAGGGAGCTTTGGCAAAGATCAGCTGGTGCACGATGGTCCCTCGTAGCTCAGGGAGATGTCTCCTAGCCAGGTCCTCTCTTGGACCAGTTCCTCGAAGGCTACAACAGCTTTCAGATTAGAGAAGGACAGCAGCAGCAGCAGCAGCAGTTCATCCAGTGGGCTTCAAAGTTAAGCATCAGTTTCAACTTCAGCTTCTAAAGGATTTCTTGCAGTGAGAGGCCCCCAGATATACGGTTGATCTCCCATTCACTTTGCTGGGTCGCACTCAAGCAACCAATCACTCAGAAGGGCATTCAGGCAGTCAATCAGGCGCACAGTGCATTCAGGCCATTCTTCTCCATCCAGACACTCAGAATGTGGATTTGGATAAGCACTCTGCCATTCAGCACTACACACTGCATTCATACCAGTTTCGGGCAGGGCTGTCTCAGTCATTGTGTCAAACACCAGATACTAGACACCCATAACATGAAATGCATATTTGTCACACTCCATTCACCCAGGTCCCACGCCACGGGCATACCCACAACATCCAGTCATTGGGTAGGCTCCAGCCAGTCTGGCCTAGACTTCCCCACACCACCATATATGAACTTCCACCCAACAGCCAGTCAGGGGGAAGGGACATAGTCAGGGCTTCCCAGGACTGTGGGAAAAGTAAGGTAACAGGCGATAGGAAACAAGATGGGCTCTTGCTTTCTATCAGGAATCCACAGATTCCAATGACACGGTCTGGGCATCCCAAAATGGAAGACGCTCAGGGCACTTGTCAATTCAGCACAGAGGTGCCACCAGCCCGTACCCTGCTCTGTGGGCCACACACAGGTGCCCAAAAACATACACTAGGAGCACAGGGTCATACCCCCACCCATGGGTGCCATAAGGGTATCCAAGGGTCTGTTCACCAAACCAAACACAGGAAGAGCCGCACCGCCATGAGTCCCACGTGAAATCCTGCGCAGAAAACAAGTCAGAACACATGATACAAATCAATAAAGGACAAGGATTCGGAGGCCCCATCACTCCGATTCATTTCCAGCATCACAGGGGTTATAGTGGACTCATTGGTTACCAGGAGGTGGTAGGCATCCCCAGCACTCTGGGGAGGAGGCCAGACTGGAAGGCTGATGGATGTAAGAAACATTCCCAGTGACGTGCAACTGCGCCCTCGAGTGAAAAACGGCACAATAATGGCCAGTGCTGTGTGATCCAAATGTGGTGGTATTA
Organism: Ambystoma mexicanum; assembly: GCF_040938575.1. Classification (NCBI taxonomy): domain Eukaryota; kingdom Metazoa; phylum Chordata; class Amphibia; order Caudata; family Ambystomatidae; genus Ambystoma; species Ambystoma mexicanum. The sequence continues at coordinate 625,018,222 of NC_090927.1, read as the reverse complement.
GGGCTCTTGACCAGCCAGGCATGTGCATTCCAGCAGCTCTGGCTACTGTACAGCAGTAGCTCACCTGAAGAATGAGGGTCGACTGGCTGCTCATTCTCGGGCGAGTACTGACCTGGCTGAGCGCTTAGTTCACTTCAGTGGTGGTTGTGGCAGCTGTGGTGCCAACATTCACAAAAAGAGGAGGTGGGGCGTGGAACTGTAGCGGGAAACCCCTTAAGTGCCAAGGACGAAGTATCTCGTCCTTGGGATTACCTCCCTGTTGCCAAGGACAAGATAGCTTGTCCTTTATGGCACTTTGTTTTGAGCGATCCCTACAAAGCAGGGATAGCGCAAAACAGTAATCCAACCCCCGGGCTATGTGAGGGTGAGGTCCATCCTCACTGCCCAGGGGCTGGATTACCTCCAATTTCACGTTGGCGTGTGTAATGCATGCCGACATGAAAATGAAAGCATTTTCACCGCGGCAGCCATTTCCAGCGGCCGCGGTAAAAACAAGGCAAGTCTCCACCTTGCTCTGCCTCGATCTCAGGCTGTATTTCAAGCCAGAGATCGAGGCAGGTGTCGTTGGAAAGGGGAGATTCTCCCCTTTCCAACACCACCATTTGTGTAAGCATTGCTGGCTGCGGATCAGGCGCTCGGCCAGCAATCCCACTGGACCACCAGAGATATATTTACAACGTGGGGGGAGGTGGGCTGCCTACTAGGTAAGCTTCTCCCTCCCCCCTGAGGCCCCAAAGCATGGGGCCACAGGTATGGAGACACCGGGGGGGGGGGCAGATGGGTGATCATCTGCCCCCAGGGATGGGGATATTTGAAAAAGAAAAATAATATATATATTTGAAAGAAAGGGGGAGGGTGCTGGGGACCACTAGCCACCACAGATTTTTTTAGGATATGAAAGGGTGGTGGCCCTCTCCCTCCCACCCCAAGTGGAAAGGGGTCATCTAACCCCAGGGAGGGCTGCATGAGATGCCCCCCCCTTGCATCTGAGGTGGAGAGTTGCACCCCCCTCCACCCTAAAGTGCAGCATGCCAATTCCAATTTTTTTCTTTGTTAACCAAACTTGCCTTGGCGTAGATGGGCAGATTGGTGTGCCAATCTTCCCCCAGGATGCCCAAACCATAATGCCCCACCCACTGGGGGCCCCTCCCCCCAGCCCAAATGGAGGGGGGGGGTGTACCTCATGCAGCCGTTTGTTGGAGGGCCAGGGAGGCCTGCATGAGGTGCCCCCCCCACCCATTTGGGGTGAGAGAGGGCCACCACAAAATGTCTGGCAGTCCCCCCAATGGGTGGAGCAGTAGGTTTTGGGCACCCTGTGGGGCAGAATGGCACCCTATTGTGCCCATCTGCGCCAAGGGGAGTTGGGTAAACAAAAAGTGAACATGGTAGACCGCATTTTAGGGGGGCTGTGGGGCACCCCAAAGCACCAGGGAATTTTGTAATGGGAAGGGGGGTGGGCACCCCCACTCGCAATGGAGTGGGGCCATGTCATGGAGCCCCTCCCTGGGGGCAGGTATCTGCTCCTAGGAAGGGACACCTGACCCGAGGGAGGAGTGAATGACACCCCCCTTATTTGCCCCATCCTCCATTGGGGGGTGGAGGTGCACCCCACTTTACATTACAAAATTCCCCAGCGGTTTAAGGTGCCCCTCAGCACCCCCTAAAGCGCAGCCTGCCATTTTCAATTTTTTTCCCCTCGTTTACCAAACTTCCCTTGACGCAGATGGGCACATTGGTGTGCCAATCTGCCCCCAGGGTGCCCAAACCCTACTACCCCATCCATTGGGGGGGGCCTGTCCAATCCTTTGGGGTGGGCCTCTCCCCCCACCCCAAATGGAGTGTGGGGTGGCATCTCATGCATCCCTCCATGGATTTCTGGGCAAATGTTTGTTTCGTTTACAGCTTTTTCTACGCGAGCAGCTGCAACATTATGAGAGTACTGTTTTTTTATTATTCTATGGTTAAGGCCCACTGTCAGTGGGGTGGGTGAGACTGAGGCTGGATTGTTGGTGTGGGTGGAAATGGGTCATCGTACAGATATTTTGGTGGGCTGGGACACAATTGCAGGCCACAAATTGACCCAAGCCAGCAGAACATTGGCGTTTCCCCGGGAGCGGATGTCTCCCATGTGGGTTGTCCATCTGAAAGCCCAGGCTGCACCTCTGACTGTGCTAAATCACAGATGTCACCTGCGGGGAGGAATGGGGATCCTGCTGGGGCTCCTAGGAGCTGCCGCTGTGCTTGGGGGACAGTACACCCACATGGTTCATGGATGTCCAAGGCCGGGAACATCACCTACAACCGTCTTGGAGCTGTGGCTGGGCTGAATTACAGCTTTTTCCTTTGGGGAGATATTGCCACACTGCCGGGACTCCCTGGTGGGGAGAAGCTGTAACGCAGGCAAGCCATAGCTCCAGCAAAGTCGGCGGTAATGTCCCTGGCCTTGGGCACCCTTCTCCCATGTGGGTCTTTGGCGGGGCTTATGGGGAATACATTCTCGTGCTATTCGCGCAAGGCAGACATGCATGGTGTTCCCCGTTTGCCTTGCGGCTTTGACACCCTAGGCACAAATTTGTAGGTTGCCCACATGAACAAAATGTGCTGTGCCGAAAGGCTTGGGGTTACCAGTGGGTTAGCCTTTCCCTTTTGCGCCAAGGTAGGTGCACCCACACGTGAGGTACCGTTTTTCGTGGGTGCCTCTGCCCAGACTCAGAAGTCCTATGCAGAAGCCACAACAACTTGATTGATGTAGCCACAGTGATATATTTGTGGACTACTGCAAACCCCTACAACAAGGAAACAGACCCCTGCAGTTTTGAAAACACAAAGCGTTAGAGAAGGCCTACAGTCACAGCCTGTGAGTGACGTTGGAATTAAATATCCTGTCCCTCCACCACAACGAAAATCTAGAAGTATCACTGGGGTCAGAAGACAAAAAGACCCCAAAAGACCACGTATCATTGTCCTGATCAAGGCCTGGCATGAATAAAGAGAAGACCAAGGCTGGATGCAGTCTCTCTACCACACGGGCCAAAACGCACCGCGTTGACAATGTTTTGCAATTTCATCCATTGCTAATCGTTCCCTTAGAGGTGATAGGTTGTGAGCACTTTAGAAACAAATACTTGCGTGTCTTCAGTAATCTGATACAATCATTTTGGAGAATATATCCTCTGGAAATCAAATTAGGTGGTATCCTTTTATGTACCACCCACACTTGTGATACTAATTTAGATTCAATATATATGTTTAGTATAACTGTATTGTGTAATACATGTTTATGTATTTTTATATAGAGTAAAACAATGGTTTTGTGAAAAACAGGCACTCAAGATGAGTAAAGAATAAAAATATGGTTTCCAGTTTTCAAAATAGTTTTTAATGGAGCAGGAGGTAGCCTGTGTTTCCTTTTTTGTTGTATACATGATTATTACCCTGATGTAACACAGACCCCTCGTTTAACAGAAATATAGGGTAAGACCTGCTGTATAGGTGTGCAATTAGAAGGCCACAGGACCAAATCTAAAGAAGGTGTAAGATATCAGTTGTCTCAGAGGGAGGGAAAGGCAAAGGTGGTTGAAGCCAGGGTTGTGTTGAGCGGTGAGGGGATTGTGAGGGTGTGGCAATGAAGACATGATGCATATTGTTCTTTTAATGAGAGCCCACTTAGCGAAGTAGGAGTCATCCTCCCAGGTGAACAAGCAGATAGTATTGAGGAAAGGTGTTGGGACACGGTTGTATATAACGGTTGCACTTCTCACCAAAAAAAGATTGAAAGACAGGGACACCAGATATGCAACTAACCACACCAGTACTAAGCCTTCCAGGATGTAGTTTCTTTTTCCCCACCAGTGATGCCAACAACCATTACCTACATTTCAGCACATTTACCTTCATCGGTTTCACCACCCATGGGTACAGTGTACCCATAATTTTCTGAAATGTAATGACAGGGAAGCTAGTGTGTGAAAGTCAAGGGACACAAATGATACACTAGCTAGGAGGATTGCATAAACGAACAAACACCTACACCAAAAAATGCAACACCCCAGTAACAAACTTCATGGGTTCAAAATAATTGTCAAATTATATTGCAAGATTGTGAAGAATCAAGACAATTAAAATATTTAATAAGCAAATGAGGATCACGTTTGGCCAAATTGATTGTTTTCACAGCAGAGAAACGTTCAGAATTTATTTAGATGTTTTAGACTCACTTAGATTTTACAAGCTGGTGAACACTGGCAAATTATTTCTCCCACAGAACTACCACCACACATTCCCAATACAGTATAAATATATGTTTGAGCCAACATTAATACACATCACCATTTTTTCAATTACATAATAAAACAAATCAAGTATCCAAATATTAAGTTACACAGATCAAAAGGCATACAAAATAGTACAGTCATTGAGGTCTGCCCTGTTTCCCGCAGAAACTCAAATGGGAGAAGGGAGATGCAACACTTCCAACAAAAGCAAGTTGGCAAACTACTATTTAAAAAGTTACAGGAAAAAAATATTTTAAACTACAATAACAAAGCCTCTAAAATATAAAAAAATGTGAAGTAAATGGGCAGATTATATACTTCCTGAACATGACAAAGGCAACATTTTACTAGAAGAGTTATCTAGGCTTTCCTATCCTCATCAGGCCATTGCACTTTGCAGTGCCAATTATTTAACTGTAAGGCTTTTACTGGGGAGGCTTGGCATGTGCTTCTGTACAGTGTAAAAATGTTTCATCAGACATGGACTGCAGATGATTGTGACCTTTCTTTAAATACTGTTCTTCAGCGAGCAATGAGAATATTAACTTACAAAAAAAAGATCATGAAGAATAAAGAAAAATGTAACTAAGAAATTGTGCAAAACCTGATTTTTGAATGTGGCTTTAAGCGTTTACCTTAAGACACAGTGAGAAACCAGATGACCATACAGTTTTAATCAGTCCTTCATGCTTCACAAACTACTGTAGGAACAAAAACAAAGTCAAGATCTAAACAATGTTTGGCTCAGATCTCAGGAAACTAAACTATGTGGTACGTATTAAAGACGCAGCCTTTGTGCTGAGTAGTTTGGCACCTAATCTGTTCTTTCTTACTGAAAATATGATGGGAAGCTGAAAGGATCAAGAACCAATTCTATAATGCATGATTCAAGGAAAGACCCCACTGATAAATCAACAAGGAATATTTTTAAAGACTGACTTTAGCTAATAACATTGACACCCCAGCAACTGTGGACTGCCAATGCAATGACCTACATTACACATTTATACTTCTGTGGAAGCTCAATTTTGACCTATTAAAAACAACAAAATAAATTTCGATTCAATTGTATTAACACCAGCACAAATCCAGTTCTCTGGGTTCGAAGCAGCACTGTCTGCAATCTGATATTACTGAATGCAACAATTGTTTCGGTGACCATTCGATTCTTTGAAACGTAGTCTCATCTTGGGACGATATTTTTCCAAATACAGCAATTGCTTGCTGTTAAAGGCTCCTCTACGCTTCCTGAAACCAAGAAAACAAAAGTTTAGAGCGATCTACAGTGCAGGCTTATTAAAAAAGTGAATACATTTTGTTAAGCATTGTTCAAAAGATTCAAGTACACATTTATCAAATAAAGCAGGTAACTCTTGAAGTAAACCATGCTCCGGGTCAGGCCCCATTACCACAAGCAATTTGAGCCGACAGCAAAGACCCTATCTTTGGAGATGAATATGAATCCCACCCCCACTGAGCCCCCAAATTAATGAAAGCGAGTATGGATTGCTGGCAGTACTTCTCTTAAATTCTGAAGCAGCAAGCAATTCTACAGAGCTCCCTAGGGAGCATATTCGGATTGGCTATGAATCGTAACCATTACGGAAAGAAGGAAATATATGCAAGACAAATTACCAGATCAATTTTGACAAGGGGGCCCATCAGAAATACAAAGTATTTTTCTTTCTGAAACATTCGCTCAGTGGAGCTTACAGCAGCTTTTTGCTTGGACACTCTTTTTGGAGTGAGGGCCTTTGGCCTCGCCTCATTTTGTTTCAAGTGCAGTGGTCAGTCCCTATGGCTACCAGTTCAGGTAATCATACTCTGCTTGATTTTCAGATGTATTTTTACAGTGTAGCTCAAGGAAATGTGTGTGGAGTGCTACATGAACATTGTCTTGAACATCTTTTAACCCAGAAAACACCTTGGAGTACATTAACAATGGTAGCTCCTTGTGGTAGAAACCTTGCATTGTGCCATTCTTCCTACTCTTCAGGTTGGACATTGAGATTCAAGGACATGCACTTTATCAGAGCACAGATGGCATAGGTAGTGTCAGTGTTTTGCGTGGGAACTAGCTGCAACTGGATTTGGGATGTTATTTATTGAGAGCGTATCGGTACACTAATAAAAATGGAATGTCGTCAAAATCACGACAAGAAACAGATTTGTTTTTCGTTGAGAACGGAAGATATGATGGGTAGAAGAGGCACGCATAGAAAATGGAATAGCATTCCAATGCTTGGGTACAAGAAAGGAAAGCATAAAATCGAGACGAGGAACAGGAAAAAAAAAAAGGAGAACAAAGAGTAAAAAGAGGCAAGAGGACAAACATAAGCCACAGCAAGACCATTAAGAGCTTTATAGACAAAAGCTAAGATGGAAATCAAAAGAAAGCATGGAAGCAGAAGAAAAGTAACAAGAGTGAAAGACAACTGAAAAAGACTAATAGCAGAATGGAAGACAGAGGGATGAGATGAGACTTTGAAGATCTAATAAAAGAACAGGGCAATAATTCAGATGAGAAAATACAAGTGAATAGATCAAAGGTTTAGTAGCCTGAAACAAAAGAAAAGGATGAGCACGCCAAAGATTATAGAGCTGAAAACGAGCAGTATTAGAAATATGTAGAGGAAAGGGAAGGGTCAAAGGCGACACCAAGGGTTGAGCAGAGGAAGAAAAGGAAAGAAAGGATGGGGAAGAGACCAGAGGTGCAGGGGAAGGTGGAAGGATGAAAAGAGAACTTCTGTTCAGAGGGATTATGATGGAGAAGTAGAGAAAACATCCAGGACTTAACCGCAAGCAGACAAGAAACAATGCTGTGAAGGGAGGAGGAAAATGCAGAAACAGAAAAAGATTTGTGAATCAGCATAAAAATTGCAGGAAAGACTGAATAAGGAGATCAGATCAGATCAAGGAATGTTACATATAGAGACGAGAACCGAAAGGGAGACCTTGTGATACACCATATAGAAACGGATAGGAAGAGGATAACAGACCAGCCCAAGAAACAGAATATGTGCTGTCAGAGATAAATTGAACCAACTGAGCACAGACCCAGATAAAAGAGTTGACCGAGACGAAAGTAAAATGGTATGATCAACAGTGTCCAAACCAGCAGAATGATCAAGTAGAAAAATAATAAAAGATTGCTTTATTATACCTAGCAAAAAGTAGTGCACTTGAGACGTGTAGTAGAGCTTATTCAGGAGTGGGTAGTTTACATGGAAAAGGAAGCAAAGAAATAGGACAGAAATTTTAAGGAAGAGAAGCATCCAATAAAGGCTTCTTAAGAATAGGAATACTAGCATGTTTAAAAGCAGGTAAAGTAGCAGATTCAAGTTAAACAATTGATCAAAGCAGTAAGGTAAGGAATCGGGAGATAGATTGAATCAAAGAGGAGGGAATAGGATCCAATGGGCACAATGTAGTGTGTGCCCTAGTCAGAAATAAAGTGTCAGAATCCGAGAAGGAAAAGAAGAGTGAGGGAGAAATGACAGAAGGAGAGGGACCAGGGGAAGAGGTAGAGCAAGAAGGAAAAGATGACCGAGAGGGGTTACTTTAGATGTGAAGACATCAGTAAAATAAGTAGACGAGAGCGAAGAGGAAAGAGGGGCCCGGAGGAGGAAGAGAAAGAATAGAACTTTAAAAGAAATTGAGGATGAGAAAGAAGAAATACACTGTTTCTTAGCAGCTAGAAGAAAGAATCATAAGATGAACAGAAGATAAGGTAAGTCTTCAGGAGCGCAATACATCTTCAAACAACTTTCAGCCTTATACAAGGCCGAGCAAAGTGCAGGAGAAAGTCAAGGTTGCAAGGGAGAAAAATGGACAAGGATGAAAATGATCAAATGTAGAGCTGAGTAGAAGCAGAATTTGCAGACAGAAGATAATTGACCAATTCTACTACCCTATCTGCTTGTGTCTTCTATACTTTTCCCTCTTAAAGGATGAAGATCATGATGGGAAAGGTGTAGAAGGCAATTAAGAGTGAGAATCTGCAAGGAGGACTAAATGAAAGCAGGAAATGAAATGAAAGCAGTAAATGATCAGATAAGTAGGTTGAGCAACAACAGAAGTGTCAGGGGGAAAAAAAGTGAACATTAAATCAATTAATAAGCTTAAAGTGTGGGAAGGAGTAGGAAGCCGAGCTAAATAAAATGAAGTAAGAAGAGGCAGTAAAAGCAAAGAAGCATGAGTAAAGAGAAGGTGAAGATTAAAGTCACCAAATGTTAAGGAGAATTCCAATTTCTGTGCTAATTCCCTTCAACCTTAGAGACCCCTGGCTCTTGCTGGGCTTTAGGACTTTACACATTTTATCCTGAGTGCAACCTTTCTCACTGATTTGGACTGTGTTCTTTGTTTTGGAGTCTGACAAACTACATGGGCATCTACTTTTTGTATGGCAACAGCACCTTCAGTGCAGTGTCAGAAATCCTTTAGATTCCTTGTAAGGGTTAAATACCTTTTATTGGGTAAACTACTGTTCCCAAGAATAGTAAAGTGAAATTGACTGTAGTTACCTTTTTCTTATATAGGTCCAGCGCACCCACATCTTATGTGGAGTGCTGGGGGGTTAACTTAGTAGCCCCTTTTCCTACTTACTCATGTAAAAATTGTTAAGTTACCCTCACTACTTACAATGGCTGGTGGCAGTGGTTTAGTTTTCCTACCATTGTGCTCTTCTACCGCAGGCTGAATCCTCAGCTGCAGTACAGCACCCATGGGTGACCATTGTGTCAAAATGGCTTGGTCTTATTTTGCCATTTCTTGGGTTTTACTTTGCGCGCCAAACCTGGTTTAACGCTTTTGTTAATTTTGCCTTTAACGGGCTTCAGTACTGAAACCCACCTCTGGCTCCAGTGTGTCTAGCAGGGCAGGAATCGAGGGAGGTGTCCAAAACTCCGTCCTTCGTCTCCTTGGTTGCCTGAATGCACCCAGTGCCGATTGGCTGGCTGGTTGTCCTTGCAGGACAGCCACCCTGCCGCGAGCGACAGCTAGGCTGTGCATGAATGGGAGAAAACATGCATAAAGGTGAGGCTTCTTGAACCAAAGGCAGTCGACCACTGGAAGAAACATCTGACCAAGGAATCGTGAAGAGAAGCTTGCTGCATCCTCCGGGACCGTTAAACTGCCCAGTGAAGCATGGCTGCTGTGCTGAAACTGCTTTTCCGAATGAACTAGGGAAGCTCCGGAGGGGACGAACTAACCCAAAGACGCACTTTGTTGGAGGACCTTCCCCAACTTGCTGTACAGCTTTGGTGCTGCTGGAACGGAGTGGCAGGGGTCGAGAAATCTGTAGTCTAGTGCAATGTCTTTAAGCTGGACCAAAGTGCCAGGAACATCCTGGAGGACCCTCCTGAAGCAGGACGACCCAAGCTCGAGTGACCTTACCAGAGTGCTGGACTCAAGGTGTGAAGAAAGCCCACAAAGTATCCAACATCCACAGTGGTGCTATTTGCCGGTAGCTGAAACCGCAAAGTGCTGCTTAACTGAAAAAAGCCGGGAGCTGTCACCGACCTCTGAACTGCTGTACAGGAGTACTCTAGATGTCCTCCCTCTTGTCCCCACGACTGAAGCCCAGGAACACAGGACCTGCAATTCTGCAGCCAGGATAGAATCCAGCTGGATACTCTTCTTCTAACCTACGGTACTCTTCTGACTAAGGGGTACTTACCGCTTCGTCTGTAGCTTGCTTGTCTCAGTTGAGATTTGCAGTAGCCGCTTTTCTAGACTTATTCTAGCTCTAACTTTTCACAAGTGAACCAGCTTGTGGCCCAACAGTGATTTCCTACAACAAACTCGACCTTTGTGAAAGACTTTTGTGCTATCTAAGAAGTGCCTCAGCTCCACAGACATTGTTCAAATTGACTTTGGCTGTCCTGGCTCCCTGCAGACTCCTCTGGCTTTGATTCCAACTGTCCCTCATAGGTGGTACATTGGTTTTTAACTGGTATTGCTGGGAAGGTTTTTATCTAGACTTTTAGAGGATTTTAAAAGTGCTCACATGCTCGGAGAACCAGTGAACCTTTTTCCTTCCATTAACCTTTCCTCTTTTACCAATCTCAAAGTTACAAAGTATATCAGTGACAAAAATGCCAATACTGTCCTAGTAAATGAAGTCACCCCAGGGTGTAGGAAGTGTGTATGAAGCGAGCGTTTACATGCTTTGTTTTTCTTGTGAGAAAGTATTTTGAAGTGTATTTTTATTATTGCCCTTTTTAAAGAATGCTTATTTAAAAAAATGACTGTAAAATAATTGTTTTACTAGAAAAAATTGATTGCAAGTGTTATTTGGATACTTGTATGTGTGGATTTCGATGATACAGCTCACATTTACCCCTCTTGAGACGAGTCTGGCTGCTTAGTCACTAGGGGTGTCACGGTATTAGTTTTATGACGGTACAATAACCTTCTTGCCAAATGACAGTATATCATGGTTATCGCGGTATAGCAGGTGGAGTTATCTTAAATATTTTCTAAAAGGTCATACATTGTCAGATTATTCATCACAAACAAAACCAGGCACTCAGGGAAGAATTGGGCTTTTCAACATACTTTCCACTGAAATGCCACCCCTTGCTTCCACCAAACGCAAACACACGTGTGGAGAAGAGGAGGGGGGGGCCCTGCTGCGACTGGCAAAGCAAACTGAATAGCTTTTCTTAAGTGGTCATTTAGGCTTTTAGCTCCCCCACTGGCTACTGGTGAAGATGAATATGTTGCCATCTTGATAACCTGCATGCCACAGATCAATGGAGTCTGATGGTAGTATATGCTTGTGCGCATGCACACGCACTCTCTCTTTATGTTACAGCCTTTAGTTTACTTCCGGACCAAAAGGTGTTCAGTAATCACGGACATGTTACCCTTTGGTATGGCAGCAGGGAATACCCACAGAGATGAGTAAATTTCACAGTGTGACTTATTATATGTAAATTCAATGATAGAACCAGGGAAATCCCCCATTGTCATATGTTTAGAAAACATTATCCATTATAAATATATAAACCCCAAAGCCGCCAACCCAAAGTCCCGGGAGGATATCTCAGCGGCAACGTGTGCGCCTTGGAAGCAAAACGACACTAGCAGCAACACAGGTTCGATCCCCGGGTCCGTGCTTAGAAACCTCTGGGTGTTTAACCGTGTTATAAATAGGCAACTAAGGCAAAAACAATTACACAACTAAATAAACAAAAACAATTTCTTTAACAGCGCCCCGATGCCTGCAGACTGTGTGAGCGCTTTAAAAAAATGTAAATAAAAAAAAAAGCAAACCCTTTTCCTCCTTGGCACTGTATTTATTCTTCCTATTGCTAACATATTGATTTTGTGTCAGGAAGTGTGGTTTATGGAATGGCATTAAAAATTGCTCAAACTGAAACTACTTGGCAGGCGGCACATCCAACAGTGCAAGGCCAAGACTGCACAGCACTTGCTTACTGCAGCCTTTCCAAATCAGATTGAAAAGCACACTTAACGGTATGAACGGTATACCGGTATAAACAATGTGACGGTTATTATTGTTCAATTCATTGGTTCACGGTATCTTTAACGGTATACCGTAATACCGTTACATCCCTATTAGTCACTAACAACTTATGTAGTACAGACCTATACCAATAGGTGAAAAAAAAAAAAATAGTTCACAGGCGCCCCGAGAAGGAACACATTCTGAGTCTTAAACCTTCCAATTGCAAAGGTGACCAATGCCCTGCACAACTGATTAAGGACGTTGCCAGAGACCTAGCTCCTTTCATCACCAAACTTATCAATGCCTCCTTTACTACGGGCACCATTCCTCGTAACTTAAAGGAATCCTGGGTACTCCCCCTTCTGAAAAAACAAACACTGGACCCCAACATTCCCACAAACTACAGGCCCATCACCACGGTGCCTTTCTTACTAAAAATACTGGACAAGGTAGCCTATACCCAAATCCAGAACTACCTTGAGGGCAAACAGCTCCTTGGCGTCCGCCAATCCGGTTTCCGACCTCAACATGGCACAGAGACTGCCCTCATCGACCTAAAGGCCCAAATAGACTCACTCAGAGACGAGGGTAAACTAGCCCTACTCCTCCTACTAGACCTCTCAGCCGCCTTTGACCTGGTGGACCATAGAGTCCTGTGCAACCACTTGGACTCTGCGGCCCATTTCTCAGGGGAGGCCATAGCATAGATACAGTCATTCCTCAGCGACAGGACCATGAGAGTATTCTCCCCCTCAGAGGCAGCAGACCCAATACCCATCACCTGTGGAGTGCCCCAGGGATCCTGTGTCTCGCCAATACTCTACAACATCTTCACCAAGCCACTATTTGACGATCTTGACAATCTGGGTATCACCTACACTAACTACGCAGACGATACCCAGATTCTCCTACCACTTACCGGGGATTACGGATTAGATCTGGCTTTGGTGAATAGAGTTTATAGCATCGTTCAGGCATGGATAGCCAACCACGGCCTTTGTCTGAATGATGACAAAACAGAGCTCATCATGGGCACCGCAGCTCGCATCTCTAAACTTAACCGAAATTACTCAGCATTTATCATCGATGGGAACACTATTAAGGTCGCCAAAGAAGTAAAAACCTTAGGTTTTTACCTTGACTCGACCCTTTCCCTTACCAAACAGGTGAATTCACTGGCCTCATCCACGGCCTATACATGCAAACTAATATGAGCAGGGAAACCATTCTTATCAGACAACAGTTGTCTTATCCTAGCCAGAGCCCTGATCTTAACAAAATTAGATTGGAACTCCCTGTACATAGGTTCTACCAAACAAATAATCAACAGAATACAAGTGCTCCAAAATAATGCACTGAGAGCGGCCCTTAGTATTCCCAGAAAAGCACATATCTCCGAAATAAGACGGAAATACAAATGTCTATCTACCCAAGAAAAATAATCAACCTCAAAACTGCATCTCCCATCCACAAATGGTTAAACAAAGCCCCCCGATACCTAACAGAACGCTTTAATAAAAAAAACCTTACTAGACTTACTAGAACGGTTAGCCCGAACGGCCTCCTAGTGCCCAAATTCAAACTAACCACCATCGGAGGATCTAGCTTCCCAGTTAAGGCAGCTCAATTATGGAACTCCCTACCTCATGCACTTAGATCTGACCAATCGTTTAATAAATTCAGACAGAACACAATAAAATGGCTCACTGAGAATGATATGTAACCTGCACTCTCCCTTGGCTCATTGAGAAAGCTTTGTATCCTGCACTCTCCCATGTACCTACCACCTGTCCTGTACCTGATGGTGACTGACCTGCTACTATGTAACGCAAGCTCTATGATGACGATTGTTTTGCTATGCATTGACTGTACTTGTTTTTGTCTCACCCTGTGATGCCATGCTCTGTAAAGTTGTAACTTCTGAAAACTAAGCTGTAAACCTACTTGTTTTCATGTGCCCTTCTACCCCAGGGTCCGGCGCGCACAATAAATAAACACAGCTAAATAACCTGTTCTTTGGGAAGGTACCCACTCGAGTCTGCAGCCACACTTTAGCTCAATGTACCTTTCACATAAGGGAAATATCCATTTGCACATCAGTCTTTGTCCTGTGGCTGCGGACTCTAGAGTGGGTACCATCCCATAGAACAGGCTAATTATTTGACTATACTAATAGGTGTGTTACCCAATACTAATAGGACAAGACTGGTGTAGTCTCCCACAGGGCTACTGCATACAATCTTGCCTAGCACCAAGAGGTATGAAAGGGAGTGGGGGGAGGGAGAAGAGTCAAGATCAGTTAAAGAAATGAGGACCAGGCAGACGGTCAAGGAGAGGAAAAGCAGTTGGGTGTGAATGCAAAACTGAGCAAAGTGGTATTCAAACAAGGAAAAAGGAGGAAGTAGAATTGGTGAAGCAAGGGACCATGAAGAACATACGGGTACCACCTACTTTTCCATGATCACAAGGGGAGTGAAAAATGAGTATAGGTGGTAAGTGGGTTCTGGAACAGTCTGGTCCCAAACCAAACTTCAGCCCGTGAAAGTCCTGTTGCTGGGCAGCATGCAAGGTGGCAAGCTTTCCCAGATTGGACAGCATCCACTGCTTGAATGTTCCAGGTCCCTTCCATGGGTGGGCTGTGCAGCCCTAGCCTGTCTGAGGGGACCCGATGCCTTTCAAAACTACAAGATCCAAAACTTATGAATCAGAAGAACCAGAGCCACCAGAGGACTACCGTTGTGACCAGCATTGACAAAGCCAGCCACTGCGTTCCTTACCAGACTGCGAAGACCTGAACTGGTAGCCTCAACCTCTGGACAGGTGGGACCAATAAGTCTAAGGCACTGCTCTCCGCCCCTCACTTTTCCAAGGTCCTGCTGGTGCACAAACTCAGACTGGGCTGCTCCCGAGGTCCTGCTGAGCCAGTCCTGGGTCACACCAATGTGTGCTGCTGGAACTGAAAGAACAGTCTTTCCCCCTGTGCAGGGGAGTCTCTCAAAGGCATGACCCAACACTTTAAATCGTTGATCCTGAAGCCACTTCATCCATAGTGACCAGTTGTCCCAGTCTAGTCTAGAGAGAATGGGCTCGAGCCCCACACAGCGCGAGCCCCAGAGACAGAGCCACATTTTTATTTAAACAGGGAAGCCAATTTCCAACAGAAATGACTTACAACATACAGATGGCAGAGGCATTCCTACAAAGGGTGCCTGTACAATAGCACAAAGATGAAAACGAGTGGTAAATCAGTTTATGAAGGTGTAAGCTAATGAGTATACACAATTACATTATTAAAAGTCAATGGAGGAAGTGGTGGGGTTCAGCCCACCACTGTTCTTTTGAGTGTATTGTACCCAAGCCAATGGGACATAGAGTATCTATCTCCACCTAAAAGGCCATCTTCAGATTCTAACCCCGGAGAGATGTGAGCCACAACCTTGTAGCCCGATTACCCGCGGGGGGGAAAGTGGGCACATGTGAATCCATGACAGATAATGCTGGAGAACAGGAGTTACAGGTAAGCAACAATCTTTCTCCGGCATTGGATCGTTCATGGATTCCTATGCTCTGAATAGAGTATACAGCAGTCATTAGTAAATGACCAGGAGGTGGCAGGGTAGAAAATACATACCTTAATGAAATAAGTGTTGCAGCACTGCTCTCCCACTCTTGCCTCCAATTCACCTTGCCCTTCCATGCAGTAGTGTTTCACAAAGGTGTGCAGCACTGCCCAAGTAGCTGCTTGGCAGATGTCAGGCAGCAGAATCCCTGGCCATAATGCTGCAGACAATCCTATTGCTCTTGTAGAATGCATTTTAGAGGACTTGCCTGTGTATGCGCCCTGGTGATCGCTGAAGTCACCCATCGAGCAATTCCTTATTGGGCAATAGGCTGGCCATTATTTGGGGGCCCAAAAGCTACGAACACTGAAGTCCTGGGAAAGCCTTTCGTTCTGTCAAGGTAAAAGTTTAAAGCTCTTTGCAGGTCCAAAGAGTGCAGGGCTTGTTCTGCTGGAGTAGACTGTTTGGCAAAGAAAAACAGCAAGATTATCTCCGACTGTAGGTGGACCTCCGAGTACATTAGGAATGAAACTAGGCTTTTCCTTTAAAATTACTCAGTTTCAAAATGGACATATGGAGGCTTGATGGACAATGCTTGGATCTCCGACATCGGCCTGAACGATGTGACTGCCATACATTTCAGTGGTAGCCATAGGCTCAAGTGGCGCCTTCATCAGCGCAGTGAGGATAATATTCAGGATCCATTGTAGAGGAATTTTCTTTTGAGGGTCGCTGCGAAAAAGGCCTCAAAATGTTTCACTATCTGTGCACCATAGAGAGGGTCTTTACCCTCCCTTCTGGTAAATCTTGAGATTGCCGCTAGGTGTACTTTGATGGACAAGTGCAACAGACTTGGCAGTTTTAGCAAATATGGCAGAAGGTCATGAGGGGCGATGTTGAGCGGGCCAAGTTGGATACACCACTTGCAAAAACGGTTCCATTTATAACAGTATGACTTGTTTGTAGAGTCTGCCTTGGCCGCTGGCAGAATGTCTGCATTCTTGCAAAATCAGGGTGTGGCTGAAGTCTACAAAGTCAGGAGCCAGGTCTTTAAGTTGAGGGACGATTAAGTTGGATCGTTGTGTATAACCTGCTGATTTCACAGAGAGCAGGTTCCGATCCTTCCCAAGGGGAATTGGTTGGTCTTGAGATAGATGCATGAGGTCTGAGAACCAGGGCCATCTCGGCCATGTAGGTGCCATTAGGATGATGCTGGATTTGTACAAAGTCAAAATGTGTAGAATTTTGCCAATCACCGGGATTGGTGTAAACTCTTGGGCAAACATTCCTTCCCACAATAGTGTGAAGGCATCTAGCAACCCTTCTGTGGGTATCTGCTGGCAAATTGTGGCCACTTCTTGTTCTCCCAGGTTACAAACAGGTCGATGGACGTGTCCCCCACATTGAAATATCTTGTTGAGCTGTATGTTCGCTAGTTGCCATTCGTGGGACTGATTGACTGCTCTGCTGAGGCTGAGTCGATACACCATTTCGTTTTACTTTCTGGGAATGCGGAAAGCTTGGAACTTCATTTGGTTGCGGGTCGATCAATGCCACAATTGTTGGTATTCTTGTAATAATGTCCTAGACCTTGTGCCGCTTCGTTTCTGTGTATAATCCCATGGCGGTGGTGTCCGTTAACACCCCAACCACCTTGTTTTTGAGTACTGGATGGAACGATCGAAGAGCCTGGCAGAAAGTCTTCAGCTCTAGGACATTGATGTGCAGTTTGGACTCTTGGGACATTCCATAGGCCTTTCATGCATAGGCCATTTATGTGAGTGCCACATCCTGTGAGTGATGTGCGTCATTATAGTTACCTTTTCAGAAAACACAGAGGCATCCAGACGGTTATGTGATGGGGGTCTGCCCAGCATTTGAGATCTTATGGGCGCTTTGAAACACTTGCTGAATAAGTACCTAACAAATGCACAATAAATAAAAATGAGCAACTTTCCGTTCCATGATCTGCTTGTTTGTGACCATCAGCCCGCCAGAATTTCTTGGAGGCCGCATGTCCAGCCTGCAGTGTAGAATCAGCAGGATACAAGGTTTGTCCAATAGTTGCATGTATGTTCTTACTGACACTGTACCCTGGTTGGAATTTCTTTAGCAGACAGGGAATGAGAGCATCCTTGCCTGAGAGGAGCAGATCCAGCCCTTGATGGTGTTGAATTGTGCACCCAAGAACACCAAGGTGTTGGATGGCTTGAAGCAGGATTGTGAAGCCGAGGTGCGAGGATGTGTATAATGTGTTGAATAGTGACTTGCGCCCTTTACTCAGCCAATGCTCTGATCAATCAGCCAATCAGCGAGATAGGAGTATGCGCGATACCCCTCCCGCCACTGCCGCTTGAGCCAGGCATTCTGTGAATGTCTTGGGTGCTGTGCGCAGCCCGAATGGTAGCACTCTGAATTGATAATGGTAATTTCCCACGATCAACCTTAGAAACAACGTGTGAGCCTAGTGAATTGGAGTGTGGAAATAATGTGGAGGTTAAAAAAGTATCCTTCCTGTACTGCCTTCATTACTTCGGACAGGGTGAATCGAATTTTTGTCTCTTTACTGAAGCCCTTCCTTTTCACTTCCGCTTTCTCTTCCCTGCTGATGCAGACTGCTCTGCGCGCTACCTGGTCTCCCTCTGAATACGGCCCAGGCTCCAGCATGTCCAGTTACACTAATACCGCCTCCAGGCTCCCCAGCACTTAAAGGTCTGTATCTGTTGGGGAGAAACTTCATTTCAGTGCAAATTTCCTCCCACCTTAGAGATCTCCAATTCTTCTGCTGGACTTAGGACTTTAATGATGAGTCCCTTCGCATTTTCTTAAGGTTTAAATACCTTTTCTGGGGTGAACTACTGTTCCAAAGAATTGTATGGTGAAATTGATCTTACTTACCGTTTTCATTTTACTTTGTAGGTCCAGCACACACCATCTTATGTAAAGAGTATTAGGGTGGGGGGTGTTCCCTAGTAGCCCCTTATCTGACTCATGTAACATTTTGTTTTTTCCAAAACTACTTTAAATGGCTGGTGGCAGTGGTTTACTTTTTACAACCAGAGTGCATTTGTACCGCAGGCTGAACCCCTTGACAAAATGGCCCACCTTTTTGTGCCATTTTCTGTTTGTGATGTATTTGGCTTTTACTCTAAGTTGACAGGTTTGAGCCTGCGGTGTGTTTTGGCAGGCTTCAGCCCGTGGCTCCAGTGTGTCTGGAAGGTCAGGAAGTGAGGGAGGGTCCCGGAACCTCCCCTGTCCTTTGTCTCCAGGTGTGCCTGAACAAAACCAGTCCTTCTTGGACAGCCAGCAAACCAAGCAGGACAGCCACCCTGCTGGGTGATTGACAGCCTAGGGCTGTGAATGAATGGTAACAAGCTTAAAAGGGTGAGTTTGAGACTACAGGCAGTCGACCACTGGCCAAAACATGAGAAATCGTGAAGAGAAGCCTGCTGCAACCTCCTGGACCTCGAAGGGCCCAGTGAAACTCTGCTGCTGTGCAGACTTTTTTTTTTTTAAACTTCTTTTTATTATTAGGCAGCATGGCAGCATAACAACAGGCGAACAGCGCCCAGCAAATATAGATTAGCATTACAGTTCATGATATGGTCACATAAAGATTACATACAATATGATACGGGCACAGAGATTCAATCCACATATGAGGGAAAGTAGTTAAACCAAACGATACGGGAGGAGCTCTCAGACCAGTGAGAAGGGGGGGGTGGTGGGGGATCCACCGGGAATATGCCAGACTAGTGAGAAGGAGCAGGCGGGGAAGCCACCGGAGAGGTGACGAAGTCGGACATGTAGGAACGGAACCTAAGCCAGACGTCCCTAGGCCTGGAGTGAGTGGGTTGCATGTGTGCCCAAGTTTCCTCGGTGTCAGAGGCCCAAGTGACCGCCCTCAGCCATTGGGCATGCGTGGGGGGAGAGGGGCGAAGCCAGCAGAGCAAGATGGACCGAACCGCTAAGAGCATGCAGAGGCCGGCCAGCTTCCTGGAGTTTCGAGGAAGGCCCGGGAGGTCGTGAAAAAGGCACAATGCAGGGGAAGGATCGATGGGGTGATCGAGCACAGCGGAAACCGTTGAACAAACCATACCCCAAAACTGTGAGAGGCGGGGGCAGGACCAGATCATGTGGATGTAGTCCGCATCAACATGCCCGCAGCGGGGGCAGCTAGACGAACGCCCGCTGGACATGCGATGCAGTCTGGCCGGGGTGTAGTGGAACCTGTGCAACACTTTAAACTGAATGAGTTTAAATCGGGAGTTAAAGGACACCCGGTGAGTGCGGTCGCATAAATGTGCCCAGCGATCGTCCGATATCTCTACCCCCAAGTCTTCCTCCCAAGACCCCCTAAGTTTAGCAAATCCTGGAAAGGATCTGGACTGTAGCATGGAGTACAACCTGGAGATTTTGCCTTTCATGGGTGAAGGGGAAGTGAGCTCCTCAATGGCCGGGTCGTCTGGTGGTAACGCAGGGAATGTTTGATAGTTGCGCTTAAGGGTCCTTCGGAGAGACGCGTATTGAAGCCAGACGCTCCGGTCACTTCTCAAGGGTAGGGGGAGATCAGCCCACTCAATGAATGTGCCCTGGTCAAACACGTCCCGCAACAGCTCGTAGCCTGCCTCGGCCCAGCGACGAACGGTAGATGGTGCAACCTGAGGAACCCCCGGGAGGAAGTTCCAGAGGGGAAGGTTGCCGTGGAAAGCCTGGGTTATTCCGAGCTGTTTCCATGTTTTGGCCAATGCCAGGGATGTGCAGGCGACCGGACTCTGTGAGTCCAGTACCTGAGGAGCGGGTTGAATAAGTAAGGAGCGGATTTCGCGGTCACAGACCGCCAAAATTTATTGAGCCGGACATGAGGGGGGGGGGGTCAGTTGTGTCGAACCAATAAGAGACATATTGAATTTGAGATACCAACCAATATCTGAGAAAATCCGGAGCCCCGAAGCCCCCCCTAGCCATGGAGGTGGACAAGGTCTCATATTTAAGTCGAACCGCCCCCGAGTGCCAGAGGAAGGAGGTAATTGTGCGAGTCAAGTCTCGGAAAAAGTCTGCGCCTGGCCACAAGGGTACGTTGGCAAACCTGTAGAGCAACTGAGGTAGCACCACCATTTTCAGTAGACCCATTCTGCCCGCAAGAGAAATCGGGAGCTTGTCCCAGGCTGCAACCTTAACGGACAGATGTGAAAGGTACTTCCGAAAGTTCTCTTCGAGGGTCAGTGTCTGTTGACGCGTCACCTCTACTCCCAGGTAGGTGAATGCAGATTGAGCCCAAGTGAATCCCAGAGTGTCAGGAGGGGGAAGAGTGCACTCCGCGAGTGGGAAGAGGGTGGATTTCGAGCAGTTCACCCTGAGGCCCGAGACCCGACCAAAGTAGATGATATCCTCAAGGACCGGAGACAAGTTAAGAGATGGGGAGCGGATGAACAGCAACGCGTCGTCCGCGTATAGGGAAACTATGTCTGCCTTCCCGGCAGAACGGAGGCCTCTGTGAGCATGGCGGTGACGAAGCATGTCCGCAAACGGCTCCATGGCAACCGCAAAAACCAAGGGAGAAAATGGACACCCCTGCCTTGTTCCCCTGGCGATCCCAAAGAGAGGAGAACAGTGGTCGCCCGTGCGGACTCTAGCCACAGGAAGCGAATAGAGTAGCCTGACCCAAGAGAGAAAGGAGGGACCAAATTTACAGTTTTCGAGAACCCGCCAGAGGAATTGCCATGATACCGAATCGAAGGCCTTTTGCATATCCAACGTGGCCGCCACAGCCGAAGTCTCCGGGCTAATTCTGTCAATTATGTTGAATATACGCCTCAGGTTCAAGGAGGTAGACCGCCCCGGAACAAAGCCCGCTTGATCGGGGTGAATGATGGATGGAAGGATGGGAGCTAACCTTAGGGCCAGGGCTTTTGCGTATATTTTGGCGTCGCAATTTATGAGGGAGAGTGGGCGGTACGAACCACAACGTGAAGGGGGTTTACCAGCCTTTAACAATACAGTGATCGTGGCCTCACGCAGTGAGGGGGGGGACACGCCCGTCTCCACCGACTCCTCCCACACTGCCAACAAGTGGGGAAGGAGAAGTGCCTAGGCACTTATAAAATTCAACTGGGATACCGTCCGACCTGGGAGCCTTCCCGGAGGATAGGGAATCGATAGCGTCGGAGAGCTCCTCCTGTGTAAGCGGAGAGTCGAGAGAGCCCGAGGCCTCAGGGGATAATGTTGCCAACGGAAGGGAGTCGAGAAAAGAGTCAATCTCCTCCACTGACACCTCGTCTGAGTTGGAGTATAGGGACCCGTAAAAGTTGAAAAATTCCGTGTTGACGTCCCGGGAGGAGACAGCCAAAGAGCCGTCCGGTCTCTCAATCCCGGGAATGTGTGGGGAACCTGTCTCGTGTCGGATCAACCTCGCGAGGAAGCGGCCAGGGCGTTCGCCCTCACCGTATTTCCGTGCGATGCCTGGGTTATCCAGAAACTTCTGTTCACGGTCGGCTAGGGAGCGAAACGTGTCCAGCTCCTCCCCGATGGCAGCTAGGTTACCCGTGGTAGAATCGAGTGAACATGCAGCCTCCAGTGACGACAACCTAGCTTCACTCAAGGCTATATCTCTCCGAATTGACTTAAGAACCCCGTTTTCCTTGGAGAGTGCAATCCCCCTGACATAGGCCTTAAAAGATTCCCACAGTGTGGCAAGCGATGATACGCTCAAAGAACTCCACGATTGAGTCCTCGAGCTCGGAGTGGAACTCTGGATCGAGCAGGGCTAGGGGTTTCAATCTCCAGCAGCGGGACCGGCCAGGATCAGGGGCCCAACTCACGGTGATGGTCACTGGAGAGTGGTCGGACAAGGTTCTGGGTAAAATCATTAGTTGTTTCACGTCCTTGACCAAGACATTGGAGATCACCCAGCGGTCAATGCGGGAGTATGAGTCGTGGACTGAGGAATAGAATGAGTAGATGCGGGAATCGGGGTAGAAGAATCTCCATGCATCCACCATGGCCAACCGGGGCAGGGATGATAATGCAGCATAGGCTGCCCTGGAAAGATGACGGGGCTTGGACCCAGATCTATCAAGGGCTACATCGAAGATAGTATTGAAGTCACCCCCCCAGAGAATTGGTACAAGGGGGAAGCCATCTAGGAGAGACGTGATCTGTCTGTAGAACTCCGGGTCATCGAGATTGGGGCCATAAATATTCAACAAGACCACCTCCCTCCCTTGAAGCGTAGCGTGTAACAGAACATACCTGCCCAGGGGGTCAATGTGTGAGGAGAAGAGAGTGAACCGGAGACTCTTATGAATGAGAGTCATGACCCCACGACTTTGAGTCGAGTAGTCGGTGAAGAATCTATGAGAGCCCCAGGTCCTGGCAAATCGGACGCATTGGGCTGATCTAGCGTGTGTCTCCTGCAAAAAGAGGATCTTGGACCCATGGCGCTCGGCCTGCAGCTGGAGTTGTCTCATCTTTCTATAATTCCCCAACCCCCGTACATTCCAACTCATAAAGGTTAAGTCCCCCTCAGCCATAGATGTGGTAGTGGTAGAGTCGAAAAAGGTGACCAGGACCAGTGGGTGTGTGCTGCGCCACGGTCCGCCTTCGCTGCCAGTGCCAATTTTCTAACAATAACACCCCTAACATGTCCCACCCCACCCACATCCCCCTCCCAAACAGAGGAATGACAATCCCAAACCCCTTCAGCCAAAACCAAACTAGCGGCATCATCGCCTGGGGGCCTGTAGGCCGTGCTGACCGCAGCGCTCCGGGCTGCAGCGGAACCAGTATAGCTCGAGGTGCAACTGCAATAACTTATACAACTTAGGAAAGGCATTTTGCATTTAGCAGTATAGCACATAGTTGAGATAAGAGGAGAATCTTGAACAAGTCGAATCCGGGAAAGAGGATCAATGCGGCATCAGTACAGGGGGAAGGCCGGGCCCGGCCGCCCCCCAAACGGCCCAGAGGGGGAAGCTGCAAGACTGTAGATCGAAGGGGGAAGTCAACCTGGGAAGTGTTCATCCATAAATTTGGAAGCCTCCTCCGGGATCGTGAAAAAGAACACCTGGTTAGCATGTTCTATGCGCAGTTTAGCTGGGTAGAGCATGGCATATTTGATGGAATGATCTCGTAGCCTGCGCTTCACAGCTTGGAAAGTCTTACGTTCCCGTTGGACGGTAGTCGAGTAGTCGGGGTAAAGATGAATTCTCGCTCCCCCCAGTAGCAGCTCGCCCTTGACCCTCGCGGCTCTGAGTAGGGTGTCCCGGTCCCGGTAGTTCAGGACTCGAGCGATGATGGGGCGGGGTGGAGCCCCAGGCTTGGGTTTGGCGGAAAGGGCACGGTGTGCACGCTCGATAGCAAAATGAGGGGAGAGCTTGGGTGAGTCCAGAAGCGTCATTAACGTGTGCTCAACAAAGTCCTCCATTGGCTCATGGACTTCGTCCTCAGGGACCCCAATTATACGCAGGTTATTGCGCCTCGAGCGGGATTCCAAGTCTTCGTTCTTCTTCTCCACCTCGAGGACTCGGCCGGAGAGAGCGACAAACTCAGAGCGCAGTGCTCCCAATGCCTCCTCGGCAGAGCCGACCCGTGTCTCGACCTCAGACACGCGACCATCAGTCCTCTCCATGTGGGCCTTGATTGAGGATATTGTACCGTTCATGTCATCCAGTTTTGAGTGTAGGGCGGTGAAGCCCTCCCTGATGAAGTCCATCATGTTTTGGGGTTCAGGTGTCACCGCGGACGATGACGCAACAGGTGGCTGCTCAGTAGGGTCCTCCGGAGCTCTCACAGCCGCCCTCGCAAACATGTTAATGGAGCTTTGCTTCCTCGCGCCTCCCTTAGTCATTTTGACAAGGGTGATGGTAGTGTGGGGTAAAGAAGGGGGGGATCGCTAGCAGCCCCTAGTAGGAGACGGGGAGATCCCAGGCCGCGAGAGCCGATACTCCAGGTAGGGTGCGTAAGCGAAAGGGGAGCGGTCCCGAAGTGTAGGCCGCAAGGCTACAGCCCGACTGGGAGGGCGCTGAAAGCGGCGGCAGGGGGCCTCGAGGACGGGGGTGCCTAAAGATGGAGGGTAGGAAGCAGCGATGTTAGCGGCACCCTTTCGCCAAGTAACAAACCGGGTGTAGGGACAGCAGCTTCAAGGCGGCGAGGCGAGGAGAAACAAGCCCCCAGTGAACGGTAGGGTCGCTCAGGGCGTGGGATTCCAGACGTGCGAGGGCAGTGAGGGCCCAGTGGCTTCCCAGCGGGGGGAGAGGGCCGCTGGGCCACAAGACAAGGAGCCACGAGAGTCAGGGCCCCCCAGGCGGATCCAGACGTCACCGACCGTGGGCCTCCAACAACGCCGCAGGGACGTCCCACCAGAGAGGGGCGACCCCGGAGTCACAAGGCAGGGAGGCAGGTATCCAGGCCCAACAGTCCACGAAGCCCCCCCCGCGCACCCCAGGAGGCCGCAGCGCTCCGGCAGCGAGGTGCGTGCAAGCTGGGGGGGAAGGGTCTCCACAACCCCCCCGCCGGATTCCACAGGAGAAGAAAGGAGATCCCACGGCGATTCACCAGGCTGGGGGGGGAGAGGCAGGCCAGGAACAGCGAGAATAAAAGCACGGCCCCCCCAGCCGAGCACAGATGCAGGGAGAGTTTGTGCGCCTTCCGCGGGGTCACCACAGGAAGGAGGAGCGGCCAGCAAAGAGCGAAGTTCCCCAGCAGCACGTACCTGAGAGCCGCGCCGCTCCAGCAGCGCGGCGTGTGCTGTCGGGGGGAAGAGGGGGCCCTGGGTCTTCACCACGGGCTGCGGAGCCGCGGGGGCGGCAGGGAGGCCCCGATGTAGCGCAGGCAGGCAGGGTGGACGCACCGCTGGGCCGACGTCCCTCCAGGGACCCGGGAGCAGCGACTCAGCAGGACCAGCGGCCTGGCCGGCGGGTCACGGTCCCAGGACTCCGACGACCCCGCCGCCAGGAAGGTCGAGGCGCGCCAGCTCCCACCGATGCCCGGCGAATGCGAGGAGGAGCGCGAGGAGGAGCGCAGCAGGCCCCCGGCGGGAACGACCACCCTCCGCCGGGGCTGGATTTCAGGCGCGGAGGAGCGCCGCAGGAAGGGGGATGGGCAGCGTGGAGTCGGGGATGCACTTCCCGGCTCCGATTCAAAGCGGGATCAGATCCCCAGGATCCCAGAAGCAGCGGGGGAAAAGTCGTGTGCTCCGCGCCCGGCTGTAATCCGTGGAAACCTCCTAAATCAGGATTTGGAGGTCCGCCCGCCTCGGAGCACACGTATCAGGCGGCCATCTTGCTCGGCGCCCAACAGCGCCCCCCCCTGCTGTGCAGACTTTTCACATTGACAGAGATGCTCCGGACGGAACAACTTTTTCCCTTGGGTTGGTGGGACCAACTAACCCTGTAACAAACTCCACTTTGGAGCAACCCCCGACCTGCTGTCTCTCTCCTGTGCTGCAGAAGCCCAATGTGAGGTTGAGTGTCCATTACAGAGTGCAAGGACTTCCGCTGAACAATTCCGGCCAAAAGCTCCAGGAGCCTCCTAAGGACACTCCAGAAAGCAGGAAATCCCTGACCAGAGTCCAGGACCGAGGGAGCAAGGAAAGTCCAACAAGGGATATTCGATCAGCATCAGTGCTTTTTGCGAGGCACTGAAACCATGAAAAGCCGCTGAATCTAAGAAAATTCATAGCAGACAAAGTCCTCTCCCGATAACTGCCGCATGAGCGCACCAGATGTCCTCCCTCTTGTCCCCACGACTGAGGCCCAGGAACAAGTGTCTACTTAGCTGTAGCAATGAGGAATCCAGCTGGAACACGTTGTTCAAACCAGAGATAGTGTGGGGGCTTGGGGTATGTACCTTATCGGCATAAGTCGTGCTTTCTCACTTGTGAGTGCACATTTTCTAGTTGATTTCAACTCCCTTGTAGCGGCAGTGATCTTTTTTTAACTGACGTTGTGAAAGACTTCAAGAAGTGCATCAGAACTATCGACTTGGTCCAATTGACATTTGCTGTCCTTGCTCCATAAAGGCAATGTTCTAATCTATTGACTTTGGCATCGCTTGTCCCTTCATAGGTTGTAATTTGTTGAACACTTTTACTGCTGGGAAAGGCTTGCCTAGATTTCATTAGAGGATTCAAACTGTCTTCATATTACGAGAAAGTATGTTCTAAACTTTCCATTTCCTTAAACCGTACATGAAATCTAGAGTTTAAAACCTATATTGGTGTATAAGATGAATGTAATACTATCCTTGTTAATGACATCACTATAGGGTGTAGGAGAAATGTATTAGCATGACCAAAGATTATTCACCAACTTTATTGACTTTGTAAAGTGATTCCAAAGTTTACTGGACCGTTACAAACCACTGCCCTTTTTAAAGAATGTTTTAGTTAAACTGATGTGTAAATACAAATATATTTGTAACTGAAACCATGAGTGCAAGTGTCACCCTCACTACTTTAAAATGGCTGGTGGCAGCAGTTTAATTTTCCTACCATTGTGCTTTTCTACCGCAGGCTGTGGGGTACATTGACCCACTCAGCAGAATTCCCATCCATGATCAAAACTGCGTTTTGCAGCTACAGATGATGGCTGCACCATCTTGCCAAACAACTATTGGGCAAGTTGGAACAGAGCACACTGAGAAAGGCCGCCAGTATGTGTTCTTGCCTGCACCAAAAGAAGCGAATTGAAAATCAGAGCTGCTCTGCTGCTTGCAAAAATTTCCCATTGAAAAGGAAGCTGCCCTGACGCCATTTTCATATATTCAACATCACATTGCGTTTATCAATGAGGCCCTGCCATGCCCATCCATATCCAGATTGTGCTGTAGAAGAAGAGAGCATTATCCCTGCATGACAGGCTGTGTCAGGCCAGAACTGGGAAATTAACAGAAGCTTTACTTTCAGCTGCATAGGAAAACACTTGTCTTTTGGGTTACAAAATGAAACCCTCACTTTATGGGCTATGTCAATTTCAGTGAACCTGTGTCTTGAACAAACTGCTGTGTAAAAGAAACAACTGACTGGGGCTGCAGAACAATGTGGGAATTTAGATGGAAGAGAAAAACAGAATTTGAGAGGGACATCCCAGCAGCATTCACCATGTGTCAAAACGGGCTTTTGCAAAAAAGCCTGTTTCAATAAGTACAATGTTGAATTAAAACTTGTCCTTCCCCAGCAAAGTAGAGGGGGTTTTGCTGGGAAACATAGGTGATGTTTTATTCAACAGGCTTGCTTCCGATTCAGAACAAAATAAAATAAAAAATTAAATGCATCGTTTGACCGAGGAATCTACAGAACAGGTTTTTCTGCTGGCTAAACTGAGGCCTTCACCCCCACCCCCCAAAAAAGAAAAACACTAGATTCTGGGACACCTACCCGTTAACTGCTACCTTTGAAAACTGAATTGAGTAAGACTAAGAAATGTCACAGGGTCGCCATACATTTGTCTAGGCTTCAGCTTGAGACAATAGATCTGGAACACCCATGTGTGAAGTGGGGGGAAGTGGCAATAAACATTCAAATCAAACTGGGAAACCCCCTGTAACGCTCACCTGGTATCCACGGGGACATCACTCAGCCTGTTCTGACCTCTTACGGCCTCAAACCCTTCCCTGGAGGCTAGTCGACTGGAGACTGGGTCTGAAACACAGGATTGGTAGAGTTTAACTCCCTACTGTCTCTGTGTGCTTGAACCCCTTCTTCCCTGGGGTCCAACCCTTCCCTTCGATCCACAGCTCACCTTGTTTTCTTGGATGGTGTGATCTCAGTCCTGCTTTCAGCGCAGGGGCACGTTGATTGATGCAGGCTTGTTGCTGCCTAGTTACTTCACTGGCAAGAGTCCGACAGGTAAGTATAATGAGTCTTTTGAACAGTTCCTTTCCTTCCTTAGATGATGGCCGGCGTCCGGGGATGGCGGCGTGCTGCTGAGATGAGTAGCACTGAAGGTGAGTCAGAGTGTGATGCACGATGCACCCCTTTCGTATTTGCATTAAACAGAGTTCTTTTTCTGTGTCTTTTAGGTGCCGCGACGTTTTCAGCTTGGATGCCGGTTATGAAGAACAAATGCAGTGGATAAGCGTGGTATGCGGCGCCTCTAGATGTTTCCACGCTAACCTGGAGTGTCTTTTCCCTCTTGCAGATGGATGAGAATTTCCTGAGACAGAGTTCCCCAAGAGCGGCTGGGATTCAGGTAAGAGTTTGAAGCTCGTACAGTATTTAACAATAAGCGAAGATTTGCAGAATGCTTACTAATGCCTCCCCCCGACCCTTTTCCTTAGGAAGCGGCATGCCGGGATGGGAATGACACTGCCGAAGATGCCCGCAGAAAAGAAGTAGCGATGAATGATGGGCAGAAGCGCTGCAAGGTAAGGCTGTTCCTAACGGTGTTCTTGCAGGAGCTGAGCGCAGAAGAAAGATGCAGGCCTACTGGAGACCGATCCGAACACGGTGAACGTCACGCTGCAGGTGCAGAAAACGCAAAGCATTTTTCTCAGCCTGGGTGTGGCTTAAATAGTCTCTGGGGATACCAGGTGTCTCTGGGCTGAACCATACCCAAAAAACTAGACCGCACATGCAGTTCTGGGAACCAAAATATGTGGGGGCATCCATCTTGTCCCCATCAATGCACTACAAGTCCAATCCCCAATGTTATGCTATGGGAGTGAGTCTGGTGCCACAAGCGCCAAGTCTGACTCCAAGTGGTTCTTTGGAGGGATGGAGAGGCCCTTGAGGGCCATGTGGGTGATCGTGGCCTGGCTCCAGCCTGACATCTTGGAGGCATGGGGGACATGAGGGGCAGTAATCATGACATCCCCATAGTCACCCGTTGCTGAAACCGACGGTGGTAGCTGAAATAAAAATGGTCCCAGTTGAAGGACAAAGGCTGACCATCTGTCTCAAAATACTATTTGATGAATAAACTTTTAAGACTTAATTCTGTAGCTGGACAGTGCAGAAATGTAAAAGTTGTACAGTTTAAATGTGATTTTCGTGCCTTCTAAAGATATTGCAGCAGTCCATAGCATGTATGGGGCACACTCGCCAGGAGAATGTAAATCATGGGGACAGTACATATGGTGGAATGTTAAAAATTAATAGAAATATGCCCTATGATAATATGCACACACCTAAAGTTGTGGGATTTTGGGTGAAGCCGTTCGGACTAAAATCGCAAAAAATTAGACGGACGAAACAAAGCCTTACAAACTAGAGAGTTGGACTGTCATGCTCTGCATGAAATATGCAATCTGCCTAGATAATTTGTAAAAATGCCACAATTGCGCAAATGTGTGATGTAAAGAATGATTTTAGCTAAAGTAGCTGGTATTATCCTGTGCATTGTAAAGCCCACCTCATAAAGCTGATGTCATGTCCCTAAAAATCCAACCAGCTGACAGCAAGGCGGTAACAATCACCCCTGACCAATCCAGTTTATAGGTGTACCCAGCTAAGCCTGCCCCATCATATAATCCTATAATGTCACCATGCCTTATAAATAAGGAAGGCTGACAGAACGGTGTCCAGACATTTGGTCGACCTAAAACTGGTCAAATGACATTTGGTCGACGCAATTTGGTCGAAAACCAAATGGTCGAATTTTTTTTTAATTATATATTTATTTTTCGGGTTTTCGTTTTTTACAAAAATGGGTTTTTAGAAAGAAAAAAAAAAAAAAGGGGGTTGGGTGGGGGGACCCCCCCCCAAAAAAAGGGGTGAAAATAAAAAAATAAATTCGACCATTTGGTTTTCGACCAAATTGGTTCGACCATTTGTCTGGTCGACCAATTTTTTTCGACCAAATGTCTGGTAACCTGACAGAACTCTAGACACCCACTCTCTCCTGAATTTCCAGCGCCTGTGTATCCCGATATTCTACATTCATCTTGCCAGATTCCAGATTCTACTGCCAGGCCAAAGCATAGCTGACCCTCTCAGGGCTTGATCCAGAAATCCCACTAAAACCCCAGTAACAAAAGGGAAAAGCTGGGGTACCCTTTTGGGGAGCATCCTGTGAACAGACCGGCTTTTTGCCCACTAACTGCATGCCCGCCATACCACTGCCATCCAGCTGTACTTTTGCCATCCAGTGACCAGAATGGCCCAGCTGTTTGCTGTAAGGGGCGCCCGCCGTGTGGTGACCAGAACCCGGTTGACTGTCCCAAAATTCCAAACTCAAGCATGGACTGAGTATTTCCCCATCCCATAGCAACACACAGCCTACCACATCTTGATACTTTGTCTTTGTTCTATTCTCCAAGTAATCCTATCCATGCCTTGGTAATTTGTTCAACTGTCAGAATTCTTTGTGCATCCCATCCTTGATTCCTAGTGCTAGCGCCATTCTTTCATTCACCCCATCTTGTAACTCCTTAGTAATATTTTGAAAAATTGAAGTCATTTCCACATAAAGAGAAACGCAATGTGGAGCGGGTTAATCCGGCCGCTTAACCCGTTTCATGGGCAGCGCCATCTTCTTGATAATCTAGTATAAGTAAACTTTGTCCTTTTGCCAAACAGAGTGCCTCTCTTTAACTGCTTTATTTTTCCAAAACCAAACCTCCTTTTATCTTGCAAATCTCATCCACTCCTTCAGCTATAGACATCTTTTCACTTCCATATTGTCCCTGTGATGTGCATGTATTCCCAAATCCAGAAACAGCATTCCGATTGAGTATTTCACCCGTTTTTCATAGAAACCGTTTTTTGCCATTTAAAACTGCAAATGACTCAAATGCAACTTTCTAACCTGTGATTCGGCTGCATTGTGTTTTTGCTTTCCACTTGCTTATTGAACTGTATGCCTTTTGTTGATCCTATGCCTTGTGGTTGTTGGTGTTTATATCTTCCTGCTATTGTGAGAAATCATTTGCTTCATTGATTTAACCGTACATTAAATTGTCAGATTCAGAGTGTCATTTCATGCCATTGCAAATGGCTTTAAAGTCCGCTTAGCCTCTTATTCTGTGATGGAAGGTCGGATTTTGATTGTTTGCTGCCTCATATCCCCGACTACCTGCTTCTTTCTAACCACTCAGAATTCGAGTAATTGTGGGTTGAGGGAACATTGCAGGGGGAACCTTAAGTTGGGTGCTATCTATCCTAATTGAAACAGTGCTCCTATTCATTTGTACTTTGGATCTGTTCTGGTGGAAGGTTAACCAAGTGTATTTCAGTGATTTTCATTGTAATTATCACCCCATTGGGGATTGCTGCCCAATATTAAAATGTGTGATTTCTTTGAATTTGAAAATAAACATTGCATTCCCACCAACCGGCCTCGTTCATGGTCCATTGTCCATTGTGACCCAGGGTATTTGTAAAAAGGGTGTGTGAGACTGGTTGTGTGCCATCTCAAATTGAATTCACAGAAAATAAAGCGAAAGCATTCCAATTGCGCACTACATCCAAGGCTAAGGGCAAAGGTCCTGGTCCGGTGTGTGTCGCCGGATTGAAATCCTTAACAAGGCTCAATCCTTAGCTGCAGTATAGCTCCCAGGGGTGACCATTTTGTCAAAATGGCACTGGTCTTTTTTCGCCATTTTCTGTTTGTAAGGTCTTTCTGGGGATTTACTCTGCGTGCCAAGCCAGGTTTGAGTACTTGGTCTTGCCTTCGGCAGGCTTCAGTACTGAAACCCGCCTCTGGCTCCAGTGTGTCTGGAAGGGCAGGAAGTGAGGGAGGTTCCCGAAACCCCCCTGTCCTTTGTCTTTAGGCATACCTGAATGCACCCAGTCCCGATTGGCTGGTTGTCCTTTCAGGACAGCCACCCTGCTGTTTATTAGTGACAGCTAGGCTGTGCATCAATGGAAGAAACCCCTTAAAAAGGGGAGGGTTTTGGGACTGAGAACAGTAGACCACTGGGAAGAACAAAACTATGAAGAAACCGTGATGCTTGCTGCATCCTCCTGGACCTTTGAATTGCCCAGTGAAGCCCTGCTTCTGTGCTGACTCTAATCGCCAAGGGAAGCTTTGGAAGGGACAAATTCTTCCCTTGGGTTAGTGGGACCAACTAACCCAGAGATCAACTCCCCTGAACCATCCTCCCTGACTGGCTGCACTTCTTTGCTGCTGCAGGAACATAGTGCCAGGGGTCAAGAAATCCGTAGTCAAGTGCAACTTCTGCGATCCAGCCAGAAGCTACAGGATTCCCTCCAGGACCCTCCTGAAGCAGGACCACCAGAGCTGCAGTCCCCTCACCACAGGGTGCAGAGCTCAAGGAGTGAAGGAAGTCCAACCGGTGTCCAAGATCTGCAGTGGTGCTGTTTACCAAGGGCTGAAACCGCAAAGTGCAGCTGATCTGGAATTGCTGCCGCAGGAGCCCTCCAGACGTCCTCCCTCTTGTCCCCATGACTGAGGCCCAGGATCTGCATCACTGCAGACAGAAGCCAGCAGGACCACTCTAACCAAAGGTACCTTTACGACATGGGGTACTTAACTCTGTGTCTTTAGCTTTGCTCTTCTCAGTTGAGACTTGCAATGGCTACTTTGCTTGAGTTGATTTCAGCTCTACCCTTCACATGCTGAACAGCTTCTGACCCTGTAGTGATTCTTCAACAAACTCTTCAACTTTGTGAAAGACTTATCTCAAAAGTGCCTCAGCTCCATAGAGTGCTCCAATTTACTTTCCTTGCTCCCTGCAGACTCTTCTAGTCCATTTGACTGATATTTTACTGTCCCTCAGAGGTGATAACTTGGTTTTAAACTATTATTGCTGGGAAAGGTTTTTGTCTAGACTTCATTTGAAGATTTACATGCTCACAGACCCTGTTTAACCGTTTTCCTTCCCTTAACCTTTCCTTTTTACCAACCTCAGAATCTACAACGTTTACTAGTTATACATAAATGGTATGCAGTCTTTATAACAAACCTTTTATGTAGGCATACTTTTATATTGAAACGTGTATAGCGAAAATACATATTGAGAATGTGTGGGTGGGGTAAAGGGTTACATCTTTTTGGAAAACGGTGGGCGTGGGAAACTGGTTTGGGGGACCCCTCCTGCTCCCCTCAAAAATAAAAAGAAAAAAAAAAAGAAAAAAGAAAAAGCTTATAGTAGTTCGAAAAGTTTCGGTATAAAAGCCTTCAGAAGTGTTATAAAGACAAACCTAGTGAAGTCAGCACAGGGTGTAGGAAGTGTGTAAAAAGCATCGCTAACGAGTATCTACTAGCTTTGTGTTGATTCTGGGAAAGGTATTTTAAACTATATTTGATAGTTACATACACTGCCTTTTTTAAAAGATGCCCATTTAAAAACAGCTATTACATTATTTTTGGATAAAACCTTGAGTTTAAATGTTACGTCGCTACTTGTATTTGTGGATTGCATTGCTACAGCTCTACAGCTCACATTTATAATCCTGGCTGCTCAGTCACACTACCAACATGCGTAGTGCAGGGCTATACCAAAAGGTGGGTTACCCAATACCAGGAGGCCAAGGGTTGTGTAGTCTCCTACAGGGTTACTACATCAATTCTTACCCAAAACTAGTGGCAGGCAGTGGGATAGACTTGGAGTGGTTACACTGATTATTTGCTGTACTTGTGCCCAACTAAACCAGCCACAAGGCTAAGCTCCATCAAAAAGTAAAGCAAATGTAACATGCCAAATATGGATAACTAATGAGGCAGCCCAGATTGTCCAGACAGTTGTAAAACCAGTGGTCCGACTCTGAAAGGAAAACAAATGTGGATTACAAAGTTGTTGAATCACCAAAGTTTGGGTAGTAGGCCAGTAACACCTACTCACCCAAGTAACGTGGAAGATTAGGAGGGTGCTAGTTGGAGTCTAGCTCCAGTCTGCAAGGGGAGTCACCGGAGGTAAAAAAGAGTTTCAGGAAGAGAGACCCTCTCTGCCACAGCCTGCCCCTGTACATCAGCCACTTCCCATTGAGACTCCACAAGGTCCACATTTAAGTCCAGAATATACATTTCTCTTGAAAGAATATTAGAGTTGGAGTTCAAGAAACTAAATGTCCAGGCTGAAACTAAACATCAACAGGTGAAACTTGGAGAAAAATGCAGCATGAAATGGAAATGAGAAAGCTGTCCCTTGATTCTGCTTCCCTTTCAGGGTCCTTTAGGTCTGCTAGTCCCAAGATGCCTTGCCTGCCAAAAGAAGCAGTGAGTATGTAGGACCCTAAACCTGATGTGTTGGATTGGCTGGCGTTGGGCAAGATTTTCATAGTAACGGTATTTCTTCCTGACCCGTGTCAACCCCAGAGCTTTTTGTTTTACTGGTGGATTATTTTTCCTTATACCTCCGAGTGGGAACCTTTTTACACACTCGCAGAATCTTTTACTCTTTATGGGTGTCATTTTTTAGACTCTCCAAAGTGTCTTTTTAAAAAGTTATCCTCTTTGACAGCTTTTTGGCAACAGGCTGCTGTTGCTGGGCTGCCCTAGGGGCTCCCCTTACCTTTCTCATGAGAGAATTACAGTTCCCAAGGGGAGAAAGGATCTTTGGATCCCCTTTACATTTTATTTGGTGAAACCAGCACACCCAACCTTCTGTGGAGTGCTGGGAGATACAATGTGTCCCCTTTCACACTAAAACTAACAATTCCGTTACAGGGACAGGCTTACCTTTAATGACTGGTGGCATTGATACAGTTTACTAATTCGGTGTACCTTGACCGCGGGCTGTGTTAACAGCTGCAGTAAAGGCACCCAAGCGTGCTCATTTTACCAAAATTGCCCCGGTCTTGTTTTTGCCATTTTAGTGTTTGTCCTTCCTTCCCCTCACATCCAGGGCAGGAAAAACCCTTTGTGTGATATTTAACTTCAGCGGGAGTCCCTGGGACCCCCCCGGCCCAGGCTCCAGTCTGGGAAGGAAGGAAGCCAGGGAGGAGAACAAAACTCCACAGCCCTTTTACTTCCCCATTGCCTGAACGGGGAAAAATCCCTGTGGGGGCTGGCTGTCCTGATTGTACAACCAGACCGCCCCTTGTAAAATTCAGGGATAGAATGCAGAAGTTGTGTTGTAGTTCCTGTTAAATACTCCAAACCTGGAAGCTGAAGACAAGGCGGCCACTGGAACCAAAAAAACACGAGGATAATTAAGGAAAAGCAGCTGAGATGATTTCCAGCGACCGGAGAGCCTGCTGTAGCCCTTCCTTCCAATTGACCTGGGGACTCTGGAAACAACGACCCCCCCCCACCCCAGAGCCTGGTGAGATCCACTAGACTCAAGAAAACATGCATTTTGAGCCATCCCCCGTTGTGCTGGGACCTTGCAGGGCTGCAATACCTCAAAACCCTGGGGCCCCGAGCCATTGTGCGGTGCACGGTCTTCTGAATTCAGATTCTCGCTGAAACTTCATGGGCATCCTGCTGGATCTCCAGAGATACAAATCAAGTCTGGAAAGTCCCCTCACAAGAGTGATGGACTTTTGTAACAACGAGATCCGACCAGCGATATGCTCTCTTCTGCGCTCCTGTAAAAGGGTTAAAAAAATACACAGCTGCACCCAGCCGCGATGGAAAACCTTGCCTAGAGCCTTCCCCGTTGACTCCTGCTGCAAAGTCCTTTCCAAGGTCCTGTTTTCAGTCACCACAAGCAATCTACCGACCAGGTTTTTAGCTGCAGATCCTGAAGTCCTCCTGCTGCAAAATCTTCTGTGCTGGCTTGTGTATTTAATTACCTTAAATCTCTTGTGATTCCTGTGTAGTTATGGGGTGTATTCTGTGATTGGGAGGCTTCTCGTCCAGTTCACCCAGTCCCACTTCTGGAATCCTCCTAGGGTGTCTTCTGTGAAGCCCCTGGACCCTCAACTAACTCCAAAGTAAAATACTCACCTGTTTAAACAACTGTCCTAAGGAACTCTGACTTTTGCTACTTAAGAATCTATCCTGACACTGCCTGTTGGAAACTAGACCCTAGTGACGCCCCTTCAGCCACTGAGAACACTCATGCTCCAAGAAAAAAGGAAAGACTTTGAAGGGCTTGGGCCTTTTGCCTAGAAAAGAGAACACATTTTAAAAGTTACTTACTTGAAAAATGGTTGGTAACAGAGTGAATAGTTACAAAAGTTCTTACTTACCTTGAACGTGTGTTGCACTATTCTGAAAAAGATATGCAACATCATTCTTTCTCCAACAGAAAGTAGATGTAAGGGTACATTACTCACCTGTGATTTGGTTGTGCCTCTTCCCAAAAGTAATACTGTTGGTTTCACTTTATTATTCCGGTTAAGAAAATTGAATGAGTGTTCCCTAACCGGGTCTTGCTACCCTTGACTGGCTCTTAGCCTGTCCAGAGTAAGTCTGCATTAGGCTTTACCTACCTAGAGAAACTGAGTCATTCATCAAGTGTAACATTGGGTTTTGCTTTCCCTGGTCTGTTTTAGACACACAAAAAGAGCCTTAGTTGTATACCTGCCCCAAATTGCTGATCGCTCCCTGAAATATGGGTTTCTTACCTTGAGTTAGCATTGTTCCATCCTAAAATAAGTTACAAAAGTTACTGCTTATCTGAACCTGTGTTTCACTGATCTCAAAAGCACCTGTAATTGAATATTAATACATCCTTAGATTTTACTCACCTAGTAAAACTTACCACAAAAGTAGTTCTAGGTTTTTACTATACCTAGAATAAGTGTTCCACTATTCACAAAACATACTGTCCAGTTGACGACTGATTATGTGATTTGTTGCAGAGTGTCAGGGTACAACTGGTAGGGTCTCCTACCCTTGAATTACTGAATGTAATCTTAAAGTAACCATTGGTTTTTACTCACCAAGAATAGGTGTGACCTCTACTGAATGCATATGAAAAGGTTTGACTTACCTAGAACTACTGTTAAGTGTTCCAAATAAAGTTTATGCGTTGGTATGTGTACCTTCAAGCATAGTGTGTTTTTATAATTGTGGTTACATATAATGTGATCGTACTTAATTTCCCCCAAGATTTATCTGGCTCTACTTGTATTTAAATAAACCATTTATTTTTCACAATACATAGTGTTGCAGTGTTTCTTTGGACCTTGTGTATTACAATTTAATTTGTACCGATTGTACAGCTCTCTCTCCCTCCTAAGATAAGCCTGCCTTCTCAGTCTACGCTACCAACAAACTCAGGTGGTACAGCCTTATACTAAGAGTGGAGTATTGTACTGTCTGAGTTGAATGGTTTTGCTAACCCCCTTAGTTGGACTTCAGAAAAACTGTTGTAACAGCTGTGTGCGTTTGAATACACCTAAGGTCTTCAATGAATAAGTGGGAATGATTTAATTCCATGGCATGCCTAGGCTCTCCCCCCCACCCCCCTGAATGGCTGCAATGGAATTGGGTACCAGTGAGAAAGGATAATGAATCAGTGAAACTGGTATTCATGGCCAGATTTGGGAAAACTCCTTCTCAGTACCTTAAGAGTTTAGGACCTTCAAAAAGACTGATGGTATCCCTTGGGCTATCTAGGTATGTGAATATTTGAAAAATGGATGGTTGGGTTAAGGGGTAGAGAGTAAACTCCTTTGAAGGAATGAGGATTTCTTTTTGTAGAATCGATTTTTGATGCCTGCTCTCCTGAGCAGGGACAGCACCTAGCTGACTCAAAAGAGATTGATCCCAAAAAGCTAATACAGGCTGCTGACTTCTAATTCCAACCATCCAAAAGAGGGCCATAAAAATAGCAAGGGTAAATTCCATGGGAAACCTGGTACGCCTAGTGAAACCTCTGGTGCCAAATCAGAGGGAGGTCAACAAACCCCCATTCCAGAGAACAATCTGTAGATCATGTGAAAGGGGATCCTAGATGCAAGGGTAAACCTTCAGGGTCCACAATGCCTCCTTCGCCTTCATCCCTGAGGGAGGAGCCCAAATGGCAAGTGCACACTTTGTTACTGGCTGAAGATCCCATTGGAGTTCAAGCCAGTGTTTTAGTGTTCCTGGGTTTGTGGGAACAGAATGTGGATATGTACGACTCCATACCAGATAACACCAAAGATTATTATACGGAGTGTTCCTGTAAATGGTTAGGAGACCCCTGCCATCAGAGACACTGGAACAAGCAGTACAGTGGTAGATTAATGTTTAGTCAACCCCGAGGATGTAACAAAGGCAGCCAAAGGTCCCACTAAACTAGGAGGCCCTATCCAAATGGTTCCTATTCTGCCAGCTTTCATACAGTGCAATAATAGGACTGTTCAAATTCCTGTTAGTGTACAGCATTAAGTGCCAGGGAGAGTCCTGTTAGGAAATGATGTGAAAACACTTGACTTGTATCTAGTACCCCAGGCCTCCCAGCAAAAAGAAGCAGGAGCAAACAAGATTGGCCAGAGTGGCAACCTTGAGAGACTCGCAGTTTGGGGTTGGAGATTTATAATACCTCCAGTCCACAGAAGGCCACCCTTCCATTGCCAAGAAAAAGGAGAAATACAAGGTGTCTGGGAGAAAGGTCTTAAACCTAAACCTGGTCACAGGACAAGGACATCTGAGAGGACTATCCCAGGACACCCCAGTGGCCCCTTCCCCAGCTGAGGCTGAGTGGGAAGACCAACCAAACTCTGTAGAGACAGCTACTGGTGACATAGCTGGAAGAAAACATTCCCTGCACTGGAGATCTGTATCCTAGAGACCATCCTGAGCTGCAGACTTTACTTGCAGAAGGTGGACCCTCTAGGGCAGACTTCAGCAGAGGACAAGT
Source organism: Ambystoma mexicanum (assembly GCF_040938575.1). Lineage (NCBI taxonomy): Eukaryota > Metazoa > Chordata > Amphibia > Caudata > Ambystomatidae > Ambystoma > Ambystoma mexicanum. Next base: position 624,979,274 of record NC_090927.1, on the reverse strand, counting down.
GTCCCTCTAGAAGAGCTGTGCCAGCATCTTCCCAGCTTGAAGGGCAAGAGCCAGGGAAGCATAGGCTTTACTTGGAGGATGGCCTCTACAGTGAACCAACTGAGTCTACCCCAGGGGACTACAGAAGACGGGTAGTGCCCCATGAGGTGAGACAGATGTTCCTACAGTTAGCACAAGAGATTCTTTTGGCCGATCTGTACTTCTACTGGCCCAAGATGGGCGCCGAGGTAGAGAAGTTCTGACAAAAGTGGGTCCAAGAATGTGGCACCTTTAGTGCCCTTCCCTGTGGTGGGAGTCCCTTTTGAGAGGGTGGGGATTGGCACTGTTGGTCCATTAGATAGTCCTTCAGGCAACAGATTTGGATGTGGTAGACCATGCTCCCAGGTATCCTGAAGCCATACCCATGAGAACTGTTACTACTCAGGCAGTGGCTAAGGGCCTCCTTGGCATCTTTACCAGGGTAGGTTTTCCCAAGTCAGTCATCTCTGACAGGGGATCAAAGGTTATGTCCCACTACATGCAGAAAAACTGGAGTGACTTACAAGTTCTCAACAGCCTACCACCCCCAAACCAAAGGGTTGGTGGAGAGGTTTAAACCATGAACAGCATGATTGCTGCTTTAGAGGAACCCCTTGGAGGAAAGTGGGACCTTCTACTGCCATACCTTCTCTTTGCTTATAGAGAGGTCCCTCCAGCAGGGATTGGTTTACTGAGCGTCACTGACTACGTGGTAGGCCTCAGGAAGAGGATGGCACTAAGGATGACAAAACCTCCAGAACACCTGTAAGCAGGCCAGGCTCTGGTCAAGCATTGGCACAACCAGAAGGCCAATAAGGAGGAGTTTACTCCAGACCCGCTTGTCTTGGTTATGGTACCTACAAGGCAGAGGACCTTACAGGACAAGTGGATTGGACCCTTCATATTGTAGGCAAACTTGGAGAGCTCAACTATTTAGTAGACTTAGGCAACCCCAAGGAGGCTCCTAAGGTCTATCACATTAACCTTCTGAAGGCTTATGTTTCCAGACCAGAACTAGGAGTTTTGCTTTTAGCCTCCAATAAAGAGGAGGAGAGTGAGCCTCTCCCTGATCTCAGGGGGCAACCTTCAGATTAGACAATTGAAGGAGTGAAACTCTTCAGATTTGACTCTGCAACAGGAGGAGTGCAAGGCTCCGTTGAATCAGTTTGCCACCCTGTTTTCATTGACCCCTTGGGGCCAGCATAATATTCTCACTGGTGAGTCTCCCTGTCGAAAACAGGGGTTACAGAATGTCAGATGTCACAAAGAAAGAAGTCAAGAAGATGCTTGATCTTGGGGTTGAGCCATCTACAAGTCCATGGGCTAGTGCGGTTGTACTAGTGCCAAATGTATGAACCAAAGAGTTGAGATTCTGTGTGGACTATAGAGCTCTTAATGCAGTCACTACGACTGATGCCCATCCTTTTCCCAGGACAGATGAGCTGGTGGACAAACTTGGTTCAGCCCAATTCCTCAGTACATTTGACCAGACCTCAGGCTATTGGCAAATCGCACCAACAGACGATGCCAAGGAGAAAACTGCATTTGAATAATAGTTATGCATTTATATACCGCTACGAACACTCGGGTATCTGAGTGCTGCTCATTATCATCCACGGTGTATGGTGCTCATATATCGACCTCATAAGGATGAGGGCCGAGTTTGGCCCTGCTGGGATTCGAACCTGCGTTAGCAAGCTCTGAACGGATGTCAAAGCGAGCGCTCTACTCTCTGTGCCACTTGACCGGCTTTTTCCACCCCAGGAGCCCTCTACCAGTTAAAGGTTATGCCTTGGACTAAAAAATGCACCTGCTACATTTCAGAGGATAGTAAATCAAGTTCAGAATGGGTTAGAGAACTTCTGCATGGCATACTTGGATAACATTGCAGCGTTCAGCCCCACTTGGGAAGAGCAGCTTCACCCCCTAGGATATGTTTTGCAGGCTCTGAACAGGCCCACCTGACCATAAAGGCTAGTAAATGTCAAATTGGTCAGAGTAAAGTGGTCTACCGTGGACATGAGGTAGGAGGAGGTGAAATAAGGCCATTGCCTAGCAAACTACAAGCTGTACAAAACTGGGCCAACCCTACTAAGACCCAAGTGAGAGCCATCCTAGGTCTCGCTGGGTATTACAGGAACTTCATAAAGAACTATGTGACCATAGCTTCTCCCTTCAATGTGATCTCACCCAAATTCCCCCAAGGTCAGGTGGAATGAGGAGTGCACCAAGGCTTTTGAAAGACTGAAGAAAGCCCTTGGTCAAGCTCCAGTCTTGAGAGCTCCTGACTACAACCAATCCTTCATTGTACAGACAGATGCTTTTAACAGGGATAGGTACAGTTTTGAGTAAACTGGATGAGAAAGACAGGGAACACCCCATCTGCTTCATCAGTAGGGAACTGAAGGACCGTGACACAAGGTGGCCAACTATTGAACGTGAATGTTTTGCCATTGTGTGGTCTCTGAAGTTTGGTCCATACTTCAGATTCACAGCCAGGGCAGGAGCCCACTGCACCCTCCATAGCTGTAGAAGCAGCTTCACCCACAGAGCATCATCCAAGCTGCAGGGGCAGCACCACGTGTGCCCCCCCCCACCCTCAACCAGCGAAGATCAGAGATGTGCGCCGTGCCTGTTGGCTTCACCCTGCAGGTAACGCTCCTTTTCTGAGCTCATTACTCGGCTGCCGAGCCCCTTGAAACACCCCCACGTGGAGCTCATTCTCTGATCAGTTCACCAAAATGGCTGCCGCCAGCTGATCGCAACGTTGTGTTCATTGGTTGCCTGGCAACCTGTGTTCGAGGGGCTATTAAGCCAATCGAGTGCGACCGCAGGTGGAAGCCAGCCCCACAAGAGTAAGGCCACAAGAAGGCCATCTCCTGTCCGTGCCCGTCCAGTCTACCAGGGACCGGAACTCTGCCACCCGCAAATCTACCCAAGCAGTTAGAAATCTTTAATAATCACTCCAAACGCCATATCCGAGCCTGACGCACCCATTATGGATGCAACCATCTGCCGCAGAACGTCCAAACTCATTCAAGGTAAGGAGTTTGATACAAATCCACTCCATATACATGTTTACTTGGCTGCCAGACTAACGAGGCTACGCGCCCGCACGACTCAAAGCACTCATGACTCACTGCCACCCTCCACTTATCGAAACGCCCGCCTTCAATCCAAACTCCTGATTCCTGTCCCTACTACTAAATTGCCCCTTATCACGCCATCTATCTTGCCCTAAGCAGCAACTACCACCTGTTTCCCACGTGACTTTAACCCACCCATACCAAACTTATTACTGTGGAGTGTCACCCCACTGGTGCCTACCACTCCTGAAAATGAGACCCCTGATGTAATTACTGTGATACCACATTCTTCTAACAACAAAGGTTAATTGCAATGTGTTGAATGCCACCTCACCAATGCCCACCACCCTAGTAGCTACCAAGAACACATGTACTGACAGGGCTATAACTACACATACACTCACTGCCCCCCTCTCCAACACCCTCACCCACCCACCCACTCCCCATCCCTTAGTCACCACTGAACCGCATCTCAAATGTGCCATGATCAATGCCAAATCTATCAATGCTCATGCTCTAGACATACATGACCTCATCTCCACCCACAACCTTGACCTCCTCATGGTCACAGAAACTTGGCTACATGAAGCTTCAGGCCCTGCACTCTCGCACTCCCCCCCCCCCCCACCCCCAGCTACACCATTAGACAAGATCGACCATCCAAAGGTGGCGGTGTAGCGCTCATAGCCAAAGACTACCTAGCCATTAGAAAAATTGATAAATACATGAGCAATAACAGCGACTACCTCAAACTCAGCCTCTCCCAATGCACCACTGCCCTACACCTTGTCTGCCGCCCCCCAGTCCCCCTAGGCAACTTCCAGCCCGCACAGACTCACCTCCTCTCAGACAATCTCAAGAAACCTTCCAAAGCTATCCTGCTCGGTGATGTAAACCTAGGTCTCCATGACACCAAGGATCCAGCTGCTAAATCCCTCAGCTCAGTCCTTGAGACTAGGATTCAAAAACACCATCTCCGACTCCACCCACTCTCTAGGGAGAACCCTGGACTGGATCGCCCAACATAACTGCCCTATCACCATCACAGGTAATACCCCCACACCATGGTCTGACCACCACATCATCTCTTTCAGCATACCCATAACAAACTCCTCTATACCATCTCCTCAACCCTTACCACCAGCCCTCACAAGAAGCTCCCGCCAGCTAACTAAAGAGAGATTATTACCCTTCCTCCAAGGCCCAGCCTTCAGACCACCCTTCTTCACGGATCCAGAAACTCTCGCACGATGCCGCCATCAAATCAGCCGTCAACGCCATAGCCCCCGCAAACAAAAACCTATGGTTCACCCCAGACCTACTCATACTCTGCACTGAAAAACAGACAGCTCTCACACAGTGGCAAACCTCCCACTCAGATAAAGACAAACTCGCCTTCAAAGCACGCGCCAAAGAGTACAAGAAGGCCATCATCCTTGCCAAAACTAAATCCTTCCAAGCAAGAATCACTGATGCCAACTCCAAAACCAAAGAAATCTTCTCCATCTTCAGAGACCTAGAGACCCCCCCCCACACCCGCCCCCCCTAAACCTCACCAGAGATGAGACATGGTGTGAAAATCCAGACAGCCATGCACAACAAACTTACCACACTCCAAAACAAAATCCAGTCCACTAAGCACCTGCTCCACACCTGCTCTCCACCACCACCATCCCCATCGCCTTCCCTGACTCTACCCCTGTCTTTTCATTCAAAGCCATTCAGGAACAAGACATGATCAACCTCATGAGGACCCTAAAACCATCCAACTGTAAGGGTGACTCCTTCCCCGCCTCTATTAAAGACTGTGCCAAGACCCTCACACCATTCCTGACTGCTTTTGTTAATGCCTCATTTGCCACTGGGAAAGTCCCCTCCTGCCTCAAGGAAGCATGGGTCCGCCCCCTCCTCAAAAAACCCTCTCTCGACTATACCTCCCCCAGTAATTACAGGCCCATCACCACCGTCCCCTTCCTGCTCAAGATAATGGACAAAGCAGCCTACCGGCAAATGCAGCACTTCATTGAAGAAAACAAGCTCCTAGGGCTACACGAATCTGGTTTTCACCGCGGCACGGGACTGAAACCACATTACATGCTTGATCTAAAGAATCAGATGGACGATGCCAGAGACCTAGGCAAACCAGCTCTACTCCTTGACCTCTCCGCAGCATTCCACCTTGTAGCCCACCATGTCCTATGTCATCACCTTTCCACTACAGCCAGATTCTCCCCCAACGCCACGACCTGATCACCTCTTTTCTACAAGACAGAACCATGCAAGCATTCTCTGACCTAGCCTCCGCCTCACCTACCATCATGCTCTATGGAGTTCCTCAAGGCTCCTGCCTCTCCCCCACCCTATAGAACATCTTTACTCGCCCACTCCTCAGCACTATGGGCATCTCCTACACAAACTACACGGACGATACCCAGATCCTCCTCACCCTCACGGGCAACTATGACAAGGACTCTGCTATGCTCAACAACATTTATAACACTATTCAGGCCTGGATGGAAGCAAACGGACTATGCCTTAACTCTGACAAGACGGAACTCCTCCTGGTAGGTTTGCCCAACACATTAAAAAACCTCGACTCACAATTCAGTCACTTCACTATTGACTTCATCAAAATTCCTGTATCAGACTCAGTCAAAACCCTTGGAGTCTACTTAGACTCCAATCTATCCATGTGTAAACAAGTTAGTGCTATCGCCTCTTCGGCAGCCTACCACGCCAAACTAATCAACGCAGCTAGGCCATTTCTCTCCAAAGAGAATTGCAGCAACATAGCCAGAGCCATCACAGGCTCAAAGCTAGACTACTGCAACGTCCTCTTCCTTGGAACATCCACCAAAAACCTGGACAGACTGCAAGTCATCCAGAACAACGCACTCCACGCAGCTCAAGGCATCGCGAAAAGAGAACACATTACTGCCGCCAGGAAAGCAGCCCACTGGCTCCCAATAAAAAAAGAGAATCCCATTCAAAACATTGACACTGACCCACAAGTGCATCTACCACTCTGCACCCGATTACCTCTCACAAAGAATTCACCCCTGCTCCTCCACAAGGCCAACTAGGACACCCTACACCAACATGTTCGGTGTGCCGATGGTAAGACCAATTAGAGCAGGTAGCTCCAGCAACCCCTACCTAAAACCAAAACATTGGAATGCCCTACCTCTCTATACGAGGCGAGGCCTCCCTCATGACCTTTTGCAAAGCCAGGAAAACAGTGCTCTTCACCTGAAACCTGCCACCATCTACAGCCCTAATCTACCCGTTCACCACATAAATGTGATTCCACATAGATGTTACCCACCTATGTTCATATGTACATTATATGTATCCGAATGTATACTTGCTCTTTCTGCTCTATTGACAATTGCTTCTCCCTATGTGCCTCTCCCTGTAACTAAGCTCCCCTCAAGTAACAGTGCCTCAATGCCCAGGGGCTGCTGTGCGCTATACAAATGTAATAAATAATTGTTTGATTCTACTTTCATTATTCAGACAGACCACCAACCCTTGAGATGGTTAATGCAGATGAAGGGGGAAAATCCAAAATTGTTAAGGTGGTCAATCAGTCTCCAAGTGTTTGATTTCATCATAGAACACAGGTCAGGGTGGATTCAATCCTCCTGTCATTTAGTGGGGGTGGTGGTGCAAGTATAGGGAGAACTAATTTCTGTGCCAATTCCATTCAACCTTAGAACCCCCAGCTCTTTTGCTGGACTCCAGGACTTTTTCCATTTTAACCCTGGAGTGAGTGAGCCCTTTCTCACCGTGCTTTGACCAGATTTGGATTGTGCATTTCCTTTGTTTTTGGAGTCTGACAAACTCCATAGGCATCTACGTTTTGTATGGTGACAGCACCTTCAGTGCAGTGTTCGATACATCATTTAGATTTCTCATAAGGTTTAAATACCTTTTCTTGGGTGAGCTACTGTTCCCAAGAATAGTAAAGTGAAATTGACTTTACTTACCTTTTCTCTTTGTGGGCCCATTACACAATCTTATGTGGAGTGCTGCGGTGTTACTTAGTAGCCCCTTTTCCTACCAATTCATGTAAAAATGTTTGTTACCCTCACTACTTTAGATGGCTGGTGGCAGTGGTTTAATTTTCCTAACATTGTGCATTTCTACAGCAGGCTGAATCCTCAGCTGCAGTATAGCACACATGGGTGACCATTTTGTCAAAATGGCCCCGGTCTTCTTTTTTTCACCATTTTCCGTTTGTGGGGTTACTCTGCGTGCCAGGCTTGAGCTTTTTGTTCGTTTTGCCTTTGGCAGGCTTCAGTACTGATCCAGTGTGCCTGGAAGGGCAGGAAGTTGGGCAGGTTCCCGAAACTCACATGTGTGTCTTTAGGAATACCTGAAGGCACCCAGTCCTGATTGGCTGGCTGGCTTTTCAGGACAGCCACCCTGCTGTTTAAGTGAAAGCTATGCTGTGCATGAATGGGAGAAACCTGCTTACAAGGTGAGGGTTTTGGGACTGAAGACACTGGGAAGAACAACCCGAAGAAACCGTGAACAAAGCTTGCTGCATTCTCCTGGACCTTGGAATTTCCCGGTGAAGCCCTGCTGCTGTGCTGAAACTTTTTTTTCTGATTGATGAGAAGCTCCAGAAGGGACGACTTCTTCCCTTCGGTTAGTGGGACCAACTAACCCCAAGACGAATTCCACTGGACCATCTTCCCCGACTGGCTGTACTTCTTTGCTGCTACAGGAACCAAGCAAGCGCAAGGGGTCGATAAATCTGTAGTCTAGTGCAATGACTGCAATCTGGCCAGAAGCTCCAGGAGTCTCTCGGAACCCCCAGAAGCAGTATGACCAGAGCTCGAGTTCCCTCACCAGAGAGCAGGACTCAAGGATTGAAGGAAGCCCAACTGGTGTCCAAGATCAGCGGTGGTGTAGGTTATAGTGCTGAAACTGCAAGTACCGCTAATCTGAAAAGAGTCTGTAGCTGCTGCCGACCTCTGAATTGCTGCCGCAGGGGTCCTCCAGACGGCCTCCCTCTTGTCCCCACGACTGAGGTCCAAAAATCCAGGATCTGCATACTGCAACCAGACAGAAGCCAGCTGGGCCACTCTTTTAACCAAATGTACTGTTCCGACTTGGGGTACTTATCTCAGTGTCTTTAGCTTTGCTCTTCACAGTGTAGACTTGCAGTAGCTACTTCACTAGAGTTGATTTCAGCTCTACCTTTCACAAGTGTAACAGCTTGTGACCCTACAGTGATTTTACGTCAACAAACTAACTTCGTGCAAGACTTTATTTAAGAAGTGCCTCCGCTCCATAGACTGCTTCAATTGACTTAGGCTGTCCTGGCTCCCTGAAGACTCCTCTAGTCCATTTCACTATGATATTTTACTGTGCCTCAGAGGTGATAACTTGGTTTTAAATTATTATGGCTGGCAAAGGATTTTGTCTAGACTTCAGTGGAAGATTTAAGTGCTCACATGCTCTGAGAACCTGTTTAATCTTTTTCCTTCCCTTAACCTTTTTTTTTATTTTTTTACCAACCTCAGAATCTACAAAGTGTACTAGTGATATATAAATGCCATTACTGTCCTAGTTAGTAAAGTCACAAAATAAAAGGAGGATGCTAAATTCGAATCCTCCCCGTCCCCGCAAATTTCACTGAAATATTTAATTTCCTAATTGAATAATTTCCTAATTTAAATTATCTTTTTTATTATCTTTTTATTGATTTAAAATACAACAAGGATCAACATCAATAATCCCTCCCTCGTGCCTTCCCCCCGCTTCCCTTGGGCTCGAGACGACTTAACTTTGCAACCAGTCTTATGAAAAGGACACTAGTTTAGGCTTCAAAACATATTGTGGATACAAATTGGAGCATATAGTCACTCTGAACTGGGGTCCAGTTCTACAATATCTTCATATGAAAGTTCTCGGTGGTTCCCTGCAATTTACACGTTAGCCATTTCATAGTTATAAAGTGCCATACCTTTCTTAGCCATTGGAGTTGTGTCGGTGGCGTCTGCTACTTCCAGCCTTGAGCTATGACCAGCCAGGCCGCAACAACCAGAACCATAATCACCTTATGTTGACACTTGGAGTGTGTTTTCTGTGTGGGGTCCCATATGCCGGCCAGCTATATCTGTCCCCTAGCTTTTCAGAAAAGGATGATGCTCGGGCAGGCTCTCCAGACATGTTTCCAGTTTCCTTGCCGACATCCACGCCAGCATAGACTGTCCGTGCTAGGATGCATGTCCTTCAGCCTCTTCGGGGTAATGTGCCATTGGAGCAGAACTTTTTGCCACATTTCTCTCAGGTGGATGGAGTTTGTCAAAGTGGCGATGTTTCGCCAGGTTCCCTCCCAGTGAGCGCAGAATTTTCATCCCCAGCTTCCCCTCCCACCCCTTCATGTACAATCAGCATACTTCTTCCCCTTGCGAGTTCAGGTGTGCGTAAAGATTTGATATCAACTCGCGCGTACCTTGGTCAGCTATCAAATAAGTCTCAAATTGCGTAAAATCTCTCGTTCCTGCTTCATTGGTCCGGGATGACAGCCAATGACTCAATTGAACATATCGGTATTTCTCTTCCCTCGCCACTCCCAGTTCTTGAACGCATTCTTCAAACGACCCGATTGTCCTGCCTTTGTACATGTTTCCAATTCTGGTACATCCCGCCTGTTTCCATGGCTTAAAGATTGTGAAAAAGCGGTGTAAAACGGAGGGGAGTGCGTCGTCAGGCTTCCTCTCCTTACTGCCGAGTCCCATGCGTTGAGGAGCACCCAGTATTTCACTTATTTGCATGTTTATGTGTCTGTACCTCTTGGAGACCACAAGAGGTTCGAGAGCGGGCCCCCGGCCACAGCTATGTCCTGCATTGCCCATTTGGTCTGTGGATAATCTACCACCCACTCTTTAACGTAATACCTCTTAAAGTGTGGAAAGGCCAGGCCTCCCTCCTTAACAGCTGCTGCCAATGTGGCCATTGCCACCCTCGGTCTTCTGCGCTGCCATATGTATGCGGATGCCATTTTATTTAGAGAGCGAAAGAAAGACCTGGGAAGCCTGATTGGAAGGGCCTGGAAGTAGTACAGGACTTTAGGGAGGATCGTCATATTCACCACCGAGATGCACCCCCACCACGATGTGGACAGTGGGGTCCATCTCGTCAGCAGCTTTTGGAGGTGGATGAGCAATTCCGGGTAGTTTGCAGTGTGTAGTTGACTTGTCTTCGAGGTGAGCTTCACTCCGAGGTAGGTGATCTTGCCTCGTGCCACCTGGACTCCCTGCTCCTGGGTCAAGTTCGAGATGGTCTCGGGTCGGCCGATAGATTCAGTATTTCTGATTTATTTTTGTTTATTTTGGAGGCCTGAAATGGCTCCAAATGCCTCCAGCTCGCTCATCAGTGTGGGGAGGGATCTGATCGGTCAGTGTCAGTAGCTGGTCATCGGCGAATGCCATTATTTTGTGTTCCACCCCGCCCATCTGCACACCCTTGATTAGGCGCTGCTGTTGAATCCTTGCTAGGAGAGGCTCTAGAAACAGGGCATACAGGAGAGGGGACAGCGGGCACCCCTGTTTTGTGCCTCTCATCTGCGCGACAGTTTTGGACAGGAAGCTGTTGGATGGACTTCTATAGTTTGCTTTTAACATCCCCATATAGGAGTCCCCAAAGCCCATATGTGTCATTGTTTGGAAGAGCTGCGACCACTCGACTCGGTCGAACGCCTTTTCAGCGTCTAGGGCGACTACTATAGCCTCGATGTCAGTGCGTTCGGCCTTTTCTATTATGTGGCACACTCTCCTGGTGTTATCCGCTGCTTGCCTTGTAGGGACGAAACCCGACTGGTCCGCATCCAGAGAAGACAGGTGCTCTGTTAAACTATTCGCTAGGACTTTTGTAAAAAGCTTTGCATCAAGATTAATGAGAGCCATAAATCTATAAGATCCCGAGAGGTTGGGATCTTTACCCGGCTTCAAAAAGCACCAGTTTTGCCTCGTTCATTGACGCCGTGATATTACCCCTTGAGATGAAGGTGTTAAAGAGGCTTGTAAACCTGGGAAAGGGCATGTAGGAATCTCTGATAGAAGGCTTCAGTATACCCATCCGGGCCTGGTGCTTTGTTCTTGTGGAGTTGTTTGATGGCCAGTAGCACTTCCTCCTGCGAGATATCCAGGTCCAGGTCCAGTGCTTCCAGGGCTTCCTCAGACAGATGCGGAAGGGATACCCTGTGAAGGTATAGTTCTTGGTCCTCCTCTGATGGGGCACTGGTTGTGTATAGGGCCTGATAAAAGGATCGCATAATCTCACCCATTTTGTCGTTGGTCGTTTTCCGGGCACCAGAGGGGTCTACCAGCGCCAAGATGGTTCTTTCCCTGGTCACCTCCCTGCGTTGCCGAGCGAGTAGGGTATCCGCCTTGTTGGCACGGATGTAGTATCTTTGTTTCGTTCTCATGAGCGCATGACCCACTTTTCGGGTATGCAGGAGCTCCGACTGGCCCTGGATGTGTTGCATGGCCTGCCTTTTAGCCCTGCTGGGGTTGGCCGCTGCCTCCTTCTGGGCATCAAGCCGTTGAGATTCCAGGTCTCTCTTCCCATTGCCCTAGTTGTTTCTCTCTTAGATTTCATTGCTATTAATTCAGCTCGCAGGACTGCCTTAAAGGCGTCCCACAACGTATCTTGAGGGGTCTCCCCAGTGTCATTTTCGATGAAATACGTGTCGATCTTTTCTTGGATTTCCTCGGCCAGCACTGGGTCCTGCAGGAGCTCCGAGGGAAATGCCATGCCCACACTCTAGACTCCCTCGTTTTGAATGCCAGGGACAAAGTTATTGGGGCGTGATCGGCGAGGACGATGGGGCCTGCTTCCACATCTGTGATTGTGCCTAGAAGGGCCGTAGAGACCCATATGTAGTCTATCCTCGATAGAGAGTTGTGGACATGGAGTAGTGCGTAAAGCCCGCCGGTCCCCATGCTGTGCTCGCCAGGCGTCGGACAGGGAGAGGGAATCAAATGTCTTCTTTAGTGCCTCCGAGGGGGCCATCAAGCTTTCGCTAGTTCTACCCGACTTGTCCTGAGTGGGGTTCCAGGCCAGGTTCAGATCCCCTCCCAGAATTTCTCCCATCGCGAATTGTTCAAGAGAACCCATCATGTCCTTGAGGAAAGCCTCTTCGCCCACATTGGGGGCGTAAACCGACGCAAGAGTGATCTGTCTTCCCCTCCACCGTAATGTTCAGGAAGACATACCTCCCCTACCCATCGGATCTGTGGTCGTGGATCTGGACTTTCAAGGTGTCCTTAATGGCCACCAGGACCCCCCCCCCCCTGCTCTCTTCCCCTCTGCATTTGACTGGAAGACATGTCTCGCCCCCTTTATCTTGATGCAGGTTTTGTCAGTTCTCTTTATATGAGTTTCCTGATACAGTAGAATGTTCGCTTTCTGCTTCCAGGCCCGTCTGTCCAGTTTGGCTCTTTTTGTGGGGGTGTTCATACCTCGTACATTCTGCGAGAGCACTGTCACCGATATCTTATGTGTTGTGTTCATTGTAAGGTTGCTGGATAGACTTGTTGTGGTCGCCTCTTTGATGTGGATAGTGTCCTGCCGAAATGTCGTCTCATCGCCTCTAACTTGGAATCCCCCCCGCGCCTCCTATACCCATGAGGTCAGGGCCAGGTTGCTACATGCTTTTGAGACGAAGTGTCCAGAGCTCCCGGGTCATATTTTCCCTCAAACTCATCGTGGGTAGTCCTAAACCCCACTAGCAATTCCATCAGATTTTTCCTGGTTCCTCTCCTTGGCCTGCTGTTCATCTAACGGGCGTGTCAACCGCGTTCCTCTTCTCCCGTTAAAATTGCATCAGCGGACCATGGTTTAATTCTGGGTTCAAAGAATGCTTGGCGTGCCCCTGGGCCTGTCTGGCCTTCCTTACTCTTCCTTTCTTGTGTATAGTCTCCCATCCCTCTTGTTGGTTTGGCCCCTTGAGCCCCTCCCGGGGATCCGGGCTTGCCCCATCCTCTCCACTCGATATGCCCAGTAATCTTTCTCCTTCACAGGATGCAATCCTGTGTTGGACTCCCTCTCATGTAAAGAGGAGACCGAACCGGAAAGTCCATCTGTATTTGACCTGGGCTGCTGACAGGTGGTGGACCACCGGGCCCATCAGCCGTCTTTTAAGCAGGGTGGACTGGGCCAAGTCCTGATATAATTGTACTTCCTGGCCGTTCACTCTTATCGGCAGGCATTGCCTGGCCTTCCTCAGTATCTGCTCTCTGGGTGTACGATGTTATGGCCACCAGCACATCCCTGGGTCTAATTCCCGGTTCGGCCCATCTTTTTGGACCCACTCTGGATACGGTTGATCCCTATCCCTGGGTCAGCTTCTTCGGCCAGGATCTCCGTGAACAGTTGTGTGACTGTAGACTTCAGGTCTAGGTCCCCTATGGTTTCAGGTAGGTTTTTGATTCTGACATTGGACCTCCTCGATCTATTTAAGATCCTCCCATTGCTGTTCGAGGTACATGGTGGTCTGGGCTATCCCATCTAGTCTCTCTTCCGACTTTTAGGAGTCGTCCTCTACTTCCTGAAGTTTTATTTCCAGTGTGTCGGTTCTCTCCCCTATTTGGTAACGTCCTGTCTGATTTCCTGGATTGATTGCACCATCTCTCCCCTAAGGAGTTTGAATTGTTTTTGGACAGAAGTGAGTAGCTGCGATTGCAGGTCTTTAAAGCACGCTTGGATGTCCTCTATTCATTGTGCTTCCCTCCATCCTTCCTCAGGTTGAGATGCGGCCTAGCGGGGGGGAGGGGGCGCGGAAGTCTTCCGATGTGGACGTGGGTCCGCCATGGGTCCCCCAGAGCTGCTTCAAGTTCTTTCCTTGGCTTCTCGGCAGGGAGGACCGCGTGGAGGAACCAGCCGCGTCTTGGACATTTATGTTCCTTACTGGGGCTGATAGTGGTATGCTGTGGGGGCTTGCTCCAGTAGTTTCTGGGGGAACTTCAGTTGTTGACCCCGGAGGGGGCTTGCGGGGACGCCCGTTCCCAGGAGAGACCCGATCCCAAACGACTGGGCTTGTCCTGCTGTGTCCATTAGTTCTAATTGCTTTTGTCCATTGGGCGGCGCTTGTAGGTAGCTGGTGGGGGCAGTGACCGTTTCAAAATCTGCTGGAAAGGAATCCGTGGGCCCACGTTACTCGTGAGCCCCCAATTTGGAAGCACCCGGCAGAGTGTCTTTGTATGGGCCTCCCCCCTTCCTTGTTGCCGCTTGTATATGTAATCCCTCATCTTCTGTGTGGAGGGGGGGTGGCCTGGATCTGGCGTTTTGGGCTGCAAACAGTCAGTGTTTGGTCCACCTGGGAGTGCCCCCTCACCAGATCCTACTGCAATGTTGTGCGTGGGTCTTCTCGCACCTAGGGGGAGCCCTTCCTGGGGCTGAGGTTTCCCCTCCTGGCCCTCGCTCAGCTTCCGCGGCGCCCGGGGATCTCTGATCGCCTGGTAGGGTGCGCTGGTGCTGGGCTCCCCCGTTCCTTGGTGCGTAGCCACCTGGGCTCCGTGTCCCCGTGCCTCCCTGGCGATGTGCAGGCTCCTCTGGACCCGTGCCAGCTCCGATCCGGCTCCCGGTCAGTCCCACGGGGGGGCCGCTGTATGCGTTGGCTCTCCCCGGCTCCCAAGCGTCGCCGAGAGGTGTCCGCATGTCTCAACTCTGGTCTCTGCCCAGGGGGCTCGGGACCGCACGTTCCGCTCACACGACCCCTCCTCAGTGTGGGTGTTCACCGCCACACGAGCCTCTGCTCCTGCTCTCCTGGGGAGCTGCGGCCCCCGCCACCGTGGACTCTCCTCCGACGAGCACGCCGACCTCCCGGTGATTAGTATAGTGCCAGTTTGCTGCGAGGTCCCCGCCAGCAGGGCTTGGACGCGGCACAGCTAGTCTGTCTCACAGAGCTCTGCTCCGGGTCCAGAGTGCTGCGAGTCTTATGCGGTCATTCTTCCAGGGGGTTAGCCCTGCTATCGTGTCTAGCTGATGCGTTGTTAAACGCGGGATCACCCGTTACGCATTATTGATGGACTAAGTTTTGCGGCCCAGTGAGGAGAGACTCTCAGACGCATCCTCCTTCAACGGCCGCCATCTTGGAATCCTACATTACCTGTTTTTATCAGCATTTGACAGTGTGCAGGGGACGGGTGGATTCGAATTTAGAATCATCTTTTTCTTTTGTATTGTTTGGTGATTTTGTGCCAAGATCACAGTTCCCTTTCCCACAGATTTAACCTTTATTTTAGGAATCCAAGAGAACCTAAATTCCTTTTTTGAAAAATTTGGTGTGCACCAGTACTCCTTTTTTCTAGTTAGTAAAGTCACCTCAGGGTGTAGTAAGTGTGTAAAAAGCATCGCTAAAGATAATCTACTAGCTTTGTGTTGATTCTTGGAGAAGTATATTTGATTGTTACATTCATTTAAAAAAAAAAAACTGATGTTAAAATTATTTATAACTAAAACCTTCTGTTTAAGTGTTACTTGGCTACTTGTATTCATGGATTTCATTGGTACAGCTCTACAGCTCACATTTACCCCGCTTGAGATCACCCTGCTGCTCAGTCACACTACCAACTTGTGTAGTACAGGCCTATACCAAAAGGCGGGTCACCCAATACCAAGAGGACAAGGGTTGTGAAGTCTCACACAGGGTTACTACATCAATTCTTGCCGAACACGTAGTCCTTGCAGATCCCCACTTCAAAGGTGACCAAGGTTTAGAAGTTCAGTGTTGGGTAAGAGTTGATGCAGTCACACTCTGTGAGACTACACAACACTTTGTATTATGTAACCTACCTTTTGGTACAAGTCTGTACTACACAAGTTGGTAGTGTGACTGAGCAGCCAGGTCCATCTCAAGAGGGGTAAATGTGAGCTGTAGAGTTGTACAAATGAAATCCGTAAATGAAAGTAACAAAGTAACACTTACAATCAAGGTTGTTCTAAATATTTATTTAACATTAAGTTTTAAATAAGCATTCTTTAAATAGGACAATTTTGTGTAACAAAGTAAAAATACTTTAAAAGTACATTTCATAATCAAAACAAGTTAGTGGATTATCTTTGGATATGCTTCTTACACAATTCCTACACCATGAGGTGACTTCAATCACAAGGACATTAATGGCATTTATAGATCACAAGTTATACTTTTGCAGATTCGGAGGTTGCAGAAAGGAAAGGTTAGGAAAAAGGTTACAGTTTCTCAGGATGCGAGGACAACTAAATCTTCCAATGAAATCTAGATATGCCTTTCCCAGCAGTAACAGTATACACAAGCTACCACCTAGGAGGGACAAACAGTATCTAAGTCAATGGACTAGAAGATGCTTCAGAGAGCCAGGACAGCCAAAGTCAATTGGAGCACAGTCTATGGATCTGAGGCACTTCTTGAATCAAAGTCTTGCACAAAGTTGAGTTTGTAAAAGAAAAATCACTTGTAAAGGCCACAAACGTAAGCCTGTGAAATCAACTCTAAAAAAGGTAAGCCACAGCAATCCCCAACTGAAAAAAGCCCAGCTAAACGGCAATGAGGTAAGTACCCCAAGTCTAAACAGTACCTTTGGCTTGAAGACTGGTCCATCAGGATTCTGTCTTGCTAGAGCAGTGCAGACCCTGGTTCCGGAGCCAGTCGGTACTAGGGAGGTAGTCTGCAGCTACAGGCTCTTTTCGGTTGAGCTGCACAGTGCAGTTTCAGTCCTTAGCAAACAGCACCATTGGGGATCTCAGCTACCAGTTGGGCTTCCTTCACTCCTTGGGTCCTGCCCTCTGGTGAGGGGACCTGCTTCTGGAGGGTCCTTGGGAGACTCCTGGGGCTTCTAGCTGGATTTGTTACTGCTTCAGACGTTCCACTCGACTACAGATACCCTACCTGTGGCATTGGGCTTCCGATGCAACGGGGAGGCAGAGCAAGTCGGGGGCGATGGTCCAGTGGAAGTCTCGGGGTTAGTTAGTCCCACTAACCCAAGGGGAAAAGTCGCTCCATCCGGGCTTCACTGTTGAGGTGAAAAATGAGTTCAGCACAGCAGCAGGGCTTCATTCAAAGGTCCAAGAGGATGCAGCAAGCTTTGTTCCCGGTTTCTTCATTTGGTGTTGCTCCCAGTGGTCGACTCTGCTTCTAGTCCTAAAACCATTGCCTTTTAAGGTGGTGTCTTCCATTCAAGCACAGCCTAGGCTGTCAATCACACAGCAGGGTGGCTGTCCTGAAAGGCCAGCCAATAAGGACTGGTTGCAGAGAGCACGAGCGCGCATGAGAGCGCGCGCAAGAATGAGTGCGAGCGCGCAAGAGAGTGCAACTCACTCCAGGGTTAAATGTAACGCTCACCTGGTTCCCACGGAGGCACGGCGTCGAAGGCGCAGAACTCTGAAGATGGACAGGAAGGGCCCCTCTATTCTGGCTTCCCTGGCTCGTTGGATACCCTCCTTAGGGTTTGGAAGGATGAGCTCTCCATCCTGCTTCTGATGCAGGGGCGCGTTGAAACCCAGTTACTTCACTGGATTGAGGATTGATGGGAGTTCAGGTAAGCTTGACTGTTCAGGTAAGGCGCTGTAAAAGTTCTGTTCAAAAGTTCAAGCTTAAAAATAATGTTCGTTGTCTAATTGCAGCAAGCGCTAATGCTTATGTCTTTTTCCCCTTAGGGGCCGGGGTTCGGAGTGCCGGAGATATGGCGCCGACCCGAAGTGAAACAGTTCTGGATGAGCGCTCAGGTAATGTCTTTGCATTCGCTCATTCAATGTCTTTGTCTTTTTTCCCCGTAGGGGCCGTGGTCCGGAGATGCCAGGAAGTGGCAGGACCCGAAATGCAGTGGGAATAATCCAACAGGTAAGACTTAAAAGGAAACTGAGCTTTCCTTATTCCTTTTCTCCCTCTCACCTTTGTTCTTGTCTTTTTTCCTCTAGGCGCCGGGGCGTAGCTGAATCCGGAAGATCGCTGCTGAAGATGGAAGCGCCTTGCAAAGGTGAGTAAAATGCAGCGCTGCAGCGATCGAAACAAAATGCCTTTAAAATGATGTCTTCCTTTTCAGGGCCGTTGGAGAAATGACTCCGGGATGCAGATTTAGCAGGTAAGGGCTTTTCTTCTCCTATTCTCTTCCTTTCTCCCCTTGCAGGTGTTCCAGGGTGCTGGCAGGCGTGGCTGAAGTCAGGATGCAGGAGCTGACACGGTGAGCGTCCAGCTGCTAGGTGCAGAACAACGCGAAGCACGTGTGGCTGTTCGGGTGGGGTTTAAATAGCCTTGGAAGAAGTTCCTGGTATGTATCCTTCCACCAATCAGGTATGTATCCTTCCCCGACCACACCCGGGTGGTGAAGTAGTCCTACAGGTAAAGTAGTCCCATTCAGGCCTCAAGAGGGCCTGGATGAAGCAGCAAGGTCTGCATCAGGTAAGTGTGCACCCAAGCACTTAAACACATATCCTCTTCTATGAGCCTGGCGCCTAAGGCGCCAGGACTGGGGTCCGCTATGAGCCTGACGCCTAAGGCGCCAGGACTGAGTCCAAAGGGCCCCGACTTGGGCCCGCTGAGACTTCCCTGGGGAAAATGATGTCTGCCTCTGGGGTTGCTGGGCCCGGCCTGGCTCCTTGGAGGTAGGCATCATGACATTAAAATTAAAGTCTTAAGTCCAGCAAAAGAGCGGGGGGTCTCGAAGGTTGAAGGGAATTAGCAGACATGAGAATTATCCCCAACATTCAGCAAGAAACCAGCGTTCCATGTGTAATGGAATTTGAGATTTCATGCTGGGATCTCAGATCAGCCATGACCAGATCTAACAAGATGCACAGAGTGCTTGCCAGAGAAGAATTGAATGTGTAGACCACCACTGCTTGGGAAAAACATCAATCTATGACTGAAGGCATAAAATGCTTGTCAAAGTCGAAGAAAACCCTTTCCTAAAGAAGACCAAGGGGCTTTGCAACTGCACTCTACAAGGAAATACTGATGGAAGCTGCACACTCCTGACCCCACTGCTCTTTCCTGGACTCAGACGGCATTATCACTTATCTCCAGGACCAAGTCTGATCTGAAAAGTGCTTAGCAGCCACTTAGCCTTACCCCTTGTGCCTGGGACCCACTCTAGTCTTTAAAAGTCCAATAGTAGAAAACAGGAGCAAACTGTTACTGTCCAAAAGGCATCCTTTCTGCTTTGGAACAGGTGTGCCACCATGTGCGCTGCTTTGTCCACCAGGGATACAATCCCGGCTACGGGATTAACTGCACTGCGCTCCAGAACCAGGTTCTTTGCAGAGCCCTGCAAACTGGTTGGTGTCCTTGCACCACCCTAATTGCTGGGGCCGAATATCTGCACACTAAACCTTCACAAACACAACTTATGCAGACTAATCCACTAGTTGCACAATTATGCTCTAACGGCTGTGCTTTACAATTGAATTTGTAGCATAGGAATACATTTGCTTTTCTGCATTTTTTGAAAAGCTTAAACCTTGTTCTATGGACAAACCTTTGAACTTTCCAAGTGGTTTGCGTAAAGTCGCCAACTTCGACTGCTTAAACCGCTTCTCATTTTGAATACATTTATTTTCTCTGAAACCATAAAGAAGTATTGCACGCAGCATAACTTTTTCACCAAAAATGGCAAATCCTATTTGTCATGGTCCCCTAGACCTTTTTGCAACACAGCTCCAGTCTGGAGAATCTTGAACTTGACCTCTCTGCCACGTTACCTTCTTGGGAGAGTCAGGCCTTTTACCTAAAAGCCCTGCAGAGATATGGATGGATGTTCCCGATCCCTAAACGGTGGTCAGGACAGTTTTTTCTCTTAGTATAACACTGTACCACATGAGTTCATGTTAGCATAGACAGAGCAACCAGGCTCATCTAAGGAGGGAGAGGGCTGTAGAATCAGTACAAAGAAGTTGTAATACAAATATGGTCCTACAGAAACACACACTATGTATTGTAATAGATTGTTTATTTAAATACAACTAGGCCCAGATACATCTGGGGGGCAGGGATATAAGTTCTATCACAGAGCATATAAACACATTATAAAACACTATGCTTGCAGGTACACAGACCAAAGCATACGTTATGTTATTTAGCATTTATAAAGCGCCTTATGTACCATTGGTATGATCAAGGCGCTGGTAGGTTGAACGCCCTCGGGAAAGGAAGAAAGAAAGAAAGAAAGAAAGAAAGAAAGAAAGAAAGAAAGAGAGAAAGAGAGAAAGAGAGAAAGAGAGAAAGAGAGAAAGAGAGAAAGAGAGAAAGAGAGAAAGAGAGAAAGAGAGAAAGAGAGAAAGAGAGAAAGAAGAAAGAGAGAAAGAGAGAAAGAGAGAAAGAGAGAAAGAGAGAAAGAGAGAAAGAGAGAAAGAGAGAAAGAGAGAAAGAGAGAGAAAGAGAGAAAGAGAGAAAGAGAGAAAGAGAGAAAGAGAGAAAGAGAGAAAGAGAGAAAGAGAGAAAGAGAGAAAGAGAGAGAGA
The DNA here is from genome assembly GCF_040938575.1 of Ambystoma mexicanum. Lineage (NCBI taxonomy): Eukaryota > Metazoa > Chordata > Amphibia > Caudata > Ambystomatidae > Ambystoma > Ambystoma mexicanum. The sequence continues at coordinate 624,958,718 of NC_090927.1, read as the reverse complement.
GAGAGAGAGAGAGAGAGAGAGAGAGAGAGAGAGAGAGAGAGAGAGAGAGAGAGAGAGAGAGAGAGAGAGAGAGAAGAGAGAGAGAGAGAGAGAGAGAGAGAGAGAGAGAGAGAGAGAGAGAGAGAGAGAGACACAAGGGCGTGTGAGCACGGGATATGTGTGCAGCAGTGTGGCATTCGTGTGATGGCTGCTTCTTAACGGTAGGTGTGGTGGTTGGGAGATCAAGAGTATGTGTTTGTTCTGGCAGGTTGTTATCCAGACCGATTCTGGCTGCGTTAGGCCTGAGGAGAACACCTAGGCTGGAGGCTGTGTATCCAGCTGTGTTTATTAGGATGATGGGTAGTATGAGGCAAGTGATAGTATGAGAACAGCTATACCGAATGGTGTCATGGTATCGCTGTGTTCTAGTTGTGTGGTGGTGTGAAGAAGAGTGTAAATGTGATATGGTGGTTTACCTTGGTGCTTGAGATAGAGCACACTCCTATAGTTCCATGCACCCCAAACCGTTCCATTCACCCCAATCTATCTTCTGTTCCACCCACTTCATCTAGCTACGTCATCCGTTACACCCACCACACCCTTTCCACCCACTTTGCCCGTTTCGTTCCAACCCCATACTTCACTTGATTCAACATACTTCACCCGTTCCATTCAACATATTTGACCCGTTCCGGTCACATCCATCACCTGCTACACTCTACACTCACTCCACCCTGCATCAACTCCACACCCTGCATTCATTCTGTGCTCTCAACCGGTCTATGCTCTCATCCGCTCTACTCTCTCATACGCTCTGCGCACTTCATCCTCTCCACCCACATTCATCCGCTCCACAGACTTCAACTGCTCCACTCCATCCATCAAGCATTATCGGTTCAACTCATGTCATTTGTCACAGGCACTCGATCCGTCCAATGTTCTCCATCTGTCCCAAGCACTACACCCATCTCATGCACTTGAATAGTCTATTCTATTTGTTCCATTTATACCATGCCCTCATAAATTCCATGTTTCATGCGCTCTACCAGTTCTTTTTACTCTGTGCACTCATCCGTATCATGTATTCATCTTTCCATCCTCTCCACTTTATTCCTCTCGTTCATTTTGTTCCTCTCATTCATTAGATCCATTTAATTAATTTCAATTTATTCTTTTTATCCACTTCACTGCTTTGATCCTTTTTACTCAATCTATTTTGTTTGTCCTTTTTAGTTTAGCTTAGAGGTTATTAGTATTCGATTTCTTGCTCGGATAATGATGCTGGATTGTAATTCATGATCTAGCATTTTGGGCAAATGTCATTGAGTTGCTGTTATCCAGTTTGAGTTAGGGATCGGTTTTAGAGGGAAGAGCCATGTTTTCAGTAATTTGCTGAAAGACACGAGGTCCTCAGTGAGTCGGATGTGGGGTGGGAGTGCGTTCCACAGAGTGGGGGCCAAGGCTGAGAATGATGATCCACCTTACCAAGTTTGTTTTTAGTATGACTAGGATGCCGGCTGAGCTTGATCTTAGACTATGTGCAGGGTGATAGGGTTTTAGTTTGTCTTGAAGATATTGGGGTCCCGTTTTATGCAGTGCTCGATGAGAACTGCATAAGGTGTTGAAGGTCACCCTTCGGGCAACCGGAAGCCAGTGCAGAGTTTTGAGGGCTGGGGAGATGTGGTCTCTTGGGCCAAGCGCTAGTAGCAGTTTGGCTGCAGCGTTTTGTGCTCTTTATAGTTTAGTCAGTTGGTATGCGTGGACTCTGAGGTAGAGGGGGTTAGCATATTCCAGTCTTGATATAACAATTGATTGGACCGCGGAGAGTCTGTTGGGAAAGGAGCGGTATGGAAAAATGTGTTTAAGAGTTTTAAGGTGTGTGGGATGTTTTAACCCACTAGGCTCTGCCTGCAACATCCCTGTGTTCTGGGAGGCACCAGAATCAGCAAAATGG